>NC_056004.1:1464168-2928336 GCF_018446385.1 Zingiber officinale
GATCGGCCTTCCAGCTATCATACTGATGTCTCCCCGAACCACGTTGCTGCGGTTTTCTTCTTGTCGAGTAGGGGGACACTCTTGTTCAACTCGGGAGGGGGTCGGGGCCCTATCCTAGCCGTTGGGGTGCTCGCAGGCGTTGCTCAGCATCTCGGTGATCTCTTCTAGTTGTTTCGTTTGGCCGTTGATAGCGCCGATTATTAGGAGATGATGAGCACTGGTGAAACCCATGGTCGACCGACGCGTCTCCTGCATGTATTAATAACAGTTCCTAGTGTTATGGGTTCCTGAGTGATGGTATAGTGCAGAATATCGGGGTCCATCGAGGGGGCTCAGGGAATCGCGTTCATTCGACCTCTACGTGTTGTGCAATATTAAGCCTTTGCTCTTGGTGGTGCGGTTGGGGTCTTGATTGGGACCTTTATGCAATAGAGGTGGGAGAGAGGCTCGACACTCGGGGGCAGAGACAGGAACGAGCACGACAACCTCCTTCTTCTGAGAGGATTGTGCCTCCTCTATATTGATGTATTTAGTTGCCCTTCCGAGTAAATGATTGAAGTCTCTTGGGGGCTTTTTGATCAGGGACCAAAAGAAATCCTCATTTGTGATCCTTTGGGAGAAGACACTTACTAAGATCTTTGGGGTGGCCATGGGGATGTCTATGACCACCTGATTGAATCTTTTGATGGACACAAGACCCATCATTGACGCAACCAGATTGTTCTGCAAGGGACACCAGGCTATTGCTTGCTGTTGTTGTACCATCCTCCACACTCAAGCAACTATTAGTAGCTCCAAGTCTTCTTGCGACAAAGTAACAGTGATGAGTTGTTCAATCTCTTCTATCTCCGCATTTCAGAGTCAGGCGAAGATTCTCACAGAAAGTGCCAAATTGATCCTAGCTATATGAAATTGGGGGAGACGGAGATGTCGTGCAATCCTACGTATCAAAAACAGATAATAGAAGGAAAAACGTCATTAATCGAGACAGGGAGGGGTCCCCAGCTTAGACACTTCAACGCTCAAGTCAGGTGTCCGAGAGGAAATGCAATGAACAACAGTAATGAACAATGGAATCCGAGTGTCTTTATTTGTGTGAAATAGCGTAATGCAACGTTAGCGTACCAACACATGTAGATAGAGACCCTTCTTTTATAGTGTTAAGTTTACCCTGCACGAATCTCGAAATATTGCCAAAAAAAGACCAACCCTTCTAGCATTCTGACATTCTTTCCAAAAATGGGCCTACCATCTCTATGTTTTGCAGAGTAGAAGTTTATTTCATAAAGACTGCATAGGGAATATTCCTTTGACAACTGTCCCACAAAACACCAAAGGGAATATTAAGTCATTGGGTTGGTGGGTCAGCTATATGCTTGATGGATAAACTGGTCGGTCGACTAACTGAGTCCCCTTTCGAGTCCAATCTGCTCTTGTTTGCAGGTGCGAAACGGATGGATGTCATTCTTAAGAACTTGGCCTGCACTCAACCTTCACATTGATATAAAAATCCTAGTCCGATCGGGCTGCGTGTCTAGTGTGTCCGATCGGACTTCCGGTTCGATTGGCTAGAGCACTTGGTGGGGACACTTGACTTATCTTTGAATGACACTCATATGACTCAAGGTTTCGTTGACTTTGAGGAACTTAGGATCCGATTGGACCCGCGATCTGATCGACCAAACCAATCAGTCGAGACATATGACCATGTAAACCCTGAGTGTTTGACCTCTTCTGGGCCCCTTAGATCCGACAGGCTATAGGGCTACCCGGGTTTATGCTAGGAGTCTTGCCCGTAAGAAGTGGGGAGCTGGTCCCCATTGGAAGTGGTATGTTCAGATACATGCACATTGATTTTGACTGTCACCCTATCAGCCAGCTTCCTTGACTTTAACCCGACGTAGGGCCCTAGTTTATTCACTGTATAAGTGTTGATTTGTAGAAACCAGTACTAAGTGGTGCACCAAGGCTATAAACCAACGCTAGTTTGTAGAAATCAACAAAAAGATGATATTGGTTTGTAGAAATCAGTACTAAGTGGTACACCAAGACTATAAACCAGTACCTACAAATCAACATCAATTTGTAGAAACCAACAGTAAGATTATAAACTAGCACCACCTTAATACTAATTTCTACAAACTAGCACAAGTACTAGTAAGTTATGCTCATTAGTCATTTCTATAAACCAGCAGTTTTAGAAATCATGGTGCTAATTTAAATCAGCACCATCACTTAGTACTAGCTTCTATCAATACCATCTTACTACTGGTTTGTCAAGATACTGGTTTCTATAAATTAACACCACCCCTTGATGCTGATGGTTGGTAAAAAACACTAAATGGTGATACTGATTTCTCCATATCATTTTTACAGGTACGAAAGAGAAGAAAATATTTATTTTGCTCTTTTAAATATGTACAGGTATCCTTATAGATATATTCCGTACATAAACTAATTATGATTTTCCTTCTTTGACAATAAGTATATATTTTTCTGCTTTATAGATTATAATTCCAGTGGCTTGGAATCTTCCTTTTTACAAAATTTTCATAATGTGCATCAAGTCATTCATATATATATTCTGTTTGTTTTTCTTATAAGCATGTATGGTATCTAATGCAATTGTAAATTTACTTGAACAAAACTGTGGAATCAAGACAAGGTCAGTCATATATTAAACCATATATTAAGATTGGAACCTGCTAATTTACTTGCACACTACAAACTCAAACATTTCAAACAGAACTACTCTTAAACTTGCTAATTAAGATAAGGACGTAGGCTCGCATTAACTTTGACTATATATGATCACTACATTACCACTGCTTCGTATAGATGGATACTGCGGAAAGCTTTTGTTTAGTATCTACGGATCCGTAGCATCTATCTACAAGTGTTGCAAAATTAGTCTGGTGCTTGATTAACCTAGTCGCTGTTTCATTCGGATCTTGGCAAGGCTCTGCAAACGAGAGGGTTCTTCATCTCCATGGACATCTTCAAGCACTCGGTCAAGTCCACTCCATTCTCGCCGGCAGGGATCCAATCAAAGCGCTGAAGCAGCTGTGCCACCCACAGGTGGACGGTGGCCAGAGCCAGGGCCTTCCCCGGGCACACCCTCCTGCCGGACCCGAATGGCGCCAGCCTCAGGTCAACCCCCAGAACGCTCACGCTCTCCTCTATGAATCGCTCCGGCTTGAAGGTTTCGGGGGCGTCCCACACGCTCTCGTCGTGGGTGATCGCGTACATGTTCACCATGGCGGTGGTGCCGGCAGGGACGAAGTGGTCGCCGACGTGGGTGTCGTGGATAGCGAGGCGCGCCCAGGAGAGCAGGGGACCCGGCGGGTGCAGCCGCAGGGTTTCCTTCACGATGGACTGGAGATAGGGGAGGCGAGGTACGTCGGAGTCGGAGATTGGCCGGCGCGAGGAGCCAACGACGCCGTCGATCTCCGATTGGGCCTTGCGTTGTATATCCGGGTGCAGGACCATTCTCGCCATGATCCATTCGAGGAGGATGGCCACAGTGTCCGTTCCTCGAAAGATCATTTCCTGTAACAAATTAAATGAATTCAAGATTAATTGGTATATATCGAAAGAATCTGGACACGGCGGAATTCTAACTCACCCAGAGGACAGCGATCATATCGGAATCACAGAGACTCTCTTCTTTCTGCAACTTTAGCAGCACATCCACGAAGGAATCGCCAGTTACATCATTGGACACAACCCCATCGACCCTCCTTCGACGGTGCTTTTCTATGATTCTTCCGACGAAGTTATTGACCCTGTCCACTAATCTCCTGCATCTCTTCCTGATGCCCTGAGGATCCATCCACCTCAACAGAGGAAAATGGTCGCTCCAGTTGAAGGCACCGAGAAGCTCGTACCCTTCCTTGACAAGTTCTTCCAATTCCGCGCCCTCTCCGTTGCCAAAATCGAATCTTTGGCCGAAAACGCTCATTACAATGTTGTTAAGAGAAGCAAAGTGGAGAATTTTCCTCATACCGATGACCTCATTCGAGTCCATGCTCGTCATTATGTCCAGGATCATTTTCTGCCCGATCTCTATCCGGTGCTGCTCGAAGGAGGCGATTCTCATGGGGCTGAACAAGTAGGTGGCGGAGATCCTTCTGAGTTTGCGCCAGTACTCACCGAAGGGTGCGAAGCCGATCGCTCTGTGGAATAGGAGCTCGTAGGCGGATTCCTTGACTGGGCGGTCCGCGAAGGCAGAGCTATTGAGGATCTCGCGGGCGGTTTCGGGTTGGCTCGCGAGGACGAAGCGGGTGAGGCCGACGGAGAAGGCCATCAAGTCGGCGGCTTGGAGGGAGCGAGCGAGCGCGGCGAGGACGCGGTGCGCCAGGGAGCCTGAGAGGGCAAGGACTACGCCGTGGGGGCCAGGTATGGATCGGCCAGTCCTGGACAGAGCCCACGCGAGGCCGCCTGGGTGGAACCAGAGAACCGCGAGGGCGACGGCGATGACTGCGGCCATTGAAGGGAGCGCCGCCGACGTCGGCAGGAAGACGAGGTGCAAATAGGAGTCGAGGACGGAGAGCGAATCCATTGGAGGAAGAAAGAAGCGAGGTCGCGGTGGGAGTCGATCGGGTGGAGGTTTTAAGGATGGGAAACGGGAGTAGTATGAGGCGATCGAGGTGGGTTGCGAGGGAAGAAGGGCGTGATGCAACGGTTATATAGCAACCGCCGCTTGTGAAATATTCTCCGTAGATTTTTCTTTATAATTGTCTGGCTCTTCACCTTCGCTCGCTATTAATATGGGGGACGGCGGCGGCACCTCGCGCGGCCACGGTTACTCTTGCTATAATTATATTTTTCCATCGTTCGAAGTAAACGCCCTCCTATGATCTCCGATGGAAGGACATTGCGGACAGTACACGTGGCTATATGTAAGCGGTGGATCGTGAGGCGGGCACGTGCGGCCCAGTGGTCCGGTCCGGTTCACTATGCCAACTAGAATACGACGCCCCCTACTTCTATACCTTGTCATTTGTAGAAAACCGAACCCATGAGAAGCTGTTCGTCCATTGGAAAGTTGGGTAGGGAAGTGAGATCGACTGAACGAGTATCGTCCGCTTGGCCTATCCTTCAAAGGCGTAACCGTTGTGAGTATGGAGACGGGCGACGGGGCCGGAGGCGGCTCGGGACCCATCCCGACACCGGGACCGCCGCGGCATTAAAGGCATCGTCCTCGTCGCCTCCTCGGAACGGCGCCGCGTGGCGGCGGCGTCACCGCTGCCGTTACCCATTCCCGACGGCGCTGCAGGTTGGTCGTTGCAGCGCCGCGCGTAATGATGACGAGGTGTTAACGTTGTGGTGGGTCGAAACGGACCCCCCTTTCCGCCGCCTCGCGGTTTTGTAGAGTTCGAAGGAGGGACTGGCTGGCAGGAGATGATAGATGGAGAGGAGAGGTGGCGGCTATGGTACAGGAGCAATATCACACAGTGATGGCGGTATATGCGGGGAACTTACTTTAGACGGCGGAAAGGGGGTCACTGATTAGCAGGGTATCGAGTTTATTATCTTCCTGATGTGATCTGGATGGGGGCAGGGATGAGACGGCGATTACGGAACACGTATCGTTTTCACTTTTGGGGGAAAGCAGATCCTCCTCCTTGATCTTCCCACGGATCACCATTCCTTTTTTTTTTTTTTTTTTTGGCTCCAAATGAGATAACGAGAATGGACACAGTTGTTGCTGTTTTAATTTAATCGTGCCATCGCAATCTCCATGGAACATCTGTCCTCGATCAATATGTTCGGGGTAGCATGAAAATGATAAAGTTGTACTAGGAGCTGCCCGCGATGTTAAGCTCGATTACTGCGAGAACATGTAAAAAAAAAGGAGACGCAGATATCGCAGCAGCATATTCTTGGTCGTCTTCAATCCTCATCCGGTGGGCTTTCATGCTTTTTGCAAAGTGGGAGATGCCATTCCAGTTTTGAGCGTGATAATTGTAAAAGTGAGATTCATAGAAATCGAGTGAGTGAGTGAGTGCAAACATCATTTTCCGGAGAATTGAGAATGTTGTTGTTATAGAATATCAGCCTCACCCTCATGTTCTCGCTCATCTGAAAGGTATGAATTCTCTATTCGACTTGTTTGTGTGTGGGCTTAGAATATCCAGCCCAATCCGAAGCCCATTACAAAGAGCAGTGGAATTAATGGGAGAAAATTGAGTTCTTTCCACCTCCCAAGCCCTATCGCCTGCCGTCCGTCGTCCGCTCCTCCACCACAATTGCGCCTGCGAAAGAGAGCAGTGGAACACTGCTTCAAAAACGATGTTGGATGTCTCTCCCGTGAATTATTCAAGGCCTACCCTTCACATCTGAATGGATCTGGCAAGGTTAGTTCCTGTTGATGTATCTGTGTGCTTCGTTACTCGAGATCATCTTTGTATATTTTGATTTATTATTATATTAATTAAGTAGAAGTTGATGGTCCCTTTCAAGTTTAAACATGTTGTATAGTCAATGCTGCATTAGTATCTGACCCTGCGGTTATAAGTTTTCCCTTGATTCAGAATACTAAAAACGACATATAATCTCCTGTTTGTAATTTATTTTGTTTGCAGTAAAGCTTAAGTGACACAATCTAGTTAAATAATTCGGAGTGGTTGTGGGAAAATATAGTCTTGAAGGAAGATTGTGTGTCTCGTTTGGTGCATGGATTTGAAGTTAATAAGAGACCAACATTTCTATAAGTTTAATCTGGCAATTCTACTATTTAAAAGGATTCTGCTTTCTATCTATCATCGGTAAGTATCAAAATGAGTGTCATGTGCCTCATAATGGTGTGCATATGTGCTCTCTGTCACTACTGCTTAAGTCAATTGGAGTGCATCCACATGATATCCAGTAATTACTATATGTTTGCAATCTGTTTCACAATCTATCTATTTAACTATTTCTTTTTTATTGCACTGAGTTTTACTCTTATTTCTTATTTAAACTGTAATTCATAGGAAAAAACTTGTATCCTATGTGCTGCTCCTTGCCGCTCTTTCTAAATTTCCGCGCCTCCCCAATTGATACCATTACCATGGTAAATTGTTCATCTAGTATGGGGGAAATCTGCATGCGAGGTGATCTCGTCTACGCTCCTCGCTCAACAAGCCTTCACTTTTTTTCAGCTAGCTTTGCTGCAAAGGTAGGCAATTCATAGTATTAGAAAAGTTTGCTTTTATCAATATGGAATCTGATCGACCCTATGTTTATCACTTTTTTGCAGATTGTAGTAAGTCAATCCGTGCGGCATTCGAGAAGAGATCCATCTCTGTTAGTGCATTTTTATCTTTTATTTCAGATATCAATCTCAAAATTTTAGTTTCTATCGTTTTAATTTAGATTACATTCATGTTGTTACTGGATTGTCCTTTCCTGTGACTATGATGTACTATAGTAATCACTGTGTTTAATAAGAAGGGGTGGATAATCATAATTTTGTACATATTTAAAAAGGGCAGAGTCAATGGTTAACATAGCTTCCAAACAAACTCTAGATCCCTTATCTTGCTATGGACGTTTCTTTACCTTTTGTGTGATCTGCAGCAAAATAAAAAGGGCAAGCAAAAGGGAGCATCATTTGTGGATGAAGAGAGATTCAGCAGGGTCTGGACAAAAAGTTCTGAATCTTGTCCATACTGTAAGATATTAAAATACTATTGTTTTCATTTGGAACCTATGTTTCATAAACTTTGACTATTTCCTACTGGCTGCCTTTGTTCCCTTGCTACCATTTGATGAAATTTACAAATCCATGAACTCAGGAATCCAAATAAAGAGCTTAAGATAGATGTATAAAGGTATAAACTATAAACTAGTCAGAAACATGATGGCTTAGTCATCAATATGAATATAGTGCATGGTTTGACATTTATATATTAGAAAAAACTGTATGAAACCCTGAACATATAGCATGTCTTGTATGGTTTTGGTTCTGACCCTCTTACCCCATCTCTAGCAACATTTTTCTAGTATGGAACTATTGACATCTTGTGCCGTGCTGAGTGGCATGACCAAAATGTATGATTTGGTATGCATAAATTCTTAGATGCATGTTGAGTGTCAAAACATTAACACATAACAATATTTTAACTTCGCTGCAAATCAGCATAATACTCAACATTTATCTTCAAGTATTGTTTTTTTTTTTTTTGCCTTTTTGGGTGAAGGAAAGGCCATTGACCTTCCTTTATATTATTAAGAAGTTATATGCACAAATGTGATATTTACTTTTAATGGTCTAAACTATGCTTGTGGAGAGATGGGAGCTGAATTGAACCAAAGTAATGTTCCTTCCGGTACCTGGTTTAAGTTTCCAAGGTTACGAGTTTTTTCTTTCTAGTGTTGTGATCCAAATCCAACCAATGGCAAATCTCTCTAGGAATAGTTATGACTATGAGTATTGTGCTGCGTGGTTTAAAGAGAAGATCTTTTATGTCTTTGTTATCATTTGGATTTTTATTTTTCTCAATGTTTCAGCCGTTTAGGCACTGTCCCTACTCTAAAAACATTTAGCTCATTAAGTATAATTTTAACAGATTGAGAAACTTCCCAATGAGAAAGAGGTTATTTATGGTATGTTGGACAAGTGGAGTGCTTTTGAAACTGAATTCCCTGTTATTGCTGCTGCAAAAGCCTTGGAAATTCTTCGAAGATGAAGAAAGTGGCTTCGAATCATTCAGGTAAGGCATGCTCATAATGCTTCATGTCTATGGACAAATCCATGGTTTTATTGTTGACAAATTACTTGTATTCAAGAAAATTTTCATCAATTGAATAACTATTCTGTCACTAGATTTTAGTTGATTAGCTTTAACAAGTCAATTCAATAAACTTCCTAAGAAATCCAATAAAAATTCAGAAGTAGAGCAGTTAGCAACTTCAAGACAAAAGATTTCTTATGGATTTATTAACTGGCTTGTTCAATAACCATTATGATTCAGCATTCTTAGCACTCTGCAGACTGAATAAGTTTTGATGTCTGACATCTCATGTAAAGCACATTATGATAACTTTTTCTTATTTGGTTTTTGCATGAACCAGGTGACCAAGTGGTTGTTGAGCAAAGGCCAAGTACTTACAATGGGAACATTTGAGACATTGCTCTTGGCATTTGATATGGATGGGAGAGTGGATGAAGCTGAATCCGTATGGAAAATCATTTTACAAACAAACACTCGTTCAGTCTCCAAAAAGTTGTTTTCAAGGATGATTGCTTTGTACGACCATCATCACCATCCTGATAAAATTTTGGAGGTAACCGAAATTAGCAGAATTGGCAGTTGTTGGATTCACAGCTAATTTTTTCTCGGTTCTCAGTTGCATTAGTGTCTTTTGCTGATTAAAAAAACGATAGCATTAAAAATTTTACATTATGTTTGCTAGAAGAAGGGGAGCCTTGGCGCAACGGTAAAGTTGTTGCCATGTGACCAAAAGGTTACGGGTTCGAATTCTGGAAACAGCCTCTACTTTTAGGGTAAGGCTACGTAATAGATCCTTCCTCGGGACCCCGCATGGCGGGAGCTTCGTGCACCGGGCTGTCCTTTGTTATGTTTGCTAGAAATTATTGTTGTTTTCCTGAAATACCCTTAAAAACTCCTTTTACTAAATTTGAGACTTCGTTTTTTTTTAGGTTTTTGCAGATATGGAGGAATTAGGAGTAACACCTGATGATGATACTGTTACAAGGATAGGAAGAGCCTTTGAAATGTTGGGACAAAATGATAAGCGAGATCTGTTGTTTAAAAGATACAAGAGCAAGTGGAGGTACCTCCACTTCAATGGCGAGCATGTCAGAGTTCGCTCAACAGAAACATATAACTAAATATCCAGTTTCATGGGATCGACTTATTATCAAACACAACACAAATCAGAGCAGAATGGTGCACCCACTTTTTGGTGCATACAATATGTTTGTAGTATTTCATTGTGAATACAATATGCATCTCCAGTTATACTGAAAATGAAATTTGTTCTCCTTTTTGTAATTTTTGCAGACAACAATCTATCTATTTAACTATTTCTTTTTTATTGCACTGAGTTTTACTCTGATTTTCTATTTAATCTATAATTCATAGGAAAATAACTTGTAAAAAATAATCTATAATTCATAGGAAAAAAACTTGTATCCTATGTGCTGCTCCTTGCCGCTCTTTCTAAATTTCCGTGCCTCCCAATTGATACCACTACCATCGTAAATTGTTCATCTGGTATGGGGGAAATCCGCATACGAGGTGATCTCTTCTACACTCCTCGCTCAACAAGCCTTCCCTTTTTTTTCAGCTAGCTTTGCTCCAAAGGTAAGCAAGTCATAGTATTAGAAAAGTTTACTTTTATCAATATGGAATCTGACCGAGCCTGTGTTTATCATTTTTTTACAGATTATAGTAAGTCAATCCGTGCAGCATTCGAGAAGAGATCCATCTCTGTTAGTGCATTTTTATCTTTTATTTCAGATATCAATCTCAAGATTTTAGTTTCTATCATTTTAATTTAGATTACATTAATGTAGTTACTGGATTGTCCTTTCCTGTGACTATGATGTACTATAGTAATCACTGTGTTCAATAAGAAGGGGTCGATAATCATAATTTTGTACATATTTGAAAAGGGCAGAGTCAATGGTTAACTGAGCTTCCAAACAAACTCTAGATCCCTTATCTTGCTATGAACGTTTGTTTACCTTTGTGTGATCTGCAGCAAAATAAAAAGGGCAAGCAAAAGGGAGCATCATTTGTGGATGAAGAGAGATTCAGCCGGGTCTGGACAAAAAGCTCTGAATCTTGTCCATACTGTAAGATATTAAAATACTATTGTTTTCATTTGGAACCTATGTTTCATAAACCTTGACTATTTCCTGCTGGCTGCCTTTTTTCCCCTGCTACCATTTGATGAAATTTACAAATCCCTGAACTCAAGAATCTCAATAAAGGGCCTAAGATGGATGTATAAAGGTATAAACTAAACATGATGGCTTGGTCATCAATACGAATATAGTGCACGGTTTAACATTTATATATTAAAAAATCTGTATGAAACCCTGAACATATAGCATGTCTGTCATTAGCTTTTCTTTGATTTCTTTTGGCTTTGTATTATGCTTCATATCTTTCTTATAACTGCTAAATCCTTAATATCCCCATTCAGTTCATCTTTGAATCAATATATTAGGAATGGGATATCTATGATACTAGTTGTCATTTAGAACAATTGCTCACTTGTACCATTATTTAGCTTTTGTTGAGTGCTGATTGGGGAGAGGAAATGGTGTCTATCATTTAATAAAAGGTCATTCAACAGCAACATTCCAACTGTTGCCACCAAAGACATGACAGCCTTCCGTAAAAAAAATGTGAAACCGCCACATCAGCGGCCCCCTAGAGCCGGTCCCACGGATATGGAGGGAGGTAAATGCAGGTACACAGCTGAAAGCGCATAGCCGGGACATTAACCCCAGGCAATGACATCCCGAGGATCGAACCCTGGACCTCTCGATCACGAAACCATACGCCCCCAGCCGTGCTACGCCCTGGGGACGACATGACAGCCTTCCATGCTAGCATTAATGATATCCTCATTAATTACGTGTCCAATCTTACCTCTGGTCATTCAATACAAGATCATTACCACTCATGCTATAAATATGTTACTTATTAGGTGGCCGAGGCCATGAGAATTTCCCCTTAAGTTTCAATCCAACTTGTGATCAGTGTTTAGACCTAAAAGCGTCAGAGTTCCTACTAGCCCATTCCTGGTGACACTTGGACACAACCACTTCAGTTGCCTCTATCAAAGACAACCCAATTTTGGACCCAATCTCCTTCACACCTAGGGTTTTGGTTTTGACCCTCTTACCCCATCACTAGCAGCATCTTTCTTGTATGGAACTGTTGATATCTTGTGTCATGCTGAGTGGCATGACCAAAATGTATGATTTGGTATGCATAAATACTTAGATGCATATTGAGTGTCAAAACATTAACACAATAATATTTTAAACTTCGCTGCATATCAGCGTAATATTCAACATTTGTCTTCAAGTCTTGTGTTTTTTTTTTTTTTGCCTTTTTGCCTTTTTGAGTGAAGGAGAGCCCATTGACCTTCCTTTATATTATTAAGAAGTTATATGCACAAATGTGATATTTACTTTTAATGGTCTAAACTATGCTTGTGGAGAGATGGGAGCTAAATTGAACCAAAGTAATGTTCCTTTTGGTACTTGGTTTAAGTTTTCAAGGTAATGTCTTTTTTCTTTCTAGTGTTGTGATCCAACCAATGGCAACTCTCTCTAGTTATAGTTATGAGTATTGTGCTGACTGGATTAAAGAGAAGATCTTTTATGTCTTTGTTTTCATTTAGCAGTGTTATAAATGGTGGTTGAGGCGACCACCTAGGCGCTGCCTAGGCGGGGGAGGAGGACAATAGGTCCGGACTCGTCACCAGGCTGAGACGACAGGTCTAGACTTGTTGTTGGGCTTAGGAATCCGAAGTTGAAACACCGAAGTCAATCACCGAATAGAATAGGTTTTTTTTTGAACTTGGGATTTAATCAAGCTTTAAATTAATAATTTTAATCATGATTGGGATAATTTAAATAGACTTAAGTAAAGCCCAATAAAATTATCCTATTAATTTAATATTATATATATATATATATTATCTTTTTTATTTTTAGATAATATATTTTATAGTATATTTTTTAAAAAATTATCCTTTATTTAATTTTTTTTTATCTTTTAGTTAATATATTATTTAATTATGTATAAAAATAGGAAAAAAAAATCAACTGCCTAGGCACTGCTTAGACACCGCCTAGGCGGTATGCAGTCATTGACCGCACCGCCACCGCGTACCGCCATTTACAACATTGTCATTTGGATTTTTATTTTTCTCCATGTTTCAGACATTTAGGCACTGTCCCAACTCTAAAAACATTTAGCTCATTAAACATAATTTTGACCGGTTGAGAACCTTCCCAATGAGAAAGAGGTTATTTATGGTATGTTGGACAAGTGGAGTGCTTTTGAAACTGAATTTCCTGTTATTGCTGCTGCAAAAGCCTTGGAAATTCTACAAAGTCGAAGAAAGTGGCTTCAAATCATTCAGGTAAGGCATGCTCATAATGTTTCATGTCTATGGACAAATCCATGGTTTTATTGTTGACAAATTACTTGTATTCAAGAAAATTTTCATCAATTGAATAACTATGCTGTCACTAGATTTTAGTTGATTAGCTTTAACAAGTCAATTCAATAAACTTCCCAAGAAATCCAATAAAAATTCAGAAGTAGAGCAGTTAGCAGCTTCAAGACAAAAGATTTCCTATGGATTTATTAACTGGCTTGTTCAATAACCATTATGATGCAGCATTAGCACTTTGCAGACCAAATAAATTTTGATGTTTCGACATTTCATGTAAAGCACATTTTGATAACGTTTTCTTATTTGGTTTTTGCATGAACCAGGTTACCAAGTGGTTGTTGAGCAAAGGCCAAGTACTTACAATGGGAACATTTGACACATTGCTCTTGGCATTTGATATGGATGGGAGAGTGGATGAAGCTGAATCCGTATGGAAAATCATTTTACAAACAAACACTCGTTCAGTCTCCAAAAGGTTGTTTTCAAGGATGATTGCTTTCTACGACCATCTTCACCATCCTGATAAAATTTTGGAGGATTCACAGCTAATTCTTTCTCAGCTTCTCAACTGCATTTGTGTCTTTTGCTGATTAAAAAACGATAGCATTAAAAAATTTCACATTATGGTTGCTAGA
The DNA here is from genome assembly GCF_018446385.1 of Zingiber officinale. Lineage (NCBI taxonomy): Eukaryota > Viridiplantae > Streptophyta > Magnoliopsida > Zingiberales > Zingiberaceae > Zingiber > Zingiber officinale. The sequence continues at coordinate 1,477,962 of NC_056004.1, forward strand.
AATTATTGTTGTTTTTCTGAATTGTAGATATGGAGGAATTAGGAGTAACCCCTGAAGAAGATACTGTTACAAGGATAAGAAGAGCCTTTGAAATGTTGGGACAAAATGATAAGCGAGATCTATTGTTTAAAAGATACAAGAGCAAGTGGAGGAACCTCCACTTCAATGGCGAGCATGTCAGAGTTCGCTCAACAGAAACATATAACTAAGTATCCAGTTACTTGTTATCAAACGCAACACAAATCAAAGCAGTGCATTGTTGCAGAATGGCGCGCTCACTTTTTGGTACGAGATGCAAAGTTTCTCGTTAGCAAGCAAGTAGGAAACCTGAAGGCAGAAGCTGGACTATGAGTAAATACCGTTTGAGTATTGGCTGCATCTGCCATCTTGACAACTTGTGGCTGAACGTCTGGATGTTCTCTGTTTGTAGTATTTCATTGTGAATACAAAATGCATCTCCATTTACAAATGTTGTGCCAATTAGTCATGATAATTTTCTTTGAATATGATGGAAGATTCATGGATGGAAGATTCATGGATGAATTTTTTGAAGCTGATTAAATAATTAGATAATCAGATATGAGTATTCCAATAATCAGGTATGAAGCCTTACTCAAATTTGAATATCTGATTATTATTACCTAAATATTCAATTAAATAATATATTAAAGAAAAGAATCGGTATAAAAAGTCTCAAGGAGTTATAATTTTTTTTAAATTCAATCCATTTAAATTAGAATTTAATATATATTTTATCAAATTGAGTACTATTTTTTTTTTTTCTGTCCATCAATCGATTGGGTGTTCATATCAATGTTGAGTTGATAAGAATTATGTATTTTTAGATTTTTTATATATAAAAAAAATAAAGAATAATTAGATATATATGAGTTAAAATATAGAAAAATTTATATACAGAGAGGAAAATCAGGGAGCGTTTGGTCAGTTCTTATCCTCTGTCCCTAAATTTCTCTGTCCCCGTGTCCCTTGCCAATGGACGGACCAGATTACATCTCAAGGCATCATGACATTCTTAAGATGTGTGCGGTATCCTCGTGATGAGCAAGGCATCCTTGAGATGTAATCTGATCCGTCCGATCGGCAAGGAGATACGGGGACAGAGAAATTGAAGACAGAGAATCCGAACTCGCGTTTGGTTTGTATTTTCTATGTTATTTTTTATTTTCATTTTATGAGAAAATGAAAAATGTGTTTGGTTTATATTTTTCACGTTCGGTTTTAGAAAAAGAGAGAGCGTTTTCTATAAAAAAAAATAGAAAATACCGAAAAATCATTTTTCAAAAAAATGAAAAAAATATGATTTTCTAAAAATGAAAATAAAAATGAAAAATATAAATAAATCAAACGCCCCCTCAACTTTTTGACACAAGGAGTAAGAATAATTTGTTATTAGGGAGTTGTGAACAATTTTCCTCAAATAAATTAGCTTCGTGAGTAACATTTCTAGCCCAATCCGAAGGAACTTAAGCCCGTTAGGCCTGGCCATTAATTTCGCTCTCCGCTTCTTACATCTACCTATTTATTTCTAGCGTCTCAGTTCCCCAAGCCCTAACGCCTGGCTTCCATCGCCCGCCGTCTCCGAAGAGGGAAAGAGAAGGTAGAACCATGGAGAACAACGTCTCAAAGACCGTCAAGGACGTCTCACCCCATGAATTTGTCAAGGCGTACTCCGCCCATTTGAAGAGATCCGGCAAGGTTAGTTCCTAATCATGGATCTTAGTGCCCTGTTGCTTGTGATATGGCGTTCCATTTTTATGTTTGCGTGTGTGCTGTGGAGGGGTGGGGTGCGTCAACTAAGTTTGAGAAACGTATCTAATCCCGCACTCACAAGTGTTCTTCTTCTGATTCGGAACTTCCAGCGTAGGATACTGAAATCTAAATATGCTCTCCTTTTTGTTATTTGTGCTGAAAACGTCTGTAATATAATATAGCTAAATAATTTGAAATTTTTAATTTTTGCAATAATTCGAAGTGATTATGGCAAACATTGTCTTCGAGGAAGATTGTATCTCTCACAGGGTGCAGTTTTTGAACTAAATGACGGACCAGGATTTCTTTAAGAAGAATATGAGAATTCGACTTTTCAAATGATTTTATCTTCAATTTATCATCAACAAATATCAGAATAAGTGTGTTCTCCGTAATTGTGGTGTGTGTATGTGGTTTCTATAGGTGTTTAAGTCACTCCATCATATTTTATCAATGAATTAATAAATAGTTGCAATTTGTTTCATAATGTGCCCCGTGTTTCAGACATTGTTTATGCTTAAACAATAATTCATATTAAAAACTTGCATGTTTTCTTTAGGCGATGTCATGTATATATTCTTAAATAGAGTAAGGGGGAACTTGGTTCGCGGAAGGGAATGGAAATGGGAATGAGATTGAGAGAAGTGGAGAATGGGTATGATTTGAAGCTGAATAGTATTTTTTTTCCCATTCCCCTCCTTTTGTTAGGTAATGGCTCATTCTCATGTTTAAGGTAATGAATCCATGGGACCCACCACCAATCCTCCAAACAAACACCCATTTTCAATCCCTTTCCTATTCCCCACTCTCATTCCATCCAACCAAGCACCCCCTAATTCTCCAATATATATTTTGTAGACATGTTTCAAATTCAATTTTTGCCCTCGGTTATATATGACTTGTTTTATGTAGTTATGCTTATTTTATATAGTCATATGAGCATAATCAAATTTCAAAATCTAATTCTAAGCTAATGTTTCTTCTGCCGCATGTAGTTTAGTTTTATTTGATACTGTATTGAAATGTTCAGTGTAGGATGTCAACAGCTCATGCATGAGCATTATATAAAAGAACAGTATTTGTATTTGTCCACATTATCTTGTCCAAGTTTCTTTTGTGATTTTATGTTTGCTGTTCTTTTAAACAGATGGAACTTCCTGAATGGACAGACATTGTGAAGACTGGAAGATTCAAGGAACTTGCTCCGTACGATCCGGATTGGTACTACATCAGAGCTGGTAATACCATGCATATGATACTTACATTTCAACAAGAGATTGCCACAAGAAATCTTATTTGTATCTAATCTGTTTGAGTGATTATTGTTGTAGCGTCAATGGCAAGAAAGATATACCTGAGTCAGGGAATTGGAGTAGGTGGTTTTCAGAAGATCTATGGGGGTCGCAAGAGGAATGGAAGCCGCCCACCACATTTCTGTAAAAGCAGCGGGGCAATTGCCCGTAATATTTTGCAACAATTGGAGAGGATGGGCATTATCGAAATTAACCCTAAAGGGTAAGCATATTTCATCATTATTGCTTCTCTTCTCCACTCCAATTCTACTATACATCTGGCTTCCTTCGTCTATCAAATTATGTGCGATGCAATAGGGGACATGTCATGCATTGTATTTCAGTGAACAGGAAATCTTGACACTTTTTGTTTCATAAAACGATCCTTCTTGCATGCTTACTTGCAGTTTTATTGCAAGGTTTGTTGCTTATTTTTTCTTGCTACACCGCAATGATACTTTTCCCTTTTTGAATTCAGTGGAAGGAAGATTACTTCTCAAGGGCAGAGGGACCTTGATCAAGTAGCCGGACGTGTCTAGGTGCACCCAAATATGCTCTATTTTTAACATCTCGGAGATGTGAGTTAATGTTTGCTCGGAAACAGTGAAGTTATCTTGCTGCTGTGGATTGTTGAACTAATCCATGAAAATTGGAAAAATACCCTTAAAATTTCTTGCTATTTTTCTGACTATTAAGAATTAATCAGGTTAATGGATTAGATGTTTGCTCGAGCAGCAGGTTGCTAACGTTGCTGCTTTCAGGCAATTGCCGGTCTTGCTCATATTAATCTCCACTTGCATTCCTCATCCATTGCTTTCTTGTGGATAGTTAAAATTTTTTAAACTTATTTATTAAAAATGTTATCCAAGTTGTTTTTTTTAACAAGTTCAATTAGAGGCGTTATTCTCTTTGAAAATATTAATTTGAATAAATTAAATCGACCTTAATTTTAAAATTTCAACAATATATAGATTTGGAAAATTTAATAAATATTTTTTTATAAAATATTTTAGAGCTTTTTCATTTAAACCGGATGAGTTCATTAATATTTAAACTTTATCATTTTTATATATTTTTTATTAGTGGACAATTATAAATTTTAATGAGTTTTTATCAAGTTGAATGTAAAGAGCAAGATTAGTCTTTTTTGTTTGTGTATTTTAACCCATGCACAAGATCATGAGCAACAAATGTCAACCTGATCATTCTTAAGTTTTTATTTACTTCCTCTGTTCTTTTCATGAGGGTTATGATGATTGTATGAGAATGCAAAAAGTACATTTAAAAAAGGCCTATTAGTTCGCCTGCTGTTTCCTAGTGTCATCTTTTTCTCCCAGAACAACGCCAGCTGAAACCAAGAACTGATCAAGTGATGACAATGTCTTCATATCATCTGGTGGGAAGTAACTTGCTGCCCTACCCATTATCAACGCAAACAGAAGTGACAATCGTCCAGGAACTCATCAAGAAATACAAAAGCCGCCAGGAAATCTGACCTGCTAGCACTTATTGGATCTGCAAAATGGGCAGGAATTATCCTTCTGAATGGCCAATCTTTGGCAATTTTATCAGCCCAGTCCCTCACCTGAAATTCAATTTAAACATACTTGGAAAGTTATATCATGAACAACAGATACATATTGAGCAAAGGTTACATAGATTTCTAAAAGCCACCATTTTAAATATTTGGAACTGGCACACACCTTTCTGGAACTTTGCTGAAAACCAATGTCTTAACAATAGGCGAAACTATCAACTTCTGTGACATCTGGGAAAAGCTGGCAGTTGGTTCCAGTAGATTTGAAGGTCCTAAAAACAAAATCTGCAGTAACACTCGCTCCCAACCTAACACAAATATACCATGAAAAACTTGTAAATTCTCAGCATAAACAAATTACTTTGGCTGTTATATCTGAAAGGCGGCAATTTAACTTGTTGGCAACCTTTTTGGCGGTTCAACTTGTTGTCCACAACAGGTTCATTAGGAACTTCTTTTCCTTTGCTAAGGATCTTCACTGCCAAACCATTTTTAGCTGATGCCAACAGAGACTCTTTGCTAATACACTCTGGTGGCTGCCTCGGGACAAAGATGACAGCGTCTGCCACTAGTAAAGTTCGTGAACGCCCATGATAAAATGCTACCTCCACGTAGGGACCGATACCTACAGGAAAAGAAACCAACAAATTAGAATGATGGATCTGAAACTCCAAGGAAAAACAACCTATCATGTGAAGCAAGAATGTGTATAGTTTTTTGAGAAAGAAAAGCACACATGGTTCTAACTGGATAATCAGATACTTGCAGCAACTGTTTAGTCCACATATTTTCTTAAGAAATAAAATACAAAATGGCACATAAGCTGAAAAGGAATATTGGATCGAGAGGTAGCTAAAAAAGGAGGGACTTTACCAACTTCAGGTGAACTGAACACCTTTTGCTCAATCTCATCAGCCCATGGGGTGGAATCATCCTCATCTTCCAAAGCTCTGGCACGAAAAATTCCAAAAAATTCAAGTGGCAAATTAATCGGCCAACTCCACTGTCTAGGAGCTACCCACACCTGGCGCGTGGGAACTTTCTTGAGAACGGCCGAGGAAGATTTTATGTTCATATGCAAAAGTTGGTAGTACAATGTATTCAACAGGTGCATCCAACTCCTTCAAAAGCTGTAATTGGAGAAGAGGGAAAACTTCTTAAGTTTAACCCTGATGTATGAGCATTGCCGTATAAAATCTGTTTTAAAGTTATTAGACAGCAGCTGAAACTCTTCCATGGACTTTGAAATTGAACTGAGAAAACATAAGAGGAATATATTTAGGCAGATGCTAGACTTTGATAAAACTAATATTCCAATCAGATAAGAAATACACAGGAATCAGGATGGAGGAGTAACAAGAGGACAAACCTTGATGCATTCATCAATTGGTGCTATAGGCGCATGGACCCATAGTCCTCCAGACTTCAATTTGATGACAGTCATTCTAATATTTGTTGAGACACTACTGTAACCCAGAGCTTGTTCTTGTTCAAAGAGCCATATTGATTTCTTGACAGCCTTCAGAAAAATCAACAACAATAAAAATAGATCACAAGAAAGTGGCTGCCACTGAATGAGATGATATTTGTAGCAGATAGACTAAATGGCCATAAATAGCTTAGCCAGTTACTCTCGAGAGAAACATGGCTGATAATTGTGGTTTAGCTAATTTGGAAGGTTCCGATTGGTATTTTTAAAAGCATGGTTCATCCACATTGAAATGCCTCTAAATATTTGACCATGATTTATGGAACAATTTGAAAGGTTTCAATTGTGTGGTAGTCTATTACGAGTATATGTAAAGAGGGTGGTCCTCTTGATGGAATGAGCTCTACTAAATTCAACAAATGCAATCCAAAACCAAAACTATTCATGCAGGCATGTTCTCTATGAATATCAAAGTTATGTCAGTGAACGCTATTCTTTTTTAGTGTCTGTACTCTAAATTCTAGGTATATTTTGCAGTGTTTTTTTATCTGTTCCATCTCCGCCGTTCTCATGGAATAGATCAAATCACAAAATTTGCTTAAAGAAAGTATCACTCTTTGCTAGTCTTACATAGACTGTTAGTCTTCTGTTATCACCAGATTTCTCACTTCATAAACCTAAAGTACTTCAATTTGGCATACCTGAAGATCTCGTCGAACACATTTGCCAATTAAAGAGATTTTTGCTAATCATCTTCTTATAAAATCAAAGGTATTCTTTCTTCCGATCCATCATGTTTCCGATGTTTAATGTTCTCAAATAACTGAACAAGCTTAATAGAGACTGCTAAAGGGCAAAGGGGCGACCCCCGTCCTGATGGTACGCCGATTGATGAAGGGGCCGAGCGGGAAGGGAAACCCAGTGATGTTGAAGTAAAACCTCCCCGCGCCTCTTCCGCTGCGTCTGCCGCCTTCACCGTCATTGGCGGAAGCGACCACCGAAAAAATCGCACCTTCTCGCCGGCCCCGACTTGGATCTTGATCCGAGAAGAGATTCTTCGCGAAGGCGTCGAGGAAGCCTTGCCGTCTTTGGCTCCGCAAAGAGATCGGTCCGAGGATAACAGCAGCAGATGCAGCCATCGTCGCCCGCCTCTCTTCTCCACTTCCTCTCTCAGTAGGGATCCTCTGTTGGGTCGGGATCTTCTGGACCCCTTATTCCTGGTCCCCTGGACGGTATAAAATCTCTCACACGTTCTCTCACGTGCGAAGCGCGTGCATGCGCCAACGCACAAAAGCCCTAGCCTCTCGAACTCCAGCGTCGCTTCCCTCCCGCTAACTCCAGCGTCGCCTGCAGCCTCCCTCCAACGTCGTCTCCTCCCTCCATCGACCTCCTGAGGCCTCCCTCTAACGGCGTCTCCCTCCAGCGACCTCCCTCCAACGACATCTCCCTCCAGCATCGTCTCCCTCCCGCGACCTCCATCGGCCTCCCTCCCTGGCACCGTGTGGAAGAAAGCGAGGACCTTTTCTGGAATTAGGTAATCGTGGTTGAAAAACTTCTAATTTATTGCTACAATTTCAATTCCCCTTTTCATTCGACCTCCTGTTTCCTCCTGATCATGATTTAATTTTTTTTTGTGCCGATGATCCTTCTCATAAAGCATATCTTTTGAACTATAGTTGATTTGGTTAAAGGTATTACAGTTCATGTTAGATGATTTAATCTTTGTCTGCATATCAGTCAGTTGCAAACCTGAATTTTGTTTGCTTGGAACATTATTTAGTAGCACAGCAACAATTCTATTTTACCTAAAATTTTTATATTTAAAATTTGATTTTGAATATACAATTTGAGTATTGTTACTTGAAACAAGTTATTTACCTAAATAAATATGCTCAACCATGATAACAACGCGTCAAATACTGTCAAGGACGTCTCACCCCATCAGTTTGTCAAGGCGTACTCTGCCAATTTGAAGAGATCCGCCCCTTGTAACTTGGAGCTTTTGATATGGTAAGTTTGAGAAACGTATCTAATCCCGCACTCATAAGTGTTCTTCGGATTCAGAACTTCTAGTGTAGGATAAAACGAAATTTGTTCTCCTTTTTGTAATTTTTGCAGACAACAATCTATCTATTTAACTATTTATTTTTTATTGCACTGAGTTTTACTCTTGTTTTATATTTAAACTGTAATTCATAGGAAAAAACTTGTATCCTATGTGCTGCTCCTGGCCGCTCTTTCTAAATTTCCGTGCCTCCCCAATTGATACCACTACCATGGCAAATTGTTCATCTAGTATGGGAGAAATCTGCATGCGCGGTGATCTCTTCTGCACTCCTCGCTCAACAAGCCTTCTGTTTTTTTCAGCTAGCTTTGCTCCAAAGGTAGGCAATTTATAGTATTAGAAAAGTTTGCTTTTATCAATATGGAATCTGAACCCTATGTTTATCACTTTTTTTGCAGATTATAGTAAGCCAATCCATGCGGCATTCGAGAAGAGATCCATCTCTGTTAGTGCATTTTTATCTTTTATTTTAGATATCAATATCAAGATTTTAGTTTCTATCGTTTTAATTTAGATTACATTCATGTAGTTACTGGATTGTCATTTCCTGAGACAATGATGTAGTATAGTAATCAGTGTAAAATAAGAAGGTGTGGATAATCATAATTTTGTACATATTTGAAAAGGGCAGAGTCAATGGTTAACTAAGGCTTCAAACAAACTCTAGATCCCTTGTCTTGTTATGAACCTTTCTTTGCCGTTGTGTGATCTACAGCAAAATAAAAAAGGCAAGCAAAAGGGAGCATCATTTGTGGATGAAGAGAGATTCAGCAGGGTCTGGACAAAAAGCTCTGAATCTTGTGCATACTGTAAGATATTAAAATGCTATTGTTTCCGGTTGGAACCTATGTTTCATAAACCGTGACTATTTCGTGCTGGCTGCCTTTTTATCCCTTGCTACCATTCGATGAAATTTACAAATCCTTGAACTCAAGAATCTTAATAAAGGGCATAAGATGGATGTATAAAGGTATAAACTAGTCAGAAACATGATGGCTTAGTCATCAATATAAATATATTGTATGGTTTGACATTTATATGTTAGAAAAAACTATATGAAACCCTGAACATATAGCATGTCTGCCATTAGCTTTTCTTTAATTTCTTTTTGGTTTGTTTTATGCTTCATATCTTTTTTATAATCCTTAATCTCCCCATTTAGTTCGTCTTTGAATCAATATATTAGGAATGAGAAATCAATGAGACTACTTGACATTTAAAACAATTTTGTTTGCTCACTTGTACCATTATTTAGCTTTTGTTGAGTGCTGATTGGGGAGAGGAAATGGTGTTTATCATTTAATAAAAGGTCATTCAATAGCAACATACCAACTGCCACCAAAGACATGACAACCTTCCATGCTAACATTAATGATATCCTCATTAATTACGTGTCCAATCTCACCTTTGGTCATTCAATACAAAATCATTATCTCTCATTCTATAAATATGTTACTTCTCAGGTGACCAAGGCAATGAGAATTTCCCCTCAAGTTTGGGTCCAACTTGTGATCAGTATTTAGACCTAAGCATCAGAGTTCCTAGTGGCCCCATTCCTGGTGACACTTGGACACAATCACTTCAGTTGCCTCTATCAAAGTCTAAGACAACCCCAATTTGGACCCAATCTCCTTCACGCCTAGGGTTTAGGTTTTCAAGGTTATGGGTTTTTTTCTTTCTAATGTTGTGATCCAAATCTAACCAATACCAAATCTCTCTAGGAATAGTTATGAGTACTGTGCAGACTGGTTTTAAGTGAAAATCTGTTATTAGTTTATGTCTTTGTTATCACTTGGATTTTTATTTTTCTCCATGTTTTAGACATTTAGGCATTGCCCCTACTCTAAAAAAATTTATCTCATTAAGCATAATTTTGACAGGTTGAGAAACTTACTAATGAGAAAGATGTTATTTATAGTACGTTGGACAAGTGGTGTGCTTTTGAAACTGAATTCCCTGTTATTGCTGTTGCAAAAGCCTTGGAAATTCTACGAAGACGAAGAAAGTGGCTTCGAATCATTCAGGTTAGGCATATTCATAATGTTTCGTGTTTATGTGTCGACGAATCTATAGTTTTATTGTCGACAAATTACTTCTTGTTTTCAAGAAATTTTCATCAATTGAATAACTAACTGTGCTGTCACTAGATTTTAGTTGATTATCTTTAAAAAGTCAATTCAATAAACTTCCCAAGAAATCCAACAAAAGTTCAGAAGTAGAATAGTTGCAGCTTCAGGACAAATGATTTCTTAAGGATTTATAAACTGGTTTGTTCATTAACACTTATGATTGGGCATTCTGAGTTGGCGCTTTGCAGACCAATGATTTCTTAATGATTTATAAACTGGTTTGTTCATTAACACTTATGATTGGGCATTCTTAGTTGGCGCTTTGCAGACCAAATAATTTTTGATGTTTCTACATCTCATGTAAAGCACATTATGATAACTTTTTCTTATTTGGTTTTTTGCACGAACCAGGTTACCAAGTGGTTGTTGAGCAAAGGCCAAGTACTTACAATGGGAACATTTGACACATTACTCTTGGCATTTGATATGGATGGGAGAGTGGATGAGGCTGAATCCGTATGGAAAATCATTTTACAAACATACACTCGTTCAGTCTCCAAAAAGTTGTTTTCAAGGATGATTGCTTTGTACGACCATCATCACCATCCTGATAAAATTTTGGAGGTAAACAAAATTAGCAGAATTGGCAGTTGTTAGATTCACAGCTAGTTCTTTCTCAGCTTCTCAACTGCATTTGGGTGATTAAAAAATGATAGCATTAAACAATTTACATTATGGTTGCTAGAAGTTATTATTATTTTTCTGAAATACCCTAAAAAATTCTTTTGCTAAATTTGAGAGTTCTTTTTTTAGGTTTTTGCAGATATGGAGGAATTAGGAGTAACCCCTGATGATGACACTGTTTCAAGAATAGGAAGAGCCTTTGAAATTTTGGGGCAAAATGATAAGCGAGATTTGTTGTTTAAAAGATACAAGTGCAAGTGGAGGTACCTCCACTTCAAGGGCGAGCATGTCAGAGTTCGCTCAACAGAAACATATAACTAAGGATCCAATTTCATGGGATCGACTTTTTATCAAACACAACACAAATCAGAGTAGTGCATTGTTGCAGAATGGTGCACCCAATTTTTGGGACGAGATACAAAGTTTCTCCTTAGCAAGCAAGTAGGAAACTCAAAGACAGCTGAACTATCAGTAAATACCGTTCTAGAGAATCAGCTGCATCTGCCATCTTGACGGCTTGTGGCTGAACGTCTGGATATTCTCTGTTTGTAGTATTTCATTGTGAATACAATATGTATCTTCAGTACAAATGTTAAGTGCCAATATGATTAAACTTGTTCAGTGTGTAATATTTGCAGAGAAACTTAAGTGAATCGATGTAGGTAAATAATTCAAAGTGATTATGATAAACATTGTCTTGGAGGAACATTGTCTCTCTCATAGGGTGCAGGTTTTTGAACTCCATGACGAAACAGGATTTCTTTAGGATGAATATGATATTTTGACTATTTAAAATGATTTTATCTTCTATTTATCATCAACGAATATCAGAATGAGTGTGTTCTGCCTAATAATTCTGTGCATATATGGTTTCTATTGGTGTTTAAGTCACTTGGAGTGCTATCATACTGTATCATTTAATTAGTTGATACTTGCAATTTGTTTGATAATGTTCTCTGAGTTTTAGTTATATTTTATGCTTAAACAATAATTCATACTAAAAACTTGCATGTTTTCTTCCTGCAATGTTATGTATGTATATCTTAGTCACGTTTCTAAATAGAGTAGTTTTACAATATATATACTCGTAGACATACTTTTCCCTTTTTGAATTCAGTGGAAGGAAGATTACTTCTCAAGGACTGAGGCACCTTGATCAAGTAGCCGGACGTGTCTAGGTGCACCCAAATATGCTCCATTTTTATTCATCTCGGAGATGTGAGTTAATATTTGCTCGGAAACAGTGGAGTTATCATACTACTGTGGATTGTTGAACCAATCCATGAAAATTGGAAAAATACCCTTAAAATTTGTTGCTATTTTTTCTGACTATTAAGAATTAATCAGGTTAATCGATTGGATGTTTGCTCGAGCAGCAGGTTGCTAACGTTGCTGCTTTCAGGCAATTGCCGTTCTTGCTCTTTGCTTGCTCATAGTATTCTCCACTTGCGTTCCTCATCCATTGCTTTCTTGTGGGGCTGGATTTGAGAGCCTACTTATTTAAATTTTCTGAACTTAATTATTAAAATTTTTATCGAGGTTGTATTTTTTTGTGTATTTTAACCCAAGTCACATCCCCACGCACAAGAACATGAGCAACAAATCAATAAACATTGCAGTGTCTTTGTTATCAATCAAACAGAGAAGTATACTGTCAAACTGATCATTCTTAAGTTTTTATTTACTTCCTCTGTTCTTTTCATAAGGGTTATGATGATTGTATGAGAATGCACAAAGTACATCTAAAAAAGGACTATTAGTTCGCCTGCTGTTTCCTAGTGTCATCTTTTTCTCCCAGAAACTGTCTTTTTAACAACGCCAGCTGAAACCAAGAACTGATCAAGTGATGACAATGTCTTCATATCATCTGGTGGGAAGTAACTTGCTGCCCTACCCATTATCGACGCAAACAGAAGTGACAATGATGGTCTCGTGGCATAGCGATCGTCCAGGAACTCATCAAGAAATACAAAAGCCGCCAGGAAATCTGACCTACTAGCACTTATTGGAGCTGCAAAATGGGCAGGAATTATCCTTCTGAATGGCCAATCTTTGGCAATTTTATCAACCCAGTCCCTCACCTGAAATTCAATTTAAACATACTTGGAAAGTTATATCATGAACATCAGATGCATATTGAGCAAAGGTTACATAGCTTTTTAAAAGCCACCATTTTAAAGATTTGGAACTGGCACACACCTTTTCTGGAACTTTGCTGAAAACCAATGTCTTGACGATAGGTGAAACTATCAACTTCTGTGACATCTGGGAAAAGCTGGCAGTTGGCTCCAGTAGATTTGAAGGCCCTAAAAACAAAATCTGCAGTACCATTCGCTCCCAACCTAACACAAATATACCATGAAAAACTTATAAATTCTCAGCATAAACAAATTACTTTGGCTGTTATATCTGAAAGGTGGCAATTTAACTTGTTGGCAACCTTTTTGGCGGTTCAACTTGTTGTCCACAACAGGTTCATTAGGAACTTCTTTTCCTTTGCTAAGGAGCTTCACTGCCAAACCATTTTTTGCCGATGCCAACAGTGACTCTTTGCTAATACACTCTGGTGGCTGCCTCGGGACAAAGATGACAGCGTCCGTCACTAGTAAAGTTCGTGAACGCCCATGATAAAATGCTACCTCCACGTAGGGACCGATACCTACAGGAAAAGAAACCAACAAATTAGAATGATGGATCTGAAACTCCAAGGAAAAACAACCTATCATGTGAAGCAAGAATGTGTATAGTTTTTTGAGAAAGAAAAGCACACATGGTTCTAACTGGATAATCAGATACTTGCAGCAACTGTTTAGTCCACATATTTTCTTAAGCAATAAAATACAAAATGGCACATAAGCTGAAAAGGAATATTGGATCGAGAGGTAGCTAAAAAAGGAGGGACTTTACCAACTTCAGGTGAACTGAACACCTTTTGCTCAATCTCATCAGCCCATGGGGTGGAATCATCCTCATCTTCCAAAGCTCTGGCACGAAAAATTCCAAAAAATTCAAGTGGCAAATTAATCGGCCAACTCCACTGTCTAGGAGCTACCCACACCTGTGCGCGTGGGAATTTTCTTGAGAACGGCCCGACGAAGATTTTATGTTCATATGCAAAAGTTGGTAGTACAATGTATTCAACAGGTGCATCCAACTCCTTCAAAAGCTGTAATTGGAGAAGAGGGAAAACTTCTTAAGTTTAACCCTGATGTATGAGCATTGCCTTATAAAATCTGTTTTAAAGTTATTAGACAGCAGCTGAAACTCTTCCATGGACTTTGAAATTGAACTGAGAAAACATAAGAGGAAACAATTCCCTAGAACATTATATTTAGGCAGATGCTAGACTTTGATAAAACTAATATTCCAATCAGATAAGAAATACACAGGAATCAGGATGGAGGAATAATAAGATGACAAACCTTGATGCATTCATCAGTTGGTGCTATAGGCGCATGGACCCATAGTCCTCCAGACTTCAATTTGATGACAGTCATTCTAATATTTGTTGAGACACTACTGAAACCCAGTGCTTGTTCTTGTTCAAAGAGCCATATTGAGTTCTTGACAGCCTTCAGAAAAATTGACAAAAATAAAAATAGATCACAAGAAAGTGACTGCCACTGAATGAGATGATATTTGTAGCAGATAGACTAAATGGCTGGAAATAGCTAACTCTCGAGAGAAACATGGCTGATAATTGTGGTTTAGCTAATTTGGAAGGTTCTGATTGGTATTTTTAAAAGCATGGTTCATCCACATTGAAATGCCTCTAAATATTTGACCATGATTTATGGAACAATTTGAAAGGTTTCAATTGTGTGGTAGTCTATTACGAGTATATGTTAAGAGGAGTTCCTTCTCTTGATGGAATGAGCTCTACTTAATTCAACAAATGCAATCCAAAACTCTTCATGCAGACATGTTCTCTATGAATATCAAAGTTATGTCAGTGAACGCTATTCTTTTTTAGTGTCTGTACTCTAAATTCTAGGTATGTTTTTTTTATCTGTTCCATCTACGCCGTTCTTATGGAATAGATCAAATTACAAAATTTACTTATAGAAAGTCTGTTCTGACTAAAGGTAAAAAAAAAAACCACTCTTTGCTAGTTGTACATAGACTGTTAGTCTTCTGTTATCACCAGATTTATCACTTCATAAACCTAAAGTACTTCAATTTGGCATACTTGAAGATCTCGTCGAAGTTGAAGTGCAACACATTTGCCAATTAAAAAGATTTTTTGCTAATCATCTTCTTATAAAATCAAAGGTATTCTTTCTTCCGCTCCATCATGTTTCCGATGTTTAATGTTCTCAAATAACTGAACAAGCTTAATAGTAACTGCTAAAAGGCAAAGGGGCGACCTCCGTCCTGATGGTACGCCGATTGAGGAAGGGACCGAGCGGGAAGGGAAACCCAGTGATGTTGAAGTAAAACCTCCCCGCGCCTCTTCCGCTGCGTCTGCCGCCTTCACCGTCATTGGCGGAAGCGACCACCGAAAAAATCGCACCTTTTCGCCGGCCCCGACTTGGATCTTGATCCGAGAAGAGATTCTTCGGGAAGACGTCGAGGAAGCCTTGCCGTCTTTGGCTCCGCAAAGAGATCGGTCCGAGGGTAACAGCAGCAGACGCAGCCATCGTCGCCCGCCTTGCTCTTCTCCACTGCCTCTCTCGCGTGCTCGATACAATCGAGACGCAGAGTCCAGTAATTGGGATGTGGCGCCTACGTTACTTGGTCCCACTGTATCCGAATTGCTGGACCAAACCTTGCCACGTGTGAGATCAGGAAAATAAACAATATTTTTTTAAAAAAAATTACGGCCTTGTGAAATTTATATTTTACCGTTTAGACTTCGACTATTTCTTTTTTTTTTAAAAACAATCCTACAATTTTTAAATATGATTGATTTAGTCCTCAAACTTCCAACTTTAGAATGGTGGCGGTGGAATGAAGTGATATTTTTATGTTTCTAAATTTATTCAACGAAAAACTTATATGAGCCGAACATATAACCTTCAAAATTAATCCGTTAAGATGGATATGGATTGATAAAAATAAATGAATAAATTAATTGTTAATATAGTCGAATTGTAAGAAGAATATCGATAATAATAATATTATACAAATATTTTAATAATATTTATATGAGTATAAAAGTATCTCTAAAATAAGAATAAAATGATAGAGGGATTTTTTTTTTAAAAAAAAGTAGTAAGTTCTAACGATTTTATGATTTTTTTTTTCTAAAATACATCTTGATTTTTAAAGTCATTAAAATTCATTAAAAATTTTAAAATTAATATTTTTTCCAAATCCTTAGTAATGCTAATTCACATATTTAATAAGAGCATCATGACAATAAAATAGAATATTTCTTTCAAATACTTATGATTTTTTACATCCATATATATAATTAAATATCTCACTTCTCAAATATATTCAATCTCATAATCAAATATTTGACTAACTAAATATTCATGATTTTACCTATCAAATATCTCACACTTAAATATTTCAAATTTGATAATTAGATATCTCACCAACTAAATATCACTATCATTTTATTAATTTATCTCTTAAATAATATTTGATCCGGTATTAAGAAGGGGGGGGGGGGGTCCTGAACGGATAGGGATCGATGGCCCGTGGAGATCAAAATCAAGGCGGTCAACGTATAGTGTTGGACGGGCGGGAGGCCACTTGGCCGAGCAGGAGGCTACTTGGCCGAGCGTCCACACCAGTACCCCGGTCGGCCCGGAGACAACTCGACAGCAGGTCAGGGTTCCGACGCTCAGGGGTCCGCTTAAGAAAGCCGATGAGCCGAGCAATCGGTCCGCTCGGCCAAGTGACGGATTAACAACTTGTTAGCTCAGACGAGCAGTGCACTAGCAGTGGACCAGCGGAGACGACATGCCCGTCTGAGTTTGAGGCCGAGCCGACGGTCCGCTCGGTCCGATGTCTGTCCCTCCTGGACGTTAGTATGGTCGAGCGGTTTTCTCGCTCGGAACAGTAACAGACAGAAGGTGTAGAAGAGTGTAAAGGGGACAGCTAGATATATCCTTATCGAGATATGTGCCACCGATAGACAACATGGTCGGCGGCCGGACCGGACAGAGAATCGTATGGTGAAACTTTCCACTGTCATGTCAGAGATATGCTCGGACGGTTACGGTATGGCGTCATGCACACTTTTCTAACACGTCCATTTTTGAGGTATGACTTGGGAAGTGTACATGCATCGATGAGCGTGCACGCGCACCCCTGGGGGCCTATATAAGGGCCCCCAGACTTGACGGAGGTATGCAATCAACCCTATTGTAGCTACAGTTCTCCTTATTTTGCTTCAGCTTTCTTCTCGCCTGACTTGAGCGTCGGAGGGTCGTCGCCGGAAACTCCTTCCCGACCCGGCTTTGTTACAGGTTCACCGGAGGTCCACCTCATCCCGGCGTCTACGCGGAGCCAGCAGAGAGTGTCACATCCCCAGCTTTTATCAGCTCACAGTTCGAACAGGATCAGTATTAATTATATTTTTTAAATTTTGTTAATTTAAAAATTAAAATAACAAAAAGTATAAAAATCTGCCTTGATGCTCGAGAACTCCAGCAATAAGTTACTAACGGACTCTCCCGAGTGCATCGTACCCATGCAGTAATACAATGCAAGAGCGATGCTCGAAAATCCCAACAGCAAGCTACTACAACAGATTTTTCCTCATAAAAAATTAATTTAATATCACACTTGATATTAGCCAAAAAGTCAGGAAAAATATATTTTCTAACATCATCGGTCCAAGATATTTATAGAAATTTCTCCGCTCGTAATGTTATTAATCTAAAATATAAAATTAAAAAAACTCATAACAGTATTTAGAAAAATATTAACTTAATTTTATTTTAGACTTCATTAAAATTAATTATTAAAGAGTCTAAATTTTAAATAAAATAGTGAAATTATTATTTCTTTACAGAGATTTAGAGTCTAGAAATATTTAGAGAAATATATTTTCTAAATATCCTTTATTACGGATGTCCTAAGACCCACACGATTTTAGTTTTTTTAAAAAATAAATTATCAATGTTAATGGTTAAAATAAAAAAATATTTTGATTCCTTTAAAAAAAACTCCATAAGACATTTTGAAAATATGATTTATAATTTTTTTGATAAAAGAATGTTGCTTTGTTTTTTTATCGTGCTACAAATAACGTATTTTAAATGAACAAGAGTAGAAAATTTATAGCTTTATCTGAGGATCTAATACTTTTAGTATATTTTTCACCGAAATTAAAATTTCCAATATATTTTTTATATTTTAAAAGATAAAAAATCATTAAAAGTTTGGAAACAAAATAAACACTCACTTTGTCTACTCATTTCTTAATAAAAAACAAAAATATATTTTTGCTTTAAAATATCTTTATAAAAATTATGTTAGTAATAAAAACTCTTGAATTTTTGTTATTAAGTAAAAATATCTCTATAAATTACAATAGATTGGAGTAATACTTAAGCAATAAATAGATTATCAACAAAATATATAAGAAACGATGTAAAATTTAGAAATTAGAAGAGTAACATTTTATAATAACTATTATTTCTTATTTATATTTTATAAATACAAAAAATGTGTTTTTGAGAATTTAAAAAAACCTATTTTTAGGATTTCAGTCCTACCATGACATTCTTTATAAATCATCATCGAAAGAGTCGGTCCTTATTATTTAAAGGCCCTATACAAAACTATAAATTATGTCCCAAATTTTTCTTCCGCACTGCTTCTTCCAAAAAAAAAAATATTTACATCATCCATCTTAGAATATATCTATCTATAAAAAAAAATATAGAGGTGACTCATTTAAAGTATTTTAGTGATGCACTGTTAGAGCATCCGTAACGTTAATTCGTTATAACATCCATCGCCTCATCAAAAAGTATGGGACGTATTGCCACATACTCATTATAACAACATATCTCTTTCACTCACATCCCTTTTAACATTAACACTCATTATTTATGGGCCCCACCATCTACTTATTCATCCATTAGTTTTTTAAATAATATTAAAAAATTTATAATTTTAAAAAAAATATTGAAAAATTAAGAGAGAGTCTCTCCTCTCTCTTGTGAGTGAGCATTATAATGCCCACTCACAATGGAGAGGGGGTGTTAAATGGATGTTATAATGCCCATTTAACACCCCATTGAGGATACTCTTAAAGATAAAATTATCAATAATAGTATCATATTCAATGTTTTCAAAATATTTTTTTCAATACATAAAATTACTAATACATTTAGCCTATGTTAGTCATTATGATTCGTAAATAAGATTTTATTAATTTTAATTTTCAATAACTTCTTTTGATGGATGTTACTATAATATGTATTGTCAATAATATTTTATAAGCAATCATCACATTTAGAAACATATCTATTATTTTTAAAAATTTTAATATTTGAATGGAAGACTATTTTTATTTGTTTCATAAGATTTACTTAGTAACATTACTTGTAAAACTTGTATTTTTGAAAATATATATTTTGCATCAATATCAAAAGGGTCATCATTTTTAAAGTATTTTCAAAATTTACACAAAAACTCATCAATTCATCATCATCCAATGGAACTAATTTTACAACATCATAAAAGAACCCAAATATAGATTCAAAATATACAATTGTTTAAACCTACTCTTCAATTGCCCAAGAGTAATATTAACCACAAGATAAAATAATCTATTCGAAAAAAAATTTTGGTGATTGATTTTCCCTTTCAGTGTTAGCAATCTCATCAAAATATCTCTTTCTACCAATTTTACAGTTTGTAGAAAATACATGCTCAATTTCCATATCAGATTCTATTTTTTTTTTGTATCACCCATAGTAGAAGCAAAACCATTTTCTTTATATTTTAAAAAAAGGAAATAAGACCAGACAATTATTTTACAGTAACATCAAGACGTATATCCTCTAATTGTAATTTTTTACTAATTAATTTAATGCAAAATATAATGTCAAATAATAAGGCTTAATATAAATTCAAAACTTGAAAGTTCACTAGATGCAAAAGTTTTAACATCTCTATTTAATTTGTTGTCTTCACTTATTTGTGTTAATTTTAACAAATCTTCTTTGATTTGGGAAGCTTGTGTAGGACCGTTAGATTCGATAGAGGAGGGGGGGGGGGGGTGAATATCGATTCGAAAAATAAGAGTATAAACGCAGCGGAAAAGTAAAATAGACACAGATGTTTTTTACTTCGTTCGGAGCCTGTGACGACTCCTACTCGAAGGCCCGTGGTCCTTGACCACTTTCGTTGGGCAATCACTAACAATTCGAATATAGTTATAAAAATGAACACAGGAACTGCTAGTGAAAATAAAGCAATACCGACAAGGAAATTAAATAACCGAAGGAGCGCTTTGTCGGAGCTTAGTTGGCGTCGCACTGAACATCGAGCAGCAAGACCAGCAGTAGAAGAATTCTCAGATTGATTGATTGATTCTGAAGCTCCTGTCTGGGGCTTCTTTTATATGCTGTTCCGAGCGCCTGGATCACTTCCGGGCGCCTGGAATGCGACGTAGCTGCTCAAACCGAGATGCTCCACGTGGCGATGCGCAATCAGGATAAAGTTTGCCTCCCGGGCGCCCGGATCCCTTCCGGGCACCCGGACCTCCGGGCGCCTGGATTCCTTCCGGGCGCCCGGACCCTGTTTTCCCGCAGAATCCGTCCTGCACGACAAACGTTAGTCTGGAGGCAAATATATATATCCTGTAAAACAGATTGTTAGCACAATTAAAGTTCAACAAAGTAATAGCAAAGAGTATGACTTAGATTCCGTCTTTCCGAGACCGGAATCTAGTCACGATCTCGACTTAGACATCCGAAATGGATCTAAGCCGGATCGACGCCTAATGTTCCCTTCCCGGGAACGCGTCCTCGCAGTCACTCCCCTCCAGTGACTTACCTCACTTACCTGCCAGACGTCCGGTCAGCTCGTCGGCCCGTCTGGACTTCTCGCCAAGCGTCCGGTCAGCCCGTCGACCCGCTTGGACTTCTCGCCAGCTATCCGGTCAGCCCGTCGACCTAGCTGGACTTCTCGCCAAGCGCCCGGTCAGCCCGTCGACCCGCTTGGACTTCTCGCCAGCTATCCGGTCAGCCCGTCGACCTAGCTAGACTTCGTGCCAGACATCCGGTCAGCCCGTCGACCTGTCTGGACTTCTCCTGCACACTCGATCAAAGTGTCAGACAACAACAAAATTAACTTAACCTATTTGTCATTCATCAAAACCTGGGTTAGACCGTTAGTGCTACCTGCACCAACAGCTTGAGATAGCATTACTTTTACTGTTTCAATATGACTTTTTCATCTTGTAGTTGACAATGATTTTAAAGTTAATCCATCAATATATTCAAAGTAAACATTCCATCTTTTTGTTGAATTAGAGAACACGGAGTACATACATTAACATGCTCTAAAAAATAATTTTACTTTAGCACAAGAATTTGTCATGTCACAAACAACTAAATTAAGAGAATGAGAACCACATGATATGATAAATATTCTAGGGTTAATGTTAAGTAATCTCCTTTGTACACCTTAATTTTTACCCTTCATATTAGATCAATTATCATAACCTTTCTCTCTCACATTATCAATATCAAGTTTTAAAGATTGTAAACTAACTTGCAATTTATTGAAAAACTCTAAACCAGTTGTATATTTTGTTAGGATGTATACTAAAAGTCTAGCTTTTGGTATAAACATTTATCTAGAAATAAGAATCACATTGGTCAAATGTCTACATTTATGATAAATGTAATTGTTCAATTAATTTATATTATAGATAACATGGTGTGTGGTGTCACACACAGAAGATCATGTTATCGGTTCCTTATAAATTATAAACAGTAGCTCACGACCAAGATGGAAAGGAACAAACCATTGGAAGGTCATAGTGTAATTAGGTATTAGTTTATCTTAACTATATAATTACACTAGTACACTTAGAGTGTATTGAGTAGGATCATTAGAGGTCGTTTCTTTTATACTGACTTTATAAAGGAACAAAGATCTCGGTTATTATGGAAGTGTGTGCTCTTAATCCCAATATAATAACAAGTACATATATTTGATATTTATTTCTTTAATTTATCAATGAGTGAGATTTAGTTCGATAAATCAATAAGCCCGATAAGTTGGGAAATGATATCACTTATAGTGTGTGTTGTTGATTATAGAAGGAAATTACGTCCTAGTGATCTAGGTTGAGAATGTCCCCAAGAGGAGCTCATAAGGATTGTCATGTTAAACCTTGCAGGTGGATTTAGTCCGACATGACGATGAAGTTGAGTGGTACTACTCTTGGAGTTAGATATTAATTAAGTGAGTTGTCAGTAACTTACTTAATTAGTGGACATTTGTTATCTTAAACACATGGAGACTAACACACTCATAATAAGAAGGAGCCCAAAATGTAATTTGGGATTGGTGCGGTAGTTCAATAATAGTTCTCTAGTGGAATGAATTATTATTGATAAAATTAAGTTGTGTGTTCGGGGCGAACACGGGATGCTTAATTTTATCGGGAGACCAAAACCAATTCCTCCTCTCGGTCCCTATCGTAGCCTCTTAATTATAGAGTACTATACCCACCTATACCCACCTTCTTACCCATCCCATAGGGGCCGGCCAAGCTAGCTTGGAGACCAAGCTAGGGCCGGCCAAAGTTTGGTTCATGGGTGCTTCAAGGTGGCCGACCCTAGCTTGGGTTCAAGCTTGGTGTGGCCGGCCCAAATTAAAATAAAAGGATTTTTATTTTTTAAAATTTTTCTTATGTGGATAACTTGATTTAAAAGAGAGTTTAAAAATTTAAATCTGTCCTTTTATAAGATTCTACAAAAGATTAAGAGAAGAGCTAAATCTCTTTCCTTATTTGTAGATTAAAAGGTTGATTTTAATTTTGGTAAAAACTTTCCTTTTAATTATGTTCATGATTTAAAAGAAAGTTTAAAAATTAAAAATTCTCTTTTATTAGTTTCTACAAAAGATTAAGAAAAGATTTAATATCTTTCCTTATTTGTAGATTGAAAGGAGATTTTAATTTTTAGAGATAACTTTCCTTTTTGGAAATTATCCACATGTTTAAAAGAAAGATTTTAATTTATAAAATTTCTTTTTATTAACCAATCATGAAGGGATTAAAATTATTGGAGAAATTTTTATAAATTTCTAGAAACAAATTAGGAAGTTTTAATTTTTGTTTTAATTAAAACTCTCCTTGTTTTGGGGAAAGAGGTGGCCGGCCAGATAAATTGGAGAAGAGAAAATTATTTTTAATTAAATAAATTTTCCTTTTCATGGCAAAAGAATTAAGGAAGTTTTTATTTAAATTTCCTTATTTGCTAAGACCAAGGATTATAAAAAAGGGGGTAGAGGTGCCTTCATGGGTGAACGACTCTATTATTTTTCTCCCTCTTTTCTTCCTTGGTGTGGCCGGCCCTTCCCCTTCTCTTCTTTCCATCCTTGTGGCCGAACCTCTCTTCCTCCTTGGAGATCAAGTGGTGGCCGGATTTTAGCTTGGAGAAGAAGGAGAGAAAGCTTACATCCCTTGGAGCTTGGTTGGTGGAAAAAGATCATCTTTTGGAAGCATTGTGCTTGGCCGAAACTTGAAGAAAGGAGAAGAAGGTGCTTTGGTGGTTTCTCATCTCGGAAGATCGTTGCCCACACAACGTCCGAGGTTAGAAGAGGAATACGGTAGAAGATCAAGAGGTCTTTCTAAAAGGTATAACTAGTATTTTTCCTTTCCGTATCATACTAGTTATTTTTGGAAATAATACCAAATACAAGAGGCATGCGATTCTAGTATTTCGAATTTATTTTCGATGTTGTGTTCTTTGTTTTTTTTTCTTTTCCTTGTGATTTAATTGTTTCTTTCGGTCAACCTAAAGTTATTTTAGGAAATTAAATATTAGCTTTCCTTAAAAGGTTTTGTCTAGTCGGTGGTGGTTGCTCCCATATCCAAGAAGGCCATGTGCCTCGCCACGTCAGTACTGGGAACCAATTATGGAAATTAATATTTAATGGAATTAATAACTTAGGTGATTTGGATCGAACGTGTTAAGTTCTGCAGGAGATCCAAGTCAAAACCTAAAAGAACAAATAGATTAAACTTTGGATCAAACGTGTTAAGTTCCGCAGGCGATCCAAGTTTAATTTAAAAGAACACATGGTAGCTAGGAAAAGGTTCAGACCTTTGTACAAAATTTTTGTACAGTGGAACCATTAGGTTTTCCGAGTAGCAACCAACATATTTTACATTTAAGAATTCTAAGAAGTACTCTTCTATTTTAATTGGAGCATCTGAAACATCTACATATCTTAATTCGAGAGACATTTGATTTTTGTGACTTGCACCTGGTGTACAATCAAGAACTACTGAAAAATATTTTACCTCTATTACTTTTGTAATTATTGCATTTTTGACTTTAGAGGCTAGAATAGATATTAACGTATTTTGAATTTTATGACTAAGATTATGATAATAAATTTTTTATCTTGAATGAGTCGAAAATGATCTTCCATTATTGGATTAAAATCTATAATCATTTCAAATATATCCAAAAAAATTACCATTGCTATCTTTATAAATTTTATCATGTGTACCACGAAATGTCAAATTATGTATAGGCAACACCTCATGCAATAACCACTAGACTGTCCCGAGGGGACAATACATGAGGGCAAGATCCTTTTTAATTTGTTCTTGCATTTTCTTGTCAATAGTTAATGTTTAATTTAATCTCATTTGTAGTTCAACAAAAGCTCTCAGATTAGTGAGGTGTTCAACACTATTTTCATGTTGTTTAAGCTTGTTACATAAATATTTCCAATTATTAACTCCTCTTGCTAAATTACTTTTAGTGTGTATTACTTTAAAATACAACTTACAACAAATACAAAATACTTTATCCGACTCCTTCAAGTACACTAACCATTTTTTATCACGAGCCTCACCATTTGATAACATTTAAACATAGTAAGTGATGCGATGATAAAGGGGCCCACCAAGTGCGGGTAAAAGGAGGAAGATAGCGGCCGATGTGGAGATCAAAGTCAAGGGGTTCAATGCTAGAGAACCAACAGGGCCCACTAAAAGGTAGCCAAGCGGAGCCCTACATTAAGGGCCGACCGGGCATCAGTTGCCCAATCGGCAATGGGATGAGCCAAGTGATGGCGCGTGTAGATGATCAGATCACTATTTCGGTCGAGCAATAGCATACTATCTAGACTCGTCGTCGCAGGGAAGAGCAGCCAAGTAGAGGAATACTCTGTCGAGAAGAGAAATACTCGGCCGACCGGCTATCCAGCTCGGACGATCGGCGGGAACATTGATGTGTAATTGGATATACTTTTGGAAGATGGCGATGCCGACACGTGGCATGGTCTACAGGCGGATCACACGATGGACAAATCGGAGAACGTGTCCACGACAAATTAGAGCACGTGTCCGTGGCCACATGTCCATGACCAATTGGAGAACGTATCCACGACCAATAGGAGAATGTGCTCTTCCTTGCGATGACGAGTCTAAATAGTATGTTCTTGCTCGACCGGAATAGTGATTCAATCATCTACACGCGCCTTCGCTTGACTTATTCCATTATCGGTCGGGCGATTGATGCTCGGTCAGCCCTTAATGTAGGGCTCCGCTCGGCTACCTTTTAATGGGCCCTGCCGGTCCTCTAGCATTGACCCTCTTGACTTTGACTTCCATGTCAGCTGCTATCTTCCTCCCTTTACCCACATTTGGTGGGTGGACCCCTTTATCACCGCATCACCCTTATTTCGAAATTATGATCGATTCTTACCCCTTGTGTAATATCTCCCACCATGGCTTGCAAAATAGCGATTCGGATCATAAGATCGTATGATCCTACGATATCCAGAAACCCAAAATCGATCCAAGATCATGTAGAATCAATTTTTACAGTAGAATCGCAGCAGGATCAGTAGGATCATAATAGAATCGGTAGGATCGTAACAAGATCAGAGTAGAATCGGAGCAAAATCGGTGGAAGCTTTGAGAGGTTATAATTTTTGATTCGGATTAAACCACGAGGCCTATAATATATCAAATCAAAGCTCGTTCACATATCTTCAATAAATTTCAAAATTTATCTTTAACCACCCTATTTTAAACCTAAAAAAATATCATTTAAATCCTTTTCAGATGTCCATAAGATTTTATCTTTTTTATTATTTTTTTGTCTTATTAGGATTTTAAATTATTTAAACATATGCTTAATTATTTTTGAGTTAGTTTTTTTATCAATAATATTCTATCATTTATTTTCTCCAAAATGATGAGTTTTTGGATGTTTATTGTCTAGTATTTAATGACATCAACTAGTCTTTAGAAGATTATTTTTGTCGTTTATATTTGAATCAAAGGATTCAATAGCTTCTGTTATATACGTTAGGTGTTTTGTTTGTCTTTAAATTGGATCATTTTATAAACCAAAAAAATATTTTTGGCGTTGAATGTGTTATTATTATTGTGTTAATAAAAATTTTATATTCTTTCATTTTATGATATGAAAATATAAATATTATTACTATGCGAGAATGGTAGTTAAATTACTAGTTAATTTAAATTTGTACATGTAGTAATGTAATATGAGGTGTTGAATGTAAATGATTGCATATATATGCAAAATTAGTTATCTATTTATATGCAAATGAGTTTTTAGGTTTTTTTTTTAATTAGTAATCATGTATGATAAGATTTTAAGGGTTTTTGCTAGGATCATATGATTCTACGATCCAATCCTGACCCTAAATAGATTCTGCATAGAATCGCAATTCTATAAACAATGTCTCCCACTACTTGATCCAAGGGATGATTTACATTTATTCTAGTAGATCTTGGTTCTTGAGTTATGGTAATCACATACTAAAGTGGTGACTCTTCTACTCCTTCACTGTCACTCTCTTAATTTTCTTCCTCATGACTATTTTTCTCATTTAATGTTAATTTTTTCTAATTCAAATTATAATTCAACATCGATTATTTTATTAGGTTTTAAAGTTGGATTTTCTTCAAAAACAATATTTAGAGATTCTTCAACTATTTTAGATCTCTTTTTGTAAACTCTATAGACTTTGCTATGATTAGAGTATCCAACAAGAATACCCTCATCCACTTTAGCGATGAATTTTTCTAAGTGATCTTTGGTGTTTAAAATATATACTTTATATTCAAATACTCTAAGATATTTAATTGTAGATAGTTTTCTAAACCACAACTCATGCGGTGTTTTATCCAAAAGTCTATGTATTAGGGTATGATTTTGTACATAGCATGTTATATTATTGCTTCAACCCATAGATAGTTATGAAGTGAATATTCATTTAACATACTTTTAGCGGTCTCTTGTAAGACTCTATTCTTTCTCTCAACAATTTTATTTTGATGAGGTGTCCTAGGAGTAGAAAATTCATACTTATATCCATTTTATGAGCAAAAATATGCAAATATCTCATTTTCAAATTCACCTCCATGATTACTTCTTAATTAATTTATTTATTTATTTATAGTTTTTTTTTCTCATTTTCTACTCTTCTTAAAAAGGCAATTAATATTTTTAAGGTATGATCACTGTGTTTCAAGAAAAACACCAGAGTGTATCTAGTAAAATCATCTATCACAACTAAGCAACATCTATTATCATTCCAGGAAACATGTTTACTACTATCAAACAAATCCATTTTCTACTCTTCTAATGCGGTAGATGTACTCAAAATAGTTTTACCTTTGTGGGTAACTTTGATTTGCTTACCCATTTGAAACATATCACACAATTTGTCCTTTTGAAACTTCAACTTTAGAAATTTTTACACCAACACTTTCTTTGATAGCCTTTTGATATTCCTCATGTTGGTATGAGCAAGTCTCTGGTGTCAAAACCAAGCAAATACATTAGTAGTATCAAATAATTCAACTTGATAAATATTCTCCTTCTTATGGCCAATAAGCATGGTAGTGTTTAGTTTACTATGCTTGATTAAACATTGAGATGAATTAAACTTTAACTCTATACCCGAATCACATAGTTGACTAATAATTAGAAGATTGAAAGTCATGCGTTTCACTAATAATACATTTTTAATCATAAATTGTTCAGAAATTTGATTGTCTCTAATTTCTATAACCTTTAATTCACCACTATTACCAAAAGAAATAGTATCTTTATTTTTGTTCTTAAGCGATGAAAATTTTGACGAGTCCCTCGTTATATGCCTAGAGCATCCTCTATCTGTAAATCATGTAGTTGGATGCTCCTCCTCAATGCATGCCTATTCAAACACGATAAACTAAATATTTTGATACCCAAATGTTGGGTCCGATAGTATCAACAATACATTGCTTAGGTACCCAAACTAGCATAGTTTTAACTTTTGAAACATGATCTTTACTAATTAGGGATACAAATTTAACTTATTTATATTTTGGTTTGTACCCTAATCCCACTTTATTATAAACTGCCCTTTGAGCTCCCAATATCATGTCCAAATATTTAGAACTTGAAGTAAAATTTTCCAATATATTTCTAAGATCCTCTACTTGCAATTTTAAAGATGCATTTTCATTTTTGAGCTCATCAAATTGGTTAGTAGCATTTTCATGATGCATACAAGTTTCATATGGCATAAGATCAACTTTAATTGACTTCAATTCATTTTGTAGTTCTTTAACTCTACATTTTGATCTAGATAAAGCATTTGTTAATCATACAATGGTATTATATAGTTTATCTAATTTAGGAGAAGCTGCATCATCATCATTAGATGATGACTTGCTTGAGAACTCAACATCTTCTCCATGAGTTTCTTCTTAGTCCTCACTACTCTCAATATTGTCCAATGTCATGAGTGCTAAGTGTCTTGAGGTATTTCTCTCAATTTCTTCTTCTAAGGAACTAGAAGATTAATTATCTCATGTAGCCCTCAAAGCATTCTTATTCTTTGACTTATCATCTTGTTTCTTTAGCTTCAGACAAATGGCTTTGAAGTGCCCTTTCCTATTGCACTCGAAGCAAACCGTATCAGATTTTGATTTTGATCTTACCAAAGACTTATCTCTTTTTTTTTTTTTGTTGCTAAATATCTTCTTGACATCCTTCTTGCTGAACTTCTTAGAGTGTCTCATCATCTTTTGAACAAAGTTTTCAATCTTATTGGATGATAGCTCTTCGTCATTATCACTATCTTGCTCAGATTCAGAGGACTCTTCCTTCTTCTCCTTCTTCTTCTTTTTGTTTTTATTCTTGTTCCTTTCACTTGTAACCAAAGCTATACATTTCTCCTTATGGCTTACATTAGCTTGTTCATGCAATTTTAGTTCACAGAATAATTCATCTTGCTTAACAATTGGCAAGTCCCTTAAAACCTTATAGGCATCAACCATTGATGACTATAGTGAGTTTCTTAGAAAAGATTTGAGTGCATACCTAATAAGGTGTCGATTCTCCATAATTTCTCTAACAGAATGAAGACCATTTAAAAGTTATTTGAATCTCTCATGTATTTGACTTACTGTTTTTCTTCCTTCATTACAAAATTTTTCATTTGATTTATAACAAGGTTCCTCCTTGTGATTCTTGAGTTCTTTGTGTCTTCATTCAATTCAACGAGCTTGTCCCACAATTCCTTGGCACTCTTGAATGGACCAATTTTATTTAATTGCTTCGAACTTAGTCTGCATTGAAGATTTATAGTAGCCTTAGCATTTGCCTTCCACTTTGATTAGTAAACCATCTTGAAGATTCAAGGATTTTTCCATCATGAGTTGACACAACAAAACCCTCGGTCACAGAGAACCAATTATCGATTTCAGTCATGAGGTAGTTCTCCATGCGCCTCTTCCAGTAGACGAAGTTGTTTTCTTCAAAGTAGGGTGGTCAAGTAGTGCTATGGTCCTCTTTCATGACATCTTTGTAGTCCAAAACTTTTGCTCCTTTGGATATAAGTCCTCCAAAGCAACCTTACTCTGATACTATTTGTTAGGATACTTGAGAGCTAGAGAGGGGGGTGAATAGCTTACTTCGATTCTTTTTCTTGATTTTGCAATGGATAGTTGAAGTTAAGCACACCACAATGTTAACACATTAATTTACTTAGTATCCGCCTTCTTGAGTTGACTAATCCAAAGGTCCATAGTAGCAATCACAACTTTGACTATGAACTCTCATTCTCAGAACAACACCGAAAGTGGAGAATTTTTTACAGCAAGATTACAAAGCTCTTAGATTGAATAGCAACAGAGAAGAAGAAAAGAAGGATTACAAGTTTTGGCTTGGTTCTCTTTCTCTTGTTTGTTTGAAGATCTTGTAGATAAGAATTTGACACTCAGATGAGCATAAGAATAGCAATAGAAAAGTAACTCCTTGTGCCCAATTAAATGCTTGAAAATCAAACTGTTTCTCAACTTTTTGGTTGCCACCAATTTTTTTGGGAAAACAACTCAATCGATTACTAATCGTCTGACTTATCCGTTGAACTGTCACTGACTCCAGATCAAAGGTTGAGATTACTCCATTTTGAATCCTAATCGATTGGTAAGCTTAATCGATTTGCTAATTGATTCAACAACCTTCTTTCCTCGCAAATAAAGTCTGCCAATCAATTGCACCAATCGATTGGCCATGCCTAATTAATTGGGCAATCGATTCAGAAACCTTTTATGCTCTCGAAGAAATCTGGTCAATCGATTGCACCAATCGATTGGTTAGTGCCTAATCGATTGAATGATCAATTTGGAAAGCTTCTATGTTCACAAAGAAAACCTCTAATCATTTGCTCCAATCAATTAGACAATTCCTAATTAATTGGTTGATCGATTTGGAAAGCTTTTGTATTCGCGAAGAAAGCTCCTAATTGATTCCAATCGATTAGGCAATTCCTAATCAATTGGTTGATCGATTTGGAATGTTTCTATGTGCTCGATTATGATTACCAATCGATTGACAATTTGTGCCAATTGATTGGTACACAAGGTTTTTCCAATCCTACACCCTCAAGCACATTTCCAATAGAAATCAATTATCTCATACCAGATGAATCTCTTGTTCCTTGAACTTCGTGCTTGGAGCATCCTCATCTCCGGGTCTTCATCTACCCTAGTATTTGATCTCGCGATCTGCTCGGGTCCCCAACTTTTGCCAAGAGTCTGGTGCTCAATTTTCTTGGACTTCTCTTGCCTTGCATCCAGTCTTCTGACCTACAAGAACTACTTCTTGCCAAAAATCTGGCTCTCGACCTTCTTCAACTTCTCTTGCTGTGCATCCAGTCTTCCGACCTGCAAGAACTTCTTCTTATTTTCAGAAAATCTACTTTTCCCTAATCTCTTTCTCTCTCGCTGAGCGATTCTTCTCGCCGCGAGCTCTCACAGACGCCCTCCCTCGTCAAGGTAGCGCCCTTGCGATTCTCCTTGTCGCGAGCTCCCTCATCACGCCCAAAGTTCCCTCCTAGCGGCATCGCGCCCGAAGCTAGGGTTTCCTCATCATGCCCAAAACTCCCTCCTCACGGCGTTGCGCTCGAAGCTAGGGTTTCCCCGCACCGCCCTCCCTCGACCCACCTTCAGTCGTCGCGCCGAAGCTATGGCTTCTCGGGCCTCGGCTGCACCCTCTCTCGGAAAGCCGAAGCTAGGGTTTCCCGCACCTTACTCCCCTCCATTTGTTCTCCACGACAGTACACTCTATTGCTTGGTTTTCTTTTCTCCATCTGTTTGCGACCTACAGAGATTTCTGCCCTTCATCTTGTTATCTATGCCTTTGTAATGTACAATTTCTTGAACCTGGCTCCCTTGCTTGATCTGACTGGGACTAGAACATGGGCTCGATCGGCTTAAAATTTCAAATCTTTGTTAGAAAGTCATGGTTCATTTGTTTGTGTGGTTATTGTTTTTGTTGTGGGTCTCTTTGCGTTCATTTAGAAACTAAAATTTATTCTTTAACTTCTTTAAAGGAGCCAGGTCATTTTGGGTGTGATGAGGGAGCTCGTGGCGAGGAGAACCACAAGGACGCTACCTCGACGAGGGAGGGCATCTGTGAGAGCTCACGGCGAGAAGAATCGCTTGGCGAGAGAGAAAGAGATTAGGAAAAAAAAGATTTTCTGAAAATAAAAGGAGAAAAAATAACGCAAATTTTTCTTCAGAAAATAATAACACGGATTTTACCACATCGGATGAATTAACTTAAGTAGTAATGATTTAATTGAGAGTATTGTCTAAGGTCCAAATTAAACAAGTTGAGTTTGTGATAAACAACCAGGATTACACTCTTAATTAATAATCTGCTGTCTGCACTGGCCATCCCAATCAGCAGATATATATATACAAATGCGGTTTCAATCATCAGTGTCGGCAGCTGAAAATTTTTCAGCTTTTCCTAAATTTGATAGTTCCTGGTCGATATGAACTCTGCAATCCTAATCCCCCTGAGATTATTAATTAAGCACAGAAACCATCTCCAGCCCTACCACAGTTGGAGAGCAGTCATGAATTAATCGAATAGTTAGCTTGATAGGCATCGAAAGCAAGGAATGAGTAAGAAAAATCCAAATTATTGAAATAGATATTTGCCTACTCAATTGCCCTAAGCTTTAATTAAGTAGGCTTTGCATCACGCCAACTAAACAATGATCACTCGGCCCTCGATCATTAGAGACAGAGGTCGAAGCACTCGTTAGCTTAAAATGCAAGGGAAACCAATATCAAACATGGTGGCAATTTGGTGGCTGCTCAGGGAAGAGAATGAAGGAACAAGAGCAAACAGAGGCATAAAAGGCGGCTACAGAAGTCTGTCAATAATCTTATACTTTCTCTTGTAGTTCATGAATTATTGGTGGTTGTCTGGCTGAAGATGAAGTTTTTAGTAGTTTTCAACAATGAATGATTCTTGTATCAATGAAAGCGATTCGTGCCTTTTTATTATGAGTTTCTAGTACGTAGCCATCCTCGGCCCTCATCTCCACCAAATGAGTTGACCTGACCTGTCTGTCACTAACTCATTTCATCCTTTTCCAATTAGTCTTCAATTCCTTAGAAACAAAACAAGCAAAGTAAGAACATGAATCAGAAGCTACTTATGTAACATTGCATCTATTATACCAAGGTTTCACAGAATGAAAGCATAGAGAAAGACAGCCGTAGTAATCAACTGAAACTATACAAGAGAAAGCTGCAGAAAAAGAAATGCTGGAAGATCGAGCTGGTCATCTTGTGTAGTGTTGTGTGATTTCTGAGCACAGGCTTTGCTAGTGTCGGCTGTGTATTAAGACAATTGACCTACCATAAGAAAATATATATATAATTCCTATATAAACGAGTGTACCAATCATCATATCCTGTCTGCTCGCTACGTATCACCAACTTCACTAACTGCATCAGTTCCCTGCTTAATCTCTCCCTCATCCATTTCAGTAATAATGCTATTAGAGTTTCTTTGTTTGCTTTGATAGTTACTGTCAATTAATTAACTGTCTTCAAATCATACGAGAGGGAGAAGCCCACTCGTTTGAAGAATCGATGACTTCAACTTTGACAACTGCCTCTTTCTTATCACCATGAGTACTGGCTACAGTCCAACATTACAGCAAATAGGATTCGATAGCTAATCCATTCATTCAGCTCGAGTAATTAATCAACCACTGACAGACACAAAGAATCCAAGCATCTTCCGTTGAAAACCATGCACTGCCTGCAACGAAGCTAGTAGCTCACCAGTAGTTGGCCTATCGCCACCACTACAGCCATTATATTTATACTCATCGAGGATTCGAAAGATCAATCGCTTCTTCGGTCCTTCCTTCCTTCCTACCATGGCTCTTAGGATCGTAAGGAGCTCCATCAATGCCTTCTTGGACGGTTACCAGTCGTTCACCTCCATTGCTGCTCTGCTCGTCTTGCCGGCGTCGGCTTCCATTCTGTTGTCGCAGGCGCTGGTTCCGTTCTCGGGGCCGGTCGTCAAAACGATCTCTTTCCGCCTGTCGGCGCTGTTC
Organism: Zingiber officinale; assembly: GCF_018446385.1. Lineage (NCBI taxonomy): Eukaryota > Viridiplantae > Streptophyta > Magnoliopsida > Zingiberales > Zingiberaceae > Zingiber > Zingiber officinale. Next base: position 1,511,872 of record NC_056004.1, read on the forward strand.
CAGGCTGCGAGGTTCCCTGCTTCGGCGGAGTTCTTCGCCCTGCTCAACGTGAAGCTGGCGCAGACCGTGTTCTCCTTCTTGGCCACGCTGCCGATCGTCCTTACTTTCCTCCTCGTCGCCAAAGCTTGCGTTGTCCTTGCTGTGTGTGGCGGCGGCGGGAGGATTCGGAGGGGGACGCCGTCGCTATCCACTGCCCTCCGCCTCTACCGATCGATCCTCCCCACCCACCTCTTCAACTCCTTCCTCCTCCTCTCCACCAACGCCACCGTCTTCGCCTTCCTGTTCCTAGTCTTCAACGTCGCCGACGTCCTCGGCCTCGCCACCAGCACTGCCCTCCTCCTCCTCCTCTCTGCCGCCGGCGCCGTCCTATACTCCGTCGTGATTGCCAACGCGACCGTGATCTGCAATCTGGCCCTCGTCGTTGCCGCGGTGGATGACTGCGGCGGGCTGCTCCCGGCGCTCAAGGCGTTCTTGCTAGTGAGGGGGCGTGCGTCGACCGCGCTGGGATTGGCTTTGCCGGCCAACCTCGGAATGGCTGCCGTGGAGGCTCTGTTTCAGTACAGAGTCGTCCGGCAATACAACATTTCAGGGGAATTAAGTTCGTCTCTGCTGTGGGAGGCTTTCTCCATTGCTTACTTCCACGCATCGCTGCTGATCCTCGAGGTCATCATGAACTGCAAGTTCTACGAAGTTTGTACAGTGGAGAATAAACACGAGCATGAGCGTCATCAAGGAGAACTGGAGCTGAAGGAGAAGCCTTCACTATTTGTTTAAATTATGATCAATAAATTTGTCAATTGAGATCGAATTTCTCATAGCGAGGGAGGGAGAGAGTTCATCATCCAAATTAATACATTGGATTTGTACATGTGAACGAACATAAAATATTTCCTGTGAATTTCAATTCTAATTTCTGCAAGAGCTTTGCATCGATCATGACAGGGATCTCACACTGTTACAAAATTCAAAATAGACGGTTTCCGTGCTCATCATTCATAATGATAAACAAAATTCTCTTAGCACTAACTGCACTAAGCAACAAAAGGCAGAGCATGGAAGTTGTGAATTGGCAAGCAGGCAGAGCATGGAAATCTCGTGGTTACATGATTATTCATGAAACGCCAGAGGCTCCACTGTCAAAACTAACTTCGCCTAACCAATTGTTTGGCCAAATGGTAGAGGGATCAACTTTGACTAAGGGAAGATTGGATCAACTAGATCACGAATTCCTTTAATTAATACACAACGGAGAGCTCACCTCGTTCTCTCTAGACAACGACAGCAAAGAGAGTTCAGAAATGATGGTATCGATTTAGTAGTTTCCGCCATGCTTAGTCCTTTTCGTCGTGGAGAGAAAGGAAGAATACGAACCTTGAAGACGAAGCGAGAAACGCATCATTAACTATAATCTATAGGACTCGATGAACAGTACTCTGTTCATGGATCGCGTGGAAACATACTCTCTCAGCCCAATCTCTGGGGCTTTATGGGCTCTCGAGGTCCGCCATTGTTTATGGCTAAATAAATTTCCTTCGGTAGATAAAACCTCCATTTTTATCAAGAAAGAGTCGCAGGATAAGTCAAGCACCATGACCCACTAATGGACTTCTTCCTTCGTAATGATCCTTATACATTGTTTTGTAACTACAAATCGAGTGCAATCATGCCACTAGAAAATTATGCGTCTTGTCCGGAACCAAATAAAAATATATATTCGAAGAAAGAAGATTTTGTTGGTATTTGGAAGGCATGAGCGGCCCACAATGATCATGTCGAGGATGAGTTCTATATCCGTGATCGATTTTCACTCTTTTTTTTTACTGCTACTGCTGTCGGAAGGAAAAGCCGGCGATGCGGAGGCGCCGGCGGCGGCGGCGACTTTGGATGCAGCCTACCCCTGTTCCGACACACACACAGCGTGTTATCGCGGGCGACATGTCGAAGCGCGACTCCGTCGCTTTCAGCTGTCCTACTCCGAACAGGTTATGTAAAAGACTAGAGAGTCCTCCCCCACACGTCGCCGTCGGCTCCACCTTGACGTGGACACGTTACCTCACTGCTACGCCGGAGACGAGTGCCTCTGAGCCCACCCTACGGTCGCCGTCGTCCTCTCCAGTCGTTGATTAATATTCTTCCAATCTTCAAATCAGTCATCTGCCTGTTATTTCGCTGGAATGTTTATTTTAAACCTGGGACTCTGTTGTTATACATGGTACTTCATCAGTCAATTAGTCAACCACCGCGAGAAAATCTTACGTCGCAGTAACAACGTAACAGAGCACTGAAGCTTGGATTTTGATGCCGAAATAGCAACCGAATAGCGTTGGCTTGTATTAAAGACGGCTTGCGCTAATCACTCTCCTGCAATATATAAGTAAAATCATGGGGGAAAAGGGAAATACAAAACGGCACGATTCCTGAAGGAAAAAAAAATGGCGGTTTTGAGTAACTGGGAGAGGAAGCGACGCGGACGCCAAACCCGAAGCTTAAAATAAAGCGAACACGAAGCATCCAAAGCTAGCAGATACAACAGGAGGAAGACAACAAAAAGGCAAGCAAGCCAAAGCGGAAGCAGCGCCACCCACTCGCCCACCCACGGCTAAGTTAATGCTAAAAGCGGCGAAGAACTACAAAAAGCTAAGCCCGGGCTCAGAGGCCTTTCTTGTTCTTCTTCTTCTGAACACTTCTCCCTCACCTCTTCTCTCCCACTGTTCTAGATCGAGCGTGAGGAAGCCTATTGACTCCATTGGGAAGTGCGCTCGCAGTGTTGAATCTTTCCTTTCGTTCTGTAATTTATAATCTGCTTTACTTTTCTCCTGATGGAAGAAGAGGGGTTCGGCGACCAAATGGACGATGAGAGCTTCATGGACATGTTGCGATCGGGCGAGGAAGAGGATTACGTCTTCTCGCCCGCGTCCTGCCTTTCTTCCTCGTCCTCTTCCTTTTACTCCTCTTCGATGCTCTGTTTCGGTGCGAAGGAAGAAAAGCCCCCCGCGGCAGTGGTCCGTGGGGCTTCCCAGAAGTCAACCGACTCTTCTCTGTCTTCCCTCTCATCTTCTCCGCCTTCCACCACCATCAATAGCTCCAAGTCCCCCACCAAGGTGACTCCTTTATTCTCTCAATTTGTTGTTTCATTTTAACGGTAGAATAACAGTGTGTAAATCACTCGAAAAGAAAGCTGCAAGTAGAGGGAGAGGGAGAGGGGCGACAACGGGTACCACCAAGAAGCCCAAAACAGAGGCCCCTGATGCTCCGGCAGGAATGATTATGGTGAGGAAGGAGAAGTTAGGGGAAAGAATTATGGCGCTGCAGCAACTGGTTTCACCCTTCGGCAAGGTAAAGATCAATCAATCCAATATCCTTTGCCTAATTCCTAAATTAGCGGTAGTTCACTAAGTACACTGCGATCGAGTGTGAGGTTTGATTTGACTTTGACTGTGCGGATCATGGCAGTCGGATACGGCATCGGTTCTGCATGAAGCTCTGGGATACATCAGATTCCTGCACGAGCAAGTCCAGGTGTAGTCCTCCTCCTTCTGCAAGCGATTTAATGATGGCTTCTGGCTTCTCTGTCCCTGACATAACTTTTACGCTGGTTCTCGTCTCTTTCCAATTGAATTGACGTTGCAGGTTCTGAGCTCTCCCTACCTGCAAGGCCTGCCGTCCTCTGCCCACCACCTGCACGTAATACAAATTTCAGAGCACGATCTGCTCGATCTATTCTCGCCTCTCTTTTAATTTGATTGCTGATGTTGATACTTGGGTTTGATGGATTGAAATGAAGGGAGAGATGGGGAGCGATCTGCGAAGCCGGGGGCTGTGCCTGGTCCCGGTGGCGTACACGGAGCACGTAGCGAGCAGCAACGGCGCCGATCTCTGGTCGCGTGCCGTCGGGAACAGCAGGGGCTCCTCCGGCGCCAAGCACTAAGCAAGGGCTTCAAGGCATTGGGTCTTTGGCTCCGTTTTTTGTCGGCTTTTTTTTTTCCTTTCACGAAGAACAGAAAAGCCTCGGGCTTGCGAAAATATATAATTTTGTTAAACACCATTAATGTCGTACAGAGGCGAGCTCGAAGCAAAAGCAAAGCTCATAAAGTGGTTTGTCTGCAATTTGGTGTAACTCGATGACTTGTTCATACTTGGAAATTGAAGTAGCCAAGCATTCTGTAGCCGTCTCTGGTTGCTTGGTAATCCGATGAACAAGAAATTGTGGAAACTTTGGCCTTTATTCTTTTACTATGTGGGCGTACAGTGTAATGGAAGCCAAAAAAAGGCTGATAAATGCTGCTGCCTTCCTTCGTTGACACTTGCGTCTAATAGGTGCAGTAAAATAGTATGATCAATGAGAGCAACATGGTCGACGAACCTTCGCCTTTTCCTTTGAACTCAAACATTTGTCATTGCCTCTGATTTCTTCGGCTGTTTTTGGCACACTCCGGAAGTGATGCTTCGCGTGTGCTCCTTCGAGGTGATGGAGATCAAACAAAATGAGTTCACAGGCTGCCTCGAGACAGAGCTCTAGCAAGTGCACGTTGATCCGGGTCCGGGTGGGCATGGAAATGAAGTTTGATTCAACAGTGATAGATTCTCACGGCATTAATAAAAAAAATGATTTTGTAGAAAATAATAAAAGTAATCTTAAAATGTGCTGATGGTTGGAAACCGATATGACCATTTGTTCATGAACTGGCGTCATGCAATTGCATGGAGAAATCTCATCGGTCTGAATGATGTTACATTTAGTGCCTAGAACAATTTAAAAAGGTTGAATGAAGTGTGAACTTTGTCAATAAGCTCGTCATTCCCCTCAAAATATGGAGGAAATTTTGGGCAGTTCGACAGTTCCGTTTCACACTCATTTCTTGAAAGCTTGACCAAGCTCCATCTGGCTTTCATCAAACTTAATCCAAAGGTTTTGAATGATCGAATAAGTTATATGATAATTAAACCGGCTTTGAAAGTTGCGTAATTTATTTTAAAGAATGGTTCGCGAATATTTTTAAGCTTGTTCATAATATTTAATCCATTTATATATATGGTGTCCAGTCTAAAAATTTAACCACAATAATACGGTGATAGAAAATCCATTTTGACATAAAGAAACATAAAGAATGATGATGTTGAGATCTTCTCATTGATTGCTTCTGTAGTGTGGCACCCCTCCCCCTTCTCCTCCCAAAAAAAAAAAAACAAAAAACCATCTTTTGTAGGGAGAGAACACTTCATTAATACTACTTTAATACCTTATTAAAAGATGTTATTTGTAATCATTGTATCCTTTAATGTTAGTAACAGTTGCATGCAGGAGACTCGGGAGGTTCAGAGGTCAGCAGCTCGATGAATCATCAAGCCAGGAAATCAATGAGTCGACAATTCAGGAGATCAGGAACTTGGTCGGATCGACTGTGCTTAGCCAATCGGAGATTGTTGATATGCCACATGAAGGCTATGTTGACGGGGTCCTAGAGTGTGCTACATGGTCTTTGTATTGACTGAATTTTAACCTGGCTACAAGGCTTCCCTATTGACTAAGTCAAGGGTTTGTCATGTGGATCCTCACTTACCTTCGTAACACAAATATTCCTTTCAAATTTAGTTGATACAGGTAAGTAATGTTAGATTTTGAGGGATGTTCTAAGACATCGTCTTATGATTTTTACTATTTATTTGATAACTATAGATTCACTATTTGAGTACATATTATATATTTGATTATCTTAAACTCATTTACTAAATATCTGCAATACAATTCATAACATGAGAGAATTTGTGACTGGATCACAACTTGTGATTATTTCTATATGTGCAATTATGAACGTATTTAAATTTCTTTAGTCGTCAAATTGATACATTCGGACATCATCAATTCTATGAGACTAACACAGGTTATACTATTTGGTTCGGCCAAGCAGCTGTTTTCTCACTGGCTAGAGATATTGGGATGTCGAAAGTTAAACGTGGATGTTAGTTATGATAACTAGTTCATTGGAGTGACTTGTTGTAAGACTTCATATGGTTCTCTACATATATATAGATATGTCTGTGAAGTTTTTACTATAGCTCGAATACAAGTTTTCCTTCGACTTGAGGTATATAAGTGATCTTGGTCATGGAGACTTATACTTTGTCATCTTAAGCAAGCATCTCATTGAGGTGTGGACCCGAGATGATTGGGTATAAGTTGAAGTCTCCGAAGGTGTTTAGATAGCCCACAGAGGATTTATCGCTCCTTGTGAGGAGACGTATACCCTATGGCTACTCGTTAGGATTATTACTCAAAATCTTTAGTCAAAACATCACATGTTAAGAGTATGAGACTCTTAGACACATGTACGAGTAATTTGAATCCGTATAACGAGGAAGTATTACTTGGGTTAGGTATGACATAGTTAGCCTAGTGGGGACAGACACATAGACCATGTCTTAAACCAAGTGGGTATAAGACGAGTGAAGGAACGAGACATGACTCACTGTAGCTGCTGAAGGGTTTAGAATTAATTTTGAAATCAACTATGTTTTTCCACCTAATTGGGAATCATAACGTTATACTACTAGGTGTCATTCGTGATCGTTCCATAATTAAGTAGTTAATTATGGACGACCAAAATAAATCAGAAATGTATTGGGTCACATGCACTATGAGTCTCTAAAAGACGTAAAATAAGTTAAAGAATAAGATTCTTTGATAAAAAGATAAATATTTGATTGGACCATATATAAGACAAATATGGAAATATTTGTTGAATCGAAAGCTCGGATAGATCACATCTCTTATGGAAGAGTTAGATCCTATTTGGATTAGTCATGAACCAACTCAGTTTAGTTGTGAACCCAACCAAGGGGTTAATAAGCTAATTTTTAGTTAAGAGATAATGAGTTGGATTTGAGCTTTCTAATATAACTCATTAATGAAAATTATATATTAATATGGTTAAGAGATAAATAAGACATCAATCCATTATTTGGTTGATTAGATTTTTAGAAACCAAGTCTTCCTCTCTCCCCTCTCTCTCTCTCTCTCGCCGCCAACAAGAGGAACACCCTCCTCTTGTTGTCGTGACCTCCAAGCAAGGAAGAAACTCTTCCTTGTTGTGCTTCTCTTCTTCCTCTTGATCCCTCTCCTCCGTTCGTGAGTAGTCACTTCCAAAGGAGAGGCTTGTACTCACAGAGTTATCTTGAGGAGCTCAGCGTGGATACGAATAGAGGCAAAGTTCAACAACATCGCTACGGTTGATCCCTTCTCATTACAGGTCATCCGTAAGATATACCTAGAATAATTATTATTCGTTTTCATTTTATTTTATGATCTTGTCCAGCGTGATTGTATCCTACATGTATGTGGTGTGTGTTGTAATAAATTAGATTTATTTACGTTTTAGTCTTTTGCTGTGCATATTTACGAAACATGTTTTAGCACACACCGCATCGGGCATAATCCAACAGGTAAGGATGCTTATGATGCGGAGGTAAGTAAGGATCTACGAGGTGAACCCTTGACCCAGTCAATAGGGAAGCTATGTAGCAAGGTTAAGGTTCGATCAATACAGGGTTGACTCAGTTGTTAATAGAGGTATCCTAGCTGTCACGTTAATACAGGCACCAAATCTGATATCTCGATTGGAAGTGCTGAGTTTTTCATAGAGGGTTGTTTTCCTGTCTTCTTCCTCAACTTCAACAAGCTCTCTGGTCATTGACAGGGAAGGAAGATCTGAAAGCAAGCTTTAATTTTCTTTCCAATCTAACATCAGCCAACAACTAGTTTCCAATTTTCGAATTCCTAGAAAGGCATATATTGATTTGGTGAGCTATGTAGCAATTTCCCCCTTGGAATATGCTTGTTATCTTATTCCCATTGCAAAGAAAAGGAGAGGATCCAAACACTCCCCCGTGATCCAATCAAAGGGCCAACCTGTAGGACCGTTGGGCCGGCTAGAAGGGGGGTTGAATAACCTTGAATAAAACACAACCCTTTCTCGAACAATTAAGCTAACACTTGAAAAATAGATTAAGCAGAAAATAAGGCATAAAAATGAGGCACCGGATTTGACTTGGTTACAACCGAAGAGGTTGTTAATCCAAGGAAGATGGTTGCACTAAGAACTCCTTCAGGCGGAGAAGCCTCGTTTACAGCAGTGTAGGCACAAAAAGAAAGAAGCTAATCAAAGCAATGAAAGCACACAAGTGTTGTTACAATTTCTGAATTGATGAAAAGCTTCTGGACCAAGGCTATATTTATAGCCTTGGTCGGGGCCCTTGGAAGGGGTTCCGGGCGCCCTGGGGGGGATAAAACTTTATCCCCAACGTTCAGATCGTGTAAATCGTGATCCTGATCAAAATCAGGGTCTGGGCGCTCGGAAGGGTTCCGGGCGCCCCGGGCTGCTCCGGGCGCCCCGGGCTGCTCCGGGCGCCCCGGAGCTCAAAGTCAACCAACGTTGACTTTTTCATCCGGGGACCACTGCTCCGGTTTGGTTCGGCTCGGTCCGGGTCTTCTACTCCGGATCCGCTTGCTTGGGTGATCTCTGCCATCCGGAAAAGGGCTCACTCGAACCCAACTTCCGGTCTTCTCGAGCGAGCTTCCCTCCGGCTTCTCATCCCTCGGAATCGCTGCGTGTTTCCTTCTCGTCCGTCGGCGTACTCATCCGCAGTTTTCGTCCCTCGGACGCACCGCGTGCCATCCTTCTCGCTAGTTGCGTCTCTTGCTCCCGGAGCAATCTTCCGCTCCAGCTTTCGTCCCTCGGAACCACCGCACGCTTCCTTCTCGTCCGCCGGTGTACTCTTCCGCAGCACCTCGTCCCTTGGACTATCGTCCTTCTCGCTAGCTGCGTCTTCCGCTCGACTACCTGTGTTCCTAAGCTCCTACACACTTAGACACAAGGTTAAAACACACAGGACCTATCTTAACTTGTTGATCACACCAAAACAACCTTGGGGTTCCAACACAACCAACTAGGAAAGACCATGCTTTTCCGCTGGCATTGGATAACATGAAGGTGGCAAATCGGGCCGCCAATGAGTGCTTGTGTGGGGGATATGGAAGGCTTTAATGAAGAGGTGACTGCTGATATGTCTCAAAAATGTATGTGACAACCTATGACAAATGTAATTGTCACGCAGGAGGTTGATGAGGCTCCACATGCTGCTGAGATGGATACACAAGAGAAGGGAAAAATATGACGGCACAAAATGTTGAGGTTGCATAAACTCTATCGGGCAGAAACATTCAGGAGAAGGAGGACTTGCCGGAGGGGGTTTTGGTTGTGAATGAAGATGCAACTCATGGCAGTAACCAAAGGAATTCATGGGCTAGTCTTTTCAATGATAATCGTAAGACGGAGATGACAACACACCTATAGCAACACAAGGCCACGGGAGAGAGGATCTAGTTTGAATATAATGACATTGAAACATTGGAGGATTCCATGGGCTATTGTTTGGTTGGCTACTTCATGGGGAGACATCCGAGAAAGGATGGAATACAAGTGGTGGTTTGTAAATGGAGGTTCCTTACAAATTTTTCATGCACCAAAGTAGATAGATAATGTATCGATTTGATATGACCTCGGATAGGAAAAATGTGCTCCTTGGAGGACCTTATTTCACCTTCTGAATCCCATTATTTTTGAACACACGTCCAGCTATTTTCTCTTTAAGGAGGATAGGAGGTTTATTCCGACATGGATACATATACATGGACTCTCTCTGAACTATTGGACGATGAAGATACTTAGTATGATAGGTAAACCTATGCATGCCTCTTAGTGGAGATTTTGGTCCTTGAGGAGAAGATCATAGAGGTTCCATTAATATTACCAATCGGTGTTCAACTTGATTTGAAGAATAATATATGAAGGCATGCTCGATTTTTTTGTTAAATGTCGAAGACTTGGACACCATAAGGATACTTATATGAATCATGGACGGACCCTTAATTGAGAGAGGGTCTTTCCATTGGCCTTCATCCATAAGAGGGAGACAACCATCAGTAAGGGGGAGACATCCTTTGGTTTATTGAAAGAAGGAATAACAAACACAACATGTAACGGAAGAGGTTTTGAACCTACCAACAGCACGAGATGAGACACAAGTTTTGGATATTATTAAGAGGGTAGTTTCACCGATCATAGATGCAATATCAATCTCCTTAATATATAGGTACTGAGTAGCCCGTACATCCCATGGTCGATGAAAATAGCCTCATGAAATATTAGGGGTCTTCATAATGCCCTCAAACATTGGGGAGAGGGTGGGGGTGGGGGTGCAACTCCTCCTCAAATAAAAGGAGATTCAAATGATGACGCTTCTTGAAACTAAGCTCAATGACGATGTTTTAGATATCATCATGCAATAGAAATTTTTAGGTATGTGAATGATTAATAATCACTTTTTCTAACCGAGGGCGCATTTTGCTCTTATGGGATATGTAGCAAGTTTCTTTGGATGTACTTATGCCATCATACTAATATTTACATTATCAGTTAAGATGTTCTATCATGGACCAAATTTTCTTGGTGACTTTTGTCTATGAACTTCATTCTATTATGACGTGGCGGCCTTTATGGACTGCTCTCTCATATCTTGGGGAAATAATAATTGAACCTTGGTTCATCAAGGGCGATTTCAACTCAGTATTATCGGTCATGGACAAGGAAGGTGGACAATCAGTTACTAACTATGAGCTAAGTGATTTGGAACATTTTGTGCATACAAGTGAATTGGTGGATCTTTCGTCCATTGGGTATCATTTGACATGGACTAATGGATTGTGGCCGACCATTGTAATTGAAAAAGGGAATTTAATTTTAATTAATTAAAATTTTCTTTTTCATGCATGGCAAAAGAATTAAGGAAGTTTTTATTTAAATTTCCTTATTTGCCAAGACCAATGATTATAAAAGAGGGGGTAGAGGTGCCTTCATGGTGAACGACTCTATTCTTTTCTTCCTCTCTTTTTCTCCTTAGTGTGGCCGACCCTAGAGGTTCTCCCTCTCCTCTTCTCTTCTTCTTTAGTGGCCGGTTTTATCCCCTCTTGGAGCTCTTGAAGGTGGTTGGTTCTAGCTAGGAGAAGAAGGAGAGAAAGGAGGTTTTGTTTCTAACATCCCTTGGAGCTTGGTGGTGGCCGAACTTCTTCATCTTTGGAGGTGCTTTTGGTGGCCGAAACTAGGAAGGAAGAAGAAGGGCTTGGGTGGTTCTCATCTCGGAAGATCGTTACCCATACAACGTCCGAGGTTAGAAGAGGAATACGGTAGAAGATCAAGAGGTTATTTACTTACAAAGAAAGATATAACTAGTAATTGTTTTCCGCATTATACTAGTTTTCTTTGTATAGTTATTTTTGGAAATACCAAACACAAGAGGCATATGATTCTAGAGTTTTCGGATTTGTTTCGAAGTTGTGTTTCTTTTATTTTATTTTATTTTATTGAATTTGTGATTCGATTGTTCCTTTTGGTTAACTTAGAGTTATTTAAGAAAATTAAATATTAGTTTTCCTTAAAAGGCTTTGTCTAGGCGGTGGTGGTTGCTCCCATATCCAAGAAGGTCATGTGCCTCGCCATGCAATCCTGGAAGTCAATTTTGGAAATTAATATTTAATGGAATTAATAACATAGGTGGATTTGGATTAATGGTGTTAAGTTCCGCTTGCGATCCAAATCTAAACCATCAAGAACAGATAAGTTAAATTTGGAATCAATGATGTTAAGTTCCGTCTGCGATTCCTAATTTAACTTCTAAAGAATACAATAGGTTATTTAAGGAAAGATTCGACACTTGTACAAAATTTTTGTACAGTGAAACCGGTACGTTTTTCCTAGGACTAACCAACAATCTTGGGGAAATAATAATTGAACATTGGTTCATCAAGGGCGATTTCAACTCAGTATTATCAGTCATGGACAAGGAAGGTGGACAATCAGTTACTAACTATGGGCTAAGTGATTTGGAACATTTTGTGCATACAAGTGAATTGGTGGATCTTTCATCCATTGGGTATCATTTGACATGGACTAATGGATTGGTGTCATGCAAACTTGATCGGACATTGGTAAATCCACATTTTCTTATAACGGATCATAATAGTTATGAAGAATTCACATTGTCCAGATGCTTTTTGGATCATTCTTGTGGTATAGTGTCTATAATTGTAAGAGATAAGAGAAGTGATAGATCTTTCAAATTTTATAAAATGTGGATATTACAAAATGGTTTTCAAGACTTAATAACAACTTCTTGGGACAAACCAATCTCTAGGAATGCTAAATTCATATTTAAAGTGAAACTCACTCAGTTAAAGGGCAAGCTGCAAGGTTTTGATCGGTTACATTTACAACACATCTTAGAGCAGGCTTAGAGGGCAAAATTAGTGCTAGAGGATGCCCAAAGGAGCATTCTATCTGGGGTTCAACTCCAAGTGATTATTAGATAATAAGGAAAAGAGTCACCATGTTAGCGGAGGTGGAAAAGTTATTTTACCAACAAAGAGAAAAGAGTACATAACTAAAGAATAGTGATAGATGTACAAAATTTTTCCATGATCTAGAAAAGCGAGCAATAAAAGGAAAGTTATTATCACACGTATCAAGGAATACAGGGAGCAAACAAGTAGTTTGGATGAAGTTGTGGAAGAGTTTATGGGATCATTTCAAGATTTATTGTGCAAAATTGAACATACCACTCCTTTAGATATCAATAACTTTTCTGGGCACCGACTATATCAAAATCAATTGGTGGATTTGATTGCTCCATTTGCTATGGATGAAATACGAAATGCTCTTTATGATATTAGAGCTGATAAATCCCCCGATCCAAATGGATATAATGTGAAATTTTACACCTCAATTTGGGACAAGATATGATTAGATTTTATTACAGTAGTGAAGGAGTTTTTTCATCACGAGCGACTACTTAAATAATGGAACCATACTTTTATTGTGTTAATTCCCAAATCTGATTATACTCCACATGTTTAAAATTATAGGTCAATATCATGTTATACGATTTTCTATAAAGTCATCTCCAAAATATGGTGGTACAGTTGTCCAATGTTATGGAAAGTTTGTTGTATCCGACGCAAGTCTCTTTTATTCAGGATTGATCCATTGGTGATAACATCAATCTTACTAAAGAATTATTGAGGCAATATGCTCATAAGAGAATTTCATTAAGATGCATGATTAAAGTATATTTAAGAAAGGCTTTTGACATAGTAGGTTAAGGATTTCTTATGTCCGTGCTTGTTGGTTATAGTTTTCGCTAATAATTTTGTGGATGAATACATGAATGCATCCTACCATCATCTATTCGGTGAGTCTCCATAGTGGATTATATTTCTTTAGTAAAAGAAGAGACTTGAGAAAGTGACCCTTTATTGCTTGGACTATGTCTAGAGGTTTTCTCTAGTTCAATGAAAGAAATCTCATAACAACTTGCTTTTCATTTTCATCTAATGTGTGCGGATGTCCAACTCATGTATCTGGTATATGTCGTTGACCTCCTATTGTTTGCAAGGGTGAATACTTCAATATTGAACCTCATTATGAGTTGTTTGAACGATTTTGGAGACATTGTCAGCCTTCGACCCAACCCGATTAAATCTAACTTATATATAGCTAGAGTTGATGACCATATGCATAAGCTGCTTCTTCATATTATCATCTTTTAATAAATGTCTTTTCCTTTCAATATCTTAGCATTCCATTGGTTATGGAGAGGTTATGTATTGTAAATTATGATGGGGCTCAGTGTATGACGAGTGACATAGATTTCGTGGACGTATGCATAGACTTCCGTATATGACCCAAGTATCTTCGATTTCGTGGGAGCACACATAGACTCGGTGTATAACCTGAGTCTTCGATTTCATGGGAGCACGCATATACTGGGTATATGACTTGAGTGTCTTAGATTTTATGAAAGCATGCATAGACTTGGTGTATACCCTAAGTGACTTGTTCAACAACCCCAGTGAAGTACCTGATGTGAATTTTTGAGGTGACCTCTTCATTGTCCGGATGATACCAACTTGATCTCTCAACTCTTGAGTACCAATGGAGTTGGGGGGAGTATAATTCGATCATAACCAGGAGAGAATAATAATCTAAATCCCTCGACTCCCAAATGCATGCGAAGTTGAGGAGACAATAATAAACTCGATTTCATGACTTCTGAGTGTCGATAGAGGCAGAGAGATAATAGTGAGCTCAATCTTGCGACTCTCGAGTACCATTGGAATTGGAGAGAGAATAAGAAGTTCGATCTTATGACTCTCAAGTATCCGTGGAGTCGGAGAGAGTAGTAAACTCAATCTCACGACTCCCAAGAACTAGTGAAGTTAGAGAAAGAATAATAATCTCAATCTCACGACTCCCGAGTATCAGTGAAGTCAGAGAAAGAATAATAAGTTCGATCTCACGACTCCTAAGTACCGGTGGAGTCGGAGAAAAAATAGTTCGATCCGCGACTATTGCCAAGTCAAGAGAGGTATGCCGATAGGCCGACCTTGTCCAAGACAAAGGGAGCTTTTAGAAGTACCTCAGAATTGGTAGACAATTTACCGAAGATTTTGGGAATTAGTCGAATTTAAATACACAAAATTAAATCCAACTTATCTATTGAAATAACATTAGTTGATAATCTTAGGCTGCCAGTGGGGGTTGGTTTCTACTAAGTGCAGACTGCACAGTGCCGAGCAAGTAGAGTGATCGAGCGGCTGATCGACTGAGCGGGCAGAACAACAGAGTGACTATCAGGCCGAGAGATGCAGAGTAGCCGAGTGTGCAGGGTGGCCAAGTCTTAGATCAGACCAAGTGACCAACCGAACAGAAAAGCCTCACGGTAGAAGGCAGGGTGGCCTAACGACAGAGAGGCTGGGAGGACGGCCAGGCGGGCAGAGCGGCTCGAGCGACAAAGCGGCTGAGCGGGCGAGCATCAGAGAGACCGAGTGAGCGAGCGTTCAGCCGAGTAGACAGAGAGAACGTCTGTGCGAGTGAGCGTACAACCAAGCAGACCGAGAGGCCGAGCGAGTGAGCGGCCGAACGAATGAAGAGGCCGAACGGGAAGATTGTCCGAGTAGTAAGATCGTGCAGGCAGAGTCGAGTCACACGAACGAGTGAGTAGAGCAACAGAGCGGCCAGGTCGTTGGACAGGCGAGTATGCTGTCAGGCAGGCACAGTAAACAAGTGGTTGGTCGAGCAGAGCAACAAGGCGGCCAAGCGACGGTCTGGCGGAGAAACCAAACTGTCGAGTGAGCGAGCGGTCGGGCGACCGGCCGGGCAGAGAAACCTAGCTGCCGAGCGAGCGAGCAGGCTGAACGCAGTTTCGTTAAAACAGATTCATCCCACCTCCGGTTACACTTCGAGGTTTCCTCAGGTTGTCTATTTTCCAGGATACAACAGTTAATCATGGAGTACACCAAGCACTGGTGGTCATGACGAACTGAGTGGTACCCGACTACTATTACAGGCACTCCGTCAAGTAAGAGTTGCATGGTAGAGAGAGAGGAACGTAGGTGGAGAGTCTCTGCTTCTTCTTGTGTGTGTACATCAATTTTTTTTGTCCATCATCGCAACCTTCTTATATAAGAGCTCAGATCAATGACAACGTCAATGATCGATTAATGATTATTACTCACTGAGCTGTGAAACGCTAACATTGCATTCGCCTGTTTAAATTCTACATTAATCTTAATGCATCCGTTACATACTTAAATAAAAAGTAAAAAGATTTACAACATTAATCTTAATGCATCCGTTACATACTTAAATAAAAAGTAAAAAGATTTACAACGACAAAATGTTGCTAGTCCAGCATTCAACGCGCACAAGTTATGCACGCACACGAGTCAACTTGGTATAGTGCAATTCAGACCCTGAATTTGTACCCCTGTGCACCCAGCGTGAGAAAATCTCTCCCTATATATTTGTTCACATCATTAATACATGTGAATCAATATAAACCAACTAAATTGTCTTAAAACTTCCAATGTGTGACTAAAATCTCATTCACAATGGAACATCATTTCTCTTCCACCTCTTCTCCATGTACATCACATATATCCAACAAGAATTTCTAGAGTCGCTTCGACAAGATAAACATTTAAAATTATCAATTATAAATGGGTAAGAATAATACTGTGGGGATTAGTAAATCGATAATATGAATTTATCTTAATTCAAATCCCTGTCTCCGACATGAAGCATAACAAATACGAGTAGTTAGAAAAATAATGCTTGTAATCAAGTTTATGAGAAAAAAACACAGGTGTGTGGTTGGAGCAGAGATGATGTGAGCAGAAGAGAACCAACGACATGTTGTTATCTGAACTCTGCTTTGATCAAAATACATCCATGAATATAATTGATGGTGATCAGAAGCTCATCTCGGATATTTACCCAAGAAGAAACATGTTTTCAAAATCCCATGCATCTGCCTTCTTGTTACTCTTCTTGTAAACAACATGGTCAACAACATGCATCTGCTTTCGAGTTGTCGAGTTGTCGAGCCTTTGCTTTGACTCCAGAAATATTCCCAGAAAATCTCCAGATTTTTTTTATAGATCTTGTCTCACAATCTGCTTGATTTAATCTCGCAGCAATTGGGCTTGGGAGGAGATCATCTCTTGGCCTTGATGTCATTTTGTAAAAGAGTAATGACCAGCAAAATTAATAACAAATTTTTAAGATCTCGTTCAAAATCAAAACTCCTCATAGAATAGTTGCTAATTCTATGAAAGCGATGATTAAGATTTTCCGGCAAAGAACTTTTCTTCAAAGATTGACATTGGAAAGCAAACAGTGTTGTGACGTTGGTCGACATCAGCGGGAAGAACAACACAGAGTTAGAAAAGGCTGCACAGCAGATCGCCGCTGGCAAGTCCTTAAGCGAACGCAATCCGTGAAGACGACGGCGAGCCAGGTCCTAGAAGCATAGTTGTTAGTTTCAGAGTAAGACTATGTCAATCTCAAATTCAACCGTTCAGGCATCATCTGAGCCAGCAGCATGTTTTATTAATTTAACTTCTGTGAAGATTTTTTTTTTATAGGATTGAAATTGAGATCCATATATTATGATTTTTTTTGTATTTTTTATATAAACACATGTCTAGTTTGTATGAAGAATAAGTCCTCAATTATTAATAAAGTTTTTTTTAGAAAACAATAATTTTTTTTCTCTTACCTTCTCCTCTATTCTTCTTTTTCGTCAATTCTCGAGATAATAGTTATCCTCCCTGACATCAATACTTCGGTTGAATGATCTGAGAAAGTGGTAGCTCGACATCTTTTGCTCATGTTTCCCATGGACTACGCCAAATTATTCCATTTTGAAAATCTCAGCATGATGATTCAACGGTAGAAATCTATCACGGCATAAAGAACGATGACATTGAGACATTCTTCTAAATTCCTTCCTATAGTGTAACGATTTTTATAAATTCCTTCCTATAGTGTGACGATTTTTATGATGAATAACAAATATCAAAGAGTTCATCATGGTTGCCAGCGAAGCGGCTCTAATGCCTAAGTCCATTGTATTTTGATAACAGAGGTAAAAAGTAAAATACTATAGATCATGTTAGAGAATCCCAATGAAAGAGCCTCCCTCCTACTTATATAGGACGAGAAGATCGCATTAATATCACTTTAATACCATAGTAATACATAATTAAAGAGTATTATTTGTAACCGTTGTATCCTTTAATATTAGTAACCCCAGTATGCTGAGAGCTCAGGAGATTTGGAGGTCGGCAACTCAATGAATCGGCAAGCCGAGAAGTCAGTGAGTCGGCAATTCGGGAGATCAAAAACTTAGTCGGATTGGCTCAGCTCGATTAGTCAAAAATTATGTATACGTCATATAGAGACTATGTTGATCGACAGAGACAGGCCCAGAAATTTTATTTAAAAGGAACAATTCATATAAAATCATAACAATATAATTTATATCAACTAAAAATGAGTAGAACAATTAAAATTTTATCATCAATTCAAATGTGACTTACAATTCTAAAACAATAAAAAAAGAATTTAAGATTTCTACTATCAATAGATGAAAACTCAAAAGTACCGAAGGGATACTTATGGTTCAACAAAACTGCATAAAATTAATCAGTTTTAATCGATAAAAACAACACAAAAAAAAAATCCCAAGTAAAATCGTTTTCTGAAAACCGTATCAACAACGTTGTTTCTCATGATTCAATCAATTCATCAGTTTAAAGTCTCTTGAACAGTCCAAACAGAGGCCTCTGAGGTGCATCTGGCACCGTCACGATCAGAAAGAAGTTGGGGGAAAAAATAATATATTTTTATTAAAAAATAATCGACGTCGTCTTCGTTTGTTTACCTGTCAACAAAATTAATAGATTTGACACAATGCGGAAACTTTGGCCACCTTGACTCAGCACCACCAAGTCATTACTTTGACACAATAACAATGCACATATGTCCAAATCTTGCCGTCGTATCCGATAAGATTCCCACGCCATGGCTGAGTAGATTCACTGACCCATCCCATCATCGATGGCCTATTTTGGCTTTTATTAATGGACATCTCCGTTCCAGCCACAGACGAGGAAGAAACTAATTTCCTCCCGTATTTGGTGCTTTCTTCATCGACCAATCTATAAATAATACCTTCCTGTATCTGTTTCGATTATTCCTCCTTTCATCTGTCTTCTCTGTTTGGTTGGATTAATTATTGTAAAGATGACTATCATCATCAACCAGCCTCAGATTGGTACGTTTTGTTTTTGTCGATAGATTGCATCAAAATGTCTTCCATTTGAATCTATTACGTATTGTATGTTGGATGATCTGTTGTCGATGCGACAGAGGAAACCAAGGGCGTTTCCTCCGATTCGAAGGAGTTGTTGTTGGATGGTGGATTTGTGATGCCTGATACAAATGCTTTCGGCCATACTTTCAGGTAATGAATGCCATGATCTGCTTTCCGTTTCCAATTATGTTTTTGATTCTGACTACTCTCGCTTTTGCATCGTTTCCAGGGATTATGATGCTGAATCTGCGAGGCAGAAATCAGTGGAAGAGTTCTACAGAATGAATCATGTTCATCAAACTTATGATTTTGTACGTTTAGGCACGACGACTTTGGTTCTGAAAATTTGGTGTATTCAGTCTTATGAAGCTGTATTTGTGTTCAGGTTAAAAGGATGAGAGAAGATTATGGAAAGTTGGATAGGGTGGCGATGACCGTCTGGGAGTGCATTGAACTGCTTAATGAATTTGTCGACGAGAGCGATCCTGATCTCGATGAACCACAGATTGAGCACTTGTTACAGACTGCTGAGGCGATTAGGAAAGATTATCCTGATGAGGATTGGCTTCACTTGACAGGCCTGATTCATGGTAACCTCTTAATGCATCAAGAATTCTAATCCTCTGAATTAATGAGCTGATTATCATGGTCTCTTAACTTGATTCAGATCTTGGAAAGGTGCTTCTTCATCATAAATTTGGGCAGCTTCCGCAATGGGCTGTCGTCGGTATGCAATGTCGACCTTTCTGTTTACTTTCCTTCCTCATGAAGACACATGAATCTACTTGTTTCCTAATATGATGATTCCTCTTCAAGGGGACACATTTCCTGTGGGGTGTGCTTTTGATGAATGCAATGTTCATCACAAGGTATCGACTTCGTTCGATATGGCTGGATCCATGTCTAGTTGAATGAATATATCCACCATGTGTTCTGATGTTCATGATCTTTCCTACAGCATTTTAAGGGAAACCCTGATTATCTCAATGCTAAGTATAACACCAAGCTAGGAGTTTATTCTGAGGGTTGTGGACTTGAGAATGTACTAATGTCTTGGGGGCATGACGATTACATGTATCTGGTATGATCTTATGAGTTGTGTGTTAGATTGAGGTCTTCCATTAATGGCTAAAGATGTACTAACTTGTCGATCTCAGGTGGCTAAGGAGAACAAAACTACTTTGCCTTCAGCTGGCCTATTCATAATCAGATACCATTCGTTTTACCGTAAGTTCGGCAACACTTTGATCATTGTAATCCAATAACTTGGTTCATCAATCTGATTCCCTTTATCCTCAGCTCTGCACAAGCATGGAGCATATCAGTACTTGATGAATGAGCAAGATAAAGAGAATATGAAGTGGCTTCATGTATTCAAGTAAGATTTGTGAATATTGATTGATATTTTAATTCTTGTTCTTTACTTTTTTGTTTCTGCACCATTAGATGATTCCCTAATATCCATTCTGTTGCAGCAAATATGATCTTTACAGCAAGAGCAAAGTCAGAATAGATGTGGAGAAGGTGAAACCATATTATCTTTCACTCATTGAAAAGGTTTGCATCTCCATTCAGCTTCTTAAATCTACCTCCTGCGAATTTGTGAACGATCCTAAATGTTCTATTGATGTTTCAGTACTTCCCAGAAAAGCTGAAATGGTGAGGCCCTCCTCCTTCACCTGATGCTGTGGACTCGAGAAGCAATTCTTTTGATTAAATAAACATGAGAAATTGACTTGTTTGTGAGATTCTCAGTGTTATCATCTCGATTGTAAAGCTATCTATCTATATATGCTGTAATACTTATTAATAAACAATGCTTGTTCAGATGCTGTTGGCCAATTGAACAAAAGGCACTCACGAGTGGAGATTGCAATTTAAACTCTAGCAAGTTTCTCAAGAATTTCATGGCCAATATAAGAGACATAAAAGTAGAACAAATAGCTATGGTAATAACAAGGTTAGTTTTGATTGTTAGATATTTCCTTTTAGGTGAACTTATTTGTAAGTTGTACGTATGAATACGAACCAAACTCGTTTATGTAATCAACTTAAATTCATTGGATTTAGGGTTATCAGATGTGGATTTGCCATGTAGAATCCGTTAACTCGATCCATTATTATATATGGACTGATAATAGATCGGATTCCCCTATATATAAGGTTGGTCCCCAAGGGTTTAGGGATGATCTCTTGACGACTATTCATTTCCCATTAGACAGAGGATTCGGTGCTGTCAAACCCTAAGCTTCTTGGAAGATTAACCTTCTCCTTCCGTAGGATATTACCAGATTGACGAACACTACACGAAGAATAATGTCAATTCCACTGCATTCAGGTTCTTCCTTACAGTTTATGTTTTACTTTGTTATGCCATGGTTTCATAGAAACAAGATCATGTTCATGTACTTGTATTTTCCTATTAGAATTCTTGTTTGGTTCTAAGAATTAGAATTCATACAGCATAGGATTTCAAGTACTTTCAATTAGTATCAGAGCCACGGTTCTGTTTCTTTGGATTTTAGGGTTTAAAGTTAGGATTTTTCTTGATCGTCAAATTACTGTGATAGAAAACCTAGGAAAGACTTGGGTTTTCGAGTTTTTTTTACATTTTCTTGAAGAACACAAAATGTAGGTCTGCTTCAAGCCGGCAAGACAGGGGTGAATTACTTAAAAAAAAAAAAGATAAATCATTTCTAGATCATTGGACTTGATTAGTTAAGCATAATTAATTAAAATAAACAATAATATAAAAAGAAAAGAGGCTATAGTATTTACTTGGTTACAACTAGGTGGTTGTTAATCCAAGGAGTTGAAAACTTCACTAGAAATTTCCTTTGTTAAAAGCGAAGAAGCCTCTTATACTCTTTTAAAGTTTAGAAAAAGACTAGAAATGAATTACAGAGATTGTTGTTTAGTTATTGTTTAATTCCTAGCATCAGAAGGCTTTTTATAGCCTCCTAGGATGAACTAGCCATTACTTTTAGTCACTTGGAGGCGCCTCTAAGGAGGTCCAAGTTGCCTCCAAGACGATAAACTTTATCCTCTAAAAATAAAGCTTTATCTTCTTCCAACGACAGCCTAATGGCTATTGAAGGCGCCTCCAACAACCTCAAGGGTGTCTTCCATGAGGCCTTGAGGGCACCTTCGATATCCTTGAAGACGCCTTCCATGATCAGGCATTGAAGGCGCTTCCAGCAGCTGTGAGCATATTCTAAAGTCAACCTTGAAGTTGACTTTGTTAGGACCAAAAGTAGCTAGAGGGGGGGTGAATAGCTCGTCGCGTTCGCTCGGTGCGCTTCGTTGCTTGGCGTAGCTTGTTTCTTCTTGGATGTGCAGCGGAAAATACAGAAACAAACATAAAACGCTAACACTAGGATTTTACTTGGTATCCACCTCACAAGAGGTGACTAATCCAAGGATCCACACCAACGCACACACCCTCCACTAAATAAAACCTCCTTTGTGGTAACTACCAAGGGCGGAGAAGCCCTACAAGACTCAATACAAGAAGAGAGGGAAAGGATACAAGAAATACAAGCTTACAAGCCTTACAATGAGTACAAACCCTAACCCTAGCTTCTCTTCTTGGCTTTGATCCGCCTCTTGACTTGGAAAGCTTCCAAGAACCTTCAAGAACTGGCGATCACGAGCTTGGAGAGTGTTGTGGAGGAGCTGGCGAAATGCTGGAGTAAATCGGAGAAGAGATCGTGAAGTTCTGCCGAAGACCACGCTCGCCTGCGGCTTTAAACCCGACGCAACGGTCGGATCCCGATCGATTCGAATGTTCCGAATCGATCGGGGAGGCTTTGGATCGATCCACGGATCGATCCACATCCTGGATCGATCCACGGATCGATCCAGCGCTTATCGCGCGAAGCAGCATCGTCCCGATCGATCGGCTGATCGATCGGGACCTCTGGATCGATCCACGGATCGATCCAGAAGCTTTCTGTTCGCTGGGAAGAATCTGGATCGATCCACTGATCGATCCACAGCCTGGATCGATCCACGGATCGATCCAGCACTTGGTTTTTGCCCAAAACCAAGTCACAAACCTCCCTAACCAACATCCGGTCAACCTTGACCTGTTGGTACATCATGCCTAGCATCTGGTCACTCCCTTGACCTGCCAGGACTCCCCACCAAGTGTCCGGTCGATCCCTTTGACCCACTTGGACTTTTACTCGTAGTGCCAAGTATCCGGTCACTCCTTTGACCTACTTGGACTTCCCAACACCAGATGTCCGATCATCCTTGATCCATCTGGATTTCCTTCCTTGCCAAGTATCCAGTCAATCCTTTGACCTACTTGGACTTCCCAACACCAGATGTCCGATCATCCTTGATCCATCTGGATTTCCTTCCTTGCCAAGTATCCAGTCAATCCTTTGACCTACTTGGACTTCCCAACACCAGATGTCCGATCATCCTTGATCCATCTGGATTTCCTTCCTTGCCAAGTATCCAGTCAATCCTTTGACCTACTTGGACTTCCACCTAGCTTCACTCACCAGGATTTCCTTCTGCCTAGCTTCACTCACTAGGACTTTCACCTGGCTTCACTCACCAGGATTTCCTTCTGCCTAGCTTCACTCACTAGGACTTTCACCTGGCTTCACTCACCAGGATTTCCTTCTGCCTAGCTTCACTCACTAGGACTTTCACCTGGCTTCACTCACCAGGATTTCCTTCTGCCTAGCTTCACTCACTAGGACTTCCTTCTGCCTAACATTCCAGTTAGGACTTCCCAGTCAAGTATCCAGTCAACCTTGACCTACTTGACTCTTCTTCAATCAATATCTTATTGTCAAACATCTAAACCCTAACCAAGACTCAGCTTGGTTAACCAGGTCACCCTTGACCTGAGGGATATTGCACCAACAATCTCCCCCTTTTTGATGTTTGACAATACCACAAAAACACTTACAATCCCACATGTAAGTTAGGCTAATCCTATAGCCTCCTTGTTCATGCCACTAGGTAATGAACCCATAAATTAAGCTTTCCATTCTCCCCCTAAGAGGGCAAACTCCCTCTAGGTAATGAAAACCTAACTTACTTCCTTTCATTCTCCCCCTATTGGCACACATCAACCCCCTACAAAAAACATCAACCCGTCTTTGGACACACATCAACCTATGCTCCAATTTTGGGCACACTTCAACAACTCCATTTGTTGAAGACTCTCCCCCTGAAGAGTTGCTCATCGTGATCACAATTTCACTCATGTGATCAACTCAATATTGAAGGTCCCATACCCTTCATTATCCTTAACTTCTCCCTCAATGTTGACAAATACCCAACCTTGAGCATTTTCAACCACTTGAGTTGCCACTTGAAATGATGAGGATATCCACTCCCCATTTATCCCCATTTCAAGTTTAAATGCTCAACCTTGAGCAAGTTCACAACAGAAGGTTAACCACCTTCCAAGGTTCATGAAAAATAATTTTCATGCCTTTAAAGAGTCCCTCCCCCTAAAGACATGGTGGTAACTTCTGTCATTGCACCAACAATGACTTGGAAATCCTAAACCTTTAGGAAACCCAAATTTAGAAGTTTTGAGGTTCAAATGTTCAAAGTTTGAAACAAACCTCAACCTAAACTTCAACTTAGCCTTCCTTTACCATTCCATCCTTGTTTTCAACACAAAAACACCCTTTTTTATGTATACAAATGTATTTTAAGGGTTTGGAAAGGTTACCTAGACTAAAATAGGTTCAAAGTGCTGAAATCAGGCTTTCCCAGCCAAAATCAGCAACTTGGATCGATTGGAGTTGGGTTCCAATCGATTGAACCTCTCTGAATCGATCCACTGATCGATTCAGACACCCTGGATCGATCGGCTGATCGATCCAGCGAGCTTCTGCTCGCGGGAATTGCCTTCTGAATCGATCCATGGATCGATTCAGGAACTCCAATCGATCCATGGATCGATCGGAGCTCTGATAGTTGCTGAAATTCCATTTCAGTCAACTTCAGAAACCCCTAGAAAATTCTACAAAAATCCAAGAATTATGAAATTTCGTGTAGACATTGTTTAGGGCATATATTATCAAGGAAAAATAGTTTTCTATGAAAATACATCATATTTTCAAAGATTGACACAAACTTGAAAACTTGCAAAAACTTTAGTGTTTTCTTCAAGTTTGTGTCTAACTATTCAATGGTGATTACTATCAAAAGATAGCCTTCACCAAGGTTTTCCAAAAACATTTTAAAAACATTTTCAAAACCAATATCCCATCATGTTCCTTGGGCCTAATGCACATGACTTGTACATTAGCTTTCCCAATGATGGGAAAACACATATCTATGTGTTTTAATTTGATGAAACTAAAACTCAAAAGAATGCACTAAATCAACATCTTGAGTTTTGTTCATCATCCTAACATCTCACTTGTATCTAATGTGCACTAAAATACATACAAGTCATCTTAGAGGTCTTTGTGAGATGTAGATTTTGGTTTTGCCCTAATCTAGGGATCATGCATATCTATCTAGGCATTTTGGAGATATTAGACACCCACCTAGGATGTCACTTGTTAATAAGTGTTGTTAAACGCCTTTTGTCCTTAATTACAAGGAATTAAACTTAATGCATGATAATGTTATGGCATACATCAAAATAAAATAGCTTTCAAAAGAAAGATTTCTATAACTACATGATGTATGTATGGCATGACATGGTATTTTTGTATTTTTCATGATAAGTCATGAATGCAAAATACAAATAAGATAAAATATGATGTCATGGCATATTATGAGCAAACAATCATGGCAAGGTTTAGCATAAACAAAAATATACCTAGATTAGCTATCTAAGTATCCTTAAAATCTTAGCTAAACTTACAACTTAAACCTAGATTGCCCTTAAGTGCGTCAAGAAAACGCCAAAACCTAAATTGGCATTTCTAATTCCCTTGATTAATTTATGCCAATTGAAATTAAGCATATTCCTCAAATGTTGGCATATTTCATTTTTCCACAAGAGTAGCACTTTAAAGTTAAGGCCCGGATTGCCTTAAATTTCCTAAGAACATACCAAAATCCCAACTTGGTAGCTCTTATGAATTTCCCAATATGTGCCTTTTAAGATTAAAATCAACTTTTCACCACTAGGCACATTTTACTCTTTCAAGGAGTAAATAATAGTTCCATTTCATTTTCAAAGGTTAACAAAAACCTTGAAAATGCTCCTTGAGTGTCAATTTCCTCAAAGTTGGGTTAACTACCCTTCTAATTGGAGTTGACACTCTCTAACCCATTTATGGGGTAGAGAAGATGCTCCTAGGAACCCAAACCCTATTGGTGCTCCTTGGATGCTCTAGGTACTCACTAGGGATAACTTCCCTAGATACCTTCCTAGTGACCTTGTTGGGCTTCTTAGAAGCCTTGGTCACATTTTCTAGGTCAACCCTAGGGATAGCCTCCCTTGTGACCTTGTTAGTGACTTTCTTAGACTTCTTAGAAGTCTTAGTCACTTTGGTTGCAAAAATACTCTTAGGGATGACTTCCCTAGTATTCTTGACTTGACCACCAAACCTAGGGTTTGTTCCATAACTATATGGAACCCTATGATAACTAGGCACATCCTTCTTAGCCTTTGGTTTGTATCCCAAACCTCTATGGCTATTTGATGGCTTTGACTTTCCTAGCCCTAGGTTTTGCTCATTTTGCCCTTTTAGGATATTTTCCATCCTTTTTAGGGTCTTTTCCATTTTATCAAGTCTTGATCTCAAGACTTGATTTTCTATCATTAAATCCTTAGAATTTGGTTTTTCATTAAGTCCATGAGCATTTTGGTTTCTAGGCTTGTATCTAAAATCCTTAGAGTTATTGCCTAGACTTTTACCTACATTCCTAACCCTAGGAGTGATAGTCTTAGCATGTAGGGCCACATGCTTTTCCTTAAAGCCCTCATGCTTTCTATTCTTATGGTAAATTGCATTAAAATGATAAAAGTTAGACCTATCATGCTTTTTACCATAATGTAAAGGAGTAGGCTCAATAAATGTTACCTTCTTCTTTACCTTGGAGGCTCCCCCTTGACTAGTGCCTCCTTGAGCCTTGACCCTCTTCTTCCCCTTGGGGCATTGACTACGATAATGCCCCTTTTGATTGCAAGAGAAGCATATAATATGCTCCTTGCTCTTCTTTGTGTTGGGGATGGTCTCCTTGGGCTTCACCTTGCCCTTTTGTGCCACTTGGCCCTTCTTCTTGGCTAATTTAGGGCACTTGCTCTTGTAGTGCCCATGTTCCCTACATTCAAAGCATATAATATGATTTTTATTATTAATTGAAATATTTATACCTTTGCTTGTAGGGGTGGCATCTTTTTCTTTGGATCCGGAGGTAGAAGCTTCCTCTTGATCGGACCTTGATTCTCCTTCATTTGATTTTTCTTGACTTGTGGAGGTAGAAGCTTCTTCCTTCTCTTCTTCTCTTGACCCGGATGTAGAGGCTTCTCCTTCTTCTTGATCCGATGTCACCAAGGATTGCTCCCCCTCAATCCTAGAGGTGGAGGCTTCATCATCTTGAATATGAAACAAGGAATATGCTCCCTCCTTGTTCCCTTCGTTGCATTTCCTTGAGGATGAAGCTTCTTGGATTTCCTCTTCTTCGGAGGTTGAGCATCTCTCAACCTCGGAATCCTCCTCTTGGTCTTGCTCCAAAAAGTCTCCCTCTCTGGATTCTTCTTGATCTCGTACAGTGGAGGGGATCTCTTCATGAAGCTTGGCCAATTTGCTCCAAAGCTCCTTGGCATCTTCGAATTCTCCAACTTGAGCCAAGATGTGGCTAGGCAATAAGTTGACCAAAAGCTTGGTCACTTTGTCATTTGCCTCGCCCCTTTGAATTTGCTCCGAGCTCCATCTGCTTTTCTTTAGAAGCTTGCCCTTGGAGTTCGTTGGAGCTTTGAAGCCTTCCATTAGAGCAAACCATTGCTCTATCTCCATCATAAGAAAGTTTTCGATTCTTGATTTCCAAGAATCGAAGCTCGTGGAGGTGTATGGTGGAGCCACCCTCGTGTCAAATCCAAGTCCATCTTGGAATTGCATCTTGAAGTTGAGCTTGATAAAGTCTTGAACTTGAAGAATTTGCTCCAACTTCTTCACCCTCTAGCTTTTCTTGTTATGCTTGACCCTTCCGGCGATGATTCCGGTGAAGAGCGGCCTCGCTCTGATACCACTTGTTAGGACCAAAAGTAGCTAGAGGGGGGGTGAATAGCTCGTCGCGTTCGTTCGGTGCGCTTCGTTGCTTGGCGTAGCTTGTTTCTTCTTGGATGTGCAGCGGAAAATACAGAAACAAACATAAAACGCTAACACTAGGATTTTACTTGGTATCCACCTCACAAGAGGTGACTAATCCAAGGATCCACACCAACGCACACACCCTCCACTAAATAAAACCTCCTTTGTGGTAACTACCAAGGGCGGAGAAGCCCTACAAGACTCAATACAAGAAGAGAGGGAAAGGATACAAGAAATACAAGCTTACAAGCCTTACAATGAGTACAAACCCTAACCCTAGCTTCTCTTCTTGGCTTTGATCCGCCTCTTGACTTGGAAAGCTTCCAAGAACCTTCAAGAACTGGCGATCACGAGCTTGGAGAGTGTTGTGGAGGAGCTGGCGAAATGCTGGAGTAAATCGGAGAAGAGATCGTGAAGTTCTGCCGAAGACCACGCTCGCCTGCGGCTTTAAACCCGACGCAACGGTCGGATCCCGATCGATTCGAATGTTCCGAATCGATCGGGGAGGCTTTGGATCGACCCACGGATCCAGTCAGAGCGCCCCTGTGCGCCGGAAGCGCGCCTGGATCGATCCACGGATCGATCCAGCGCTTATCGCGCGAAGCAGCATCGCCCGATCGATCGGCCGATCGATCGGGACCTCGATCGATCCACGGATCGATCCGTAAGTTCGCTCCGGAAGATGCGGATCGATCCACCGATCGATCCACTGGATCGATCCACGGATCGATCCGACTTGGTTTTGCCCAAAACCAAGTCACAAACCTCCTAACCAACATCCGGTCAACCTTGACTGTTGGTACATCATGCCTAGCATCCGGTCACTCCCTTGACCTGCCAGGACTCCCCACAAGTGTCCGGTCAATCCCTTGACCCACTTGGACTTTTACTCGTAGTGCAGTATCCGGTCACTCCTTTGACCTACTTGGACTTCCCAACACCAGATGTCCGATCATCCTTGATCCATCTGGATTTCCTTCCTTGCCAAGTATCCAGTCAATCCTTTGACCTACTTGGACTTCCCAACACCAGATGTCCGATCATCCTTGATCCATCTGGATTTCCTTCCTTGCCAAGTATCCAGTCAATCCTTTGACCTACTTGGACTTCCCAACACCAGATGTCCGATCATCCTTGATCCATCTGGATTTCCTTCCTTGCCAAGTATCCAGTCAATCCTTTGACCTACTTGGACTTCCACCTAGCTTCACTCACTAGGGTTTTCCATCTGCCTAGCTTCACTCACTAGGACTTTCACCTGGCTTCACTCACCAGGATTTCCTTCTGCCTAGCTTCACTCACTAGGACTTTCACCTGGCTTCACTCACCAGGATTTCCTTCTGCCTAGCTTCACTCACTAGGACTTTCACCTGGCTTCACTCACCAGGATTTCCTTCTGCCTAGCTTCACTCACTAGGACTTCCTTCTGCCTAACATTCCAGTTAGGACTTCCCAGTCAAGTATCCAGTCAACCTTGACCTACTTGACTCTTCTTCAATCAATATCTTATTGTCAAACATCTAAACCCTAACCAAGACTCAGCTTGGTTAACCAGGTCACCCTTGACCTGAGGGATATTGCACCAACAAACTTTTCTTCGCGAGGGTGATACTCCGACAGTCTAGAGTTGAGCTCACCTGAACCCAACTCCAATCTTCTCCTCGCGCAGGCTTCCTCCCAGCTTCTCGTCTTTTGGATACGCCGTGCATCCTTCTCGTCCACCGATGTACTCTTCCACAGCTTCTCGTCCCTAGGATGCATCGAGCCCATCAACTCGCTTCCCGTGCCTTCCTTCTCGTCCGCTACTTCTTCCGCTCGACTTCTTGTGTACCTAAATTCCTGTATATATACTTAGACACAAGAATCAAAACACAACAGGACCTAACTTAACTTAGTTGACTGCATCAAAACTAACCCAGAATACTTACACAAAGAACAGCGAGTGAACGTCCGCTACTTCGTTGAAAATTGCAACGTTTGATCTCATTTTAGATTAAATGCAATAGCTTAATCGATGGACTTGGTCGGCCAATCGATTACCAATCCTTAAATTGCTAACAGAATCATCTGGAATTGATTAACTTAATCGATCAGTAGGCCCTAATCAATTATGTTAGTTGGATAATCGATTGGGATGATAGATCGAATACGAGATTCATTTTTAATCGATCAAGTCAATCAATTCAAGGCTACCAACTCAAAATCGTGACAAAATCGATTAGAATCGATTAGCTTAATCAATTGATACCTTCAATCAATTAGGAATAGTTTCCAATCGATTAAAAGAAGAAAAATCATGATAAAATCATTTGGAATCTATCAGCTTAATCGATTGATGAAATTAATCAATGAGGATTGAAGTCCAATCGATTAATATCCTTAAACTCGTGACTACGTCAATTTTAATCAATTGAGTTTGTTTCCTAATCGATTGAGATGGTTTTTAATTGATTACATTTCTTTTTAATCGATTGAGATTGTTTTTAATCGATTAAAATGTTTTCTTCGTGAAACAGGATCTACTGTTTCATGCATGAAACAAAAAAAACAAAAGCATTAAATAACTTTTAATGTGTGAATGATTAAGGGATTAAATTGTAATATATGACAAATAAATAATAAATGTTATTGGAGAAATAACCTTATAGAATTTTTGAGAAATTTTTCAGGATTTATTGAAGTCCACATGACACATTTAGGGGATAAAATGATCGGGCTTTAGAGGAGGCATGTTTGGAATATCCCTTAAGTGGGAGTTGATTGATTTCGTTAACTTAGGTTGGGATTAATTAAAGCCTAAGTATTGGATATAAAACCTAAGTTATTTCCTCCTTACCTCAATCCCAATTCTTCTCCCGATCTAATCTGTGATGATCCCCTCCTCCCTCTCCCTCTCGCACTGTTGTGCTCCGTCGACCCACGAGACGCCAACGTTGCTAGCCATAGATGTCGCTTGCCTTTTTTCCCTTCCACGAGCGAGAGCTCCGACGCCCTTCGGCTTTCCTTGCCACCCCTTCTTCCCGATCCGAGTCACCGCCTCTAGTTGGGCTATTTTTCTTGGCCAAGAGCAAGGATCCAAGCCCTAGCTCCGATTGGTAGATGCCACCATCCTCGATCCATCGCCATTGGCCACTTCTCCCTCGATGACGGTCTTGACTAGAGGCCGATAGATGTGGCGGCTGGTCGTAGGCTCCACCTTCCCGTGCCCTGGCTCTGATCTCCACCACTGCCAGATACAGCTAGACGGCTAGACGCCTGAATCTCAGCTCAATGAACTCGTCAATCACCATGAGCCATCGCCGGAAGAGCTAGGTACTGTTAGATTAGGTACAACCTAAAGATGATCAGATTTATTAGTGATTGATCTACACTTAGTTGTTAATTTTGGATTGATTTGGAATGTAGGAACTATATTAATAGTTGATTGGGGAATGATTAACATAGATGGCAGTAGCTTTATCTTAGCTCCAGCCATATTTTCTAACAACAACTTCTTTGGTCGAGAGTCATCAGAGGTGTCGTTGATTTAGGGTTATTTGATTTGGAGGGCAGCACGTTCACCTAGCTCCGGCCATCCCTGTATGTGTGTGATCCATAGCTTGGGCCACCATTTCTGACAGTAAGATCTTCAGCCATGAGATAGCAGGGGAGGAACCAGATTAAGGTAAGGCTATGTATAGAGTTTTGGTTGCATTTCTGTGATGAATGGGTGAATATGGATTTGTATCATATTATGTTAGAGATTTTGTAATCTGTTGTTGTTTGGATAAATAATGATTAGTGGATTTAGAAGGATTTATGATGAGATTTGATTAGTGATTGATTGGTGAGAATTAAGGAGTTGATTCAATGGATTAAACGATTAGAAGTTAGAATTCAATTGTGATAAGTTGATAATTAGTATTGGATTAATTAATTAATGAATTTGGTGAGAATGTGGATATACCGTTATTAATTAGATTTTTTGGGTTAATTAGATGATTTAGATGATTTCATGATCATTATTAGAATCATCGAATTGATAATGTGATTGGTGGATTAAGGATGGACTTGTTATCTAATTGGATTTGGATCATTAGGTGAAATTAAACATGGTTACCTAATCAAATTAGGATTGGATTTTAGGTTTAGCTAATTGTTGTTTATATGATTTGCTAAACTGTACATCATGTGATTTGTAGGACTTTGATTTGAGACGAGCATCTCAATGTGGGATTATTTAACATAATCGAAAGATAAAGGCGAGTATTTCTTTCTTGGCCTCTTTAGTTCTTTGAACTTAGTGCATAGTTATTATTGGTTGATGGATTAGGTTGCTTTACCTTAAATATGTTCATTTTGTTATCCTGTTTGAGACTTATCTACTTGACCTTAGAGATGATATGGTTAATTCACATACAGTCTTGACTTTTGGATTTCGATACTCTATTGTGTATATACATGTAGAGTATGTATAGTAGAGGATATTTTGTTGACTGTGTTAACATGTTGATTAATCATATGTTGTTGGGCGTATATTTGTTGGGTATGAATTATAGAAGTCACCTTGTTGATTGTCTATTTACATGTTGTGTGTGTATACATGTCTGGTGTTTACTATTGGAGGAACATGTGATTGTACCTATGTTGTATGTGCATACGTGTCTGATGAGTATTATTGGAGGATTCATATCGATTATGCCTATGTTGATGATCTTATGTGATTGATGTGATATTAGAGGTATCATGTTGATTATACTTACGTTGTACGGTGCATACATGTATGTTGTGTACATGTCTGGTATTGCTACTTACTGTATTTGATATTTAGTGGGCACATGTCGGATCTACCCATACCTATAGATATAGGTGTTTGATGGATCATGTATTGGAGATATTTATGTTGATTGTGTTATTGCATTGATGATTACTATGTCCGTATCATGATCATTACATCATGCTCATCATTACACTGCATGCTGACAATCAAATGTCTCCCTTGTGATTGAGTGGGTTGTCAGTCATTTATAGGTGCACATTCGGCTACTAAGGGGGAGTGGTATCTAGGAGTGGAGCTAGACTCATCGTGCTCACTTGACTGCTCAGTGTTATACTTTGTTTACCTCGGCCACTCGTGAGTAGTGGGTTTGAAGGGTACAATAGTCAGGGGCTAGAGATGTGAGTAGGCAGGGACCCTGGTGTTATGTAGCTAGATAGCTACTTAGCAAACTGTCTTCTTCGGTCACTCTATAGTGGTATCTAGAGAGTAGTACAGTTGTCACGGACCTAAGTCTCTCGGTCATACAAGGGTCATATGTCTTGAGAGGTGGGGAGGGTGACCATGTGGCATGCATGCACATTTGCATATAATGCACGGTGCATCTGTGGAGATATATCTACATACATATCTTGTAGTTACTAGCTACATGTGATTGTGAAATGTTGCACCTGTTTGAGCTATGATTGTTGCATATGGTTGTCATGCTTCATACATGTCATTTATTACACATGTATATGCTGTCATTTATATTGCTCAGGTGTTATGAGCAGATCTGTTGCTGACCCCCGATGAGTTTACTGATCATTATACCGTATGTGTCGATTTCCAAATTAGGTATGTGTATTCATTATGTCTGTTATAATTCTATACATTTACTTTGTCATTTACGATCTTGACCTTATGTATTAGATCCAGATTAGGTATGTATATTATTATGTCATGTGTGATCATGATCTTATACATTATATCTAGATTGGGTATGTGTATTCATTATGCTAGTTATGTTTAGATGCATTGATTATGTCAGTATGATGATGTTCTTAGTTCACTACTGAGACTGTATACTTTGAACTTCATATTTTATTTAGACCATGCACTATTTTGTCTATTACCCGCTGAGTGATCCATACTCACCACCGCATTTGTGCATTGTCTTTTATCTCAGGTAGCAGGTAGATGATTATGGAGTCGCTTGAAGTATTCTGTCTGTCAGTCCCACGTCACATCCGAGGTCTTTCAGTTTCTAGTTTTGTTTCTTATTTTAATTGTCCAAGAGACGAGAAGCCGAGGAGGAAGACTACTCGAGGAGAAGGTCAGAGTTGGGTTCGAGTGAGCTCAACTCTAGATAACTGGAGCATCACCCACCAAGGAGAGCAGTTTGGTCTGCCCTGTGGAAGACACCTTCCATGGGTTGGAAGGCGCTTTCATTGCCTCATGAAAGGTGCCTTATAGCTTATGGAAGGCGGCTTCCCTAGTCGTTACCTGAGGATAAAGTTTTATCCTCAGCAAATAAACTCTATTTTATGGAAGACACCTTAGATCACTTTAAAGGCGCCTTTAAGTTATGGATAATATTTTTTAGGTGATATAAAAAGACTTCTAGACCTAGGAATTCAACAACAACTAGAACTACAACTCTTGTAATACTTTCCTAGCATTTTCTTAAGCTTTTCAACGATTGTAAGAGGCTTTTTGCCTGCAATGAAAGAGATCTTCTAATGTCTTTCACTGCCTTGGATTAACAATCACCTAGGTTGTAACCAAGTAAAACTCTGGCCTCTTAATCTTTCTTTTAAGTTATTTAGTTTAGTTTTATTATTGCTATTTTAAGTATGCTACTAACCAAATCAAAAGAACGAGAAGGAGTTATTTATTTTATAGGTAATTCACCCCCCCCCCCCTTTATTCAGTCTCCACTACACCAACAAATAGTATTAAAGCTAGAACACTTCAGAAGGACTAACCATCAACTAAAGCACCGAGACGATGGTCAAACCGAGCATCTATCCGTCGAAGTTTGAGAAAGAATTTACGTTATGGGAAAAAATACATCGAGGTATTTTTCAAAACTGATTTTGAAATTCTTTTGATAATTAAACATGATTTTGTAACCCCCGAGAACCAACAAGGAGCTGAAAAGGAAGAATACCAATGGACAAAAAAAGGACAAGTTGACTTCGTAGTAGCGAGCGGACGAGCCGAATTCTATTTGCCGAGCATTTTGCCTCCATAGGAAGTCAGTAGAATCAGCACCTACAAATTAGCAAAGGAACTTTGGGAGAAATTTCTGGAGCAACACAAAGGTACATGATCCGGTGGTAAGAGCGGGCCCCCCTCTTGCAATGTCAACGCCAAGTGGAAGTCACCGGAGTAGCCACCCATCCGGGAGGAGTAGGGTCCGACCGGACGGACGACCATAGACGGCCGGTCCGACCGGATTGCCGGCTGGGCCGATGGAATCGGATGCCCAGATGGGTCTGGCCGGCTCGCACTTATGGTTGGAAGGCACCCTGTCAAATCGGGGTTCCGACGCTCAGTTAAAAAGGTCATGGACCGAGCTGACCTTTTGACCGACCACAGTCATAAAGCACCCCTGTTTATTAGTCTCCACAAAGCACAAGTAAACCACTGCGGATGTCCGGTCGGATGTTGAGGGAGATGTCCACTCGGACGACAAGTTTGGAACAAGAGAAAAGACCCGAGGATTTCTTCTCTGACAACCGGTAGGTTTCACGTGTGTGCCATGCTCCAAATCTTGTGACAGGGGATTCTGCTGTCCCATCGAGGGCATGCTCTGACTATAGCGATATGGGTCAGGTAAGCTTTCTGACAGCCGCATACCTGGGAAAGGACAGAGGACACGTATGCACCTAGGTACGCGTGCCCAAACCCTTCACAAGCTCTATATAAAGAACCTCAGGTTTCGCCGGGGAGGTACGTATTCGGAGACTTTGGAAGCCACTTTGTTCATCGTAGCTTACCTGACTTGAGCGTCGGAGGGTCGCCGCCGGGAACCCCTTCCTGGCTCGACTTCTGTGCAGGCTAGCCGGAGCGTCGCGCCATCAGTGGGAGATCTACATCAGCGAGCCGAAGAGCGCTACGTGCCCAGCGTCTGTTGACTTCTGGTTCGGACAGGATCAGTACATCTAAAGCCAAGCTCGCAAAATGGGATATGCTCCGAAACCAACTAACCAACCTCCAACTGAAAGAAGGTGAGTTAGTAGCACAACTTCACACCAAGCTAAAGGAGTTAATCACCGGACTTACGAATCTCAGAGAACTGGTAACAAACTAAGATTATTTAAGGTATGCATTAAATGCTTTCCCTAGGACACAATATCAAACGTCTATAGTAGACTCCTATTATATTTCAAAAGATCCAGAAGTAAATACTTTAGAAAGTTTATTTTCTACTTTAGAACTTCACGAGTCTAGATGTGCAGAATTGAAAAATGAGCTCAGTCAAAACGTTGCCCTAAAGGCAAGAACGGATGATCTAGACTCCAAAACATCAATTGATGAAGACGAAGCAGCCCTAATGGTAAGAAAATTTAGTAATTTTTTTTAAATCTAACAAATTTAATAAAGTATAGGCTAAGAGATATTCTTCGAGCAAAAAGAAGATCCGATACTACAACTATAACGAAGAAGGGCACATCAAAGATAATTGCCCAAAGCTGAGGATGAAAGAGAAGAAGAAAGAGCAAGTCAAATCAAAGCATATAAACTTAAAAGCAATATGGGATGAGTCATCATCGGAGTCAGAAATTAAAGAATACGTCGGGCTAGCCCTATTGGCAGACCACCAAGGAGAAGAGGAATGCAACTCAGAGATGAGCATCAATAAAGGGGAAGATTCTTCATAAGAAAGCTACGATGAAGGGAGAGCATCAGAACACGAGGTAAGTGAGGTACGTGCCCTACCTCTTGAAAAATCATTTCAATTATCAAGATGCTCTCTAAGAATATAGTAAAACCAGAAAAAGAAACTGGTAAGATAAAAATGACCTTAGCGAATTCATGCCCCATAAATATGTATGATAAAGAGTAAAAAATGAAAAATTGAAAAACTAGAAAATAACTATTCATGTTTGAATTCAAATATGTTTTGAAGTTTAGAATCAAAAAATTATGGAAAAATTAATTGGTATGTCAAAAATCACCAAGAATAAATTAGAAAAATCTCTAGAAATTATGTAGTTCTAAAATTTTTAGTAAATCCAGTAGGTATTATATTGGATTCCAAAATCTTTTTTAGATTAAATTTTAAAATTCTTGAATTATTAGGCTAGAATTTGTTTTAATTAGAAAAATATTTTCCAAGTAAATTTTTTTATTCGAATTTTTTATTCAAAATTTTTATACTTAGAGAACTGCAATATTTTAGTTAAGGAATTTTTTTCAAAAAAAAATTTGTTGAGTTATTTTCTATGAATTTATTAATGAAAATGGTATTTTGAAAATTAAAAAAAATAGACCTGTTTTTTAAACCATTTATTTTTCTATGATAAAGCATGATATTTTCTATCTTGACAAAAAAAAATTGAATTATTTCGAATATTATCTGAATTATTATGAATTTTTTTATGAAAAGTACATTTTTAATATTAAAAACTCAAGAAATTATAAATTTAGAAATTTTATTTTTCTACCGTTAAATAATGTTTTTTACATATCCAAGAAAAGTAGTAGAAATTTTAAAGTTGAAAAAAAAATAATTTTTTGGGTCTATTTTTAAAAATTAGTTACTTTAATAAAAGAAATTATTTCTGTTAGACTAAATAGCATCTTTCTGTGAATATTTTGCTACTAATCTAAATTATTCGTCTTAAACGGAACAAAATTTTCAAGATTTTTCAAAACCGAAAAGTAATTGTTAAATTATTTATTGTCAAAATAGAATATTAATTATTAAAAATAGAATATATTTAAAAATTACTTCTGAAAAATATGAGTCTACTGTTAATTATTGTTACGTATCCCTAGAAAATTATTTTATTTTTATAATTGTTTATTTTATTTTCTATGATTTATTTTCATGTAATCAAAGGGAGAGAAATAGGTAAAAATTAAAAGGGATTAAGGGGGAGATAGGATCATTTTTAAATTTTTTATCCTTGTACTTATTTTACAATTTTATTAACTTATTTAATTCATTGCATTACAGTTTTTTTAGTTATAATTACAATTTACTATGTTATTTCATTTTGGCTTAATCCTAACTTAACCTGGGCTGATGTACATCAAAAAGAAGGAGATTGTAAGTACCCCGGGTTAGTTTTGATGTGATCAACTAGGTTAAGTTATGTCTTGTCTATATTTGATCATTGTGTCTAAGTGTGCAGAAGCTTAGGAACACAAGAAGTCGAGCGGAAGACGTATCTAGTGAGAAGGATGGCACGGGAAAGGAGTCGACTGGCTCAGTGCATCCGAGGGACGAGATGTTACGAAAGAGCACACCTGTAGACGAGAAGGACACGTACGACGGGCCAAAGAACGAGAAGCCACGGAGGAAAGCTGCTCGAGGAGAAGGTCGAAGTTAGGTTCGAGTGAGCTCAACTTCGGATAACCGGAGCATCACCCACGAAGAAGACCTAATTGGTCTACCTTGTGAAAGGTGCCTTCCATGGCTGGAAGGCGACTTCAATGCCTCATGGAAGGCGCCTTCCCTAGTCGTTACCCGATGATAAATTATCCTCGGCGAATAAACTCTATCTGATGGAAGGCACCTTGGATCACTTTGAAGGCATCTTCAAGCTGTGGATAACATTTTCCTGGTGCTATAAAAAAACCCATGGACCTAAAAATTCGACAACAACTTGAACTACAACTCTTGTAACACTTTCCTAGTATTTTCTTGAGTTGTACAACGATTGTAATAAGCTTCTCTGCCTGCAACGAAATAGATCTTTTAGTGTCTTTCACTGCCTTGGATTAACAACCACCTACGTTGTAGTTAAGTAAAACTTTGGCCTCTTAATCTTTCTTTTAAGTTGTTTAGTTCAGTTTTATTATTGTTATTTTAATTGTGCTACTAACCAAATTAAAATAACAAGAAGGGACCCCCACTGTTGCTAGCCCCGACTACACCAACAGTTCAAGCCTAATTTAAGTTATTCCTTTTTTGTGTTACTTTTCTCTTATTTTCTTAATAATTCCTCTGCAACTTCATGCCCCGGAATAATATACATAATCTACTCGGCGTCACTTAGGTTGTATGGACTCAGACTATGTATTAAGGAATGATCACCCCGCACCTCTAACTAGCACTAAAGAGTAGAGAATTAAATTTGACAAAGGGAAGCGATCAAATCATATGTGTTTAAGTATCATGGGGCTTTCCATACCGACACAACTTAAAGACTCAATAACTGAGGGAGAGGATACTAGAAGTTTCCTTTGCCAATTAGCAGATCATTTCATAGCAAACGAAAAGGTCAAGCCTACCACACTGCTTTTGAAGTTGGTAACTATGAGGTATAATGGCAAAGAAAACATAAGAGGATACATTTTAGAGATGTCCAATATCATCACAAGTTTGAAAGCACTTAAACTCAAAATGTTTGAGTCTATGTTAGTGCATTTCATCTTGATATCTCTGCTTGCATGGTTCACTACTTTTAAAATTTCTTATAATATTCAAAAGAAAAAATGGACATTGAATGAGCTTATAGCTCAGTGCATGCAAGAGGATGAGAGACTGAGGCGTGAGACACCTGAAAGTGCTCTAGCATCTGGATCCCAAGGTTTGAGCAAGAAAAAGAAAAGGATCAATAAAGGAAAAGGAAAATAAACTGCAGATTCTGGGACTATGACTATATAGTGTAAAAGAAATAAGATAAGGAGTCCATTTGTTACTTCTGTAAGAAGAATTGTCATATGAAGAAACACTGCCCCAAATACGCTAACTGACATGTAAAGAAAGATAAACTTCTCAACAACTTTGTTAGTTCATAAGTCAATTTGGCTATTGTACCCACTGACACTTGGTGAATAGATATTGGTGCTACTACTCATATAAGTGTCATTATACAGAATTGTCTCAGGAGCCGTCTTCCACTTAATGATGAAAGATATATCTATACGAGGAATAGAAAGAAGGCTAAAGTCGAGTCGATTAGTGTTTTTAGACTTTGTTTAGGAATTGATGTCTATTTGGATTTAGAAAATATATTCATTGCACCGTCTTTTCGAAGGAATTTAATTTTAATTTCTTGTTTAGATAAATTAAGTTTTTTTTTTGTTCATTTAGAAATAGAATTTTTAGTATTTTCTTAAATTCAGTATTTATTGGCAATGGTTCCTTATTTGATAAGCTTTATAAGTTAAACACCTTAACTCTTACGATTGACAACTTAATAATGCATAGTAAGGTACAAAACATAAATTGACCGACGAGCATTTTTCCATGTTATGACATAGGCATTTAGGACATATATCTAAACAATGTCTAAAAAAGTTAATGTCACATTAAATTCTTGATTCCCTTGACATGTCAAACTTTAATGTCTGCATAGAGTGTGTTAAGGGGAAGACTACTAACAAAAATAATAAGTAGGCTAGCCGTTGTAGTGACGTTTTGGAGTTAAAACATATAGATATTTGTGAACTATTCTCTAAGGCATCTTGGAATAGACACATATATTTTATTAGTTTCATAGATGATTATTCTAGATTTGGCTAGCTGTACCTTATTTATGA
Source organism: Zingiber officinale (assembly GCF_018446385.1). Taxonomy (NCBI): domain Eukaryota; kingdom Viridiplantae; phylum Streptophyta; class Magnoliopsida; order Zingiberales; family Zingiberaceae; genus Zingiber; species Zingiber officinale. Next base: position 1,552,354 of record NC_056004.1, read on the forward strand.
AAGGTCACAATTTTTGGACATATTCAAAATTTTCAAAACTAAAGTTAAACTTTAATTAGATAAGAAAATTAAAGTTGTCTGATCTGATCATAGAGGTCAATATTACGGTCGATATGATGGATCAGGTAAACAACGTTCAGGACTATTTACAAATTACTTTGCTGAGTGTGGAATTGTACCTCAGTATACCATGTCTGGTACTCTAAGTTAGAATAGTGTAGTTGAACATCACAATCGTACCCTAAAATATATGATAAGAAGTATAATGACTTTCACTTCTTTACTAGAGTCTTGGTGGGGTGAAACACTTAAGACTGCAGTTTACCTTCTCAATAGAGTGCATAGTAAGACAGTAACTAAAACCTCATTCGAGATGTGGACGGGTAGATAACCTAACATTAGACATTTATATGTTTGGGGTTGTCCAGCTGAGGCTAGGTCTTATATACCTAAAGAAAGGAAACTGGACTCAATGACTGTTAGCTATAATTTTATAGGTTACTCTAAGAAGTCAAGAGGGTATATATTTTATGATCCCTCTAATAGATCTTTTTTTGAAACGAGAAATGCCAAATTCATTGAAGACAGTGGGAGTGATAAGGTCAAGGAACTATCTTTTGAGAAAAGCGTTGGTAATCCTCTTGCGATCACTACTGGTGCGATCTGTAGCGGTGTGGTTACCATACTGCATATTATGGATATCACATCTCCAGTAAGTGTAATGAACTAAGATATTTCTATGGCATCTCCAATGTAATTGGAGGAACCTATCACTCAAAGTGAGATATATTACCTCATATTGAGGAGCAAGTATCTCAATGACCTCAAGCACAAGTGTCTTTGAGGCAATTCACTAGGGATAGGAGATCCATGATTTCTCATGATTATATTTATCTTCAAAAGTATGAGTTTGACATTTAGTTAAAAGTGATCATGCATCTTTCCAAGAGGTCAAACAATGTTCTAACCCTGAAAGGTAGATTACTGTCATGAAAGAAGAGTTTAAGTCTATGACAGACAATGACGTTTGGAAACTTGTCGAATTTCTTGAAGGTATGAAATCCGTTGGTTGTAAATGAATATTTAAAACCAAGCAGGATTCAAGGGATAATGTCAAAAAATATAAGCCTCGTCTTGTTGCCAAGGGATTCATTCAAAAGGAAAACATTAATTACAAGGAGACTTTCACATCTATGTCAACGAAAGACTCCCTTAGGGTAATCATGGCACTTGTAGCTCATTAAAATTTGGAGTTACACCAAATGGAAGTAAAGACTAAATTTCCCAATGGAGACACGAATGAATCTATATATATGGTGCAATCAGATAATTTTGAGTCCTCAGACTTAAAGTACCTAGTATGTAGATTAAAGAAGATCTCATTTATGATTTGAAACAGGCATCCCGTCAATGGTACTAAAAGTTTGATCAAGTAGTCATCTCATTTAGATTTAGAGAAAATCTTATTAATCACTGCATATATGTCAAGTTTAATGGGAACAAGTTTATTATACTTATTCTGTACCTGAATGACATATTGCTTATGAGAAATAATAAGGATTTGTTGTATGATACTAAGTTATTTCTATCTAGTAATTTTGAAATAAAATATCCTGGTGAAACATCTTTTGTCTTAGACATACATATATGTCGTGATCGTTCAAGAGGCATTCTTGGACTTTCACAACTGGCTTATATTGAAAAGGTTATTATAAGGTATGACATGCAGAACTGTGCATCTGGTGACACACTAGTGTCTAGAAGTGACACATTCAGTTTGTAGCAGTGTCCATGACTTAAACTTGAAATAAAGGAGATGGAATAATTTTCATATGCGTCAGCAATGAGAAGTCTCATATATGCATAAGTTAGTACTAGACCAGATGTAACATTTATAGTAGAAATGTTAGGTAGATATGTTAGTAACCCAAGACCATCGCGCTGAAAAGCTATCAAGAGAGTGATGTGGTATTTACAGAAAACTAAAAGGCATATACTCAAGTATCAGAGATCAGATCACCTATAGGTGATTGGATATTTAAACTCTGATTTAGTTGGATGTTTGGATAGCAAGAGGTCTACTTTAGGCTATATTTTTATACTGGCTGGAGGAGCTATATCTTGGAAGAGCATCAAGCAGATGCTAATAGATACTTCTACTATGGAGACAGAGTTGATAACATTTTATGAAACATCCAATCATGGAATTTAGCTGTGGAATTTCATCACGGTGTTGTAGATAGTTGATGACATTGGCAAGCCATTGAGGATCAACTGTGATAATAAAGATGTAAAATTATATGCCAAGAATAACCACATTTCATTGAAATCTAAGTACATCGACATCAAGTTTTTTGCGGTTAAAGAAAGAGTTCAGAGTCATTAGATTATAATAGAGTACATCAACATAGATTCCATATTGGCAGATCCACTCATCAAGAACTTGGTGTCTAAGATGTTTCAGGCATATGTTGTGAATATGAGAGTTCTTCTTATGGAAGAATAATTTATCTAGTTGAAGCATGTATTTATTTTATTGCTCTATGCTAATAAAAATAAATATTTTATTTTGATTATTGTACGTACTTAAAATTTAAAATATTAATGGGAATTTATATATTTATTTGACACTCTGAATATTGTATCATGATACAGATTCCTTTTGAAATCATAAGATTTGAATCATGATTTGTTATTGCAATGTAACATAAGATATTTACAAATATAATCAGACATTTTTGAATCATTTTGGACCCGTTGGAAATTGACATGCTATAGTGTCTGAAACCTCTTATTTAAGGAGAGTCATTGGATTAATTTCAATTTAATTAAAATTTAGAATTTATTAAGTAAATTGTTGAAAATAGTTATATATATATGATTTGGTAGGTAAAATAGTTATTTAGTAGGAATAAAAATTTATAAGAACATGGATATAAATTTTTACCAGAATTAGTATATATGAAAATTTATATGATTCATAGATATAAATTTTTATATAAAAATTTATATGACTTAGCACCCAAGATTTGGTATGCAACTAACTAATTATTTAATATCCAAAAAAAATATGTATATGTCTAGCAAATACCATTCGGTTATGGAAAATACTAAGATAGGATTTAATTTATATTATATGGCAACAAATATGAGAGCATGATAGGATTTGATTTATTACTTGACAACAAATATGAGATCACGATAGAATTTGATTTAATTTATATTATATGGTAACAAATATGAGATCATGATAAGATTTAATTTAATTTAATTTATATTATATGGTAACAAATATGAGACAATGATAGGATTTGATTTATTACTTGCAACAAATATGAGATCATGGTAAGATTTGATTTAATTTATATTACATGGTAACAAATATGAGACCATGATAAGATTTGATTTATTACTTGGCAACAAATATGATATCATGATAGGATTTAATTTATTTAAGATAACTTGGTAACAAATATGAAACCGCATAAAAGTATTTGCCTCTAGGAATAATCCTAGAATCCAGTCTGTTTTCTGGATTTGGAGAAGTGCTGATTTTCAAGAACGTGAATCTTATGATATGTTGGGAATCCTTTATTATAATCATCCACGCCTTAAACGTATTTTGATCCCTGAAAATTGGATAGGTTGGCCCGTAAGGACTATATTATCCCCAATTTCTATAAAATACAAGATGCTCATTAAATGATAAGAATAAGAAACTAATGTTTAGTTATACGACTATGACACGATTCCAAATTTCATTCAAGCGAAGGAAGATTTTTATGCCCCCTATAGGATTTAACTTATAATTAATATTAAATCCTTTAAAAAGAGAGGTAAATAAATAAGATAAGGATTCTTCCTCTTTACAATGGGAGCCGGAACTACCCACATGAAGAGTTGGTCTTCCCGACAATTAGACGCAAGTATTAGTTTGTTCTTATAAGTTATGTATGTTTAGATAACATGGTGGATTAGATGAGGTTTTCCTCGTATCATAATAATTTTATTGATTAGATATAAGATTTCGAAATTTGGTTTTGTTATGCATTATTCTTACTTCTTATTATGCTAATTAATGAGTCACATGCTTATGTTATGGATTTCGAAATTTGGTTTTGTTATGGCTATGTTTATTCTTACTTCTTATCAAGCTAACTAATAAGTCGCATGCTTATGTTATGGGTTTCGGAATTTGGTTTTGTTATGTCTATGTTTATATTTGATTCTTATCATGCTAACTAATGAGTCACATGCTTATGTTATGAATTTCGGATTTTGGTTCTAGTTATGCCTATGTTCTTTTTGCTTCTCATCATGCTAACTTAATGAATCACATGTTAATTATGTGTTTCAGATTTTTGTTCTAGTTATGTCTATATTTCTTCTTGCTTCTTATCAAAAAAACTTAGTGAGTCATATATTAATTTTTATGTCTATGTTTCTTCTGATTTTTATCATGATAACATAATGAGTCATATATTAATTTTTATGTGATTTGGATTGGTTCTAGTTATGCCTGTTTCATCTTACTTCTTATCATGGTAACATTATAAGATATTGGTGTAATTTTTAGCACGGGTTTAGGTTATTGCTTATGTTCCTTCTTGCTCTGTATCATGATGACTTTGTATGCTAGAAGTTGAATTACGATTAGGGTTAACATGCTATGAAAGTGTTTACGTTTGATAACTTTGTAGCATACATTAGTTTCAGATTTTTAGGGTTTAATATATCAGGCACTCAATCATATTTTGACAATTGTAGCATACATTAGTTTCATATTTTTAGGGTTTAATATATCATGCACTCAATCATATTTTGACAATTTAGTATATTAGATTAGTTCGTTATTTCAGGATATGTGATGGGTTTTATGAAAATATGTCATGTATGTTTATAGAGTTATGAATCAGGAATCTAAGCCTGGGGAGCTCACCAAATTCTACTTGGTTGAGTGTGACCGGAGACCTTAGCCCGGGAGCTCACCCAAATCCTATGTGGGTGAGTGTGATTGGTGACCCTAGCCTGAGAGTTCACCAAATCCTACGAGAGAGTGTGTGATCGGTGACCCTAGCTCAGAAGCTTACCCAAATCCTACAAGAGAGAGTGTGACTAATGACCCTAGCCTGGAAGCTCACCAAATCCTACGAGAGAGAGTGTGACTAGTGACCCTAGCCCGGAAGCTCACCAAATCCTACGAGAGAGAGTGTGACTAGTGACCCTAGCCTAGGAGCTCATCAAATATTATGAGGGAGAGTCTCACCGGTGACCCTAGCCCGGGAGCTCACCCAACCCTATGGAATTTATGACAACCAAGTCTGCTTATGTATCATTTCGCTTATGATTATGCTCAAGTAGTTATGTTCAGATTAGGCTCATGATTATGTTATGCACTTGTTTATACTTTGGTCATGCTTATGTTATGCATTAGTTATGCTTATGCTATGCTCTCGTTGGGTTTTAGAACTTCACATTAATTATTCTTATGCTCATACTTCAAGCTATGCGTGTGCTTACGCTTTAATTATGAAATTAATTATGCCTATACTATGTTTTAATCATGAAATTAATTAGGCTATGTGATTAGTATGTTCACGTTTATGCTTTGCTAAAGTATGGTTATGTTCATGCTCTAAGGATGTTTATGCAATGTTAGTAACTAAGGGTTAAAAATGGTTAGTGTAGTTTCCTATTAGAACATATGGTTTTAAGAATTAATTAACGCATATTACGATTTGAACGTGTTGAGTCTTTAGACTCATATCTCTAATTGTCACAGGAGAGGAGACGCATGAGATCGAAGACTTCGACCAGTGAGCAGGCTCGAGATAGAGGCAATACAACTCGAAGACCTTCCAGTTCAGTTTCTGCATTAGTTAAATGTTCCTTTCGTAAAATAAATTTTAAAACTATAAAACCAGTACCTCATGTTGCTAGTAGTTACTTGTGTTGAGAACTAATTGAGAGTATATTACAGTTGTAAGTGCAATTATAATTCAGGACGTCTACGTAATTTTAAAAGAAAAATAGACAAGGGCGTTTCACATGTATTGATGACATTTCTTGTAATTTCCATTCTACACATTCACATCTTGATTTATGTCATTAATAACATTAGTATTGTGACTACAGTTAGGGCTTGTTACATGCATATATAATAGTTATGACTTCTTTAGTGTTATACCTATAAAATTAATAGATCATATTATTTACGAGAGTATTCTATACTCATAAAATTTGACATCAACTAAAGTTATATTTATATTTTATTTACAACTCACACATAGCCCATGTGGGAGATTGTTAGATATTTTCTTTTGGGTGAGCTTATTTGTAAGTTATACATATGAATACGAACCGAACCAGTTTAAGTGATCAAACTTACGTTCATTGGGTTTCAAGTTATCGAATTTGGATTTACCATGTAGAACCCGTAAGCCCAATCCATTATTATCTATGGAATAATAATGAATCATATTTCCCTATATATAGGGTTGATCTCCAAGGGTTTGGGGATAATCTCTTAACGACTCTTCATTCCCCATTAAATAAAGAGGATTCGACGTCGTCAAATCCTAAGCCTCTTGGAAGATCGACCTTCTTCTTTCGTAGGATATCACAGGATCAATGAACACTACTCAAAGAATAATGTCAATTCCGCGTTGCATTCAGGTTCTTCGTTATAATTTATGTTTTACTTTGTTATGCTATGATTTCGTAGAAATAAGATCTTGTTCATGTACTTGTATTTTCCTATTAGAATTCGTATTTGGTTCTTAGAATTCATATGGTATAGGATTTCAAGTATGATACAGTCATGAAGAGGGGCCCCACCAAAGTTGGGTTAAAGCAAGGAAGAGCAGCTGACATGGAGGTCAAAGTCAAAATAATCAAAAGTCTAGGTCCACAGATCAGGCAAAGTTGGTTGAACGGGCTTCCAATATCAGTCCGACGTGACCGTCCGAATGGCCATCCTCTGAAAACTAGTGACTTGGGTTAAGAGACAAACAGTAAATCTCTCGAACCACCATCCCTACCGATCGGACGACATGTTCAGTCTGACAAAAGGCAGTCCTCCGACAACAGTAAAGCCGAGTGAAGGAAAATAGCTCTGTTCAGTACGACCGAGTTGAGACGTCCTTATCGAACGATAATCTAGTCGGCCTGCAGTGGGACCCACCTACATATCTTATCGTACCCTTTTGGAAGTTTGTGCCACTAACAACAGAGTATGTCCAACGGACAAATCGTACTTTAGAAGCTTTCAACTTGTCACATCAGAGATTTGTGTGCTCGTTTACGGAAAAATGTCAGAAACATTTTTTGACTTGTCTTTTCCGAGGACGCTTTGGAAAACATGCATACACCATGAGATATGTGCACAGCGATACAGTGACACTATAAAAGAGGATTTCCATCCACAGATAAAAGTATCTAATATCTTATTATTCTGTACGCTCTAGCTATTGTTCATATTGTTCATTTCTAATTTTTGTAAAACAATGAAGAATCTCCATCAAGTCAACTACAGAATCACATTTCCAGTCAACAATCTTCTTCACTTTGGGACAGAATCAAAGTAATTTTATTAATATGCTGCTCGGATTCCTTCCATGAGTATGTTATGCGATTAAGTGAGTTGGGATGTTATTTCGGGATGCCCAACCGACTCAGTCGCATAAGTGAGCTGCGCAACCTAACAAATCTCGTAACAAGATACCCAAGAGATGGATAAGAATTTATATTTGATCCAGCCTTTTTCTTGTTTTCGTATTCTGAGATAGAAGTTGTTGTCCTCGCTTTATATTTTGGATGCCTCTACAACTGCGACAGAAGGGGCAACATGCTCCGGCGTGGCTTGTACATGGCCTCCAGTGGCTTGGCCTTGGGCATGATCAGCCCCGGCCCTTCCGCCATGTCTAGCTCCTCCTCCGGCGACACATTCTGCCACTCGAAGCACTGGATGAAGGTCGCCAGCGTCAGCCCCACCACGCGCATAGCCAGTCCCTCGCCTGGACAACGCCGCCGCCCCATCCCGAACGGCAAGAACTTGTATCCTTCAGCCGCCGCCGCCGCACCGCCTTCCATGAATCTCTCCGGCTTGAACTTTCCCGGCTCGTCCCAGACCGCAGCGTCCCTGTGGATGGCCCACGCGTTGACGAGCAGCATGGTGCCGGCCGGGACGTCGAAGCCAGCAACGGTGCAGTCTTGGGAGGATTCGTGGGGCACGAGGAGGGGGGCGGCGGGGTACAGGCGCTGGGTTTCGTTGATGATGCAGATCAAGTAGGGGAGGTTGGGGAGGTCGTCTTCAGAGACCAGACGCGAATGACCGACCTTGACGTCGAGCTCTGTGGCGGCCTTCTCCAGGACGCGAGGATAGCTTAGCAGCAGGCTCATCGCCCATTCCATCGTGACGGAGGAGGTATCTGTTCCCGCTGAAAACATTGCCTACCGATAGAAATGAAATCTTGATCCGATCCCTGTTTGATTTTGAAGTCCTAAACATAGATCAAAGATTTAAGAGGAAAGTGTACCATGATTAGGCCTTTGATGAGATCGTCCGTGTAGTGTTCTGGATCGCTGTTCTGCAGCGACAGCATGATGTTCACCACCGTCTTGCTTCCTTCGCCGCCGCCATCCTCCTCCTGGGTCCGCTGTCTCTCCCGGTGCTGTTCTATGAGAGAACCCCAAAACCCATCCCTCTTTTTGTGAAGTCTCATCAGCCTCTTCTCCGATCTCCGCCACGCTAAAGCTCTCATAAACGCCGGCATGTAGTCCCCTGCGTTCGCCGTCGCAGCGCTCTCCCGAAATCCCTCGGTCACTATCTCCCTCACTATCCGCCTCTGGTTGGGCGCGTCCCCGGCCAGCGGAGCCACCAGCCGCTCGATGATGCCGACCGCGAGGTCGAACAAAGTCGATTTCATGTCCAGCCTCCGCGGCGCGCCGCCGCCGTGCTGGAGAAAGAGGGTCCGCGCGAGGGTGCGGATCTCAGCGGCGCGGGCGTCGGAGGAGGCGCGGAGGCGGCCGGAAGAGAGCAAGTGAACGGACATGATGCGACGAAGGTCGCGCCAGAGGGGGCCGTAGGGGGCCCAGGCGACGGAAGTGAAGTCATAGCCGAGGATCTTGCCGGCGAGGATGCGGGGGCGGTTGGCGAAGGCGACGTCGTGGACGGTGAAGCACTCTTCGGCGGCGGTCGGAGAGGAGACGAGGAGTACGGAGCGGTAGCCGAAGCGGAGGAGGACGACGGGACCTTGAGCGGAAGAAATGGCGGCGAGGGAGCGGTGGATCGGCGGTTTGAGGAGGTGGAGGTGACCTAACAAGGGAAAGGAAGGGGGACTGGGCGGTAGACGGTGGTTTTGTCGCTGACGGCGGAGGAAGAGGAGAGTGAGAAGGAGGAGAACGACGAGAAGCAGAGCATGGAGGAGAAAACGGACAAAGGTCAAACTATCCGCAGCCATTCCGGAGGAAGGAGGATAGGTATTGAGGCCCAGATTCATCGCTCTGTTATCAAGTCATTTGCAGCGATACAAGCAAGGGATAGCATTAGGTTTTATTTTTATTTTTATTTTTTTACCGGATGGAAAACTTTGGTGGGGTTTGTTTGATTATCGCAGGATTAATTAATAAAGATAATTGAGTTTATAAGTTAATAGTTTTTTTAAAATAATATTTTATTTCATATATATATATATATATATATATATATATATATATATATATATATATATATATATATATATATATATATAATTTTCCTCAATATCTCTTATTCATACAAGATAATATTAGTTTATACAAATCAATATTAAAATAGTATTAATTTATACAAAATCAGTAGGTTGATGAGTTTATATATATATATATATATATATATATATAATCTTGATACTATACCCATACTTTTTTTAATACAGTGGATGAAGATGAAACAGCCTTAATAGTCATTTGACACAATCGAAATTTGGAATTTTTTAATCTCTCTCTTCGTGCGGATTTATTTGTTTTCGTTCTCTTCCTTCACTCACCTCTCCCTTAAAACAAAAGTCCTAAACTTTCTTTGCCGCTCATCCGCTCCTCTCTTTCTTCGGTTCCAACTCTAGATACAAGTCATCTTGTGTAACTCTCAGCTCGCGACAAATGAGTTTGGGTTTTAATCAAAACTAAACAGTTGGTCATCTCCCTCCTCTTCTTTTTCTACTCGTGTTTTAGAATCCACATTCCATATCGATCTTATGAACGCTAATTGTTGATTTTTAAGGTTCCAACACAAACATTGAGCTGGTTTTCTTTCAAAACCAACACCGTGGTGGTTTTGAAAAACCAACATAAACGTTGAGTTGCTTTTCTTTCAAAATTAGCACCAATGCGGTGCTAGTCTTTCAAAACCACGACCACATTTGTATTAATTTTCTCTCAAAATCAACATCGACCGGCACTATATTGATACAAGTCTTTTAAAATCAGCACCAACTACCAACATCACAGTGGTGTTGATCTTTCAAAATCATCACCAATGTGATGCTAATTTAAAAAAAATGTCAATATATCCAAAGCAACAAAATCATTGCATATGCAACTTCCAAATAACACTTAAAATTTTAACTTCTATGCCCTGCTATCAATCAACTACAAAATTAATCATGAAACATGATGAAAAAATGAACTGCAACTTTGGTGCTTATTTTGCAAAACAATCAGCGCCACATTGGTGTTGATTTTTAAAAACAACACCAATGTACCTATTTTACAAAGTAATTTTTTTTTAGATTTTGTATCATTATTATTATCGTAATCATTTTATAATTTACATTGACCTTTAAAAATTCTTCCTTTTCTTACCTTAACAAAGAAATTTATAGACATACTATATTTTGGATGAGATTCTGATTACAGTGGGCTTCAAGAATCAAGCAAAAAAATTATTAGAATCAAGCAAAAAAATTATTACTTAACTTATAGTTGTCCAATAACTAATATATTGTTTGTGCTCCCACAAAAATCGGTGCTTGATTTTCTAAATCAAACATTCTATATTAATAAAAAAAAATCTATATGATGATCAGCTACACATTCAATATAGTTGTGAGTGAAAATCCTAACTCACTTGGCACAAGCTGAGAGTTACACAAGATAACCTATATCTAGGATTGGAAGTGGAAGAAGAGGGTTTAGGATTTTCATTTGTAGAAAAAGAGATAAATAAAGGAACAGAAAGAGCAAAATAAATCCGTGCAAAAGAAAAGAGAAATGAAAAACATTTTAAGTTTATGCTGTCACCAGCTCTCTCATATATATATATATATATATATATATATATATATATATATATATATATATACGAGAATGCTAGCCTGCGGTGCATTTCTTACAGTTTTGGTGCAGTTGTCTTCCTGATCGATCTCTGGACCGATCAGGGAACCTCCTGATCGGTCTACAGACCGATCAGGGAAACTCCTGATCGGTAAGGGAACCTCCTGACCGATCAGGGAAATTCCTGATCGGTCTGTAGACCGATCAGAAAATGATCTGATCGCTCTACAGATCGATCAGGAGGTTCCCTGATCGGTCACCAGATCGATCAGGAAGGTAACCGCACCAAAACCGTAAGAAATGCACCGCAGGAGAGCATTTCTCTCTCTCTCTCTCTCTCTATATATATATATATAACCTACAAACCTTTACTCTATACATTCTTAAGTGACCCTATGTATGTGTGTGAAAATGTTAACCTGTAGACGACGACCTTTACTCTATACACTCCTAAGCGACCCTATGAGGTCTGAGTGCCCAAGAACCTCTCGAGTGCCTTGATTCTAAATTAAGATGTCCGAGAGCCCTCTGAGTATCTGGATCATATATATATATATATAAATTAATATGCATGGGAGCCCTCCCAGTATCTGGATTATATATATATATATATATATAGCAAGATGCGTTATTCCAGCCAAATTGCCGTTAGATTTTAGTATTATTATTTTGTTGGGGCCGGTATCGGATTTGGGAAGTTCAAGATACTTTGAATCTTACTTTAATTAAAATATTAATTAATGGGAATCAGTCCAAACTAAGCGGATCAAACCAATGTTTACTTCTTCCAACGATGGTATCCGAAGTCACATATATATATATATATATATATATATATATATATATATATATATATATATATATATATATATATATATATATATATATATATATATATATATATATATTCCGATGTATTTCTTACGGTTTTGGTGCGGTTACCTTCCTGATCGGTCTGGTGACCGATCAGGGAACCTCCTGATCGATCTGTAGACCGATCAGATCATTTTCTGATCGGTCCAGAGACCGATCAGGAAGACAACTACATCAAAACCGTAAGAAATACACCGTAGGCTAGCATTCTCGTATATATATAATCATATTATACCGCGGAGTTAGTACTTGAATGTAATATTATTATAATAAATTATAAAATTAATTTTTAACGTATGAAAAATATATTATGGGTCATCTGACCCATGCAAATGACCAATGTACTGACCGAAATCTTCTGCAATTTATCTTCCTTCCCCATCATATGGAACCATTCGGAAGGAACCCAGAGAAAAGATTATTACTTTTTAGTGCAACATATATAATTTATTCCATTAATGTCTAAACTTTTTTATTTTGAAATAACTATACTAATGATAGCAACTATAAAAGCAAGAGGTTAGATAGAAGCAAGCCGTTTAAAAGTCTCATACAGAAAATTGATCGATTTAAAAGAAATGATAAAATTTCAAATGACTAGAAACAAATCTTTTTTACTAAAAACCCTTTAAAAAATGATTAAATTTAGTTCAAATAAATAATAAAAAATATCAAAAGCTCTTTAACAATATTTTTTTTACCTGAGCCATTGTGAACAATCTATCTTAGAAAATCTATAACATAATTATTGACATGTATTAAATTAAAAAAAAAACAGGAAACAATTTTCATTCATTTGAATCCAGTGATATGTCCAAAAAAATAATTGTAAACTTTGACTAACAATTGATAGAAAAAGTGAGAGTTGAATTAAAAAAAAAAAGTATGATGTATTGTGTGATGACAACCCAAATGCAAGCGCTCCTTGGTAGAATCTACATGATTCCTGCTTCATTACTTGTATCTTCCCCAGTAGCTAAATAGTTATTGATACGGAAGTTGAAGCCTAGCAACTTTCACTGCCTACAATTTTATTTTATTTTATTTTTTTCAAAGTTTGGACGTCCTAGATTTTATAAATCACCAAAAGGTGTTTCTTTAAAAAAAAAAAAACAAATAACATCCTTCTTGTGATTTATCCCAAAATTATTCCTTAATCTAACGTTATTGTAAAAAGCTATCAGGTAATTTTTATTTTCACATTTCTTTCTTGTAATTTTCATTCTACATATCTATATCTTAATTTATATCATTAATGATATTAATATTATGACTACTATTAAGACTTGTTACATATAGTAGTTATGACTTCTTTAGTGTTATACTAATAAAATTAATGAATCAAATTATTTATAAAAATATTTTATATTCATAAAATTTGACATCAACTAATGGATCAGAAATATTTTTTGACTTATTTTTTCTAGAACAGGGTGTGCACAGCTATATAATGAAATTATAAAAGAAGATTTTCATTTATAGACTGAGGTATCTGATATCTTATTATTCTGCACTATTGTTCATGTTTTTTTTTTACTGATTTTGTATGACAGTGAGGAGTCTCCTGGTTTTATATTTTGGATGCCTTTACAACTGCGACAGGAGGGGCACCATGCTCCGGCGTGGTTTGTACATGGCCTCTAGTGGCTCGGCCTTAGGCATGGTGAGCCCCGGCCCTTCCGCCATGTCTAGCTCCTCCTCCGGCGACACCTTTTGCCACTCGAAGCACTGGATGAAGGTCGCCAGCGTCAGCCCCACCACACGCATAGCCAGTCCCTCGCCTGGACACCGCCGCCGCCCCATCCCGAACGGCAAGAACTTGTATCCTTCAGCCGCCGCCGCCGCACCACCTTCCATGAACCTCTCCGGCTCGTCCCAGACCGCAGCGTCCCTGTGGATGGCCCACGCGTTGACGAGCAGCATGGTGCCGGCCGGGACGTCGAAGCCAGCAACGGTGCAGTCTTGGGAGGATTCGTGGGGCACGAGGAGGGGGCCGGCGGGGTACAGGCGCTGGGTTTCGTTGATGATGCAGTTCAAGTAGGGGAGGTTGGGGAGGTCGTCTTCAGAGACCAGCCGCGAATGACCGACCTTGGCGTCGAGCTCTGTGGCGGCCTTCTCCAGAACGCGAGGATGGCTTAGCAGCAGGCTCATCGCCCATTCGATCGTGACGGAGGAGGTATCTGTTCCCGCTGAAAACATTGCCTAAAAAGTAGGATAGAAATGAAATCTTGATCCGATCCCTGTTTGATTTTGAAGTCCTAAACATAGATCAAAGATTTAAGAGGAAAGTGTACCATGATTAGGCCTTTGATGAGATCGTCGGTGTAGTGTTCTGGATCGCTGTTCTGCAGCGACAGCATGATGCTCATCACCGTCTTGCTTCCTTCGCCGCCGCCATCCTCCTCCTGGGTCCGCTGTCTCTCCCGGTGCTGTTCTATGAGAGAACCCCAAAACCCATCCCTCTTCTTCTGAAGTCTCATCAGCCTCCTCTCCGATCTCCGCCACGCTAAAGCTCTCATAAACGCCGGCATGTAGTCCCCTGCGTTCGCCGTCGCGGCGCTCTCCCGAAATCCCTCGGTCACCATCTCCCTCACTATCCGCCTCTGGTTGGGTGCGTCCCCAGCCAGCGGAGCCACCAGACGCTCGATGATGCCGACCGCGAGGTCGAACAGAGTCGATTTCATGTCCAGCCTCCGTGGCGCGCCGCCGCCGTGCTGGAGAAAGAGGGTCCGCGCGAGGGTGCGGATCTCACCGGCGCGGGCGGAGGAGGAGGCGCGGAGGCTGCCGGAAGAGAGCAAGTGAACGGAGATGATGCGACGAAGGTCGCGCCAGAGGGGGCCGTAGGGGGCCCAGGCGACGGAGGTGAAGTTATAGCCGAGGATCTTGCCGGCGAGGATGCGGGGGCGGTTGGCGAAGGCGACGTCGTGGAAGGTGAAGCACTCTTCGGCGGCGGTCGGAGAGGAGACGAGGAGTACGGGGCGGTAGCCGAAGCGGAGGAGGAGGACGGGACCTTGAGCGGAAGAAATGGCGGCGAGGGAGCGGTGGATCGGCGGTTTGAGGAGGTGGAGGTGACCTAACAAGGGAAAGGAAGGGGGACTGGGCGGTAGACGGCGGTGGTTGTGTCGCTGACGGCGGAGGAAGAGGAGAGTGAGAAGGAGGAGGAGGACGAGAAGCAGAGCAGGGAGGAGAAAACGGACAAAGGTCAAACTATCCGCAGCCATTTCGGAGGATGGAAATTGAGGCCAGATTCATCGCTCTGTTATCAAGTCTATTTGAAGCGATACGAGCAAGGGATAGCATTAACTTTTATTTTTATTTTTATTTTTATTTTTTTACCGGATGGAAAACTTTGGTGGGGTTTGTTTGATTATTCCAGGATTAATTAATAAAGATAATTAAGTTTATAAGTTAATAGTTTTTAAAAAAAATAATATTATATATATAGGATGATCTGACGTGGCTTTTACATATATTTTTTTATTTCCATCTCTTATCTGTGTGTAACTTTTTTTCTAAGCATCTCTTATTGCATACAAGGTAATATTAGTTTATACAAACTAATATTAATATAGTATTGATTTATATAAATCAGTGATGATCTTTATTTATATATATACACACACAATTTTGATATTATACCCTATACTTTTTTGATATTATACCCTATACTTTTTTTAAGACAGTTGGTGACACAACCTAAGTAGTCATTTAATACAACCGAAACTTAAAATTTTTTAATCTCTCTTTCATCACACGGGCTTATTTGTTCTTGTTCTCTTCTTTCACTCATCTCTCCCTTAAAACAAAAGCCCTAAACTCTCTTTGCTATTCATCTGCTCCTCTCTTCCTCCGGTTCTAATTCTAGATACAGATCATCTTGTGCAACTCTCAACTCGCGGCAAGTGAGTTTGGGTTTTAATCGAAACTAAATAGTTGGTCATCTCTCTACTCTCCTTTTTCTACTTGTGTTTTAGAATCCACATTACATATCGATCATATGAACGCTAATTGTTGATTTTTAAGGTTCTAGCACAAACGTTGAGATGATTTTCTTTCAAAACCAGCACCGTTTAGAAAGACCAACACAAATGTTAAGTTGCTTTTCTTTCAAAACCAGCACCAACATGGTGCTAGTCTTTCAAAACTACCATCACATTTGTGCTGATTTTCTCTCAAAATCAACATCAACCAGCACTATTTTGGTGTAGGTCTTTTAAAATCAGCACCAACTACCAATACCACATTGGTGCTGGTCTTTCAAAATCATCACCAATGTGGTGCTAATTTTAAAAAACAAATGTCAATACATCCAAAACAACAAAATCGTTATATATGCAACTTCCAAATAGCACTTAAAATTTTAGCTTCTATGCCCTGCTATCAATCAACTACAAAATTAATCATGAAACATGATGAAAAATGAACTGCAACGTTGGTGCTTGTTTTGCAAAACCATCAACACCACGTTAATGCTGATTTTAAAAAAAAAAAAAACACTAGCGTATCTATTTTACAAAGTAATTTTTTTCTAGATTTTGAATTATTATTATTATCGTAATTATTTTATAATTTACATTTACCTCTATAAAATTCTTCTCTTTCTAGCCTGAACAAAGAAATTTATAGGCATATCATATTTTGGATGAGATTCTGATTACAATGAGCTTCAAGAATCAAGCAAAAAAAATTATTACTTAATTTATAGTTGTCCAATAATTGATATATTGTTTGTGCTCCCACTAAAATCGGTGCTTGATTTTCTTAATCAAACATTCTACATTAATAGAAAAAAAATCTATGTGATGATCAGCTTCATATCCAATACAGTTGTGAGCGGAAACCCTAACTCACGTGGCACAAGCTGAGAGTTGCACAAGATAACCTATATCTGGGATTGGAAGTGGAAGAAGAGAGAAGTGAATGAGCGGTGAAGAGGGTTTAGGGCTTTCATTTGCAGGAAAAGAGATAAACAAAGGAAGAGAAAGAGCAAAAATAAGTCTGCACCAAGAAAAAGAGAGATTAAAAAAAATTAAGTTTATGTTGTGTCATCAGCCCGTGTGTGTGTGAGAGAGAAAATGTTAATATGTAGACCTTTACTCTATACACTCCTAAGCGACCCTCTAAAGTGTGGGTGCCCAAGAGCCTCTCGAGTGCCCTGATCCTTAAAAAGTGAAGTAGGATGCCCGAGAGCCCTCCGAGTATCCGGATCATGTGGCAAAAGACGAAATCGCTCGCCCCCGCCGCATCCGACCCTAGGCCATCACAAGGAAAGTAAATCATAACAATCGAAAGGGCAAGTGATGGTGGGGTGAGTTGCACAGGATCCGGGGATTTACAACCCGACAATCTTACGATTTGACCTCACGATTTCATATAACAAGTATATCATCATTTATCATTTCAGATGATCCATGAGTTAGAAATAGTCAATGGGCTTTCAAATATATAGCGAGAAGCGTTATTCTAGCCAAATTGCCGTTAGATTTTAGTATTATTATTTTGTTGGGGCCGGTATCCGATTTGGGAAGTTCAAGATACTTTGAATCTTACTCTAATTAAAATATTAATTAATGGGAATCAGTCCAAACTAAGCGGATCAAACCAATGTTTACTTCTTCCATCGATTGTATCCGAAGTCACATATATATATATATATATATATATATATATATATATATATATATATATATATATATATATATAATCTTATTATACCGCGGAGTTAGTACTTGAATGTAATATTATTATAACAAATTATAAAATTACCTGAGATATTGTGAACAATCTATCTTAGAAAATCTATGACATAATTATTGACATGTATTAAATAAAAAAAAGACAGGAAACAATTTTCATTCATTTGAATCCAGTGATATGTCTAAAAAAATAATTGTAAACTTTGACTAACAATTGATAGAAAAAGTGAGAGTTGAATTTTAAAAAAAAAGTATGATGTATTGTGTGATGACAACCCAAACGCAAGTGCTCCTTAGTAGAATCAGCAACGTGATTCCTGCTTCATTACTTGTATCTTCCCCAGTAGCTAAATAGTTATTGATACGGAAGTTGAAGCCTAGCAATTTTCACTGCCTACAATTTTATTTTATTTTTGTCAAAGTTTGGACGTCCTAGATTTTATAAATCACCAAAAGGTGTTTCTTTAAAAAAAAAAAAACAAATAACATCCTTATGATTTTATCCCAAAATTATTCCTTAATCTAACATTATTGTAAAAAGCTATCAGGTAGCTTTTAGCATGGAGAAACTACTCGATAGCTACTATAACATATAAAAATTATCCAGTAATTACTCCAACATATTTGAAAGATGAAGTTGTTGCTTTGTGAGTTGTGACCTAAAAGTAACGAGTTCAAATCTTGAAAATAACCTCTTGTAAAAAAAATAAGATAAAACTGTGTACAATGAATCCTTCTCCGAAATCCCGTATGACTTACAATGAATCCTTTTCCGAAATCCCGTATGACTAAAACTTCGTGCACCAGACTACTCTTTTATATCTAAACACTATTATATCACAATAATTTCTAAACAACTATTTTAAAATTATTTTTATGAAATTTAACTAAATTAATAAATAATATTTTAATATAATATATTTAGATATTATACAATTTAAATCTTACACCTTAAGCTCACACTAAATAACTTCTACATGTTATAACAACTATTAAATAATTTTTATATGTTGTAACAATTATTGAATAACTTTTACGCGATATAAATTCTAAATCCTAAACTCACCTTAAAACAATTACTAGATAACTTCTAACCATCATAACAGCCATCTAATAACTTTTATATAATCAAAGAACTCAATAACTGCTACAACAATATTAAATTAAAAACTAACTTGAAATAAAATTATGACAAGAACGTTTATTTTGTGACAAAACAAGGAACGCTCACTACTATTTCTCTTAATTTGGGATGTGCCCAAGTTCTATCCTAAAGTTTATCAGATAATATTGTAGTCTACATCGCAATCAAACACATTTCAACATTTTCATGGACACGGATTTCGCTGTTAATTATTTTTAAAATCACAAGCATAAGAAGTATATATATATATATATATATATTCTTTCCAAGTCAACTAGATCTCCCCGTCTTAGAAAGCTGCCGTCCCAGTAAAACTATCCAACCCTCTTGACTTTCTTCACAAAGCAACAAGCGAATAGTTATTTTATTGGTCGCAGGTTACTTCACGAACTTAACTGCTCCACTCAAAATCATGGTCAGCATGAAGTCGTCAACCTAATACTTAAACAATTGCTTCTAAATAATGCTTTCTACCCTCCCAGACACTAAGACTCCTTCACATCCTGAAGTCCATAACACAAATGATGCTGTTAGCAAAACACGCTGCGATCTTCTCGCCTTCCCTGTTCCAACACACTTCGAATATGCCACCACGTCCCCTATACGTCTTCATAATCCTCCCTTCTTTTACAGACCATATGTGTAGAGATTGATCTAGGGATCCACTTGCTAAGTATTCACCATTGGGACTGAAAGCGACGGAATATACAGGTCCCCTGGCATTTGGACAGCATAGTTACCATATTATATTATCCTTCTAAAATTAACTGATAGTATCAGAGATGCATGCTAAATAAAAATCAAGTAGCTGGAGACTTACTTGTGACCATTCATGCTGCAAAGGAGGCGTCCGTATTCGGCATCCCACAATTTAATCGTCGAATCGAAAGATGCACTGCAATAGCGTGACACACTAGTCATTAAAAACTGCCGATAATATATAAGCAAGTTCAAATGGCCAATTCAATTTATCGTTTTTTTTTCACCCTCTCGAGTTTGTTAAAATTTTACATGTTTTTTCAAAAAGCCCCAGAAAACGGTTGTCATTTATTTTTTCAAAGAATTTAATTTTCCACCACTGGAGTTTCTAAATTCTGGCCATTTTCCTCCCTAATCATTAACACCATTAATTCATTGAACAAAATAATGAAGAACGGGTGTTTATGTACTTTTCCGTAAAAGAACAGTGTCATGTTAGGGACTGAAATGACAAGAATTCAAAAACAGCAACAGTGTTTTAATAGTTTTGATACTCAAAGGACAAAAAACAAGGACAACCCGGTGTACAAAGCTCCCGTCAATTGAGATCCGAGGAAGGGTCCATTGTATGGAATTTTACCCTACTTTGAATTTTGAAACTCAAAGGGGCATTGAAAAAAAGGAGATAATCCGTAAGGATGAAATGAAAATTTCCCCTATTCTTAGAGCCGAACTGTGCAAAAATATTTTTTTAAAAAAAAAAATACCTTGCAATAATCAATTGTTGATTCGAGGTACTTGTACCCACACCAGTTGGTTTCCATCTGATTGTATATATCTCCTGAAAATAAAATTACGTAACAAAATATTCCTGCCATGAAGAAATAGAGAGACCTAACAAATTTATGCAAATGAAAGATCAACACCTTGCTATGGTCCTTGAAATCGTGCAAACACTTGTCTTGCTTCAGACTCCATATCTGCATATATATCATTTTTACAGAAGTTATGGAATTAATCTTGAAACAATGTTTCACATGACATTAAAATCCGAGACATGTTGAAATGCATTAAAATCCATAATGAATAAGATAGATTATTAGGGTCAACATGGAGCAAGTATGAACATAAAGAACAAACATTTCGTATAATCTAAAACTAGAAAGTCAAGTATACTATTCAAGAAGGGAAAAATCAAACATTTATTTTGGAGAGTATTTTGAACAATACACAAGATTTGAAATAATAGCGGATAGCCACTCAAGCAAAGCTGAATAGAAACTTTTAGGACGCATTATATCAACATTTATTCAAATTTGTAAAGGAAATTTGCAAAACATATTATAGTCTAGATAAGATGTGATTCTTGCCGACTCACTAGCATGAAAAGATAACAACATACTGTGAGATTTATGGTACAGAGAATCCACTCTAAGATGATTATTACCTTTGCAGTCCCATCATCTGAACATGAAGCCAATAGTGAACCAGTTGGATCCCATTTAATAGCATTAACTTCAGCCTACAATGGAAGAACAATAAAGATTCCAGGAAAAGGGCATATCCCAAAAATCTAGAAAAGCAGACTAAAGCATGTTTAGATGCATTTGATACAATATTAGAATGGACAGCTAAGGCATTAACCTTGTGTCCAGAGAAAGCCTTGAACGGGTAAGTCTCACCAATCTTGCAAACATAGATCATTGTATCCGTAGAGCATGTAGCAAAGGTGTTATTATTTCTCCAATCAACATCAAGAGTTGGTGCTGGAAAACAATATCGACATTTATTACACTGGTCTTTAATTTAGCTGAAGTAAAAAACATAAAACTTCACATCTATAGAAACCTGATTGACCTCAAGAAAACAAATACCTGAATGATATTCAAATTGTTGTTTACATTCCCAAGTCTTTGTATCCCAGACAATAGCAGTTTTATCAACGCTACCACTGAGAAGGAAATCACCTTTCTTGTTCCATTTTAGTGAGAAAATGGGCCCTTTATGTTTCACTAATGTATTCCTTAGTTCTCCTGTTAACCATCCAAAGAAAAAAAGATATAGCTCATCCAAATGACAGATACTATTTTGGCCTACAAGGAACTACCAACAAAAACATTCAATAAAAAGAGAGGGCAAAGAATGACTTTTATTAATAAGAATGGGTTAAAGTTTTGCAACCCAATAAAAAAATATAAGAAAAATTCTTGAGGAAAAAAATATTTTAGCCCCTTCAACCACAGAGCAATATTATGTGTTTACGTTACATAATGGTAAAAGGAAATATAAGGTTTCAACAAATGTATATCCCAAAAATGGTAGTACTTAAAATCCATAATTCTACAAAGCCACAGGGTGAATGTCATTTGTTGTGCATTATAATCAGGCTAATGGTTCCATGCCATTTTCTGTTGCACACATAAATGGTCATGAATTAGAGGTATCGCCATCAATATCAACCCATAGCTCAAACACATCCATTCAGCAGATGACAAGACTGTGACTCAAGAATGGAAAGTCTAGCCAACTGCCAAAGCTGGTGGAGCAAGCCCAACTGGAGCACGGAGATTGGAGGCCATGGATATAAAATATATGCCACTACACAGAGTCAAGGTGCCTAAGTGCTAAACTAGTTGCAAAGATTGTTTGATGTTTCCACTTGCTAGTCATATTTCGTGCAGGTGTCATATTTCCAGCAGCAGCTATCTTGTTTCCCTGTATCATATTTTAAAATAACCACAATGGTAGTTGTAGAAATAGTTACTAGAGAGGATATTTACAATTCGCACCAAACAAGTTTTTTGATGTTCCATCAGAAGCATCCTGACCTCTAACCTTCTGTAGTTTGAATTATGCCCCCAGGCAGATGGTAGGTGCATGGCATCTCTGGCGTAATAGCCAAAGGTCGATTCTCGGAAACTGACGACCTTGGGTTTATCCCACCATGCGTCTAACGTGTGTGTATCTACATTTACCTCCCTTCATATCCGTGGGGTCGGCACTAGGTAGGCTATTAATGTGGCAGATCTACATTCTATAGTTTGAATTATTATCTCTACAATTACTTCCAAGGTCACCCCCACCTCAAAGGAACCTTCATAAAATAATCATAAATATTATCCTAAATGATAACAGAGATAAAGAAATTAAGGTCAAACTTGAAAATGGATTTGTTTAATCTTTGATCATTTTAGAGATGAAAAGTCACATGGATTAGTAGTCAAATGGTATCTGACATGCATTGTACATTGAACAGTAGAAATTCCTTTGAATTCTTCTTTTCAAACTAAATTTCCATTACTGGTTCTTGCATAGAAAACAAAAATCCTACAACAGGCCATTGTCATATTTGTTTTCTTCTAATGGAACCTAAATTTTCACCTATAGCTATCATTTCAACCATATTTAATCAATATTTTATGTTGAAAAAAGCAGCAAAGCAAGTTGCCAAGTTTAACCCATCAAAAAAATTGGGCCATCTGTACAAAAGGATAGGAGATGAAAAGAAAATGTAACCTCATAAATTAGAAGAGCTAAAAAAGGAAAGATAAAGACAGGCATAATAATTACCATCCGGGCTCCATATTCTTGCTTGTCCATCATAAGAACCAGTAGCAAGTAAAGTACCATCACCCTGTGGGACAAATAGATGTTAAAATGACATCAAAGCATGTTCAAAAGGTACTGCAAGACACATCGCTGCAACTGAGTCACACTTAAACGGAACCATCACAATTGAAGTTAGAATGACAAAACAAATTTAATAGTTGAAAGGCAAAAATAAAAACTGTTATGTACAAGAAAAAAATTCTCACATTCCAGTCAAGGGTAGTGACATCCTTGCTCTTCTCATTAGTTCTACCCTTGAAATGTTTCAGGACATGAACATTTGGTGGTAAAACTTGCACATCTTTACTGCATGGACCATCAGGAACTTTCCAAATTCTTGCAGTTGAATCTCCAGACCTATCATGTCAAGAAATGTATCGTACTTAAGATGATTAGTTAAAACAATAGGGGGGAAAAAACATCTCAATAAAGGTGTTGACCAAATTATCAGATAACAACCAAAAACCAAAAGGAACAAAGGAAACACCTTGAGGAAACATTAAATTAAGGAGGTATGACAGGGTAATCCACATGAAGCTGCAAAGAATTGGTTTGGGCTACTTAATTGGTTCCAGTTGAGTTGAGATCAGGAATGTATATTCTTGCTTATTGAGCAAATCACAGACACCCTATGATTTTGGCTTAAATCATTCCATGAAATAGTCTGTTGCATTGTTCATAGAGGTTTAAATTATTCATAAGAAATTAAATGTGTACTTGTCATTATTCATTTAGCAGGAAGGGGTTGGATATCAAATATGCAGAACTGATTAAATTGTACCATAGCACAACTCCAAACCTACCCATATATGGTAATTCAGTCAGCTAAGGTAATTTGACATTCATGTTATCTGAATGACATTGGGCATTACCTTTTTCTCTCTCCCCTCGCTTTTCTGGCTTATTATCTCCTAAAATGCCATAGTCTTTTTCTACCTCTCTCGACCTTAAACAGACATTGGATCGGCTATTTCCCTCTTCATGCAATGCATAATGTACATATTTGTTGGGAGAAGAAAATAAAACATTATTTGTGGGCAACATTGTTGATACAGGAATTTGAAGTTTTTAAACTATAATTAACAATGGTCAAGTGGTTAAAAATTCAAGACTTTATCTGATTAGTATCTTTAGGAAATTGACAAGAACACTGTTGTTAAGATCCTATATGGAAGAAAATTATCGTCGAATATAGGGCCAAAAGTATAGGAGTGATCTGTGACACTTCGAAGTTACAACCATTGAAAATGGCCATCTTATGACCACTATCATTCAAGGTACTCCAAGCCAGTAATTTCCATTATAAAGTATTAGTATCACTAACATTACTTCTGAATTTCTAATAGGCACATTTTGTGGACTAAGAGTGTGATTCTCACCCAGATGCTAGAAGAGAGCCTGCCGGACTCCATGCACAAGCAAATACCTAAAGAAAGGGTTTACGGAGTCAGAAAGATTAAAAAAAAAATGTAAACTTGATACAATATCTGGAAACAAACCTCTGAATTATGCCCTTCCAAAATGGTTACTTCAGAACGTGAGATCTCAACAGCCACAGACTGAGAGCTAGGTGTGATATCCATTAGTTCAGGCCCTATATGTATTAAAAAAAATAAGTAATCAAATTAAGAAGCAAGTGAGTTGCAAGTGAAAACTTCTCCTTGCCTAAGTATCCAGACAAACAAATAGTTCCATCCACATAACTACCAGGAACGTAAACAATATATGTCTCAGTCTAGAACATTGCCAAATTATCGTTTCCATAAAGAAAATTTCTCTTAACTAAGTTCATGTTGTTGTATGGAGATGCAACATGTGACCAGGTTACAAGGTCACTTCAATATTCCCAGAATAAAGATTGCAAGAGGAAAGACCCATCCCTACGAGCTGTCTCAGGGAAGACTTGTAACTGACTAGGTGCAACCATATTCCTTCGATGATACTGAGTTAGCTAGACTCACGTGCTAAGTTGCTGAAGGGTGCTCACTAAACCTATGTAACCAGCCACATTCGATTATGTGCAGGAACAAATTCTCATTTAATTAAGATCTGAGCATCCCATTTTTGTTGTTGGTGATGCAACTTCCAAAAAAGATTGTTAAGAAGAGTGCTGGTTGAAGTTTATTGTTATAAGATTGTACAAAGAAGTGTCTAATTAGTCATGTTTGAACATCAGACAATAGAATCCAAGTATTTTGTATTCTAAGAAATTACAATAAGCAACATGGCTGTCAATCAGTATCAGTTATAAAATCAGATGTTCCAAAAGCATAGGTGTAGGCCATATCGGATTGGTATGATTGGAATTTACAAATAAATTTTAAAGAGAGAGAGAGTGAGTATATATATATATATATATATATATATATATATAGCTTTTATCATCCATGTTTCGCTCGATTAATCCTAGAGGTAGACAGCCTTCCCCCCTAATTCGCCTACCAAATAAATCCAGAGCACAGCTTATGCCCACTTTGAGGTCGACCGATATTACATTATGATAATTATGTATAACATGCATATTAGTATTACAAGTGTCGTATATATTAGTAAGAATATCATATTATGTAATATTATATGCATCTACTATTATTGTTGTTATAACATTACTTTTATAAACTATTCTACCTTTGTTATTACCCGAATATAATACATTACAAATAAATTATTCAATATTGATTGAACAACTATTGCTAAGAAGATCTTGTAATAATCAATACTTACTATTAATGAGATTTTAAAATAATGAGATGTTAAATATCTTAAAATTAGGATAAATAAAGAATATAATAATTAATTTTTATATGAATTCTAATTGACTTTTACTTTATTATAATTAATATGATCAATCGTGTTATAGTTATGTTTTTGATAAATAATTTATATATTTAATGATATTATTATTTCTATTATTAATAAGAATTAAGGGCAGCCAGATGCACGAAGCCCCCGTCACTGTGGGATTCCGGAGAAGGGCAGCCAGATATGTAGTCTTAACCTGCATTGCAAGAGATTGTTTCCGCGACTCGAATTCACCATTAGATCATACGGTAACAACTTTACTTTTCAGCAAAGGCTCCCCTTCTTCTATTATTAATAAGAATATAATAGTTAATTTTTTAATAATAATAATAATTGAATACTACTTGAAATCTATTAATAATTTGTAACAACTTTATCATGCATTAATAAGATAGTTCATAATATCAATTTATTACATATTATTTAATAATTAATGCATATGAAAAATTAGCTAACGTAGTTGACATACATAATAAAATGTACACTTTACTATAAGCCTCATTAATGTTATCACCTCATCGACTATTATCTAATAGCTTATATAATTAACCTTACATCTCAAATAAAATAGTATTATTAAAGCAAGTCTTACATAATCTAATATTAAAGCAAACTACTATCATAGACATATCTAAGAAAATTATATATTTCCCTTTGTAACAACCACATATGTTTCCCCGTAAGCTTGCCACATAGACAAGAAAGCTCCCATGTGGTAATTTTCCAAGTCTTCAGCTTTAGTTTTCTTCGCCTTCCCACTATCTCCCTTCCTCTGTTATTGTACATTGATTATTCCCGTCAACATCAGATTTCCAATTTTGATTGGGCAAACTCGCAGTGATGTTTCATCCGAGATCTTGAAGGATAATGGATCAGACATGACCATTCCTGATGCATCATGGCTAGATGGCCAATCCAGATTCACATCAGCCAATTCTTCCAAGCATGTTAAGCAAACAATTAATCAGCTAGTTCACAGCTATATAATATAAGCACATCCAATTCAACTTTATATACCAACTAAAGAGGGTGATCCCAATGCATGGTTACTCGGTGAAATTTCAGAAGGGTCAAATGAAATGTGTTTAACTAATTATTTATGTGAAAGTTTAAACAAATGGGCATGGAACCAACAGAACTAAACACAAGATCAAACACCTATTGTGAACTTTTGTATATTGATCTGGTCCCTCATTTTTTCTGAGGATACAAGCATAATAAATTTATTACTGAATGCTTGCCATTTCAAAGAAATGGAGTATAATTTTAAAAGGTAAAAGGCCAAAAGATATTTTCTCCTTAGCATGCTAGGAGTCTGGTTATTCAATCTAAGTTGTCTGTGATGTCTTATATGAACCTGAAGAAAAGAAAGTTAACCTTTAGAAACTTCATGCTCCTCATGTTTAACCTTATCTTTGGATTCGGAATGTTGTTTTTCCTTTTCCTTTTCCTTTTCCTTCTCATCCCTCTCCTTCTCTGGCTCTTGTTCATTGTCCACGTCCATCTTATCTTTATCCCTTTCTTGATCTCCAACTTTCTCTTGCTTTTCTCTCACTCTCTCCCCTTCAAATTGTTGTTCTTGTTCTTGAGCAAGTGCATTATCTTTTGTTCTATCAATTTCCTTCTGATTCTTCGCTTGCTTTCTAGCTTTTATCATTTGTTGTAGTTCATCAACATCCTTTGTGATGAGATCCAAAGGCTGCAAAAAGGAAAAGTCATCTTCCGAATCTTCATCAATCTGCAAATTACAAAAAGAATATATTGAAGGTTATCATATCTTTCAATCTCCAAGGAAGAAAACATGACTGTAAAAAAGGAATACTTACACTATCTAAGTTAGCTTCCAGCTCTATATATTGCAAACCTTTTTGGACAATAGTAATAAGAGCACCTGGTGGAACTTCATTTCCATCAATGGGACTTTTGTTAATCCCGGCCTCATATCCCAAAGCAAATGCTGCATGGGTCAAACCTGAAAATGTCCCAATTCCTTGTTTGATGAATACTGGCAAACAAATTAAAGGCTCTTGCAGGACAACAAATTTACATCAAGAAAGAAAAGAAAAATAAATTGGAAAAGGAAGCTAGGTTGAAACAAATAAGCATAGCATAACAACTTCCAATAATGATTATATTTATAAAGAGAAGGGAAAATTTAAATGTCAACCATTAATAACTAACAAGCAGAATATGCAAACGGGAATATTAACACTCTTTTTTCAATGAGAAGTTAATAAGTACCAAACTGAATACCCAAACTTGAGCATTACACACTTTTTTTGAAGAGAAAAAAAATCATTTCCATTCATGAGATTGTATATAGTTTCTGAAAACTTAAAGAGCAATTACAACTACTTTGCAATTTTTAGAACACCTAACTTTGAGAATTTATATACATTGCTTCTCAAGAGCTAGGAATTGAGTTGGACTTGGGAAGAACAAAGAATAAATGCAAACTCTCAGTAAAGTCCATTCAAGTGGCATTCAATCAATCCATTGCATAGTGGATATGCCATATGCCAGGGCATATACACAGGATATATATTGATCATATACACAGATATATGTGGGGCATATACACGGATATATGTGGACCATAGTAAAAGAAAATTAAAAATTACCGACATAATTGCACACGCACATACACATATATATACCTATATACTTTAAAAACTAGTTTGCATATTTACCACTTCAAATTTTTTTATTTTTGCAAAAAAAACATCAAGAAACTTAAAATCTTGCATAAATGCAATTAGAAGTCATTTCTTCTTAGATTAGAAATAAAATAATTTTAATTAATACAAGGACCCTTAACTTTTACACGTATAAAGTTCCATAGAATTTGATCTTTTGACTAAATTTTTTTAATAAATAAATTTATTTAATATATTAAAAAGACATTTATATATCTTAGAATGATATTTGAATGTGGAAAAAAAATGAAATTAAATGTATAATGAAGAAGATTTTAGAAGAAAAAAAAATGAAAGTAGACAAATATTAAATGAGAATGACACTATGGGTATACAATTTTGAACAAACAGTATTTATGAGAGACTTGTAAGTTTGAATGAAATATATGTAATGTTCAATTTTGTAATTGTAAATATGTTATTTCATTATTTAAAGAAAGTAAATATGTATTTGCACCAAAGGTATCTATATTGACAAAAATGCTTAACATATGCTTAACATATGCATAACAAAGAATACTAATCAATCTACCTGCAGATAATTTTATATAGAATGTAAAAAGTACTACATAAAGCTTATATTAACAATGTAGAATATATAATACATAAAGCATGTATAACTGGACACAAAGGAAGCAAGTGCTTAAAAATTAACACTTAGAAATTACTACACAATGGAAGTATTTCACAATCACAAGAACTAGTCCTCTAAGAAAAAAACCACCTTACATGCCCTTACTATATGTATGTTTTATATTTGATTTGGTCTAACCCAAACAGATTTGTATGAACCACAATATCTTTTTTTTGGATGTTCTCGTCTATAGTCATATATATGGCCACATAGGATGTTTGGTCTTGCATAGTGAAGCAATAGCATATAGGGGAATAAATATGCTATACACAATTGCAACCTCAATGGAAGCAGCTGTCTAAGTCACTTCTAAAAGCAATGAATAAATATCCTTTCTAGTAACTTCATACATCCATTTTAGCATTCTCACATGACGGATCATACCATAGTTGTAAACACCTTTCCTTTTAGCCTACGAGGCACATTACACACACACAAACCTGTGAAAGTTCCTCTCCATTTCAATCACGCATGATATCCTCATTTTTATCTCATTCCCACTAATATATCCAAAACTTGCTTGCAAAAAAATCCATATCCATTCATCTTATTTATCTCCTTAATTTTGTTTTTTTAATTTCCCAAACCACTACTGGATAAGTATGCACCAAAGAATGCATCAAAATGTAAACGGTTTTACAGAGCCCTAATTCACAAAAACTCCACTAGAGATCACCGCTGACCAATCCTTCCACGTCCTCAGTCGACCAGAACCAAAAACTAGCAAAAAAAAAAATTAACAGGACGAAAAATTAATTACAAAATCCATCATACTAGGAAAAAAAAACAACCATGAATTTGAACAATTCTATTATGACAACATTAACAACCATTCGAACCCTAATAGGTAAAAAAAAAAACACTCCATAAAAAGAGAAACAAAAAGAAAAAACCTAACCAGAACAAGTGTCCATTCAAATCACGCATACCTAACCTAAAACGATTCCGTTGTAAATGAAGTAACTAGTCGCACATAGAGCGTGGGTTAAGAAGACGAGGAAAGAAGACGGAGACAGAGGTAAGAGAAAGCGACCTGATTCCTGAAGGTAGCGGAATACGAGGAAATTGAGCTCCGTGGAGGTGATCGTCGAAGTCGTCATGGAATCCTTCGCCGGGGATCGCTCGACCATGGAGCGATGGCAGGGGTGATGGGACGCAGAGCAGCGGCACTCACTGCTGCGCTAGGGCAAAATTTAAGTGGCCGAATTTGGATCCGCTATGGGGACGGTGTGGCCCGGTAGCACTGTCTGCCCGTCTCATGCAGCCCCATTTTGATCACGTGCGGTGAGAGGGGATGTTTATAAGTTTATTCTTCCTACGTTAATCCAAAAACAGATTCTTCCCGCAAAGTTTAAACATTATTATTATTATTGATCGTGTGGATGTAGACTTCAGTCCGTTCAATAAAAATAAGGAACCCATAATCAAGTTAGGAAAGGGATCTTGTGTGTTATTGGATGTTTAAATCAGTCATTGAAAATATATAAAGAAATAGAGTAATAATAATATAGAGATAAACAGTGAGTAATATGTATCTCTATCGATTATGAACCTCCTTATATAGAGTCTTGATGGACGACATGTGCTCTTGCAGCATGAGTCGAGAGGTCGAGGGTCTGCGGCAGCAAATGCGATAACATCAATATCTGTCCGTGCTAAACACCTGAGACCACCATGTCATAGCCGGGCCCGTATTCACCGTGATTTACTCCCGCTCATACTTGTGGGGCCGGGGTGAGGGGGCCGCTGGGTTGGCGGTTCCAACCTTTTTGCAGCTTGATGGACGACATGTGCGCTCCTCGAGGTGTGGGCATGTTCTCCGATATCTCATGAAGGGACCTGTCAGGGAAGTATCTTTAACATCATATCTTGCCCCCAGGGCGTAGCGCAGACGGTGGGTGCATGGTATCTCTGGCGTAATGGTCAGGGGTCGATTCTCAGGAACTGACGACCTGGGGTTTATCCCGCCATGCGCCTATGGCCTGTGTACCTGCATGAACCTCCCTCCATATCCGTGGGGCCGACACTAGGGGGGCCGCTAAGATAGCGGATCTACCTTTTTTTTAACATCATATCTTAACAGGGCATGCGTATCCCTAATAAGACAGTAGAAGTTTCCACCATATAATCCGCCTGTCGATCATACATCGTATCAGCGACACTATCTCCAAGAAGAATATCAAGTGATACGACCACTGTCCTAGTGCTTGGTCGAGCGGGGTAGCCGCTTGGTCGAGCGGGGTAGTCGCTTGGTCGAGACTCCGCTTCGTTGTTGGTCAGGTCCCACTGCTTGACCGAGCGGAATAGCTGCTCGGACGGGACCCCCCCAGCTCTATCTCAGTCACTCTTCCTTGTGGTGACTATGTAGTAGCGTGACTTCCATGTTCGAACAAGCTCTCTGATCTCCTTGACGTTCTGTTGCACCATATTGAGCGTCTGATTATCTTGTCATATTATCCCGAGTTGAACAGGTGATGCGCTCGGAGACGTCTCCCGCCAATCGGGCATTGAATGCCCCGATCGATCGGTGCAACTGTCCTCTGTTCTACTTTTTGACATCATGACGTTGATCACTTTGACTTTGACCTCCACCTTAACAGTTAACTCTGTGTCAGGTGGACCTTCCTATATCACCGCATCAATAATAATAATAATAATAATTATTATTATTATTATTATTATTAGTAGTAGTAGTAGTAGGAGGAGGAGGAGGCATCCCCTTCACCATTTTATTCGTTGCACGAATCTTACAGTAGTAAATCATACGAATCTCAGAGAGTTTCTCTTTTTTTTATACTTTATCGTGTAAAAAGTTTTCATGCAGTTTTCTTTTTTCATATTGTACAGGAGATTTTATGTTTGTAAACAAATTATATAATATATTTATATATAAATTTTAAAATGTTTTGTATTTATCTACACATGAGACTTTAAATTGTGAGTACTGTTTTAAGATTTGCACATTTAAATTGGCGACACTTTGATGATTATTTTTCATGTTGTTATGAAAATTTTGTTAAACATTTAGTGGAGATTGGTGCTACTTTGGAAACTATTTTGTTGCATATTTAAATAGTCTGATGGTACGCCTAAATAATCATTTCCCCCAAACGTTCTCACTCCCATTGGTCTTGAATATTTTATTATATCACAGTCAAATAAGGAAAAATAATTAATTTTTACCATAATTTGTTTTAAAAAATATTTTATATTAACTATTTTTTTATCCTAAATAGGCAAGTCTTACCTCTCTTTACTTGGGAAGATAGAAATAAAAAAAAAATTAAAAATATATTTATTTCGTGAAAAAATGATAATTTTTCAAAGAGCGCATCTAAGATTTGAAATTATCGAAAAGATACACTGAAATTTAAGAATGCCTAAAAGTACCACCCTTTTCCATTTTACCTCTATGCTAAAATAGACTTTTTTTTTCTTTGCACCTTCCTCTATTTTCTTTTCTCCCTTCTCTTTTTTAATTAAATTAAACTTTAATTTAAACTTTATTAAATAATCTTCTAAATTTATTTTTTTTTATTTTTAAAACTTTAATAAAAAATAAATTTTCTATTTTTAATATGTAATTATAAAAAATAAACTAAATTATTAACTAGAACTGAATTTCTTAATAAAAAAAACACTTTGATGATGTTTTTAAAAACCAGCACTAAAACTTAAATATAGGTATTGTTAGGGTGTTGGTTTTTAAACACAACCCATAGTTTAAAACACTAGTATCATTATGGTGTTAGTTTTTAAAAATTAATATTACGATGGTATTAGTGTTTAAAAAATATTGAACCAGATAACACTTAATTTAGGGAGATCAGCTCAACCCCATGAAAATTTTCTACCGGTTGTTAAGATAAATCAGGAAGCACTCACAATGGATGATCCAGAAGCTCATTATCCCATAATTAAGTGCCCCATTTGAAAGAAAATTCATTACAAATGTGTCGTATCTAGAAATCGAACCGTGAGTGCCTAGATAACAAGTCAACGCATTTCTGCTGCATCATAGCCCGGGGTATTGGTGTTTAAAAATCATCACCACAAGTGTTGGTGTTTAAAAATCATCATCGCAACTTAAACATCAATACCATTGTGGTGTTAATTTTTTTAAAATGGTAAAGAATGATACATTTGGTGTTAATTTTTTTAAAATGGTGTTAATTTTTTTAAAATGGTAAAGAATGATACATTTGGACTCTAGAGCACTACAGAAATCCATAAGAATTAGAATAAGTCCAATTAGAATTCTCTAGATCTATTAATAGATTTTGACCGAAACTCATTTATGTATCTAAGAGATTTGGATTTTTGAAAAGCTGATATATACTAAAAGAGGATAGTACGGTGAAAGAATTTATAGTATCCATGTCTGGTCCTAACATTCCTACGATAAATTATATATTGTGTCAATTGACTTAAGTCAAATTTTGAAAACCTTTTGATCACTATTATTAATGACTTTAAACTAATATCTCTCGATACATATAGACTCAGTAGCACTTCAAATACCTATAGCACTTGGAATGAGTTCGATCAGAGTTCTCTAGGTCAATTAATGAATTTTGATTGAAACTAAATAAGTTTTGATCGAAATCTATTGATGAACCTGAAAAGACTTTAAACGATATTTTTTTGGCTCGAAGCTAGGTTGTTATAAGTTTCACCCAACAACAAATATAGATCTCTAAATGAACTTTGATTTGGCACATAGAACGTTTCATTCTGGTACCTAAGTCAAAAGTTATGGTATTTAAAAATAAACAATTAACACATACACATAACTTATCATAGAAATATCAAAATCAGGCATGGATGCCATAAATACATCTACTACACTACTCTCTTCAATTATATGTCAATTTTTCAGAAATTTAAATCTTCTAGATCCATCAATGAATTTCGATTGAAACTCATTGATGAACTTAAAGAACTCTAATCCGACTCATTCCACATGCTACAGGTTTCTAAAATGCCTTGGAATCTATATTGCCCAGAAATATAAGTCATTGACAACAATAATTAGAAGGTTTTCAAAGTTTTTGACTTTAAGACATATATATATATATATATATATATATATATATATATATATATATATATATATATATAACTTATCTTAGGGATATGATAATTAGGCATGGACATATAAATAGCTTCACTGCACCACCTTCTCCCATTACATGTCAATTTTTAAAAATTTTAAATCATCTACGTCTATGGTATTCAGTTAAAATTCATTGATCGACTTAGAAAGTTCTGATTAGACTCATTTCAACTCATGCAGATTTTTTCAATGCTCAGGAATTCAAATATGGCATTCTTTACTATCTTTAAAAGATCAACATTACAACAATACTGATGTTTAAGTTATGATGTTAATTTTTAAACACTAGCATCAATATGGTGCTAATTTTTAAAAACCAACACCATAATAATGTTAATGTGTTAAGTTGTAGTGCTGGTGTTTAAAAATGATTAACACAATGACATTGGTATTTAAGCTTTGGTGTTGATTTTAAAAATGAACACCAAAGTGTTTTTTTATTTTATTTTTTATTAATAAAATTAGTTATATTCTTTTATTAATCTTCTTTTATATTTTATTATTTTTTATTAAAATTTAAAAAAAAACAATTAAATATAGAAAAATATTTATTATAGTTTATGTAGGACAGTAGGTATGCTAGAGGGGGTGAATACCGTTTTTCGCTTTTTCAGAAATTAAGAATACGCAGTAGAAAAAACAAAGACGAAAAGTGAACGCTAACACAAGTGGTTTTACTTAGTTCGGAGTCTTTGACGACTCCTACTCTAAGGCTCGCACTCGCTGAGTGCTTTCGTTAGGTAATCACTATAATCACGAAGTAATTACAGAATTTAAGTACAATTATAGGAAATTAAATTATACCAATAATACAACTCTGAAAACTTGAGCGCAGGTTGTCAATGTAACTTTTAGGTATCTTGAAGACCTTTTCAGAGCAGCGCATGAGTACGAAAGTTGTAGCAATTAATATTCTGAAACTGCTGGTCGAAGGCCTTTATATAGGTTCATTCCCGGTGTCTGGAACCCCTCAAGGCGCCTGTGTAAGTACCCCATGGTAGTTTTCATATGATCAACCAAATAAAGTTAGGTCCTATTGGTATTTAACCATTGTGTTTAAGTGTGTAGGAACTTAGGAGTACAGAAAGTCGAGCGAAAAACGCAGCTAGCGAGAAGGATAACACGGAATAGAGCCGACGGGCTTGGTGCGTCCGAGGGACGAGGTGCTACGGAAAAGTATGCAGGCGGACAAGAAAGAGGAGCACGACATTCTCTAAGGGATGAGAAGACGAAGCGGAAGTTTGCTCGAGAAGGCCGAAGGTTGGGTTCAGGTGAGCCCTATTACGGATGACCGACATCACCCAAGCGAGTGGAACCGGAGCAGAAGATCCGGACCCATGCAAGTGGAACCGGAGCAGAAGACCTGGACCAAAAAGTCAACACCAGGTTGACTTTTCGATCCAGGCGCCCAGACTCCCGAGACAACCCGGGGGCGTCTTGTTTCAGCGGCTTCACAAAGCGGGTTTAACTCGGTTCGGGCGCACCGAACTAGTTCAGGTGCCCAGACTAAAAAAGTTATCGATACGACAGGTGTCGTGAGTCATTGCAAAGGGGATAAAAGTTTATATCCCTCCAGGCACCCCGACCAGGGCTATAAATACATCTCTGGTCCCAAAAGGTGACAATAACACTTGTAATTGATTATTCTTTAGTCTTATTCTATAATTGAGTGCTTCAACTGCTGTAAGAGGTTTCTCCGCCTGAGGGAGATTGTTTAGTGAACTTTTCATCTTCCTTGGATTAACAACCTCCCCGATTATAACCAAGTAAATTCTCTAAGCCTCTTCTTTCTTTGATTGTTTTTCTTTTGTACAAGTGTTTATGTTAATATAGCTATAAAGTCGAGAAGAGTTTATTTTTATTGTTGCAGTCATTCACCCCCTCTATCTAGTCGTCAAGGGTCCAACAAGTGGTATCAAAGCGAAGTCGTTTTAGAAGGACTAATCACCGATTGAAACATAAGAAATGACGGTGCAAGCATCTACCCACCAGTGTTCGAGGGGGAGTTCACGTTTTGGAGACATCGAATGGAGCTATATTTTAAAACCAATTTCAATATTTTACTAACGATAAAGTATAGTTTTGATATGCCCAAAAACGAAGAAGGAAAAGACCTTGAGGAGCATCAATGGACTGAAAAGCAGCGCAACGACTTCATGACAAATGGTAAGGTTGAGTTCCACCTTCTGAGCGTTCTTCCTGTCAAGGATCTCGACAAAATTGATAAATACAAGAGTGCAAAAGAACTTTGGGAAAAGTTCTTGAAGCTCTACAAAGAACCAAAAGAAGTCGAATCCAACTCCTCGATAGACACCGAGTCATCGTCAAAAGAATCCAAGACCGAGGAAATTATCGGAACAACTCTCATAGCCGAATATCTACTTGGAGACAAATTAAAGAAAGTTCATCCGAGATAAGCATCGATGAAGGGAGAGAGACCTCGGAAGAAAGCAACAACGAAGGGGAGGGCATCGAACAACAAAATAACGGTAAGTAAGGTACGTTCCCAATCCCCTGAAGAACTATTAAGTTTATCAAAATATTTTCTAAAAGTATGGTTAATTTAGAAAAAGAAAATGCAATACTAAAATTGACTTTAGTAAATGTACGTAGACTAGAAGATTTTGATAAGTTGAAAATTAAAAATAAAAAATTAATAACACAAAAAGACAAATTGAAAAATGACTATGCCTATTCGAATATTCCACGAAATTTCAAAAATCATTGAATGCTTTACTAGTATTTTAAATATCATAAGAGTCAAATTACAAAAATAGATAGACAATTAATTCCTAAGAATTTTTTAGTAAACATAGTTGGAAGGAATCTATTTTGGATTCCAAAATCATATTTAGATTAATTATTTTTTAGGCTTTCAAAGAGAAAATTAAATATTTACTTTTATTAAAAGACTTTGTCTAGAAGTGGTTGTTATTCTAATATTTAAGAAGTTCTAGTGCCTCGCCACAGTTTGGAAGTCACTTATTGAAATAAGTATTTAATTGACTAACTGTTAAACATTTATTTATTATAAAAATATTTTCAATTGTATGTCAAATATTTTGTTAGAAATTAATTAGAAGTTAATTTTTTCGAGAAAGATAACTTTATCACTTATTTGTAAGAAAAAAATTTAAATTTTTTTAATGTTAATTTTTTTTATTATTAACAAAAAAAATTAATGTGGAAAAGATTTTATTTCTACTTAAAGATAATTTTAACTTCATATGAAATTTTTTTTGCCTATGTTAAATTTTTTTTATAAATCCAGATTTTTCGAACCTTAAACTTTAATATTTTTCTAGAATTTTCCCTTAGACTTTTATTTTTTTCCCAAATAGTATTTTTAAAGTACTTCATTTTTAATGTGATCAAAAGAGGAGTAGTGAAGATTAAATCTAAGGAGAGAGTAGTACAATTTTGTAAAATATTTTTAATTTTTGTACTTACAAATTTACTTGCAAATTTCATAACTATTATTTTTGATATTTAACCTAACTTAAATTGAGTTTGCTCACATAAAAGGAGGAAGATTGTAAGTACCCCGTGGTAGTTTTGATGTGATCAACCAAGTAAAGTTAGGTTTTGTTGGTATTTTAACCCCCGTGTCTAAGTGTGCAGGAACTTAGGAGCACAGGAAGTCGAGCGAAGACACAGCTAGCGAGAATGACGGCACAGGAGAGAGCCGACGGGCTCGATGCGTCCGAGGGACAAGGTGGTGCGGAAGAGTACGCGGGCGGACGAGAAGGAGGTGCGCGACGTTCTCCGAGGGACGAGAAGCCGAAGTGGAAGTTGCTCGAAAAGAACGGAAGTTGGGTTCAGGTGAGCCCTATATCGGATGGCTGACATCACCAAAACGAGTGGAACCAGAACGGAAGGTCTAGACGACCGAACCAATGTGAGTGGAATCGGAGCAGGAGACCGAGACCAAAAAGTCAACACTGGCTAACTTTCTGGTCTAGGCGCCCGGACTTGGTCTGGGCACTTGGACCCACCAGGACAACTCAGGGGCACCTTGTTTCAACGGCTTCGCAGAGCGGGTTTAACCCGGTTCAGGTGCCCAGAACTGGTCCAGGCACCCGAACCGAAAAAGTTATCGACACAACAGGTGTCGCGAGCCGTTGCGACAGGGATAAAAGTTTATCCCCCTCCAGGCACCTGGAACACTTCCAGGAGCCCCGACCAGGGCTATAAATACAGCCCTGGTCCCAGAAGGTGACAATAACACTTGTAATTGATTATTCTTTAGCCTTATTCTGTAATTGATTGCTTCAACTGCTGTTAGAGTCTTCTCCGCCTGAAGGAGATTGTTTAGTGAGTTTTTCATCTTCCTTGGATTAACAACCTTCCGAGTTGTAACCAAGTAAATTCTCTGAGTCTCTTCTTTCTTTGATTAGTTCTCTTTTGTACAAGTGTTTATGTTAATATAGCTATAAAGTCGAGAAGAGTTTATTTTTATTATTGCAGGTTATTTATCCCCTCTAGCCGGTCGCCAAGGGCCCAACAGCCTAGACCACGCTGACGTGGCGACCACTCCTCGAAACTTCATCCTTAAAGTTTTATCCACCTCCGGGCGCTCGAATCTCCTCCAAGCGCCTGTACCGTTGACATAGGCTCGACCAGTCGACACACTCCAACTCATCTCCTAGATAACTTTTCTAGTCCGGGCGCTTGGACAAATTCCGAGCGCCCGGACTGCCGGAGTATCTGCCCAGGCACCCGCCCTAGCAAGCTGGTCCAGGTGCTTGGACCAGCTCTGGGCGCCAGAAGTCTGGGTGCCTGGATCCCTTCCAAGTGTCTGGACTCCCCTGTAAAAAAAAAGTTAGTCTAGGCAAATAAAAATATTTTTATCCTGTAAAATAGAGTTAGTACAACATTAATAAGATAATAGTAACTAGATTTTGTCTCCACAAGATCAAGATCTAATCAAAATCTTAGCTTAGGTTTGTTGGAGCAATCTTGCCTCAAGATGATCTGGGGTGACCATGAGTTTTGATGTTTTAGGCAAAGGGTTCAAGTTATGTTTACCTTGTATTTGATATGTGTATTTGAATTGTGCAGGTTTACAGGATACACATGACTCAATATGATGGCTTCGAATTCGGTGAATGATGGAGCATCCGAGGGACCGTGGACAAGGAAGTAAGGACAAGAGCATAGGGAAGCGACTTCAAGTCATACGCGAAGGATGACATTGAGACAAATCACGGGCTTGAATACATCCAAGGGACGAGAGCCAATGGAATTAGGCTTGAAGGCAAGATGTCAAGGTTGCGAGGAAGAGTCGAGTGAGTCATGAGAGTGAGGGTCTAAGTGCTGAGAGACTGTACTCGAGTACTAGTCGACTAATACTTTCATCAGTTGATTGGTTCAGTCGATTGGGCAGTTGACTGAGAGAGAACAAAATTCTTCTATTCGCTCGGCCAATGTGGAACAGTCAACTGGTACTTTCACCAGTTGACTGGTATCGAGCCGTTAGGATTTAACGGTCGAATTTTCATAGAGGGCAGTCAACTGACACTTTTACCAATCGACTGGTAGGTGGGGTTTTCCAACTCGTAGCCTATATAACCAAGACTTGAGAGCTTGGTTAATGTTGACGAAATAGCGATGATTAACCTATATTAGTAGTCTACAAGTGCCCTAGCGTCTCAAGTGTTCTTGTGAAAGTTGTGGTGAGGTTTCTCCACCCACAAGGAGCTACGTGAGCTAACCGGAGTTTGCCGAGAAGTGATCCACCAATGGATCGGGATCGCCCACCTTACGGATAGCCGTGGAATAGGAACTTTATTTCCGAACCACGTATATGCGTGTTAGCGGTTTGGTGTTCTTCCTTATTATTTAGCGTTGTTTATTTGTATTTTCGTTATGCAACTAACACGTGTAGAAAGAGAGAACCGCGTATTAGAGATGACCTAGCTATTCAACCCCCCTTCTAGCCGACTATTAGATCTCTAACAAGGTTTCCCAAATAGATCTAAGCTGGACCGACGCTTACAGTTCCCTCAACCGAGAATGCGTCTTCATTGGATCTCTTCTCCAGTTGCTTACCTCCACTTACCAATTGCAATCATTTGACTTTGTCTTTGATCCACTATGTCTTCCCGCAAGTTGTCAGGTTCCACGGACCCAACCGGACTTCCCGTCAAATATCAATTCCCGCGGACTTATCTGAACTTTGCACTAGCTATCATGTCTCATGAACCTAACTGAATTTTAACCTAATATCATGTCCTTAAGACCAATTAATTTCTTCATATTTAATAAAAAAATTAAATAAATAATACATTTAATTTTAATCTATTTCTTATATATTAAAAATTGATTAGAAGTACAATCTACATCATAAGCTTAAATTAAAGTTTAATTTAGAAATGGCAAAAAAAAGGAAAATGT
This sequence comes from Zingiber officinale, assembly GCF_018446385.1. Lineage (NCBI taxonomy): Eukaryota > Viridiplantae > Streptophyta > Magnoliopsida > Zingiberales > Zingiberaceae > Zingiber > Zingiber officinale. Next base: position 1,593,332 of record NC_056004.1, read on the forward strand.
TGCATGCTAAATGAAAATAACGACATACCAAATTTAAAAATTCATATGCGGATATTGTCTTAAATATTATTTTTATCCATTCAAACCAAACTATGCAGCCACCTCCCACAGTCATCCCCGCACAACTAATCAGTAGACGATCCCATCGGCCACCAAGTAAATCCGAAAACTCCAACGTCACTAATGATTCGTAACTTGAAATCCATGGGTGTTCAAAAATACCAAATGTAAAATTCAAACCTTCATTGTTCGAAATTGCTTTCTTTCTTCTGATGGTAAAAGAGGACGCTGTCATCTTTAGCCGCCCCTGTTGTTCAAAATTGCTTTCTTTCTTCAGGTGATAAAAGATGAAGCTCACCTTAACAGTTCCTCCCGGATGCCCTCACACTCTAACAAAAAGATAAATTATAAGAGTTTATTCGGCCTTAACTGACCGACTTTCCTAAACTGTCCTAAACTGGGGCACGAGATTGCTTTCTTTCCTAGATCCTTATCTCCAAGTAGTGTAATCAAATTATTTGTAGGGATCTAAATTTAAACAAAAAATTTTCAATTTCAGTATTGTATAGCGACTGGCTAGCCCAAGTCTAAGATGGCTTGAATGAACTGGTTCACGTAAGCAACTACTGCAGACAGTCATATCACATAATTTGCATTTAGAAAGAGAATTGCAAACGAAACAGGTTGGCATTTTAAAGAGCGAAATGATAAACTAATATGGACAAAAAAAGCTGTGTGGCTGTTTAATTTGATCATCATCCTATCCATCGAATAATCTAGCGTACATAAGAGGATATTGGAATACGGTGCGAGTTCATCAAGCTGTCAGCAATCTCCACTCCGCCATCTTTAATCGGCAGACCTGCATAGAAGCATAAACTCAAGGAATCAAGTTTCACGACAAAAAGGATGGTGACGAAAGTTCTTATCAAAATAAGGTTACAATTAATCTTTCAAACCTCCAAGTTAAGGCAGAAATAAAATGTAGACCGATATGTTACCAAGTCACGTAGCTTAAAAATGAAGTATACTTTTATGGCCTTAAGATGTTATTATGATAAATTGAGAGGATGAGTTTGTCGGGCAAAAAGAAACAAAAATATAAGGGGGAGGGAGGGAAAAGAAAATTATCATTCGAGTTGTCTCCTTAAGCAAATATAAATGAAAAGGGTAAATTACTTTTCTATAACTAATTAGTTATATTTCCGATTTTGAGTTATTCAAATATTTCTATCCCTCTCATTTGTCAAAGTAGAAGCTAAAACATCTTATCCTTTTTAACAGTCCAAAATTTGGTCTTCGACTTCTCTTTGAGAATCTATGAATATATGGAAAGAAGAAAAAGGAAAGATAGATGACCAGAAAAATACAAATGTAAATGAAGAAGATAGATCATTTTTTATATTCTATCTGATTTTAAAGAGACGGGTTATGAATGTTAAAAGAATATAGAAAACCTCTAGAATTGATGGATATGTATGTCAAATTTAACGGTGTGTCCCTAATGAGAGATGATAATCGGTAGGAATTATGCATGGTCAACTTTTTTTTTCCTCCCAAATGGTTAGGCCCTCTAACGGATAACCAAGGGATCTAAGGTTCGAATCTTGCACTGTAAAAGATGTTTCCTCCAATAAAAAGCGGGCCTAAGAAAGCTGGCCGTCTAAATGGGCCTCCATAAGTACTTTCCGATTTATCCCGTTGACCGGTGGAAAACTTCCAAGGGACAGTCCGGTCACCCCAGGATTAGTCGGTATGCATGGTTAGCTTATTGGTATTATGCATGGTGAGTTTATTAAGAAACAATGAATCCATTCTAACCCTAACAGAGGAATCATCAAAGGAGAGGAAACAAGCCGAAAACTTTGCAGTCGGAGAGCTAAAAGTTTTCAGAAAAAAAGTATTATGCAATTCATTATTTAAAATACATTACCTGGAAAGGATCAGCCTTTGGGATTTGTGTTTGATTATGGGGAGCTTCTGACTGATAGGATTTGGATCCATGTACGCAGTGGAATCAGAAGGAAAGCCTTTCTGCACATTCAAAGCAGGGAAATGAAATCAGGACGGGCTGCATGTTCAAATCTGTCCTTGTCCTTAAGAAGGGATAGGTAAAAAATCTAAAGAAAATGAACAAGTATAATAAGTAATTGTTAGCTTTATTATTGTTTGCATCAACCATAATTTCCACATGTAATTTTTCATTTTAAAATATATAGCAAATGTTTGTTAAACTCATAAGGCTGAATAAAGGCTCGATATTATGAAGAACACTTAACTGTTTGGTTAAGTATAACAGCTATTAAACAGAAAGTAAAAGTTATCTCATAGAAATTATGTACTTTATGAAAATATAAATCTTACAGTAGATAAACTGTGAATAGTAGCTTCTCTCCAGCAGATTTCTCTGATGATCACCGGCATTTCCTTGTCATCACTGGAAAAGGCACAATATACTCGAGTATCCCTTAACCTCATCAGTACTCCATCAACTCTAAGCTGTAAGCACAATTGACTCAGAATGTAGAGAACGAGAAAAATCAAAATAAACCCAGGTCACAATTATAAGGAATAAACAAGCACTATCAATGATATTGAAGATTTCAGATGTCTCCTAGGCCACTGCTAGTCGTATAACTTCCTAGTTTTATCATTTACCATCACATATATGGTGGCTAGACGCCATGTACAGATCTAATAGCTTATGAAGTCCAATTTTGTTTAAAGAAGCCACGTAATACTGGAGACAATTGTAGTTAACAAGGAGTTACTTGGCAAACCAATTAGAAGATTCCACATTCAAGTTTCACAGTCAAATTTCATCGAATAGGTAGGAAAAGAAAGTTCTAAGCAGTCACAACTCACCACAATGATTGTCAGCTCCCATTTTAGTAAAAGGAAAAGTAACAAACTTAAGTTTAAATAAAAGGGACTGTGGAAATTATATGGGCACCACTACAATGAAAATCTGAACTTATACAGAAAACAGAAAAGATGAAGGCTTGCATGAGTATAGGAGATTGATGTAAAAGCTCCAGTACTAGCCAAGATGCAATACCATGGCCGGCTTACAATCTAGGATCACAGCAAACTATGGGAACCTACTATTTCACTAGCACAAAAACTGTACAATCGCAATAAAAGCACTGTGCTTTCCAGCAATCCATGAATTAATGGATCAAAAAATGAGAGAAATTGGAGAGGACTCACTCTCCTATATTACTGGAGAGCATCTGAATTAGATAGATAAACACAGACATATGAATGGAGAAGGAAAAGATGGAGAAAAGTTAAATATGTTGAATGAAACCAAGCCAGTCATATAATCACTTTGGCAATCTTACACCTAAAAAAATATGATAGTACCATAAGTAACAAGGCACAATATATTGTACAATTAACAATTCATCATCTTGCACAAAGAAATTTTCTATTTTCATGGGTGCATGTCTATTAAAATGCATTATCATGAATGCATGACTCTAAAATATAACACATGAAAGCTATCAACTTCATAGAAGCAACAAACTTTGTTATTATCATTCATGAGTACCTATTCCAAAACCTAGAACTTTTGGTCATAATCTCTATACAGGAATTATAGTTATAGTGGAGTTCTAGATGACAATACAATGTAGGCTAAAGTGGAAAATATGAAAATAAGCTGTATAATAAAAGGAAAACATTTCACTTCAAGTACATCCAACTAAATAAAATGATGTCATAAACTCACCCAGTAGCGCAGCAGAAGAAACCAGCCACTAGGCATGACTCTCTACGAGTTTGATAGAAAATGGTACATATTAGCATTCAATACTGCAGTAAAGTACAGGTTCTGAAAAAGTAAAAAAAGAGCCATAGGCATTACCACTTTCACAGTTAAAAGTGACACTCCATTATCAGCCAACTCATCCTCATATAAGACTACCTAGATTAGATACATCAATCATTAACAGATCAGCATACATTCGATGATAACATCAGTTCTCAAAATATCTATTCACTAAATTCTACTTACATGGCCAAGTTAGAAACCACTTGCAATAAAAATATCAGAACATAAAAAATAGCATATATGTTTTATTCAGTATAGCTTGTACCAACCTCATTGTAGAACAGTATTGGTTCCTTTTTTGATAATACAGTCAGATCAATTTGTTCATCACACTCTTGCCAATAAAGTCTATGGTATTCTTCAGGATTTGTCTGCATTACAAGATAAACACAGTGAAAGATGCATTTTGATTCTCACTACCTCTCTCAAAGTCTCTCTCAAGCTGTGCAAACTAGTTCGAATTAGGCTAATGAGTCAGATAAATAACTATATTATACTATAGTATTTAATTAAACCAATTATTATGGCTAGTTGATTAGTTAAATTTAAATTGGCAGAGAAAGTTATGTTAAAATTAGTCTTAAATGGTCACTAAGTGATCATTAGGGAATGTAATAGGCTGAATTGAGGTTCATTGTTAGTCTTAAATCGGCGTAAACCCCAAGAAAATCAATTTATCCAAAAATTAAAATGAACTGAATCTATTTGATTGTTTTATTATGAGTTGTTATCACACAAGGAGTGGATTGGGGAGAAACTTGTTATGATTCTTCCCCTCCTTGTCTGTCTTCTCTCTTGAAGCGTCACAAGTGCGAGGATGATTGGATATGTGGGGTGGTGGCTTTGAGTAGCAAGCTATGGCAGAGGGAAAAGAAATATTTGATAACGGCATTATGCAGGATTAAGGAGGGTGGGAAGGCTTGGTGACATTGGACTGGAGGTTGCTGAGTTCATGAAGAGAGTGGCAAATTTGGCTTCCTTGAGTATCTACCAATAACAGATCCTCATGGAGTCACTAATATAAATAATTATTACAATCTTAGTAAGCCAGCTAGAAACAATTAGCCTTCTTGAAACTGAGGTTTTTTCATGGAAATTAGTTCAAGGTTGGTTTTTCTCTACAAAATTTTATTGGTGATCTAAAGTTCTAGCTTACACAGAAATGTTTCCCAGTCAAAACCTCAATTAGGGAACTCCAGAATTCACATGATTCTGACTATAAATTTCTGCTTCAAAAAAAATACAGAAGAATTAAGCAAACCTTTTCTGGTTCTGTATCTAGTGTCTCACTTCCGCTGTATGGTGTTGTAAATGTGTAATCATAGTCTAGAATCACTTGCTGTGATGGTTTACTGAAAAGAAAAGGCATAAGTAAGGCATCCCCCTATAGTTTTCAATTAGGTCATTCAAGAATGGATTTGCAGAAACATATTTTAATATGAAGTTCATTTATCCTTACTATGAAACAGATTGAAAGTATAATAGAATTTTCATGACCAAATACTGCTCAACAGTGTAAATAGAAGAAAATATGGAAATTACAGAAAAACAACGGATACAGAATCAAGGAATTAAGTAAAAAAAAATCTCAAATAAAAAATTTAAAATTGCTGCAAGAGTTAAAGACTGTAAAATTACACATGTTTCTGAGGATCATGGATAACATTATTGTAGAAACTTTTAAGCACTAAGGCATATGGAAGTTGGTCATGAGCAACTGCAAACTTTGAACTCACACGATTGAAATAAATAAAGACTATTGACCTTCTAAATTTCCATTTTGCAGCAGCTGGGACTTCAACTGGTGGCAGTGCTTCTTCCATCCAACCCTTTAGAGCATCAACTGCATTATAGTGCAACTTAACACCACTTCCTTCATGCAAAAGACATAAAGCACTTCCTCCAAACACCATTTCCGGTAAGTGTGACACTCCCAGTTCTTTTTCCAACCTGAAGCAAAATCAAATTTTGAAGTCAAATTGCATATGAGTAATAGAAGCTTGTATCATCTCATGAGCATATCCGAAGGGTTATCACACTAATGTTAATAAATAAGCATGACTTTAACTGGAAATTATTTTCCTTCTTGTGAAATTAGTTATACAGTACAGGATCCCAGGCAATAGTGATAAGAACGTAATAAAAAAGTATAAAAACCCAAGTGCTTCCATAGCCATGACAGGATGGCATCTTGGATTACATTGTAGCATCACTCGTACCGTCAAACGATAATTACAGAGATCCACGCCGACCTGACCTATCTGTGAGATCCATGTATATTATTGGTCTTATTGAAGTCAATTTCATGCGCAAACTGCAAAACTAATCCTTGAATAGCAACTTTACATTTGATGATTTTAGTGCGTTATGCTAAGATCACCGTGTGTCGTACACACAAACGCAACTCGATAAGTATTAAAACCCCGAAAAAAGAGAGACTGGAAAAAGATTCTTCTGAATTGACGTACTCCTCACGGGCGAGAGAGCCAAGGATGGGGCGCTTGCTTGACTCGACGAGCCAACCCTTGATCCGCAACCCACTCCGCCCCTCCGGCAGCAGCTCTGCTTCAGCCTCCTTCAGATCGCTCTCCGACGCGCCGGCCCACTCCGCCATGTCGCCGACCGATGCAATCGGTTCCCAGATGTCTTATCCTTTCTTTTGTTTGACGTTACCAGATACACCCAAACCTAGCGATTGCCGCATTCAGCCACCCCCTAGCATGCTTAATGCACGTGCAGCGATTGAGTATGCAGCAGCAGTTAGTAGTTAAGTTACCCAAAAATTTATAGAAAAACTTGCTTGTTGGTCCCCAAAGTTTACTTTTGTTCATAATGCACACTATTTTTTTTGGGTGTTATGAGTGAAAAGTTTCAAAATTAGACCATAGTTTGAAGGTGAAATAATAAATATTTAAAACTTAGGAGTATTTGAAGAATTTGAAACCACAATAGAAATTAGCAAAACGTTATTGGGATTCCGTGCCAAGTCGATCACACTAATGTAACACAAGGATGGTACATGTAATATAATACATAAATATATATAAATTAGTATCAATAATATTATTGTCATGTGATCAAAAAGTTACAGGTTCGAATTCTATAAATAGTTTCTTACAAAAAGTAGGATAAGACTACATACAATGGATCCTTCCTCGGGACCCCACATGATGGGAGCTTCGTGCACCGAGCTACCCTTTTTTATATATAAATTAGTATCTTAAATTTATAAATTAAATTTAGTAAGGACATATTAGGCCCATACAGTCATGTAAATTATAACGTAAGGATTGTAATGTGTAATATAATGTATAAATATACATAAATTAGTGTCTCAAATCTATAAATTAGATTTATACATTAGTATAATAGATTATCTCTCATAAAAAATTAATTTAATTTATTATGTCAAATATTAAATTGATAAGAACAGATATTACATTTGATCTTAGCTAAAAGGTCAAGAAAAGTATACTTTCTAATATTGCTGACCCAAGATATTTATAGAAGTTTCTCGATTCGCGGTATTGTTAATCCTAAGTGTTAGGTCCAGTTGAGCTGGGGGGGGGGGGGGGGGGGGGTGAATGACTAACTTCAATTTTTTGATTAATTTGATTTTGTGCAACACAAACTTAAAGACAATGCTAACTCTTTGTATTTACTTAGTTTCTATCTTCTTAAGATGACTAATCCAAGGTTTCACACTACGGTTACATTTTGCACTATAAAACTTCTCCTTCTCGAATCAACATCAAAGGTAAAGAAACCTTATATAATCTTCTACAAATCTCCCTCTCAACATAATACCTCGCAAGGAAGAAGTCAAGAGATTAGGCTTTTGAGTATACCTTCTTCTTCTTTGAGTAGCTTGAGATTGTAGTACTAGTGAGAGCTTAAGCACTTGAAGTTAAACTCGAGCTTGAACTTGAGCTTGAGCACTGGAGAGGAATGGAAAACACTTGATCGTAATAGAACACCAAACAGGCTCTTCGGATGTTCTTAAATCGTCAAGAAAGAGTCGTTTTTCTTGTCGTTTTGTGAGTCTTAATCGATTAAGAAGTGATCTTAGTAGATTACCCGGCGTTAATCGATTAAAGTAGTCGATTTGGTGCGTGTTTCATTTACGCGACTTTTCCAAATCGACTACCCTAATCGATTAAGATTAAGGAAATTGACTAGCTTAAGCGATTAGAAATTATTCTATTTTCGAACAGAATGTCTCTTAATCGACTAAACCAATTGCTTAAACTTCGAGCAGAAGCATTCTGTTAGAAGCAAAATGACACCGTAAGTGATTGATTCAATCGCTTACAGTTTCTTAATCGATTACTGTAATCGATTAGGAAACCTTCTATTTTAAACAGAAAGTTTGTTAAGTGATTGGATTAATCGCTTAACACCTTCTTAATCGATTAAGTGTTTTTCTTAATCGATTAACACACTTTGCTTTATTATCAATTGCCTCGCCAAGAATCTTGTTCTCACTTCTCTGGACTTCTTTTGTCTTACATCCGGTCTTCCGACTTACAAATGTTTCTCCTGTGCCAAAGATTTGGTCTCCTAACCTCCTTGGACTTCTCTTGCCTTGCATTTGGTCTTCCGACCTACAAAGGTTTTTCTTATCAGGAATCTGGTCCTCAACCTTCTTGGTCCTGCGAACTAAAACTCATATTAGATTCAATGTATTAACCTAAACTTAAATATTTATCAATCATCGAAATTTCTTCCTTAGGGCATGATTGCATTAACACTAAGATGTGGGACTAAAGTCACTAAAGAGAACAATGATAGTACATATTTTTTTATATAAAAAATAACGAGGAAATTACTAATAAATTTTAAAATTATTTTTAATATAAAAAAGGTGTTAACATAATTTTATTTTAAGTTTCATCAAAATTAATTGTAAAATGATAATTAAGCTTCATCAAAATTAATTGTAAAATGATCTAGATTCTTAATAATATAGTAAAATGACTTCACCGTCAATATTAAAAATATGGCAAAAATCAAAAGCCACTCTTCTTTTTCAAATCATCTTAGGACGTCCCCTTAACTTTTACAAAAAAAATTGTCTCAACCCACTCTTCAATCGTATACAATGCCTTAATTGTCCTCTATTACTATTTAATATTATTCCTATTATTATCTTCCACCTAAATAGTAATTATGATTTTATAATTATTATAATATAAATATTAGATGAGTAAATCGAATTCGACAGTAATAATTTAATAGTTGCTACAACAGTTATAACAACTACGATTTTATATATATTACAACATAAATATTTTTAAAGAGGTTAAATATAAGTTATAACAACTACAAAATTAGAAATGACAATGGAGAGGGTTCGAACCGAGTTTGGTTAATTCCAGAACTGATTTCATTAGAAAAAAATAGACCCGAATCTGAATACACCCTACTTAATTTTTCAATCCATCCCGACCCCGCTCAAAATCCAACGGGTCCATAGCGAGTTGAATCTGTCAACTCACTAAACTTGTAAAATAAAGATATAAGTCAACAATATAAATTATTATTATTATATATATATTCGAGATGAATTTATTGAAACTCATAACCTATCCCGAATTCGCTTCTAAACCCAATCAATAAATTTAGATCCGTCCTGTAACTCATTTAATCAGGTTTAAACTCACCCCAAATAAAATGGATTTAATATAAAGTTAAGTTTAAATCCAATCTATTGTCATTCCTATATAAAATTGAATAACATGTCCAACACAGAATTTAGACGTGAAATAATAATACAAATAACACTAAAAGACAATTGGGAAACTATATGACTCAAAAATAATGTAGGATGTCATTTTAATAAAAAATCAAAATGAGAAAAAAAAACGCCCTGACTTTTGATTTTAGCCCTTAAAAATATCAGTTGATAATTATTTTTTTTAAAAAGGGATAACAATTTGTTGGAATCCAAAATATCACTGATCTAAAATATCAACCAAGAGTTCAAAAAACATCATCACTATAATTTGCAACAAATAAGAACACAGTACAAATAAAATGAAATGAACAGATGACACTTAACTTTGAGAATGGAAATCAAAATTACAAAGGTTGATATTTGACAAACACATTCCTAGAACCACCAAATCCAGAGACCATCTTCAATTTCCAAATGGTTGCTGCTGTAGCATAATGAACTTGCGCATGCTTAACCACAGTGAGTTACCTCGGCTACTCAAGGGTTCATGAATACTTCCATCATATGTTCTTCTCTACTGAACCAAATAAGCAATGTTAAGCAACTGAATCGTCTTCTTGCCATACAGTTTGTGTCTCAGCCGAGACTGTCAGAAGTTCCATCAGCTCAAGACGGTATTCGAGGCCTCTGATGTGGTGACCCAATAGCATGCACCTAAGAAAGCCACAGCAAGACAAAGGTTCAAGATGAATGTTAAAGCATAGAAACTATAGGTAAAGTTACATATAGAGGTTGAACTTTGACCTTCATCTCAATTCAGCTTTCAGATTTAGAATTCACCTTTTAGATTTAGAATATATTCGATTTAACTTCTAAATTCAAGAAAACTTGTTATAGTTTCATCGCAAAGTTTTGAGTCCTGGCAGTAGATTTGGTCATCTTCACTATGCATGAAAAAAAAGGGGGTGCTTTTGTTACACACCCTTCTTAAAAACAAAAAATTAATTCAGTTACAGCACTTCAACACCATAAATTTGAGAAACTAAATTGGAAAAAAAAAATCATCCAAGTTCACTGACTTGATAAAAAAAATTGCTCCTGAAGATAAAAACAATATGTAGTACCAGAATAGAAGACGTGCAAGATAATCCCGGGGGACAGATATAAGGGGCTGAAATTGTATGGAAGTGTTCTCGACAAGTTCTTCACAGTCATCTTTACCAACTCCTAAGGTTCCACCTGTTGGATTGTCAGAGGGATCAGGGGGTTTGGAATGCATCTTTGGAGAAAGAATTGCAAGGAGGCCGTGCACAACTGAATTGATTGCCTCTTCTACACCAGGACAAGTTGGTTCTGAAAGTTCAGCAACCTAGAAAGAAAATGCCTTGTTATAACAGTTGTAACATATGTTCCTCAAAACATTCCCAATAGGTAATTCTTTGTGCCTGGCGATGGTTCAGCAGCATGGAAGAAGAGTAGGAAATATACAACTAAAATAGTAATAACCTTCAGGTATCTTTCATGATTTTTCCAAATGTTATCATTTCAACTTTATTCAAGTTTAGGGAAATCTCCTGGGTACATCCATAGGTAAATGCCCAGCTTCAGTGTTTAGGACTTGTATATGCACACAAACACAATTACTTTGGTGTACAGTGTGCTGATTTACATAAATTATTGACTAAACACATATATTTTATTTGGAATTAAATTAACATGTGTAGTAAATTTACTTTTATGCCAATATTCCGTTAGTAGAACCTACTTTATCAACTCACAATGCATAGTAAAAAAATAGATGAATACTAAATAGGTAGTTTGCAGCAAAGCAAGCTTGTAGGTAAAGCTACAATAACAACCAAGCCTTATCCCACTAGGTGAAATCGGCTAAGCTACAACAACAACAACCACCAAATTTTATTCCATTAGGTGAGGTCGGCTAAGCTACAGTTCAAAAAAAAAGATTTTGTTATCCATGTATGTAGCTGAACTATTCATGAATGCAAGCTGTGGGCAAGGCTACAGTTTGGAAAAAAGGATTGTGCTATCTGTATAATGAGGTATTACTAGCCAACTTTATAGAATCCAAGCCCATATACATAATAATTAACAAGCTGGGCTTAGCTACACCAAATATTTGTAAAAAATATAAACAAATATAGAAGTTTTATTAACTAACCTTCTCAGGTTGCAAGGATCTGAGATAGTCCAACAAATCATTTTTTTCCTCTCCAACAAACTGTTGCATGTGCAAGGCAGAATTTCTCCTTTTCATGTCATGCAGCTCCTGTAAACACAATAGCATACAGCAAACCAAAATGGCAAAATTTTGGAGATCAATAGATCATTGGAAACATGATTCATGATAAATGTTAATGGATGCCCATGTGAATTGATGTAGCCTAGTATCTATTGAATTCATTATGAACTTGAAGGCTATTATCAAGAAGAGATTTGTGATGTTTAATCCTCTCCATGTAGTTTCACATTTTTCCATGACAATAACACTATTAAAAGAAATAAGCGGTCTTAATACCTTTTCTACAAGATTTATATGAGATTGCAGGGAGGATATGAATTCTTGAACTTCAGTTGTTAACTCCCCAAGGTTGCTGATATTGATATCTGTGGGTGATGCTTGATCTTTTTTTTCATGATTTTGATGAACATTGATTCTTCCAGGAGAACTAGATATTTTTGAAGACCTATCAAATGAAATCTCAGAGTTATTTTCCTCCAAAGTTGATGTCTTTTCTTTTTCAGTGTCGCCTTCAATGGTATCTAGATTTCTTTCAAGGTATAGTCTATATTCAGCACTGCGCAGAGTGTACCTGCAACATAAATAAAAAACTGAAGTAATCTCCAAGGCAATAATTGTATGACAAAAGTTGGAAATGTGCAACGTCAATTTTTTTGTAAAGTATGGAATATGCTTTTGTTAAAAAAACAATATTTTGATAATGAAAACTTTTACTGGTAAACATGTTAAACTAAAAGAATAGTGAAATATTAAAAGGTGATTCATACTACAGCAACAGTTTGGATACAAATACGTAACTGGTAATGAAGTCTCTGATGGTTGGATGCAGAAATGCATCTGTCCTTACAAATAGCCCAAACATCCAACTTTTCTATTTTGTTGGTTCCACCAAGAAAATTAATTGAAATTACACAGTTCTGACTCTTAGAATTTGAACCATAGATGGACCAATTAGATGTATATTGTATAGCCAGCATTTTTTATTATGACTGTGCTATGTACCACTGACTGCCAAAGAAAGAGCATGCTTTTCAAATACTGTATGCCAAAATTATCAAAATTACAGCAGGTAGCTTTGCATTATTAGTTTACCCTGTCTTCATAGAAGAAATGAGTAACTTGAAAAGTGGTTCCCATAAGGCTTCTATATGGACTTGAAATTGATCAGATGGTAGTAAACCAAGCATGCCTGAAATAGTCCTCTTCATTGCATCCACTGTATTGGCAGGAACATCCTTTTGAATAAGGCTCACATCCAAAGGCTCTATCTCTTGAACCAAATTTAGGATGATGGAATTCTGAAATGCAAAAGTTGATTAGTTTCAGAAAATTCCCCTTAAAAAAGATACGATTCATGGGAACACAAAAGTAAACTTAATTGGTATATTAAAGAGTTCATCACAAAAGTATAAGTTTTGGAGGGCACAAGGATACATAATAAACAACTCAAACTGTTAGATTATAACAATAGCAAAACCAGGAAACAACTCAGAACATATAGTTTGAGATGTGCCGGCTACCTTTGAAATTTCTATTTATAAGCAATTCGATCTCAATGTCCCAAGTCCTCCGACGTTATACCAATACATCAGCATATAACCTACCTCAAGCTTCTCTATTTTCCAATACCAACAAGCTCCATTTACATCTTAACATAGACATACAAAAACAACTATTTCCAGATAATTTTCTTGACAAAAAGTGGATATGTTAATACTTAATCCACAAGAAGATACTTTCAGAATAAAGTCGCTCCGATGAAAAAATCATCTTTATGCTCCTGAATAATCATCTTTGTTTTTAATTATCTCACCTAGAACCTGAGATCCGTGAAAGATTCTAGTTCTGATATAAATTTCAAATCGTGATGAAAAAAAAAACAAGAACTGAAATTTACATATCGCTCTTTAATTTAATGCGACAAGGTTCAACAAGCAGATGGCGTCCGATAATTCCAGAGAGAGAGAGAGGGAAAAACTGAAACAACATCCAACCTTGGAGGAGCTGCTGTGGGAATCGATGTCATCGAAGGATGACCCAGTGGATGCGGCGACGAGGACAAGTGGGCGAGGCCTGGATCGAAGCCTTGACGGAGAGAGCCGGAACTGAAGGAAGCTCCCTCGGATAACGAGCGGCGGGAGGGGCGGAGGAGGAGGAGGTCGGAGCCGCGGGAAGAGCAGTACCCGAGGTTGTACGGCGGCGGCGGTCGGCATGCCCCGTCGCCCACCCAACGACTACCACACGCGCCTTTGCTTCCCTTGAGCTTTTCTCTTCGATGAATCTGTCCGTTTTGGGCAATGCCAAGTGCCAATTGTCATCCCACATCGACTTATCTCCGTCAAATGAGATCAAATGTTCACTCTAATTCAACGATCCATTTTAAAAGCATGCATCTAATCCATTCATCTCTAATCACGTTTCATGTAAATCACCCACGCGTCCCTACTATTCGGCAGGGACACATCCTGATCCGCGACCCAGAAACGGAATCTCAGAAAATGGGCGTAATGTTTACTCTGGTTCCTACCCGCCACATTAATCAACGAGGGGTAGAAGAACAGAGTGGGGCCCTAGTTTGAGACCGCTTCTAACGGCTTGACGAAGAGGTAACTAAGTAGGTAAAAGGTTCCGGGTGTGGGAAGTGCTTTCATTTTTACGGTCCAAATTGGGAAACCCAACTCCTTCATGGTGGATCCCACTGTGCATTCCCTCGTTACCACATTGCCACGTCACAATGGAAGGAGTTTCATTTGTGATTCCCTTAGTTTAATCTTCATTCGGACTGTGATACGTCTACGTCTTTCGCTATTGTAAATTAAATAGTTTTTATTGCATTTTTAGAAATAAATTAATGAGAAGCAACCACGGCTGTTAAGATCTTATTTATATTTAAGATTATGATATCATAATAAAATATTTAAATTATCATTCAAACATTCATAATCCAAACCCCAATTACAACGTATTTATAAAAATTCTTCCTTCAAACAAAAAACATAATCAAAATATACTAACTTCTAAATGAGAAAATCAATAAGATTAAATAGAATTATTATTTTTATTTATATTTACAAAATATGAAATTCACAAACTTAGAGCGTCTACATTAGGCTCGTTAAAATCCATAACAAAGTTAGAAAACAATACATTATTGGCAATTTTTTAATCATAATCCAAGCGTATTCTAATGTCATACACACATTATACTTTTAAATTAACTATATTAAAACTAAAAATAATATAATTTTAGTTAAGTAGAAACATATTTAAAGTTATTATATTTGTATGAGCATGCGGCTGACACTAACAGACAGTTAAATTTCCTGACTTTAATGACAATGAAAGGTTTTCCTAAGGTAAGAACATCAACGTTCTGCTGCTTCTGTTCTGTAAGCTGTATCCGCTTGTGATGTGTCCATGTCATTCAAACCCAACTCCTCGTTCTGCTCCCAAGTCCTTTCATACTCCTCCACTGACATCGGAACCAAACATGACAATATAACATTAGCATAATATGTGCATACTAATCGATCAGTAAAATCAGTAAGCGAAATATAGTAAAAAGTGAGCTCCACGTGAATGGAAATTAAGTAGCGAACCAGTAAGCTGCTTGTCATCCTCCAAAGAATCGGTGACAAAAGAAACAAATGAACTGGACAGTGCATCATCAACTATAAGCGTCCAAGGTTTTTCTAAACTCAAAAGCTACACGAAAGAGAGAGAGAGAATGAGTAAGTCAATATACATATGCATAGGCAAAGAGGAAGATGAACACTGATATTACTTGAAAAAAAAGCTACGCTCACTAAACCAGAGCGGTAAAAGAACCAATTGGAAAAGAATATAATGAGGCACCCATGTTATCACTTAAGAAATATGCTAAATCTTCACCATTTAACATACCATGCTGAGCCTGGACTTGAAATCCTGCCATTTATTTCTTTTCCAGTCATCAGTACTATCGCCCAAAGAAAATCCATGTACTCTCTCAAGATCTATGCAAGAACAATTTGTAAAATCAGAATCATCAAGAATGTAAATGAGAAAAAAAGTTCCCGCACCGCCTTTGTCTGAAGTGGTGCTTTAGGTGGTGGTCAAAGATGAGGCGATACAAATGGGCGGGCGAAGCGGCTCCAATGCCGGTGCACCAAGCATTTGCCTTTGCCTTAGGCGGTGCTTTAGGCACAAGCACGCCTCCAATGCTTGCGTGACGAGTCCGAACGTGTCGCCCAAGCCAAGCAACAAGTCCAAATGCGTTGCACGAGCTTGGGCGCATCACCTGGGCCCGACGACGGACCCAAACATGTCGCCCGAGCCCAACAACATGCCCAAACATGTCGCTCGGACTCGACGACACATCAGGACTCGTCGCACGATCCCAACGGCGCGTCAAACTCGTCATATAGGCCGAAACAATGGTAAGAGGGCTGGAGTTAGGTTTTTAACTTAGGATTTAATTAAATAACTTTAAGTTAATCATTTTAATCAACTCCTAGAAATAATTGAGATAATTTAAATAAATTTAATTGAATCCTAATAAAATTATGTATATATATATAATTTTAAAATATTTAGATTAAATTTTTATTTTTAGTTAATACAACCAAGTACAAAGGATCCTTCCCCAGGACCTCGAGCTTCGTGCACCGAACTGTCTTTTTTTAGTTAATACAACAAGTAGGAGTCCAAAGAACATCCAAATTAATGAGGATTTAGATACATCGGAGGAGGAGAATGAAGATGTTGATTTTGAGTCCGATGATGAGAGGATTATGAATGTAGTTGATGGTGCATGTGTTAATGATTTAAAAGATTAGTTATGCTTACTCTAGTCTTGTTGGCTTGTTATCATGTTGGATTGAAACTTTAAATTTTAAACTTACGCTTTTAGTAAAGGTAATGATGATTTTTTTTAAATATCTTGTTAGTAGCATTTATATATTTATTTGTACTATATATAAATTGTATTATATTGTATTGTATGAAGTTTATTGATACATAAACATCATAAAGAATAATAACTATTTATAATAATATGTATAAAAAATAGTAAAAAGAAATCAACCGCCTCGGTGATAGGCGATCACTGACCACCCCACCACTTCCACCACCTACACCCAAAGTGAGGAAGCAAAACTTACTTTCACTAATTTGAGTAATGAGACCCTCAACTGTTGTAACCATTCCCCCTAAAGTGCCACTTGAAAGCTCCAACTCAAGCTCAGGAACTTTTACGCTGGCCATGTCCGACTGGAAAAAAAAAAGTAATACAGCAAAAAAGATAGCAATTAAACATGTTAGGAAGCCTGCAAAAACACCTATAAACAGGCAGGAAATTGATATTCAGACAACAATGAATCAACATTAGTTAGAACAACTCAGTATTGAATAGAAGCAGAAGCTCCAGTAAAACTTTGTATAAACTCACTGGAGTACACCATCACAATGTAAATGGGTTCACCTAAAATGAGTGGAAATGTCTGGTAAAACTAATATTTAGTAGCATAGATGCTGGATGCTGTCAAATGTTTATTTGAATTTGTGGCTCAATACATTGCTGCAATGTAAAGATCAGCGAACAATTAATCATAAATTATAAAAGATAAGAGGATAGTTTTCTTGTGTTTGATAAGAGCAATATCATGACAACTATAGGCTAAGATTAGTATCACTTTGCAATTATATTAACCTTTTTCCACCCGATTGTGTATTTGAATCCCATTTGTTCGCATGTTTATGAATTTTTATAAATAAACCTCACATTTTTTCAGTATCAGAAGATACAAATCTATATAATACAGTTTATTAGTGTGTTTCAGTCTTTGCTATAGAGTTATCCCGTGAATATATATGTGTGTGAGTATGTGTGTGTGTGTGTGTGTGTGTGTGTGAAACAACTTAGTGCAAAATGTAAAAATAGATAATGGATGTGTACTACATGTTCGAGCCAATGAGTAACGAGAGTCACGATACTGTTTAATGCAAGGAATAATGTGTGCAGGTCACAAGTGTTGGTCCCATTACTTACAATAAGCATACCACATGCAAGTTTCACAAAAACATGTGGAAATGAGTAGCCTGATATACATTGTCCTACCATAAAATTTGACCATTGGAAATGAATAGACTAACCTTGATCACATCTCGGCTAAGATCCTCGAAATTCTGCACACTCAATGTGATTCTCTTCCCTCTTTCAGGTATCTCACCTCCTGCCTTCAACTGTTTGGGAAAATATAACGTCCAGAAATAGTAATACAAAAACAACTAAAACCCCACGACCTAGACACTCAAAGAAATCACAAATTCTCTAGCCATTGATGGGAGATTAATTTAACCACATGAACAACTTAGGGAACATCATACCTCAGAACTTCGATAGCCACACAAATCACATGTACTTGCCATCACAACAACTTCTCGGAAATATGGAATTTCTGCAGATGGATTAGGAATCACAAATCCACCAATGACAAGATGCTAAGAATAATAAAGATTCAAAAGGAAATAATTAAGAAAACAAGAAACAATATAGGTAGACAAAGAGCAGAATTACTAAAACCAAAATTTAAGTTGTGAGAAGATACATGATGGAGGAAACATGTGATAAGTACAACAATAAAGATACATGTTTTAGTTCATCCCAGCACAGCATTTTAAATTTGCAACAGTCCACTTAGTGAACTCAAGTTTTAGTATCCAGATTAGTTTTGAAATGTCAATTATGGAATATCTGGACTACAATATTGTGCACGAACATAAAAAATGGGGCGCATAAACAGCTTGAGCAATCTTGCCAGTTCACAGAACCTAAATGGATAAACAATGAAAAACGATCAAATGTAGACAGGTGGCCATATTTGGTACTGCTTATCTAACTCTCCATTCAACTAAAAAACCTGTGGTAATCTTTGACACATGCACGCATTTTTTTTTTTTTTGCTGATGATGATGGAAGCGTACCATCAGAAAGATAAAAGAAAGAAACTAAAAGGATACTGGTAGAGTAAAAGCGAGTGACACAGCTAGCCCCACATGCCCCACATGTTGAAGGTAAAGTATCAACCTGCAATTACAATAAAGAGCAATTTATGACAAGAATTATCAGTAACACAGTGCATCATGTAAGACAAATGTATACCTCTTCCGGTGCAGAATATCTGCACAAGGCTGCTGCAACTTCCTCAGTTTTACCCTGGGCAATTGCACGCTGACCAGAAATAGCCCCAACCGAACCATGTGGCTCTTTTTGGCTTATGTTGGAATGATTTTCACTATCAACCTGCCTTTCAGTCTCTTCCTGTAGAGATGGTTCAACAAGAAAGCCCAGTGATGCCTGTTGCTCGCTGGTCCTTTCATAATATCTAACAGACAGAAAGGGATCTGATGATGGAGCCAATCTGCACAGGATAAAATGAGAAACTTCGATCAAATTGAGAACAAGAAAAATGTGATATGGCTTGGAGGCTGTCTATACATCCTAGACCCACAATGTGCTGCTTCAGAATTCAAATTTCAAATAATCCAAAAAGAGTTTTACGATTGCATTGCAGGATATCATAGTTTATGGTCATATTATGCCCTTTGGGGGAGATAGGAACATTATATAAGCCGACTCTAATCCTGACCATTGAGCTACCATAGATACTACTACTATAGTCCAAAATTCATCATATTGCAACATTCAGAACAATATAATGATATGCAGTGAAACTTACCTGAGACAAAGGTGCCTGCAAATAACCTAATAGAGCAAAGATACTAACCATTTAACAACATGCCTAACCCTGGCAGTGCAAGTGGCATTGGCCATCATATTAAGCTCAATTACTTGCCAATAGTTGTTACTCGACTATTCTACCTATCAAGACCAAAAAGTATTCTACCTATCAATTCCTTCCTAAACTTATTTGACTTCCTAAAACTTCAGATGAGATGGCTCCACAATTTACTACGCACAGCAATTGTGGTAGTTTTAACAATGAATCAAGATGCCACAAGTGCATTAAACAGCACCAATAATACACTATCTCAGTCAAAGAACATATGAGGTTAGAAGTAACAGATTCTTCACTGGATTACATGAAACATCATGAGTTAAGCTATATCTGCTACCAAGCAAAAACCCATTCGAGCAGGTTCTAGAAACATTGAAACATCTATAAAACATTAAACAAATTATGAATATTGGCATGTCAAAGCGTTGACATGGCATTTTAGCATGTGTTAATAACAGCAGAAGCAAATAAAAGGCTAGATTCAGTTCTTTCAGCCTTGATGCAAAATAGTTTACCATAATATCTAGATACTCCATGCAAGAAACAACAGAAGTAGGAGAGTAAGATATGGGAGTGCATATCTAAGATTTTCAATGCTAAGAAGAGAATTCTTACGGGTTCTCAATAAAACTATTTCCAGAAGGATCATCAAGTATAAAAGTAAAAGCCACATTTCCCGCCACAAGTGACCTCAGTTTTATCAAAAATTGATCAATAGCTTCAGCAGTCACAGGATCCACTTTCTGCATAGCATAAAGCAGATTCATTGAGATGTGAAGAACAGGTTAAACCAAATGAAGAAGTTAAAAGGTGTGAAGTCCTTATCTCACCTTCCGTTCCTCTTGAAGGGAATCTAATTCATCTGCAGCTCTAACAAGTATCCCTTCAACCTATCAGAATAGAAGAGATAATAGATTTAGGTATCCCAAATAGAAAAAACAAATGTTTTAACATTGTTCTAGCTATCTGTGTGATATGAAAAAAAATTAAGAAAAGATGCCTACTACATTGTCTTTTCTGTTGCATTTCATTTTCAGACGTAATTAAAATATGGAAGTTTCATTCGGTTTTAGCTAATAAATGGTAAATTCATTGAATTGGTTATATATATATATATATATATATATCACCTAAATTGCTAAAATCACTGCACTATAGCCACAGTGTTATGTACTTGAGAAATCAGCATAAAAGCAGATGACAGTGGTAATAATTTTTATGTAAAGTAACAAAGAACTTTTTGCTAATAACTTGCTTTAAATGAAAGTGGTTCATAGTATTACTTATCGTACGGGAATAACACTAAAAGAATTAAGAATGTTTCTGCCATTTTTAGAGTTCTTAGAAATTGTCAATGGGATCATCATAGCAGTGAAAGGCAATCTCTAAGTGAACAAAGAAACTGGTATCATATCTTGAGAGAAAAGAGAGTTCTTAGAATTTGGAACTCAGGCAAGAAGCCAACAATATCTACCAACAGTTTACCAGAACAGGTAGAATAAATTGAATAAGGACTACTAGTATCATATCTTGAGAGAAAAGAGAGTTACTGTGGAGAGTCTTCCACGTTGAGATTCAGCAGGAATCTCAAAATCCAGTTCCGGAACCTGCAAATCACAATACAGGAAAATTTCATTGCTGGAACAAGATCAGGTAGAGCAGATAGATAATCCAAATGCTTTGAATTTGATAATACAAAAATACACAAAGCATAATATCTGTAAACAATTGTCCATATTTACTAGATCTTACAAACTTACAGAGAACGAAAGAGAAATGGACTACCTTAATAATAGCAGAATCAGATTTCACCACTTGCCGATTAAGCATCTGCAACAAAGTATGATAAATTAATGAATATACTACAAGAAAAAAAACAAGACAAAACATTTTCCCAATCAATATATGAAAAGAATGGCTCCTTTACACAACAACTTCTTTGAGATACTGTAAAATATAAATGAAAATGAAATCACTATTGATAAGCAAGTAGGTGGAATGTAAATAAATAATCAAATAAAGAAAATATGTTAAGATAATATCCACATGTTTAAAGGCAGACCAATAAATTTTGCAAATGGAAAGTTCTAAGTACAATTGAGAGTTTGAGGGATAAAAAGGAAAAACAAAGTTTAGATAAAATAATAATCAGAGTAAATGACTTTAACATCACTAGTAATATAGACTTACATAAATCTCAATGGCAGATCCAAAAATCAGTACTAGGGAGAATTATCAAAACTTCTATATTAAGTGTCATACTCATAAAACTAATATTTTTTTAAAAAAATGTAGTATATTATAACTTGAATGATTGAATAATACGGAGAGAAGATGCCACCACTATCTCCCTCAGTCCGCCAGTAAACCTAATCCCTTATAGTTTACCCAATTCTGTGTGACTATAATAGATCCTTAGTGCGAAAGAGTATTGTTCTTCTGTAAACTTTAGAAATTTCCACTGTGCATTTTGCAGCAAACCTTGATTCTAATTGTCTGCTTGAGAACCTTGATACTAAATTGATGTATTCAACAGTTATTTAGTGTTAAACTATTAAGGCATTAAGTAACCGAATAGTAACAATCATTTAGACAGGGAAGCAAACCTCGCTGTTCCCTGCAGGAATTTCCAAGCTATAGCAGCATCCTCGAGGCTGGAGTTCACCGGCAAACTGGACCTCATTATTCCTAAACAATCATTTCAGGAAATAATAAAAAATATAAATACATCAAATTAAACCTATATGACAAAAATATTGAAACAAAACCTACCTCTCGTTGCAATGTGGACACTCGAATGCCATCAACACAATCTGCAAGTAAAAAGAAACCGAAACTTTGGAAACCATCTATCCTCCAACACATGAATGCAACCAAAAAATTAAGCACTAAAGGATAAAATAACACCTAAATATTCACCTCTCTGAAGTGCGGTATCCTAGTCAGCAGAAGCCTCGTCGTGCCCTGAGTAGAACAAGCCGAGTGTGTTAGCCGAAACTCCAGAGTGAAACACGCCGCTTAGTAATAGGGGAAGGGAACAAATTTTATTTTACATTCTTGAAGCAACGCATGCAGAGGGACTCGATCTGGTGGAGCGGCGCCACGGACGCCGACGCCAGATCCTCCTCTTCCGCGACGACAGCCTCCGCCGCGGAACGAAGGTCGATTATCGGGTCGCCGTTCTCCATCGAATCTACCTCGCTTCCGATCTCTTCGCCTCGGGTCGGCGTGTTAATCGCATCGCACGGGCAGGTTTAAAAGCCGCCGAGCGCACGCTTCCGGATACTCCTTTCGAAGAGTGGTGTGGGTAGACCTAGGCGCTTCCAGAACCTGAATTATATGAGCGAGGACTGTCTGATATTCTATGCGACCAAACTCCTCGATCGAGTTCCGCACCGGTTTGGTTCGGGGTTGACGATTTGAGTTTAAATTGCAGGCGGCGAACCCGAACCGGTTATCCAGTTACACAATTTCTTTTACGGCCCAAACTAATGCTTAATCAAATATCTGAATATATTAAATATCCATTTTAGACGATAAATAGGTACTGACTTAAAAGAAGAAGAAAAAACTTAATTTATACTTTTAATCCCATTTAAATGTAAGGTAATTGTAATTAAAAGCAAAAAAATTATCATAATTAAATCTAATTATTTACCCGAGCTCAACTTAAAAAAGGCTTTGATAGCCCCCGAGTGAAGTAAAAATTAAGCCAATCATTTTAGTGGCCGTCCAGGTCTCTGGAAAACTATTAATGTTTAATATATTGATATTTCTGAATTCAAAATGGGTAATGATAGAGGGTAAAAGTCAAAAGAGCGTCTTTATGTTTTTTCCAAATTGTTGACAAAACGTCTCATTTTAATTTTTTTTCCCAAAAACCGATCCATCCCGATGTAAATGACGTAATTATTCTTCAGTATTATTTTTATTATGTGGAACCGATCAAGTATATTAAATCTTGAACCGGTGAAGTATATTATAATATCTATAATTTTATAGCTGTTATAGCTATTATAATTCATGGTTGCTACAGTTAATTATAGTTTATAGTTATATCAGTTAAAATTTTATAATTATTATAATATAAAAATAACCTTAATAATGAAGGTTAAAATTTTTCAGTCTCTGAAAGTGATTATAATATTATAAATATAGATCTTTAAATAAGATTCGATTTGTTGTATCTTGAGATTTAATCCTAATTAAAAGTTATATGATTTAAAATTTACATAATTTTTATATTATAATAATTATAATTTCATAATTGATATAATTATATAGTAATTATGAAACTATAGATACCATTTTTTTATATAGTAGCTCCATTGTTACAATTATAAAATTATATCCGTTACAATTTGTAACAGATATAAAATAGTAAGTATATGATGACTATGAAATTGTAGTGAGCATAATATATTTCAGTTTAAATTTAAATGAGAAATATAGATGAATAATAATAATAATTGATCCTGTCCAAACGCTAAATCAGCGAACGTTGAGCACGTGGTACTCTCCGGGTCGATGACGTAGATCTCTGACTGGTCGCACGAACCTCCGACGAACCTGCACAGAAGTCGGGCCGAGAAGGGGTTCTCGGCGACGACCCTCCGACGCTCAAGTCAGGTAAGCGAGTAGTGAAGAAGTGGCTCCAAATATTGTAGAACGCGTACCTCCGGCGAAGTATAAGGCTCCTTATATAGAGCGGTGAAAGAGCTCACGCACACCTACCGAGGCAAACACGTGTCCTTAGCCCATACCTCGGTATGTGTTTGTCAGAAAGCTTACCTGACACCATACTGCTACAGTCCATGCACGTCTTCGATGGGACAGCAGAACACCTCGTTGCCAGATTTGGAGTATGGCCTAGTCATAGGACTTGACAGCTGTCATAAGATGTTCCTTGTCCTTCTCTCCCTACCCCATGCCGGGACATCCGTCCGGTCGGCTGGACGGGGCGTCCGTCCGGCTGGCACTCATCTTACGCCCCGCCGGACGGCACTCACATCACGTCCGGTCGTCCGTATGCATCGGTATGCTGGGGAGATCCTCGGTAAGGTGCTATGTAGGGACTGCTAGCAGTATGTTACCTTATGTCTTCGGCCGAGCATGACTTCCGCTCGGCCTTTCGTTACTGTTCAATCGAGCGCCGGAACCCCAACTCCTGTCGGGGCGCCTTTTGCCATCGGTTATTCATCGGTCGGCCGGCCAGGAGGTCGGCCCATCCTTCCCCGGTCGACCACCTGGCCCTTTGACTTCCACGTGTCATTGACCCCTCAAAATAAAGGTCCCCTGTTCTAACTGCCGGATCAATAATAATAATAATTATTATTATTATATATGGGTAGGATTTTTTAAAAAATGTGATTCCTACACGTAAGGAGCGTCTTTTTATCAAATAATAAATTTATCATTGTTCAAATTCTTATATTTTTTATAACATGTGATATCAGAATAATATTTAATTGCTGTTCAGTTTAAGTTGCTCATATCACTTATAGTTGCTAATAATCTAATTAAAAAGAGTGTGAATAAACATAAATAGAAAAATATAAAACACAAGTAAACTCATCACAACATTTTACTAAACCGCGTATTGGTTTTGTGTATTATCCAAAATACATAGCTCATTTTTGGATTGATCAAATTGTGTATCCTTTTCCATAATACCCTTACTGCTTTTCACTGTCCATCAAAACAAAAAAAAAACTCTAAAATGCTTTATTTTTTCCACTATAAAAAACTAATCTATTAGTCCTTCATCTCTGTCTCAACGAGTTTCCACCATTGTCTCTTTCGCCTCCATCCAGTGAGTTGAGATCCTCTATCCTCAAAATGATGTATCCTCATATCTCTTCATCGATCGGACGATCATAATGGCCTCGTGATGTGCATTGCATCTTTGAGATATGATTCAACTCGTTCGATCGGCGAGGGGACATGGGGACACACCATTTTAGGGACAGAGGATCTCAACTCCCATCCAGTGGCGCAAATAGACACAATAAATCGATGACAATTTGAGGTTAAGGATAGAACTGTGAATCAATTCATAGTGGGTTATGGGAATCAGTGGTGTTTCTAATCGAGATTTGAAAGAAAGCGAACCATATGGAACCCGTGGCCAGCAACTTTAAGGACACTAAGGTTACGTTTGGTATGGTGTAATCTACCTTGTAATATAATCAGGATTATATTACAAGGTTGATTATTTTTTTTGGTTTAATTTAAAACTTGTAATGTAATATAATCTGGATTACAAAAAGTAATGAAGTTTTGTAATCTAGATTACAAAGCAAATACTATGTAATCCGATTACATTACGTGCTCACTGTTTAAGTAAAATTACAATGTCGAATATACCCCTAGTCCACTGCGACCGCCGCCCACCGCCGTCGGCCGCCGCCACCGGTGGCCAATGCCGGTTGTCAGTCGCCAGTCGTCGTCGGTCGCCGCCCACCGTCGATTGCCGCCGCCGCCGCCCACCATCATCTGCCGCCTCCACCAGCGACCACCGCCAGCCGCCTCCGGCGACCACCGCCCGCCATCGTTGGCGGTTGTCTCCGTCACCGATTGTCGACCGCCAGCGGCGGCTGCCGCCGGTCACCGCCCACTCCGGTCGCCGTCGCCGCCGCCCACCGCCATCGGCCGCCTCCACCGTCGACCACCGCCAGCCGTCGCCGCCGCCTCCGGTGACCACCGCTGGCCACCGCCCGCCACCGTCGCCGGTTGTCTCCGTCGCCGGTTACCGATTGCCAACGGCCGGTGGCGGCTGACGGCGAATGGCGGAGGAGGGCAACGGCGACAACCGCTGGTTGTCGCAAGCTCCGATAGAGGTGCGGCAGCCATCTATAGAGGTCACGGGATATTTTTGTCATTTTATAATAATACGAATTACATTGTTTATAAAAAATAATGGACATTAAACAAAAGAATGTAATCACCCTTGTAATCAAAGATTAAATATATTATATTACCAAATGTAGTAATGTAATCAAGATTACATTACATTACAAATTTGATTACATTACAAGTTAGATTACATTACACCCAACCAAACGTAGCCTAAGTGGTGACTTGGTATGCTGGGCTCTGATACATCAGAGAAGTCAGTTATGAGGGATGAAAAATAAGCGCTTTCGGAGGATGAGACTGACTTTGTCTATTATTCCCCTAGAGGACGACTCCAATCGCAGGAGTGTCAATGCGTCTTTGGTAGCGAAGTAAGATTTTGATTTCGAATCAAAGAACGAACTTTGTGTATTTTAGAATGATTCTATTTTTTACCGATAATTGTTTGATGAAATGTCAAGACACACCTGAAAGTGGAGACGAAGGTTGAGAAGAAGGCGGATACCGCCTAATTGTTTGTGAAGGTTAGCATGAATGAGACTCCTTACTTGAGGAAGATTTACCTCAAGATTTATAAGGGGTACAAGGAGCTCAGGAAGAACTTGAATACTATGTTCAAATGTTTTTCTTTAGATAAGCAAGCATAATTTAATTGCTTCTACCCTCATAAATTGGCATGTTTTTATGTTTCTCAATAATTATTATTGCAAATTATTGATTCTCAAATCTCTGTGAATGTGAATATGTCATCACTTACAAAGAGACAAATGGTGACTTGATGTTGGTTGGAGATGTTCATTTGGAGTTAGTGTAGCTGTGTTTGAATAAATATTCCTTTTTCTTGTGAATTAACAAAAATTTATTTAATTACTATTTGTAGAATATTTATTTTTTCTTGCAAAAGACTAAGTTAATGAAAGAATATGAAACAAGAGACCTGGAATTAAGATAGCAAGAAGTCAACTAGTGGTACAAAGAGATACAAATGGAAGTTAAGTATTTACCTCATGAAATTAGTTATTTTGTCCAAGTTTATATATGTTGAACAGAGAAAGGAAAGAACGGAAGTGGATTTTAGATCATCTTATCATTCCTATTTAGACAAGAAGTTAAATATATGAAAAAGAAAATCATAAGACAAGATATTAAACGTTGTTCAAGCGTACATTTAGCTGAGAATATCATACATGTTGTATATAAAATGTGTCCACCTTTTATGATATAATAAAATTATGTTATATGTTCTTTTGCAAATTGTTAAATTTGAAATGTGTCATTAAATATTTGCTTCTTCCTATTGTTATGTGAAAGAAAAGGAAACTATCAACTTGAGATCTATGGTAGTTTGTCTATTGTAAATTGATATTTGGTATGTAAGTATGTTATAAAATGATCTTGTTATTTTATTTGAGAAATATTAAATCTTAATCTATGTTGAATTTTGTTTAAAGTCATTTTGAGATCTCTATATGCATCAATCACTTTGAATGAAACGGGTTGATGGACCTTCACCATTCAAAAATTAAAAAATTAGATATTCTTAAAAGAATGGAAGTCCAAGAAACACATTTGTGGTTTCAGTCAGAGAGCATAATCATCGTGACCCTTATAATGAATTTTTGACATCATTTATCATATTTAAATCGAGTTGAAAAAAAATCATTGCTCTCAATATAGTATATACATTGATATTTGAGGTCGTGAATATATTCAAGAACATTAGACTTAGATGAGTACATAGATTTTCATTTGAAATAATTCCGAGTTCTTTAAGTTCATCAGTCACTTTTAGACTAAACTAGCTAATAGACTTAGAAATCTCAGATTATATCAATTCTAACCTATATGGTTTATGAATTGGCAAGAAGCTAAATATAACCTCCCTTACTAGTTACATGGTGGAATCCAAAAAAATAATAATAAATAAGATGAAAAAAAAAAGATAAAACAAATTCTTTCGACCCTTTGAAATGGCCTTAAATGGTTTTTTTTATCCTAAAATTGGACAGTTACAAGTTATTGTCATAGATATTCGAATTTGACTAGTTGTATGCCTCTTATTTCATCCGGAGTCAAAAGTTATGACCTTTACAAATTATGACCTCTAGAGAACCACTTTTGGGATGAAATCGACCGATGGACCTACGATATTTAAAAACATATCAGTTCACTGCTATATTGTTCATTGTCACAGAAGCACTCGGAGTCAACTGCTACAATATCTCAATCGGTTGTCGATGACTTTGTTTACGTTGTTGTTGGTCTGTAGAAGGCTATGCTGTCAGTTTTGTCTACTGATGGACATAGAGATGTCTAAATCATTCTAAACAAACTCCTATGTGCTCAGCTTAGTCTTCGTATTACACTCATGTCGTCAAACACGATCGCGATATCCTGTATTGAACCCATTTTTTTAACTCATTCTCGCCTTGAGAAATAATGTCAGAAGCTCATTGTAAATAGTAAAACAATGATATTCATTATCCGACATCACAAATTGTAAGTACCCCATGATAGTTTTGATGTGGTTAACCAAGTTAAGTTAGGTCTTGTGTATTTGATCCTTCTGTCTAAGTGTATAGGAGTAGGGCTATAAATGAACCAAGCGTTCGTGAACAAACTTAGTGTTCGACTTGGTAAGAGCTTGTTTATATTCATTCAATATACATAAGATTAATTAAAGAAACAAGTTTGAACAACTCGTTAAGCTAAACAAACAAGCTTGAACACATATGTGTTCAGCTCGTTAACGTTCGTAAACAATGTTCGTGAACAACGTTCATGAACAATGTTCACAAACCATATTCATTAATAAAACTCTTTTCAATATGCTAAATAAATAATAAAATATAATAAAATAAATAAATAAATTTAAATGATCAAACTCGATAATTAATCAAACAACTAAAAGTTTCAAACAATCAAACAAGTTTGAATTGAGAGTTTGATAACATATAAACGAACCAAGCTCAAACCAAGCTCAAGCTAAGTTTCAAACAAGCTCATGAAAAATAAACCAAGCTAAGCTTGAACACTCATTTCAAAATCTTGGTTCATTTTAAGCTCGGCTCAGTTCGGCTTGGTTACCTTATCAAACAAGCTTGAACACCTTAAAGCTCGGCTCGGCTCAACTTGTCTACTTCCCTATGTAGGAGCTTGGAACACAAGAAGTAAAGAGGAATACACAGCTAGCGAGAAAGATGGCATGGGAAAGAAACTAACGAGCTCAGTACATATGAGGGACGAGATGTTGCGGAAGAGTATACTGGTGGACGAGAAGGATGTGCACGACGTTCGAAGGACAAGAAGTTGGGAAGAAAGTCTGCTCGAGGAGAAGGTCGAAGTTGGGTTTAGGTAAGCTCAACTCCAGTCAGTCTGAGAATCACCTACGCGAAGATATCAACTTTGGGTTGAGTTTCCTTGTGGAAGACGTCTTCCATCGCTAGAAGATGTTTTCGATGAACAGTACGAAGTCGCCTTCTAATCTTTGAAGGAGCCTTCCGATAGTTATTAGCCATGGATAGAGTTTTATCCTCAGCAGATAAAACCCAATAAAGGCAAATATAAAGTCATTATCTATGTCTTTGTAAGTGATGGTATATTCACATCTATTGCAGCCTCCTTTTCTTGATACTTCTCTTGCAAGAGATTTGAGAATCAATAATTTGCAAAACTAATTATTGAGAAATACAAATACATATGATAGCAACAATTAAATTATGCTTGCTTACCTAAGAAAAATCATTTGAACATGTTATCCAAGACCTTATTAAGCTCCTTGTACTCCTAGTAAATCTTGAGGTCAATCTTCCTCAAGTAAGGAGACTCATCCATGCTAACATTCACAAACAACAGGTAGCATCTGCCTTCCTTTTGCCCTTCAGTTGTGCCTTGAAATACCATCACAACTACCGGCAAAAAACATAGAACCACCTTAAAACATAAAATTCACATCTTTATCTGAAATAAAAAATTTACTACGTCACTAGGAACACACTGACACTCTTACGACTGGAGTCGCCCTCTGACGAAGATTTGATGAAGCTAGTCTCATCAGCACTCATTTTTCACTCCTCATGATCGACTTCTCCAATGCACCAGGGGCCAATGGACCAAGCCGTAGCTTGGTGCCGTTGACATAACTCGCCACAACTTCTATGTGTTGATATAGAAAATATCAGACGATCAAACCTAAATTTTCATTATGACAAAAAATTTAAAATTAAAGTTTCGATCCTATACTATTTCATTCGCTTTCTTCTAAATCTTGATTAGAAATACCTCTGATCTAAAGCCAACCAAGAATCGATCCAAAACTCTAGCTTTGATTTCAATCTGTTGCCGACTTATGAGACAATGTCTCTTTACGTAACTGGACAGAGGCAAAAAGGATGATGGAGGGAACGGTGGCTTCTTCCACTTGTCATTGAATTGAATGGACTTCACGCGCAACGGCGCAAGCTCTCTTTTATCTTTTGGTGGCCTTATGGTTGTTGGCTCCATTAAAAGCCATCGGATCAACATATCGCAAATTGATTGACCCAAAATAAATAAATAAATATTTATTGTGAATTGGAGTTCATTTAGATTCGTGCAGATCCATTTGTTGGCAATCGGAACCGTCGATGCGACACGTTCCTCCCTCACATCTCACCGGCACCGCGTTCTTCCATTCCGTCCGCTTGTTTCCTAGCTCTCGCTCGTCCCTTGCTTGCCCTCTTTTCCTCCTTGCTTTAGCCCTTCTTCCGCTGTTGATCTCTGCCTCCGGTAGATCGGTTTCGTTCCGTCCGTAGAAAAAGGGGCGATGGGAGGCGGCAATGGCCAGAAGTCGAAGATGGCGCGGGAGAGAAACATGGAGAAGAACAAATCGGCCAAGGGTATCTCCTCTTGTTTATCTCTTGGAATCACATGCTTTTGTGTGTTATTGGAGGAAAAAAAAACTTTTTCTCATGGCTTTGTAAAGTCTCATACTGTTTCTCCCCGGCCGATTGATCGTTTTTGCTTTTCGTTGTTTTTGTTTGCAGGGAGTCAGCTAGAAACGAACAAAAAGGCCATGAACATCCAGGTTGGCGCTTTCCTTATTTTACCTTCCTTTTTTTCTTGTCTTTGTATAGTTAATTTCTTGTTCAATTTCTGCGTGGACTACCGACCATTTGAGTCTAATTGAAGGCAATTTTATGGATTTGGGTGTGAAGTGAATTAAATTTTGAGTGGGGTACGTGTTTGGATGGATAGTTGGTCAGGAAATATAGGGTTTTTTGCTCTCTCCTTTTCTTCCATCGATTAGAGTGAGTGGAAGGCGGGAGGGGTAGAGGCAGACAGGGAATTCCAATAAATGCATTGAAAGTGATTTAATTGAGTTTAATATTACTAGGCCAATGGAAATATGAGATTTCATTGGAGCCAAACTAGATGTGATACATACGGCTAGCTAATTCTCTGACTGTTTCAATTTGAGTTCAGTGAAACAATCTTCCCTGTTGAAATATTTAGCTTCAAGTTCTTTGCGTTGTTTGTGCATACCCATTCTGTCGTATCGTTTGCATTTCCTCATGAAACTTTGACTTAGTTAACTATCACAAAACTTTCATTTATATGGCTCACCATTGGTCAACCTATTTAAATAAAAGTGGTAGAAGTATTCTTCATTTCCACAGGATCTGATGTACCAATGCATTGGTGTTTGGTAGGCCGACCAAAAACAATAGATTTTTCCAAATAATTTTATATCCATTACAATTAGGAAAGACGCAATATGCTTTGCTTTGATCTTCATATTTCTTTCTTGGACAACAACTTTTTTTTTAAAAAAAAACAAAACCGGTTCACTTGGATAATGATTTACTTTGAGTTGCAACATGTTTGTGGTCTGTGAGTTATCTTGACAAAGAAGCAGCTCACAGTTCATTTATGATGAACTCGGTGAATGGGCCAACAAGGACAGCTGGTAAATGCTTTAGGATGTGGTTGGTGAGGTTTTGGTTCGAGATCTGACTTTGTCAAAATATTTGAGGATGGAGGCTCAGAGGCTTCCATCTATATCATTTTTTTTTCAAAAAAAAAAACAATTTGGTATAGAGAGAGAGCTAGGGATGCGATAATTATTATGAATGCAATGATGTTTATGTTTTTAAGGAAGATTAGCAAACTTACATGTCAGATTTCGATCCTTTTATGCACATATGTTGTCTGTTCATCACTATAAGAACTTCTTGTTTGCATTTTGTTATCCCTCTTAGATGAATTTTAGTTTTATATGTTTAACTTTTGCCATGATGATCATTTATATTATAGGTCACCTATGAATCCACATCTATGCTCCATCTGCTTGCTTCCTCAGAATTGGGAAACTGTATTGATAATGGATAGCAACGTTTTCTTTGGTAGACACTAAAGAAGATAACCTCTGATCTGTAGACATCAAAAAGAAATAGGAAATTTTTGGCACATTGAAGATAGCATTACAAAGAAACCAGAGAAATTGTAGTACAAACCATTTTTTCTTCTTCTTCTAATTATCTTTTACCAACAAAAGAAGTTTATTCATTCTAGCAGCATTCCAAACCTTCTTTTGACAGATTTATAGGATTATAGGTTGAACAATGCATTTAGAAGATGCCAAAAAAGTCATTCCTCTTAGCAGAATAGCAGTCAGTACCATCCTATTTTCTTTTGAGCTATCTGATTTTGCATGTAATGGCTTCTTCAATTATATGATAAGTCCAATGGGAACTTTTGTGCATCAGAGATGGAAGTATAGGTGAGTTGAAAGGATTGGAGGGCGAAGGGGGAGTTATAAAGTTCATTATAAAGCTGATAAATGGAATGGAAGAGAACTCCTGCCCTCCTCTTAAACTCTTCAACCTAAATAAGCCCTTCATTATTCACTCCTACCCATTTTTTGACTAAAAGCTCTATTCTCTATGTATTGTGACTACTGGATTGGAATTTTTAGCATTCAAAAGACACTCTTTACTGCTTCTTGCAGTACTGTGCTGTCAACCAGTCATATATATTATTTAGGTAGGAATGTGTTATGTTGAACCAATAACACCGAACCCGGGACGACTAGCTTGGCTCCACAAAAGTTTTCCTCCGGCCGCTAGGATAAATCGGGAAGTGCTCGTGGCAGACGGCTTAGAAGTCTAGCATCATGTGGTTACGCATCTCGTTTGGAAGAAAAATCCCTATAAATGCGCCATAGCTGGGAATCGAACCACGGGTGTCTGGGTGACAATTTGACACCCTTCCGTGCACCGTAGCTTTGGGGGCAAGTAGGAATGTGTTATGGATTTAGTGCACCATGCTTAATTGTTTGGATATTGGATTAAGAAAGTTTACATTGATTGTTTAAAATGTCAGTTTCTATTCTTGTAATTGTTCAAAGATACTTAGAAGCTATTGCATGAAAAGCATTAACAATGGTTAGCATCTGATCATCTAATGTAAATTTATAAACCACTTTAGTGATTTGCCATCATTTTCCCCACATCAATTCGTGTTTGTCAGATCTACCATACGAATTCAATCTCTTGATTGAACTTTATGCAAATAATAGCTCCTTAATTCTTAGCTGCTTTTATGGTAGTTCTCTTATTGCAGAATCCACCATTTATCTAGAAATCTACAGTCCTAATGATGCTTTTCTTAGTCATGTTCATTCACTAACTGTGATTCTTAATGTGAATCCAGTGCAAGGTATGCATGCAAACTTTTATATGTACTACGACAGAGGTCAAATGTCGAGAACATGCAGAAGCAAGGCATCCCAAGAATGATGTCTATCAGTGCTTCCCCCACCTTAAGAACTAGTGCCAGACTATAGGAGAAGCATGTCTTTGTAGTCCAATTAGATGTGTCAACTGTTAATGTATGACGATACGAGTGTGCCAGCTTTAATTTGGTCTACTTTTATATCTGGAATTTTATGTTAAACTTATGCCTCTGGTGTGTTGAACATGCTTCTGGGACTAATGTCATTATTGTACTCCCAGCTATGTTATTGTGATACCGGTAGAAGATTTATGTTCTATACTTTGTTACTGTGTTATCGGTGAACTATGAGATATAG
Source organism: Zingiber officinale (assembly GCF_018446385.1). Taxonomy (NCBI): domain Eukaryota; kingdom Viridiplantae; phylum Streptophyta; class Magnoliopsida; order Zingiberales; family Zingiberaceae; genus Zingiber; species Zingiber officinale. Next base: position 1,627,808 of record NC_056004.1, read on the forward strand.
TAATCCTGGGCAATTTCATTCAGTGCTCTGTCGTTGAGAAATTTCTTTAATGTCAAGCAATTTCATCTTTATTCTGCAGCCCATGCAATCATTTTCATGTCAGCATACTTGGCTCGCAAACATTCTCTTGTGGGCCATACAACAAAAATGTAGACCAATATCGTTATGAAATAAGTTGCATGAACTTTTTTTAATCAGGTATCCCGATTTTACCATCTGATTAATTTTAAGATAGACAGTATTTCACTCACTACTTAAATTGACGAAGCGCAATGACTCACGTGTAGAATTGACTGTAGTTTTCAGGGATATGTGCGGCTTTTTACTGAATGTAGGTAATTTTTTAAAATTACTAAACTATGTAAGTTGGAAAATGATAAAATCATGTATGTTATACTAATTTTATCCCGGTTATTATTTCCAATCGAATCGATATTTTTTATGAGTCGAATAATTTTTTTCATCGGTTGATTTAGATTGAAATTAGTTGATCAATTGGTTTTGAGACCTAAAGATCTCGGAAGTATATTAAACCAGTTCCTATGTGTTCATCTAATTCTTCTGATTATATTTATGCCTTTAAATATCAATTTGATCTGATATATTGAGAGCAATGATTTTTTTAACATGAAAATAAGTTCAAAAAATTAATTCATGTTCAAAAAAAATATTGCTCTTAATATATTAAGTCAAATTTATATTTGAAGGTATGGATATAATCATGAGAATTAGACGAACATATAGAAACTAATTTCATGACAATCATAGATCATTTGTCTATCAAACAATTTTTACTAAAATAGATATTTTTTAAAATTGATTTTGAAATCCATCGTGAATCGTAATATTTTTTTAAAAAATTAATTCGTGTTCAAACGAACATTGCGTTTAATATATTGTGTCAAATTAATATTAGAAGATATTTATATAATCAAGATAACTAGAGGAATATATAGAGACATAGTTTCATATTATTCCAAGGTCTCTAGGTCCATCAATCGGTTCGAATAATTTTAGCCAAAAACGATTGATAGAACTAGAGATCTCAGAATGATATAAAATTAATTCATATGTATTCGTCTAGTTTTTATAATTGTAAAAATGTCCTCAAACATCAATTTGACCCAATATATTGATAGCAATAAGTTTTTGAACCTGGAAATGTATTCGAAAAACTAATTCGTGTTAAAAAAATCATCGCTCTCAATATATTAAGTCAAATTGATATTTGAGGACATAGATATAACCAAGAGAACTAGATGAACGCATAAAATTGATTTCATGTCATTTTCGAGATCTCTAGGTCTATCAGCCCGTCCATTAGTTAATTTTGACCGAAATCGGCTAATGGATGGATTTTTCGAAAATCGATTCGATTGGAAAAAAGATTAATCAAATCAATTTCTGATGGATTTTTCAAACAGTTTGGAAAATCGATCCAACTGAATATTTTCCAATTGAATTGATTTTTGGAAAATCCATCCATCAATCGATTTTAGACAAAGCTAGCTAATAAATGGGTTGATGAACCTAGAGACCTCGAAATGATATGAAATCAATTCATATGTGTTTGTCTAGTTCTCCTGATTGTAAAAATTCTTCAAATGTCAATTTGACCTAATATATTTAGAGCAATGATTTTTTTATCACGAATATATTTGAAAAACTAATTCGTGTTTAAAAAATAACTGCTCTCAATATATTAAGTCAAATTGATGTTTCATAGTATGGATATAATCATAAGAACTAGAAAACTCATAGGGCATTATTTCACTTAATTCCGAGCTCTCTATATCCATCAATTGATTTTAGATTCATTTGGTCAAAATCGGTTGATGGACCTAGAGAACTTGAAAAGCTAATTCATGTTCAAAAAATCATTGCTTTCAATATATTGAATCAAATTGATATTTAAGGGTACAGATATAATTAACCTGTACCCACAATAATTTTTTGAACATGAATTAGTTTTTTTAGTTCTCTAGGTTCATCATCCGATTTTGACCAAATGAACTTAAAATCAATTGATGGACATAGAGAACTCGGAATGAAGTGAAACCATGTCCTATGAGTTCTTATAGTTCTTATGATTATATCCATGCTCTCAAACATTAATTTGACATAATATATTGAGAGCAGTGATTTTTTAAACACGAATTAGTTTTTCAAATATATTCGTGATCAAACTATCATTGCTCTAAATATATCAGGTCAAATTGATATTTGAGGGTATTTTTACAATCACGAGAACTAGACAAACTCATAGAAATTGATTTCATGTTATTCCGAGGTCTATAGGTCTATCAACCAGTCCATCAACCAATTTTGTCTAAAATCGGCTGATGGATGAATTTTCTGAAAATCGATTCGACTGGAAAATATTCAGTCGAATTGATTTTCAAACTGTTTGAAAAATCCATCAGAAATTGATTCGACTGATTTTTTTTTTTCAATCGAATCGATTTTCGAAAAATTCATTCATCAGTCTATTTATGTCAAAATCGACTGATGGACCTAGAGACCTCGGAATGACATGAAATCAATCTTATATGTTCCTTTAGTTCTTTTGATTATATCCATGCCCTTAAATATCAATTTGACCCGATATATTGAGAGCAATGAGTTTTTGAACATGAATTAGTTTTTCGAACATATTTTTAGGTTCAAAAAATTATTGCTATTAATATATTAGGTCAAATTGATGTTTGAGAATATTTTTACAATTAGAAGAACTAAACGAATACATAGAAATTAATTTTATGTCATTCAGAGGTTTCTAGGTCCATCAACCGTTTTCGGCCAAAATTATCCAAAATTGGTTGATGAACTTAGAGACCTCGGAATAATATGAAACTAAATCTCTATGTATTCATCTAGTTCTCCTGATTATATAAATGCACTCAAATATCAATTTGAGAGACAATATATTGAATGCATTGTTCGTTTAAACACGAATTATTTTTTAAAAAATATTATTGTTTACGATGAATTTTGAAATTAATTTTTAAAAAATCTATTTTGGAAAAAATCATTTGATAGGCAAACTATCTTTGATTGATATGAAATCAGTTTCTATATGTTTATTTGATTCTAATGATTACATTCATGTCATAAAATATCAATTTGACTCAATATACAAGTAATGATTTTTTGAATATGAATTAATTTTTCAATTATATTTTCATATTCAAAAATTAATTGTTCTCAATATATTTAGGTTAAATTAATATTTGAAGATATGCATATGAAATATATAGAAACTGATTTTATATAATTCTAAGATCTTTAGATCCTGAAATCGATTGATGAATTAATTTTGATCTAAATCGACTGATAAAAAAATAATTCCACTTATAAAAAATATCAATTCGACTGAGAACAGAAATAAAGATAAAATTGGTATAGCATACATGATTTCACCATTTTCTAACTTACCTACATACTTTAGTAATTTTATAAAATTACCTACTGAGTTCAATAAAAACCGCGAACTGTGTACAGTAGTAAAGGTATTAGTATAACATACATGATTTCACCATTTTCTAATTTACCTACATACTTTAGTAATTTTATAAAATTACCTACTGAGTTCAATAAAAGCCGCGAACTGTGTCATGTCTTACCTCACCCTGTCTGATTTCGTAGTTGAGCCGAGTTTGAATTTAATAGTATTTAATTCGTGAGTTAATACATATGTATATTCAGAGGATCACAGGCACGATTAAGATCCTCTTTGATATATATATATATATATATATATATATATATATATATATATATATATATATATATATATATATATATACCAAAATTTATATTTTTTTATTAAATTTAATAGTAATAGTTAATACCAAAATTTATATATATATATTTTTTTTAAACAGAAATAAAGTAGATTAACAGTAAATAATAACAGAAGTAGATATACAGTAAACAAAAATAACTTGACAGTAAACAGTAATTATAAAACAGTAATAGTTAATAGTAAACAGTAAATTTTTTTTTTTTTTTTTTAAAACAGAAATAAAGTAGATTAACAGTAAATAATAACAGAAGTAGATTAACAGTAAACCAAAATAACTTGACAGTAAACAGTAATTGTAACACAGTAATAATTAACAGTAAATAGTAAACAGTAAATAGTAAATAGTAAAATAGTAAATAGTAAACAGTAAATAGTAAAAGAAAAATACAGTAATAGTGAAGTGCAGAAATAAAGTAGATAGTCACAATACCGTGATGGTATGGTTAAATATATTGACTTTTTAAATTTTTACTCTTTTTTTTTTTTTTTTTTTTAACTAAACTGCTTTCTTTTCTTGTTTGTTTTCCAGGGAGCCTCACCTGTTCAGGACCTCACCTTTCAATCAGTGCCCCGGCTTATGCGTAAGTTTTTGGGTTGCTACCCTTCTTACTTAGCCCGCACAGGTCTTATATGATTTTGGTTATTCCTGATACAGTTACTGTTCACCTATCGGTTACTAAGACAAGGACTGAGGAAAAGAACCAAGACGAGAGAGACAGAAACTTAGATTATCAGTATAAAACAAGCAACAAGCATAGATCTTATTTAATAGAGAATTTTTACAGAGAGTTACATAAAATTTTTACATAAAGATAGCTTACATAGAAGACAACATATATTACATAAAAGTACCGAATTTTTACATAACTTAACAGAGAGAACTTACAAACACACTTGCGCAAACTTGAAGAACAGCGGAAGAGTATGGACAGTAGTGAGTGCAGTGGGGGAAGTGGATGCCTCAGCAAGAGAGTTTTGGGGTCTTTTTATAGGAGGAGGAGAGAGCTTTTCTTGGAGGAGAAGGAAAGCAGAGAAAGAGAGGGGCCTGGAAAGAGAAAGCTTGGCGAAGGACAAGTGGAAAGCTCTAAGAAATAGAAAGGGGGCCTGGCAAAAGAAGGGTTTAGTTGAGAGGACAGATGGCTTCTTTTTAGGTGGGTGGACATAATGGCTAGGTGGCAGAAAAAACGTCATGAATGACGTTTCATGACGTTTTTGGTAGATGTTCTCGTAGTGTTGTGTTTATGGGAGAGGACGTCATGGATGACGTTATTAAGTCTCCATTAAGTTGTCGAGATTATTGTCACTGGTAAGATCCAGAGAGGGAGTTTGTGAACTTCCGGCTAAGTCTGACTGCATACTTCTGTTGAGTGCTGCTCTATATGCTCTAGCAGAGAGAACAGAGCTGGCTAGTCTCTTCTGACAGTATCTTTCAGTTTTTCTTTTATAATGTTGAAGCAATGTCGTATGCTGTGTTTTGAAGGAGAAAGGGAGGAATCTAGTCCCCATATCTTTTGGCCAATAGATCTTCTCAGTATAAGTTTCTCCTATTAGGAAGTAATTATCTGGATCTGTCAAGCGATCCCAAGCCCAATTAGTTCCTTGTACTGATGCTCTCCAATGCTTTAATTGATCTTCAATAGTAGGAAGAGCTTCCCAATGGAGATCGGGGTCAGATGGGTAATCTTCAAGTTCTGTTTGGATACCCCCGACTTCATTGATATCTAGCTTAACCAGATGTTTGGCTGGTTCAATATTAAGGTTAAGCCATTCCGGTGGAGAGCTGTCAAAAGTACATACAACAAACGTTTCCTCTTCTTCGAGGGCCAGAGAAATAATAGTACCAAGCTTTTTAGGAAAATCTTTAACAGAATCTGGATCATGTATCCAGACTTTGTATAGTAGTCCATAGTCCATCAGAAGAAAAGGAGTAATAAGCCTTCCTTTGTATGAAATTGCTTTATACCTTTCATAGTCTAAGTTGGCTTTTCGGAAGGAATATAGCAACTGGCATGGACATCCGTATTTAGCAGAGTCTTCACAGGTTGGCCCAATTTTCTGACATTTAAGTTTTGGGCCAAATTCTGCTTCATAGGTAATAGTTAGCCCAGGAGGGGGATTTTTGTGGAAGGCCTTTAATGCTTCACATAATTCAAAAAATGTCTGTAGTGTAGATTGTTCTGCTAGGTTCCGAACGTAGGAATTGATATCCTCAGGTATAGTGTTGGGCAGGCCCAATATATGGGCTGCAGATGTTCTTTGAGCAAAAGTTGTAGCAGCTTGTTCTTTTAACTGGGCCAGTGTTAGATAATTGGCCCGTTGTGGTTTCTTTTCTTCTAATGTTGTGGAAGAGGAAGGAGACCCATGAGTTCCTTCAGTAATTTGTGCATATGTAGGAGTTTCTTCTGATTGTGAGCTAGTTGGCACCATAGTTGTTGTTTTTAATAAAGTGCTAATAAAGAAATTAGCACCAAGTTGAGTCCTGGCAGCATTAAAGGCTTCTTCAAGTGAATAATACCCTTTGAAGAAAGGATGTTCTAAGCCTTGTATGGCCATATTTGTTTCCTCCCAAGTAGCATATACCCCAGCTTGTGGCCCAGAAAAGACTACATAGCAAGAGAATTTCTTGCCTGCTGGCTTTTGTATGGTTGTTAGAAAGTAGTTTGTTAAAGCATTTATGACTGCTATCTTGTGTCCGGAGCTACCAGGGATGGTAGGAATGTGCCAAATGTTATCTATCAAACAGTGTTGAATATGATCTAGTTTGTCTCTGAATAAAGAGCGAAACTGATCTTCTTGCTGTGTAAACTGTTGTAGTTCTTGTGTTCCAAATCTTAATGTTTTAGTAGCAAACGATGTGCGAACTTTCCTTGGCCGATCCATTACCTAAACAAAAATTGTTAGTGGAGTAAACGAGATAAAGTATCAGCTAAAGAATTGTTAATTCCTTTTATATGTTCCCAGTGAATACGTAAACCTTTATTAATAATATTATTTGTGAATTTTAGTTATCTCTTAGTACTTAATCCTTTTCTTAATCCTTTAGTTTGTTGGCTATACTTGACTATAGCTTCGCAGTCGGTTCGAATGGTAATTTCTTGCTTATTACAAATGAATAATCTGAAGGCTTCTAGACAATAAATAACTGCTAATATTTCAAAATCTAACGAGGTAAGATGTCCTTTTTCTTGAAATTTTCCAGAGGCATATCTGCATAAGGTTTCTGTAGTTTTAGGATCATACTTGGATGTTTTTCTAAATAAAATTCCTCCCCATCCTGTTTCACATCCATCTGTTTCGATGACTAAGTAGTCAGCATCAAGTGGTAGTGTTAACATGGGAATTGTTTTTACTAATTCTTTAATCTGTTTTACAAGTGCTATATCTTGTTGATTAAAGTGTTTTTGTCCTGTTAAGGAGGTTTTGTTGTATAAGGGGCCGCTGATTTTTCCTATATTTTTTAAATAAGGTCTAGCATAATTTAGGAGTCCTAAAAGGCTCTTAGAGTTTTAGTGTCTTCCATCTTATCTGGAAAAGCAAGGATTTTAGCAGAGATATGAGGTTGAAGGGCTATTTGTCCCTGTCCTATTTCTGCTCCTAAGAAATCAATATGAGTAGTGGCTATTGTCATTTTCTTTCGAGAAATAATCAGACCATGTTTCTCAAATAAATTAAATATAATATGAAGATGAGCATAATGTTCTTGTTTAGTCTTAGAGAAAACTAAAATATCATCTATATACACACAAGTGAAGAGAGAAAAATCTCGAAAAATGTCATCCATTTTCCTTTGGAATATTTGAGGAGCGACCTTAAGGCCAAAAGGCATAACAAGCCACTCAAAATGTCCTTCGGGACAGGAAAATGCTGTCCATTCAATGGACTCAGGATGCATTTTAACTTGCCAAAATCCTGATTTCATGTCAAATTTTGAGTACCATTTTGAGTTTTGGATTTTATTTAAGAGTTGGTCTTTGTCGGGAATTTTATAACCGTCTTCTTGACAATTATCATTTAGTCTCTTGTAATTAAATACCATTCTAGATTGGCCACGTTTTTGTTCTGATCCTTTATTAACTATAAAAGCTGGACTTCGGTGCCTAGATGTAGACCTTTGAATGGCTCCTAAAGTTAAGAGTTGGTTAATATGCATTTTGCATTCTTCAGTTTCCCAATTTGTATATTTTAAGTCTTGGGTCTTAATTGTAAGGTCTGGATTAATGATTGATAGCTTGCAGTATACTTTATCTCTGTCCCAATATTTAGTAGGATTTTCTCCAATTATTTCTAATTTTTCTAATCTAGAAATGAGAGAGTCTAAATCAGGTTTATGTGTGTTTATTAATTGAAGTAACTGTTGTGGGAGTATAAGATCATATGGGATACAGGTGTCATCAGTTATAGGGCTTGACCAGCCAAGTGGGGCTAGTTTTCCGAGTCTTGGTAGTCAGAAAAAGCTAGGGCACAGGTCTGGTTATCCGGTTGTGTCTTCTTACTAGGTTGTTTACAGGCATTTTTAGGAGAACATTGACAAGATGTGTTTTCTGAAGGTAGAAGTTCTATGTGGGATTTTGTATTTAAGGGATGGACAATAGAGGGATAGTCTGATACTATTGGAGATATTATGGGTGAGGAAAAGAAAAGAGCATAATCCTTAGTTAGAAGACAAGCTCTATCTGATGCTACCAGAAAATTTAAACCTAGTATTAAATGAATATTAGGATGTAAGAGTGGCTTAATCCATAGCTTAGGAAGTGAGAGTGGTGTGCCGTATTTACCACAGTTGTCATAAAATCTTAGATGGGTATTAGTAACAAATTGCGTGCAAGCTAACTGTTGGCCATCAAATTGTGTACTTAGTAATGGTTGTGATCGCTTTTTATAAAAGTTTTGGTAAGAGAAAGAAGTGTATTTTCATCTATGGTGGAGTTGGTAGCTCCACTATCTAAAAAGGCATGTAGGGTGAATTCATGGCCATGGATATTTACTAGACATTTGACTCTAATGTCTAAAGTTTTTCCTGTATTACATATACTAGAGGCTTTTATAAAGACTAGATCTCGATCTATTACATCTGTTGGTATAAGTTGTAAACCTTTTCCTTTATCAAGGGTAACCTGAGAAGAAGAATGTGGAGGAAAATTTTCTTTTATTTGTTTATCTAGGATCTCAATTTCTGTTTCTAATTTATTAATACGTGTTTCTAATACAGAAACTCTTGTTTCTAATAAAAAATTTCTAGTTCCTCCTTTAGAGAGCTGGCTTATAGGTATCGTAATAGAGAATAGTTGTTGAAGACAAAGATTACAGGCTTGTTTTTTACATATTTTGCAGGTTCCTCTTTTGTCTAAAGAAGGATAATAACTACAAAAGAAACAAGGAATGTTATCAGTTCCTGTTTTGAGTATCCACTCATGTATGCAGTTAAGTTCTTCTGTAGTCTTATTGTTAAGTTGTTTAAACATTAGATTTGTATCTGGAAATAGAGAGTCTTCCCATAATTCATCTAGATTGTCTAATGTATCATAGGGTATGTAATTTTCAGGATATAGGTTATACTGCTGATGCGAGGGTTGCAAGAAAGAGTTTACAAGACTGTAATCAGAAGAAGGAACAACTTCTTCTATGTCATCTACAGAAACAATAGAGTAGATAGAGGATGTATCAGAAACATCTGATTGTACTTCTATTAAGTCTAGATTTGTACAGGTAACTAGTTTTGCTTCTCGGGTATATAAATTCTTTTTATTTGGGCAGGCAGAGGATAAATGACCTGGTTCATTACAGGCAAAACATGTGATAGTATTGGCATATGTCTTCTTTGGTTTGAACTTCCGTACATGTTTTTCTTTATTTAAGTAAGGTTTCTTTTCTCTACTTTTTCTAAGATAATAAGTCTTTTTAGGTTTTATTGCCTTTGACCTTGTTACCAATTTTCTGGGTGTTCTTGATGAATGATTTAGTCTTGATTTAGGTTGGGTGAGGCCATATTGTTGAGGGGTATATATCTGACTACAAAATCCATATTGTTGATTTTTTAATTGCTTTTGTATATGGATATAGGTACATTTTTCTTTAAGTATGGAAATAATGTGTTGAATTCTTACTCCAATATTATCGTATTGTGGTGCTACATTCATGTCTGTCCAGGCTTTATGTATTTCCTTTCCTAAATCTCCTGGAAGTTTGCTAAAAGTCTTTCCCCTAGTTCAGGGTTACAATAGTTACCCGAGACTGCTGTTAATGCTAGAAAGTCATTACAAAAAGGTTTAATCCAGTTCCAACTAAAGAGTTGTAATTGTTCTAAGTCTCTCATAGCTTCTCTTTGTCTTATATCTAATCCAGTATTAGCATCTCTGGCAGTAAACAACCTATGAATTGTATAGCAAAAATTGAGTATGTTATTTCCTTGTGATGCCATCCTGGCTACTTCCTCGGGATATGTAGTTTTATAGGCTTCCCATGCTGCTCTGGCAACATCACCTAGGTAATTTTCTCCTACTCTTATCATGGCTTCTCCTGTTTCTATGTCTAGTTCATGTCTAGCTTGATAATCTCTTTTAACAGAGACTATCCATTGTTCTAGATAAGTATCATAAAGTTGCGGATCATCGCATTCTCCAATATTTAACAAGACCGAATTCTTGCCAAAGTAAGTAATTTCAGGTGGTCTTCTTTTTCCTATTGTTCGTAATAAAGGATTATTATTAGTATATGGGGTAATCTTTGTTCTTGGGGGATGTCCTTCCCCATAATCCATAGTTCTCATAGAACTTTCAGGGTATCTTACTTGTAGCGGTTGTGGTCTGAAGTTACTAGTGCTACTAGATTCGGCTGGATTCATTAGATTTACTGTTGAGAAGTAATCTTGTTTTTTAGCAATTATGTTATGCTCTTCGTCGAAATATAACATCCAGTCAGGCTCTAATTTATGGTGTAAAAGGTCAAAAGTTTCTAATTCTTTTAAATCTTCTTTAGTGAAATAATTGGCTATTTCAAATGGAATGTAAACATATTCATTTAGATCGTCATAAAATAAATAATTACTTTCCGTATTATTGTTTATAGGAGTGTCAAGTATGCTATATTCAATGTTCATTAAATTCATGTTAGTTTGAGTTTCTTCATTATCTTCTTCCTGTGATGTTGAAGGTTTATAATTATGAAATCTTACTATAGAGCTTCCATGTCTATCTTTATAAATAATGGATTCTGTTGGTTGTAAGGTTTGTGGTTTATTGTTTAATTCTAAATTAAGAGTCCAGTCCAATCCTGCAAGTAATGTTGATGAGAAGTCCTTAGGTTTGTGGAAATAAATGCCTTTTGTCGTAAGGGTTTCAATAACACTAGTAATTTGAACTTTAAAACTATTGTTAATATTTGTCATAGTTTTCCCTAGAAAGATTATGTCTATTTGAATATTATGTCTTTGAAAGTCTCCATACCCTCTGGCTTGTACTGAAATTTTAATATGTTCTATAAAGTCTGGGATTGTCATATTGAAGTTTGGACAGAAATAGGTAATTCCTAAATTGCTATTCATATCTACTTCAATGAGTCCAATAATTGCCTTATCATTGTCAGAAAATCTTGAGTCATAAAGGACTAAAAATACTTTAGCTCCTATACTTTTTCTAGTAAGTCCTCTTAGTCCAAATACTATTAATCCTAGATGTATGTAGTGATGTTTTCTTTGTAAAAGTGTTCTTGCCGATTCTTCTGTCATGAGTGTAAATCTTTCTTCACCTCCATCTGGTAGATGAAGTGGTTGTGTTCTGTGATGTCTATAAAGTGATGTCGAGAAGGACAATAGTCCTTGATTATATATTCTTTTGGGGTTTAAGGTATTTAATTGTTCGTTAGAAAAAGTGTCTAAATTTTGTTCTATGTCTATAAGTTCTTCTAATTGATAAGTGGCAATATTTGTTGAGGACCTTCTGGGTATTATGGATAAGTTTTTATTTGGTTGTCTTAAAGTTTGTGATAAACCAGAAAAACTTTCAGTTTGTTTCTTTGTTTGTAGATCCATTTGAAATGATATCGTGAGTCTTATAAGTAAGAAATTTATAAGTAGTAGGTTGTTGTCGGATAACTGTTTTTCCTAAAGACAATTTACTAAGGTCTTTGTTAATACTTTCAAGAGTTTCTTTTAGATTACTTGTGTGAGTATCTTTATAGATATGATTTTCTAGAGTAAGTAGTTGAGTTTCTAATACCGTAAGCTGATAATGTAAAGAAGTAAGTAATGCTAGTATGGTGTTATTTTGTTGTACTAGTACTTGGTCGCCTTGATTTACTAGTGAGACGTTACTGTAACTAGTTTCTTTACTTTTAGCAAATTGTTGGGAAAACTCAATAGCTTCTTCGTAATGAGTGTTTCTAAATTGTAGTTTGTTCATAAATTATAGGGTCCTAAAGGGTCTTGAGGCTCTGATACCAAAATTTATATTTTTTTATTAAATTTAATAGTAATAGTTAATACCAAAATTTATATATATATATATATTTTTTTAAACAGAAATAAAGTAGATTAACAGTAAATAATAACAGAAGTAGATTAACAGTAAACAAAAATAACTTGACAGTAAACAGTAATTGTAAAACAGTAATAGTTAATAGTAAACAGTAAATTTTTTTTTTTTTTTTTTTAAAACAGAAATAAAGTAGATTAACAGTAAATAATAACAGAAGTAGATTAACAGTAAACCAAAATAACTTGACAGTAAACAGTAATTGTAACACAGTAATAGTTAACAGTAAATAGTAAACAGTAAATAGTAAATAGTAAATAGTAAATAGTAAATAATAAACAGTAAATAGTAAAAGAAAAATACAGTAATAGTGAAGTGCAGAAATAAAGTAGATAGTCACAATACCGTGATGGTATGGTTAAATATATTGACTTTTTAAATTTTTACTCTTTTTTTTTTTTTTTTTTTTTTTTAAACTAAACTGCTTTCTTTTCTTGTTTGTTTTCCAGGGAGCCTCACCTGTTCAGGACCTCACCTTTCAATCAGTGCCCCGACTTATGCGTAAGTTTTTGGGTTGCTACCCTTCTTACTTAGCCCGCACAATTCTTATATGATTTTGGTTATTCCTGATACAGTTACTGTTCACCTATCGGTTACTAAGACAAGGACTGAGGAAAAGAACCAAGACGAGAGAGACAGAAACTTAGATTATCAGTATAAAACAAGCAACAAGCATAGATCTTATTTAATAGAGAATTTTTACAGAGAGTTACATAAAATTTTTACATAAAGATAGCTTACATAGAAGACAACATATATTACATAAAAGTACCGAATTTTTACATAACTTAACAGAGAGAACTTACAAACACACTTGCGCAAACTTGAAGAACAGCGGAAGAGTATGGACAGTAGTGAGTGCAGTGGGGGAAGTGGATGCCTCAGCAAGAGAGTTTTGGGGTCTTTTTATAGGAGGAGGAGAGAGCTTTTCTTGGAGGAGAAGGAAAGCAGAGAAAGAGAGGGGCCTGGAAAGAGAAAGCTTGGCGAAGGACAAGTGGAAAGCTCTAAGAAATAGAAAGGGGGCCTGGCAAAAGAAGGGTTTAGTTGAGAGGACAGATGGCTTCTTTTTAGGTGGGTGGACATAATGGCTATATATATATATATACACGATTTCGCTCGCATGTGATTTTCTCCTTGCGGTTTGGTGCGGCTATGATGAGCTGGATGCGCCACGTAAGCAAAAAAAAAAAGAAAAAATCACTACTGCAGCCGCGATCTCTCCGCTTCTCCCGGCGTTTGCCGCTGATCGGTGTTTGACGCTGGCAGATCACCCCTCGCCCGGATCACAACCGGATTTCGATCGAATCGCGGCCGAATTCCGGCCAGATGGCGGCCGGAATCCGGCCGTTTCATGGCCAAATCTGTCGCGACGCTAGCAGATGCAATGCTGCCAATTCTGGCCGCGATCCGGCCGGAATCCGGTCGTGTCCGGTTGCGACCGGATTCCGGCCGGATCGCGACCGGATTCCGGCCGGATCGCGACCGGATTCCGGCCGGATCACGACCGGATTCCGGCCGGATCGCGGCCAGAATCGGCAGCGTTGCATTTGCTAGCGTCGCGGTAGATTTGGCCATGAAACAGCCGGATTCCGGCAGCCATCTGGCCGGAATCCGACCACGATCCGACTGATGATGGCCGGGCGTCCAGCGGAAGGTCTGCAGTGGCCGTTTGGCGAGGTTGGCGAAGAAGACGAGAAGAGAGATGATGCCACGTTTTTTAATTTTTTTTTGGCTTTGACATGAAATGCCAAATCACTTCTACCGCACTAAACCACAAGAAATATACCGCAGGAGAACATTTCTCTTTATATATATATAAATTAATCATTCATCAACTATTTAATTTTATTATGAACTGGATTCGAGCTGAGAAATTAAAACTCCAATCTAGATAATTATCCATCAAAAAAAAATTCATCAGTTAATGGGTAAAAGTGAGAACTCGACCATTATCTTATTTGCCATCCTTTTTATTCCATATATCGAATAACAATAAAAAGAAAAAAAAATGGTAAAGCAACCAGAGTCCGAAAATTTTTGAATTTGATAATTTAAAACTTAAGTTACTTTTTCAAAAAAAAAATTATAAGTAGTACATTAATAATAATAATTAGTAATCTAATGGCGATGAGTCTGTGGGTCCCAGTGCCACGTCACTCGTGAATCATTTCAGGAGTGATGGAGTAGGGTTTTAATAATTTTGTTATCCACGGCTTAATAAAAGGGCCTTGCTTCCCTTGTACTGCAACACCACCTCCTCCGCCTTCACCTCCGCCATTAGCTTATGTCACTCCCCATGACCAAGCACCTCGCCGGCTTTCGCTGCGCTTCTTCCTCCCTTCCCATCACCGCCGCGAACCCGCTTCCGTTACCTCCCCCTTTTCTTCTCCTTCTTTCTTTTCTTCCTTTGATGCCTTTCCTTTCCAATTTCTTCTCACTCACTCTTCATTTTCCGCCTCTTTTTTCACTGCGTCTGCCCGCATTCTTTCTCCCCTGCAACTGGTAGCGAGCTCAAGTGCGCAACCGGAAGATAGAGGCTTTTGCTTACTGCTTTTGGAGGAACACAGCAGCGGAGGAGGACGTCCTCGCCGAAGAGTACAGTGAGATTTCGTAGAATGGCTACTACCATTCCGGCGGTCTCCGCCCTCGACGCCGCACGGAATGTAAGCGCATCCCGCGTTCGACCGCAGAAAAAGGTCCAGAACCCTTCGCCTTCCCCTCGCCGCCGAGATCCTTCAGTCTCTTCCCGAGCGCCGCTGTCTTCCTGCGAGAAGGACAATGCTGCCGCCCCCAAGCCTCCCCGCGGCAAGGAGATCAACTCCCGCTACCTGGCAACCTCCTTTCCGTCCTCTTTCTCCGCTCTCGCTTCTAAAGGTGGTTCCCTGTCGTCCGCTCCCACGCGTTCCTCCTCGAAAGGTACCTCTTTTACTTCTTCCTCTTGTTCCACGTCGATCGCTTCTTCTTCGTCGTCTTCTTCTTCTACCGCTACTTCTTCTCACCGGCGCTTCCGTTCGCCTATCCCTGCTTCCCGACCCTCGTCACCAATGGCATTGCCCCCTACTTCCTTGCCTACCCGATCCAAATCCGTGGACCGGACTCGACCCATTGAGACCTCTGCGCGGCGTCCCGCTCGAGAATCCACTGAGCTTTCCTCCGCCGCGGCGAAAGCCCTCCGTACTACCACTCGGAGTCTATCTGTTTCCTTCCAAGGCGAGTCTTTCTCCTACCAGACCAGCATGGCCAGACCGGCATCCCCTTGTCCCATCAGAAAGCCCACTCCAGAACGGCGGACGTCTATCGTTCCCTCTTCGACTCCGACGAGGAACAGTTCTAAATCAGAAAGCTACAGAGCCTTAGAGAACCACCACCGCTGGCCCGCTGCAAGGACACAACAATCCATTTCGTTGACAAGGAGCTTGGATTGCTCTGCCCCCGAGAATGTCTCAGTCTTGGCAGCTATGAGATCATTGAGACAATCCACGGTGCTCCACGAGGGTGCAAGGAGGGCCTCCTTCGACGGCGGTGAATTTTCTCTGTCATTTGACACCGATAGCTTGTCTTCTGGTGGCAATCCCGAGCTGCTCGAGTTCAATACTCTACCACCAAGAGGGCCAGTGACACCGCGTGGGAGAGATGTGCCTGCAAGGTTTTTACTAGAGAGAGGCAAACCGAAGCCATCACCTGGAGGGAAGTGCACAGCCTCTTCGAAGCCTGTTCCAGCAAAGAAGTCCTTCATCAATGGCTTGCTATCATCTCCTTTGATATCTTCTTCTCCTCGACATTGCCCTTCTAGGCCTTCTTCTCCTGGTAAGCTGGCAATTATATCACCAAGAGGCTCACCTGGTGTTCAACGAGTTCCTATTAGCCCAATAACAAGCTCCTCCGACACTGTTCCATTGTCTTCCAATGGGTCATCAATGCTTGGCATGGTTGCTGATATCAAGAGGGGGAAATATGGGGAAAGGCAGTTGGAGGATGCACATCGGTTGAGGTTACTTAATAACAGACAATTGCAGTGGCGGTGGGTTAATGCACAACTGAAGGACACCTTTCTTGTGCAAAAATTAACTGCTGAGGTATTCTTTCCAGTTTTGAATTTTGATCTCATATTGAATTATCGTGCGTTGAATTTGATATGATATGATTTCTTATAGGAGTATTTGCTATGTTTTGCATCTTACAATTGACTTTCCCCTCATTGTTTTTGTGGCTCTATGTTGGTTGACTTGGAGTAAAGTAGGAAAGAAAAGAGAGTAAAAGAAGCAAAATCATTAATTTCTTTTGTTTACTTGCAAGTAAATAGACAGGATGATTATATTAATTCCATGTAATTCCTAGATAAGAATCATTGCATTGATCATAAGAGAATACAATTCAATTGTCCTTTCACTTAAACTATTTTGTTTCCTTCTACTTCCTTTCCTTCAAGTAAACACCTTTAAAATTTCATTACATTCAGGTCTTGCGTTGTTTAAGTCTTAACATTTTGGTTTAATGCTGTAGTTCACTAAAGAACATCAGATAGATGGTCATTATAGCTATTCATAGAATTGGCCTCTCCCTCACAATCCAGCGTGAATCATTGATATTTTGCATGTCTAAATATCTTTAAACCACTCATCAGTTAGAAATAAGATTCAGACATGCCTTCTCATGAAAATGAAATTGCTAAAGAGGTTATGTGCTAATTAACATAGCAAATAATAATTATGACTACATTAATTGGTACTGGCTTTTCATCAGCAATTTCTGCTTAATGAACTAATTGATACCTAGCACTTTTCCCAGTATTTTTCTTTCAATTCTAGATTTCTTTTGGACTAAGCTTCACATTCTAATAATATTCAACATTTATTTAGGCAATGCAACTTTGTTTTTGAATATGAACATAATTTGCATTTAAAATATCTTTCTTTATAAGTGTGAGTTTATCATTTGTCCTGATTGTACTTCATTTATTAATGGACTTTCCAATTTCCTTCTAGGCTTTTCTTTTAGAATCAGATAAAAGTTTTGGCCAGAAGTGTTGAAGTAGATTACGGCTTTATGTACGCCTTTCCATAAAAAGATCACTAATTACATACTTTTCTTGTATATGGATGATCTATAATTTGCTTCGCCTAAGGGAATGTAATGTTCATATTAGTTATGAAAAACAGAAGAAAGAGTTTGAGGTAGCCAGTCAGTTATTGCAACCATGCAGTCGATGGTTCTTAAATGTTAAAACAAGTGTATAGAGAAAATTGTAAAAGCACCAGCCATTTAATGTCCTACTTTATTTATGTAGTGTAAATTTTACGGCATGATAGAGCTTTTAATTCCTATTTGGTAGAATGGTTTAATATTTCCGGTTAAGGTCTGTTATGTATATGATGAACATTCATCAATTGTTATGAATTGCATATTTGCTCATTTTAGTTGTATTCCTTAACATATCTAATCTCTTCACTAGCAGATAACCATGCTTAGACTTCTTGTCTGCAGAAAATTAATGCCAAATTGATTTGTTTTATTAATTCATAACCATTATATTAAAGGATAGCCTTGGCGCAACTGTAGAATTGCTGCCATGTGATCTAGAGGTCACATATTCGAGTCTTGAAAACAACCTCTTGCAAGACAAGGTAAGGCTCCATACAATAGTCTCTTCTTTGGGACCACACCTTGGTGGGAACTTCGTACACTGGGCTACCCTTAATTCATAACCATTATATTGAAATCTTGTGTGGCTGTGTCTATGTTACTCTCATTCTTTTTGCAGTTAAATGTGATTTTAATGTTGATTTTATCTGCTAGCGTGATTTATTTTTTTGGAATGTTTTATGAATCATATAATCTAAGATCCTTGTCTTTTGACCTTTCATCAGAAACACCTATATGGCACATGGATAACTACCTCCGAAGTGCACAAGTCTTTAGCTGTTAATAAACTACAGCTACAGACTAAGAAACAATATCTGAAGCTCAATTCCATTCTCAAGGGACAAGTAAGATGTTTTCCTTATATAGTTTGATATTATACGTTGAATACTGGCAAATATTTTATTTGCTAGGTATATATTCAATGGTCATATAAATATCTTGTTTTGTTAATTCATCATATATTTCAGATAGACTACCTCCTTGAACAGAATTGAAGAATGAAGATATTTAAGAAACGATAATACAATTTGTTTACAATAAGCTGAAACATGGTCGTTGGACAGTTGTGTTTTCCGGGCTGCTTTCATGCAAAATCTGTAATCCTGTTACTTCACAAAATCTTGCAATTTAATTAGAACCTCTCCAAATGTAGTAAAATAATTTTTCAGCTTTACCTAATGTAGACAGAGAACATTTGGATAACAATACATTTACATCTGTTCCTTACAAGTATCCTTCAAATGGACTTCAACTATAATGGAGAAAATTCCCTGTTTTTGATCCATGAAGGCTTTTTCAACAGGACTCCCTTGACTGGAGCCTTCTCACATTCGACCAGATAATTGTCAAAATACATTTGAAGTGAATCCTCGTTAATTTAGGTTTCCCCACACCACATTGGATGTAATACATTTTCCCATTTAGGAGCAATAAAATTAAAGTGCTTCAAACAGTGCTATTATAGGATCCCTCCACAAGTAGTGCTGTTTTTTATTCTTTTTGCAAGTAGTAATTCCAATTTGATTGGCTGTCGAGACAAGCTTTTTATCCTACCATCTCTAAGATTTATGAATGGTTGGATAACAGTTCTGAGCAGATAGGAAGGATTAACACTGATTTGCCTGTTGATATGTCAGATCCCTCGAATTGTCAAAAAGCACACATGGTTGTTCCAATCCCTCATGGCCAAGCAAGCCAACCAACCTTAGTCTAGACTGTTGATCCCTAGTTGATATGTCACTACTATAACAGTGGACTTTTCTGAATAAGTAATGATATGACATCAATTCTAGATCTTAATCTTTGATTGTGTAGCATTTTCTTGCTAGGTATTTTCTTGCACTAGGTTAATGCCATGAGCATAATATTGTTTCACGGATCTTGTACTAGTTAAGATTTGTCCCTGCTAGCTCCCCTAAATTAATTTTCTAATTATGTTGTATCCAATTTTAAAATAAGTCTGATAGCAATATGTTCTGATTTAACAACTAGTTCCTCTTTCTTCTTATGTAAAGTGATCGTTAATGTTGGATTTTATCTCTGTGGTTGTTATTAGTTAGTTTTTACAGTGTTAGGATCAACATAAAAAACCTAATGAAGATGCTAGTCATGCTTATTCTTTAGTTTGATGGCCAACCTGCTTTTGCTGAAATGGTTCCAATTTCAAGGGTCTGATAAAACTCTTTTAGGATGTTTTGCAGCTATCTTTGTCAAAGACCAATCTACTAATTATATGCAGACTCTTTAGTTTGATGATGTGCTTTTGTTGAAATTGCGCCAATTTTAATGGTACCATAAACACCTAAGGATATCTTGCAGTTATCTCTGCCCACGATCAATCAACTATTTATAAATATTGAATTGCTTTAATTATATGTTGGGAGAGAAATAGTTAATGTAAAATGTTGGTCAATTGCTTTGAAACAATATTATGGCTATAATTTAATAAAATGATGACAAGCTAATCTATGTGATTATGCAGATAATCTATCTAGAAGAATGGTCTCTTGTAGATAAAGAACATACAAGTGCTTTATCTGGTGCTATTGAAGCACTAAAAGCCAGTACTATCCGCCTTCCAGTTGTTAATGGAGCAAAGGTCTGCACCTCCCGCCCATAAGAATTGGGCACCCTTTTTGCACCATGCAAAATTCACAATTAAGATTGTAGTTCTTCTATTTAACAGGCAGATTTTCAAGAAGTGAGAAATGCTGTTGGTTCAGCAGTTGATGTGATGCAAGCAATGGGAACTTCAATCTGTGCTATATTGTCTAAGGTTTGCTGAGTTTGTTATTTCTTTTCTATTCTGTTGGCTTGCTTCATTAGAGCATTTTAAGCTTTAACTATTGGTTGTGTCCAATCTGTCACTCTAGTTTACTCATAGTCAAGGCATTCCTTATTCACACATGAACCAGGCAAATGCATGGCCAAATATATAGAATAAGAGATTTTTTTTCCTACTTCATCAAGCTATAAGTTTACAGTACGGAAAAGACATGGTGACACATGAAACAAAACATCCGTTGCTCATAAAATTAACAGTTTGTCTTAAACAGAACTTTACCAGTAGCAGTATGTTGAGATTTATATTATTTGCAGCATCTTTTTCTATTGTACTGAGGTATAAAATTACAATAGGGAAACATACAAGAAACAAAACATTCTGTTTAAGGTAGAATTAACAGTTTATCTTAATCAAGGAAAAAATTCCAGAAGATATGTTTTATTCAGATAATGCCATAGGAAAGTCTCAGAATTGTTAAGTAGCTTCAGATATCTTCATATGCTTGCCCTGTTACTCATTGCGCAAACTGCATGGCAAAGGAATTCATCGTGTTCATCAATTGTCATAATGTTAAATTTGTACAATTTACATCATAAAGTTTCTTTCAGAACATCAATTCGATTCCGTGGCACATGTGGGAGACTACCTGAGAGCCTACGGTTTTAGCTTTTCTCAATAGTCCTTTAGAGGGCAAACCAATAACTCTTTGCTCCTTCACTCAACATTCTATAAATTTCATTTTATGCAGGTACTAGGAAGAAGTTCCATGGTCTCTGAACTAGCTGAACTCGCTGTCAAAGAACAAGCCATGATGGATCAATGCAGAGATCTTTTATCTGCAGTTGCAGTAATGCACGTGAGTACAAAATCCGTATGTTTGGTTTTTACTAAGCATCCCACTTACTCATACAAATAACAATTATTTCAAAGCAGGTGAAACAATGTAGCTTGTTAGGTCATATAGCACAGTTAAGAAGACCAAGCCTGATTCAACCATAGAGAGAAATTGCAACTAACTACTAACAGAAGAACTCTGCAGAGGCTGACAGATCAGGAAGTTTGGTGAGAC
The DNA here is from genome assembly GCF_018446385.1 of Zingiber officinale. Classification (NCBI taxonomy): domain Eukaryota; kingdom Viridiplantae; phylum Streptophyta; class Magnoliopsida; order Zingiberales; family Zingiberaceae; genus Zingiber; species Zingiber officinale. The sequence goes on from NC_056004.1 coordinate 1,649,137, forward strand.
TGCCAATTGCTCTACCTACCATGAATTTGTTTTGTTCAACATTAGATTAGTTTGTTTGTATTTTGTTCTCCACTGCCTCTATGATCTTTCTCCCTCTGTTTAAGCTAATGTATATATGTAAGAACTTGCTAAGTTTCCTGTAACTGTGGTTTCTTGATATGCAGTAAAAAATTGGCATGTGACTGTCTTAAGATCCATGAAAACGTGGTTTTGAACTATTCCTTACAAAGCTTCCTTCGTCCTGAGTTTAAAGTCAAGGAAAGATATGGCTGTGCGTGTAACGCTGAATTTCTAGGAAGATGGTGCATAGATCCACCGACCATTCAACCAATGAACCGAGTGTTAGGAAGTTCCCAGGAACGTTGGCTTTATTATTTTTCATGCAATTTTCTCTATGGACAAGTCACGCAAATCCACACTTTTCATTCAAATCTAAATGGGTTGCTATGGAGACTTAGAAGTCAATCCAAGACACAAATAAATAAATGCTCTTAAGGAAGAGTCGTAATTGTAATTAATTCTACTACTTGTAAATTGAGCAAGACTTGTCGAAGAGATAGAAATTGTGGCGAAAAATATTTCGACTTCGAAATCCTCAACTAGGACATGAAATGAACATATCAAGTTTCCCAAAGAATGAAAATTGTCTGTACAGCAAACTGACACAACACGTAATTTCCCTCGAATTTAATTTAAAGCTGAGTGGAGTTGACTCGGAAAACGGGATCAAAGTCTTGTTCTACGCCGGAATCAGGAATCTGGGTTTCTTCAATGCCATCGGACTCTGCACTTCTTCCTCCGCCGCGGCCGCCGACGCAGCGGCCACGCACCGGCCGGCGACTTCCACGGCGAACTCCTGCGCCGGCGGCACGTTCAGATCGAAAGCCCTGTGGTTGGAGCTTGCGACCTCTGACGCGGCGGAGCCGCCGCCGCCGCCGGGGGTGCCGTCGTAGTGGCACCTCTTGTGACCCCCCAGCGCCTGCCCTGTGGGGAACGACTTCCCGCACACCGAGCACCGATGCATCTTCCCGGACGCCGAGGCAGACGACGACGCCGAGGCAGCCGACGACGCCGCGGAAGAGAGCGTCTCGTCTCCGGAGTTGAGTTTCCGGTGGCTGGCCTTGTGCCCCCCTAACGCCTGGTGCGACCCGAAGACCTTCCCGCAGACGGAACACTTGAACTCCCCCTTCCCGGCCGCCGCCGCCGCCGCCGCCGGAGGCGGCGGAGACGCCGAGGAGGCAAAAGGCGAGGAATCCGCGCCCCCGCGGGCGAGCATCATGAGGCAGAAGGCCAAGTACTCCTCCTCGGTAGGCGGGTGATCGAAGAAGGGATGGCGGCGCTTGGAGCGCTTCCGCTTGGCCCACCCCTCCACGGGCGGCAGCTCATCGTCGCTCGTCTCCACGCCCCCTCGCGGCGGAACCAACGCGGCGCCGGCCTCGACCACAGCCATCTCAATTATCGCAAAGGAAGAAGAAAACCAAAACAAGGCGCAAACTCTGAGGCGATTGGCGGTTGCAGATCGACTCGCGGTAGCTGAAGGCGAGTTGGGGGAGAGTGAAGAGGAGTGTGCTCAATATATAGAAGGGAAAACACAAGCGCGAAGGTAAAACACGCCAGAAAGCAGAGCAGAGCCCGAGTCCAACTGAGCCGTGCCAAATTTCCCATGACCTTCCATGGACAACGCCACCTCATGACGCAGCTCGAGCCAAAATCCGTGAAGGAGAAGCGGAGCAAGTGGCGGTTGGTCGAGGGAACTGAGAATTCAAAGAAAAGGAAGAGTCAACCGAAAGCTAAGCAGGGAGTGAAATCTTGCTGTGCAAAGTTGGGCGCGGCCAAGAAGAGTCGACAGCGCGGCAGAGTGCACTACCGTCCTAGTGACAGATTGCGTGTGTGGTTTGGGTGCGCCATGGAATCGGTGGGAAGGTTGGTTGCTCGGGGAGGGAGTCGGGCAGCTGACGTGGGATGATGCGGGAACCGAACTTTTTCAATATCTCGCGGTCAGCCTTTTGATTAGCCGGTTGGCTCGCCCGGTCAGATTTGGGAAGCTTCGTTAAATTAAAAGTACCACGTTGAGTGCGCATTTCTTCAGCTTCTTCTTCTTGCAGTTGCACGCATGGCTGGGCGAGATGGAAGAATCAGACCGGAAGCTTGCGAGCTATCTAGCTGCTTATTAGAACAACGAAGCGTGTTCCTCATCTTCTCCTCTGTTAATTAATCAATATATTTGCATGAGTTGGTGGGATTTCACTTGAATGCAATTGCCAGCGCCCAGCGGTCCAATTCGTAAAGTCATTGTTTTTTTCTGAATTAATGAAGTTGTTCTTCCTTCAGTGAAGAGTATCTTTCTGATTCAACATGCGGATCGGCCCTCTGTATAGCAAGTGGTCCAATCGAGGAAGGTAGATTTTGTTGGAAAATTAATTTTAGTGACTACTAAATTAAATAAAATAAGATGACTATTTTGAAGTAAATCGTCTTAAATCAATTTTTCAAGTGAATGAAAAATTAATGTCTAATGAAGAGTTGATCCGATATGATCTGATAAAAGTTTAACTCACACATAATTAAGTTGAATTCATGGATGAGATTTGGTGGGATACAATCAAAGTGCCACTGAAAAATATAAAAAATGTAAGATATTTTCATTGATACGAGACCTTTTAGGTAAAGTCTAAGAGTAAAACTATGAGAATTTAGTCCCAAAATGACAATATCATATCATTGTGAAAATATATGAACATACTTTGGGCACAACAAAATTACATAAACTAGGAGCAGAGCCACCCATGAGCTAGGGTGTGCTTCAACCTAACCTAATTTTTACATCTCATTTGATTAATATTTTATCCAACCCCCCACAACTCATGGACTATTTCCATTAGCTCCCTCTCCCTCCCAATTTCCAATCAATTACCATAAAAAAAAAACTATTGGAAAGAGTTTGAATTATAATATTTAGTAAGAAATGGTGAAAAATAAACCTTAATTCGTGCAGGTCATACGTGAGCCGTTCTCCGATTTCTTTCATTTAATCAGTGATTTTCTAGAGTTTGGATTATGTGATGTGTGTATTCGAACCCTAAGAAAATTCCTGACCAAACCCAATCATAACCATCACCTCCCTTCGAGTTTAATTTTTGACCGTAATTTTAGCAAAACCATCGCGTGACCACTTTATTATGATCCAAATTAATTTTGCTTCATTTTTGAGGAGTTTTCAACTCGATTCTAAATCCTTGGTTTGAGTTTTTTCATATGGCCGTTTGTTAGAAATTTTGCCTAATCAATTTAGCTGTGGTTTTAAGAGTTTTGAAGCTTGATTCCAGCTTGTATTACTCGATTTGTAGGCTTGTTTGAGTGAGAATTTTATCTTTTTGATTTAGTTTGATGTTTAACTCATGTATCAAGCTAATATTATTTATTGGTTAGTTTATTATTGTAGATTCTTAAATTGTGCGACTTTGAGGTAAAATACGATAACTCTAAAATTATGTTGAATATTTAGATGTGATTATTTGAGTCGTGATGATATTTGAAGATGATGTTTATGAATTTTCAATTTTAAAATTTTGCCTTAAAAACTTATTGTTGTGAATTTTAGGAAAATAATTCATTATAATTCATTGGGTGTGATATTTGATAATTATAATTATATCTTTTACTTATATACTGAATCTAATATATTTATTTAATTGACAAGCTAATTCATCTTATTTTAACTCTTCTCATTTTTATAGTAACAACATAATAATATTTTTAACTATAGAACTTAGTAAAATAGTTCTTCGTAATAAGATGAAGAATTATTTTTAGCAAATTCTATGGTTATCTACATTGAATGAGAGTCAATTGAAAAAATTGATAATGAAATTATAATTAATGAGTTTGATTCTAATATTGTTGAATAAGAGCACAATTTCAATGGTATTTTTGTTTAATGATTTTAAATATATTAAATATTAAATACTTTTATTACATATTTTTATAAAATTAATATTCACATAATTTTTTATTTTATTTATATTTTAAAATTAATTAATTTATGGTATCCATTATAATCGACGGTTAGCCCCAGATATTTTTGAATCCTAGTTCCACCCTTGACAGGAACACTAACTTGAGTATACGGAGTATTGAGGGGTGTGAAATTATAATTAATTTTATTGATGAATGAATTGATTAATTAAAAGATTAATTTGTTTGTGATATTAATTGATTGATTAATTAATATTTATAATCGATTAAGTAATAATTAGTCAGATTAATTAATTGAATTAATTAATGATAATTAATAAGGTTTAAGTGAAAAGACACATATATTGATAAGGTTTAAGTGAAAAGATACACCTCATGTTATTTCACCTCAAAACCGTTCACCTCTTAAGAGTAACCCTTAATTTCTATAAAAGAAACTCCATTCCTTTGATTCAAAATAATCAATTCTTAAGTCGTGAATTCTCCTTTTGAGTTATCTTCTCTCTTCTCTCTTAGAGTTTCAATGCTACAATCAGACGACCATAACTTTAACTTGATAAGATTGGAAGACTAAGGGATGTATACTTCTTGAGTTGAGTGTCTCGTGAAGAGTAAAAACAATCTTGGTCAACATTTCGATCATACAACCATAGTATCTCTTGAATAGTAAATGCAATCTTAGTCAATACTCCAATCAAACGATCATAGCTCTAGCTCGGTAAAATTAGAAGACCAAGTGATGAATATTTTCTAGATTGAGTATTTTTTAGAATAAGTGTAATCTTGATCATCATCCTGATTAGACAACCACAGTTTTAACTTGGTAAAATCAAAAAATTAAAGTTATGGAGACTTGCTTTTAAGGAAGATTGAGTACCTTGAAGTGTTTTTAAAACACTAGAAATGTGGTTGAAAAAATCATCTAAGCAAGATCATCTATGGTGATTGAGGGAGAGAATGCAGGATATTGCTCAAGAAATATTTCTCAAGAAAGAACAACATTTAATAATTGACTATATCGCATTTACCACAATTCAACAATGATGGCTAAAACATTGAGAAATTGATAAAAGTTACGTTAATAAGTTTTAGGTTTATCTGAAAATTATGGGGGAAGTTGTCATCTTGGCAAACTATAAGCCTCAGTGAGATTAAAAAAATCTCTATAAGGCATTGAAAGGTTATGAACCTTCCAATGAAGACTATAAATGTGGTGGTGAACCAATGAATGTGGGGGTATTTAGATATAAATATCCAAATTAGGAGCTCAGAGAATTAATTGTATAAAATACATCGATATATGCTAATATATCTTATACATTATGGTATCTAAGAAATTATGAGAAGAGCACTAGTGTAAAATGGTAAGACTTGAAAAGACTTAATACCATTAAAGCAATAGATCTCTAGTGGTGGAATTGTGTAGATTTGCTAGTTAAAAAAGGCCTATTGAGAAATCAACTATATTGCATGTCTAGAGGAACGAGTTTAAACCTCAACATTTAAATTGAGTAATGGTAGCTCAATCATGTTGACTGGAGATCCCAAGATCATGGTTCAAAAGCGACAATTATGCTACAAGATTCGAGACACCTAATAGTAATTATTCTAACTCATTTATGGATACAAAAGATGCAACCTGTAAAATAAGTAAAGGATGAACAGAAGTTCTTAATGATTCCTATATTATAACGCAAAGGGTATAATAGAATATTATAAATACTTTTAATAGGAGATCACCTATGCATGTAAGTGTGAAGACTGACCACTTCAATAAAACACTTATGAATCTCAAGTTTTGTCCATAGCCAAAACGGACACGATAAAGAATCCGATCATTGGGCAGCCAAGAAAATCCGATCATATTCCACTATGGAAGGTTCAAAGCCACAAACTACCTCTCCTGCTATGAAAGTCTCCAATAAATTAGATAGGGATAAGACGGTTATTTCATGAATAGACCATTGTAAACTAATACATCGAGTGAATGAGAATTTAATATCTAATGAAGGGTTGATCCGATATGATCGGACGGACGTTTGACTCACATACAAAATTGGATTCATGGATGAGATTACATGAATGCTAACTCGAGTATACGTAATTATTGAAGGGTGTGAAATTATAATTAATTTTGTTGATTGATTAATTAATTTATTAAAAGATTAACCGTGATTTAATATTAAAATTAATATTTATAATAGATTAAATAAATAATCAATTATGAATTAATTAATAATAATTGATAAAGTTTAAGTAAAAGGACACACCTATTGATAAGGTTTAAGTGAAAAGATGCATTCCATATCTTTTATCTCTTGAAATAAACTTTTCATCCTTTGGGAGTAAAACTTTCATCCCTATAAAAGGAGCCTCATTCTTTTGATTCAAAAGATTCAAGTGGCGTTTGGTTAAATGATTGGAATGACTATGGGTAAGAATTTAATAGTAAGGTGAAATGAGAATAGAAATGAAAATGAAACTCACCTAGTTATATGACTTTGGTTGATTTCCATAAATCTGGAAATCATTTTCAAATTGTCATTCCAAATCCACAATCCAAATAATATCTTTTAGTATCATTTCATTCTCTCGCTCCTAAACCTATCAACCAAACACCACCTCAATTCTCAAGTTGTGAATTCTCCTCTTGAGTTCTCCACTCTCTCCTTTTTTTTAAGAGTTCCAAGGTTTCAAAAATTCAACATGATTTGAAATTTTGGTGTGCTCTTATTTTGAGACATAAACCGTTGTATCTTGGGAGATAATTGTCGACAAACCATGAACACTTGGGCAGGACAATATCATCTTAAAGAAAGAAGATCTAGCCTTCACCTCGACCTTAATTAATACTCTTATTTTTTGAGATAAGTTTATCCAAAGAGGATGTATCGATATCTAAAGGGATAACTCGACGATCGATGAGATTAAGTCAATAACGATGATACCTAGAAGGGTATGCCTATTACTCGAATGAGTGTTTTGATATCCAAATGGAGATGTCAAGAGTTTAAATGGAACAAAGTCCGTCATATCAAACTCAACCAGTTAAAATTATCCGTTCATCATCAAGATAACTAACCAGACCCAACGATTAGATCAACACCGCAAATCCACCTCTATATAAAAATCCCAACAGCTTTGTAATGGCACACGATTCTGATACCTTTCAAACTTCGTAGGTGGCGCATAATTCACACGTTCATTCGCTTTCTTCACAGCTCGTGGGAACAGGTCTCACTCTACTATTGAGAGGCGGGCGCTGCGTGGATGCATGTTCATTGCTTATAGTGGAGGATGACCTGTGGATGAATTCAGCACCGGCAAAAAAATCTAAATATCTATAAACTTGATTTGATGACCTGTCGATCTTCATTCATTATTAATTTTTAAGATCCGTTGACCTCCTAGAATTCCTCTCGGTCGCACTTGACATTAACACTTACACACTGATGAATCTAACAGTTTCATGCATTCATGTCGATTGTCGATCACACTTGTATTCAACCTCGTGCCGCCGTGCGCTTCGATCCCACTCCCACCCGGTGGAATGATACGAGTACGGAATACAGACAGGGAATCTGAAAGCTGGGGCGGCCATGGAAACAGCTGGACCAACGAAGCCACTCCCACGTATATAATTAGGTGACCGATTCTTAAAGTCGCCTTTCCAGGTCGGCATCTGGAACCGACTCCAGCCCCATCGCTTACTCTTTCTCTTGCTGAATTTGGCTAGAAAATCCAGTAGCAAGATTACGAACATCTAGGAAGAAAAGTATGCACTCTCTATTTTTCATCGATTCCGTGTTGTGAATTCATTGCTTACGTTCACTTGTTTTCTTCCAGGAATAAAGAAGGTGATTTCTGTATTTTTAGGCTAATTATTGCTGAGATTTTTCCTAGGGAAGGAAGTGAATTATGGGCCCGAAAGATTTGAGGCCCAAAGATACAATTGTTGAGCCTCTCAAGTATGATGTGGGCCTCCAAACAAGCCCCTCGAGCCCATTCTCCTTTCTCTTTAGATTTTCTCTTCTCCGGTGGGTTGAATTGAGTAGTGAGTTACATTGATCTTCATTTTGATTTCATTATTTTGATCATAAAATCTATTGATCATGTCTGAAATTTGAGTCAGATGAAAGTCGGATGAGTTATTATTGACGTTGACGGAGGGGCGACTAAGACATCTTTTTCGTATGCGCTTCCAAAAATGGACTCACCCGTGGTGCTGACAGACGATGATAACTGAGCCGGCGGTACTTGAGCTCTGCGCACACTCAGACAAGTACACAGACATTAGAGGCCAGAAATCAAGGAAAAAATCCCCGTAACAAGCCCTCCGACGCTCAAGTCAGGTACTTTTTTCCCACAATAATAATGTACGAAGAAAAAAGAAAGTAGAAGACAAGTGCGAATGTGCGAGAGAGCTGTGTAAGGGAGAGGACCTCCCTTTTTATATGACAGTGCGTACCTTCTGGAGCCTGACTGATGTCAGAGAATGTCGGGTGTCAGGACTTGCCGAGTGATGGAGGACACGTGGCATCCTCCGGTAGGCTGAAGGAAGCTTCCATTCTCATATGACCGTAAACCGTTGACATATTTTCTGACACGTCGTAGTTATTCTCTGACAGACGGTTACGATTCCCTAACCTTGTTTGTCATGTAACACCTTTTATCCCGATCGGGTATGAATAAGGCCGCTCGGGATGATCAGTCGGGTATAACACCTGACCTAGACCCAGGGGGGGTCGGGAGTTGGGGAGAGATTGTCAAAGAGTTGATCGGGAGTTGACTGACCGGAAATTGACTTACTAATAGAACTAGGCCCAGATACGACCAGGTCATGAGAGCTCGACCAGTCAGATCCAGGTCAAGTATTACCCCGACTGCCCATCGGGTGGCCAAGGTGTCTCGGATGTAGAGTCCTGGCCTGTGAGAATCCGATCGAGAATCATGTTGCTGCCGTCGTCACACGGTCCTACTTCCTCTTTCCATATTTCTTGATTGTCATCTTTCTTTGACTTTTGACTACCACATCTCCTTAACTTTTGATTGTCTAACTTTATCAGACCCCACTATTATACATCGTATCATCTATATTTGATTTGATTTAAGCTGCAACCACGGCTGGATGCTAGAAATTTGAAGGGTGAATTTGATCTCAACCTAAGTGCCTTTCACCGTCTAATGTGGAATCTGTGTTTGAACAGATGGCGACGACGTGAACAAAAGAACCACGTGAACTGGTATGCAATTCATGCTTATCCACAGCAAAGAATACGACAAGGCTCAACACATCAACTGTGGAATGAGGTTGTTTGATCAACAGCTGGAGATGCATTCAACAAAGCATACTTGAAGACCAGACCATCAGTTACACGCTAAATCCATGAATTGGCTCAAAACAGCAGGCTCAAATAAATCCGCATTTCAAACAAAAGAATACCAAAAAGAAGCAAACAAGAAGGGATAGCCCACTAGGCCAAGCTTCAGCAGAATTAAGGCTAATCATATCCAATATCCAACACCAGTAGAACTATTCTTATGAGATGTTGAACATTTTCTTAGTTCACCTCAATTGATCCTACAATAAAAATAAAATGAAAGAAAAAATTGGTTGGAGAAATCTGCTTGCTCTCCAAGATCTCATCTGAGGAGCTCAAAGACTCCCCTACTCTGGGCATAAACTATTCCTTTGAATATGATCATACAACAACTCACAAAACATCTGATATCCTTGCATATATTCGAAGTTAAAAATATGCCGGTCTCTTCTCATGAACCTACAAAATTATAAATTTTCTTAACTTTTCATCTCCAGGTATAACTATCTGACTTCTCATCTTCTTCCCCGCAACTTTCTCCAGCAAAAGAGTGTGCTCTATTCGAAACGGCTAGCTGAAGGGGGCCTTGAGGAGAGCCAGATTGTGAGACACTTTGTTGAGGTGAAGAGGTGCAGTCCTCTTGGGGAACCCACATACCTCCCCCTAAAACAGCAATCGGTCGGCCACCGATAGAAGAAACTTTAGGCGCCTTTCGAGTGTGCAATCGATACTTCTGAAATCAAAGATAGGAAGATCGTGTTAATGCTATACCACAATCATGAACCAACAAAAGATTAGTGATCAGGAATGCACAAGGCAGCAGATGTAGAATTTAGTGGGTACCTGCAGATGGCTTTTCACTTCATCGTTGGTGAGACCATCCACCTTCATTAAGTCTCTTATCTGCTTCGGGGTCGCCACTGCATCGGAACCAATTGGAGATGTATCAGTGTGTATTGATTACTTCAAACCACCATTTACAGATATGAAAAACTACAAAGGTCAGAATTTGATCTCACCTTGAGCTCCACCAAGCTGTTGGAGAGCATTGACAAACCGGCTATGCAGCTCCTGTGGCCAGCATCGCCGGACCTTCCTTGGCGGCGGCTGAAGCTGTAAGCTTAGGTGCGCGCCCACAGAAGCAGGAACCGACATCGGAGATCCAGCCACTCCCTCACATCCCGACCCACCGCTAGAATGCTCCTCGGCGGCAGAAGAAAGCGAACAAGGTGAGTTCTTTGACGCAGTCGGCACAAGGGAGAGATCAGGAGACACCGACACCTGCTTCAGCTCCCCTTTGGATTTCATTGTAGGAGCTGATGTGCCATTAAAGGGCAAAAAGCTAGCCCCACGGGTAGTAGACTTGAAGAACAAGCTCTGTCGTTCCTCGACCAGGCGATTTGATCTTCCATTTTTCTGTCGCCGGCACAAAAAAAAAAAAAGAAAAATCGGTTTAGGGAAGAGGAATGAGGAATAAATAAAAACAACAAGGGCTCAAATTTCTGCTTCGTACCTCTGTTGAATTTTTGTTGTCATCATCGTTCTTTTCTTCGCTGGAAGTATCACTCCACAACTGAACAGAACTCATCCAGTTCATCTTATCCTTGAAATCCGCTTCGTCCTCCCCTCTCTCTTCCTTGCACCGACTTCTAGTCGGAATAAATTCCTCGAACGGGCGCTCCGATCTCTCGCACGACCATTGCTCCATCTCCATCTTCAGCCCTTCGATCACTGTATCATAAAATTATTCGGATAAAACAGCATAAAAATCACACCTTTAACCAAAACCCACGCCGAATCAAGAATCTCAAAAGAGAAGGGAATTAAAAAAAAAAAAAAGAAACCTTCGGTGAGGAGAAGCATGCAGAGCGGGAGCTCGCGTTTGAAAGCCTCGGTCTTTGTCCTCTCCTCCTCTAGCATCCTCACGCACTCCTTCATCTTTGTCATCCGACCATCTCCCGCACCAAGCTCCGCCTCCGCCGCGTCGTCGAGGAACCCACCGACTGTTCTCCTGGCGAAAGCCTTCAGATCCAGGACGATCTGCGTCGTCGATCCCATCCTATCCTCAAAACCGCCCCGTCCCTCTCACTGCTCCTCGGTCTCTCTCTCTCTCTCTCCCCTTGATGCGAAGGAGGCCGGAAGCCGCAGAGAAGAGGACAGCGGAGACGTCCATTTTTATACGCAAGAATGGATAAGAGGACGAACGGGGCGACCCGGTTCAGTAAAACCGAGCGAGGGCAAAAAAGGCCGAGAAAATATTCGAATACGACTCATCGCGTACCGCATCATGCGGCGAGGCGACACGCCGAATTGGACCGGACGGAATCTTCGTCATATTTTCCATTGGCTGGTGCTCATCGACCCACACACACCTTCTATATTTATATATATTCCGTTTAAATCTTTTGTTTAATTTTGGGATGGAATAAAGATTTGGAAAAGATCTCCCGCTAGGGTTTAGGTATCCACGTTCCAAATTGTTAATTTTACTAACTCTTCATTAAAAACAAACAAATAAATAAATAAATTACGATACCTATTCGACAGTCATGGATTCTCCCTCTTCTCGGCACGTGGTGGACGAATCTGGTTATATATTTAAGTGAATTCATGTTACTCATTTACATATTTAATTAATTCAAATATAGCGAAGCCTAGCCCTATAAAAATCTTTAGACAGAGTTTAGTTTCTTTCTTTGCAACTTCCTACCACTGAGAAAGTTGTCCTTGGTGTCCTAAATCCGTGATTTCGTGTCCTACTCGTCGTTTGTGCAAAGGACCTCCGTCCGTTGGGTGGTTGACCAGAACCCACCTTTAAAAAAATCCTCCAGTGCTTTTAGTTGACTTTCATCGCATTGCAAGTGCTTGTTTGACCCCAGTGCGATTCGATATCTTATCGGTTGGAATTCTTCCAACCACGCGCCAAATAATTGTAAAATTAAATATCTATGTTCCGATCCGATCTGGGATCGCGATTTGACGGATCAACGGGGGAAAATTGCTCAAGGAGAGATTATGAAAACAAATTCAAATGCACAGCCTAGTGTCACAGGGATAATTTCTATCTTAAAATTTTTCTGTGCGGCAACCATATCTATCACTTGATATAGCCTACTAATACACCATCAAAATATAAGAGAATGCACAAGATAAAGATACAAAACCAGCTACACGTACAGAAAAAACTTTCAAACCTTTTGAATTCATAATAAAAGATTAAAAAGTGGGCTCTTGACAAATTGCTCACACATTCTTCTCTGCTTAGTCATGGTCCAATATTACCTAATTATAATGTATAGGTAGAAGTTGGCTTGACAATTACAAGCGGTTGCATAGCAGTTTCGTAAACTTATCATGTCATATGTCCCAACTATCTGTCCACATCACTTGCTGCTTTAGCACCATGCCAATCATCAGCCTGCACCCTTGTGTTTGGCCCAGGCCTGGCTCTACAAATTGGTTGCTTTGACACCATATCAAATGCAACCCGGCACGCCTGATGCATGGCCCAAGTCTTGCACCACGGACTTAGGCGAAAATAGCCTTCTTGGTGTTACGTCCCTTGTGCTGCATTCCATGCGATGATGCGCCCACTGCATGCCATGACTCACCTTTTCTGCAAGCCTTGCTTGGCTAAATGCTTAGATTCCGCATGTCCAATCTTTGCATCTGTTCGCCATCACCAAGTCAAGCAGGTCGACCTCCTGCTTGACTTGTTCTTGGACAGCCCGCACGCACTATCACAAATTCTATCGTTGCTTAGCATGCCTTGCGCACATGCCCAATAAGTTGGATTAAAGAAGTAACAAGTCAATTATTATGCCTAGCCTTGCCAACGAGTTAAGGAGCTAGCAACCCCAATCCCCCCCCCAAAAGAATAACCTGACGTCCTCGTCGACCAAAAGAAGAACTCGACGTCCTCGTCGAACGCTTCTATATGTATGCCTCAATTTGCTTTTCAAATTGCCAAAGTGTAACATCCCTTTCCCAAGTAGTCTCCAATTTAGGTTTTCCCTTCTAAAGAACCAAGAAATCTGTCCTTGTATTTTTCTTATTCATTCCGAATGTTCTGTGGTCCAAGATCTCCCCAACATCATCGGTGAATTAATTTCTCACAACTAGTGGAGCTCTCTTGGTACTGTTTTTTGGTGGATATGTTTCATCTGCATGAAATTTCTTCAAGAAATTTATATGAAATGTAGGATGTACCTTTAGTCTTTTAGGTAAATTCAACCTATAAGCTACATTACCCACTTTCTCCACGATCTCGAAGGGTCAGTCATACTTGGCAATTAGTCCTCGATGAGTATTTTTGCTACTAATTCTCTTCTAGATTTGAGTAGTGAGTTTCAACAACACTTTGTCCCCAACAGAGAATTCTAAGGGTCTTCGCCTCTGATTAACATATTTTTTCATTCTCTTGTAGCTTTTTTCAAACTGTCTTGGCCTTCCTCAAGCAACTCTTGTTTTCCCTTTGCATATCTATATGTTGCAGGGCATTTCCCTCCATATTTTTGCTTGGCTATCTCCGTAGGAGTTGTTGGCTGCTCTCCCAACACCATCTCAAAGGGACTCCTTTCCGTGGCTGAAGACTTATGCAAATTGTAGCAGAATTATGCACTGTCTAGAAACCCTTACCAATTTTTCTAACTTGTTGTAAGATAATGGTACAAGTACTCTTCAAGTACATGATTAATTGATTAATTCTTTCTATCTGTCCATCAATTTGTGGATGCTTAGCGACAGAGAATTTGAGATCGGTTCTCATCATATTGAACAAGGAAGTCCAAAATCTCATATCTCTGTCACTCACAATATCATTAGGCAAACCAAAAAATTTTACCATGTTGCAATAGAATAGTTCAACAACATTAGAAGGGCAAGCCGAAGGAGCTACAATAAATACTATATATTTAGAGAATCTGTCCACCACCGCCATGATGGAAGGCATGCATCAACCTTTGGGAACTCGCTAATAAAGTCCATAGAAATTGAAACCTAAGGTTTTTTTTTTGAAATAGGCAATGGTTGGAGGAATCCCGCTTCCTTCTTTCACTCAATCTTGTCTTGTTGATACACTAGACAAGTTTTCATATAAGCTTCCACGTCATTTTCCATCTTATGCCAAATGTAAGAATGGGCCCAAAGAACAAACATCCTTTCAACACCGAGATGACCAACCCATTAAAGATCATGAGTTTCCTTTAGCAACTCTCTCCATAGACTGTCCACTGTAGGTATAAAGATTCCCCCCTTTGTAAATCAGGAGATCATCCTCGATCCATTACCACCATATTGTCCCATCTCTTACTTGCTACACAAACTTCCCATAAGATATATCATTTGCATAGACTTTATCCTTTCAGCATATCTGATTCTACTCTTGTGATAGAGTAGAAAGTGGGGAAAACTTCTTTCCGACTCAATACATCTGTAACTTGATTATACCTATCAAGTTTGTGCTCCCACACAAAGTTATATTCTGCCAAAACACTTGCCAACGAGTCTATTTAGGGGATAACTTCTTTTGAGTGGCAAAGAAAGTGTCAACCACATTATTAGTTCTCATAAAAAAATTTTGTTTTCAACAAGTAAACTCTCCAAACCTGTAAGAAATGAACAACAACAACCATCTCTTTTTCATGTGCAGAATATTTCTGTTCAACTGAATTGAGTTTTGTTCTTTCAAAGGCAACTAGATGGTCTTTTTGCACCACACCACCAATTGCTTTATCCGAAGCATCAATATGTATTTTAAAGGCAACTCAAAGTCTGGCAAATGCAACACTAGCTCAGATGTTATAGCCGTCTTTAATTTCTCAAAAGCTTCTTTGCATGCATCTGACTATTTCCACCACACATTCTTCTTCAATAAGTCTGTCAATGGGGCAACCTTCTTTGAATAACCAACAATAAATTTACAATAGTAATTTACTGAGCCCAAGAATGATCGTAGTTCATAAACTATTGAAGGAGGTTGTCAATCAACAATAGCGTGCACCTTCTTTGGATCCATCTGAACAGGGAAATTGCTGGCTATATTTCTCAAGAACATTATTTCTTGGCTAGCAAACTCACAGTTTTTCCACTTTACATAGAGTTGATACTTCCTCAGCCGATCTAGCACCATCTTCAAGTGCTCCAAGTGCTCTTCCAGCGACTTGCTATAAATTACAATATCATCCAAATAAACTACAACAAAATTGTCAAGGAAGTCATACTGCACCTTACTTATTAAATTCCAAAAGGTAACAAGAGTGTTTGTCAAACTAAATGGCATGACAAGAAACTCATAGGAACTATAACGAGTCACACATGTTGTTCTTCATCACTTTTCGCAATTCTTACTTGCCAATAGCCTGATCGCAAGTTTTGTGAACCATGTTCCCGTACTTAATCTGTCCGGCAGATCATGCACCAAAGGAACAGGGTACTTATTCTTTACCGTCACTTTGTTCAATGCCCAATAATCCACATACATCCTTAAGCAACCATCTTGCTTTTTTTAAACAACAATGGAGCGCCAAATGGAGTCTTGGACGGTCAGACATACCCTATCTCCAATAATTCGTTTAATTGTTTGCGTAATTCAGCAAGTTCAAAAGGAGACACGGTATAGGGGACTTGCAGGAGGGACAACACCAAGAACCAATTCGATTTTGTGGTCGACATTTCTCCTTGTTGGCAAGTGTTTGTGCAACTCCACTGGCATCCCATCTTCAAACTTAATCATAACTTCTTTGACATCAACAGGCAACTCGACCTTCTTGTCAGGTTTGATGTCGATTAAGGTAGCCAAGTAAATTGTTTTACTCCACTTTAAGTCTTTCTCTAGTGACACGACAGATATGATGTTTGTCTTCCGCTTGTTCTGGCCCTTGTCATAAGGATACACACAATGAACAAAGCAAGAACTTAACTTATGCATCACCATTTCTTCGTCCAAGTGAGGCATAGGCATTGTTTTTATTTTTTTGCAAGAAATCAATACCCATGATTATTTAAAAATCCTTAAGTGAAATCACCATCATATTTGCCTTTCCAACCCAAGTGTCAATAGTTAAAGAAATATTATAAGTCATAGATACAATCGCCTACATCTTGGCATTCACCGATTTGATATATCTTGGGCATTTGCATATTGACAACCCATAATTTTTCACCAATTTGGCCGACACAAAGGTATGAATAACCCTTGTGTCAACTATAGCATTCACACTTTTCCCATTCATTTCCACATAAATGTGTAACAGTAGAGAATACGTCTGAAGGAGATTTTTAGTGAGCTTTGTTCTCTTTCTATTTAGCTTTGTAATTGAGTGCTTCAACTACTGTAAGAGACTTCTCCACCTAAAGGAGACTTTTAGTGAGTTTTACTTGCCTTGCATTAACAATTACCTAGATTGTAACCAAGTAAACGATCAGTCTCTTTCTTTCTTTAAATAAGTTTTATTTTATGCAAGTGTTTCTTAATTTAGTTTGAAAAGATGAGAAAAGTTTTATTTTTATTTCAAGCTATTCACCCCCCTAGTCAGCCACCAAAGGACCAACAAGTGGTATTAAAGCAAGGACGCTTCAGGACTAATCGCCGACTGAAGTAAAGAAACTAATGGTCGGACCAAGCCTCATTCCACCAAAGTTCGAGGAGCAATTCACGCACTAGAAACGTTGAACGGAGGTATTCCTAAAAATCGACTTTGAAATTCTTTTAATTATCAAGTACGATTTTGTAGTTCCCAAAGATCAGTAAGGCATAGAAAAAGAAAAATATCTCTGGACGAAGAAGGAGCAAAGTGATTTCGTAGCCAACAGTAGAACGTAATATCACTTATTAAGTGTATTACCGCCTCAAGAAATAAATTGTATAGAAAACTACACATCAACAAAAGACCTTTGGGAGAAATTCCTAAAACTCCATGAAAGAACATCCGAAGAGAAGCTCGCACGATGGGACATTCTTAGGAACAAGTTAACGAATATTCATTTGGAAAAAGATGAGAAGGTAGCCTAATTGCAAGCGACGATCAAGGAGCTGATCACCAGACTGGGCAATCTCGGTGAAACGGTAACCAATCGAGACTCGGTACGCTACACACTAAACGCCTTCCCCATAACCCATGAATAGACTTCGATCGTAAACGCCTACTACATCTCAAAGGGCCTGGAGATAAGCACCCTAGAGGAATTGTTTTCAACTTTAGAATTACATGAGACTCGATGTGCAGGTACAACAGTAGAGTCAAACCAGAATCTAGCACTAAGAGCCACCAAGAAGGAAGAACCCGAGTTAGACTCAAATCTGGAAGGAGACCAAGAAGCATACATGGTAAGAAAGTTTTAAAAAAATTTAAGTCTAATAAATTTAAAGAATTGTAGGAAAAAAAACAAAAAAATAGAAGGAAGGTTCGATGCTACCAGTGTTAAAAAGAAAGTCACATAAAGGAGGATTATCCAGAGCTCAAAAAGGAAAAAGGCAAAGGCCCTGAGTAAAATAAACACAAGAATCTCAAGGCCACTTGGGACGAAAGCTCGTCATTTAAGTCAGATATAGAAGCATACGGCGGACTAGCGCTGATGGATAGTCACAAAGAACAAAGCTCCTCAGAAGCTAACATCGATGAAGGGGAGCGACATCAGACGAATGCAACGAAACAAGGGGGAGAATCAAACTTCATATCTGACATGGTAAATGAGGTATATCTCTTATCTCCTGATCAACTTTACTTTGACATTAAATCTATGACTAAATTAATATGCAAATCAAAAACCAAAAAGGAAAATTTGAAAAAAGAAAACTTAGAAATAAAAAGAATTTTAGTAAAATCTTACTTAATAGAGGAGCTTGATAAATTAAAAATTAAAAATACTAATTTAAAAGAACAAATAGAAAATTAAAAAATTCTGCATGCTCATATTCTAGATATTATCAAAAACTAATTTGATATTTTAGATACTATAAGGGTTAAATTAGAAAGTTATCATTAAAATATATTTCTAAAAGATACTTGATCAATCCAGTAAAAAGAAACCTATATTGGGTTCTCAAATCCTGCTTAAAATAAATTAAAATTTTTTTTGAAAGTTATAATTTGCAGAAAGAAAATTAAATGTTTAATTTCTTTAAAAAGTTTTGTCTAGAAGTGGTTGTTATTCCAATATCCAAGAAGGTCTAGTGTCTCGCCACAGCTTGGAAACAATTATTGAAATGAATGTTTAATAGACTAACTGTTAAATAGTTAATTGTTATAATTTTTTAATTTGTCCAATATAAAATATTTATTAATTACTCAAAAAGGTAGTTTTAAAATTTTATTTTTTTTAGAATTTATTTCTACTTAAGTTAACTGTACAAAATTTTATATCTACTTTATATATGTCTATTCAAACTCTATTAAAAATTTTAGAATTTTTTAATATTTAAAAATATTTTTCAAATTATTTTTTTAAAAAATCATTTATAACTTATTAAAGTCAAGATTTTGTCGAAATTTAAACTTTCATGATTTCCTAGATAATCGTTATAATAGTATTTTCCTTTAGGCTTTGTTTTAAACTTATTTCAAAGTATCTCATTTTATATGTGATCAAAGGGGGAGAAATGGAGGTCAAGTTTAAGGGGAGGGCATTCATTTAATTTTTGCACGTTGCAAAATTTATTACCTAGTTATTAGTTGTTTGTGTTATTTTTAGCCTAACTTAACTTTGATTGTTCACATAAAAAATGGAGATATTATAAATACCCTGTATAGGTTTTGATGTGATCAACCAAGTTAGAGTTAGGTTCTGTTGTGTTTGATGTCCTGTGTTTAAGTGTATAGGAACTTAAGAGCACATAAAGTTGAGTGAAAGATGCAGCTAGCGAGAAGGATGACACGAGAGAGTCGACGAGCTCGATGCATTCGACGATCAAGGTGTTGCGAAAGAGTACACTGACGGACGAGAAGGAAGCGCATATGGTTCCGAGGGATGAGAAGCCGGAGTGGAAGACTGCTTGAAGGCCGGAAAATGAGTTCGAGTGAGCCCTATTCCGAATGGTCGAAATCATCCAAGCGAGCGGAAGGCCCGAACCGAGAAGTCAACAAGGAAGTTAACTTGGTCCGGACGCTCGGATCACCTTGGCACCCTCAGTTCGCCTCGTCCCAGGGGAGTTGGAATAGCACCGTCCGGGCGTCCGGAATTGAAAGTTTATCACAATGCGATATGACATGATCCGTTGCGACTTGAATAAAATTCTATCTAGGCGCCTGGAATCCTTCTAGGTGTCCCGATCAAGGCTATAAATACAGCCTTGATCCCAAAAGCCATATAACAACACTTGTAATCAATTCTCTTTCTGTTTAGCTTTATAATTGAGTGGTTCAACTGTTGTAAGAAGTTTCTCCACTTAAAGGAGACTTGAGTGAACTTTACTTGCCTTAGATTAATAACCACCTAGATTGTAACCAAGTAAATATTCTGCCTCTTTCTTTCTTTAATTAAGTTTCTTTTTATGTAAGTGTTTCTTAATTTAACTTGAAAAGACGAGAAAGGTTTTATTTTTATTTCAAACTATTCACCCTCCTCTAACCGGCTGCCACGGGACCAATAGAAACATTTTTTATTCTTCGAGTTATCCTTTCCTCAAGCGACTAGATGTTCAATCCTTCCTTTCCATTGGTTGTTCCCTGTATCCTTCTTTTTGCCATTCTTCTTATCATCCTTCTTTCATTCTCTTTTCTTATCCTTTCAGATCTAATTGGATTGGAAGATGACGAAGTCTTAAGATTATCTTTATTCATGCGAAGATCCACTAAGGCATCGACAGCAACAAGTGCACTAGCCAAGCCCTTCACATTTTGCCTCCGAAGTTCAATACATGCCGAAGGCTGCAAACCATACAAGAAGTTATACAATTTATCCTCCTCGAACATATTTTGAATATTCAGCATCAAAAAACTAAATTCTTTGACATTGTCTTCACAAACCATTCTGTTTGAGATGGTTTAACCCATTTCGTGCAATCCACGAGGTATTACTCAGAAGAAATTGATCCTTCATTTTCTTCTTCAATCGATCCCAAGTATCAACCCTGAGAATTCTTCTTGATCTGATACATATCAGGACTCAATTCCATCTTTACGATTTACAGACATGATCTTACCACATGAAGACTTTTATATTCGGCACATCAATCTACGACAAATGGAAGAGCCTAACTCTATAATAAAGTTTTAAATTTAATAAGTTTGTCATAAAACATATAGGAGCTTGCAGAGAAGAGCGTGGTGTGGATTGGGTGGTGTTCGTGGAAGATGACGTCCCGCCGCGCGCCTGCCTTCGTCGCCATTCTCCACCGCTTTAGTTCTATTCCAAGTTCCAACCTCTCTTTTCTTCTTCTATTCCTTTCCCTTCACTCTTCACTCTTCCCCCGGGATTCTCGCTTTCTTCCCTGCCCCACTGTCCACCCACTTTTACGTTCATTTTCTGTGTAAAAATTCCAAAATCTAATCCTTTTGTTTCTGCTACTCAGTTTGGAGGATTATGTGTCGAGGTTCTAGTGAGCAAACAGGCACCGGAACAAATTCGTTCCTTGAACTTGAAGAATTGGATTCAAGTGATGTGCCAAAATTGCTCTGAGTGGGGAGAAGAAGACAAGATTCTCTCTCACTCATCTCCTCGTATGCAGAAGATGGACGAGTCCCATCAAATTAATATTCGGGCTCCCCTTTATCAAAAGGAGAACATTTAAGCCTGCCTCTGGAAAAAGACACGCTTAAAGTGTGGTGAACAATCAAGTATACGGCTGCCCTCCAACTGAGAAGGAATCACACAGCATTGTGGATATCTCAATCATTTCTCAGGCCGAGGGATTCGGATGTGTATTAAGGAACCTAATTAATAATGCCCCATGTTAAAAGAAATAGGAATCACAAGATGAAGACAAAGTTGCATGGAGTTAAAATAAATAAATAGAACTTTATTACCCCTTTTCACTGTCTGGCTTTTCGAAGTGGGAACAAGTGTAGCTGAACTTGGACCTTCAGATATGCTTACTGTCACTGCAAAAGTTGAATTCTGAAAAAAAAAATGCACAAAGATTTCCAGACACCAAGATAATACAATGAAGAAATAAGAGTTAGAGAAACCAGTCCTAGTCCAAACTAAAAAAAAACAGTATCTTATTTACCATTAGTAATAGGCCACAACAGATACTACTTATGAATCATAACATAAAAAGGAAGCCTACAATTTGATTCGATCAGAAATACAATTAATAGAAACAATGTAAAATCTTAGTGGAAAGGGAACTAATTAAGCCTGGCCTTGCACTCGATTCCTGGTATGATGACAGTGGAGTATCTGCATGATATTACTTTTTGACTCTTAACATTGGCTTTTGCCTTTTGGAAGAGGAAAAATGATCAATGGTGTAAAAAGTGGGAACCAGTATCAGGCTCTATCTTATCCAGAAGACAGATTATGTGAAACTTTTTTGCTTGTGCGTTTTTTCCTATCGTCCTCAAGCGTTCTCATTTCATTCAACCAAATCACTGCTTAATTTTTGTACTCAAAATTTCTAGATTTAGCTCTGAAACAAGCTTACTGCTGCTGATCTCTTCTTCTGAAATTAAAGTAAAGTAACCCAAGCATAACTGCATAAGTAAAGTAACCCTCTCATGATCTGCATCTGAAAGATACTGCTTTTAATTGTGACGCTCGTGAAAAGCGTGGACTGGAATAGCAGCTGTTAAGATAAGAAGAGCATTTGATGGGATCTCGGCCTTTATTTTCAGTTTTTATTAGATCGTGCCCCAATTTTCCAAATTGATGGAATCACACCGCACTGCCCCTCTAAGATACCTTTATCTTTGTCAAACAAGTAGATTGACTTATTTTGGATTAAAATCTAGTGCGAGACCATTTACATCTTAAAAAATGTTATACTGTTTAAGTCTTACTGTCCTATAATGTCTTAAACAGCCCAATATGAGTCAACAAACTGATTCTAAAATCAACCTTTTGAATCACTTTGTAATAAATTCACACAAAATTTCAACCCAAACTGAGTCAAAAGTTGATTGCCTGATCAACTTGTTAAACATTCCATGTATTTACACCCCATAATTCACATTCAGGCATAATGAACTCACACGTCGAAGTTTTAGTTCAAAATGATTCAGCAAGCCGATCAAAGAATCAGATTATTTGGAATAGAGTAGGGGGGCTGTGATCAGATCATATAAAAAATTAGGGTGTGATCTAATAATTCTTGCCCCCACAAGTGTAGTACAATAGTAAAAATGCTTAGAGGAGCAATAAAAG
Source organism: Zingiber officinale (assembly GCF_018446385.1). Taxonomy (NCBI): domain Eukaryota; kingdom Viridiplantae; phylum Streptophyta; class Magnoliopsida; order Zingiberales; family Zingiberaceae; genus Zingiber; species Zingiber officinale. The sequence continues at coordinate 1,671,735 of NC_056004.1, forward strand.
TATATCAAAGTTTGAATTTTAAATGAGACAAATATCCTAAAGGTTTGTTTCTGAATGTGTATAAGCTATAAATTTATCTAGTAGACAAGCTAAGGGAAAGCCAGACTACTTTCAGAATTAATCGGTAAAGCTCAGACAACTGAATTACCAAATAGAAAGGGATATACTGTTAATCTATTCCTATATAACAGAAACTTGTAAATCTCTTTCAGACACTAACGAATTGGGCACGCCAAGTTACATAAGAATAGAAAGCAAATAATGATCTGTCCTACCTTGCAATGGCCAATGGAGCTCATCCATCAATGATCTGGATAAACTTGAACAGATTTTCAACTGTATATCGTCATGCATTTAATTTTGGTGTCCTTTTGCAAGTACCCACGAGACAGAGAATTGAAGAAAATTGCTGATTCCATTAGGACCCACTTCACATGGGAAGGAATCTGCATTTTCTCTCCCCCGTCATATCATGCAGCATTGAATGCTTTATGAGCCTGAAAGAATTAATTAAAGATATACTAAATACTAAACCAGCAGCGGAGATGGCTCGTCTCCTTCAAGATTTAATGATTTATGAATTAGACAGAAGAATACGAATTATACCGACACTGGTTTTGCCTTCAGTGGTGGTTGGAGACATGAGATCCATTCATGATGAAGCTAGCAACAAACAGTCACAATAAAAATAATAGATCACGAGGAAGAATCAAAATTCTAATATTCTGACAAGATATGCAGAGCTTGGAGACAAAAAGATCATTTTCATGGTGAAGCAGCGCACTGTCTAAGTAAACAAATGGTAGATAGTGAGGAAGAATCTGCATTTAAGATGTATGGAAGATGTGGAAAAGATAAGATCAAGGCATACGGTAATTGAATCACATCGGTTAGTTTTATTGGTCTTCAATTAGTTTGTGAATCACTTGCCCATGACAGAAAATTTTGTGGCTGTCACTATTTCAGTGGTTGATCTGGTAGCTTCTGAAGGGGCATGAGTTGCATAAGGAAACTCAGTATTTTAAAAACTAATCATCCTCAGCAAGCTATCCTTATCAAGCTGTATTTTTCCGAGAAGTAATTATATATTGCATTTATGTAAGCAATGAAATTGAGCAGATTCAATTATTGTATGTATATCAAGCACAGAAGCTACACGCGTAGAAAAAACAAAGAAAATAGATGTCAAACTTCCATTCTCCAAAAAATTACACACACACACTCATATTTCATTGTAATACAGTTTCGCTTCAAATGAATCATATGTAGGACTTTGGATTGAAGCAATGTATTCAAATCAACATCAACTGAAGAAACTAAGACTTGATATGAATTCCAAATTATGAAAACTGAAAATTTTATCACCTATCACACCTTTAGCATTTAGAACATCAAAAGCAGCATTGTCATAATTGAGCAATATTCGGTTCCCTTGTACATTTTCATTATGGAACTTAAATGGTGAATTTTGCTAGAGTAGGCTCTACTAGTTCTTTCATAAATAAAGCCCCAAACAAACCACTACATTCTGAAGGTCACCTAACATACTCTGCCATCCAGTGTAAATATTTCTGATCTTCTAATTAGCACAATAAAGAAACTTTCATGCAGAGAATTCGTTGCAATTGAAGGTCAATTCCTAAGCAAACACACGAACTAATGCATACAACATATTTACTCTTGGTCTCAAAACAATCTCTCATTCTACATTACACCATTATACAACCAACAAGTATTTCATTTTGCAATAAAACCTCCATTCCACTTTTAGAATGCATGGCTTCTCAAGCAATGTCTCCTTCCAATTCAAAACATGTTCTGGTCTCACTTGAGCCCTTGTCTGAATTTGCTTCAAAATTGATGGACAAAGTTATGGCAAATCCTCTGAAGCCTACTCCACTTCCATGCATTGATCATTATCAATTCGCAGTTATTAAAGTGATATGGATAGGAAACTAGTTTCATCAATACACACAATGCCTTAACGTATGTCTCTCTGCAATCATTTTCTTTTTCACTCTGAAGCACCATTTCTACAATTTTCTGGTCGATTGCTTGAAATTCTTTACACAATAGATGCAGTAGACACTTCTTCTTCTATCCGGGGGCCCAAGAGTTACAATGATTTGTGGGTTCATTTACCCCCATGATAGAGTTCATGCTTTCATTATGCACGCGGTTCAATTGGCTCTATAGCACATTTTTCCACAGACTAATGGTGTCAACTTTGTCACATTGAAAATCTCTTCCATGAACTTTCATTCTTGAACTTAGATGACACACTTTCACTCAATTTATCCTTCAAAACAACCCATGTGATGCCCATAGGATGTTGCCTCATGATAATGTCAGATGGCACTTCCATCATTATGCTATACTAACGATGTTTTCAAGCCACCAAATTTTCGACCTCAGTGGACATGTTCATGCCACATTACTACCAGCAGTTACGTAATCATATTGTTCCATGCCGAATGGTATGAAGTTGCCTGGTTCTCAAGATGGAACTCCACAAACACATCCTTCTTTCACCGTATCAGCAAAATCATAGATACAAATTGCAAATTTAGTTTTTTTTTTTTTTCCAAAGAGCAACTCAGCCATTGATCCACCAGTTCACTAGATATAACCCACAGTACTGACATTTCTCACTTCTCCTGTTATGACAGCTTTCCTTGTAACTTGTAAACAATAAATTTCTAACAAAAAAGAAAGAAAAATGAACAGTGGATTTTCTCTGCGTCGCTGATATAGCTCCAGTTAGTTATATGTCACTAACTTGACGACGAGAAGGATACCTGACTGAGAAAAAGAGTAGAATATGAAACAAGAAAGAGGGTGGTTTTCGGATAAAGCTTCGATCTTGATCCATCAAATGCATCCTTCAATTAACACAAGCAATGAGTAAGTTCTCACCTTTCATCAACGCGGCTTCGCGATCGCTCTTCCAATCTTCCTCTACCCCACATGATGCTCCTACCATCGTCCTCCGCCTATTTTCCTTCTCTCCGGAAAGATCGACGACGAAGGCCATGTCCACCTCGCCGTCTAACAACTTGGGCCTCCATCAGAGGTTCATTTTGGGCTTTAATTACATGGACTCGTTCTTGTCCTTATATGGGCCTTTGTTTGCTTAAATCATTTTGCACGGTTTAAATTCAACTAAAAAAATGTTAATAATGATTTCCAAAATCTAGCCATTCAACAGTTGGAAGGATATAGATAGATTCTAAATGAAACTAAATCAGAAAAGGAGGCCAAATTCTCCCTCTCTCCTCTCTCTCTCTCTTGCTGTCTCTAAAAACATAAGGCTGCAGTGCGTGTGTTGGGTGGGGGAAGAATCTAATTCGCCTGCTGCGTTTAGGCCACACCCCCTTCCAAAGGCTGCCATCCTCCCTCTTTACCTCTCCACTTTCTCACTTAACAACAAGAAGGAATCTCCCACCCATCATATCTCCTCTTTTTCCCCACTTTCATCACACTCACACTCCGGATCCACATCTCAATTTCCATCCGATCGACTCATCGATTTGAAATCAACGTCTCCTCTTTTTGTCACGATCGAACATTGCGTACTTCTCTTTGAGAATTAGGCCACCAGAAGACAGAGACCAAGAAAAGGGTGACTAACCACTACATCTAATTATCAATCGATCTCGATGTAGCAGCTGATGATACACAAAGTAAACACGCCCTTAAAAACACAACAATGATTAAAAAAGAGAAACCTAACAGTACGTCCATCACATTTCCCATATCTATAATTTGACTGAAGATATCATCTCAGTTCACCAGCATGAACAAACGACGACATTAAGAAGCCTAAACACAAATTACTACAACAGAACAAAAGTGAGTCCTAACTTTTCCTGATCATTAATGGAACGCACCATTCGGGGTTGGGAGATCGGACCATGCCGCCAGTGCGGGGTTGTTGTTCCAGTAACCGAATTCGGCTGCAGCAGAGAGCTGTGGGATTGGCTCTAAGATGGTCGCCGTCGCAGAAGCTGCGGCGGCAATGGCGGAATTCGAAAACATGGAACTCGGGGCGGTGGAACCGTTGCAAGAGGAATGCTCAAATCCGGCGTTGGCGTTGCCGATCACCGTTTGCAGCGGCTCGTTGTAGTAGTTGGTTGAGGATTTGAACTTTTGGTACAGGTCTTGGATTTCAGAGCTCGGCATGTCGCTTATAGCCTGCAGGTGGTTGCCATTTTGCTGCGGCAGCTGCCGTGACTGCGGTTGGTGGTAGTAGTTGTGGTTGATGCTGTTGTGGTGGTGGTGGTTTTTCCACAGAGAGGCGCCCAAACCGAGCTGGTTCAGGGGATCCAAGCTCAGGGCATGGGCATTTAGATCGGCCGCCGTGTTTGAACAGAGCAAGGAGCGGTCCTCCTTCGGTCTGGCCGCCGGCGAGCCGAGGTTGAGGCCGCAGTGCGTGCCGGAGATCTGCATGCCGGCGCCGGACCTCAACAGGCTCATCAGATGGGAAGTGTGCGGCGAAGCCCACAGCAACGGGCCGGCGGCGGAGAGATCGCTCTCTAGCCCGCCGGCGCCGCCTAAACCGGATCTCAGAAGGAGGTCGGAGCCGGCGGCCGGCGGCTTGGCCTTGTTGGGCGCAGGCTTAGGGCTGCAGACGGCGGCGGCGATGGCGGGGACTACCTTGGTCTTGCGGCATCCGCCGCCGATGGGGACGTTGCGGAGGGCGCCGCCCTTGGTCCAGTAGCGCCGGCAGGTCTTGCAGAAGTGGCGCGGCTGGGTGAGGTTGTAGTTGTTGTAGTAGCAGAACTTGGTGTTCGTGGAGTCGCACCGCGGGCACCGCAGATTCTGCTGCTGCTGCTGCTGCTGATCTCCGGCGGCGGCCGCCGACGTGAGCGAGGAAGAAGGGGAGGAGATGTTGGAGGAGGTAGGGGAGTGGTCGATGAGGTGCGAGATCGTCTTCCTCTCCTCCACGACTCCGCCTAATAACCCTTGGATCATTTTCTCGATCGACAGAAAGACAATTGAACAGAAGGAAAAAAAAACAAGGAGCAAAAGGAAGATGAAGAGGTAAAGAAATGCAGTGGCTTTGGTGAGTAAGAAGGATCCTTCAAAAGGAAGGAGAGGTTATGTTTGGATGAGAGTGATGGATAATGGAGAGATCGAATAACGTGGAGTGGATTGTGGAAGGTGGATTATATAGGAGAGAGGAGAGGGAAAAAGAAACTGCCATGGATGCACTTGTTGTCCCTCAGCAAGCAAACCAGACCAAGAGAGGTTTTGGGGAACTGCAAAGTTGCAGTATTTTATCATGCCGATGGCCGATGGCCGATGCCGATGTTCATATTTATTTCATTATTATTCACCACTTAACTTCTCACTTCTCGTACAAATTTAAAAACGTAATATAAATTCTATTAATTCACACTGACATAATTCTGCTTACGTCCCTTGTAAGATCCAATTTTAAGCTTCTTATCGTCATCGCAAACTCTTTCGTGATGGCATATAATGAATAAACACTTAGAGATTAAATGTATAACATACATAGTGATTAAATGTATCACAGGGTTGTGATTCCGTCCGGAAGTTAGAATATCGACGGAGGAAATAATTCGAACCAGGAACTATAGATCTAGAGCTAGGAGTTATGGACTTACGCATATTATAGATAAAATCGATAGAAACGCTAGGGCAAGAATCAAGGAGAGGTCATGGTGCAGGTATTTTGATGTTCAAGTTAGAATGACAGTCGAGTAAAATGAAGAACAAGATTACGTGTACCTAATCAACGGAAATGATCCTCTTTCATATTATCCCTCCACAATAATAAGGCGTTAAAGGATATTAAGTGTCAGAATATATAGGGTAGTGACCTTCTCCTAGGTAGAAGAAGATTCTGTTGCATGTATATGTTAGAGTAACAGACATGTGATTATGATTTCATAACAAGACATTCTTCTAGAGGAAGTATGATCAAGCTTGGAGTCAATTAGGTATATGTTTGAAGTCATGCCATGTGAGGTAGGGATCCAAGCCCAGTTGAAGTCCGATTGGCATAGGGCGGTCGAGTTTATACTGAAAGTTATATCCATGAAAAGTGGGGAACTAAGTTTCGAAGGTCTGATTGATTATAGGGCCGGTCGGATTTATGTTGAGAGTCATGTTCATGTGAAGTGGTGAACTGAGTCCCGAAGCTCCAACTAACTATAAGACTGATGGAGTTTATGCTGAGAGTCATGCTCATGAGAAGTAGAGAATTGAGCTCTGGAGGTCCGACCGGCTCTAGAGTCGATTGAGTTTATGTTGGGAGTTATGCTCAAGAGAAGTAGAGAACTGAGCTCTGAAGATCCGACCAATTATAGGACTGGTTGGGTTTATGTTAGAAGTTATATCCATGAGAAATGAGGAACTAAGCTTTGCATATTCGATTGGTTATAGGGTCGGTCGGATTTATATTGGAAATTATGTCCATGATAAGTGGAGAACCGAGGCCCAGAGGTTCCGTCGATTCTAGGGCGTGTCGAGTTTATACTTGGAGTCATGTCCATGAGGAGTGGCACACTGAGCCCTGAAGGTCCAATCAACTCTGGAACCAATCGGATTATAATTAGGAGTCATGCACAGTAAAAATCGAAAACTAATCCAGATATCTGACCGGCTCTAGAATAGATGGAATTTACATTGAAATTCATGCTCACAAGAAATAGGCAACTAAGTCCCATTAAAAATGATATATTCAGATATTTATACTTTAATTTTGACTACTAATTTAACATATCTTAATTATCGATCATATATCGACCCATATTATCTTTGAAATCATATATATGAAGCCGTATCATTTCATGACAGCAGCCATATGTTTTCAAGAAGAGTATAGCACACAGCTCTGCTCGGACGATTAAAAAAAAGACAAAATATATATATATAATTTGTTTATATGTTCCATAATTAATCCAAAAAGCACCAACTCACAATCGATCACAAACTTTATCTGCGTTCCGTAGAATTCAATCATTCAGTCAATGCAATGTCCCAATCACATATCGCCCCAGCCGAGCATATTTCGTCCTGCATCTTTAATTAAATCCGTTCGTGGAATGAGTCGTTCACTGAAACTAATATAAATTAACCGAGCCATATCGTCCTGTCGGTGCTTGATAACTTTGTGGTTTGGTTTGTGGATGAAATCTTAGTCAATGCAACTGGGGCACGAAGGATAGGGTCCTCGCGCGTAATCCCTAGTCTAAGAGCCCTAGATTTTAGAGACATGATGGTTAGATTTTGGAGCAAAACATAAACAAGTATGGAAATGGCCGGGGACAGTGGGCATCTTGTCATGTTCCTCGAGAGTAGATACAAATTGGAACGCCATCATCTCCCTTCATTGGATTCAACAGTGACAACGACATCGAGAATGCTCAAAGCCGGTGCTCCAACTCTTTCTTTACCATTATTCTAATCGGATCGAAGGAAGATTCCTGCAAAGCCGATCCGTTTAAGTTAACCAGGAACGTTGTCAGAAGCATGAGAATGAGAAGGCGACTGAAATCCGATCCGGTCCAAGTGAATCTACCTGTTCAAGATCTTGGAAGGAAACGGTACTAAAGATGTTGGAGTGTGAGCTGGCCTCAGTCATTGTCCGTCATCTAATCGATTATATTAATCACGATTCAAAGAAAATGATTACGAAGGCAGGCTAATTGCTTCGGAAAGAGTGCAAAGGGAATGTCCCCTTTGTGTCGATCTATGTCTGGATAAATTGTAGGCACGTTTCCCATGCAAGACGTTGGAGTTTATTATCGAGGACGTAATCCCACTCACGGAACTCGCGCCACAGATTTCGACGATCTCCTCCGGCAAATTCTCGCCACTTTTCAGTGTATAAATGATCAATATACGAATATTAAACAGATCAGTAATTCTCGTCGATTTCAATCTATAGTTTGTTTGGGCGTGATCTTGTCTTCTCCTTTTGGAAGCTTAGAAACGAGCCGTAGCGTACTATTCCTCCTCGCCTCGGTCAGAATCCAGTCCACAAAATTGGCACGTGGGCTCCACGACGGTCGCGTCGCGTAGCGCGGTTGGGTGCGTAGCGCTGAGCCGAGACGCGGAGGGAGTGATGGCAGATGGCGCAAGCAAGGAAGCGGTGCCGCGGCGTTCCCGAGGCAGCGCGGTCAGTGCGCGTGCCGTCAGGGAACAAGGGAAGCCGAGACCGCAGCGAAAGCGACGGCTCACCGCCAGCAACGCACCACAGCACGGCCCTCCCCCGTGGACTGGCCACGGCCCGAGCCGTACGGGACGGTTGCTTCGCTGAAGCGGGCAGCGAGATGGCTCGCGCAAACCCACCGCGGTCGCCGTCAAAAAGAGATAACGGACAAGAGGAGGGAAGGAGTGGAGTCACTGAATCGACCCCTCGGAATCCGGGCTCTCCCGCTGCTTTAATTTTGTCCCAAATCGGACGCTCTTTTCCCACGCTCCCCAATCTTATTCAATTCAGGAACAGTACTGGCGCGATGCATGCTGCTGATAAGAGGAAAGCGAGAAAAGAAAGAGAGCGGGGAGACAGAAGGATAGATTCCCTTGGGTTCTCTTTTCTAGCTCATGGCTCTGTAATGGAAGCTGGGACGAGAAGGCATCGATGGGTGTTAATGGTGCATGCAACGCATGCAACAGTGGCTGGTGACGCTGGAGCTGGAACAGAGCGAGGAGGAGCAGGCAGGGGAAGGTGGGTGATGCATGTATGTCAGTGCCGATGCCAGTGCCTGCCACGATATGACATAATGATACGACATCAATGCATGACTTGACATGACATGGGGAACATACCCATCCCATGCATCCATCATCCGTTCAATTCTCACGATCTCGCTTCTTTAGTGAGTGTGCAGTAAGTACGATCACTGATCATGACGGAGAGGTCTGCTCCCTCAGCAGCAGGCAGCTGCGACTTTCCTAGGGCTTCACGAATCCATCGCCATCCCATGCAACACAACGGACATGGAATTTGTCGATGCGGTGGCGATCGATTTGAACGTATAAACAAACATCAGGCTCCGGTTTGGTGCCCATGGTCTGCGTGGATTTTCGTGCGGGTGGAATGGTCCTTCTCGATCTCCACAGCCGTCTCTCTCTCTCTGCGCCTGATCGATCGTCGATTACAAAAGGCTTAAAGGAGTGCATGCTGCCGCATAGCTAGATTTCCTAACTACAAGGAAAGATTCATGATTTCATACTCGTAATGGCCGATCTCCACTGCAACTTTGCTTAGCCCCTAAGCTTCCTAAACTCCGAATTATAAATCTAATCATAATTATGCAGCTTTGTATATAATAAATAAATTTCGTGGCATAGGAATTTGGATGTGACTAGGTAGATAGGTAGGCAGATCCGTAGCTGGCAGTGGCGAGGAGGGGCATGTTAGGGCGCTGCCATTGGAGGGGAAGAGGGGAAAGATTCGTCATGACAGGTGGGGGAGAATTGTTGTGTCCAACAGGGTGGGGAGGGCCCTATGCGTGACCAAGATTTTGGGCGCAAGATTCGATGCTCAATGTTTAGATTATGCATCAGACATCTTTACTAAATTAATATATATCAGTTTCACGAGATTATTCCCATAATGAAGATCTTGGTCTCCTCTGATTTTGTTGATCGGCTATGCATTGTTTGTTCAGGTTTTGTCGGAATGAATCAGATTCTAATACTCATCGGTAGTCGAGAATTTATATTCCAACGTGATGAATTCTTTGTAGAATAAGGAGTATCTTCTTCTACTGGACAATAACAATAAACTATAGGGTGAAATACTATGAACGATGATAAACTATGAACCAGCCACGATTTTTATGTAATTTTTTTTTCAAAAAAAAACAACTGCAAAGCCAATATGTTCTTTTGTGGTTCAACTATGAATGTTCATTTGCTCAGGAGTATTGTCTGCAATTTACAGGAGTACATAATTGAAAATGTCTCTCTGATTATTAAGTTAGCTTTCCAATTGCAAAAGAAGCCATAGACAACTTTTCAGCTGAAAATGATGCAACAAACTAATTTGCCTATCAAATTGTTGAGCATTTTTGTGCAATTTTATATCTAAATTTTATTTTTTAGATTAAATATATTGAGCCATTGTTTCTTATTTAGAATATTTTAGAATGATAAGTTGATTCATATCGCCATCAACCAAAGTTTAGGCACAGACAACATTATGATAGTGAGTTGATTAAATTAAAGTGCTTACCAGATACATGGATTCGAGTTAAAGGTAAAATTTCAGGAGAACAAAGCACAAGAATTAGAATGGAAGAAATTCTAATGAATAAATCATAATGGATAAATATCCTTAAACTGCATTGTGAAAGAGAGATTCAAACATAATAATTAGTAAATCATATTGAAACAAACTAAGAGATTGCTCTAGCTTTTATCAATCTTTGTTCGGATGTCAGTAGATACACAAGGCAGCGAACGAATTCAGAACTCCTACCTTAAACTCATGTTTTCTTCCATTAACTGACGCTTCAAAGGCAATTATGCAACTCCTATATTATGCTATCCACTTTGATAAGCAAGAATCCAGAAATTGCCACGATTGAAGGGCGTGACACTTTTTGAAACAAAGCATAACCTCTCGTTAAGTACAGTAACAGTAAAACGACAAGAGAATACAAGAGTACTCCGACTCAGAAACTTACTCCTACAGTTACTAATTTTGTCAAAAACCTGTGCCAGAATGCTAAATGGCTTTCCAATATATTTCTTCAAGAAGTGCAGAATTTGTCGTCTCCAAAACAAAGATAATGATCAAGAATGTAATTGGATTTTGCGAAAGTAGGGTATTCATGGAAGGAATTAAGGACAAATAATTCAACAAACAAACTACCAAAGCATACAATCTGACTACTCCGTGAACTGTGAAGATGCAAAATCTTGAGCTCTATGATTTTCTTGTACCCAATGTCGGTTTGGCCGAGCAATAATGCAGTTCTAATGCATGATGAATATGTTTCCCCTCCATTCCTGGTTTGCAACAAGAACTTCCCTTCTGTAGCATGATTACGCCACCATAATTAAAAAATGCAGCTCTATAATTTTTTGAACATGTACACCTCCGGTCTTGTTCCTACCCATAAATAAGCTCAGGATAGACAAAAGCACATACAAAAAACGGAACAGTTCTAGATGTACATGATGATCCTCTTAAACATCGTATTTACAATTCTACATCCACTTTACTCATCGAATGAACCGTGGTATTACTCCTGCAACTTCAGAAGGATGCATAGACTGCATTGTTAATTCTGTTATTTGACAAATAAATGAATCCCTCCTAGAGATAACTAAGCCACACTATGGGCTGCATTTGGTGCGCTCGTTTATGGTTTCTGAAATTTTTGAAGGGGGCCAGTAGCGCAGAACTGACCTTCCAAGAATGTTTTTAACTGGGAGCGGTCCCCTGCATAGGGAGGAATAATTATAAGACAATGGCCAATATTAATTAGTGTTGAATGAGAAATTTTACAATTTTGGAGAAAAACTCAAGTTAATTAGCCAATCAAATTTATCTCAGAAGGCTCACCAATTGTGAGAGTCAAAGCTGTTGTTCCGATTATCCCCCAGAACAAAGACATAGCCCTCAGGAATAAGCTATTTATTTAAGAAAAAAGCAGTGATTAGTTACTACAAGAAGAATTATAAAATATGCATCAAAATAAAAACAAAAATCATTACATGATCTGCAGGTTAATAAGCCTATCTAATAATATTCATTTCAATGATGGTCATCATTTTAAGTGAAACCTACAGTTATTTACTATACTAGTGATGCAACTTTGCATAAAGGATAATGGAGAGGTAAGACCCATATAGTAACTCCCAAATAGTTGGCACTAACACGATAGATGTTGATGTTGATGATGACTCAAATTCTATTCACTTAGACAAGGTCTATAGTGAATATTTCCTTTTTCTATTCATTAGAAAGGAGTTATTTTATGAAATAGAAATCCTTCCAATCATTGCTGTGAGGGTTAAAAATTGGCACACATGTATTTCTTTCTAGTAAAATTTGTGAACATAGTACACCAAAGCATTAGCAATCAACACTATAAAAATTTGATAAAAGTTTTAGGGAATGTGACTACCTGACTAGACATATATACTAGGATAGAAAGAATTATTCTAATGTATAGTACCATCATCTATAGCATGGAAACACATTAGTTGTGAAAAAATTTTAGTGCTCATCTAGCAATCAGACTAACTTTAAAAACTAAAATTAAATAATTCAAATCAAATTAATTGATCATACCATTGGTTCCATATCATAATCAAGAGGCTCAAGAATGAATTCCTCATTCTGGATGATACCATTCACCAATAGTTTACCATCACGGACCTAAATGAGAAACGAGAATAATCATAGTAAATTGTAAGCAACCTATAACCTACAAATGAAAATTTTTCAAGAGCACGTGAATTGCCACAATGAGGCTAGAAGCATACTTCAACATAGTCACCAGCCTTGGCCACTACTCTTTTTATAAAGACATCAGCAGAGTTATACCCATGTTGCTATATACGAGATACAATGATTTTATATTAGAAAAGCTAATTATAAACAGAAGATGCTTCATATACTTCTTTGGCAAAAATAATTACTAGCAACAGTAGAATGAACCATACCTCGAGAGTTGGAGGAGCAGTGAAGATAACAATATCAGTAATTTCGGGCTCTCTGAAACAATAAGAAACCTATAGCAACATTAAAAAAACAATCGTAAATAACATATCCAAAATATAGCTGTGCAAGTCAGAAATTTTTCTTACAAACGAAATAACCAAAAGAATACAATAAATGAATCAATACATGAAATAAAACAAAAAATTGTTGAAGACTATTACTTTCTCTGCAAGAATCCGATCTCCAACATCTAGCGTTGGGTACATCGACCTTGTGGGAATCGACCTAGGCTCCGCCAAGCGTGATCCAGACAACAGAGGAACTGTCACAGCAGCTATTAGCACCTTTGCATCTTCCGAACAGGAGCCAAACATGCGAGAGAACCAATGATTTGCGACACTAGCCCCATTGTTTCCTTTGACATCAAAACTTTCCATCATTGAAACTGTGGAGGCTTTGGAGGAGCATTTTTTCTCTTCACTCGCATGTGCAGAAGAAACTATTCTTCCTCCTCTGTTCTCATCTCTAGCAGGATGTAAAGTAATTATCTCTTTCTTATCCTCCGGGCCAACACTTGATCCAGGGAGGAGGTCACTACAAGGAAACCACTTTGATGCTTGGAAGAATGGGATGAAAGAAGATGGCTTGAACCCGACCGACAACGAAGAGGCGACCCCAAGGGCGCCGGTGCCGGTCAACGATCCAGATCCAGAGGCGAAGACGGAGATCAAGCAAACTGTCAGATTAGTTATCGGATCCTTAGCTGCCGAAGCTGATGAGGGGGCAGAGGCGACAGCAGTCGGTGTCGCAAGGGGGACGTCCAGGTTCCTCCTCGATACGACATGAAAAGAAGACTCACGTTCCGCACCGTGACCGGGGAAGAGAGAAGCGAGGGGACGACCGGCAGACTGATCCTTGGCCGCGGGAGCTGATGAGGGGGCGGCGGAGGCGACAGCAGACCGTGTATCGGTGACATCACGGCTCCTCCTCGATCCGGGTTGGAGAGAAGAATCATGCTCTGCGCACTGAGCGGCGAAGAGGGAGGCGAGAGGACGACCGACGGACTGGTTGACTGATCGGAAATGGGTTCCGGCGGCGGAGGCGAAGTTGTGCGCGAGGTAGCCGGAGAGATAGACAGTCTGTCGAATTGCCATGGCCGCGAGATTCAGCGATCCCCGTCGAAAGGATCGAGGGAGAACTAGGGTTACGATTTGGGAAGAGAAGCCTTTCCGGGAGGAGCCGAGCTCCAAAGGAAAGGGAGACTCGAGAAGAAGCGTCGAACCGATCATGGAATTTATATGCGGTTCCCATTTACAATAAACCGAACCGGAATCCTCCGGTCCAATAAAATGTAGCACTTTGTCTTATTACTCCAACTGTTTTTGCAAAAAATTTTCACCAAATCGATTAATTCACAGTTTTTTATTGAACCATTGATAAGTTTTTAAAATTACTAAATGCTCCGGAGCTAAGTTACTTGACCATCCACACCAGTTTTCATATCTAAAATATATAATTTAGAGTACAAAAATTACTTTATTAAATTTGAATATCTATTTTTAATACATCATATATCTCCTCTATAATATTTAGAGCAACCACATCAGTTTCTCTATTATTATATCTAAAATTTAGGATAAATAATTCACTTTATTAAATTTAGATAATCATTTTTCACTGTGCACTACATCAAATACCCTAAAATTTTTATCATCTTTATTTTTTTTTATTATTTTCTTCTCTTTTTTTAATTTTTTATTATTATATTTATGGAATGAGTGGAAGGAGAAAGATTAAAAAGAAATATTATTTTATTTTTAGGATAGAGGTTTCATACCCTAAATTTAGAGAATCACTATTCATCAAATCTAAATTTAGAGAATGGATAGGGTAACTGATGCAGAGGATTTTTAGTTAATCTATTAAAAATTTAGGGTAAAATTTTTTAATAGGATAACTAATATGGATGCTCTTAGTATGAGACAAAATTATGAATTTAAATTTTAATAAAATCAAGAAAAAAAACTCCCGGAGGACACTCTCGCTCGACGCCCAGTAACCTAGTCACTTATTCACCACCGGAGGCCTTCGAGCGACCTTCGACCGTCCGCTCCAAACAAAAACTATAACCTGGTTGGGACGATGAATCCAGGAAGGGATCGCAACTATTTACGACCGAATCGTGACCGTGATCCGACCACAAATACGAGTCCTTTGGACCAAAAAATGATCCAGAAAATCACTTATGTAATTTAATAAAAAATTAATTAATCTAAAATGACCCATCTATAAAAGTTTTCCATCAATTATCTAAATAAATAAAAGTTACTCATAATCAATAATCCATTAATTCTACAGTCAATCAAAAAAATCATCCATTAATTAGGACTCAAAATTAAAAAGGCACCTGCTGCGTTATTTCCCGAGGACTTTGTTTATTATTTTTAATTTTAGGTATACACAGAGATTATAGGTACACCACATGCACAATTTATCCTAATTGTTTACGTTTATTGAACAATTGACTTGAAATATTTTACTTTTCTTTTAATTTAAAAAAAATTGATTGATCAAACCCTTGAAACCACTACTCTTGAATGTAGACTTTGACTGGATGTTATCTGTTTAGACAAAAAAACAAACCACGGCATGTGGACAACTAAAAGTGATATCGGATTTGGTCAGAGAAGATGATCTATTTGGATCTGGAACGACCAGCTGATGATGATGATGTAAGGACATACGCAATACGTGAAATAAACAAAGGATTAAGCTTCCATATTACAATAATAACAGAGCTAAGCAAATCACAACATGGTTGATTAAGAAAACTAGATTTTTAGGTGCTCAATTACAAGAGTGCAACATTAGATTAGAACATCAACAGGAATTCCATGGAGCTTCTATTCATTCTTTTGAGGATTCATGGCCATAAAAAACTATCATATCCTTTACCCTACAAGAGAATAATTTCAGAGCTTCAAACAAATAAATTCTAGGCCTGATTTTATTTTATTTTTTTGAATTTATAAATAGTATAGCTTAATTTAAACTTCTATTTGAATTTGGATTAATTGGTTAAAATGCTAGAGTCCCGCTTCTAACACAGATATCAACGAAACGTCTTTAGTTGAAATTAACAAATTGTTACTTCAATCTACAAAGAGAAAAGTTTTAAGAGAAAGTTGTGAATAAGAACGTAGAAACATCATCTTGCCTTAGCTGACGACATATTCACTTATGCTACTGCAACTACTTGCCTGCAACTTTTCTGCACTTTGTGAAATTAATAAGAAACACATGTTAGAGACAAGCAAATAAATTAAAAAGTTGTTCATATTCAATCACAAGAAATATAAATTAAAAGTAATTAGTCAAATGAAATTTCCAAGATTTTAAGATACCTGTAGCAAGAGACTGATGTTTCAAGGGAAAACTAAGGCTGGGTAGAAGCTGTCATTGCAAACGTTAGTACAAAGTAAACAATTGTGGAATGCTTACACAGCACTGGTTCCAACAAGTTGAATAGTTGGTTGTGGGGAAGTTGAAAAGCAACTGATGAATGAACTAGTTTGGGAGCATCTTCCCTTTTCATAGCCTCAAGAAATGGATCACTTCTGTTCCCCTGCTTGATGCTGATGAGCAAGATATGCTTCTTTCATGGATTCAATACAGTGATGAAGTCTTTCTACCTAGCACAGACAAGCCACATGTGAGTGTATAATTGTTTGTACTGATATTATAGTTGTTTGTACTGATTGAAGGGTTTCTAGTTAGAGAAACTAAATTCAAGACAAATGCGTAATCCTAACCAGACATCTGCACCCCTGTGTAACTTTTCTTAGACTGGGACAGTATTCAGTCAATATATGGTGTTTAAAGTATATCTATATCAAAAGTTGATTACGGATATTTTTAAGCAGCAAATGTGCAATGTATTCTATGATGAAATCAATGCATGAAAGAGCAATTTAATGAATAATTACATAATCAAAAATAGTATAAACCAGTCACAAACACACCTAAATTCTAACCTTGGAAACTATGTAGACGAAGAAGTCATGTGTATTAGAGATAGTGATTGGTAAAGCCTTTAAAGCATCTGAGAGTGTCATTCTAGTATCATTCATGAGCACTTGGTGTAAATGTTCAACACACTGGTAAATCTCATTCAGGCACATCTCTTGTCTAGCAACTGTATTCACCATAAAAGTTGAAGGCTTTTTTGGAACTCCATTATTGAAACCAGAAATCAATGCTACACTCCACATATTCTCATGAGAAATATGCCCTACAGTCAAAACATTTTGACGAAAGAAGAATTGGCTAAGAAGCATAAATGACTGGACAACAATTTCTGCATCCAGCAACATTCTTTTCACAAATGCCAATTTTTCTTGCAATAAAACTCTTTGCCCTTCTATTGCAGCACAAATAACCCCAAGTTCCTGAAAAAGAAAACTTGTCATTACTATTTCTCACCATTTGGCAAAAAATTAGATCACAGTCATAGCTACCAATTTGTATTTACAATGATAAGAATGTTTAAAATGAATAATCAGCAATAGATTTTTTTGTCCGTAGCTCTTGTAGAAGTACCAGAAACATTATGACAAATTTTTAACATTATATAGATAAAATTCAATTAGCACCAAGAAATTGAAAAACTCGATGAGCAGATTAAAGAATATTAGAGCATATCAAATTAAGAATTGATCCGCATCATAGGTGCAACTGTTGGCATGTAAACTTATTCCAAAAACATTGACTTTTTCATCTATGCAAAAACAATGCCAGCAACAATTTGACTTCATCAACCATGCAAGGAAGTTGTCAAAATCAATTTGACTTCATATGACTTTTCATCAACTAAGCAAAGTTCAATTATCTTACTAAGTTTAATGAAACCCTCTACGACAAGAGTCATTAGTATAGAAAAGAACAAAATCTAATTATTTTATGTTTAATGATATGATGTATTAATCGCAGAAGAATATGAGAGCATGAATCTAAGTGTATAAATAGGGATCTTGTAGGATGATTGATCCGGTGGTAAGGACGGGGGATCACTCGTTGGCAGGAGGTCAACGACATGTGGAGGTCAAGGGTCAAGAGGGTCAACACCAAGGTCGTGCCGAGCGGACTGGCGGACCATCCCCGGACATCCGACCGACCGGGCGCCCGGTCCGGGTCTCCTAGGCGACCGGACAAAAGACAACCCGACCATGGGACGGGTTTCCGATGGTCAAGGTAAAAGAGTCTTTAAGCCGAGCGGCCAGGACGCTTGGCCAAGCTGCAGGACAGTAATCCGCAATCCTAGCCGAGCACGTGAATAGGGCTTCTTGGAGGACATGAGCGTCGAGCGACCGTTCCGCTCGGCCCGGGAACAGACAAGAGCACTAGGAGACAAAAAGGACAGCTGGTAGCTTCATCCTCGAGACACCTGCCGCCGACAAACAGCATGGTTAGCGGCCGGAGCGGACAGAATATCGTACGGTAGAAGCTTCCACCGTCACATCCGGGATATGCTTGGACGATTGCGGAATGGCGTCAGGCGTACTTTTCTGACACAACCTTACTGAGGTATGTTTGGGGAAGCGTGTCCGCGCCTCCCCGGGGTTCTATATAAGGACCCCCAGACTTCGACGGAGGTATGCAATCTTGATCACTGTAGCCACAGTAACGTTACTCTGCTTCTTCGCTGCCTAACTTGAGCGTTGGAAGGTCGTCGCCAGGAAACCCCTCCCGGCTCGGCTTCTTTGCAGGTTCGCCGAAGATCTACACCGCCAGTCGGAGACAGCGGAGAGTGCCACGTCCCCAGCGTCCGTCGACTCAGCGCTCGGACAGGATCAATGATCAATAATATGTAGTAAACATTCTTCTTCATAGAGTTTCCCTCTCATCCTTGTACTTTTCTTACAAAGTCTCTCCTACATTCTTATTTCCTCGCCCTAGATCTATCAAAATTTCAACAAATTTGGTATCAGAGCCATATATACCAATAGCTTCAATGAGCTCCCTCCAAGTGCCAAGTTAACCAAAGACAACTACAGAATGTGGAGTATACAAATGGAGACTCTATTAGGTTCCCTTGATGTATGGACCTTGTGAAGACCGATTATACTATAGCCGAAACAAGCGATGGGAATGAGTAAGCTCATAGGGCGATGAAGAAAAGAGAGAAGGCCTTATTCACTATCTATCAAGGAGTAGATGAAGCCGCTTATTTCCATTGTTCATCAAATGAGAAGAAATGACAAGGAACTAAAAGATGTTCGGGTCATTGAAAAGATCTTAAGGTCTTTAGACTCAAAGTTTGATTTCGTAGCTATGGCGATCGAGGAATCAAAAGATTTGGAGGTGATGGCTGTGGAAGAGCTTATGTGATCCCTTCAAGCATATGAACAAAGAATATTGAAGAAAAGTGAAGAACTTTAAAGCAAACACTCCAAGCCAAACTATCATTCAAGCAAAATGAATCATTCAGAGGGTTCCTCAACAAGGAAGGGTTTCTACATGGAGAGAAAGAGGTGGTCGTACTTCTAACTCAAATTGGCACACTCAAAATCAGAATGATAGAAATAAAGATAATCAAAAAGGACATGGAAGAGGCTATGGTGGAAGCCGATGTCAAGACCTTGGACAAGGTAGAAACATCGGATGGAGGTATGATAAAACTAAATCTCAATGTCGCATTTGCAAGAAGTATGATTATCACTATAATGAGTGTTGATATAACACTAACAATGGAGAAGAAAAAGTGAACTTTGTTAATAAAGAGGTGAACAATGAAGGACCATTATTGTTGATGGCATGCGATGGGCCAGAATCTGTCTAGCCTAGTACATGGTTCCTAAACACAGGAGCATCAACCCACATGTGTGGGAGAAAGGAGTTGTTCACAAAGCTTGATAAGACGCCAATACGCAATATCACCTTTGGAGATCTCTCACAAAGGTCAATTAAAGGAAAAGGTGACATTCTGTTTGAATTGCAAAATGGAAAGAAGGTATGCATCTCAGATGTTTATTATGTTCCTGATATAAAAAATAATCTTTTGAGCATTGATCAACTATTGGAGAAAGGATATAATACATAAATGAGGGATTTGACTTTTAGTATTCGTGATAAGAGTAATAATCTTAGTGCTCATGTCACAATGGCCAAGAACAAAATATTCCCACTGAAGTTAAGCATCAATGAAGGAAATTGCTTCAAGACAAGCACTATGGATAGTTCTACTCTTTGGCATCTTCGATATGGGCATCTAAATTTTGAGGCATTAAAGCTACTTTCAAAAAATGACATGGTATTTGGATTGTTAAAGATTGAGAGTTCCAACCATGTATGTGAAATGTGTGTTATAATAAAGCAATAGAGGAAGTCATTCAAAAAGTACAATATGAGGCAAGTATCTTCACAACTTGAACTTTTGCATTCCGATGTTTGTGGATCCATCAAACCTATCTCTTCTAGGTATTTCTGACTTTCACTGATGATTATAGTGAAAAAACTTGGGTATATATGTTGAAAGAGAATAAAGAAGTTTTCACCAAATTTAAGTAATTTAAATTTTTAGTTGAAAAACAAAGTGGATATCAGATAAAATGTCTGTGAATTGATCGAGGAGGTGAGTACACCTCGTTGGAGTTCGAAAATTTTTGCAAGGAAAATGATATTCTTCATAAACTCACTATGCCCCAAACACCACAACAAAATAGTATTTCAGAAAGAAAAAAACAAACTATTCTAAATATGATTCGATATATGTTGAAAGAGAAAAATGTCCCAAAAGAATTTTGGAGAAATATTATTGTTTGCGTTGTATATTTATTGAACATGTTTCCCACTAAAAGAATTAGAGACATCACCCCAGAGGAAGCTTGGAGTTTACACAAACCAAGGGTGGATCATCTTCGCATTTTTGGGAGCGTAGCATATGCAAAAGTATAAGAAAAGAAGCGGACAAAACTTGAAGATAAAAGTTAGAAGTATATTCTCTCGGACTATTGCGAGAATGCTAGCGGGTACAAACTGTACAATCCCATAATTAAAAAGCTCGTGGTATCAAGATATGTGGAATTTGATAAAGAACAAGCATGGAATTGGAACAATAACAATAACAATAACAATAATGATGACATGAAGCAAATCTCATTTGAAGAAGATTATAAAGAGAAGAAAGACAAGCAAGGAGAGAGTGAAGAAGTATCATCACCCCAACAAGTTGATACTCAGTAAAAAAGTAATGATCCACACAGTCCAATTGTAAAAAAGATGAAGAACATCCAAGACATATATGACTCAGCCAAGTGATTGATGCAGACTTTGCTCATAATAATTTGTGCCTATTTGCAGGATATGATCCCATACAACAACAACAACCAAGCCTTTTCCCACTAGGTGGGATCGGCTGTATGAATCCTTTTACGCCATTGAGCTCTATCTCCTATTATATCATCATCTATATTTAAATAAATTTTATCTTGTTTTATTGTTGCTAACCAAGTCTTTTTTGGTCTTCCTCTTCCTCGTTTGATATGCATGTTTATCATAGTTTCACATCGCCTAACTGGAGCATTTATTGGTCGTCTAAGTATATGTCCGTACCATCTTAAACGTGTCTCTCGGAGTTTTTCCTCAATAGATGTAACTCCGACTTTCTCTCTAATGCTCTCATTTCTTATTTTGTCCATCTTCGTATGCTCACACATCCACCTTAACATCCTCATCTCTGCAACTCTCATCTTCTGCTCGTGTGCTCGAGTCATAGCCCAACATTCAGGTCCATATAACATAGCAGGTCTAACTGCGGTTTTATAGAACTTACCTTTAAGTTTAAGAGGTACTTTACAGTCACATAAAACACTCGACGCTCCCCTCCATTTCACCCATCCTGCTTGTATTCTATGTAAGACATCTCTCTCAATCCCTCCATCATTTTGTAAAAATGATCCTAAATATTTAAATTGCTCGATTCCAGGCAACTCGTCCTCTCCTATCTTAACAATTGTTTCATTACTTCTAATATTGCTAAACTTAAATTTCATATATTCTGTCTTTAATTTACTAACCTTAAAACCTTTCCCTTCTAGTATTTCTCTCCAAGATTCTAATTTAGTATTTACTCCTTCACGTGTTTCATCTACCAAGATAATATCATCTGCAAACAATATGCACCACGGTACTGTGTCTTGAATGTGCGCAGTGAGTTCATCCATAATTAGTGTAAAAAGATTAGGACTTAGAGTTGATCCTTAATGTAACCCTATCTTTATTGGAAATGCTTCAGTTACTCTGTCTGAAGTCTTTACTCTGGTCGTTACATCCTCATACATATCCTTAATTAGTTCAATATATGCTACACTAACACCTCTCTTTTCAAAAATTCTCCATATAATTTCTCTTGGAACTCTATCATAAGCTTTTTCTAAGTCAATAAATATCATGTGTAGATCTTGTTTTTGCTCCCGATATTTTTCAATTAATTGTCTAAGAAGATGTATAGCTTCTATTGTCGACCTTGCAGAACCCAAATTGATTTTCTGTCACTGTTGTCTCCTTCCTTAATCTTTTTTCTATTACTTTTTCCCAAAGTTTCATAGTATGACTCATTAGTTTAATACCCCTATAGTTTGCACAATTTTGTACGTCTCCCTTATTCTTATATAAGGGAACTACAATACTTATCCTCCATTGATCAGACATTTTTTTCGTTTTCAATATCATGTTAAATAATTTTGTAAGTCATTCAATGTCTTGTTTCCCTAAGCACTTCCATACCTCTATTGGAATATCATCTGGTCCAACGGCTTTTCCATTGTGCATCTCATTTAAAGTTTGTTTTACTTCTGAAGTTTGAATTCTACGATAAAAATTAAAATTTCGATGCTCATTTGACCTAATTAAATTACCCAAGTTAAGTTGGTCTCCTAAACCTTCATTAAAAAGTTGATGAAAATACCTCTTCCACCGCTCTTTTATTTCTCCATCGCTTACTAATACCCTATTACATTCATCTTTAATACATTTTATTTGGCTAAGATCTCTTGTTTTTCTTTCTCTCACTTTAGCTATTCTATAAATGTCTCTTTCTCCTTCTTTTGTATCCAATTTTTGATATAACCGTTCAAAAGTTTCATTTTTTGCTTCACTCACCACTTTCTTAGCTTCTTTCTTGGCTATTGTATATTTTTTTAAGTTTTCCTCATTCTTACAAATATATAATTCCTTATAAGCTATTCGTTTTTCCTTCACTTTCTCTTGTACTTTCTCATTCCACCACCAAGATTCTTTACTTAGCGGTGCATGCCCCTTTGACTCACCGAGGACACTCTTAGCTACTATTTTCAACTTTGATACCATCTTATCCCATGTTGTATTAGAGTCATCGTATATTTCACCTAATGCTTGTACTTCTACCTTCTCCTTAAATATATGTTGCTTCCCATCCTTTAACTTCCACCACTTAATTCTAGGAATTGTATATATTTTCTTTCTATCAATGTTTAAGAATATCCAACACTACTACCCTATGTTGGGTAGTTAAGCTTTCTCCAGGGATGACTTTGTAATCTTTACAAATCTTTCTATCCTTCTTCCTAACCATAAGAAAGTCAATTTGCGATTTATTATTCCCACTTTTGAATGTGACTAAGTGTTCTTCTCTTTTCTTAAAAAACGTATTAGCTAATATAAGGTCATATGCTATCGCAAAATCTAATATAATTTTCCCTTCCTCATTCCTCGTTCCAAACCCATAACTCCCATGTACTCTCTCATATTCCTCATTTTTCACTCCGACATGTCCATTTAGATCACCTCCTATTAAAATCCTTTCATTTGATGAAATATTTTGTAATATTTCATCTAAGTCCTCCCAAAACCTTGATTTGGTAGCTTCATCTAATCCTACTTGTGGTGCATATACGCTAATTATGTTCATAGTTTCTTTCGCCACTATTATCTTAAGGGCTATAATTCTATCCCCTTTTCTAACTACTCCTACAACTTCATTCTTTAACAAACTATCTACAATAATACCCACTCCATTTCTTGTTTTACTCTTTCCAGTGTACCATAACTTAAAACTCGTGTTCTCTATCATCTTTGCCTTCTCACCTGTCCATTTTGTCTCTTGTACACACAAAATATTAATTTTTCTCCTAATCATCATATCTACTACCTCCATTGATTTATCAGTGAGAGTTCTTATGTTCCAAGTTCCAAATCTTAGATTATTAGTTTTCCTATCATATTTGTTCTTATCTAACCTATGGTGTGAGAACTCTTGCCTATTTAACACTACACCCAAGTTCTCATGGAGATGTAGCGGTCCTTGCTGAGACGTTACAGTCGGACCCTGTAACGCGAACTCTTGCATATTTATCACTACACCCGAGTTCTGGAGATGTAGCGGTCCTTGCCAAGACGTTACAGTCGGACCCTGCAATGCGTTCCTTCCGGGGAACAACCTAGCATTAGCACAATAGTTTAATGGATTCATTCATGAAATATTTATCATAATTTGACGCTGGCTGGCAACCTAACGCAACCCTCCTCCTTTATCCGGGCTTGGGACCGGCCATGACCGGTCATCATGGGCGGAGTTCAGGATATGATCCTATAACTTATGAAAAAGCCTCTACGGATGCAAAGTGGAGAAGAGTAATGGAAGAAGAGATTCATATTATAAAGAAAAATAATACATAGGAGCTCACTTCACTTCCGCAAAGACACAAAGCTATTGGAGTCAAATGGGTGTTTAAAACAAAGACAAATGCAAAAGGAGAAGTTGAAAGGCACAAAGTAAGGTTGGTTGCTAAAGGATACAAGCAAAACTACGGGATTGACTATGAAGAAGTCTTCACACCAGTAGTCCAGCTTTAAACTTTCTTAAATGAAAATCTTGAAGAAGAGATCTATATCGAACAACCATCAGGTTTTATCATCAAAGGACAAGAAGAAAAGATATACAAATTAAAGAAAGCTTGGACTCAAGTAAGCCCCTAGAGCCCGAAACCCAAGAATTGATGAGCACTTTATAAAAGAAGACATCACAAAGTGTCCCTATAAGCATTCTTTATACTTGAAGAAGAATTTATATGGAGATATTTTGTTGGTATGTCTTTATGTAGATAATAAAATTTTTACAGGTAATAATATCTGCATAATTAGAGAATTCAAGCAATCAATGGAGAAGGAGTTTGAGATGACAGATCTAGGATTGATGAGATACTTCCTCGGCATTGAAGTACAACAAAGAGAAGAGGGAATCTTTGTATCATAAGAAAAATATGCCAAAGAGATTCTCAAGAAATTCTCAATGGAAGATTGGTATGCTATGAATACGCCCGTTGAATACATCATTAGAATGACTAAAGGGGGAGAAGGCAAACTTATGAATCCAACTTATTACAAGAGTCTTTTGGGTTGCCTTAGGTATCTGACATATACAAGACCTGATAAATTATTTGGAGTTGGTTTGGTAAGCATGTATATGGAAACTCCAAAAACTTCTCACTTAAATGTAGCTAAGATAATTCTTAGATATATCAAAGGGACAATTGATTATGGGTTTCTCTATTTATCAATGAATGATATGGAGTTTTTTTGGTTTCAGTGATAGCGATTGGGCCGGAAGTTATGATGATCGCAAGAAACAATCAATTGAGTACTACTGGATACGTGTTTTATCTTGGTAATGCTGCATTCACTTGGTCTACAAAGAAACAATCAATTGTTGCTCTATCAACTTGTGAAGTTGAGTATATTGCTACAACCTCTTGTGTTTGTCATGCTATTTGGCTAAAGAGATTACTCCAGAATCTTAGATTGTAGCAAGAAGCAACAACCAAGATCTATGTGGATAATAAATCAGCAATTGCTTTAGCCAAAAACCCAATTCATCATGAAAGATTCAAGCATATCGATACTCACTTTCATTTCATAAGGGAGTATGTTAAATCGAAAGAAATAGAAATGTTCCATGTGAAGTCAAGTGATCAAGTAGCTGATATATTTACAAAGCCTCTAAAAGCAGAAGCTTTTCAATACCTAGGGGTGTAATCGAACCGAGCTAAGCCGAACAGTAAGATGCTCGAGCTCGGCTCGATAATGTTTTCGAGCTCAAAATCAGGCTTGAGTTCGGCTCATTAATTTAATCAAACGAACTCAAATGAACTTTTTTTCGAGTCGAGACCCGAATAACTCACGAGCAACTTGGCTCATTTACACCCCTATCAATACCTAAGGAATTTGTTGGGAGTTCAGATTTTGGCATGTAAACTAATTCCAAAGACAAATTGACTTCTTCAATTATGCAAGAACAATGTCAAGAACAACTTGACTTCATCAACTATGCAAGGAGGTTGTTAAAATCAATTTGACTTCATATGACTTTTCATCAACTAAGCAAAGTTCAATTATCTTACTAGGTTCAATGAAACTCTTTATGACAAGAGTCATTAGTATAGAAAAGAACAAAATCTAATTGTCTTGTGTTTAATGATATGATGTATTAATTGTAGAAGGATGTGGAAGCATGAATCTAAGTGTATAAATAAGGACCTTGTATGATGATGAATACTATGTAGTAAACATTCCTCTTCATAGAGTCTCTCCCCCATCCCCGTACTTTCTTACAAAATCTCTCCTACATTCTTGTTTCCCCATCCTAGATCCATCAAAATTTCAACAGGAACTTGGTTGGATAATGCTCATATAAAATAATTAAAATTGGCAAAAAGTATGTGGACCATATACTTCTATTGTTTTAATTGATGGAAGAATGTTTGTGAACTAATTACACAACTTTGCATTAATGGAAGATTCAAAAGTTTCAAAATGGTGAACATCCTTTCACAGTCCTTTCCCTTACCCTTATTGGCAGTATAGATTGATATTTTGCTCTATTTAACCGTAGCTAACTTCAGCACCAGATAAGACTAGCCTAACTTACATCTCTTTACTGTATCTCATTCCCCCTGCAAATGTATTGCAAATGTGCTGCCATCTCTTCTTATTTTAAGGAGAGACAACAAATCTATTAATTCTTATAGGCTTAAGATAAAGTTGATCCAATGTATCATAAACATTAGTCACATCATGTGCAGCAGTTGGTTAGTTGCCAAGAAAGAAACTATAAATGTAGCATCATCTTGTGTATTAACTAATTAAAACCTTTGATAATTGAAAAGGAGTTGACAATTATTTGTAGAGATGGAGACGGTAGTGCCAGTGACTACTATACTTGGATGTATAAATGGAGGACTATGTGCAGCTAATAAGTAATGACAAAACCTTGAAAGTCCTGTTAGAGTGAAGCTCAAAGGCATCAATTAACGCAGATGAACCAAAAAGCCGACTGCATTGATCCAATCTGTTACTTTCAGCCTTGTACTCATAAATCCACGCCCTACAAGCAATATCAAAACATGCAAGTGTAACAATAAAATCGAGATTTGAAGAGACATGACTTCGTATACCGTTGTCTCTATTAAACATAACTTGGTTGCCTTCAAATGGAGATAGAAATACACAAGACTAAATGTATTTGCAATCGGTAAAATGAAGAAAAAGGTAACTTTGTCGATCGACTCAATAGACATCAACAAGAATGGGGAAAAAATAAACATTTAAACTCATCTACAAGAAAAGATAAATAGAACAAGTGACACTATGGAGATCAAATGCTAATATCACAACAATAACAGATTAATTAGAAGCTACCAGTATCAGCCGAAGGATAAATAAGTTAGAAACAACTAACGCAGTAAAGAAGCTACGTACACTGAACCAAAATTCCGGAAATTGAGACAAAACAGAAAAAGAGTCAAAAGATAAAACTGGCATACTCGAGCTGCAGTAGAATATTCTGCGATTCGGGATGCAGATCCTCGAACTTGGAGTCGTATCCCGCAGGCTCGCCATCTGTGGCGAGCAGCAACGCCTGCGGATGATACTGCGCACCCGGCACAACCACCGCTGCCCCCGCAAGTTGCTTCCTGAGAACTTGCTGCCCCAGAGGGTTCGGATTCTGTAACTGCAAGACCGATTGCTCAGGCTCCGGAATGTCCGAAGGCCATAGAGCCCGCGGCTGCAGCAACGCCTTGTTCCCCGCACGCAGGCGCGATCGAGTTTTCGACGGTCGAGGAGTTGAGGTCGAGCTCAGCGGCGAGAGGGGGAGCCCTCTCGGGGTGTCGGGCGAGTACTGCGAGGGCAACAAGAACGGGAAGGTAGAGATCGGACTCCCAGGGGAATCTGTCTCCGCCATGGCGGCCCAACCAGATTCCTAAAGCTCCGAATGGACGACGATGCCCTTGACGAACACCCAAAGTGTCCAAGCCCTCGCTTCAATTCCGTGATGATCTTGGGCCTTTTCGTCCTCGAAAAGCAGTCCGTCGGCTTTGGGCTAACTCCTCCGAAGCCCACCAAAGAAAACGATGAATATTGCAATATTATTAAATCATTTACATAAAATATTAAAACGATTTAAGAAAATATTTAATCGAAGTGCCAAGTTGCTGCAGGATCGAAAGACACATAGCAATTAGTGATGTCATCGACGAGAATAATATAAGATTAATTTTAATTAATTATATACACTGTTTCCACTAATTAAACCTGCTGCGTGCTTCATCGCATACCTGCAAACTAATTAAAATAGGCAAATTATATTTAAAATGCTCTAAATCTCACAAGGATCGCATTAATTAATAAATAGTGTGATTCCGTGTTATCCGAAAAGTCTGTCTCATTTTTCTTGGCAAATTTTATTTTATTTTTATTTGGTACTTGCGTATTAATTTGTAAATGATAATCAGTACGGTGCCGCATAATTTAATATGCTTCGGTGGAGAAAAATTATTAATTTTATGAATTGAAATTTAAAAATAGCACAGTTAACCGAAGGGTGCAGTTGCCGGATTCCTAAAAACCCACCTAGATTTGTCAAAAGTGCATTTATTTTTCATTTAACTTTTGCCAATGACTACGATGCTAGATTAAAAAATAACACCACTTTCATATTGGATTTCAAAAAATGTGTTGGATTTTAAAAACAGTAGTCTACTGTATTTTAAAAATCAACAACTAATTTTTAAAATAGATCACTACTATAATTATTATTTTTTAAAAATCAGATATTAATTTTTAAAAGTTAATATTACAATTATATTATTTTTAAAAAATTTAACATAAGTGTCCATGGGATGCACAATTTATTAGAAGGTGGCACATTTGATGTAATAGAATAAGGATCAATTTTCGACGGAGTTATATTCTCAGAAAAAAATATTTCAATCATATAATTTATCTCACTTCATATAATATGAGTACAAACTGTGAGGGACATTTCATATGAGCGTAATATTTATAATTTGAAAATTTAACACCTAGATTTGTTATAATGAGACATGGATTAATTTCTGACGGACGTATCTCCTCGAAGAAAATTTTTTCTACTTCTTAGTAATTTGATGGTCAACTGTAAATTAACTTCATAATTTATCTCTCTTTATATAACACGAGGACAACTTATATATCTGGGTGACCATGACCATAAAATCTTTTTATTACTTAATACGGTGATGAGGAGGGGCCCCATCTCTCGGAGAATAGTTATCACGTGGAGGTCAAAGTTAAGGCAGTCAACGCTTAGAAGCCATTGGTCGATTGGCGCGAGTATGTCCCGACAGGGAAGCGAAAGGCCCGATCCGGTGTCACCTTTTGGCTCGGCCATGTGTCGATCGCTCAACGCTCAAATAAGAGGACGACAAAAGGAATAGTATGCAGAAATCGAGCCGAGCGGTAGACTCGACATCAGCCGAGCACACGGACAGTGGACTTCCGGCCGAGCGGCTATCCCGCTCGATCCAGTCACAAATCATGCAGACAGTGGACTTTCGACCAGACGCCTATCCCGCTCGGACCGACAATGGATAGCACGTGGACAATGAAATTCCAACCGAGCAGCTTGTAACACCCACTAAGCTTTTAAGATAAGCATATGAATGTAGGATTTTTACCTTAGAAAAATAATAAGAAGTGGGTTAAAGCAAAAAGAAATAAAATGAAACAAAAAGAAGAGGAGGTCAAGGATTGAACCTTGAACCTCTTATATTATAATTCATAGGATTAATTAGTATAAACCAATTGGGATAGAGAGAAGATATTGATAGCAAAGGAGGAAAACTCATGATAAGGGTAAGAGTAAAAGTTAGCCAAAAGAAAACAAGAAAAGAGCAAGAGAAAGGCAACTTGCCTTCCTTCTTTCTCTCCCTCTTTCTTTCTTCATTTTGCCGAAAATTTAAGAGGGAATTAAAGGGATTCATTCCCCCTTATTTCATCATGAATGGTGAGAATAAATTAGGAAATAAAATAAATAAAAGAAAAAAATAGAAAATGGGTTAAGGGAGAAGGAAAGCAAAAAATCAATTTTGCTACCTCTTCCCCCTTAACATAAAAGGGAGCAAGAAAAGAGAAGGTTATTTTTCTCTCATTTCCTCATCCTCCCTCTCCCTCACCGAACACCACTTCCCTCTCCTCCATCTTCGGCCCCAAGCCAAGGTTTTCTCCTAAGAAAGCCTAAGATACAAGGAGGACTTAGCAAGGGAATCAAGGGAAAGGAACTAGAAGAAGAGGCTACTTCTTCCATCACCACACCTTAGATCCACAAGCGAAAAGGATGTAAGCTTCCCCTCACCTGTGGTACAAGGCTTTTTATGTGATTTTCGGATTTTATGAGGATTATAAAACCTAGAAAAGAATTTAAGAAATTTCGGCCAAAGAAGAGTTTTCAAATCTAGGAAGGTTTAAACAAGTCCTCATTTCATGATATTTTTCTATACTATGTAGGAAGGTTTTTCTTTCATGTTTTTATACCTATATGATGCTTGATCAGAGGAGTACCTAACCCTAGAATTTCGGCCAAAAATATTTTCAAAAGGTTGGATAAATCATTGTTTAACCAAACTAGTACAAGATTTCCCCCATGAACTACTAAGGGTCTTTTATTGGTTTTCTTGCTTGAAAGTTACTTGGAACCAAAAGAAATCCACTCATATGTTTCGGCCAAGAAAAGTGCTTAGGGTTAGGAAGACCTTTAAATTTAAGTAACCATGTTTGTATGATAGAATATAGAGTTCTCTTAAAGAATTGCATGTTGAATATTGTTAGAAATTCATGAACTCTTATTTTAGATTTTCGGCCATGATAAGATGGATAGCTTAGAAAAGCTTAAACAAAATTTTAACATGCTCAAGACCTCTGTAATATTATGATATGGAAGTTGTTTGATGCTCTTATGCTTAATTAGAGTATAGAAAATTTAGTTACATGATATATGACATGTAAGATCACAAGGGTCCTAGCTTGTTTATGAACCAACTTTGTATATGATGTTCTTAGTAATTTTTACCATGAAACTTACTTAGGTTTTCCATGCTTTAGGCCACTTAAAACCTAGTTTAGGGATTGATAGGTTTCGGCGATGAGGAAAAATAAAAGAAAAAGGGAAAGAAACCTAGGAAGCCTAAGACACAATTCACATGTATGTTTATTATGCTTGTCTTTATATATGCTATGAAACTTGTAAGACTTCTTATGCTTTTAGGCTATTTGAAGCAAGTTTATACACTGATGAGTCTCGGCCAAGTAGGGTTTAAAAGACCTAGAAGCCTTAGAATTGAAACCAATGGTGTTAAAAATGCTTCTTATGGAAATATGATAATATGTTGATTGTGTCACATGCTTGTATAATTTTTCCATTACCTAAATGGACCATTGTATGTTTCGGCCATGAAGGGATAGATGCCCTAGAAACCCTAGAACAAAAATTAAATATGCTTATGTCACTCTACATGAAATATGATAAGTAGAAAACCAAAGTTCTCATGCTATATGTTATTTAGTGACCTAAATGAGGTTAGGGTAAGTTTCGGCCATACCTAGTGTATGATGTCTTATTATGAATTTATACATGATGTTAGTTCAAGTTTACATGCTTGTATACTTGTTTTTAGCCCTAAGGAATACTTGTTAAAAGTTTGACCATGACATATGTTAAGGGCTTGAAGAACTTAGTAACTAGCTCAAATGTGCTTACTATGTTACTTGGAAAAAAATGCTATAAATATGGTTTAAGGTTTCCATGCTTTCATGACATTTGAGACCTTGTTTCACATCTGATAGAGTTCGGCCACATGAGTTTAGGGACTTGGAAAACTTAGAAACCAAGTTAATCATGCTTATAATGCTTCCTATGAAATTGATGTGATGATAATTTAGGTTCCACATGCTTGGAGGTTGTTTTTACCTAAATTGAGATCTAAGGGGGTTCGGCCATGATAAGAACCCAAGGGATTAGGAAGCTTAGAACCCAAGTTAACTATGTTACCATGTTTCTTATGTTAGTATAATCACATGATACACCCTTATGCTTAAACATGTATGCTTGTGATTTATACTTTCCATGATATACTATGTGGATAGAAATATGCATGCTTTGATGATATGCTATGTGCTTAGAAAAAATGCATGTTTTCATGATATGGTATGTGGTTAAATTATGCATGCTATGATGCTGTGTTAAGTGCTTAAAATATGCATGCTTTCATGATATGCTATGTGGTTAAATTATGCATGCTTGATGATATGCTTTATGCTTAAGATATGCATGTTTTTATGATCTATGCCTAAGTGATGCATAATATTATGATATGATGTATGCCTAAGTGATGCATATCTTTATGACATGATGTATGCCTAAGTGATGCATACTTTTATGACATGATGTATGCCTAAGTGATGCATACTTTTATGATATGATGTGTGCCTAAGTGATGCATGCTTTTATGATGTATGATATGTATAAGTATGACATGTACTTTACTTTATGTGGCTTGTACCAAGGGTGGGCTCCATAAGCGCCCCGGGGTCGATGGAATAAGACTCGGGCCTCATTAAGGATGGGCTCCTAAGTGCCCCTAGGTCGATGGAGTAAGACTCGGGCCTAGTATGTTTGCC
Source organism: Zingiber officinale (assembly GCF_018446385.1). Classification (NCBI taxonomy): domain Eukaryota; kingdom Viridiplantae; phylum Streptophyta; class Magnoliopsida; order Zingiberales; family Zingiberaceae; genus Zingiber; species Zingiber officinale. The sequence continues at coordinate 1,704,418 of NC_056004.1, forward strand.
TTGTAGGGTTCAAGACTTGCTACCTTGGACCTACATAGGTTGCGCGCAATATGTAAGTGGTATAAAGTCGGGGCCCTGAATATGTTGATATTATGTTCAAGTATATATGTAAGAGGAAATGGTTTTAAAGATCATGAGACATACACATATTTTTCGGATACATGTTTTCAAAATCATATTGCATATACCTTATGATCATGTTGTGATGATACTTTGATTTATGATATGCCATGATTAGATATGATTGTGTTATGTTTCATGCTATGCTGTAAGAGATGATATGCCATGATTAGTTATGATTATGTTATGTTTCATGCTATGCTTTAAGAGCTTGATATGCCATGCCATCTCATGATGATACTATGATATGCCATGATTAGATATGATTGTGTTATGTTTCATGCTATGCTGTAAGAGATGATATGCCATGATTAGTTATGATTATGTTATGTTTCATGCTATGCTTTAAGAGCTTGATGTGTCATGCCATCTCATGATGATACTATGATATGCCATGATTAAATATGATTATGTTATGTTGCATGATATGCTTAAAGAGTATGATACGTTATGCCATGATTAGTTGAGATCATGTTATGTTGAGACATTCTTTGATTATGTGATGATTTTCGGTTTTAGTGAGTAGGAAAGGAACTTACTGAGCCATGAGTGCTCATAGCTTACTTTCCTTGTACCACAGATAAAGGAAAAAGCTGGATGTGCTAAAGGAGCAGCAGGAGAGGCAAGGAGATGTGTGTGGCTGTGGCTAGGCAACCAAATAAGAACCTGCTTTAAGAACTTTTAAGAATTACGCTTTGGTTTCATAAATTGTAGTACTAAATGGGTGACTTGATGTTATGTTTCTATTTATCTTGTTATCATGTTATGAAAATCATATTAGTGTAGTTCGGATATGCAAACAAAAGAAAAGTTTTATTAATCTAAGAAAAATTATTTTAAGTCTTCCGCTGTAATATGTACGTAGAGTATCGTAGCCCCGTCCCTTAGGGTTAGTAGGGAGGGCGGGCGTTACACGGCTATTCCGCTCGGCCAAGTAACAGACACAGCGGACTATCTTTCGACATCCTTTTGGGAGCTAGTGCCGCTGACAGAAGGTATGGTCAGGCAGAGGATCGTACGACAGAAGTTTTCACTATCACTTCAAAGATATGCTCGGCATGTTAAGGTACTTTGTTAGGGACACTTTACTGACAAGTCTTTTCAAGGAATGATTCGAGACACATGTTTACCTTGGGAAGCGTGTACACGCGCTACCGGAGATCTATATAAAGGAGAGTCTAAGGATCAATGGAGGTATGCGATATTTTGCTGTTACGCTATAATCTTCTTATTGCTCTGCTTACTGCTTCTTCTTCTTCTCTATCGGCGGAGGGTCATCGCTGAGGACCCCCTTCCCTGACTCTACACTGACGTCAATTGTGTTGTAAGTCGAAACGAAGTCCACAAGAGATCAGAGGAAGTGCTACATCTCCAGCATCTATCTCATCGACTTTCGGACAGGATGATTAATATTTAAAAACTCAACATCAATATATTTTTTAAAACAATATATATTAATTGACAAAGAGATAAAATAAAAAATAAATTTGTCGTTCAGCATCTGAAAGTTTGATAGTTTGGTGTGCTTTGTGAGAATTATACTTTGAAGATGTGACAGACTTCTTAACTCGATTTGATAATTATCTTAATTAAGCATCGAAGTTAAAAAAACCATCTAATTTTAACGTGCGAGAGACGTCACTTTAAAATTATTTTTTAATATATTAAAAACGTACTTTTTTAATATTTATTTTAAAAAAACTCGACCTAAAAAAGGTATGGCAAAGACACGCAACGTCATTTTCTCATAAGCTTAATTAGACATGTCTTAAGAAAACGTCGCCTGTGCATATCCATCCACCATAACCATCATTACGGAACCGCAGATAGATCTCCGTATCCCAGAATACCGCTCTATCCAAAACACGTCGCTGAAAAAGATCACTACGGGTTAAATCTTCTTCGTCAGATAACGTTAAAAAATGCCCAGCCCATGTTTTTTTCACTTCGACATGAATCTGCAGTCGTCACCCAGCAATAATACAATTACTACCGAAGAACAATATTCAATTTAAGCATATTGCAGAATGCCACGCCTGGTGCAGCCCCGATTAGTTAATTGCGAGCGCGATTAATTACTGATTATCGGTGCGTGCGTGTTCCCGCCTATGCCTACTGTTCCCTAGCTACGTGCAGCGCCCGTTGAACAGAAAGCCACGTAGTGGCCATGATCATGAAATATTTTATATCCCCGATTAATTAATCACCGAAAAATCTAATTAAAAAAAAAACAAATCTCTCATATATCAATCACTCTGCGAATTCAATCGATCAGTAGAGCGATGCCACGTGACGGAAACAGACAACCATCTTCGGCTTTCCAATCATTGCCAGTAGGTTCATCATCTTTAGCCGTTATAATCACTGTTACGTGGCGGCTAATCGGTTCGGGTGGAGTTTGTGGCCTTACCTACCGTTACGCACCACGACACGTGGTGAAGGCCGGTTCCGGACGGAACCGGAACCGGCAAGTTACAGACTGAGCCGGTTTTTTAGCCGGTCGGGTTCATTCTGTGGCATCCGTTGGAGGGTTTGATGAGTCAATTTGTTCTTTATTTGCCTTTCTCTTCTACTGTGCGTCAATTTGTTTTTATCCATTAAAGACCATCTGTCATTGCGGCATTGATTGAACGACGCTACAATCTAATAGAAACCTAATTTGCTTCCTCCCAACAGTCAAAGTCATTGGCTTTGTGCCAGCCTTGACTTGGCAGACGATTGCGTGTTGAGCGTTCGATACGAAACAGCTTGGAGCTGTCTCTGGAGATTTGGTATGGCTGACCGCATGGCATTCGTACAAGGGAACGATTTGGTGTTGGCTGTGACGGAAGATACATGTGATTGAATTGCACATGGTCTGCGCAATGAAAACAGGCTCGGCATGGCTTATTTTCCACGTGGCAACTCCTTGTGCCTTCGAATGGGTTATTTATACATCACATCTGGCATGGCCCCTTCGTTGTACTTTAGATTTCTTTGCTTCTTCTTGTCATTTACTTTCCGATACTTTCGGCTTCCTTCGCGACGAAATATTCTTCGTTCGGTCCTTCGTAGACTTAATCTCCAAGCTTCAAACAGGAATTTAAACGGAGATGGGAGAAGGATCGCTACATGCCTCAAAGTTGCTTGAAATGTTCAGGGCCGATGCCATGGTTCAATCTGACGACGAGCTCCCGAGTGGCGGCGGCTGTAGCGACGGGGGTTCCAGCCCCCGATACCACTCCGACACCCGGCCGCCCAGCGGCGAGGCCTCCCCTAACGGTCTTTTCCCGTGGAGCCCCGGCTGCGCATCCCCCTTCGCCAAGTCACCGTGGGCCTTCCTCCCCGCGCCCGTCTCTGCGGAGGAGACCGCCGGCGCTCGACTCGTCGGATCGCTTGTGCGTGAGGAGGGACACATATACTCCCTCGCTGCCGCCGGAGGGCTCCTCTACGCCGGCTCCGAAAGCCGCAACGTCCGCGTCTGGAAAGGCCAGCGCGAGCTCTCCGGCTTCAAGTCCAGTAGCGGTCTCGTCAAGGCCATCGTACTCGCCGGCGAAAGGATCTTTACAGGGCATCAGGACGGCAAGATTCGCGTGTGGAGGAAGACCGCGTCGGCCGAACACAAGCGCGTGGGGACGCTCCCCAGGCTGAGGGATTTCCTGCGGAGCTCCATCAACCCCAGCAACTACGTGGAGGTGCGCCGCCACCGCAGAGCCGTGTGGCTTCGCCACTTCGACGCGGTTTCGTGCTTAAGCCTCGACGAGAAGGCCGGCGTCTTATACTCCGGGTCGTGGGACAAGACGGTGAAGGTGTGGCGGATATCGGACTCCAAGTGCCTCGAGTCCATCAAGGTTCATGACGACGCCGTCAACTCCGTTGCGACCGGGTTCGGGGGAATTCTGTTCACGGGGTCGGCGGACGGCACGATGAAGGTGTGGAGAAGGGAGGCGGTCGGGAAGACGGGAGCCACCAGGCATGTGTTGGTGCAGACGCTGCTGCAGCAGGAGAGCGCGGTAACGTCAGTGGCGGTCGCGGAGTCTGCGGGGACGGTGTACTGCGGCTCGTCGGACGGGTCGGTTCATTACTGGAGGTGGGAGGGCGCGAGGCGGCGGCTGGCTTACGGTGGTGCGCTCCGGGGACACCGGATGGCGGTCCTGTGCCTCGCGGCGAAGGGTAGCCTGGTGGTGAGCGGGTCCGCTGACAATACCCTGTGCGTGTGGAGGAGGGAGGAGGGGACCGGCGGAGGGCGGTACTCGATGATGGCGGAGCTCAAGGGCCACGAGGGCCCCGTCAAGTGCCTGGTGGTGGAGGAGGAGGGCGACCGGTCGGACGAGCCGCGGTACGTGGTGTACAGCGGGAGCCTCGACAAGTCAGTCAAGGTGTGGCAGGTGGTCGAATGGGAGGTGACGGCGGAGGAGGTCCCCGAAGAGGAGTCGCGGCCGTCGTTGTCGGTGAAGACCGACGCGAGCGACGGTACCTGGCACCGCAATAGGGAGAAGGTGATTGGGTTGGGTTCGTCGTCGATCCGCCACTGCGTACCCCAGCGATCTGCTAGTGTTGGGATGTTGTTCGAGGCGCACGTGTAAAATACGTAGAGGATACTATCGTACTATCTTGTGCGAGCAAAAGCCGAACAGAATTGTTGGTGAGCACGTGATAAATGTGGACTATTATAATATTAGTTCATGTGTCCGAATTTGCCTATGGAACCCGAAGAAGGAATCGGAAATATGCGCGCTAAAAGAATAAGTTCTATTGTAAACAAATGTGTGGATTATATTTTTATTAGACTAAATAAATTATTTCTTAATAATTATATACTTCGCACATTAAAATTTTTTTTAGAAAAATGATATGTTCAAGGAAAAAATCTCAAGAAAAAATTCAAACATAAAAATATAAAATGACAAGACCCACAAAAAGTAAAATGGTGGACCATAAATTTATATGTATATCCTTGAACTTTTCCTTGAGATTTTTTCTTATGCATATCATTACTCAAACTTTTATGGAATCAATGTGTTATCCTACAATAATTGATCTGTTGTGCACTCTCGTGGGTCAGGTCATGTTTAGAGTTAAGGTGATCAGATATAATTTAAAGATGAGCAGATATAGTTCAGACTAAAATCCAATCAGACTAACTCAAACACTGATATTATCTTTTAGTATTCGCTCCGGATCCCGACATCCACCCTTACACAACCAAAAGTCTTGACATAATCTCTCAGTCTTAACTCCTAATCCTGATATCTACTATGGTTCGGCCTCAAGTCCTAGTATCATCTCTCAGTATCAGCTCCCAAACCCGACATCTACCCTAACTTAGCCCCAAATCTCAACATTATATCTTAATCTCAGATCTCGATCCTGGCATCTATCCTAGCTCAAGTCTAGGTTATGACATTATATCTCAGTCTCACTTTCCAATATTGCACCTATCCTCTTAGTTTAGCCCCAAGTCCTAGCACCATTTATCAATTTCAGTTTCAATTGTCGACATCATCTCTGTCTTGGGCCCAATCACCGACATCCTCTCTCAACGTCAAATCTCAACATTTTCGCAGTATCAGATCCTGACTTTGTCTATTTTCAAGGTCACTCCACATCAATGCTACATTTTTCACCCTCAAGACAAGCCTATGCCCTGCACAAGCACTATAACAACGACTCCAAATATTCCAAGAAGCATGATATCCTAAAAATGGGAGAGCGATTATGAGGTTATTAGATTTGATCTCCTAGATGTCTCCTACTAACATGTGACATTAGATGAATGAGGAGGCAACCAAAAACTGTCAGATCTCGTCCTCTTACTAGCTTATACAATGATGATATTTCGGTTGACGTGAAGAGCCTATTCTGACAACTATATAAACACTCGCAAATGATATAACTAATCACAAGAGGTCTGATTTCTCCTTAATTCTACTAGGTTCTACCCTTATTGAGCTTCTCCTTTCAAGATATTATCTTAAACAAACCCTAACTTGAGCGTCGGAGTGGTGTGTCGAGACTCCCCGACGGTAATCTAACCATCTATTGAAGTGTGTTTCAGACCCTTTCATCTTAGTCTCCGAGGACCTCAGGGGAAGGCGCGCGTCAACACGTTTGCTATCTGATGGCTTAACCATCCACTATCCACTATATTTGGTTGTAACAAATTGATGCAAATTCTGTAAGAACTCTGAGCCATAACACTGAGATGGTTAACACTAGAAGGACTACTAACAATTATGACTCCATAGGAGAGAGAAGCCATAGCAAACCAACAACCATCATACAAGAGAACATTAATAAGATGGTCTCCAGGGCGTTGCAGGAATTCCTGCAACAACACTCATTCCTACAACCACTACTAGCAGGAGGTCTGGCTCCCTTAGCTAGTGCGCCCTAGGTAGGATGCCCTCGCCTTTCATAGGGGGTCCATCGGTTGTGATTGTTGGTGCAATCGACCTCTAGGATTTCAAAATTTGACAATGTACTTAAGTCTAGTCAGTTTAACCCAGGGTTAATCCAAACATAACTTAATATTTGGAAAAGATAAGTTAGTCAAGATTAGATGACTAGTAAAGGTAAGTCCAAATCGAAGAATAGGCAGGTGAGAAGTTTACTGAATGACTAGTCCTAATTGGAGATTAGGCAAAGGGAAGTCCTGGTAAGTGAAGTCGGGTCCTAATGGGTGAAGTTAGGTAGTGGAAGTTCTAGTGAGTAAAGTCAGGTCATAGTGAATGAAGCTAGGTAATGGAAGTCCTGGTGAGTGAAGTCAAGCCCTAGTAAGTGAAACTAGGTGGTGAAAGTCCTGGTGAGTGAAACCAAGTAATGAAAGTCCTAGTGAGTGAAGCTAGACAATCATAGGAGAAGGTAATCCTACGTAATGAGAAATCTTTGAGGAGTAAACTCCGAGCATGTGTGATGGATTAGTTTTCGGTTGACTGCTTGCGGTTGATCGAACCAGCGAATTATTAATAATTCTAAAACTATCTTTCTTCACTATTTTATATCTATTGTGCTAATTCAGTGTTGCAGGCAAGTCTTAGTAGATCGGCTTGGTCAGATATTAAGCAAGACAAGAGAAAGTCCGAATATGTCTGAAATATTAGATGTTTGGTAGATAAGTGGAGGTAAGTACTAGAAAAAAAGTAACTTAGTGAGGGTGCGTCCCATTTGAAGGAACAGTAGGCGTCGGTACAGTTTAGATCCATTTTAGATCCCTAAACTGAGACCTTGACTAGTCCCTGGTCTTGAAGGATAGAAACTAATTATTATTGCTTATTTTTATTGTGCTAACTTTGTTTTGCATGGTATATTTTGTTTGTGTTGGATTAACACATTTTATAGGATAAAAGAGGACAAAAGGTCTCGGGTGAACATCACTCGAGACGCCTTCCAAGCGATGGAAGGCGTCTTGAGTATTATTCATAGAAGACGCCTTAGGGAGCTCGGGAGGCACCTTTAGTTGGATAACATAAAAGATTTCAGTGAAGATAAGAAGCTAAAGTTACGAGATAAACTTTTTGGGTTGAAGGCGCCTTCGGTACTATGAAAGACTCCTTGAACACTAAAAATAGAGCATCTCGACCAACTACTCAAACACATCTCTTCTATGATCTTCTACGCGTCCGTTTGACGTTTTGACTGCTCCAACTTCTTGTTGCTACTCTGCTACGATATTTCTGTGCCCGACTACCACTGAGAAACAGTCTAACACCAAGTCTAATTCGATCATCTTCAAAAGTGATGGGTAACAAAGTTCAATTCTGTACTTAATTATTGTAAAAAGGAAAGTGTAGTGTGTTACACTTGTTCCTATTCTTTTTATACTTGATCCCCTCTTCTGGCAGTTCTTGAAGAAGTTATTAGTAGATTATCCATCGATAGGTCCGCGAGACCTGAGTTTTGGAGTAGGAGTCGCCGAAGGCTCCAAACTAAATAAAATCGACCGAGTTTGAGTTTTTTGTTTTACCTTTTATGCTTAGTTTTTTCGCTGCATATTTTAAAAGAAAAAGAAAAGTTTTTTAAATCCACGTGATTCACCCTCTCTCACGTGCGTCTCAATCCAACAGTGATCTTAATCAACCGAGCTGCAGAACTCCCTGACAAAGATTCGTATGAATCGCGAGCAAGAGATACCCTACCTCGCGATTGCAAAGGAAAAGCTCCTGCCTCCAATGAAGGATGCATCGAAGGAACGCGTTTTTCTCGAGTAGTTCTTGAACAAGAACTATCTCAAAATGCTTGGCAACCACAGTTGAGAGAATACATAGGGTTATCTAACCAAGAAGTCCATCCTTGTCGATTCAAAAATGCTTCTCTGTTGTACGAATACACAGATGATGTTAAGTACTGAATTTTCCTGACTACTTTATCAGCCCGGCTCGAAGGTTGTTTAACTGACTCATAGTTTCTTTCATCATCTCTTTTGACGACTTAAAAGTCATTTTCTCCACCAGTTCGTTGACAACAAGAAGTATCAAAAGACGCCCTTAATATATTTACGAGAAGCAAAAGCCTCAGGAAACTCTTTGAGAATATCTGCAGCGATTTAATCGAGTCGTTTGGGACATCTTGTCCACTACTTTAGAAATGTTAAGCAGCGTCTTTTCTCAATGTTTGGTAGATGAAGGTTTTTTTTTAATCCCTAGTGAAGAAGTCATCTTTCAACTATGAAAAACTGTTGGAACAAAACAAGAAATACAAACACTTGGAGGAAGCTCAACTCGTGTATAAATGCAAGGCGATCCCGGTCCCTTAACAGGACAAGAAGCCTCTTCAACCTCCATAAGATCTTGTATTAACCCCTCAACTATGTCCTGGTTTGCAAAGAAGAGAGACTGATGCAAGATGTAAACTTGGCTCCCACATTGACAAGAGGCTTGAGCCAACTATCTTAAGAGGGAATGGTTCATTTTTGTACTTATCACTAATCACACTCACATTGCACCTAGGAGTGTCGGCAACTCACTCAAGAAGTTAGTTGGGGTCATAAATCAGTGACACTAAGGCAAGAGAACATCGTCTGTTGTTGTCCGACATTCACTGGTCAAGTACCTTCGGCTCAATGACCTAGGCAATCGATTAAATTGGCATAGAGACAACTCGGCCCCTAAGACGGGGCCAGAATCCCCCCGACATCAGCCACCCGAATACTGAGATTATTGTCAAGATAATCATCAAGACAACGACCGAGATAATCGCCAAGACCATTACTGAGACCATCGCCGAGATGACCATGACAATGCTGCTCCCTAATGTGACATCCACAAGGTCTCAAGTGGCTCCATCGATGATGATTTCAATAATGGAAAAAAAACTCACGGACGAAGGTTGAAAAATTGTAGTGTTGATACTAGCAGAGGTCTAGAAAATAATCCTCTTATAAGCTTCAGGTTCCAAAATTTAAAAGAAGTTGTCACTTTGCATGATGATGTCCGAGTAATTCATGCCTTTATAGCCAATTACAATGTGTCTAGAGTGTTTGTGGATACCAAACGTTAGTAAATGTGTTATATAAAGAAGTTTTTGATTAGGTACAAATTGACCAAGATGACTTACAAACCCATGTTGACTACCCTGTTTGAGTTTATCAATCATGAATTACAATCACTCGGACAGATTTGCCTTTCCTTGTCACTAGGTGAAGTACCTTTGAAGTGAACCCGAAATATTATCCTCATAGAGGTTGAGCTCCATCCTCCTACAACGTCATCCTTGGAAAGTCAACTCTCAACTCATTAGGCACGGTGGTCTTTAACTTTCATCAGAAATTGAAATTCCTAGTTGTTAATTGGGTCGATTCAATCAGCAAAGATTAGAGGGTTACCCATAAATTTTATGTGGATACGATTCAAACCGATCTTTGGAAAGTACAAAGAACCCAAAAGAGAGAAGTACATTCCATGGAGGATGTGTTTGTGCCTCGTCCAGTTAAAGAAAAAGAAAACTATTCCATTATACCCGGTCAGCCTGACTGCGTCACTCAGATAGCAATTAATTATATTTAGCACCTGAGTTAAAAGAAAGACTACTTGTCTGTTTTGTTCGGAATAATGACATATTTGTTTGGTTACTGCATGAAGTCACGGGAGTGACATCCACTCTGATGCAGTATCGACTCAACATCTTTTTTGCATCTCAATCGATTCAGCAGAAGAAGCAACATTTCACACCATAATAAGATAACTGATCCACACCAAAATTATCAAACTTCTGCAAGCAAACACATCCGAGAGGTCTAGTTCTCCTCTTGGCTGGCTAACATGGTCCTGATACCCAATCAAGGAGATAAATGCCGAATTTGCAAAAATTTCTGTGATATCAACAAAGTTTGACCTAAAGATTATTATCCCCTCTCCCAGATCAATTAACTCGTAGACTCAACCTCGGGCTGTGAGTTCATCTGCATGATGAACGTTAATCAAGGGTATCATCAGATCCCTTTTGGCTACCAACGGTTAAGAAAATGTTGGTTTCATCATTTATGACTGAGCTTTCTATTATACTGTTATGTCATTTGGATTAAAGAATACATGAACCACTTATCAACAACTTATGAACCGAGTTTTGAAGCACCAAATCAACCATAACGTCGAAGTTTATGTCGACGACATCCTGATGAAGTTAGCTCGAGCTGATAACTTAATCAACGACGTGGAGGAGACATGCAACACTTTGCAAAGGTATGACCTCAAGTTGAACCAACCAAGTGTTTATTCGACGTCAAGAGTAGACGCTTCCTTAGCTCCGTAGTCACTGAGCAAGGGATAGAGGCCAACCTAGAGAAGAGGGATTCTGTACAAACAAAATAATATCACGACCCCAAACAGAAACATAAAATAATTGGGTACTAGTTGTTGTAATAGGATGTAGAAATATCAACAGACTTCAGAGAAAGAAGGGTGTATCGAAAAACGAAGGCCGACATAAAGTTGGTCTTTGAAAAAAGTAAGAAAACTAGCCAGGGGTGTGTGAGGATGATCATAGCCCGAGGGGATAGAGATTTGATGATCGTCGGAAATATGGTAGGTCATTTTCATTTAGTTCACTTCATCGCCGTTAAAATCCGATGAACTGGAAATATACCATAGGCCGGGGACATCAGGAGGAGGAGAAGGGGAAACAACCATGGAAAAGGAGGATGATCGAAAGTCAAAGGAAGAAGGATGAAACTTACTAGGAACAGCTCGCTGACAGTAGCCAACAAAGAGTGAAAAGAAAAGGAAGAAGATGAAAACAAAAGCGGAAGCAATACAATGCAAAGAAAAAAAGAAGAGAGAGTCTTAAAAACCCTAGGGTCAGTCATTCGTGGTCGTCCGATCAAAGGTTTAGAGAAAAGAGATTTAATCTAGGTCATTAAATTCGAATAGATAGCCATCACATCGAATCCTAACAGTCATCTATCAAACATTCGACGACACGAGAGTGTGACACATGACGATCAGTCATAGGAGGCATTTATGAGGAATGGAGATAATCAGCGGGCTCATGATGAAAAATCATGCTCGGCATGCTTTTCATTAATGGCAGAGGATTTAATCAATTTTCAAAAAATTAAGATGATGTTAGTAGTGAGCCCAAGGTACTGTGGAGAACTAAGGCCTGCTCAGAAAAAGAGAGAGCCAAAAGCTAATAAACAACCAAGTGTTACTAATAGGCAAGTCGAGCAGTGCCACCCCACGAGGCCTCCAGTCGAGGAGTAAAGAGTTTACAGAGCAACTATGGATAAAAGCATCGTTTGTTCAGACCGAGCGACAGCCAAGAAAGCGAAGCGCTCGATCGAAAAGGAGGAGTATAAATAATACTAAAGATTCAGTCAATCGCACTTGCAGCTTTATTCGACTAGACTTTGAGGGGAGGTTTGTGATACGATGATAAAGATGGACCCCCCCTAAAAGCGTGTTAAAATGAGGAAGACCGGCCCAACGTGGCAGTCAAAGTCACGAAGAGGTCAAAGGCACCAACAATAAATAAGAGTGTGCCCAAACTAGCCACATGACCGGTCGGATGTGGGGTGTCTAATGGGGCGTCCCACTCGATCGAACTTCATGCCGCAACTCGGGACAGGTAGATCATCCTCATTTGCTGAGTATTGAGTAGTTCGATAGATGTCTTCAGTTGATCAACGATGTAGGCCAATCAAATAAGTTTTTCAGGTCGACCCATAAGGCCAAGTTGACAGTCCTCCTAAATGTCGATCGATCGACCAAAGGTGGACCCCATGTACTTACTCTGTCGTACTGTTTTGGAAGTTTGTACTATAAAGGACAAAGAATATCCTGCAAGTAAATAGTGCTTTAGAAACTTCCAATTTATTAAATCACGGAGAAATGTCAAAAACACTTTATGCTATGTCTTTTCTTAGGAACACTTTGGGAAGTGTGCAAGTGCTTTGAGATATGTGTGTATACACAACAATGACGTTATCTATCTATAGGTGGATGTATACGATACTCGATAATTTTACACGTTCATTGTTATAATTTTTTCCACTATTTTTCTCATCACTTGAATGCCGACTTAAGTGTCGGAAGACTAATACCGAAGACCTTTTCCCTAATCTAATACTAATACTCCTTATGTTACAAGATCGTATGAAATCTTCATTTGATCATGATAGAGCTATATCTTTAACTCATTGTCTTCATCAATTTTAGACGGGATGAAGGGTATTCGAAGGGTTAGTGTCCTTTTGCGAGAAAAAAACACAAAAAAGATAAAATAATATTTAAGTTATTTTTTATTATATCCGGGTGGTTTACGTATAATTTGATCGATCCAAATAACTGCGTCTTACTCCAGTGACCAATTTTAATGCAATCTTTGACCTCTTGGCACTTTGTCCGCCTTGGCATTCAATACTCGACCTGGCGGCTTAACAACCACCACGAACTCAACGGCAGCCCATCCATCAATTCAAGACTCTCCTCTCTCCATTGCAGATGTTTCAACCCAATGCCAATTATTATATCTACCATTACCCATGGAAATCAAAGAAGTGAATCCTCTGCTAGATCTTTTATGTTGAATTCAACTTGATCAGTAGAAGAGGTTGCAGAATGGATTCATCCTATCAAAATCATGGCTTCTTCTTCTTCCTTGGAGTACTCGTCTCCTCATATGCCACCGTGAAAGCTTCCAAGTGCGAACCGACATGCGCCGACTCGTCTGTCTCCTTCCCCTTTGGCTTTTCCAGGGGATGCCCAATTCGGCTGACCTGCTCCGCGGCCGGAGAGATGCAGCTCGGCGGATATCGCGTCAGAAACATAACGTCCGAGATGGTCGTACTGGACGTGCCCCCGGTCTGCAACCGCTCCGTCGGCGACGCTGCCAGGGGGCTCTTCGGGAGACACCACGCCGCCACTTCCAACAACGCTCTGTTTCTGCGGGGATGCCAGACGGAGGGCAGCGCCGATTGCAAAATCTCCACCGAGATCATTTCGCGCCGGCTGAACCTGCCCAGCTGCGGCCCTCAGGGCGACAACATCACCTGCTTCCCCAGCAACAAGATCGACGAACTCCTGCCGACAAACGAGTTAACCAAGAACACGGGAAACTGCAAGTTCCTGTTGACAGCGGTCCGGTACAAGAAGGACGACGTGGGACAGGACTCGCTCGTGTTCGGCGAGGTCGAGGTCGGATGGTGGCTCGACGGCGAGTGCAGCTGTGCGAACAACGCCGGATGCACGCGCGTGCGTCCGCCACAGCCCGCGACCAGAGGTAGGGAGTCCAAAGGCTTTCGGTGCAGTTGCCGCGAGGGATTCATCGGTGACGGATTCGCCCAAGGCCATGGTTGCAGAAGAGGTGAGTCCTGTCGCGTCGTCGCCTGCTCGAATACAGTAATTAATTACCATCAGAATTTACTGAAACAAATCCTCAAACTTATCATTCTTATCACCATGCTTCACGATTAAGATAAGAATTTCCCTTGACCTTCATAATTCATAATTATATAGTTGTTAATGGCATCTGCAAGTTGTAGTTGAAATTGATAGAACTTTTATGACTTACGACTCCAACTGCGGCTGCCCAACCGTGCCCATTAATTAATCGAGCAAGACATGAGGCAGAGCTGAGCTACCCGACTGTTGGTCGTGTAGGTTTCACTGGTTGGTGGGATATTAGCTTTCAATGTCATTTATCATATTATCGACATTCAGATTAACGTTCCCCAGTCACTCACTAGTCTGTGTAAAGCTGTCAATTTTAATCAGAATTTGTTCGCTCTTCAGTGCCTTGCTCATTAATTTCTGGCTACTTTGGGCAGTAGAAAAGTGCAGTCTTCCAGGCTCTTGCAAGGGCAGTTCCAACGTCCGCGTTCTGGTGGGAGGTAAGCTCCCCACTTTAATTTTTGTAGTGAATATTTTAAAATAATATTTATATATTAAAATGTTTTAATTAATTAATATCCTCTTAATTACAGGGATTGCGGCGGGAGTGTCGCTGTTACTTGGCCTAGCATTCCTCTGCCGCCGCATCCGGCAGCGCCTTACGATCTGCAAAGGGGAGGAAACCACGCAGCGCCTCCTCTCCCAAACATCCTGCGACGTGGCCGTCTACTCGCTGAAGGACGTCCTAGCCGCCACCGGCAACTTCTCAGACGCCTCCAAAATCGGCGTCGGCGCCTACGCCACTGTCTACGTCGGCAAATTCTCCCAAACCGGCCTCGTTGCCATCAAAAGGCTCAAGCACCCCGATGTAGATAACTCCGAGAACGTTATCAACGAGGTCAAGCTCATCTCCTCCGTCGCCCACCCCAACCTCGTGCACCTTCTCGGATGCTGCATCGAAGGCGGCGAGCACATCCTCGTCTACGAATTCGTGCCCAACGGCACCCTGTCGCAGCACCTCCACCGCCAACGCGGCGAGGGCCTCCCGTGGCCGGCCCGCGTCTCCATCGCGGCGGAAACGGCCAGCGCCGTCGCGCACCTCCACGGGGCCGTGCGGCCGCCGATCTACCACCGGGACATCAAGTCGAGCAACATTTTGCTGGACTACGACCTGCGGCCGAAGCTGTCGGACTTCGGGCTGTCGAGGGCGGGCATACCGTTGGAGGATGAATCGCTGCCGTCGCACATCTCGACGGCGCCGCAGGGGACGCCGGGGTACGTCGATCCGCAGTACCACCAGAACTTCCACCTCTCCGACAAGAGCGACGTGTACAGCTTCGGCGTCGTGCTGGCGGAGATGCTGACGGCCATGAAGGTCGTGGACTTTCGTCGAGTGCCTGAGAGGGAGGTGAACCTGGCGTTGCTGGCGGTCAATGCCATAGGGAAAGGGCAGGTGGAGGACATCGTCGACCCGTTCATCAAAGGGAACTGGGACGATGCAACGAAGGTCTCGATGGGGAAGGTTGCGGAACTGGCATTCCGATGCCTGGAGTTCCATCAGGAGGTGAGGCCGTCAATGGCGGAGGTGGCGGAGGAGTTGGAAAGGATTAGGAAGGGGCTGAAGAGGTCTCAAGCGGGCGGCTCGGAGAGAATGGAGGTGGAGAAGGCCGAGTTATCGGCCATTTTGGCATCTCCGGTTTCAGTGCACGAGTACCAATTGGGCAGTAGCGAGCAGAGCTGCTCTTCAAATGGCTCCATGACCATGAGCAATCCAAAAGACTAAGATTTCTTCTAATAAGATTTTTTTTTTCTTTTTAGTTTTGTTACAATATTTATGTTTAGTGATCTATGCAAATCATTGGAGAATATGTTTCATCTTGTTTATTTTTCAACTTTCAGTATTCTTCAGTAAGTTGAGCAAAATTCTATTTAGCCTTTTAAATCTCAAGCTCGAGGTACCATTATGGAAATGTCAGATGACTCTTGTGTCATATGGCACGAGGCTATGGTGATTTTAGCCACCACCTGTTTGTTCATATGCATACTAGGAAAGCAATCCCCTGACTAACCTAATTATCATGTGGCATCAGAGAATGAAACACCAACACAAAAAATCACATTGTGGGCTTATCAAATCTGACATCCGAGCATGTTTGGAGCTGCCATCATGCCATGTGCTGGATCACTTCAATGAATAGAGTTAAACATGGGCCAGGTTAATTGATTATATTCACCGGATTCGATTCACTGGAAACAAAATCTTTCAACTTATGAGTCGACTGTTCATTATCGTTCTGATGCTGAGGAAATAGCGTGCTTAGTCTGACCAAAAGGCGCCAGCTTAAGACAATTATTTTGCAGCATCAAAGCTACTCTGTAAAATACCGGAAAATAGGCGAATATTAATAAGGGAATTTTCCGGAATTTTTAGAAATTTTTCGGGAATTTTTCGGAGCTCGTATGGACGAATTAACGGGGATAAAAAAAATGGAGCCGGGAAAAGCCTGTTTAGGCTACCTATTTAAGCGAGGAAGAATTTAATTTATTTATTTCCTTGCTTTTCCTTTTCTTTTTATTTATTTTCTTTTCCTCCTCGTTACTGTGCCGTTCCCTTCTTCCTTCCCCCGCGCGCCCGACGCCCTCCTCCTTGCCCTAACCGCCGGCCGCGGCGATTTCTCCTCTCCTCCTACTTCATCTCCTTCTCCTTCTCCACACCAGCGCCGCCGTTTGTGCCCTAGCCAGCCGACGCCACTGCCGGCACCGATTCCCCAGCGTCGGCCGCCATCCCTCTGTGGCCTAGCATCTCCACCGCCGCCGACGCCCTTTTTGCTCTAGCACTGGCCGTGATTTCCTCTGCCCGACGCTGACCCTCATCTCCTTTGCTCGGTGTCGTCGGCGCAGAGCCGATCTCTTTCGTTCCGTCGGCAACAACCTTTCTCCTTGCCCTAGATCGCCGGAATCTGGAAGCTTGGGTAGGTCTTCGGTTAGGAGCAGCAACCCAAGCCTTGGTGTCCCCTTCCATGCCCTAATTTCACTGTGGGGTCTTCGTTTGGTTTCGGCAGCACTCCAGTCAGTAGCTCCCCTTGTTCCAACATCAAGAGGGGCTGTGAATTGAGGTAAGGTTCGAGTATCAGAAGTTTACTTGCTGTAATTCAGTTGTTTGGACTGATTCTAAGAGTAATGTATGTTTTGTTGTTCTTTAGGTAGTTGTCGACGGAAGCTTTAGGGCGGTGAGGTGGATTTCCAGCAGCCCACATTGTTATAGCTGTGAATCTAGGTAAGGAACATGATTATGATACATGTTGATTTAGGAAGGAATTAGTACATACATAATTGTTTATGTATTTGAATTAGGTGTGATGTAGTTTTCATGATGTGTATAAATGGAATTAGGTGATTGATTATATAGATGATTAATCATGTGTAAATGGAATTAAGTTTGGATTCTTGATCTAATGGTGGATTAGGGATTAGGTAACTAACCCTAATTTATCGTTAGACTTTGTTTAGGTAGGTTGAGGTTTATAGTTTAGGGTTTTTCCCTAAATTGTTATTAAGGATTTTATTTAGCTATTCATTTAATTTTTTAGCTAAATAAAAATGTATACATTGGTGACACAGGACTTTGACGCGAGACGAGTATCTCGGAGTCAGATTTGGACCATTTCGATTGGAGGCGGGTACTTTTGACTTATGTCATTTGATATGCTTAGTAATTAAATTAACATGCTGCATTAATTGTGTTTCTTATCTGTTTTCGGTTAATCACTACCCAAATCTTACATGCTTGATTGATTGATTGGTTTTGCATCTCAGGTATATTTTACCTGTTTATATATGCTTATAGGGGTAGTGATATGCCATGCTTGACCATGTTCAGGACCTAGGTTTTTATACCTTCTGTGTACCTTGATTTGATATGATTCTTTGACCTAGGGTGCACATTTCTATATATATGGATTAGGTCAGGATATTTATATGGTTATTGCCATGCATCATTTGCATGATTGCATGCTGTGCGATAGTCCGCTCCATTATTGCTGAGCACATCGCCAGTTACATGGATCTGCACACACCACCACTCATGGGTTAGTGGTCGATTCAGGCTGAGTGTGTTGCAGCAGGGACTCTGTTAGGCACCGCTGGTCCGCTCATGGGTAGTGTGACACAACGTGTTATCCGGCAGGATTCCTCCCCGTCTTTGAGTACCGGAGTTGAGAGCATTGCGCCCCCATCTATGATTTGGGGTAGGAGGATAGGTGTACTCGACAAGATCCCGTCCACTCGGTCACCCATCAGGAGTAGTGAGTTGTCATAACCCTACCCACTCGGCCTCACTTTTGTATGAGATGATCGGTGGCGTCGGGGTGACCAGGACGCATCATTGGCATCATATGCATGATGCATTTATTGCTTGTTTGTGGTTGCTGCTTTATATGCCGCATATTGTTTGGATACCTATGTTTGACATGCATACAGGATTCCTATACCCCTGACCGCTTGACCTTATACTCGGACTGGTTAGTACAAAGATTCTCCTGCTTACTTGATGCATATATATATCTTTCTTATATCAGGCACGCATGATTAGTGTTAGGTGTTATTTCTTTACTTTGCATATCAACTGCACTGAGTGTTGGACTCACCCCGCCTCCATTGTTGTTATTTTCGGGTTGATGCTAGGGAGTTCCAGTCGCTAGTCCCCACTGCACGTAGTGCTACTCCGCTGCTGGTTTTTGAGTTGTTTCATTTTAGCTTTTCGCTATCAGACATTATTTTAGTTTTGTTTTGGACTTACATATGGATATTGTATGGAATCTTTCCGTTGGATGAACTTTTCGTATGATTTGAATTTACTCTACTACATGCCTGCCTGAACGGCAGAAGAGGTAAGAAAAAAATCGGATTTGGCTTTACGAGTGTAGTTGAGTAGGGTTGATTTCGAGTCAGAGTATTATTACTGCGTGGTTGTGTCAGCCAGAGGCTGAATATATATATATAAACTGCGTGGTGATTGATTTTCATTACTGTTATTATTCCAGCCGCCTGTGGCTGAGTATTTAGTGCTTGTAGAAAATTTTGATTGTCCGTCGTACAGGGGAGATGCTGCCGAAATTTTCTCGGACAGGGACTCTTCTGGGGGCGTGACATACTCATACATGTTGGCGAATGTCTAGCAAGTCAGACATCAAGCTACAAGTAGAAACACCATGATGACAAGGTAGACTAGTAGCATTCTGATCGTGCCAAAAGCTTCAAAAGCTAGCACTCAGATGATCACCAAGTCAAGCTGATTGCATCAGCAACACCAAAAGTGGCCGTAGGCCATTGAGTTGTCCCCCAAAGCAGCGTGCGCCTGTAACTTTTGTTGGTCCACTTGACACAAGCAGGACGTAGTCAGCAATCTGCTCTCTCAGTGATGAACCTGTGTTTATTACTATAGACCAAACATAAGCCATGGACTGCTTGATATGCTCCCAGAATTATTAACTAGACCATGCAAATCTTGCTCCTGACATTGGCATTGCCCGTCTCTTACTTTCTCGTATTTATAATAATCTTATCCTATCATTATATGCACATGTCTTCACACAGTTAATCCAAATAGTGGGATTAGATTGGGAAGAGTAGTTGGCTATTAGCATAGGATGCCATCAACATGCGTGTTTGTTCTTGCTCGCCATCTCGTGGGAATTTTGTGCAAATGCTTATAGACAAGCATATACCAATAAAGTATAATACAAATTTGCAGTCCATTTAGGATATAGAATTGTGCATAGCATTTATAACGGTCAATGTATACTGGAACGCGAAATGGTGGATGGACATTGATGAGCTCTGATCCGTGCCTGCAAAAGGTTCCATGGTCATTAAGGATGAGAACCAAGGGAGGCTAAGAAGGAGCTGTGTAGTGAGGAATTGCCAATCAGAAAGAACATAAAGCCACTTATATGGGGCATTAAACAAACACCTCCCATGCCTCCCTCACCGTAGTGAGATTCTGCTGAGGATTATGAGGCAAAGCCTGGAATTAAACAAGTGCGAAAGTATTAGTAAATGGGCAAGACAACTACTTTTGAGGTAAAACTCTGTTAAAATGCTCCTCGTTCATCTCGCCCACTTGGAATCCCCTGCTGACCTAGGAGCAGCATTTAATCTTCGCCTCCCCCCTGCTTGCTATATCCGAGGCCCCTTGCCGGTTTGAACCACAGTGGTGCGATAAGCCAAAGATTGGATCTTGCAGAGAATTGCGAACAGTTTGAAACTCCACTGATCGATTGGAAGACTCGAGGGAGATTTGGATACAGGGAAGAAATGGCAGCCAAGAAAGCTTGCTCCAGTGGCCAAGCATGGTTCTGCACTACTGGTTTGCCTACTGATATTGTGATCGAAGTTGGTGAGTTGAGCTTTCATCTGCACAAGGTGAAGTGCTGTTCCTCAAGATTCTTATCGTTTTTTTTCCCTTCCTTTCTTTCTTTCATCTAACTCTGATTTGTTAGCAGTTTCCTTTGATGTCCAAAAGTAGAAAGCTTCACCAGTTGATTGCGGAGAGACATCAGAACAACGCAGCAGGTGGAGAGGAAGATGAGATCGAAGTAGACGAGGACTTCCAACGCATTGCGCTACCGGGCTGCCCCGGCGGAGCAGAGATATTCGAGGCCGCCGCCAAATTCTGCTACGGAGTCAAGGTCGAGATCACTGCCGGCAACGTCGCCGCCGTCCGCTGCGCCGCTGAGTACCTGGAGATGAAGGAGGAGTTCGCGGAGGAGAACCTGGTCGCTAGGACGGAGCGGTTCTTTGCCCAGTCGGTGCTCCGGAGCCTGAGAGACTCGATTAAAGCCCTCAAGGCCTGCGAGAATCTGCTCCCTATGGCCGAAGATCTCGGCCTGGTCCAGCGGTGCGTCGATTCCATTACTGCTTACGCGTCCGCCGACGCCAATCTTAGCTCCCTTTTCGACTGGCCCGTCTCCGACGGCGGCAGCCGAAGGACAGAGACAACAAAACTCTCCCACTCCGCAGTCCCCGCCCTATGGAACGGGATTCGGCGCAATGGCGTCCGCTCATCCGGCGTGACATCTGCCCTAGCGGTCGCCGACTCCTGGTTCGAGGACCTCGCGACCCTCGGCCTACCTTTCTACAAGCGAGTGATCGCCGCTATGAAAGACAAGGATCTAAGTGCCGAGGTGATCGAGGGCTCCCTCATCTCCTACGCAAAGAGGTCGATTCCGGGGCTCTCGCGTTCGGATCACCATCAAACAAACACTAAGACAGCTGCCTCCGCCGCTTCTCACCCAATGCCATCGGAGGCGGAGCAAAAGGAGCTCCTCGAGACCGTCATCAGCAACCTTCCAGATTCGAACAAGAAGAAGATCAACAATACCTCCTCCGGGCAGATCACCACCCGTTTCCTCTTCGGTCTCCTCCGCACGGCGAACATCCTCCGCGCGTCGGTAGATTCCCGGAGCGTGCTGGAGCGCAAAATAGCGTCGCACCTCGAGCACGCAACGCTGGACGACTTACTGATGCCGAGCTATTCCTACCTCGTCGAGACGCTCTACGACGTGGACTGCATCGAGCGGATCATCAGCTACTTCCTCGAGGAAATGGAGGCGACAGCGCTCTGCGAGGATGAATCACCCCCGTGTGTTGATAAGAACAAGATGTTAATGGCAGGGAAGCTGGTGGACTCGTTCCTCTCGGAGATCGCGTCCGACGCAAACCTGAAGCCAGACAAGTTCTGCGATCTCGCACTGGCGCTGCCGGACCAGGCAAGGGCGTTCGACGACGGGCTCTATCGCGCTGTCGACGTCTACCTCAAGGTACGGCGACCACGCAAGGCGTTTGTTCATATGTCAATGTGATGAATGGCATTTACTCGTACCACAGGCGCATCCCCGGATGAGCGACGAGGAGAGGGAGAGAGTGTGCGGGGCCATGGACTGCCAGAAATTGACGTTGGAGGCGTGCACACACGCGGCGCAGAACGAGCGGCTGCCTCTGCGGACGGTGGTGCAGGTGCTCTTCTTCGAGCAGCTGCAGCTGCGGCGGGCGATCGCCGGCACGCTGATGGCGACGGCAGCATCGGAGGACGAGGAGGAAGAGGGAACTCTGGCGTCAGCCACGGAGGAGAAAAGGGAGACGGGGACGTGGAGGATATCGTCGGCGATACGAGAGAACCAGGTACTGAGGTTGGACATGGACAGCATGCGGAGCCGGGTGCAGGGGCTGGAGCGCGAGTGCTCCAGTTTGCGGAAGGCGATTGAGAGGATGGGCAGAGGACCGGCGGCTAGCAGCAGGGGGAAGCTAGTGCGGCGGCTCGGCTGCAAGTTCGGCACGCAGGTGTGCGTGCCGCACCACGGGACGGTGGCGCGGCCGAGGAAATCTTGAAGGGCGACATGAATTGTGGAAGCAATTAGCAGTGTCGAGATTGTTCAGAGTAAATGGTGAGAAAATCTTAAAAAGTTGAGTCGAATTGATGTATTAATCCATACTTTGAGCTTACGGAGAGGAATTTGTATGATCTCACTGATGCTTGGCTGAAGAAGCATAATCACAATCACAAGAGACTACTTGCTACACTTTTATCGTTATGCCCATCGTAATCATCTCATCCTTCAACATCTCCGCCTTCTCGATATCCCCTCGCTTCCTGTATCCCTCCACGAACGCATTGTAAACCTCGAAGCTGTTCCCAAATCCTTTACCAGCCATCTCCGCCTGAAGCTTCGCCGCCTCTTCCACCTCCCCCTCTTCGCAGAGTCCTCCGATCAACACCTCGTAGCTCCTCCTGCTCGGTGTAAACCCTTCTCTCGTCGTCTCCTCCCTCAGAATTCTCATCCCTTCAGCGACTTTTCCCTTTTCGCGTGCTGCCGAGAGCAACTCGTCGATGACCGAGGCTTGCAACCCAAATCCCCTCCTCCTCGCGTCCTGATGCAGAAGCAGAGCGGAATCAACGCAGCCGGCCTTGGAGTGGCCGCCGATCAAATGCTCGAACGTGGTGACGGTAGGTTCGATCTCGGTCAACGTCATGTTCCTGTAGAGATCTTCGGCGGCCTCCATCTCTCCGGCTCTGCAGTGGCCGCCGATCAGTGTATTGAATGCGACGATGTCAGGCTTGATTCCCTTCGTCGCCATCTCTTCCCACAATTTCTTTGCGTCCTGCATCATGCCCTCGTCGCAAAATCCGGACATTAGAATGCTGTAGGTGAAGACCGTGGGATCGCAACCAAAAGTCTCCATTTCGTTTCTGATCTTTATCGATTTCTCCATATTTCCCTCGCGATAGAGAGCAAGGAGAAGGGTGTTGAAGGTTCCTGGGTTTGGAGAAACCCTAACCTTCATGCTGACTCCATGGCAGACTGCCTGTGGCTTGAAGATCTGACTGTAAACCTGGAAACCCGCATCGGAGCCGTTCGCGCGAGACACCGAACGGATGAGTGCGTTGGCGGTGCTGATGGAGGGCTGGATGCCACGGGACATCAGGATCCGGACGATGTGGGTCGCTCGATCGAGTCGCTTGTTCTGGAGGTAAGCCCGTACGAGCAGGTCGAACACGAAGGGGGCGGAGTCGAAGACCCGGTAAGTCTTCGCTAGGGTTTTGAAGATCTCCGGAGGGCTATCATCGTCACCAGCAGCTGCAGAGGAGGAGGAGCGCGCTGTGTCGAGGGAGCGGATGGCCGCCTGGAGGAGGGAGAGGGCATCAGCGCGTCGACGATGGCGGGCGAGCACGTGGACGGCGGCGGCGAAGGATAGAGAGTCGTGGTTGCAGAGGGAGTGGCGACGGGTGAAAAGGAAGAAGCCGAGGGCGAGGCGGGCGTGGTTGCGGAGGCGGAGAAGGACGTGGGCGAACTGGACGGGCGTGAAGCCGGTCGGATGGTGGACGGACTTGAGGAAAGTCCAGCGGCGCTTGGAGCGGAGCTCCCGCAGAATGGAGAAGGCCGAAGATACGACGGCCTCGTCATCAGCGGATAGAAGTGGAAGGTCGTACGCCGGCGAGGACAGAGAGCGGGATGGCGTGAATGGGGCGGCGGAGGCGGCGTTACGAAATGTGGGGGAGGAGAGAAGAGGCTTCGTCCTTCGCATGCCATTCGCCAGCGTCGCCGCCGCCATCAGAGCGCCCCTACGAGCCGGATGGGGCTGGCATGTTAATATTCAATGGGCCGTTACGGGCCTACTTAATGGGCCTACTCAGAGGAAACAGATAAAGGATCGTAGACGCGGTGGAATAAGTAAAAAATAAGGACTAAAAAAAAAGAAAACTAAAAACTAAAATTAAATAAGTTCAATCCTTGTCCTAAAAGATTTCCTTGTACTACAAGATATACCTATATAGTTATTTAAATTGTTTTAAAATTTTAAAAATAGTTTAATGACTTTTGAGTAGTCAAGTGAACACAAAATTGTTTTAGTGAGCTTAACAACTCTAAAAGTGAACTTAGCTTATCACTTTATAGTCTTCTTGAGGCCATTATTACATTCATAAACTATCAAGCTACATTGGGTGGATCAAATAAGTTAATTAGATTAGACAAATTGTTAGTGTAATCAGGGGACTCATGTCTTCGTCTCTTTCTTTGACTTCCATGGCCACCAGAATGCTACTGTCCTCGTTCTATCAGCCCTTATTAATTTGCCTTACTGCAGCATGCTCGGCACTTGCCCCAACTAAAGTTTTGAACGGTGAAGGTTGGTCGTCAGATCCGTGAAATTTCATGTGCTCATGTAGTCATTTGCTCCTATCGCAGACAACTTTTCTTTCCAATAAACTTCGAGGTTTGTGAAACTTCCAGACCAGTACTGTGTCATCTAACCAGTTCTTGATTTTCTTTGGGTAAAAATTTAAAAACATTTATTTATTTTTTACAAAATTGTAAGCACACCTCCACATTGCAAGAGCATACTGTTTCAGGCATGACAGAAAGAGCTCAAAGTAAAGCAAAAAACACACAATGTCAAAAGAGAAAGTATCGTTCGTGCAGTGGTACCAATCTCCAACGCTCTGGTTTTACCGAGTTCTCCTCTTCAGCTTTCACTGTAACGTCAGTCTGTTGGACATACAGACTACTGTAAACACCAGACATTTATTGAAGATTCCAGACTGGAATGACTGCTTTGTTGTTGCACCACACCACCTGAGCCCACAAGCTCCATCCGATACATGGATAATTCTGAAGCCCCGCACAAGCTTTCACCAGAGTTTAATCACTGCTGCACATTTTCTACAATTTCTCCCTATTCAAAGTACAGAATCCACGCATTTAATTGTCCATTATCTTTAAACTTGATATTAATATGAAAACCCCGACTTGGAAGTTACAAATTTTGAATGCCGTCTAATGATTTGATTATCAGGCTTTAACAAACACATGTAGTCCATATTGAATAAAGACAATGGAGTAGAAATTAGGAGCAACATCCAAACTAACTTGTGAGAAACCAAAGCAATTTTAGGATTATTTAATTCATCAGACAGATCATTCCTTGTGATAAAGGTTAACAGTGTTTTTGAGAACCTCCCAATAATTCAAAGGAGAAATATTTTAGGGAAAGCATCTTCATTTCTAAACCCTAACACCACATAAGCATGTGCACTCTACCCATCCCACTAGCCTAACCTAACTAAGTTCTGATCTTCAATAATTTGGAAACCTACAAAAGCAAAGAAGCGAAAGAGGATTAATTACTTAATCCATAACTTTGGACAGTAACAACCATGGGGTCTCTTTTTTGTCTGTGGCCTTATTTCATTCATTTGTTTCTGTGTTGTTGTTGGAACATGAGAGTTGGACATCTATGCACAGCGATTACATTTCAAGCAATGTTGTAAACTTGTTTTATAGAGAAACCTCCATCCAAATTGAAGAAGGATAAATGGAGGATTAAGGGTATGTGAAAGATGGTTATTTTAGCATGCTATAATAAAGGAGTTTTCTATGTCTGAGAGAAAATATGATGGCCGGGAACAACAAGGGGACACTCTCATTTATAAAAAGTTAAAGCTATCATCTTTTCCACCACTTGAATTTTGATGGGAATTGTTTGAGAGAATGCTTTTATTGTCATCTGCAACTCCATCCATCTGTTACCTCCATGCTTGTCATTCGCTTCGGTTCACCATCATTACATGCCCAGCCGGAGGAAGAAGATAAGTAGAGAAAAGTAGGGGGAAGGAGGGACTGAGCGAAGCGAATAGATGAGGTATGTTGAAATTCCATTTTATTACTATTGTTCTTCTGATGCCATGCTATTGTTCTTCAGTCCTTAACAAAGTTCGAATCTTTCGTGCATTGAAACCTTGACCAATAAACAGGAACCGAGTTTTCTACGAATGACGCCATGAACTAACTGTTGATAGCTCGGAGTTCGGGTTTTGAAAGGTTTCTATGATTTATTTCCCTCTTGGAAACGTACAATTCAGCAGGCATTGCTAGAATGGCAGAGTTGACACTAAGAAGGCTCGAACAAGGGCACGCGAGGATCAGAAGCGTGCCGATCGCGGTTACCCCGGAAGGATTCTGGTGCTGCCCTTCTCCCGCAGCCATCCAGAAAATAGTCAAGAACCAAAATCTTCAAGACAAGCAGAGATCCGCAGTATCTCCACCTCACTCCAAGGCCTCGTCCGTACAGAGGGCATCCCTCCCCCCGGTGGAGAAACGACTCGCTTCCACTTCTCTGAGATCCAGACTCATTGCCGAAGACCAGAGATGCCTCAACTCCGGCATCGCCGTCCCAGCTTCATCCAAGGGCCAAGAGAGGCCACAGATCAGGCAAAACGTCGAGGTCCCGAGAAAGATATCCGTTGGGTTTGGTCAGACGGAGACCAGCGACCTCAAAGTCATGCTGCACGGTGAGAGCGGCACTTCGGTGAGAATGAGCGTTCACAAGAGCATTCTCGCAGGGTACAGCAGTTTCTTCGCCGAGAAGCTCTCCGGGCAATCTCCCGTGCCCCAAATCGAAATTCACGCGTGCGAGGACGTTGAGATTTATGTCGAGACCGTGGGGTTCATGTACACTAAAGACGTGAAGCAGAGGCTGATCAAGCAGAGTGTTCCACGCGTTCTCAGAATCTTAAAGGTCGGTTTAACTTTGTGGTTTAACTGTCACATTTGCTTTAAGAAAAAACGGTTAATTTACAGGTTGCTGAAGTGCTCGGCTTCCATGCATGCATCAAGTCATGTCTGGATTACCTTGAGGCAATGCCTTGGGTAGGAGAAGAAGAGGAAAACGTGGTGTCCTCGATCCGACATTTTCAGGATGGTAACTACGGCATCAGCCCGATACTTAATCGAGTGGCCTCTGATCTCTCGCGCCCACCTAGCGACACGCTCTCTCAAATAATGGAGCTGGTCCTGGAGAGCAGAGAGGACAGAGGACGACGCGAAATGAAATCGTTGGTCCTCAAGCTCCTCAAGGAGAATAACATCATGGCGAATGGATCAGTCGACATCAACGTTCAGAGTTTGTACACTTCGTGTCGGCGCTGCTTAGGCTCGTTGCTGGATCTCTTCGGGCATGCTTCGGAGCCCGGCTTCATGGACAAGTCTCTGGAAATCAGAGAGCCGGTGATGCGGCAGATCAGTCTGACGGCGGACAATTTACTTTGGCTCGTGGAGATCTTGGTCGACCGGCAGGCCTCCGACGAGTTCGCTTCGTTATGGGCGAGCCAGAGAGAGCTGGCGGAGCTGCATTCGAGAGTGTCCGTCACGTCGCGTCACCTGGTGAGCCGCATCACGTCGAGGCTCTTCGTCGGCATCGGCAAAGGGGAGATGCTCCCTTCCAAGGACACTCGCAAGCTGCTGCTGCATGTCTGGCTGCAGCCTCTCATCGACGATTACGGCTGGCTGCAGCACGGCAGCAGGGGTTTCGATCGCAAGGTGGTCGAGGAAGGGATCGGCCGGACGATCCTGACGCTGCCGCTGGAGGAGCAGCAGAGCATCCTGCTATCTTGGCTGGGGATCTTCTTGAAGTCGGGCGACAACTGCCCCAATCTGCAGAGGGCGTTTGAGGTGTGGTGGAGGAGGACCTTCATAAGGCCTTACGTCGAACACCATGGAAGCCTTCTGCAATCTGCAGACAGCACTTGACCTGTAATTTAATTTTAGGCTTTAAAAGTTCCTCAGTTCCACCCTTTGATCTGTAGGTTAACACCGAGAAGTGATTGGATTACCACCAAGTCGATTGTCTTCACTTTGTGGAAGGTAGGCGCTTTCTGATTGTTCCTCCTGTTTTAAAATATCTGTCAAACAAAATTCCAAATTTCATCTGGCGATGGCATTTCGTGTGGGTTGTTTGTTATATTATATTGTCTTGCAATTAATTGGCCCATGTATTCTCTACACACGCTGAAATGGGCCTTCCTTGTAAATTCTTCTGGATGGGATTGGAAAATATATATATAAATCCAGTTAGTCCATAAATTGAGAAGTACGTGTTATGGGTAGTCTAAGAGCCCAATATCCTTTAATTATATATTCATTTGAAAAAAAATTATTATAAATATATTATAGTTGGGGATCGAACCATGAGTACATAGATGATAACTTGAATTTCTTATCACGACATTGTAATTTTGGAGATTTCTAAATGGATTTGAATGAAGTATGATAATTGATCCCGTCCGGAAGTTGAGTCGGATGAAGGCGGGCCTCGATGTATTGGACGTTGACGGAAAGTCGTTGCGGCGCCCGATCTTATCTGGCACTCGCCAGAAGGGTTCACACGGGCGGATGATGAAGGGTGATGACCAGGATGATGACGCTAGGGCTCTACGCACACTCAGACGAGCCCACGAGTCGTTAGAGACCGGAAACTAGGGAAAAATTCCCCGGGTCAGGCTCTCCGACGCTCAAGTCAGGTATTTTTTCCCCAGAAGCACAGAGAAAGGACGAAAAGTAAAGATGAGTAAGAAATGGCGAGTGAGCGAACCTGCGTAAGGGACAAAACATCCTTTTTTATACTGCATCGGATGTTTCTGGGGCCTAGCGGGTGTCAGGGAATGTCGGCTGTCAGACTTTGTCTGGCGGTGAATGACATGCGGCATCTTCTCATAAGCCGGCGGAAGGACCGCAGGGGTAATGAGCCCCGACTGTTGGCATATTCCCTGACACTCTGATTATTCTCTGACAGACAGTTACGATTCTCTTGCTTGCTTATCATGTAGTGTCTGGTATCCTCTGCTCGTGATCGTTAAGCTGGGTCTTTGCACTCGCTAACCCCGATCTGAAATCTTGCTAACCCCGATCTGATATCGCCTCCCGACCTTAGTTCGGTTCTGTTTATCCCGACTTCAAAGCTGTACGTCTGACTTTATCCAATCCGACCTGTATACCTGCATCTAATTCTGCCTACCTTGGACCAGGAGACTATGAATCCTGACCTGCATCTTTAGCTGACACATCCCGACCTGCACGTTTCATTAATCCAAGTATCCTGAGCCATAAGGCTATCAATTCTGACCCGTATGCATCGGTTTGCTTCTGCTTATCTTGAGTTCCGACTTGTACTCTTTGATCCCTTTATCCAATGTCGTGAGGATATAAGTACCAACCTATATCATTGGTAAGCACAATCCCGACCTGTACGTTTGTCGACGTATCTTGAGCCGCAAGGCTAGAAGTCTCGACCTGTATCCTTGGCAAGCACACTCCCGACCTATACGTTTGTCGACGTATCTTGAGCTGCAAGGCTAGAAGTCTCAACCCGTAGCCTTGGTAGACATCACCTACCAACCTGCTTCTGTCCTCTATAATCCATGGTTCGTACGTCTCGACCTGTACGCCCGATCTGCATACCGACCTGCTTATGCCTGCTGTTATCCATGGCTTGTACGTTCCGACCTGTACGCCAGATCTGTATTCCGACCTGCTTCTGTCTGCTGTTATCCATGGCTTGTACGTTCTGACCTGTACGTCAGGTCTGTATTTCGACCTGCTTCTGTCTGCTGTTATCCACGGCTTGTACGTTCCGACCTGTACGCCAGATCTGTATTCCGACCTGCTTCTGTCTGCTGTTATCCATGGCTTGTACGTTCTGACTTGTACGTCAGGTCTGTATTTCGACCTGCTTCTGTCTGCTGTTATCCACGGCTTGTACGTTCCGACCTATACGCTAGGTCTGTATTCCGACCTGCTTCTGTCTGCTGTTATCTATGGCTTGTACGTTCCGACTTGTAGGCCAGATCTGTATTCCGACCTGCTTCTGTCTACTGTTATCCATGGCTTGTACGTTCCGACCTGTACGTCAGGTCTGTATTCCGACCTACTTCTATCTACTGTTATCCATGACTTGTACGTTCCGACCTGTACGCCAGGTCTGTATTCCGACCTGCTTCTGTCCTCTGTAATCCATGGTTCGTATGCTCCGACCTGTACGCCAGGTCTGTATTCCGACCTGCTTCTGTCCTTTGTAATCCATGGTTCGTATGCTCCGACCTGTACGATAGATCTGTATTCCGACCTGCTTCTGTCTGCTATTATCCATGGCTTGTACGTTCCGACCTGTACGCCAGGTCTATATTCCGTCCTGCTTCTGTCCTCTGTAATCCATGGTTCGTATGTCCCGACCTATACGCCCGGTCTGTATACCGACCTGCTTGTGGGCCCTGCCCTTAATTGCCATCGAGACTGGATCTTGTCCAACTTGTAATCTTATCTTTTGACTGCCCCGTCAGCTGAGACTTTGATCGTGGTCACACAAGCTTGACTTCTGACCTCCACAGGGGCTAGACTTCTGACCATCCCATGGGCTTGACCTTTGACCACGTCATCCACCAGACCCCCTTCTCACGCACCGTATCAATAATGATGCGTCAAACTTCATTAAGGAATGTCCAACATCACACCATGTGCAAGGCAACAATAATGAAATTTTGTAGCTGGGATTATTATTAATTATTCTTATTACTATTCTTATAGAAAAATTAACGAAGATTAAATTTAAATTGAGGGGAAAACAAAAGAGGAGTCGATATTATATTCATGCAGGACTCGCGTGAATGTCTTGGAGAATGATGGAAAAACTACTCTTCCACTTTCATTGCGGCATCAGATCGAGCACTCTGGTCCATACCAATACCATCATTCTAAAAGATGAGGAGGCAAGCGGAAATGGTGGCAGCGTGAGTCCTTTTCTTCTCTTTAAACCATAACACGTTCTAGATTTCTGCCCTTTTCTTTAAGAAAAAACTCCTTTTAAAAAAGAGGCAAATCATTCTTTGTTGAACTTGGAGTTGTGATTCCAAAGAATGTATTTCCATTCTCCTTAGACATTTCATACTGAATAATTAGCTACCTACTTAAACCACAGATCCAAACAAGAAAGTTTTTATAAAAATTGGCATGGATCCGCATATGACCTGTTATAGAAAAAGAAAAAAATATATATATTAAAGAATCAACTTCAGTATCATTGTGGTTTGACTTGGAATCTGCTCAGTCACCTTCAGTTTCTTTTCCTCCCCACTGAGCAAACCCAACTCACTGATTAATGAACTTTTCTTTTAGCCTCTTTTCCTTCAATTATGTTAAGTTAGCGCTTCCAGCGTGGGCGAAATCATTTAAGTAGCAACTGTTGCTTCACTTTTGCTTTATTACAATCAAAATGCATGATTTAATAGTCTTTGCTCCGTGTCTATGTGTGCTGTAGTAGTACTTTGTCATTTTTTTTTTTTTATTGTAGCACCATCCCATCAAAAATTAAAAAACCCCCCAAACTCTTCATCTTCTCCTTTCCTTTCTCCTTTCCTCTCAAAAATCTAAGTTTATGTTTTTCACGTTGTTTTTTATTTTCATTTTCTGAGAAAATGAAAAATACGTTTGGTTTACGTTTTCCACATTCATTTTTAAGAAAATGAGAGAGCGTTTTCTAAGAAAACGAAAAACGCGGAAAAGTCATTTTCTGAAAAACGAAAAACGCGCATTTTTCATAAAATGAAAATGAAAATAAAAATGAGACAAACCAAACGCACCTAAACATTTCAAATCCTCCGTCTTCTTTTTCCCTCTCAAAAACTTAAACACTACAACCCTCCTCCTTCGAGCTCTCTCACGCCGTCCTTCACCGTCTTTGTCGATCAACTCCCTCAGTGTCGACTCATCTCACCTTTTCTGCCTACGACTGTTCATTTGTATGTACATACTCGTATTCTACGGTAATTTACCAAAAGGTGTACTTAGGTTTTTGAATTTACCAAAAGAAACATATTACTTTAACATTTATCAAATGACGCACCTTTTTACCGTGGTCTTCCTATTCTACCCCCTGACAAATTTAATTGATTTCTTTTTTTTTCTTTGTCATTTCTCTCTCTTCTCTTTTCTACTATGCATGCAACGTATCTTTTTTTTTTCTTCTTCTTTATCTTCTCTATGTTTTTCTTTTTTCCCCAATTTTTTTTCTCAAACATGTTATAAGAGATCAAATCCACATTGGGCCTGATATGAAGAGATATCAGGCCTAATAAAGGGAATATATATATATATATATATATAAAGAGATTTAGATTTTTCAATACCCTATGGTCCACTACTAGTGATCCGGTGATAAGTACAGGGGATCCTCGTTGGCGGAGGGTCAACGACATGTGGAGGTCAAAGGTCGAGAGATTCAACCTAGAGACCGGTTGACCGGACGAAGCTAGCCCACCGACCGGGCACCGCGTGCCGACCGGCCATGAATCCCCCGAACCGAATGACAAACAACCCGATTAAGGGTCGGGTTTCCGATGCTCAAGATAAAAAGGTTTCAAGGGTCGAGCGGCTTGTCCGTTCGGCCGGTGCACAAGGCAACACAGGCAGGAGCAGTCTCATCCGAGCATATGACCGATGCAGAAGTGATATGCCTGCCGAGCGGCCAATCCGCTCTGCCCTGGAACAGACATGGAACACAAGAGGATAACGGAGACAGGGGATAACATCATCCTCGAGACACCTGCCACTGACAATGAGTAGAGTTGGTGGCCGAGCCGTACACAGAATCATACGGCGGAAGCTTCTACCGTCACATCCGGGATATGCTCGAACGATTGCGGAATGACGTCAGAGTTACTTTTCTGGCACAGGCTCGTTAAGGTATGTTTGGGGAAGCGTACACGCATCGGGAAGCGTGCCCGCGCTCCCCTGGGTCCTATATAAAGACCCCCATACGTTGACGAAGATATGGGTAACTCTTTACTGTAGCTACATTACGCTGTCTCTCTCGTTGCCTGACTTGAGCGTCGGAGGGCCGTCGTCGGGAAACCCCTCCCGGTTCGGCTTCTTTGCAGGATCGTCGGAGAGCTACGCCACCAGCCGGAGACAGCGGATCGTGTCACGTCCCCAGCGTCCGTCGACTCAGCACTCGGACAGGATCAAATTGGTGCCGTCTGTGGGAACGCACCTGAATCCGAGTCGAGAAGATGGAAGAAGCTGGACGTCAACTTCTGGTAACGCTCTCTCCTGAAGAGCTCGAAGCACTCGTCCAAGCGCGTGTAGCAAAAATCGTGGAGCAGCAGCAGAAAGCTCAGGCCGAGCGGGCAGCACAACAAGCGACTTCAGCCTCGGGGGGCCGAGCCCCACTCGAAGATAGGCAGGAGCAGCTCTCAATATGGGGGCAAAACAAGGGGTCGGCCGGCACTCAGATGGGGGCACCGCCCGCCCCGATACCTTTCCATCGGGCTCTGTTCCAGACGCCCTCGGAGGTAGCGCAAGCCAATCAAGACAAGGGATCTTCATCGGACGAAGCACCCGTCCGGGACGTCAGAAAAGGAAAGGCGCCCCGATCGGACTCGTCACCCAAGCGGATCAACCGACAGTTTTCAGACGCCATTCTTCGCGATCCACTGCCGAAGCACTATGCACCCCCCGTGATCGGGGAGTACAACGGGACAACCGACCCAGACGACCACCTGGGTAAGTTTGACAGCACCGCCACTCTGCATCAAACACAGATGGCGTGAAGTGCCGAGTGTTCCTCACCACGCTTTCCGGATCGGCGTATCGGTGGTTTCGGAGATTGCCGAACGGATCCATCACAAGTTTCAAGGAATTTCGAACGGCGTTCCTCCATCATTTTGCAAGCAGCAGGCGCCACCAGAAGACAAGCGTCAACCTGTTTGCCATCAAGCAAGGCGCTAGGGGGCCGCCCCGAGCGTACATCCAGCGCTTCAACCAGGTAGCCATGGACATTCCAACGGTCACCTCGGAGACAATGATGAACGCGTTCACGCAAGGGCTCGTGGACGGTGACTTCTTCTGATCGCTCATCCGGAAGCCACCTAGGGACTACGACCACATGCTGCACAAAGACAACGAATACATCAATGTGGAGGAAGCCCAGACGGCGAGAAGAAAGGAAGCCCAGAGTGACCAACCGGCTCCCGTCGAGCGGAAGCAGCCAGTCAGTCACCAGCCACCCAGAGGACCGAGAACCGAAGCCGTCCGTCCTCATCAGCATATTCGGTCGCAAGCCATCCAGCAAGTCGTGGCTGATCGACCCAAGCCCAAGGGGAAGGTATGGACCCCGATGTTTTGTTCACTCCATCAGTCGGCCACTCACAATACCCGCGACTGTCGGAGCCTACCCCCCATCGCTCATCCTGTGCCAAGGAGCTACCGCTGCCGATCGCCTTCACCAGACCAGCGACATCGACAACGGAGCCCCGTGCAAAGGATAGAAAGGTGATCCCCCGAGCGGCATCATCGTCAGCAGCACAGAGCCCACCATCAAGCGTCGCATGAGCGACCTCGACCTTCCGCTCGGGAGGAGGAAAATAGGGGCAGCGCATCTCGGGGAGAGATCAACATCATCGCCGGAGGCCCGACCGGCGGAGATTCCAATAGAGCCAGAAAGTCACACGCAAGGCAGCTGAGGATCCACACGGTAGGCTGCAGCCAGGAGAGGGCGAGCGGACTCGAGATCAACTTCGGGCCCAGGGACCTCGAAGGAGTCGAAGTCCCACACGATGACGCCCTGATCGTCCTAGCGGTAATAGCTAACTATACTATTCACCGTATTTTCATCGATACAGGCAGCTCGATCAACATAATATTCAAAAAGGTCTATTCGACCAACTACAAATTGACCGAGCTGAACTATTGCCAATGACGACCCCCCTCTACGGATTCACTGGGAACGAAGTCCTGCCGGTCGGACAAGTCTGGCTGGGTATCTCGTTGGGCGAGGAGCCGCTCAGAAGGACAAGGACCACCACCTTCATCGTGGTTGATGCTCCTTCTGCATACAACGTTATTTTGGGACGACCGGCGCTCAACGAGTTCCGGGCGGTCGTCTCTACCTTCTGCCAGAAGATTAAGTTCCCGGTGGAAGATCAAGTAGGGGAGGTGCGGGGAGACCAACTGGCGGCTCGGAGATGCTATGTGGAGATGGTCCGAGCAGAATCTAAGTCAGCTCAGAAAATGCTGCGAGTCGAGGTAAATACTGTTACTGAAAAACCACCTTCTTTAGTTTATGAAGAAAAAGAGGAGGTGCAGATTGACCCTACCCGACCGGAGGCCACCACCTTCATAGCATCCGATCTGGAGGAAAAGCAGAAGGAGAAGCTGGTCAAATGCCTCCAGCGAAACTGCGACGTCTTCGCTTGGTCGACCCATGAGCTGCCTGGAGTCTCGCCGAGCGTAGCGTAGCATGAACTTCACGTCCGGTGAAGCAAAGGAAGAGGGACTTCAGCGCGGAGCAGAATGTAATCATCCGGGTGGAGGTCGAGAAGCTTCTAGAGGCCGGCCACATAAGGGAGGTGCAATTCCCAAGTTGGCTGGCCATTGTGGTTTTGGTCTCCAAGCCGGGCAACAAGTGGAGAGTCTGCATCGACTTCCGAGACTTGAACAAAGCATGCCCGAAGGACTTCTACCCCCCCTTCCCCGGATCGATCAGATGGTAGACTCCACGGCCGGGTGCGAGCTGATATGCATGCTGAATGCATACCAAGGCTACCATCAAGTGCCGCTCGCCCGAGAAGACCAAGAGAAGGTTAGCTTCATCACGGCGGACGGCACCTACTGTTACAATGTAATGCCGTTTGGGCTGAAGAACGCGGGAGCCACCTACCAGCGTCTGATGAACAAGGTCTTCAGGGAGCAGATCGGACGCAACTTGGAAGTGTACGTGGACGACATACTTATCAAGTCCTTCCGGGCAGCCGATCTCTACGTGGACATGGAGGAGACCTTCCAAACATTGAGAAGGTATGGCGTCAAACTTAACCCTCAGAAGTGCTTGTTCGGGGCAAAGGGCGGGCACTTCCTAGGCTACATTGTGACCGAGCGGGGTATAGAGGCGAACCCTAGCAAGATAAAGACATTGCAGGACATGCCGCCTCCCAGAAATCTCCGAGAGGTACAGCGCCTCACCGGTCGGATAACGGCGCTGTCAAGGTTCATTTCTAAGACCGCCGACCGAAGCTTGCCATTTTCAAGATTCTCCGTAAAGCCACCAAGTTCCAATGGGACGAGGAATGCGATCGGGCATTCGAGGAATTGAAGACTTATCTGAATTCCTTACCCGTGTTGGCGAAACCAGTCGAAGGTGAGCCGCTCCGCATTTATTTATCTTCAACTGACATGCTGTGGGCTCAGCATTAGTAAGGTCGAGCGGTGAGGAACAACCAGTGTACTTTTTAAGCCATATCTTAAAAGATGCTGAGTCTCGCTACACCGGTCTGGAGAAGTTGGCTTTCGCCTTGGTACTCGCCGCTCGGAGGTTGCGCCCTTACTTTTTGGCGCATATCATTATTGTGATGACAAATAGCCCGCTCGCAAGGGTACTCTTGAACCCTGAAGCATCCGGACGGCTCATCAAGTGGACAACGGAACTTAGCGAATTTGACATCCAATACCAACCCCGCTTGACAATCAAAGCGCAGTCCTTGGCAGATTTTGTGACCGAAGTACAAAAGCCCGAGCCCGAAGCTACGTGGAAAATATATGTGGACGGATCGTCCACTCGGCTCGGAAGTGGGATTGGGATCATGCTACTGTCGCCTCAGGGAGAGCCGATGCATTTATCCGTCCGGCTAGATTATCGGGCAACTAATAATGAGGCGGAATACGAAGCCCTCATAGCCGGATTGCAAGCCGCACGGCATGTTGGAGCCAGTCGGGTCGTGATCCACTCGGATTCCCAGCTTGCCGCTCAGCAACTCACGGGCGCTTTTGAGATAAACAATGCAAGACTCAGATTGTGCGCAGAGGCCTTTGAGAAACTCAAGACCGACTTCACCGAGGTAGTGGTCCAGAAGATACCCCGAGCGGAGAACCAGGCGGCAGACGAATTAGCCAAGCTCGCAAGCTCGATATCGCCGGTCGTCATCCAGCAACCAATCGAACAGGTATCCTTGGTAGCGCATATAGACCGGATGGAATGCCTCACATTCCCAAGCGATTGGAGGACAGCCATCATGGAGTTCCTGCACTCAGGGGCCTCACCGTCCGATCGGGATGAAGCTCAGCTACTAAGGAGGAGGGTCGGCCGGTTCACTCTCATCGGAGATCAACTTTATAAAAAGGCTTTCTCCCGACCGTTGCTAAAATGCGTCAGCTCAGAAGACGCAGAGTACATTCTCCAGGAGGTACACCAAGGATCTTGCGGAGGTCATCCGGGCGGCCGATCTTTGGCTAGGAAGATCCTGCTGGCCGGATACTTCTGGCCAACGCTACATGAGGACACCGCTCGGACCGTCGCAATGTGTCTCTCCTGTCAGAAGTACCACAATTTCTCGCATAAGCCGACGGAGGAAATAAAAACGTCCACCGTGTCTTGCCCATTCGACCAGTGGGGCATGGACATCGTAGGACCCTTCCCTATGGCGACCGGACAAAGGAAGTTTCTATTGGTGGCAATAGATTACTTCTCCAAGTGGGTGGAGGCTGAGCCATTGTCCAAAATAACTGAGCACATGGTCAAAAAATTCTTTGGGCTCCGTATCCCCAAAGCAATGGTCAAGCCGAAGTAGCCAACCGGGAGATACTCCGAATTCTTTGGGCTCGGCTCGACCACATGGGAGGAAGCTGGGTGGACGAGCTGCCAGGAGTCTTATGGGCCATCCGCACGACCCCTAAAGAGGGAACGGTAGTAACACCTTTCCATCTGGTGTATGGAGGCGAGGCGGTCGTCCCAGTCGAAGTCGGCGTAGAGTCTGCCTGGATCCAGAGCTAGGAAGAAGATAATGCCGAGCGGATGCAGCTAGAATTGGACTTGATCGACGAGGAGCGAGCCAAAGCGTCCGTCTGGCTGATGGCCTACAGGCAGAGAATGAAGCAGAACTACAACCGCCGCGTGATTCCTCGAGCATTCCAGGTGGGCGACTTGGTCTGGAAGAAAGTGAAGCCGGTCGGGGATGTAGGCAAGTTGGAGGCTCCCTGAGCGGGACCGTTCAAAGTCATCGAGAAGCTCCGATCGGGAGCTTATTACTTGGAAGATGAGGATGGACGAAGGCTAGAGAGGTCGTGGAGCGCAAACCACCTCCAGCCCTATCGGGCTGGATGAAAGGTGGGCTGATGTAATATATTTTGAATATTCTGTTCGGATGTATTATTTGGTTGCAGGAATGAAAGCTATAAGAACAAAGGCATGATTCTGGCGCACCAAGTGAGTAGCAGCATGATGCCATGGCAGAGACCCCGTGCCGTTCGGCCGGGAGTATATTATCCGAGCCATAGGCTCGATGGCGAAGACCCCGTGCTGTTCGGCCGGGAGTATATTATCCGAGCCATAGGCTCGATGGCGAAGACCCCGTGTCATTTGGCTGGAAGTATATTATCCGAGCCCAATGCTCGATGGCGAAGACACCGTGTCGTTCGGCCGGGAGTATATTATCTGAGCCCAATGCTCGATGGCGAAGACCCCAAGCCGTTCGGCCGGGGGTGTATTATTCGAGCCAAATGCTCGATGGAGAGGAACCCGTGCCGTTAGGCCGGGAGTATATTATCCGAGCTATAAGCTCATCATTGAAGACCGTCAAGCGACGATGTTAAACTCTAGAGTCGAACCGGCGACTATAAACCCCCCAGCTTGAAGACCGTCGAGCGGCGACGTTAAACTCTAGAGTCGAACCGGCGACTATAAACCCCCCGGTTTGAAGGCCGTCGAGCGGCGACGTTAAACTCTAGAGTCGAACCGGCTACTATAAACCCCCCGGCTTGAAGACCGTCGAGCGGCGACGTTAAACTCTAGAATCGAACCGGCGACTATAAACCCTCCGGTCGGAAAAAGACAATAAAGAGGTCGACTTGTGACTCGATATGCCGATCGGCCATGTTACCAAAGGTACTTCGTGAACATCTAACAAGAATTCCATTATAAGTGGAGGTGTCCAACCGAGCGGCCTAGTTATAAAGAATACTTCGTTAAAAATTCCTTGGGAAGGTCGGGCGAGACGAGAAACGATTAAAGAAAAGAAAGAAGGAGGAGACATGAACGATTGTAGTTCGCGGTCTGATCGTAGGACACAAGTATTGACAAAGTAAGTTAATAACAAGACGGGATATATCCATTAAAAAAAGTTCGGCCCTTAGAGTCGATCGGAATAGTTACAAAAACCACTACAAGAAAATCATAAACGCTCCTCACTCCAGGGGCTCGAAGATGGGCTCCGGAACGACTTCCAGCAGGCCGACCATGTCTCGGGCGAATAGAGGTATCCTCTGGGAGATGACCCTTGGCCTTCAAGTAAACAGTGGTCGCTCGGATAGCCTCTTCGAAGGACAGAACTAACCGATCGCTAAACTTTTCACTAAATGCGTCCGATCGAAGGTAGTTCTGTCTCATCACCTTGAAGCGGTCAGCTTCTCCGTCCTGGTATTCCTTGAGCGCCGCTCGGGAGGCGTCGAGAGCTCCTTGGAGATCTTGCTTATCTGCCTGCAGTTTAGCTTCAGTGGCAGATCGGCTCTCTTTCTCAGCAGATAGCAGGTCGGTCAATTCAGTAACGCGTTGATCCAGTGCTTGGACCTGTACCTTCATCGCATCCAGATCAGCAACGACCCTATTTTTTCTGTTGGTGGCCACAGTGATCTGGTGGTCGTGGGACTTGACTTGGTTTTCAAGTCCAGCCACCCTAGTTTCCAGGCCGGAAGACTTATGCCGCTCGACCTCTAACAGTTTTTCTATCTGGGTCAGCTCGGACCTAAGCGTAGCATAAGAGGGCCCTTCAGCTGGCGCCCCTCCAGAAATTTGGAGTTTCTTCAACTCCTCCCCTCCAGAAATTTGGAGTTTCTTCAACTCCTCCCCCAGTTCGGCCAGACGATTGCTGACTGCAATGTTCTCCACCCATTGCTGCGTTCGGAGGAGATAATGTCAGGAACCAGGTGAAGTAGTCGTAATAGTGTGTTAAGAAACATACCCCGGTGGCTTGCTGCATATGGTTGTCCGCTAGCTGACCGGGAGTCATCAGGGCAACCCGAGCCCTCGCATCTTCCCACGTCTTGGCAAGCGGCCCTCGAATAGTAACTTGATGCTCGGGAGTAGTGGGCTGATCCGTCGCTAAAAGGAACTCCTCGGTGGGAAGATGGAGGACGAATTTGATCACTCGACGACCGTTCGGATTCGATTGGGAAGAAACGGCTCGACTGGACGACTCGCCAAGCGGTGCAGAAATGATGTCTGAGCGCTTGAGCCGAAGGTGGACCCGGGGCACAGAACTAACGGGTGGCGCTCCAGTCGAAGCTGCTGGCTGGTCGAGCTGGGAGGGAGTCCGATCAGACGAAATGACCTCATGCGCTGCGGGTAGCGGGTTGACTGCCTCTGGGGGAGCGTCGACTGGCCCGATCACCGGCTCTTCCTGTGCACTGGCCGTCCGGCGCCGCTTGCGTATTATCAATGGGGAATCACCCGCCGAACGCTCAGCGTCCTCTGATGTAGGCTGCTGACCGGCTGAAGAGATAGCATCCCCGGCCGTTCCAGTTGTAGGAACCTGAGCGGCAGACCCTCGGGCCTCAGTTGGAGTGCCTTCGCTTTCACCTTCATGCGAGTCGACCGGCGCGATGCCTAGATCAGTCATCTCCTTGGCTACCACCGCTTCCATTTAGGCGGCTTTCAGCTTCAGCCATTCAGCAACCTTGGCGCGTCGCATGATGTCAGCTGCATAACAGGAGAATAAATCAGTTAGACCAAAAGGAAAAAGGACAGGGAAAGTGCTTACCTATGCTGCTCGGAAGCTTCGTTCGGATCGGGCTCAAGCCAAATATGTACAATACCCCCTCGTGAAGTAGTTTATCAATATTGAACCTCTGGCCGGTCAGTAGATTGGTTGCATGAAGATAATCCGGCTGGCTCTTGTATTTACCGAGGTTAGGCTGGCTCAGCACGGTGGTCTGCCACTGGGTGCGAAAGGATGGCAGTTCGGGAAAGCAAAGGTAAAAATAATTTTCCTTCCAGTGCTTGTTCGAGGTCGGCATCTTATCGAAGAAGACAAGGCCAATCCGCGACTGGAAAAGAAAAGTACCCCACTCGGACTGTTTTGGGTAGTAAAAGTAATGGAAAATTCTGGGGACTAAGGGAATGACGTGCAGCTTGAAAAGGATTACTACGCCGCACAACAACCTAAAAGATTTGGGGACAAGTTGGCCGAGCGGGATGCGGAAATAATTACAAACCTCCCGGATAAAAGAGTGTAGAGGGAAGCGCAGACCGACCACGAATTGGTCGCGGAAGAAGCAAACAGTGCCGAGTGCCGATCGGCGGATTATGGGGCCGATCGGAAGAGGTGGCTAAAACTAGTCTATGGTTAGGAGGCAGTTCAAATTCGTTAAGGAAGCGTCCCGCGTCAGTTTCATCGAACTGGCTAATCATGATCATATACCATAGGCCAGGAGAAGGATCAGAAGGCTGCGAGGTGCTAGCCATCGCCGGAACAGTAGTAAGGAAGGAAGGACCGAGGAAAGGAAAATAGAAGGATTGAGGAAGGAGGCTGAAACTACACTGAACGAATGCAAAGACTACCAGAAGGGAGAAAACAGAAGAAAATAGAGATAGGAGAAAGCTTACTGAGAGCAAAGCGTGAAGGAGAAGGTCGAAGGTTCGTCGGAGCACCGAGGCGAGCGAACGTCGAAAAGATGTTTGCGAGA
Source organism: Zingiber officinale (assembly GCF_018446385.1). NCBI lineage: Eukaryota > Viridiplantae > Streptophyta > Magnoliopsida > Zingiberales > Zingiberaceae > Zingiber > Zingiber officinale. The sequence continues at coordinate 1,746,395 of NC_056004.1, forward strand.
GGAAGCACCAAAAATGTGAAGGCAAGAGCGATGGAAGGGGGGTCAGCGTCGATGCTTCATAAACCCCGGGCTCAGTCCACCACCACCGTCCGATCCAGGTCATCGAAACAAACGTTAGCATCGGACCGCCAGATTTGAACCGTCGCCTGTCCAATCGAAGTTGATGCCCTCGCCGTACGATGACGACGGACTTGCCAGGTGGCGATCAGCGGTTGGGCGGCATTTAATGAGCGCCATTACTCGCGCATGGGCAACTTAATAAGGATTGGCATGAATTCCGAAGAGACTCGACGACACCGACCGCCCCCTAAACAGTAGCGCAACAAGCAGCGAATGGAAATCAAAACTACAAGGCATGGCCATCAACTCGCCGATCGGCCGAAGAGGCCTCCTAAGGCCGATCGGGAATACACTTTCAGGAGCGGCAAAGTGAATGTCGCTCGACCAAATTCATAGTTCAGTCAGTCGGACTCAGAGCCTCCTTCGACTAGACTTGAAGGGGAGGCATGTGATCCGGTGATAAGTACGGAGGATCCTCGTTGGCGGAGGGTCAACGACACGTGGATGTCAAAGGTCGAGAGATTCAACCCAGAGACCGGTCGACCGGACGAAGCTGGCCCACCGACCGGGCACCGCGTGCCGACCGGCCATGAATCCCCCGAACCGAATGACAAACAACCCGATTAGGGGTCGGGTTTCCGATGCTCAAGATAAAAAGGTTTCAAGGGTCGAGCGGCCTGTCCGTTCGGCCGGTGCACAAGGCACACAGGCAGGAGCAGTCTCATCCGAGCATATGACCGATGCAGAAGTGATATGCCTGCCGAGCGGCCGATCCGCTCGGCCCTGGAACAGACAGGGAACGCAAGAGGACAACGGAGACAGGGGATAACATCATCCTCGAGACACCTGCCGCCGACAAGCAGTAGAGTTGGCGGCCGAGCCGTACACAGAATCATACGGCGGAAGCTTCCACCATCACATCCGGGATATGCTCAGACGATTGTGGAATGGCGCCAGAGGTACTTTTCTGACACAGGCTCGTTAAGGTATGTTTGGGGAAGCGTGCATGCATCGGGAAGCGTGCCCGCGCTCCCCCGGGGTCCTATATAAAGACCCTCAGACGTCGACGAAGGTATGGGTAACTCTTTACTGTAGCTACATTACGCTGCCTCTCTCGTTGCTTGACTTGAGCGTCGGAGGGCCGTCGCCGGGAAACCCCTCCTGGTTCGGCTTCTTTGCAGGATCGTCGGAGAGCTACGCCACCATCCGGAGACAGCGGAGCGTGTCACGTTCCCAGCGTCCGTCGACTCAGCGCTCGGACAGGATCAACTAGAAATTTCGAAAATAACAATGGAGAGCATATATAGACTCCTTGCAATTTTAGAAATCTACAGGATCTGAAATGATTGCAATCTGAGGCCTCTAAGTCAATTAGTGGATTTTGACCGAAACTCACTAATGGACCTAGAGAGCCCCGATTGCACCCATTTCAGTTCTTGTGGATTTCTACAATTTCAAGGAGTCCAAATATGCTCTCCATTATTATTTTTGGCATTCTTATTGATGGACCAGAGGTTTTGAAAAATCTAAATCTGCCGTTCTTTTTTTTTTTTGTTATTAGGCCTGATATCTCCCAATATCAAGCTCAACGTGAGTCTTATATGGGAGATATCAGGCCTAATAACAAAAAAAATAAATAAATAAAGAAAAAAAGAGAGATTTAGGTTTTTCAAAACCTCTGGTCAATCACTAGAAATGTCGAAAATAATAATGAAGAGCATATTTGGACTCCTTGCAATTTTAGAAATCTACAGGAACTGAAATGAGTGCAATCAGAGCTCTCTAGGTCCATCAGTGGGTTTCGGTCAAAATCCACTGATAGACCTAGAGAGCTCCGATTGCACTCATTTCAGTTTATGTGGGTTTCTAATATTGCAAGGAGTTAAAATATGTTATCTATTATTTATTTTAACTTCTAAAATATGTTAAAATATAATAAGAAAGAATCAACAAAATAGTCCCTATACATTTTAGGTTTTTCAAAACCTTTGGTCCACCACTAGGAATGCCAAAAATAACAATGGAGAGCATATTTAAACTCCTTGCAAAATTAGAAATACACAGAAACTGAAATGAGTGTAATCAGAGCTTTCTAGGTCTAAATCTCTCTCTTTTTTTTTGTTATTAGGCCTGATATGAAAAGATATAAGGCCCACGTTGAGCCTGATATTTGTTCATATTAGGCCCAATGTGGGCCTGATATCTCCCCATATCAGGCCCAACGTGGACCTAATATGGGAGATATCAGGCCTAATAACAAAAAAAAGAAGAGAAATTTAGGTTTTTCAAAAATTCTAGTCCACCACTAGGAATGTCGAAAATAATAATGAAGAACATATTTGGACTCATTGAAATTTTAGAAATCCACAGGAACTGAAATGAGTGCAATCGGAGTTCTCTAGGTCCATCAGTGGGGTTCGGTCAAAACCCACTAATGGACCTAGAGAGCTCCGATTGTACCCATTTCAGTTTCTGTGGAATTCTAATGTTGCAAGGAGTTAAAATATGTTATCTATTATTTATTTTAATTTCTTAAAGATGTTAAAATATAATAAGAAATAATCAGCAAAACATTCCCCATACGTTTTAGGTTTTTCAAAACTTCTAGTCCACCACTAGAAATGTCAAAAATAATAATGTAGAGCATATTTGGATTCCTTGCAATTTTAGAAATCCACAGGAACTAAAATGGGTACAATCCGAGATCTCTATGTCCATCAGTGAGTTTTGGTCAAAATCCACTGATCAACTTAGAGGCCTCAGATTATAATCATTTCAGATCCTGTAGATTTCTAAAATTACAAGGAGTCTAAATATGCTCTCCATTGTTATTTTCGACATTTCTAATAGTGGACCAGAGGTGTTGAAAAATCTAAATCTCTTTTTTTTTTTTCTTTTTTTTTTCTTTTTTTCCCTGTTGTTAGACCTGATATCTCTCCATATCAGACCCACATTGGGCCTGATATGGAGAGATATCAAGTCCAACGTGGGTTTGATCTCTTATAACATGTTTGAGAAAAAAATTAAAAAAAAAAGAAAAACAAAGAGAAGATAAAAAAGGAGAAGGAAAGAGAAGATACGTTGCATGCATAGTAGGAAAGAGAAGAGAGAGAAATGACAAAGAAAAGAAAAAGGAAATCAATTAAATTTCTCAGAAGGGTAGAATGGGAAGACCACTGTAAAATGGTGCGCCATTTGGTAAATGCTAAAGTAGTATGCTTCTTTTGGTAAATTCAAAAACCTAAGTATGCCTTTTGGTAAATTGCCGTATATTCTACTATCTATCTTTTAACTCTATGCTCTTGCCTCATCTTAGTGTTTAGGGTTTAACACGTTATAGCAGTTGCGATTTGGTAGCTGCTACAACATTCTTGTTCTATGATGTTGGTAGCTTCTACAAGGTGGAAACCCTAAAATAAGAATGTTGTAGTAGCTACGATTTGGTAGCCGCTACAACGTATTTGTCACACCACGTTGTAGCAGCTACGATTTAGTAGCTACTACAACGTTTTGGCCACACCACATTATGACAGTTACGATTTAGTAGCTACTACAATGTGGTGTGACCAGCGCGTTCTCATCAAAACTAGCTGAATTATTATTTTATTGTTCAAAACTAACACACGGTAATATATCATTTTATAGAATTAAATGACGTATAGGGCATCAACGTCCTACAAAAGCTTTACTTCTCATGCATACCGTAAGAAAATACAATGGAAAAGTAATATCCCTCTGGTTGAAGTTGTTCATTCTAAGTGTTTCATCTTTCAAAATCCGAAGATTAGATTCATACAAAAAATGTTGCACTTATTCTACGACTTCCAGATCATGGCGATGAAGTTCCTTTGCATTTGGATGTCGACTCCATCCGCTCCACCTTCAACATTTAATAGATTAGGAGTGTTCAAAGAAGGAAGTAGAGAATAAGCTGATCAACATCAGCAAACAACTAGAACCATCTCCTGAATATGATACTTTATTTTATCAACTTGTTATTTTGTATTTGTTATATGCATGTTATTTACTCCTACTAGAAGAATATCTAAACTACTAGTAAAATTATTACTTGATTATGTAGATGACTTTGAAAATATTGGTAGATATAATTGGTGTAAGGTTGTATATGACTATATCACCCCACAGATGGAAGACATTGGTGTGATGCTCTTACTGAGACCTAAGCCACCAGGCCTTGAGAGAAATAAAACTCCAATGCTCAAAGGTTTTGCATCTACTTGCTGTAAGTTGTTAAATTATACTATATCTTCATTGATTCAAAATTTATAATCTTATTGTATTGTAAGTTTGGATGTGTGAATATATTAGAATCATACATCCACATAAGAACTTTGTCCTTCCAAGAATATGTCAATGGAACTGGACAATCTCACGTGTATCTATAATAAAGATGATGATTGCCCAACTACCTTTATCAAAAATAATAGCAACTTTGGTTTCAATAGATTTAGAGGAACATCTGCAATTAATTAATTTCCTAGTAGATGTGGAAGTGCAAATTGATGATCAAATTACATAACACTTTGGTATTATTGAAACATTTCCTGAGCAAACAGAGGATATTCAAAAGCATGTAGCAGAGGATGTTTAGGAGTAAACTGTAGAGGATGTTCAGGAGTAAGTAAACTGTCAATGCTGCAAAGTAAAAGATGATCAACTTGTTGTATGTAAGCTTTAGTTGCTGAGTTGAGCAAGGGTATTGAATAAATGAATACAAAAATAATGAAACTATCTGCATTACTAGATAGGAATGGTAATGCTAAAATTAGCATTGGTGAAAAGGACATCATTTTAGCTATAAAAGACAGAATCATAGTTGAACAAGAAAATAAAATTATAAAGCTCCAAAGTAAGCTACAGAGCAAGGTATAAAAAGAGACAAGAACAACCCCTACCCGGGATAAAGAGGTCATAGAGACTAATCCACCAACACACATAAGAAGGAAGAGGTGTGTTAGAAAGAGTATTGAGTCACTACGAACTATTAAAACTCCTCCAGCTAACAAGAAAAAGAGAATTGAGAAAAAAAAAACAAATAACCAGGGGGAAAGAGAAAGACAAGGAGATTATTCAGGATGACGTTATAGAAGCCCCTATCCCATCAAACACAGCTGCCATAGTTTCATCAAACAAAGCTGCTACAGTTTCATCAAATCAACAAATGAGGCTTGCTGATATTCAGAAGGTCAAAATCAAAATATTGAAGGTAGGGTTGATTGTAGTTAATTTTTATAGTTGTTAATCCTCAATGGCATGCTTTTGTATGCATTTGTTTAGCAAGCGAAGACATATTTTAAAAAGAATAAATATGATGTGGTAGTAAATGCATTATTGAAGCTCAACCAATTAAAATGAGTATAACGCCCCTAGTTTTTTTTTAATAATACATCAACTGTGGACGCCACATACTTATACTTTCATAGCAGTTTCTTAGTTCAAATAAAATTACATAGACAGTTTGAGTAATAACACAGTTAAATGTGAAAATTACACTGGAAGGTTTCGGGTTGTACTACCATTGTTCCGAGCTGGCTCACTGGTCAACATCTCCTGTCTCATTTGTTCCATTGTCTGAAAAAGAAAGATTATAGTCTATGAGTCAAGAGACTCAGCATATTCAAAATCATGCCATGTAACAGTTAACGCCTATAATCTAGTCTACTAAGGGAAACCACGTTCTAAGTAACTAAAGACCTTCCTACTAACATATCACGAACATACACATAGGTATCGACATAAGCATGAGGGAATAAATATAAGCATACGAACAAACTTAATCATGAGCATGTACATCAGCATAACATAAGCATACGAACAGACATAATCATGAGCATGTATATAAGCATAAATATAAGCATACGAATAACCATAATTATGAGCATGTACATAAGCATAAACATAAGCATACTAACAGACATAATCCTGAGCATGTATATAAGCATAACGTAAGCATAATATATCATAAATCTTTTTAAGGTAAGGATCGTTGAAAGTGACTAGCTATCATCATATGATCGATTGATCAATCTCAGTTGTAAAATCATTGTACCTGGCAATGGGGTGTCAGCAACTCTCGTCACTGGGCCATGACCTAACATGGAAAACTGATATTGGGCTCCCTCTGGGGCCTTGTCCCGTAAACGGGATCCCTCTGGGGCCTTTTCCCTTACAGTGTTCCCATCTAATCATTATCATTTTGTCATAGTCAACTTACTTGATATTGGACTCCCTCTTGGGTCTTTTCCCGTAAACGGGTTCCCTCTGGGGCATTTTCCCTTACGGTGTTCCCATCTAATCATTATCATTTTGTCACAATCAACTTACTCGATATTGGACTCCCTCTGAGGCCTTTTCCTATAAACGACCTCCCTCTAGGGCCTTTTCCCTCAAGGTATCCTTATTAAATCTTTATCATTATTATTATCATTATCACTATCATAATCATTATCACTTTGTTATATTCAACTTATCCAATATTGAGCTTCCTCTGAGGTCTTTTCCCGTAAACGGGCTCCCTCTGGTGTCTTTTCCCTTACGATATCCTCATTAAATCATTATCATTATCATTATCATTTTAAGGTATCGTAATCAGACATAAGAGAGACATGAACATAAATTTATGCACAAACATGCAAATTCACAACATAAGCTTAAGCATTGATTTCAACGTAATTCTATGAATAAACATAGTGTGAGCATGCATAAACATAAACATGGCATAATTGTAAACCTAAATGTAAGCATGTAATTTTCATATCGTAAGCTTAAGCATAGACTTATGCATCAGCTTAGCATGTGTATGCTTAGCAACATAAGCATGGCATAATCATGAACCTAAACATAAACATGTAATTTCATATCATAAGCTTAAGTATAGACTTGTACATCAACTTAGCATGTGCATGCTTAGCAACATAAGCAGGGCATAATCGTGAACCTAAACATAAGCATACAAAGATCTCTAGTTTCTAATGAAAAATAAATTGAAGACTATGAAATCATTGTAGAGAAACCTCATGATGATTAAACCCTTAAAACACAATTTAGTCTACCCCTATAAATCTAAAACTTATAAGTTTTACAATTCGAATTGAGCATGGAATGGTCTTCTATCTTCTAAAGGAAAACAACTAGAAACATGGAACAAACATGAAGTGCAACATCAAACTATATAACTTCTAAAAATAGAATTTAATCTACTCCTATAAATCTGAAATTTACAAGTTTTGTACTTCGAATTGAGCATCAAATGATCTTCTATCTTCTAAAGGAAAACAACTAGAAGCATGGAACAAACATGAAATGCAACCTCAAACTATATAACTTCCAACAACAGAATTTAATCTACTCCAATAAATCTAAAATTTACAATCTTTATAAGTTGAAATAAGCATAAAAAAGCTTCCTATCTTCTACTGGAAAGCAACCAAAAGTATGACCCATATTGTAATGCAACATTCATATACATAACTCTTGAAAACAGTATTTAAACCTACCTTTATGAATTTGAAATTTACTGATTTTGTAAGTCAAATTAAGCATGGGAAAGTTTCCTATCTTCTAATGGAAAGCAACTAAAAGTATGGCTCATATTGTAATGCAACATCCATATACATACCTCTTGAGAGCAAAACTTAAACCTACTTTTATCATGTCCGAACTTGCAAGGTTTATAACTTGTTTCGAGCATGCACAATTCCCTAGTTCCCAAGAGTATGCAAATAGAAAGAATGTGGAACAACTTGTAGAGCAAGATCATGATGACTAAGGTTCTAGACAGAATTTAAAACTCACCACAAACCACCCGAAACATGGGAGTCCTACTCTATAATTTGATCATACAAGGTACTCCCCCTTCTAGGGTAAATGCATAGAAAAAAATGGAGCCATTCTGGAGGTAACATTAGGATGAACTATCCCCTAAAATCAACGACTAAATTTAAATCTTTAGAATATGAAATCCATACTAGCCAGAGCTTGAATCAAGGTAGGGAACTTGCACAATTTATCTAGGCCGAAACATGTTATTCTTAGCAAGGAAAACAAGCTAACCTTACAATCTATAAAAAATCTAAAACTTCACAAGACTCTAGAAGCTAATCTAAAGGATTATCATAATTGAAAACATGCCCAATTCATATGGTCCAAAACATGATATCATAGCAAGGAAACAAGCCAACCTTACAAGCTATAAAAATCCAAAACTTCACAAGGCTATAGAAGCTAATCTAAAGGATTATCATAATTGAAAACATCCCCAATTCATACGGTTTGAAACATGATATCACAACAAGGAAACAAGCCAACCATACAAGCTATACAAATCTAAAACTTCACAAGGCCATAGAAGCTAATATAAAGGATTATCATAATTGAAAACATGCCCAATTCATATGGTCTGAAACATGATATCATAGCAAGGAAACAAGACAACCTTACAAGCTATAAAAATCTGAAACTACACCAAACATAGAGCCTAATTAAACAATAACATGGTTGAGAACATGCCTTAAGTACTTAGCTATTACTCCTTGTCTTCCCTTGAAACTCTAGCACCGGTGGCGAAAACAAAAGGTGAGGGAAACCTCCTTAGGCCGGTGGCAACAAGAAGACAAAGGGGAGTTGAGGGTTTAAATAAAAGAGAGAACTAGGAATTGGTCTCAATTTCTATTTCCATATCTATCCACATATAAATTCGTAACTTATATAAATGCTAAGTCATTTATTTTATTTTATTTTATAAAACATAATACCAAGTCTAGATAGAAACCCATGATTATATAATTCCATATATATTTTACTTAGTCATATAAATTTTATTCATGATATATAATTTATAATACTATAATTTCTTAATTGGTTACCAAGTGTGTTGGACCCCGCGGGTGTTTTGATGTGATCAACCAAGTTGGTTAGGTCCTGCTTTGTGTTTGACCCATGTGTCTGAGTGTGCAGGAGCTTAGGAGCGCAGGAAGTCGAGCGGAAGACACAGCTAGCGAGAAGGACGACACGGGAAGGGAGCCGACGGGCTCAGTGTGTCCGAAGGATGAGAGAGCTGCGGAAAAGTACACCGGTGGTCGAGAAGAACGTGCGCGGCGTTCGAGGAACGTTAAGCCGGGAGGAAGGCTGCTCGAGGAGAAGGCCAAAAATTGGGTTCAGGTGAGCCCTATTTCGGTTGGCCGGAATCACCCAAAAGAACGGGACTTCGGAAGACAAAGCAAAGAAGCTGGAAAAAGCTACTAGCCAGCTTGGAGGCGCCTCCATCAGGCTTGGAGGCGCCTCCACCTTGAAGGCGTCTTCAATACCTGTTGGAGGCGCCTCGGACCTGGTAGAAGTGAACATTGGGCTTTTGGATAAAGTTTTATCCACTCTCTCGATGGAGGCGCCTTGGACCCCTATTGGAGGCGCCTCGGACATTCGAGATAGGATTTCCAGAGGCTATATAAAGGCCTCTGGAACTAGGAATTAGATATAAACTGTTCCATCAACTCTGTAATCAATTCCTAGCAATAGTTCTGAGCTGTAAGAGTGTAAAAGGCTTCTCCGCCTTCAGAGAAGGAGATTTTTCTACTGCGCGCTTTTCATCGTCCTGGATTAACAACCTTCTTGGTTGTAACCAGGTTAACTACCGGTTTTCTCTGTCCTTCTGTTTAGCTTTATTGTTTTTAGTTACTTTTTATTATTGCTATTGCGCTTTCGAGTTGAAAGATCTCAGGAGGGTAGTTTTAATTTGTGCAGGCAATTCACCCCCCTCTTGTCGGCCTCCGCTGCACCTACAAGTGGTATCAGAGCGAGGTTGCCTCAGAAGGACTAACCGCCGACTGAAGCACAACGATCAAGACGATGGTCAGAGCGAATATTCATCCCCCGAAGTTCGACGGAGACTTCGCGACGTGGAAACACCGGATGGAGGTATTTTTCAAGACAAAATTTGACATTTACTTAATTATGAAATATGGCTATGCAGTTCCAAAAGATAAAGAAAAAAACACGTTGAGCAAGAAGGAGCAAGCCGATTTTGTCGCCAACGGAAAGACAGAATTCCACCTGCTTAGTGTGCTGCCATCACAAGAGGTAAGTCGAATCGGAAGCTACGACTCCGTGAAAGATCTCTGGGAAAAATTCCTAGAGCTTCACGAAGGTACCTCGAAAGCTAAGCTAGCGAGGCGCGACATTCTCCGGACCCAGTTAACGAACCTTCGGATGAACAACGACGAGAAGGTAGCGCAGCTCCAAGCAAGGATCAAGGAGTTAATAACTCAACTAACCAACCTTGGAGAAGAAGTAATGAACCGGGACTCAATCCGGTACGCGCTCAACGCCTTCCCCAGAACTCCAGAGTGGGCCTCCTTAGTAGATGTGTACTACATCTCTAAGGACTTCGAAGTAAGTACTTTAGAAAATTTGTTTTCTACTTTTGAACTTCACGAATCTCGAGTTGTAAAGCCCAATGGAGTAGAGAAGACTAGTCAGAACATTGCCTTAAAGGAAAAAACAAACGCTTCTGACTCTGACGCATCGATTGACGAAAACAAAGCTACGTTAATGGTAAGACAGAGTGTGCCTCCTTAGTAGATGTGTACTACATCTTTAAGGACTTCGAAGTAAGTACTTTAGAAAATTTGTTTTATACTTTTGTACTACAGAGTGGGCCTCCTTAGTAGATGTGTACTACTTTTGAACTTCAAAAGTAAGAACTTTTGAACTACATCTCTAAGTTCTACTTTAGAACTTCGAAGTAAGTTCTACCCAGAACTCCAGAGTGGGCCTCCTTAGTAGATGTGTACTACATCTCTAAGGACTTCGAAGTAAGTACTTTAGAAAATTTGTTTTCTACTTTTGAACTTCACGAATCTCGAGTTGTAAAGCCCAATGGAGTAGAGAAGACTAGTCAGAACATTGCCTTAAAGTAAAAAACAAACGCTTCTGACTCTGACGCATCGATTGACGAAAACAAAGCTACGTTAATGGTAAGACGTTTTAATAAGTTTTTAAAATCTAACAAATTTAGATCGCAATCGAGTAAACGTCAACAAAAGACAAGGACAGTACGTTGCTGCAATTGCAACGAAGAAGGGCACATCAAGGATGACTGCCCGAAATTGAAGAGCAAACAGAAAGAGAAGGAAAAGGTAAAGTACAAGAAGCCAGAATCCTCCAAATACAAAAACCTGAAAGCGACATGGTCAGACTCATCCTCCGAATCAGACCTCGAAGAATTCTCAGGGTTAGCGCTAATGGCCAACCATCTCTTCTAAGACGACTCAAGCTCAGAGATGAGCATAGATGAAGGAGGAGAAACCTTAGAAGAAGAAAGTAGCGATGAAGGGGGACACTACAAGAAATTTTAGATTTAACCACACCTAATAGACAACAGTTTTTCGAGAAACTGTTGTCTTTTTGCCATTTAACAACAGTTTTATTGAAAACCGTTGTTGTTCACCATAATTTTTTTTAAATGACAACGGTTTTTAAAAAACTGTTGTCTAATGTATGTCAAAGACAACGATTTTTAAAAAACTGTTGTCTAATGTATGTCAAAGACAAGGTTTTAAAAAACTATTATCTTTTAGCGTTGCTTACATAATAATATACAACAGTTTTATTAAACTGTTGTCTATTGAATGTTGTTGAATCCAAAAAAATAATAGTTTTTTTTAACTTCACGAAAAAAAACTCACGAACAAAGAGTTTTTTTGTTCGCGTGAGGCTAGGTCACCACTGCCGATTCCCCTTTCCCCTCCTTCCCAACCCGACGCTGATCCTCGCCGCCTATCGACGCCGATACTTCTTCTCCCCACATACATAACCACCAGCCAAGAGTTACTCAACGCCGGCTGAAGCCTCATTGAGTCGTGCCTTGCTCCGATCAACGCCATAGCTGCCGTCGCCGAGCCCTAACTCTTCCCCGATGCTGGAGCCACCAGGAAATCGATCGCGCTAGCACCAAGCGTCCACCGCCGGCTAAGGCTCTTCTCCACTGATCACTGGAGTCCATCCAGAGATTTCTCTTCTCCTAGAGTCGCCGACCCTGCATTGGTGGATCTCCGATTAAGAGGGGTTTGAACCCTAGATCTAACCTCCTGCGGCGCCTCTCTACACATCGCAGCTTCGACGATCGAACCAGGTTTGCTCTAACCGATCTTTACTCTAGTGTTGGCATTGCCCTATTCCTCTATCCCAGCTCACCGCCACAATAACCTCCCGAGCCCTCCGAGAGAGATATCAGATATGGCTCGAGGGTAAGTTATTTTTAGTGCTAGATTTGTGTGGACTTGATTGTATACATTGTTTGGGATGTTGAGTTTGGTTGTGTGATCATTTATTACAGATCCGTCCGGCCAAAAAACATATGCCGCCTTCTCAACCGCCAGCCGCAACTCCCCCACCGCGCCCTCACCGAGAAGCACCCTGACGCCTCCTCCGCCGACGGCGAAGACGATCCCCTCCACTTCTCTGTGACTCTTCAACAGTCTTTATGCTGCCTGTAACGACCCAATTTTCCCTATTTCGAGTACTAAATGTCTTTAAAAATATTTAGAAATACTTTTAAAATATTCTAGAGATTTTTAGAAATTTTTAGAGTATTTTTACGTAATTTTTAGAGGTCGTTTAGTATGTTTACAAAAAAGAAAGAAGTTTTGACCAAAAAATCATTAAAAATGAGACTTGAACCCAAGACCTCCGGCCGAACCCGACCTAACCGGACACAACCAACCAACTGGGCTGCGCACGCTTTGTTAACCAAGTATGAGGAGAAATATATTTAAGGTATAGTATAATGGAAACCCTAGTTTAAGAAGATCAATTTTTTCCCGAATCCGGAAAATCTCATTTCTTCTCCTCCTCGAGTGCGCCGTTTCTTCTCGGGTGAAACCGAAGAAACCCTAGTTTCTTCTCCGGCGGTCGGCGGAGGGTTGTCTCCAAGAATCCTTCACATTCTCGTGATCTTCTCGACGTGGAGAGCACATAGACGTGAAGAAGGCGCTGCGATTTCGAGTCTCGTCGGAACCCTAGAAGCCTCTTCTCTTCTCGGTTGTAAGTCCAAGCAAATCCCGGTAAGTACTACTCACCTGTGGTAGGAGTAGTTCCGAAATTTTACTTCCTTCTTTTCCTTGCCGAGCGTGAACAGATTCTCATTGACTCGTTTAAGCATTACGGTTGGGTTTCTTTGCTAAGCACATCATGTTTAAGAAGTATTTGTTTTTAGGTTGTGACCTTGATGATGATGCTCTGTTTCGTGTAGAGTGTTATGGTTTCAAATTTTTACAGTTTAAGTTTTACAGTCCATGTAAAGCTTCGTGTAGAGCATGAGGAATTGTTCCTCAGGCTTGCACTTAGTATTTTAGTTGGCATGTTTGGGTTGTATGGAAGCTAGCATTGTTCTTCCTGTTTCCTTCTGTTGTCGTGGCACATTGCGTGAAGAGCAATTGTGGCTTGGGTTTACAGTAGAAGCTCTTTACAGTGACCATTAGGAATTGGTTGATCTATGCTATTAACTGGACATGAACAGCATATGCTTTAGTATATCATGTGTTAACTTTTGATTACAGTAGAAATCATCCTTTCTTTATGTTTTTGCTTTGTTGGAAATAACTTAGGAGTGTAGACCTATTAAGTGCAGATTTCATATATCGGGCAGTACTCTATTCCTTTAGAATTTGTTTCATGTCAAGTTTAGTTTTAGTTTAACATGAACAACCTTGTTTAGTTTTAGTTTAACATGAATAGCCTTGTTTTTATCATTTGGAGTTAGCTTGTTGTGCTATTTTTCTAGCATTCTAGTATTTGGTTGCTTGGCATTTCAGTTGCTTAGTTCCTTAGCATTTCAATCTGAAATTCAGAATTTCACGGCTTTGTTTTTAAGCATGAAAGTTTCATAAGTAAGCTTGAGTAATTTCTTATCCAAGAACAACCCTTTTATTTAGTTAGAATAAGTTTAGTATTTTCCTTGCAATTCAAAGAGCAAGAACATCCCTTTATTTAGTTAGAATGGGTTTAGCATTTTCCCTGCTACTTAGAAAGGCAAGAACAACCTTCATTTAAAGTATGTAGTGTTAGTTTCTTGAATTTCTTGAACATGAACAGCTATTAAGCTTATCTTGTAGTTTAATTTCCTTGCTTTATTTTTATAGCATGCTCAGCTAGTTGCAATTCTCTACTTGTTAGATACACTTGTAGTATTCGAATAGCATGAGCAGTATCGAATTATAATTCAGTTTCTAGTTTCCTGTCCTTTCTTCTGGTTCTTTTTTTTTTTAAATTTGTGCACTCATTTAGATGGTTTATTATTCTTGTTGTGATGAATTCAGGTCTAGTGAAAATACTGAAGAAGTATGACAAGAGAACAGGAGCACTTATCAGGCATCCCTTCATCGAAAAGGTGCTGCAGCAGCCATTCTTTACAACTGATCTCCTATACAAACTCGTGAAGGAGTGTGTGGCTATGCTCGACCACCTCTTCCCCAGCAACAACCTGTCAATTTCAGCAGAATGCGACGGACAAAATGGAGTGCCAAAGCCGGCACAATCAGGTGGGAGGGTTCCGGAGTTGGAGGAGATTAAATATATGCATAGCTTATACATGAAGAGCACCGTAGCAGCGCTGCGGTCCTTGAAACAAATTAGGAGCAAAAGTTCAACAGTCAAAACAGATTAGAAAATCTCGTGTTATATTGTTCTACCTTTGTTTTAATAGTGTTATCATTTTGTTGGTTACTTATGAAATTTTGTTGGTTGCTTATGAAATTTCTTCAGAATGTTATAGATATTATTTTTGAAAGTTAGAAAATTGTATATTAAATTTTATTTTGAAATTTAGTATTTTGAATGATTTATAATATTAAAAAATTATGTATTAATTTTTTTTTATTTTTTATCTAAAAAAGACAACGATTTTTCACCGTTGTCGTAGATAGTTTAAAACTGTTGTTGAAGACCCTGTTATTAAAGGTAGACGCTCAAAGACAACGGTGAAAAACTGTTGTCTTTGAAGGAAAAGACAACGGTTTTTCACCGTTGTAAAACTGTTGTCTTTGCCTTCAAAGACAACGGTTAAAAACTGTTGTCTTTGGGTACCCCTTTTAACAACACGGCCTTTAACAACAGTCCGAAAGAGGCTACGACAATGATGAAAAACTGTTGTTGTTTGACTTTTTTCTTGTAGTGGGAGCATCACCAAATCAGGTAAGTAAGGTACGTGCTCTAACCCCTACTCAGTCGTTTAAATTTATCAAATCTCCTTCTAAAGATTTGTTTAAATTAGAAAAATAAAATACTGAATTGAAAATGAAATTAGAAAAAGCATGCCCACTTGAGATGTATGATAATCTAAAATCAAAAAATGAAAAATTGAAGTTGAAAAATTAAAAAATAATGCATGTTTAAATAAATTTCCAAAATAAAAAATTAAAATTTATGGAAAATTGAATTGGTACATTAGAAACCATTAGGGTCAACTTAGAAGAGTGCCCAAGAAATATGTACCCCTAAATTTTTGAATAATCCTGTAGGAAGGAACCTCTACTGGGTTCCGAAATCTGTGCTAAATTGATTTATTTAATTAAGGCTTTCAAGAGAGAAAATTAAACAAAGAATTTCTTTATGGAGCTTTGTCTAAGGAAGTGATTGTTCCTCCAATAACCAAGAAGGTCTAGTGCCTCGCCACGACCTGGAAGCTGAAATATTGAAATAAAATGTTTAATTAACTTTCTGAAAAGGCATTAGTATTAGAAATAAAATGTTATAAAATGTTTTTTTAACATTTTTGAAAAATTCTAAAAATTCAGTTTACTTAGAATTTTTTTTTGAAAATTCAAAAAAATAATTTTGACTTAGAAATTATTTTGAAATTCTATTTTGTTTAGAAAATTTTGGAAAATTCATCCTACTCAAAATT
Source organism: Zingiber officinale (assembly GCF_018446385.1). Classification (NCBI taxonomy): domain Eukaryota; kingdom Viridiplantae; phylum Streptophyta; class Magnoliopsida; order Zingiberales; family Zingiberaceae; genus Zingiber; species Zingiber officinale. The sequence goes on from NC_056004.1 coordinate 1,762,374, forward strand.
CTTCTAACTTAAAAATCTTCTAAATATTTTTAAATATCATACTCTTACCCCGTTTTGTTGTGATCAAAGGGGGAGAGATTAGTACAAGTCTAGGAGGAGATAATTTTTTCAAAAAAAATTTTCTCTTAAACTTTTAATTAGTTGCAATTTTACTTATTACAAATTAATGCTTAAAATGTTAGTTTAGTAATTCTCTTTAAAATTACTATTTGATTATTTTTTACCCTAACTTGAACTTGGGTTGATGCACATCAAAAAGCGGGAGATTGTTGGACCCCGCGGATATTTTGATGTGATCAACCAAGTTGGTTAGGTTCTGCTTTGTATTTGACCCCTGTATCTGAGTGTGCAGGAGCACAGCAAGTCGAGCGGAAGACACAGCTAACGAGAAGGACGGCACGGGAAGAGAGCCGATGGGTTCGGTGCGTCCGAAGGATGAGAGAGCTACGGAAAAGTACACCGGTAGGCGAGAAGAACGTGCACGACGTTCGAGGGATGTTAAGCCGGGAGGAAGGCTGCTCGAGGAGAAGATCGAAAATTAGATTCGGGTGAGTCCTATTTCGGTTGGCCAGAATCACCCAAAAGAACGGGACTTCGGAAGACGAAGCAAAGAAGCAAGCAAGCTGGAAAAAGCTGCCAGCCAGCTTGGAGGCGCCTCCAGCTTGGAGGCGCCTCCAGCTTGAAGGCGCCTTCAATGCCTGTTGGAGACACCTCGGACCTGGCAGAAGTGAACGTTGGGCTTTTGGATAAAGTTTTATCCACTCTCTCGATGGAGGCGCCTCGGACATCCGAGATAGGATTTCTAGAGGCTATATAAAGGCCTCTGGAACTAGGAATTAGATATAAACTGTTCCATCAACTCTGTAATCAATTCCTAGCAATAGTTCTGAGCTGTAAGAGTGTAAAAGGCTTCTCCGCCTTTAGAGCAGGAGATTTTTCTACTGCGCGCTTTTCATCGCCCTGGATTAACAACCTTCTTGGTTGTAACCAGGTTAACTTCCGGTCTTCTCTGTCCTTCTGTTTAGCTTTATTGTTTTTAGTTACTTTTTATTATTGCTATTGCACTTTCGAGTTGAAAGATCCGAGGAGGGTAGTTTTAATTTGTGCAGGCAATTCACCCCCCTCTTGCCGGTCTCCGCTGCACCTACAAAGTGCACTTTCTTTATATATTTCTCTTATATTCTCCTTATTTAATTCTATTTATTCTTTGTAATTATACCTTATATATCACGTAATATATTATTTTTGTAAAACTTAATACTAAATCTAAATAGCAATCTATATCCATGGTTATATAATTCCATATATTTTACATAGTTATATAAATTTTATTCATGATATATATAATTTATAATACTCTTAATTAGTTTATATGCATGAAATTTTTTTAACACATGGAGATTAACACACTCATGATAAGAATGAGCTCATATTATAATATGGGATTGGTGTGGCAGTTCAATAATAATCCTTTAGTGGTATGTGTTATTATTGATGGACTTGAGTTGGGTGTTCGGGCCGAACACAGGAAGCTCAAGTCCATCAAGAGATTTAAATCAATTCCTCCTCTAAGTCCCTGTTGTAGCTTCTATATAAAGCCTCACATCCACCCATCCAAGCAGTAGTAGTTGTGTGTTTTGGCGCCTCTTTGCTTTCATAGGGTCGGCGGCAAGAGTTGAAAGAGGGAGTAGGCGGCGCATCTTCTTCTTGCTTAGGGTCGGCGGTCCTCTTCTTCTTGCTTAGGGTCGGCGGTCCTCTTCTCCTTACTAAGGGTCGACGACTTCTCTTCCTTGCTAGGGCCGGCGACAAGGGCTGAAAGAGGGAGTAGGCGGCGCATCTTCTCTTTGCAAGGGGCCGGCGGCTCTTGCTCTCCTTGATGGCCGGCGGTTTGGAAGAAAAGAAGGGAAGGGTGGTTGTTTTCTTGGTAGATCGTCGCATACACGACGTCCAAGAAGAGGAGAGGAATACATCAGAAGATCAAGAGGTCTTTAGCTACAAATGAAAGATACAACTAGTTCTTTAATTCTGCTGCGTAATTTAGTTTTCTTTGTATCGATTTTGAATACCAACACAATATGCCAACGATCTTGTACTTTGATCAAGGTGTGCTTTGATCCTTCAAGAACTTGCTTGATTGATCAAACACATGTCTGATCGAACATGCGGGTTACTAGGAAAAGTTCTGTACTTATATAGTTTTTGTACAGGGAAATTTAAACAGAACGAAATTCCAGCACCTTCAGAAAGTTGACGGGTTCGGTGCATCTGAGGAACGATGAGTGATAATACCTATTTTTGTCGTGAAATGGGTATCAAAAGAATTAAGTGACCGAATTCATTCTACACTAATGTAGCATAGAGATGACTCGGGTCATCTCCCAATGAATGTAACAATGATGGTATTTTAGGATTGATTTGTTATTGCTTTAAGATTTTTGATAAGAAATTTGGGTTTGGGGTTTTGATTGTAAACCTAACAAATGAGATAGCAAAATACATATAAAATTTAATCTAATGAAATGAACAACATCTTATCTACCTATTAATAGTGATCCCACAACGTATTGTCACTCTACACTATAATTTCACCATAAATGGAGCTAAACTAAGGAATGAAATAATAAAGCATTTAATGAAAGTAAATCTAATGCAATAAAAGAAATCCTAACTATCTATTAATCATGAACCCATAACATATTATCACTCTATAATATGGATTACACCATTAACAGTTCTAAGCATATTGGAAACTAAATAAAGGCATAACAAGAACAATCGAACTCAATCCATTACTGAAAACAGAACTCAAATTCAGATAACAGTGACTGAATTCATCTTAAGAACCAAGCACAAACATTGGATCAGATCTCTACTCAAGGAATCAGCAAACATTCAGATGATTTAAAGACAAGAAAACATATCTAAAACTCTATCTAACTCAATTAATTCAAGCCTATGAAACTGAACAGTAAAGAAAGCAGACAACTCAGCTAGAAATCAGAAAGAACAGAGACAATCACAATCTAGGGAAGGAGATAGACCCAAGTAAGTTGAGGGAACCCCAAGCACTCATTGATTTTGACAAAGATGTCAAGATATTGCAATCGGAGAAAAACTGATCGGAAGAACTCTAATATGGCAGATTCAGTAAAATACAGCAGTAAATCAGAGGAGGAAACAGGAAGGAGTGCCTCTCGCCATTGGGTTGTGGTCAGAGTTTCAAAGGAAGAAGATCACCGGCTAGAAGGCGAAGAAACTAGGTCGAATCTGTTTGCTTATTCTCTTCTCCGCTTCTTCTTCTTCTCCTAAAGTCGTGACAAAATTGGTTTCCAAATCTAGATTAGAGGGATGAAGTGGCGTTGTCGGCGGTTGATAGTGTTAGGACCTTCGGATGGCTAGAGAGGGGGGGTGTGAATAGCCGACCTCAAATTATCGTTTCTTCCTACAATTTGAGTTAGCGCAGCGGAAATAAAAGATAGAAACGAAAATGGAGAAGATCAAACCTCAAACACGATGATGTAACGAGGTTCGGAGATGATACTCCTACTCCTCGGCGTGTCCGTAAGGTGGACGAAACCTATCAATCCGTCGGTGGATAAGACCCCGGAGAACCGGCTAACAACAACTCCTTCTGGGTGGAGAAACCTCGCCACAAACTCTTTTGCAACAGCAATAAAGGAGTACAAGAAATAAAGCAAGAAACAATGGATAATATGAATGTAAATACACTCTACCAAGTTTGCTTGCCTTCTTCTCGTCGACTGGAGTCCGTTGATGAAGCAGCAACTTCACGGATGATGCCAACAGCAGCTGATCAACCAGTCGAGGGAAGCTCACACGAAGCTTCAGCAAGGAGGAGCTCAGCAAAGCTCAAATCGCAGTTAGGAGGAAGAAGAGTTACTGTAGAGGCACTCAGCCTCTGATTTATATCTGCATCTGCGAAGAAGAAGACAAAGAACAACACAGAAATCTAGCCGTTGAGTCACAACGGCTAAGCCTGGACCGATCAGGCTCCATCCTGATCGGTCCAGGAGGTCCCTGATCGGTCTGTGGACCGATCAGGCCATAGTCTGATCGGTCCCCAGACCGATCCCCAACTCTCTATGAGTGTCGGTTCCAAAGCCTGATCGGTCGTGGACCGATCAGTGGATCGGTCCACGCACCGATCCCTACCTTCTCGACCTCGATCGTTTCACGATCGGTCGGTGACCGATCGATTACTCTGATGAGCCCTTTGTTTGGTTCTTGATCGGTCACGGACCGATCAGAAAACCCATAGTATCCGGATCGGTCTGACCGATCCAATGCCCATGTGATTTAGAGCTTCCCATCCCTAAATCCTAAGGCCTTCCCGGTTTTGAGCGAGCTCACGAGCCCTCTCGACCTAGTGCGGAGGCGAGCTACCGAGCCCTCTCCGACTTCCATGTCCGATCCAGAGAACGAGCTCCCGAGCCCTCTCTGACCTAGTCCGGAGAACGAGCTACCGAGCCCTCTCCGACTTCGTCCGGTCTAGAGAACGAGCTCCCGAGCCCTCTCTGACCTAGTCCGGAGAACGAGCTGTCGAGCCCTCTCCGACTTCCCATGCCAAGCTTCCATACTTGGACTTCTCTCGTGCCAAGCTCCCTGCTTGGACTTTTCCATGCCAAGTCTCCATACTTGGACTTTTCTCGTGCCAAGCTCTCTGCTTGGACTTTTCCGTGCCAAGTCTCCATACTTGGACTTTTCTCGTGCCAAGCTCCCTGCTTGGACTTTTCCGTGCCAAGTCTCCATACTTGGACTTTTCTCGTGTCAAGTCTCCATACTTGGACTTTTCTCGTGCCAAGCACCCTGCTTGGACTTTTCACCAGATGCCTGGTCAACCTTGACCTATCTGGATTTCCCTTGCCTGGCTTCACTCACCAGGACTTTCCAACTGCCTGGCTTCACTCACCAGGACTTTCCCTTGCCTGGCTTCACTCACCAGGACTTTCCAACTGCCTGGCTTCACTTACCAGGACTTTCCCTTGCCTGGCTTCACTCACAAGGACTTTCACCTGGCTTCACTTACCAGGATTTCCCGAATCAGGTCGACTCACCTCGGGTCAACCTTGACCAAAGATTGCACCCACAATCTCCCAAGTTTGTATTCTGTCAAACATCATAATACAACTTTTCTATTCTCGTCAAACATCAGAATAGAACTTTCCTATTTTTGTCAAACATCAAAATATACCTCGAGTCAGGTCAACTCGAGTCGGGTCAACCAGGTCAACCTTGACCTAAGGTTGCACCAACAATCTCCCCCTTTTTGATGTTTGACAAAAACCATAATCAAGTTAGGTTAACCCGATAACCTAACTTAGGTTTTCCAATGTTCTTCCTTGAACATTCTCCCCAAACTCTAATGTTCTTCCTTGAACATTCTTTGGACATTCTCCCATTCTCCCCCTTTTTGACACACATCAAAAAGAGTGATTCAAGGTCAAGAGTTTCTTCCTAATGAAAGTCTCATACCTTTCATTGAAACCCTTAATTTCCCCCTTGATACTAAAGTAAACAATCAACTTAGTGATAATCCCCATATCACTAATCATGACGAGTAAAAACTCCCCCTAAAAGTCAACTCCCGCCTGACCAATAGGTAAAACTCCCCTTAAAGGTCAACTCCCCCTTGACCATTGCACCAACAATGTCTCGGAGAGTGTCAAACCTTTAGAAATCCAAAACACAAACTGTGTTTTAACTTTCAGCTGAAATTTCAGAAATTTCAGACAGAATTTGGCACGCCCGATCGGTCACCAGACCGATCAGGATCTCCCTGGATCGGTCCAGTGACCGATCCAGCATCCCCTGGACCGATCAGGGAACCTCCTGATCGGTCACACATGTCTGGTTTCTGAATTTCTTCCTCCCGAAATTTAGAAACCCCTACAAAATTACAGGAAATTCTAAAAATTATAAAATTTTGAGGATACATTCCTCATAACATATACTATCATGGAAAAATAGTTTTCTATGAAAATAACTTCCATTTTCAAATCTTGATACAAAGTTTAAAAACTTTGAAATAGTCCAAGTTTACCTCAACTTTGTATCAACTTGCTCAATGATGAATGCTATAACTAGAAAAGCTTCATCAAGGTTTTTCAAATCAATTTTGAAATGATTTTAAACCATTCAATTTAGGACCACAATCTTAGGGCTAAATGTACATGACTTGTACACAAGCTTTCCCTATGATCCTCAATTTAGAATTAGGCTCATCTAGGTACAAGAGCTATGCACCTTGATCATAACTCATAATCCTAATATCTCACACACATCTAAGGTGTATCAAACACATCCAAGTCAAATTTGATGTGAGATATGGGTTTAGGTCATCTTAAGCTAAGTTCTCATGCATTTTCTAGACAACAATTTGATCTCCATATCAAATTGAGTTTTTATCCTTAAATCAATTTAATTGATCATTAATGCAAGAGATGATGATATGGCATAAAATAATATCATAAGTGAAAACATGTGTCAATGTCATGATGTCATGTCATAAAGTATGAAACTTAAATAAAGCATGACATATAACTAACCTAAGCATTATCATGACATTTCAAATGATAATAAATTAAATATGATGTCATGACATGGCATATGGCAAACAATGTATGGCAAATAACATGTAAAGGTATAGAAGATACCTAATTCTAGCCTTAGTTGCCATTTTTGATAGTTTTGATCATTTTGTCATAGGTTCTATATTCCTAAGTGTAATAGACCTAAAATCATATACCAAAGATTTTTAGATCACTATGTGCCAATTAGATTGACTCTAGAAAACTCCTCAAATGTGTTTGGCACATCCTAATCACCTTAGGAATAACTTTCCATTTCATTTTCAAGGCTTGATTACACCTTGAAAATTCCTGAAGTGCCACCTTTTGCCATGATTAGGTTAACTACCTATTCAAGTAAGGTTGGCACACCCTAAACCATCTAGCGTGATGGAATCACGCTCTTAGGAACCCAATACCTATTGGAGCTCATTGGGTTCACTAAATATTCACTAGGGATGGCTTCCCTAGCAACCCTCCTAATGACCCTCCTAGGCTTTAAAGCCTTGGTCATTTGGGACTCATCAAGATCAACTCTAGGGGTGACTCCCCTTGTGACCTTGGTGATGGTCTTTCTAGCCCTAGGTCTTGTTCCATAATCGAATGGAACATTATGATAAGTGGGCTTGACCACTTGAGTCTTAGGTTTGTGACCCAAATCTTTCATGTTCCTGGGCTTTTTCTTTTGACCCTTAGACCCTAGAGTTGACTTCTCCAAATTCTTAAGAGTCTTTTCTAAGGTGTCAAGTCTTGACCTCAAGACTTGATTTTCCTTCTCTAATACCTCAAGTTTTAATTTGTCATTTTTCTTTGAGGTATTCCTAGGCATATGTCTTGTTGTTTTGGGATTCCTACCTAGGTTTTCCTTAACCTTAGATGGGTTAATTCTAGGATTGGTACTTCTAGTATTGTTCTTATCTAGACTAACATGTTTGGCACCTAAGCACATGTATCGGTTTCTATGGTTATCATGCTTATCATCATTGGCAATTGCAATAAGGCTACTAGCATGTTTCTTATTAGAATTGCGATAATGTGCCTTAAAAGATACCTTAGGGTTTGCCTTAGCTCCCCCCATAGATGTGCTTGGTCTCTTGTCCTTGTGAGGTTGCTTCCCCCTTGGACATTGACTCCTATAATGTCCCCTTCGCTTGCATTGGAAGCACACCACGTGCTCCTTGCCCTTGCGTATCGGGCCTCTGACTTCCTTGACTTTTGGTGTCGGTGGAGTCTTCCTAATCCTCTTTGGACATTTACTCTTGTAATGCCCATATTCCCTACACTCAAAGCACATTATATGTAATTTACTTGAAATTAAGTTGCTTGAGTTACCTAGGGTTGAGGATGAACATAAACTCTCTTCTTCATCCCTTCCGGAGGTAGAGACTTGTTCTTGCACCAATCTTGATGAAGAACTCTCCTCCTCATGGTACTTGGCCAAGTTGTTCCACAACTCCTTGGCATTGTTGTATCCACCTATCTTATGCAAGACATCATTAGGTAATGAAAATTCAAGGATTTTCGTTACCTCGTCGTTGATTGTGGATTGGTGGATTTGTTCCTTCGTCCACTTCTTCTTCTCGAGAATTTCTCCTTCTTCATCCCCTGGAGGAACAAAACCTACTTGTACACAATTCCAATTAACTAAGTTAGTCATAAGAAAGTACTTCATTCTTACCTTCCAAAACGTGAATTCGTCGCGATCGTAGAAGGGTGGAATCGTGACGTCTTCTCCAAATCCATCCATTCTCTAGCTTGTGCTCCCTTGGGTGTTAATCCGACGAAGAGCAACCTTGCTCTGATACCACTTGTTAGGACCTTCGGATGGCTAGAGAGGGGGGTGTGAATAGCCGACCTCAAATTATCGTTTCTTCCTACAATTTGAGTTAGCGCAGCGTAAATAAAAGATAGAAACGAAAATGGAGAAGATCAAACCTCAAACATGATGATGTAACAAGGTTCGGAGATGATACTCCTACTCCTCGGCGTGTCCGTAAGGTAGACGAAGCCTATCAATCCGTCGGTGGATGAGACCCCGGAGAACCGGCTAACAACAACTCCTTCTGGGTGGAGAAACCTTGCCACAAACTCTTTTGCAACAACAATAAAGGAGTACAAGAAATAAAGCAAGAAACAATGGATAATATGTATGTAAATACACTCTACCAAGTTTGCTTGCCTTCTTCTCGTCGACTGGAGTCCGTTGATGAAGCAGCAACTTCACGGATGATGCCAACAGCAGCTGATCAACCAGTCGAGGGAAGTTTACACGAAGCTTCAGCAAGGAGGAGCTCAGCAAAGCTCAAATCGCAGTTAGGAGGAAGAAGAGTTACTGTAGAGGCGCTCAGCCTCTGATTTATATCTGCATCTGCGAAGAAGAAGACAAAGAACAACACAGAAATCTAGCCGTTGAGTCACAACGGCTAAGCCTGGACCAATCAGGCTCCATCCTGATCGGTCCAGGAGGTCCCTGATCGGTCTGTGGACCGATCAGGCCCTATCGATCGGTCCCGGACCAATCCCCAACTCTGTGAGTGTCGGTTACGGCTCGATCGATGCGTGGACCGATCTATAAATGGATCGGTCCACGATCCCCTACCTTCTCGACCTCGATCGTTTCACGATCGGTGCGGTGACCGATCGATTACTGATGAGCCACTGTTTGGTTCTTGATCGGTCACCGGACCGATCGAAAATAGTATCACCTGGATCGGTCTGGCGACCGATCCATGCCCATGTGGATTTAGAGCTTCCCATCCCTAAATCCTAAGGCCTTCCCGGTCTTGAGAACGAGCTCCGAGCCTCGTCCTGGTCCGGGAGCGAGCTACCGAGCCCTCTCCGACTTCCATGTCCGATCCAGAGAACGAGCTCCCGAGCCCTCTCTGACCTAGTCCGGAGAACGAGCTACTGAGCTCTCTCCGACTTCGTCCGGTCCAGAGAACGAGCTCCCGAGCCCTCTCTGACCTAGTCCGGAGAACGAGCTGTCGAGCGCTCTCCGACTTCCCATGCCAAGCTTCCATACTTGGACTTCTCTCGTGCCAAGCTCTCTGCTTGGACTTTTCCATGCCAAGTCTCCATACTTGGACTTTTCTCGTGCCAAGCTCCCTGCTTGGATTTTTCCGTGCCAAGTCTCCATACTTGGACTTTTCTCGTGCCAAGCTCCCTGCTTGGACTTTTCTCGTGCCAAGTTTCCATACTTGGACTTTTCTCGTGCCAAGCACCCTGCTTGGACTTTTCACCAGATGTCTGGTCAACCTTGACCTATCTGGATTTCCCTTGCCTGGCTTCACTCACCAGGACTTTCCCTTGCCTGGCTTCACTCACCAGGACTTTCCCTTGCCTGGCTTCACTCACCAGGACTTTCCCTTGCTTGGCTTCACTCACCAGGACTTTCACCTGGCTTCACTTACCAGGATTTCCCGAATCAGGTCGACTCACCTCGGGTCAACCAGGTCAACCTTGACCAAAGATTGCACCCACAATCTCCCAAGTTTGTATTCTGTCAAACATCAGAATACAACTTTTCTACTCTCGTCAAACATCAGAATAGAACTTTCCTATTTTTTTCAAACATCAAAATATACCTCGAGTCAGGTCAACTCGAGTCGGGTTAACCAGGTCAACCTTGACCTAAGGTTGCACTAACAGATAGGATGATGACTGGAGGAAGGGAAGTGCTCTTGATCTCAGAAGATCACCGGCAGTGGAATATCATAAAGAGATTGCTCTCTTCTACTTTGCGCGATCGTGCTCCATCTGTAGAAGTTAACGAACAAAGAAGTGAAGTCCCATTTCACTGTAGCATCTGATATTTAAATCAGATGTGGACTGATCAGACGACTGTATACAACTCAGATCTTGATAAACGGTGGGAAGTTGCTTTAAATCCTATCCAAAGGTGTCAATCTTCATCAAAGGTCTAGATCTACTCCTCCTTAAGTTGGATGGCCCGGATCATGATAAATGGCTCAGATCTCCTCAAGTCTTGGATGGACGATCCAAATTACTCCAGAGCTTGATCTCTTCATTTAAGCTTAGATTTGAGCCCAAATTTGGTTTGATCTAATCGAGTCCATGACCCTTCGATACCTACCAAGAATATATCCAAATATTAGCATCAAATACCATAAATATAAGATAATTTATAATTAAGTCTACAAATGAATACAACTCATGAAATGTAATATAAACATAGAATTAACACCTAAGAAGATCAAATGATATGCTTATATGAATCAAAATGTCATGATAAAATGATGGTTATCAATGAGCTACGAAATAGTACATCGGTTGAGCATGAAGGATTCACGCGGTGCATCTGAGGGATGAGAAGTTGAGAGGAAGCCTGCTCAAGGAGAAGACCAGAGTTAGGTTCGGGAGAGCTCTGTTGGGACCTTGATCACTTGTTAGAAGGGAATAAATAGACAGTCATCCACGTCGTTCGCTTTTTTACACTTGTTAGCATAGTAGAATACAAAACAATAAGTAGAAAGCTAACCCTAGAAACAATAAAGATATGGTGAAAATAAACAAACTCTAACACGCTCATTTAATGTGGTTCGGAGATGATGTTCCTACTCCATGACGTATCCATAAGATGGATGATCCCTTAATCTATCGGTGGATCAATCCCCAGAACTTCGACTAGCACAATCCTCCTTGTCGGTGGAGAAACATCACCACAAACTCAATCAAGATCTTGAATTGCAATGAGAGCTTTGGATATTCTTATTAGGGGTTAGCCACCTCTAATTTCGTCACCTGGACTAGCTATCCCAGTCTCTATTATATAGAGTTTGGGAAAAAATATTCAAGCTATTTTCTCGCTACCAGTCAACTGGTAAAGTCACTAGTCGACTGACTTATGTGGAAACTTGACCGTTACACCCCAATGGCTCGATACCATTTAATTGGTCCACTTTGGTTTTTGTTCTCTCCTAGTCGACTGGGACCAATCAACTAAAGAACATACCAGTCGACCGATCACCCTAAGCTGAGCAAATAGAAGCTCACACTTGTTGTTTCTCAACCACCAACGACTGGGACATATAATAGTCGATTGGTAAATCCTAATACTAAGGTTTTTATTCCGAGTACAATCATTCAGTACTAATCCTCACCCACACAACTTGACCTTGCCTTCTAACCTCCTCCATCTGTCTTGCATCCCTCATATGCTTCCCCATCCCTCACGCTTTGCCTTTAAGAGGTTCCTTCGACCTTGTCCTTATTGTCGAGGTTTCTATTGCCAAGAGACTCCTTACCTCTGGGACTTCAACCTTGCCAAGAGCTCCTCACCTCCGGGACTTCAATCTTGCCAAGAGCTCCTCACCTCCGGGACTTCAACCTTACTAAGAGCTCCTCACTCTAGGACTTTATCCTTACCAAGTCACACTTGGACTTATGTTGTCGAAATCACACTTGGACTTTTTCTTTGCCAAAATCATACTTAGACTTCACTTATTGTACATGTCACCTGCACACTTAACAACGCATATCAAATACAACAAATAACCTAACTTAGATCTTTACCCAAATATCAAAACCTATGGTCACACCGATTGCTCCAACAAGCTCAGAGAGAGAAATAAAAAATGGTCAATTTGAAAGTTGACCATTCGAGACGCTCCATTAACTGGAGGTGTCATGTTGATATGAAGACCTACGATGTCCCATTTGATTAGAGACACCTCGAATTAATAGGAGCCGAGGCGCCTCAACTAAACTGAGGCACCCCCAAAGAGCAGGAGTCATTGCCGCAGAGATAAGCGCAGAATCCATCTCAACACAATCAAGGCACCTCCGATGCTACCAAATCAAAAAAGTGTCGTTACGTGTGAATCAGATTCAGCACAATTGAGGCACTTCCATTATAACTGAGGCACCATAGTTGTCACGTCAGCCAATAGTCAATTTTGATCAGAGCTATAAAAGGATCCCTTGAGCTCGAAATGAATACAACACACAAATGGATTAAAATTAGGTGTTAGGTTATCTAACCTTTGTACCGAGTATGTAGGACTTGATGGTGAATGATCGAAAAGAATTTAGATATCTCCACAATGGTATGATATTATTCACTTTGGCTCTAAGCCTTTATAGTTTTGCTCTTGGGATATACTTAAAAGGCCTCATACCAATAAAGATATCTTTTTCTTATAAATACATGATCTTTCTCATGTGTTTTCAATGTGAGACTATATTTTCAACCTTGCAACCCCATAATCCCCCTCAAACAAAGGACCATAGGATCCCCTTCAAGTATCGGGTCACTCTTAACTTGCTCAGGGACTCCCCTCAAGCATCATGTCACTGACCTGCTCAAAGCCTCCCCTACTTTGTTCAAGGTTTCACCTACATGGTTCAATCTTGGATCATGGATTTGGCTCGTGCTTTTTTTAGCAAATAGTCCAGAGAAAGCAACCTCACTCTGATACTAATTGAAGGATTGAAAAGAATTTAGATATCCCCACAATGGTATAATATTATCCATTTTGGCCCTAAGCCCTCATGGGTTTGCTCTTGGGCTCTACCCAAAAGGCCTTATGCCAATGAAGATATATTTTTCTTATAAACCTATGATCATTCCCATGTGTTTTCAATGTAAGACTATATTTACAACTTTACAACCCCAACAGATGGGTCTAGAGGACCTACCATCAGGCTAAAGCCTATTTAGGTATGAGGACATGATAATTGACACAAAATCTAGATAGGTCAAGGAGTGACCTAATATCTGGCAGGAAGTCCAGCTGAGTTTGAGGGATCTAACAGTTGGCTGAAGTCTAGTTTGGTCTATGGACTTGACAAGTGACAGGAAGTCCTGGTGGGTCAAGGGACCTTACATCAAGGAAGTTTGTAATTGGTAAGTGAAGATAAGTAACTGTAGGAGAGATCCAGTGAGGACGCGTTCCCGATTGAGGGAACAGTATGTGCCGATCCGACCAAGAGTTTTAGCGAAACTCAAAATTAGGATCGGACAGTCTGGAGACTGTCAAATATTACTAGTCTTCTTTCCATTGCTTTTTGTGCTAACCTTGTGATGCAGGAAATGAAAAGTCTAGAAAAAGGGTGTCCAGACATTCAGACATAGTCCAAGTGCCCGAAGTTGGTCGAAGCACCCGGGATAGGGCTGAACAGGGCAACCAGTGGAGCTTAGGTAGCACACTGTGATTGGTCAGGATACGTCACAGTTCGGGCGCCCAGACAAGTCCATGCTGTTAGAGTGTATACTAAAAGCCTAGCTTTTGGTATAATCATTTATCTAGAAATAAGAATTACATTGGTCAAATGTTTACATTTATGATAAATGTAGTTGTTCAATTAATTTATATTGTAGATAACATGGTGTGTGGTGTCACACACAGAGGATCATGTTATTAGTACCTTATAAATTATAAAAAGTAGCTCACGACCATGATGGAAAGGAACAAACCATTGGAAGGTCGTAGTGTAATTAGGTATTAGTTTATCTTAACTATATAATTACACTAGTACACTTAGAGTGTATTGAGTAGGACCATTAGAGGTCGTTTCTTTTATACTGACTTTATAAAGAAACAAAGACCTCAGTTATTATGGAAGTGTGTGCTCTTAATCCTAATATAATAACAAGCACATATATTTGATATTTATTTCTTTAATTTATCAATGGGTGAGATTTAGTTCGATGAATCAATAAGCCCGATAAGTTGTGAAATGATATCACTTATAGTGTGTTGTTGATTATAGAAGGAAGCGTGTCCTAGTGATCTAGGTTGAGAATGCCCCAAGAGGAGCTCATAAGGATTGTCATGTTAAACCCTGCAGGTGGACTTAGTCCGACATGACGATGAAGTTGAGTGGTACTACTCTTGGAGCTAGATATTAATTAAGTGAGTTGTCGTAACTTATTTAATTAGTGGACATTTGTTATCTTAAACACAGGAGACTAACACACTCATAATAAGAAGGAGCCCAAAATATAATTTGGGATTGGTGCGATAGTTCAATAATAGTTCTTTAGTAGAATGAATTATTATTGATGAAATTAAGTTGTGTGTTCAAGGCGAACACGGGATTAATTTCATCGGAGACCAAAACCAATTCCTCCTCTCGGTCCTATCGTAGCCTCTAGTATATAGAGATTTATACCCACCGCATACCCACCTTCTTACCCATCCAATGGGGTCGGCCAAGCTAGCTTGGAACCCAAGCTAGGGCGCCAAGACCAAGTGGATGAGTCATGTAGGTGGTCGGCCAAAGCTTGGGTCCCAAGCTTAGGTGGCCGACCACTAGAATATTAAAAGGATTTTTATTAAAATTATTTCTTATGTGGATATCATGATTTTAAAAGAGAGTTTAAAAATTAAAAATTTCCTTTTATAACTTTCTACAAAAGATTAAGAGAAGAGATTAATCTCTTTCCTTATTTGTAGATTAAAAGGATGGTTTTAATTTTTGGTAAAAACTTTCCTTATTTGTAAATCATCTACATGTTTAAAAGAGAGTTTAAAATTTGAAATCTTTCCTTATTTGTTGATTAAAGGAGGATTTTAAATTTTAAGAAAACTTTCCTTTTTAACCATGTTCATGATTTAAAAGAAAGTTTAAAATTAATAATTCTTTTTTATTAGTTTCTACAAAGATTGAGAAAAGATTTGATATCTTTCCTTAGTTGTAGATTAAAAGAGATTTTAATTTTAGAGATAACTTTCTTTTTATCCACATGTTTAAAAGAAAGATTTTAATTTATTAAATTTCCTTTTTATAAACCAATCATGAAGGGATTAAATTATTGAAGAAATTTTATAAATTTCTGGAGACAAATTAGGAAGTTTTAATTAATTAAAACTCTCCTTGTTTGTAGCTTTGGTGTGGCCGGCCATGTAAATTGAGAAAAGAAAAATTGTTTTTAATTAAATAAAATTTTCCTTTTCATGGCAAAAGAATTAAGGAAGTTTTTAATTAAATTTCCTTATTTGCCAAGACCAAGGATTATAAAAGAGGGGGTAGAGGAGGCTTCAAGGCTAATAACTCTATTCTATTTTTCTTCCTCTTTTCCTTGGTGTTGTGGCCAGTCAACCTCTCTTCCTCTCTTCCTCTTGGTGGTGGCCGAACCTTCTCTATTGGCTTGGAGCTCTTGTGGTGGCCAGATACTACTTGGAGAAGAAGAATAAGAAGAAGAGAAAGCTTGTATCCCTTGGAGCTTGGTTGGTGGAAAAGATCTTCATCTTTTGGAAGCTTTGTGCTTGGCCGAAATTTGAAGAAAGGAGAAGGTGCTTTGGTGGTTTCTCATCTCGGAAGATCGTTGCCCACACAACGTCCGAGGTTAGAAGAGGAATACGGTAGAAGATCAAGAGGTTTTTCTAAAAGGTATAACTAGTATTTTTTCTTTCCGCATCATACTAGTTATTTTTGGAAATAATACCAAATACAAGAGGCATGCGATTCTAGTATTTCGAATATGTTTTTCGATGTTGTGTTCTTTTGTTTTATTTTTCCTTGTGATTTGATTGTTCTTTTCGGTTAACCTAAAGTTATTTTAGGAAATTAAATATTAGCTTTCCATAAAAGGTTTTGTCTAGTCGGTGGTGGTTGCTCCCATATCCAAGAAGGTCATGTGCCTCGCCACGTCAGTACTGGGAACCAATTATGGAAATTAATATTTAATGGAATTAATAACTTAAGGTGATTTGGGTCGAACGTGTTAAGTTCAAGAGATCCAAGTCAAAACCTAAAAGAACAAATAGATTAAGTTTTGGATCAAACGTATTAAGTTCCGCAAGCGATCCAAAATTTAATTTAAAAGAACACATGGTAGCTAGGAAAAGGTTCAGACCTTTGTACAAAATTTTTGTACAGTGGAACCTCTAGGCTTTCCGAGTAGCAACCAACAATTGGTATCAGAGCTAGGGTTTTGCCTCTGTGTATTTGGTATTAGTTTAATTATGCACATGTCATACATAATTTAGGCAGGATAATAGTAGGATGTGCTAACTTTGTGGATGCAGGATCCAACTATTATGGCTTTTAGTTATTATGTGTGTGATTGGACCCTTGGACATGTCAAGGGCATTTATATGTGTGTGCATGATTGTATTATAAAATACAGCAGGAGCTGTATTTAGTTTTATTATTGTTTTGATCTAGATACATGTACATTCCTTTTATGGAATATAGGATCAAAATGTAAAATTCTATTTATGTCGCGGATCGAATCTTGCAAAGCGTGGAACCTTCTAAGGACCAGAGGCGCAGCGGAACTAGGAGCAAGATGGATGCGACAGCTAGACCCGGTGGCGGTGGCCAAATATGGCAGCAGCTTGGGATGACAACACACGGAGGACAACTAGAGATAAAAGTCATAATAGTTGAAAATTAGATTTTCTATTTATTGCTTTTATATTGTGCTGTGTGTGCATGTTGGTTTACATATTTAGTAGGCTAGCATAGTTAAAATTCCTCATTTATAAATAACTAAGTGGGAGAGAGATTTTTAAGTAAATCCCATGGTCTCCATTACTGGTTTGTAAGTGATGCAAACAAGCTTGCGCGTTGGCTCTGAGTGCCTTCCTCCATAAATGATGAGCTTGTTTGTGGATCACTAGAACAGACTTTCATTTTTGGATGACTATAGGAAGTTAATTAAGAGAGTGTGATCTTCCCCAACGGAAGGGGCATAATCTTATTAATGGACTTAGTGTCAAGTAATGGTATACACTTAGACACATTTAATAGTATCCTCCCCAACGGAGTCACTACTATCACTTGTGTGACCAAAGGGAAACCAACTATTGATTTGTCATAAAACTAGATTGGCAATATAATAAAATTAATAAACCCCTCTTACAAATGTTTGAATACGTCCACACTAACGTGGCATACAAGATTCATGGTGTTTGAGGTAATTTTATTTGTCAAAAAGTTATATTGACAAGATAGTCAATGGGTAAAACCCTTCTCTTACAAATGATGAATTTGTATACGTCCACACTAACGTGGCATGCAAAATTCACAGTGTTTGAGGTGTTGGTGAATTTAAATAATATTGTTTGAGGAATCAATGTTATTTTAAATTCAAAGAGTTTTGACCAAATATTTGATCAAAGACAGATCAACTATTAATTTTATTCGTCATAAAGTAAAGTTGACGAGATAATAAAATTAATGAATAAAATCTCCTCTTCGATTTTGTATACACAAAATTCATGGAGATTTTAAGGAGTTGATCTTGACCAAATATTTTTGTGATTCTTAGGATGTTTGTCAATCCCTAGTAGTCATACTATAGAAAAAGACTTAGTAGTCCCAATTGTAATGATTGGAAATAGGACTTGGACATTAAGGTAGACTGTCTTCTTAGAACTAAGAACAATTAAGGTGTATTTAATTCATTAGTTGAAACATGTCTAGTGGTGTTATCTACCAGAACCTGGAGTGTAGATACAAGATGCCATTAATCATGTCTGCAATTCATTGCAGGGTTCCAGGAAACCCGACAACTAAATGAAAGGTAAATCACCGTCCACATGGGCACTACTGTAAAAGTGGTAGCTGTTGCAGTGGGAGATGTTTATCCTTTGATAAGAATAAAATATGGATTTTAAGTAATTGTCTTTACGTACCAAGTTTAGAAAGAAACCTGATTTCAGTTTCTAAACTATTATAGATATTGTGTCTATTTTGATAACAAAGTTGTTATCAAGAAAAATAGGGAAGTTATCTATTCTGGTATGATGGTTGACAATTTATAATCCAATAACTCCCACGATGCAACAAATGGAAATTAGTAACACATCTTCTAATTTTAAGAGAAAGCAACCTTCGGAAATGAACCAATTATATCTTTGGCATCTAAAGCTAGGTTATACTTGAGTAGGATTCATTGGTAGCTGATGAACTTTTGGGTTCATTGGTAGTGGAAATCTTTCCAACCTACGAGTCTTACTTGGAAGGAAAATAACCAAGAAGCTTTTAAGTCCACGGGGTATGGAGTCAAAGATATGTTGAAAACGGTTCATTCTGATTTGTGTGATCCTATGACTATCCAGACAAGAGGTAGTATTGAATATTTTGTCTATTTTATAGACAACTATTCAAGATACAAATAAATTTACTTAATGTACCGCAAGACTAAGTACTTTGATTAGTTCAAAGAGTACAAGGTTGATACGGAGAAATGTTAAAGTAAAAAGTCACTATGGAAGATCGTAGTGGCAAGTACCTCTTGAGAGATTTTAGGAGTCACTTATCAGAAGTTGGATTTCAATCCCAACTAACTGCATCTGGTACACCCCAACAGAATGGTGTAGTAGAAAGAAGGTAAAGGACTCTTATGGAATAATTAGATAGATGATGAGTTATTCAGAAAATTACCAAATTTGTTTTAAGGATAAACTCTGAAAACGAAAGTGAACATAGTACCTTCCAAGTTAGAACTCTCTACTCATATAGAATTGCTGAATAGGTGAAAACCTATTTTGAAGCATATTCGGATTCGGGTAATCCAGCACATATGTTAAAGAGAGACAATGATAAGTTGGATAGGAGTTCACTTGTTTGTAAGTTATCCTAGATAAACAAAAGTAGGTTTATAGTCTTAAAAATCAGAAGGTCATTGTTAGCATCAATGACTGATTTTTAGAAAAGGACTATATAATGAACCACGTGCTAATAAGTAAATTTGTTCTTAAGGAAATAATAAAGGACATGTCTAACCTAATACCAACTGTACAAGATGAGATACCACAAGAAAACTGCAACACGTATCACAAATGATACACAATTGCAGAAAGTGCCTTGTCGTAGTGGGAGGGTTGTTAGGCAACCTAAATAGGTTCATGTTTTGGGAGAGTTTTTGGACTCGATCCCTGAAGGACATAAACTTGATCTCCGGACATATGACGAAGCACTCCAAGATAAATATGCAGCATCTTGGCAAAGAGTAATGAATAATAGAATTAGAATATATGTATTCTAATAAAATCTGGAAGCTTGTAGAACCACCAAGTGGTGTAAAAGCCTTTGGGTGTAAAATGTCTATAATAGGAAAAGAGGGATAGACAGGAAGGTAGAAACCTTCAAAGCAAGGCTTGATGAAAAAGGAAACTTTTTTCACTGGAGTCTATCCGGATTCTTTTATCTATTTGGCAAGTGGATATCAAGACAGCATTCCTTAATGGAAGTCTTGAAGAAAGCATCCATATAAAGCAACCAGAAGGGTTCATTGCAAAGGGCTAAGAGCATCTTGTGTAAAGCTCAATCAGTCTATGGACTGAGGCAAAGCTTCAAGGTCTTGGAACATCCGGTTTATCAAAGTAATTCAGACCTATGAATTTGTTTAGTAACCGGATAAGTCTTGTGTATACAAAAGGTGTGATGGAAGCGTGGTGGTATTTCTTGTACTATACGTAGATAACATTTTTGGTAGTTGGAAACAATATCAAAATGTTGTCAGAAGTAAGGGTATGGTTGTCCAAACAATTCGATATAAAGGACTTGGGAGAATGTATATATTCTTGAGATCAAAGTAATAAGGGATCGCAAGAAAAGAATATTTTACTTATCCCAAGCTTCATACATCGGAAAAATCCTTGCTCGTTTTAAAGCATGCAAAACTCCAAGAAAGGTTTCTTACCTTTTCAGGATGGAGTAACTTTATCTAAAGATATGTCTCTGTAGGCATTAAAGGAGATAAAGGAAATAAAGGCAGTTCTTTATGCTTCGGCTGTCGGAAGCCTAATGAATGCTATGCACGAGATAAGAAATCTGTTTTGCCAAGGACATAGTTGGCAGATATCAAAGTAACTCTGGACAAGGACAGTGGACTGCAGTAAAGCATATATTGAAGTACCTTAGATGCACTAGAGATTATATGATAGCTTACAAGGCAGTTAATTTGGTCCTTGTGGGTTGCATGGATTTTGACTTCCAATCGGATAGGGACAATAATAAGTCAACCTCGGGGTTTTGTGTTTACTTTAGGAGGTAAAGTCATAACTATGGAAGAGTGATAAGCATAGGTGTTTTTCTGGACTCTACCATAGAAGCTTAGTATATGGCAAGCCTCTGAGGTAGCTATAAAAGCTGAATGACTCAATAACCTCAAGATAGACTTAGATATGATTTCTGGTTTGTCCAAAGATTATTACAATTTATTGTAATAATGTTGGTGCAGTAGCAAACTTGAAGAAACCATAAGTCTATAAGGCAAGTAAACACAATAGAGCGCAAGTACCACCCAATACGAGAAATCGTATAAACGAGGAGAAGTTGTTGCCGCCTAGATTGCATCAGGTGATGACCTATAGATCCTTTCACTAAGGTCCTTAAGGCAAGAGCTTTTGATGGGCATGTTGAAGGGTTGGAAATCAGATGTATGGCAGCAGATATGGCAGCTTAGTCTTTTAGTATAAGTGGGAGATTGTTAGAGTGTATACTAAAAGCCTAGCTTTTGGTATAATCATTTATCTAGAAATAAGAATTACATTGGTCAAATGTTTACATTTATGATAAATGTAGTTGTTCAATTAATTTATATTGTAGATAACATGGTGTGTGGTGTCACACACAGAGGATCATGTTATTAGTACCTTATAAATTATAAACAGTAGCTCACGACCATGATGGAAAGGAACAAACCATTGGAAGGTCGTAGTGTAATTAGGTATTAGTTTATCTTAACTATATAATTATACTAGTACACTTAGAGTGTATTGAGTAGGACCATTAGAGGTCGTTTCTTTTATACTGACTTTATAAAGAAACAAAGACCTCAGTTATTATGGAAGTGTGTGCTCTTAATCCTAATATAATAACAAGCACATATATTTGATATTTATTTCTTTAATTTATCAATGGGTGAGATTTAGTTCGATAAATCAATAAGCCCGATAAGTTGGGAAATGATATCACTTATAGTGTGTGTTGTTGATTATAGAAGGAAACTGTGTCCTAGTGATCTAGGTTGAGAATGTCCCCAAGAGGAGCTCATAAGGATTGTCATGTTAAACCCTGCAGGTGGACTTAGTCCGACATGACGATGAAGTTGAGTGGTACTACTCTTGGAGCTAGATATTAATTAAGTGAGTTGTCAGTAACTTATTTAATTAGTGGACATTTGTTATCTTAAACACAGGGAGACTAACACACTCATAATAAGAAGGAGCCCAAAATATAATTTGGGATTGGTGCGGTAGTTCAATAATAGTTCTTTAGTGGAATGAATTATTATTGATGAAATTAAGTTGTGTGTTCAGGGCGAACACGGGATGCTTAATTTCATCGGGAGACCAAAACCAATTCCTCCTCTCGGTCCCTATCGTAGCCTCTAGTATATAGAGATTTATACCCACCGCATACCCACCTTCTTACCCATCCAATGGGGCCGGCCAAGCTAGCTTGGAACCCAAGCTAGGGCCGGCCAAGACCAAGTGGATGAGTCAAGTTGGCCAAAGCTTGGGTCCCAAGCTTAGGTGGCCAACCACTAGAATATTAAAAGGATTTTTATTAAAATTATTTCTTATATGGATATCATGATTTTAAAAGAGAGTTTAAAAATTAAAAATTTCCTTTTATAACTTTCTACAAAAGATTAAGAGAAGAGATTAATCTCTTTCCTTATTTGTAGATTAAAAGGATAGTTTTAATTTTTGGTAAAAACTTTCCTTATTTGTAAATCATCTACATGTTTAAAAGAGAGTTTAAAATTTGAAATCTTTCCTTATTTGTTGATTAAAGGAGGATTTTAAATTTTAAGAAAACTTTCCTTTTTAACCATGTTTATGATTTAAAAGAAAGTTTAAAAATTAATAATTCTTTTTTATTAGTTTCTACAAAAGATTGAGAAAAGATTTGATATCTTTCCTTATTTGTAGATTAAAAGAGATTTTAATTTTTAGAGATAACTTTCTTTTTATCCACATGTTTAAAAGAAAGATTTTAATTTATTAAATTTCCTTTTTATAAACCAATCATGAAGGGATTAAATTATTGAAGAAATTTTATAAATTTCTGGAGACAAATTAGGAAGTTTTAATTAATTAAAACTCTCCTTGTTTGTAGCTTTGGTGTGGCCGACCATGTAAATTGAGAAAAGGAGAATTGTTTTTAATTAAATAAATTTTTCCTTTTCATGGCAAAAGAATTAAGGAAGTTTTTAATTAAATTTCCTTATTTGCCAAGACCAAGGATTATAAAAGAGGGGGTAGAGGAGGCTTCAAGGCTAATAACTCTATTCTATTTTTCTTCCTCTTTTCTTTGGTGTTGTGGCCGGCCAACCTCTCTTCCTCTCTTCCTCTTGGTGGTGGCCGAACCTTCTCTATTGGCTTGGAGCTCTTGTGGTGGCCAGATACTACTTGGAGAAGAAGAATAAGAAGAAGAGAAAGCTTGTATCCCTTGGAGCTTGGTTGGTGGAAAAGATCTTCATCTTTTGGAACCTTTGTGCTTGGCCGAAATTTGAAGAAAGGAGAAGGTGCTTTGGTGGTTTCTCATCTCGAAAGATCGTTGCCCACACAACGTCCGAGGTTAGAAGAGGAATACGGTAGAAGATCAAGAGGTTTTTCTAAAAGGTATAACTAGTATTTTTTCTTTCCGCATCATACTAGTTATTTTTGGAAATAATACCAAATACAAGAGGCATGCGATTCTAGTATTTCGAATATGTTTTTCGATGTTGTGTTCTTTTGTTTTATTTTTCCTTGTGATTTAATTGTTCTTTTCGGTTAACCTAAAGTTATTTTAGGAAATTAAATATTAGCTTTCCATAAAAGGTTTTGTCTAGTCGGTGGTGGTTGCTCCCATATCCAAGAAGGTAATGTGCCTCGCCACGTCAGTACTGGGAACCAATTATGGAAATTAATATTTAATGGAATTAATAACTTAAGGTGATTTGGGTCGAACGTGTTAAGTTCCGCAGGAGACCCAAGTCAAAACCTAAAAGAACGAATAGATTAAGTTTTGGATCAAACGTGTTAAGTTCCGCAGGCGATCCAAAATTTAATTTAAAAGAACACATGGTAGCTAGGAAAAGGTTCAGACCTTTGTACAAAATTTTTGTACAGTAGAACCTCTAGGTTTTCCGAGTAGCAACCAACACATGCACCCTAAGAAGGATAAGTTTTCATAGATGAAGTTTTACTGGGGTGCAATCACATCAGCACTCCAAGCGCCCGAGGGTGGTCCGGGCGTCCGGAGGAGGATAAGTCAGTGAAGTCTTAGGCCGCATTAGAGGCACCCAAGGGGGTGTCCGAGCGCCTGAATAGGGCCTATAAAAAGGACTTTGACCAGAGCATTTAGTAGGCAATCCACTCTGACTTTCATTCTTGTGCGCTCCTCCGAGAAAACTCCTACGATACCGAAAGACTACTCCGACAACCAACAACCAAGCTTCTTTCCTTTTGTTGTCGGTATTCTTTTATTATTCTTATATTGTACTTAACTGTTTGTAATCCTTTTGATATTATAGTGATTGCCCAACGAAAACACTCAACGAGTGCGGACCTTGGAGTAGGAGTCATCAAAGACTTCGAACCAAGTAAAACTACTTGTGTTAGTATTTATTTTTTGTTTCTCTTTTTCATTGCGTATTCTCATGATTT
Source organism: Zingiber officinale (assembly GCF_018446385.1). Classification (NCBI taxonomy): domain Eukaryota; kingdom Viridiplantae; phylum Streptophyta; class Magnoliopsida; order Zingiberales; family Zingiberaceae; genus Zingiber; species Zingiber officinale. Next base: position 1,786,540 of record NC_056004.1, read on the forward strand.
TAGAAAAAGCGACGAACGCTATTCACCCCCCCCCCCCCCTTAGTATCTTTTCAATCCTACAGCTTCTTCGCCTCCAACATTGTCAAAGGAGTTTGTTAATGTGCTTCCACTTATCTTGTATTAACAACCACTTATGTTATAACTAAGTAAAATCATCTGTGCCTCTTACTTTATTTATGTTATTTCTTTTTAACTAAAGTGTGTATCCTTGCTAAGTTAGAAGCAAAAGATTTGAAAATTTCATTTGCAGATTATTCATCCCCTCTAGCCAGTTATGTTCTAACATAATATATATATATATATATATATATATATATATATACACCATACTTATTTTATGGTGCTCATCTAGTAAGTGTAATTTTTTAAAAAATTTCTTTAGCTTTAATATTATAATCTAAATACTAAACTATAAAGGCTAAACTCTAAATTCTATATCCTAATTTAAAAAAAATAAAGAAAATAAAAATATATACTCGGTGTTCAACTTGTGAGCACAATAAGTTGGGTAACATTTTTGTATACAAATATATTTTTAAAAAATTTATTTTTAGAGCTTAAGATTTAGAATTTAAAGTTTGGCCTTTTGAGATTTAGAGTATGTGTGTGTTATAGTATTAAAACTAAAGAAATAAAAAAAATACACATGAAGTTCACAAGATGATGAGCACCATAAGATACGTATATAGTAATGATATGTTAGGCACCCCCATAGTGGGGTTGATTTGTAGAGTAATTGAAGGTGAAAGTATATATATATATATATTACTCTACAAACCAACCCTAGCTAAGTAATTCCACTTCATTAATACATATGGAGTAGACTCTAAACAGAATGTGGGTTAAATTATGAACAATTGCACATAGGAAAACTCTATTGCATTGCTAGTCCACTTGATTTAATTGTAGACAAATAAAATTTATATGACTTAATTGGTGCCCTCACAACTACTCTCTTTAAAGAATTCTCAATGCGAAGAAGCCTAAACAAGCTTCGTTTTGGAATTTAGCCTAAACACCATGGTCCACTTCAAGACTTTGACACTGAAACAATCAACATGGCAACGTGATGCTGATGCATCCACCTTGCTTACTTATTGGTCAATCTACGTACACTCCTTGGAGACTCCGGCCCCATTTGAAATTCTAAAATATTATTTTATAGATTTCTTTTAATTTTGCTTGGAATGCAGGGCGAGATCATTATCTACCTCGCCGACACTCAAACACTATACAATTACAAACATTTCCAGTAAGTCAATGTGCCTTAATTGCCATCTACCGATCGAACACGAAAGCTCCTCTGCTTTGATGAGAAAGCACTGGTGTTCTCAGCCATGAGCACATGTTTCATGGCATCATGCATTGCAAATTATTAACATATGTGCTATTATTCTTTAAGACACTGATCACCATTGACATAACTATGCATGCATGTGGCAAGCACGTAACTCAAGTTCATTTATATTCAGGTTAATGATTCTATAATTTGCAGTGAAGTAATTATTTGCATGTCTTCCACGTTCTTAACGAAGCATCGCCAGCTAATAGAAAGCATGGCTTTTGCTTGTCAAATTACAGAAAATGAAGCCACATCTGTTTTTTATCATAAAGATTCATTCATATTCATATTATTATTATTATCATAGATATAATTAAACAATATGTATATATTAAATCTACATTTGATAAGCAAAAGTTAGATCTGTACCTTTGATTTTGTGGTAAAGATTTTAAAAAAAAGAGAGAAGAAGAAAAGGCAAATAAGCAAAAAGATCGAGTAGATTTTGTCGATCGGGTCGGGTGAGGATGGCTGAGTTCAGGATTCATCAATGGCGATGGTGTTGCGGAGGAGGAGGTCGTAGGGAGCCCAGAGGGCGTCCAGGGGGCAGGGCCGGCCTGCGTCGAGGCGCGCCCACGGTTTCCCCTTCCCGCTCCAGTGCAGAAGACTCACCGGCCCCGGGTGGAGGTCCCGGCAGAGTCCTCTGTAGTTGTCGCCGCCGAGCCCGTGCTGGTTCCACCGGTGCTCCACGGCCGCGATCCGACCCGCGAAGACGAGCAGGAAGGGCGGCAGCGACCCCAGCTCGTAGATCCGCATCCGCTTCTGCAACTCCATCCACTCCTCGATACGCTCCGTGTAGCCGCCGTCGCGCCACCGCCCCAGATCCATCACCATCACCCCCGTGTTGAAGTAGCATGCGCGCTGGCCCTCGAAGGCCACCGACAGCGCCGGGTTCGCCCAGAAGGTGGGCGTGAAGTAGGAGGTGAAGTTGGCGTTGCAGTACTCTGGCGCGGCCAGCACCACTCCGTCGGGGATCGGCGTCGACGCCAGAGATGCCACGTCGTCGACGAGGACGAGGTCTGAATCGAGGTAGACGACGCGGCGGACGCACTCCGGGAGCAGGCGCGGCAGGTAGGAGCGCGCGTAGTTGAGGGGGCGATCCAGCGCCGCGCGGATGGAGGTGGAGATAAGCCCAGCCACGCGCAGCTCCTCGCCGGAGAAGGAGTGGATCTGGAACGCCAGCGAGGGGAACGCGCCGGCGACGGTGGCGTTGAGTCGGCCCGCGGCGGAGGCAGCTACGAAGTCGAAGAAAATGGATTGAGGGCACGCGGTGTGCTGCAGCACCGACAGCACCGCCGCCACCGAGCCGCGGAGGTACGCCACGTCAAGCGTCATCGCCACGTGAACCAGGGCGCTGGGGGAGCAGGCCGCCCCGGGTCCTGCAGGCAGCGGCGGCGGGCACGACGGCGAGTTGTAGAATTGCGGGGCCTCGCGGAACCGCGGCATGCCGGTGCTGACGTTGTCGCCGCCTTCGTCGACCCCTGCCGCATGGGAAGACGGCGCGGGAGTGGCCAGGAAGAGGAGAAGCCCGGCGGCGAGCAGCGACGGAAGAGGCATCGGTGATGCGATGCGTGGCGTGGGGAGTCAACACTGCGGTCAAGACCGCGGTGCTGGATTTATAATGGCAAATGCGAAAGACGGGCAAAATTAATATATAATTTGACCACAAATAATAGTCAATTTCATGGTTCCATAATATAATTTTTCACCAACTAACAATTTATATACGATTAATTAAAAGCCATCGTTACTTTCCATCATTGTCGGGAGGTTACTCAATCAGCATCAGCTATATATAGATTTGATCCCCCACCATAATATTTACTAATGAATAACAAACTGTTGGCTTAGGTTTCAATTAACTAATTAAACTAGTTGAAAATAAATAAAGCGTGAATAAGATAAGATTTGCGCATCGAGCAGTGGTTGGATGATGTGCATGGAGCGAGTCAACCTAATTCCTTGCCTTGATGGAGCTGCATGCCTTCGATAACTGATAAGTAGATTGTGTCAGAAACAATTAAATGTTAGGTGTGGATGTGTTGCTTGGCTTGGGAGAAACCTCTGCACCATATTCGATGGGCCGGTGTCGAGGGAAATCTTACTCAATGTCTGCCATTTAATTCTCTCGAGCATTTGGCTGTTGGCGAGACTATTAACTCAAGCATTGGTGAGGCACTGGCAAGGATGCAGAGGGGAGACCATGCCTCGAGATGAATGAATTAAACAGTGTCGATGGAGTGGGGCAGTGGCCACTGCTCATCTAGATATCTCCCTTCATTTTAAGTGATCTTTGTTTACATGTATTAGATATGCCTTCATCTCCGTACCAAGAAGGTTGTGTGGGTTAGCATTCGTACGTGGGAGTTAGTTTTCAATTGCAAGGGAATATTGGATCACGTGGTCACCGACGCCACGATTGCGTGAAATGGATGCCTGAAATGCCAGGGCTTGAAGTCGTAGCACACGTACGCAAAGCGCGTACGTAAAGAGAAATCAGCTGGCAGTTCTTTACGCGGAATTCACTTTTAATGCCCAGTTCAGTTTCGAAGGATCAATTTTCCATGCTTTCCAGGAAGTTTCGTCTCTACTTGATTGCTAAGTGTTAACTTACTTTTATAGAGCAAGAGCTATGAATGATCTAAGAGACTAGTTTCCACAACTCTATGACCGGCATGGACTCCTGGAATAATCTAGTGGCATTCTGTCAACGTAGCCAGGCTTTTCAATTTGACTTTCAATACTCTCTAAACAATGAATTCGTGCATGCAAAAAGAAGGAGAAAGATGGCATAGGAACTGGGGCTAGGAAGACAAATGTGAGCATCAGGACAAGCTTGCCACCTCTTTGCGTGTATCCACAAGTTGCTTCATGTGCTAATGACAAAATCAAACAACTAAATGTGAGAGTTATTCGAGAGTTGTATCCACAAGTTATTACTGAAGCATGAGGTTATTCGAGAGTGTAATCATTGATGGACCCAATGTTTGAATTGCTGCCTATTAAGTTCAGACTTAAACTGGAAACTGGAACGAGACAGAGCAAGGAGATGGAGAAAAACTTGATACAATGTGTGAGAGACATCCCTATGCATTTAAAGTTCTCCTCGCCCGCATTCTTTAATGCTGTCAGCGATGAGAAAAGGAGGGGCAGTGGCGACAGTCCACCAAACAAAAGGGCCACCGGACCATGTCACTGGGTTGCGCTCATGCCTGTTACAAAGGAAGTAGCTTGAGATGCGAACAGGGGTGATTGACCCTGACCAAAAAAAATACAAGCATTATGCCTTGTAAAAAGTAATTAGAGCAATATGTATAATAGTGCAACTTATAACTGGACTCAATCTGAGATGAACAACTGACTGCAAGGTCTCGCACCAATGCTTGTGAGCACAAGTTGAGATTTGGTAGTCCACTAAGGAATTTAGTAACCGAGGGTTAGTCGATCACAGATATATGAAATCAATTAATGAAATAAAACAGCTTACTTCTAGTTCTAAAAGAGGAGAAACATAGTCAACGGACGCTGAAAATAAATAATGTGAATGGATGCAATGATCAATCCACTGCCATATCATGCATCAAATTCCAAATTGCTAAATAAGCATAAAAGTTCAGTGATAACAATTAATAACAACAAACTTCAGCAAATACCATGTATGCAACATCCACATCTTCTTCACTGTAAGCATCCGCATCCTCCTCTATGGTACTACAGCAGTGGAAGGGCATATTGATTAATTTGAAGATATAATTAGAACTGAGTCAACTTATGACATTAAATCAAGTTCCACCATTTTAACTCTCGTTCCAACAGCATCTGGTCTAGCTTGACACCCATGTGTATTATGATTACCTAATGAGGATGTTTATAAAACGATGAAGAATCAGAGGTGGAAGAAAAAATCATTGAACACACAGTTACACGCTCATATAAAATCATTTAAAGCACAAAGATGCTCATAAGAAAAAACAGAAATAAGTATAGAAACTGAAACTTCAAAAGCCACTTTAGCTTAACCAAGTATATCTCTAGAGAATAAGTTAATAACCTGCTTGAGATAGCCACCAACATAATACAATAATTTCAACAATTTACCATCATATACTTCTCTCACAATCGTAGGCACAAACATCATAATGAACAATCTACCAGCATATGCTTATCTCGTAATCTGAAGGAGAATAGGCACCCGCGTAATATAATCATTTGCATTTGTTACACAATAGTGCAAGTATTATCATGCCAATACAGATCATGAATTTATATGGATTTTTCATCACATATAACACATTTAGAATTGATAAATATAGATGTGCATCAATTGACTAAGTCTAGTGATTTAAGGATTTCATTCCCGTACAGCATATAAGAGTATCCTTTGCGTCCCTGTTCATCAAGAATATCAAATAGCAACAGACTTTGTTAAGCATTCCTATCAATGAAAGCAGCATTCTCATTCAAACAGTGTGGCATTGTAGAAAATTTCAAGAACACGTAATCATCGCTAGCTTCAAGTGAGTCCTCAAGGAAGAAAAGGGTAACATAGTGATAACAAGCGATGAAAAGGTAATGCCTAAGCACACCATTGATGATGTGGACAGTAGCGAAGGAATCTAGTACTTACAGAGGCATTTTTGATAGTATATCAGAGAATACCAGAACAACAAGCACAAACAAAAGGATCATCCAGATCTGGCCAAGCCCCATCCCAAACCAACTGATTTGAGTTCATGAACCATGGGTGATGATGAATATGGTTTGGATCAGGTTGCCGATAACAAAAGCAATTGTCATTTAATGCCTCTTGATTTGGTAGATTACTTTCTGTTAGTCTCTGTCGAATTTAAGCAAACTGCCCTTTTCGTAATTCACTGTTTGAATTTTAAAATAAAAATATATCAAAATTGACGAAGCAAAGGGCCGTGGAGGTTACGTGCTTACGTCCATTGTTCAGCTAGACTATTGTTCTAATTTCCCAGTCAAATTGTAATCAGCAAATTTAATTTAATTAACAGGCACAGAGGCGTAATCACTGACCTACTCATCATTATTATTGAATTCCAAGTGCTAATTGACTTCAATATTTCTTCCTATACAATCAAATCAAATAGCAACAGAATTTTAGTTCTTCACAGTCACGGTTCAATTGTCAGTTAAAACAGAGCTAAGCAAGTTTTTTTAATAGCTTGATATTTTATTGGGCTTTGATTATGATGGCCATTCCAATCCCTTGCTTTTTTTAATTAATTTTCCTCGTCTCCTCCACAGCAAACCAGTTCATTAAATTGTCGATCCGCATGCGCAGAGGAGACGAGGCTGAAGGATTTCTCATGCGTTCGATCTCAACAGCCGCCGCTGGCACGTGGTATTCCACAACGACGACGATCGAGAATTGCTGAAGAAAAGGAAAAGGAAAAGGAAAAGGAAAATCAATCCAATTGGGGTCAGCTTGGATGAATAATAGCGGCGGCGGCGGCGGCGGCGGCGGAATCGCGTATTGGATGGCGGAGCACCCGGCCATCATCGGCTTCCGGTGGAGCCACGCCCAGTCTTGGGGCTCCACCTGGCCCTTCCTTGTCTCCTTCCTCGCCTCCTACGCCCTCTTCGCCGTCGCCCTCCACCTCCTGCTCCGCCTCCTCCGCCTCAAGCCTCTTCCCCTAGGCCCCCTCCCTGCACTCCACTCCCTCGCCATGGCCCTCGCCTCCGCCGCCATCTTCCTCGGCCTCCTCCTCTCCTCCGCCGCCGAGATCCGCGACACCCGCTGGTACTGGCGCGGCCGCGCCCGCACCACCCCGCTGCAGTGGCTCCTCTGCTTCCCCCTTGGCACCCGCCCCTCTGGCCGCGTCTTCTTCTGGTCCTACGCCTTCTACCTCTCCCGCTTCCTCCACCTCCTCCGCACCTTCATCAACATCCTCCGCCGCCGCCGCTGCGCCCTCGCCGCCGTATTCCGCCACTCCGCCTTCGTCTGCATGTCCTTCCTCTGGCTCGAATTCTCCCAGTCCTTCCAGGTCGTCGCCATTCTCTCCGCCACGCTCGCCCAGACCATCGTCTTCGGCTACCGCTTCTGGGTCGGGGTCGGCCTCCCGGCGGCCTCCCGTAGCGGGGCCCTTCTCGTGCTCGCCTGCCAGGTGGCGCTCACCGGCTCCAACCTCGTCTGCCACCTGGGCTTCCTCCTCCTCCACTTCGCCAAGGGCGGATGTAACGGCATCGGCGCCTGGGTTTTCAACTCCGTCCTCAACGCCGCGCTGCTCTTCCTCTTCGTCGACTTCTACGTCAAGGAGGAAGTCAGGAGGAAGACAGGCGAGATCTTGGAAGACGACACCGGGAGCGACCAGCATCACCATTCCGGTACCCATCGCCTTCACCATAGTAAACGACCCTCCTTCGAAGCTAAAAACAACAATAAATTCCTTCGGAAATCAGGAACCGGGAAAACTAAATTCGTCTTCTATCGCCATAAATTCGCTCCTCTGTACAACTACTGAAAAAGAAACTTTTTTTCTTCTCATTTTACCTTGAAAAGATAAAATTTTTGCAATAAATGTAATTAAACAATTGCAGCTTAAAGATTACGAATCCATAAATCTGTCCTGATTCCTTCTGGATCAAAGAAAGGACAGTTGATGTAAATCTACTCAACGTAATAATAAAGTCCTTCTATGTTTATCTTCCAAACAAGCGACTCTGTAGCATTATGGAAAGGGAAAGAAAATACGGGAATAGAATTGCCAGGATGCTAACGACATTGAGCAAAACGACGGCCAATTTTCCGATTTTTGACCATCTGATCAACTGGTGAACAGAGTTACAGAAGAATTAAGAATTGTAAGGTTGAAGCCGTCAAATCAAAGACGCAGAAATTGACGAAGAATTAAGATGTTTGTCCCGTGAAAGATTGTCTACTTTCTTTTTTCTTTCTTTGTTGATCATAACATGAACCAATCAATCAGTGAACTGAAAGAAAAGAAAACAGGCGCCTCATAATAATCTCAACATTCTTAGCAAATCATTCGAACAATCGTTGCTCGCTGCCATAGCCAAGTAAAATCGGTGCGAAGTGCAACAAGGGCTTCAATGCACTGGGAGAGAACTTCCGAGCAAAAAGGAAGCAAACAGCCGCCGGGAGGTCATTGTACATGCAGCTCTGCCGTCCCTTGAGCCTCTTTAGAAACCCTTCGGTCACATCTCGCCCTCCAAACGTAGCAGGGTGAGCTCCTCCCCTCGACCAATCCACCGAGGTCAAACTCCTGTTCGCAAGAAGATGAGGCAGCTCGATCGCGAGAATGGTCGGGAAGTAGTGCTCGTCTACGTAGCAGGGAGGCCTGCAGAAATCCCTAAACTTTGGATAGTATTTGGCGTCGTGAATGAGGAAGACCGCAAGGCTTCGATCCACCTCGAACCATTGCGCGCCTTTTCTCCATTGGGAGATGCTCACTTCCGGCGCCATGTTGTGATTGTATCTTCCTCGTCCGTGAGGACCGGGGTCGTCAAATGCCCCGACGAAGCTGCGCTTTGAACGGACCAAGTAACCGTAAACGGTGCTGAAATTGTGCAGAGGAATGCAGGATTCCGACAGCAGCACGAATCGCTCGTTGTCCACGTCGAGCAGAGCGTTCGCGAGGAGTCGCCGCTCGGCGTCGCACATGCTCATCTTCCCCCACTCGGCCACCTGACTGGGAATCTGCCGGCGGTAGAACACCGACGGCCGAGGGAAATCCGGCTGGTAATCCGGCGACGAATGAACGTAAATGGAATACTTCCCTTCGTGGCCTTTCAAGAACTCCTCCCACAGCGGCGCGAGAGGCAGAGGTCCTTTGGTGAGGAACATAAACGCCACCTTCGATGTCCTGTTATAAGGGTACTTTTTCACCTGCGGAACGAAGGAAGCTCTCCAAAAGAGCTCCTCGTCCGTCATGCTATGCGTCAAGTTGGACGGCGGCGCAATCCACCGCTGGAGACTGGTTCCCTCATCTGCGCAATGGGCCGGGGACCAAGACATAGAGATAGTTCGCATCGCCATGGAGTGAAGGTCGATGTACTGCGGCTTGTACATGATGAGAACAGAGAAACCGGTGCCTAATACAATCAAGAGGATGAAGGACTTGACGAGAAGATTCAACGTGAAGAGCTTCGATGGAGCCCTCTGCGGCGCATTCTTGGAATGCATAACTCCAAATCTTCTAACAAAAACGCAACTCGCGATCGCATTAATTGGCCTTAAAAATCGAGGAGATCGATGCAGAGGCGGCAAGAACAAGGGACGTACATGGATCGGAAGAGCGCAGACAACAGAGACCGAAAGTCATCGACAAGAAAAGATGGGAAGATAAACAATAGCTAGAATCAAGAAGCAGGACAAAAGTCGTGCGAAGGCGGATAAGTTAACGGAAGAGAAGAAAGAAACAAAGAAGATTGCGTCAGTCGTCGCAGGCGTGATATTGGCTTCGAAACGAAGCGTTGTGGCTGTGACAACACGTTGCTGGAGGTAGAAGACAATGAAAAGGACATTAATGGCGCCGTCGAAAGGCAGGAAAAGAGCAGAAGAATACAATTCCTGCTGACGAGAGATTGCAGGAGGACAGGGACAGAGAATGGAAGGGAGGACCGATGGTTGGGATTATTTGGATGGATCGCGGAGGATTGTTCATCAACATTTCAACTTCGTGTTTTAGGGTTTGTAAAAACAATTAGAAGATTGTACGTTACGTTTTCCATCTCCGATCGAACGTAACAGAGACTCTTCATCTTCGTGCTTACTAAGATTGTTTCATATTTCTTTTATTAGACCCTGAGTCCATTAAAATCGATGAAACTTTGAATTGTATCAGTGATTGACGGTCAAAATCAAGAAGTCAACATTTGGGATTAGCAAGGTCATTTGATTCTGTCGAGTGTCTAGTCAATCGGGCCGCTAAGCCAATTAGATCTTGAGTCCCTTAGAGTCAACAAAATTTTGAGTTGTATTAGTGACATTCATAGATGATTAAGGTCTCCGCCGAGTGCTCTAGTTGATTGGACTAGAAGTCTAGTCGGACATACTAGACACATGACCCGACCGGATCAGACTCTTTACACAAGTATAAAGGTCGAGCCTTTGAGATGATTGTCATTCTTTAGTCGACTCGATTCCATCCATGAGCGGAGGTTGATCAGACTACAAAGGGGAACTCGGTCAGTCGGTCGGCTCACCATGTCAAAGGTCCATCAACCCAACAACTTAATATTCCCTTTTAGCATTTTTGTAACGGTTGTCAGAGAATTAAGGAAATATTCAATGTGTTATTTATACAAGAAAATTTTTATCCTACAAAACATAGAAATGATGAGTCATCTTTGAAAATTGTCAAAGTGTCATAATGGTCAATTCTTTTTTGACAGGACTTCAAGATTTGTACAAAAAGTAAAATTAATAATATAAAAGAGGATCTCCATCTAGATGCATAGGTACGCTAATGCAAATACTACACTATGCAACCTAAGACACCCAGATTATATATAATCCTTCACTATTGTTCGTTGAATTTTCTGCATATGTTTGACTTGAGTATCGGAGTGTCTGGCTAAGGACCCCTCCCTGATCTGATTGCTGTTATTTTTTTTTTATGTACTTTCTATTTTTGACACATAAAATCACAACTATAATATATATATATAAATATATATATATATATATATATATAAAATATTATCTATATATATAATATATATATATATATATATATATATATATATATATATATATATATATATATATATTATAATTATTTGATTTTAAATCAAAAGAAAATAGATAGTAGTTGAGTAAGTAGCATATAAAAATGGATGAGAACTAATATGAGAATAATCAAATAGGATAATTAATTCATGGGCGAATTTAATTATAAACGGTCAAAAATCCTGGTAAAATAATCTAACTAGTAAAAAATGATTTTAATTCTTACCATAATGTAAAAATAAAATAAAATTTATAAGAAGTAATTCTAAAATCCACTGTTTGTGCCATCAAAATTTAAGGATGATACTATAGAGGTGAACGACAATTGACAAAGGTGACACATTTTACCCTAACTTCTTTATAGAGACATGGAATAGTAGTTTTTTTTTTGTTACGAGGGAGTGCATATTCATGTATACAAGATATTATAAGGGCATTTACATCATATACTTTTATCATATATGAATCATTTTTAACACCTGATTATTATGTATTCTTGAACTTTTGATCAAGGACGGAACCAAGGTGGGGGCGATCAATGGTGGCGGCTGCCCTCTCCTAATTTTTTAATGTAAAAGATGTCGAGGTATAGGAATAGGAGAGTGAAAGCATAATTGAGGTGGGGGGAGGGGGGGGGTGAAAGAGGAGCAAATTGTGGGGTCCAGTGGCAACAATATGACTGTCCCTTCAACATAAATATACATCTTTCGTCCCTTGCTTTTAACACCTGATTAATTTTGTACTCTTTGAACTTATGATCAAGTATATAACCAAGGTGGGGATGATCGATGGTGGCAACTGACCCCTCCCAATTTTTTAATGTAAAAGATGTTGGGATATAAGAATATGAGAGTAAAAGAGAGGCAAATAAGGGGACAACAATACTACTAGCTCCTTCAACATAAATATATATCTTTCATTCCTTCAATATGAAATTCCTGATTACATCCTTGCTTATGATACGATTGTCCCCTTCAACATAAATATACATCTTTCGTCCCTCGCTTTTAACACCTGTTTATTATGTACTCTTTGAACTTATGATCAAGAACAAAATCAAGATAGGGGCAAATAGGAGAGTGAAAGAGGGGCGAATAGGGGGGGCAATAATATGGTGCACCCTTCAACATAAATATACATCTTTTACCCCTTCAATATTAAATTCCTGATTCTGTCCCTACTTATGATATATACATTTTACTCATCCAAAAAATAAATAAATAAATTTATAAAAGAATAAGCATTTATATAAAAACACATATTTATATTTATATTAAAAAATAATTTTATAATTTCAGTTAATAAAAATAGTCACATTCTACTGAACAATGACAAATTAAGAAAGCCTAATAATTAATGTCATTAGGAAAGCCTAATAATTAATATAAGCGACAAATTCTCAAATGATGCATTTTAAATTTGGTTTTATCTAAAAGGAGCACCTAAGCTTTATTCTTCTCAAAAGACCCATTTAATTTCAATTTTACCGACAACTATTTACTTTTTCTCTTCTATTTACTTTTTACACCCTTAATCTCTTCTCTTTCATGTCTCCTAATTTCCCTCCCTTCCCTTTCCTCTAAAATTAATTTAAACACCATAAATTTGTTTTTTTATTTTTTATTTTAAAACTCTAATAAAAATTTATAAATATAAAAGAAAATTAATAAAATATCAAAAATATTTTTTATATTTAATATCTTCTATTTGTAATAGCTAATTATAAAAGAATAATAAAACAAAATAAATAAAAAATGATTTTATTAAAATACCAACATCAATATGGTACTTATTTTTAAAGACCAACACCATAGTGTCATGAAAAATTTAAATCATTTTGAGCATTATTGAGTTGACCTTAAAACAGTAAACGATGACTTATCTGGACTCAGGTTTACCAAATAAATATATACGAGTTGGATTGAGTTATATTAAAGCTCTTTAGATTTGTCAATTGGTTTTGACAAAAGCTCATTGATGGATCTAGGGGACTCAGATTTCTAAAAACTTGAAATGAGATGAAAGAGATGAGTGTAGAAGGGAGATATATGGTGAGAATATGTTGGTTCAACAGGTAGATCGGCAAAAGGGGTGAATTGTATGTCAAATAAAAATAACATTTCTTGATCTTTCAACTTAAATTAGTATCACAATTAAATTAAAGCAATTGAACAATTAATAAAATAAAAGAGACAGAAAATTTATTAGTTAAAACTTAAGTGGTTGTTAATCCAAGGTAAATAAACAACACTTGAAAATCTTCTTTGTTGAAGGTGGAGAAACCTCTTACACTCATTGAACACTCAGAAATAAACTAAGAAATCAATATAGGAGTTATTGAATATTTCCTAGATCCAGAGGTCTTTTTATAACCCTTGGAAAATGTTATTCGTGGCTTAAAAGCGCCTTCAAAGTGGTCAAAGGCACCTTGTATCGAATGGATTTTATCTCCTGAGGATAAAACTTTATCCTCTCGTAATGGCTATGGAAGGCGCCTTCGTACTGTTCATCGAAGGCACCTTCCAAGCTATGGAAGACGTCTTCTATAAGGCAGATTAGCTCCCATAAGTTGATCTCTTCGTGTGGATGATGCTCTGGCTACCTGGATCTAAGTTGAGCTCACCCAAACCCAACTCCGACTTTCTCCTTGAGCATACTTCCTCCTCGTCTTCTCATCCCTCAGACATCGCGCACGTCCTTCTCGTCCACCGGTGTACTCTTCCGCAACATCTTGTCCCTCGAATGCACCAAGTCCGTTGGCTCCTTTTTCCATGTCATTCTTCTTGCTAGCTACGTCTTTCCGCTCAACTTCTTGTATTCCTAAACTCATGCACACTTAGATACAAAGATCAAATACACAGGATCTAACTTAACTTTGTTGACCATATCAAATGTAGATCCGCTACATTAACGACCCCCTAGTGTCGGCTCCACGGATATGAAGGGAGGTTCATGCAGGTACATAGGCGTCAAACACATTGTGGGATCAACCTCAGATCATCAGTTATTGAGAATCAACCCCTGACCATTTCGCTAGAGATGTCATGCACCCACCGTCTCTGCTACGCCGTGGGGCACTTGGTCGACTATATCAAAACTACCACGAGATATTTATAATATTTTCTTTTTGATGTGTATCAACTCAAGTTAAAATTAGGGTTAAATAAAAAATAATAACATGATTATGTAAAGAAGTTGTGATTAGAATAAAATATTATAATAAATTATGCAAGTTAGTAAAATTGAAAAATTTGTACAAAGATACAAATAAATGATTACTCCTCTTAAACTTGTATTTATTTCTACACTTTAATGACATAAAAAAATTAGAAAAAATAAAACAAACTGTTAAAAATATTTGAAATATTTTTCTAGGGGTATAGAATAGGAAGTATTAGTAAGATAATTTTTTTTTAGAAATAACTTAAAAAATATTCTATTTTTACTAATTAATTTTTTATTTGACAAAAAATAATTTAAAAAATTAGTTTTCTATTTCAAAAAATCCTGTAAACTTTTGTCAAATATGAACCGAATAATTTATATGAGTGAAAAAATTTTCACAGAAAAAAAAATAGTTTAATGATCATAATTAATTTATTTTATTATAACAATTAATTTTACGAAGATAAATCTTAAAAATATTTTTCAACTCTAAAAGTTCTTTTAAAATTTTTCAAATATGAAAAATAGATTATCGAATACTAGAAAAATTAAATTTCCCAAATATCTATTTTCCTAAATTTTTAATATTAAAAATTATCTTTTAGAAAATAATTCATAATAATTGAGATAAAATTTTAAAAATATAAAAAAATTATTATGATAGAAAATATTATGTTTTATCATAGAAAAATAAAAGTTTTCAAAAATAAATCTACAAAGTATTTTTTTAATTTTTAAAATACTATTTTCATTAAAAAATCATAGAAAATACTTTAACGAAAAGAAATCAAAAAATTTTTGTTTGTAGATTCAATCATCATATAAGAAAAATTCTAACTTGAAAAATGAATAGTAGGCATTTATATAATTTATTTAAACAATATATAAGATAAAGCACATTAAAATTTAAAACATGCATAAGATTAATTTTAAATTATACTAGGCATTATTTGTGAATCCAATATAAATTATTTACTATTGAATTAATTAGAAATTTTGGTGATCAGCTCCCATAAGGCATATCAGCTCCCATAAGCTCATCTCTTTGTGTGGGTTGATGCTCCGGCTACTCGAAGCTGAGCTCACCAAAACCCAACTCCGACCTTCTCCTCGAGCAGACTTCCTCCCCGGTTTCTTGTCCCTCGGAAGCCGCACACGTCCTTTTCGTCCACCGGTGTACTCTTTCATAGCATCTCGTCCCTTGGATGTACCGAGCCCGTCGACTCATTTTTCCGTGTCATCTTTCTCGCTAGCTACATTTTCCGTTCAACTTCTTGTATTCCTAACCCTCCTGCAGATTTAGACACAAGAATCAAATACACAGGACCTAACTTAATTTGTTTGACCACATCAAAATTGCCACTAGCTACTTACAAAATTATGGTCCTGAGTCTCCTACATGAAGTTATAGGTTTGTGTAAATTGACAAAAAGTATAAATTTTCTAAGTAATATTGAGAATCTTTTATGATGATAACAGAGGACACCCTTGGACTCTATGACACTACAGAAATCTACAGGAGTTGGAATTAGTCTCATCAAAATTCTTTGAGTCCATCAATGGATTTTGACCAAAATTCATTGATAGACCTAGACGATTTAGATTTTTGAATTTTTGTTATGTAATGGAAGTATAGAGTGTATAAAAGGTAGATATGGTAAAAAATCTTGGTTATGAGTCTTTTACATGATATTATAAGCCTATGTCAATTGACACAAAGTTTGAAACTTTCTAAACCTTATGAACAATGCTATGAATTTTTTACAATGATAACAGAGGGCACCATTGAACTCCAGAGAATTGTAAAAACTTACAAGAGTTGAAATAAGTCTGATCAAAACTTTCTAAGTCTATCAATGAGTTTTCATCGAAACTCATTAATGAACCTACATGGATTTTTAAAATTTTACAATGACATGGAAGTGTGGAATGTGTAGATGGTATATATAATATATAATCCTAATCCTAATACACGTAAGCAAAGTTATAATCTCATATTAACTAGTACATACTATAGGACTAATTTATGAAGACCAACACTAGAGTATGTTGACCAATTTCATGGAGGGCTATCAATTTAGTGTTTTAGGGTTTGTAAGACAAGAAGATTTTTACGTTATTTCTTCCATCTCCTAACGTAAAAGAAACTCAAAGTACTGATTTCATAATGCTTACCAAGATTGTTTCATATTTTTTTATTAGGTTTTTTATTTTACATTTTTTTAATAATTTTCGACATAGAAAAATTATTATTTTGATGATGTTAAAAATTGATATAAATATTTATATTTAATGTTGATTTATAATTCAAATTCTTTTCACTTCCAATGATTTTTTTAATAAAAAATCAATTAAAAATTTCCCTCAATTCATAATGATATATACATTTTTGAATTTTGAAATGATAAATTGTAATAATTTGATTTTAAATCAAAGGAAAATAGATAGTTGAGTAAGTGACAAAAGGTGCATCCCTATCAATCTATCTTAGGATTAATATAGGTGAAATAAATTATGATGATAAAAAAAGACAAGTAGATGAGGATGAGTTATACGAGATATAGAAAATAAATAGTTGAGTAACATATAAAAATGGATGGAGCAAGTCAATTGTCATATATGAGAATTAATATGATATAATAAATTAATAGGGTAATTATTTCATATTGCGCAATTCAAGTTGAATTGACGGGGCAAATTTAATTATAAAGTATAAACTGTCAAAATAATAATCTAACTATTAAAAAATAATTTTATGAAAATGATATCACATCCATAAAAAATTAAGTTTATAAAAAGTATTTCTAACTTTTACCATAATGTAAGAATAAATATAAAGTTATAAGAAGTAATTCTACAATCCACTAATTGTGCCATCAAAATTTAAAATTTATAAAAGAATAATCATTTCCCAAAAAACACATATTTATATTTATAAACAAATAACTTTATAATTTCAGTTAATAAAAAATTAGTCACATTCTATTTCTATTGAGCAATGATAAATTAAGAAAACCTAATTAAAGCAACGCCCATAGACTATAGTCCATTTCACAGGGCCCAGTGGATGGAAAATATGCCCAATTAAAGGGCCCAGTCCACGGAAACTCAATGGAAGGAAGCCCCACTAAGCCTGCCCTCCCGAACAAAATGAATAAGTGTAGTTTGTAAAATTACGTGGCAAAAGACGAAATCGTTCGCCTCAAGTGTCCTCGTCGCACTCGACCCTAGGTTATCATGAAAATGATAAATTACGATAACCGAGAGGACAAGTGGTGGTGGGGTGAGGTACACGGTCTGAAGATTTACGTCCCGACAACCTTGAGATTCGACCCCGTGACCTCATTTGGCAAACGATCTCACGTGGCAAAAATGAATAAGTGTAGTTTGTAAAATCATAATCCTATGTAAAATAAATATAAAATCAGGATTGAATTAGTATGATGAGATTGGTAGTATCAAATAGTTAGGATTAAATCTTTAGGTTTGGGGTATTTGGGTTAAAAAAAATTACAATATGACGTAGTTTAAAGATCAACTAACACAGCGACAATTATTGATTCTATTTATTTGAATATAAATATCGAAATTAATATGCTAAAGACATGTTGATTTAGCAGAATATAAGTAAATATACATACAAAATTCATAATTTTAAGGAAAGAAGAGAATATTCTTAATCATTCAAACTGTCAACATAGCTAAATAAATATTTTAAATAATCTGAATTCTAACTTTCTAAAAGACAAATCCTAATACGATTGAAATTACCTCAAGTATAAAGTATATAAAGTACTAGTAGGGATGGTGGGGTGGGTCAGGGACGAATTTTCATCCCTAAATTTCATCCCGGTCTCTATCCTTATTTTTTCATATTCACTAAATTCCTGAACTCGAATAATCGGGAATCAAATCTTTATCCCTGTCTCCATCCCCGCTTCTATTTCAAATTAATTTTATATTATTATTATTATTATTTTAAATTTTTTAATATTAATATTATTATCAATATTATTATTAATATTTTTAAAAGTAATATATTATTATTATTATTATTTTAATGACGGATTCGGGAATGGGGACAATATCTTCATACCTGCTCCGAACTCACCTCATCTCGAAAAAAATATTTGAACCGTCTCTATCCTAAATAAATTAAGGATTCTTGTTTCCGTTTCGAGTTTTTTTCACGGGACTCCTAACTCGTAGGAAAAATTATCATCCTAAGTACTAACTTTAAAAAGATTTTAAATGTTATTTTTTAATTTAAAACGGAAGGATTGAGAGTTATACGTAATATTAAACGAATTTATCAACTTTAATTTGATATATTATCGTCTAATTTAATTCGAGTCAATATATTATAGTCCGATTTAATTCGAGTCAAAAGCTGCAGTCTTTTAATATGACTGTACCTTTCCTACTCATCCTGTTTCGACACCACTATAAACGATTCTCAACGCTCCGGTTTCGGATCTTCTGTTTTTTGACAACCATTGAAATGGATGAGCACGAGATGGAAAGAAAGACACGTGAAAAGTAATCCCACTTAGAATGTGAATCCAACTTGTAAGTCTTCTTCTTCCACCGCAAATTATGATGACGATGGTCCTGTTTTTAACTATAATTCTGAGATCCATCGAAAAAAAAAAATGTATATCGACTCTTCTAGTTTACATGAGGCAAATGAATTATTTTAAGTCTGTTAGGTGCCGTTAATCCATCAGTCCCAACTGTTTAACCTAATTAATTTTGTCCAAAATGGTTTATGATCCGGTGGTGACTCGAGAGGGCCTACCTCTAAGGAAATTCAGCGCTTTGGTGGTTGCCGAAGTCAAGGGATGATCAACTAAGAGACTAGTCGATCGGAAGACCCTTCATCCCCGATCGACCAGAAGAGTTCGGAGAGGGTTGGCCGAACCTACAACGCACCGAGGCAAGGGGCACTCAAGCCGATCGACCCAGACATGGGCGTACGAGTTCAAAAAGACGGTCGGTCGGACTGATCAAGGGGAGTTCAGTCGGACTAACAACCGATAAATTAAACGGGGGATACGTGCCAATATTCTTTTGGGAGTTAGTACCGCTGATTAATGGTGCATATGTACAGAACATCCTTTTGGGAGTCGGTGCCGCCGACTGACAGCACGGATGAACAGAAGATCGTACGGAAGAAGATCCCGCCGCCTAGGCAGAGATACGTTTGCCCCGTTATTGTAAGATGTCAGGGATCCTTTCTCGATGTTAACTTTTGGGGAAAATTTGAGGATGCGCATCCACCCAGGAAGCGTGTAGTCTACTCGGCGAGGCTCTATATGAGGGGAGCAGCCAAGGGCGGATCCAGAGGGGGGGCGGCATCGGCGGTCACCCCCGCTTGCCAGTAATGGAACCCCTAGTAGTATGGGGTTCCGCCGGTGGAGATAGAAGATATCGTCCCTTGTTCCACGTAAAAATCGTCTCTCCATACTTGAATTCCTGGATTCGCCACTGTAGCCATCTGCGGAGGTACGCACACACGTCTTCGGAAACCACCGTTCATTGCTTCATTGTTTCCCTTGTCTATCGGTGTGTGACTTGAGCGTCGGAGGACCGTCGGGCTCCCGATTTGGCAATAACAACTTGTGATTGCAGGAGCGAAGGAGCTACAGTGAAGACGAAAAGTCATTTTAATATTATTTCTCGATTGCTATCTACTCAGCTTCAGTACAGGATCAGTTTACTTTTACATTAAGCTTTAGCATCGAAAGTTGGGTTTTGTGAAAATTTTGGCAATAAAAACCGACCTATTGGGCATGCATGCATCGACCACGATGAGGACGAACGACGCTCTCCTGCTCTTCCTGCTTCTCCTCCTCGCCACCGCCGCCGCTGGCCGTGGCCTCGGCGGGAATGATAAGCCGCCGGGCGAAGTCACGGTGAGCACCGATAGCTTCATCCCCGGCCCCGGCGGTAGGTTCTACGGCGGCGGGAATGACTTTCCTGGCTTCCGCGGCGGAGGAGGCTGGGGCGGCGGCTACGGCGGGCCGAGCAGCGGGTACGCTCGCAGCGGGGTGGTGGCACCGCCCTCGGTGGTGTGCGCCGAGATGGGCCCGTGCTACAAGAAGAAGCTGACGTGCCCGGCCAGTTGCTTCACGTCCTACAGTTACTCCGGCAAGGGCTACGGCGGTGGAGGCGGCGGCGGAGGCTGCACAATGGACTGCAAGAAGCAATGCGTCGCCTATTGCTGAAGGGCGGCGTCACCCGGCCAGCACTCTTTAATATTTTTAATAGCAAATTTCGACTATAAGAAAATATTAAAAGTTTCGAAATATAAATAGATAAATAAATCAGATAATAAAGAGGGTTTTTAGACTCATCTTGGGTCTACTGGTTCATAATATCTAGTGTTTCTGTCCGAAAGCTGAATCCATGAACATTGAGGATGTAGTGTTCTTGTTGATTGGTTGAAGATTCTGTAAGCATAGATCTTTTGCCGACGTGGACCTGCAAGTATAATGCCGAGCTGAGGAGAGGTTCCCCGACGATGATCCTCCGACTCTCAAGTAAGATCTCCAGTAGAAAAAAGTAGAGCAAAGGGGAAGCGATCGAGAACTGTAGCTACAGTAAAGAAATGAACATACCTCCATCGAAGTCTGGGGGTCCTTATATAGGGCTCCCCAGAGGTACGCGCATGCTCCCCGAGGCATGCACGTACGCTCCTCAAAGCATACCTGGAATGGATGTGTCAGAAAAGTATGTCGGACGTCATACCTTAATAGCACGAGCATATCTCTGACGTAACAGTGGAAATTTCCACAGTACAATTCTTTGTCTGACCACGCTGCCGACCATGCCCCTCGTCGACGGTGCCACTGGTTCCTATGAAGATATCGCCAACTGCTCCCTTTGTCCTTTACCAGGCCGAGCGAAGGAACGGCTCGGCTAGCGCCTTCTCCGGGCTGAGCGAAGGAGCCGCTCGGCTAGCGCCCTCCAGGCGACACCAAGGTCGGCCGATTTGGATGTCCGCTCGGCCGGTGATTTGATGTTTGAATCCACCCTGTCGAGCGAGTGAGCCTTAACTACCGGGTTGATGTCGTGCCCACTTTTAGCCGAGCGGGATGGCCGCTCGGCCTTCATCTCTTCCCACTTTGTCTTATGAGTGTCGGAAATTCGGCGTCAGGTTGAGCTGTCGATATGTCGGGTCAGCTATTCTTTCTGCCGCTTGGGAAGATATCTCGCCCGATCAAACGCTTACCCTGTATGTTGACCACTTTGACTTCCTACTGGACGGACCTCGTCTTACCAGCGGATCATCTAGTCTCTTCTTAATTCCTTCCAAAATGATACACTTCATTTAAATATTAAATTGAATTATTTTAAGTTTAGTTATAATTAATATAACATTCCTATGATAGAATATAGATATTTTATAAACGTGGGAGGTTATTTTTAATTTTTTCCGTTGAAATTGGAAAGTTTTGATTGAATTTATATCTTTTCCGTAAATTAATGTTGTTTTAACCTTAAATATGTTCAGTGTGAGCGTAAATTTAAAAGCATCAAAATTTTGAAAGAGAACGGGAGGAGACCAAGGATTAAGAACCAAGAGATCCGAGCTGTGATTGACTACCTTGATCAACATACTAAACTAGAATTTTGTAATCCCTCCAAGATGATTTAGTAAAATCGAATGGATTGATGATTAGAAAAGCTAAATTACCACAAGGAATATTGCAAAAGTACATAAATTATCAATTTCACACCCTTTTGCTTCCAACCTGATGAAGCTCTGATAGCTTCACCAAAGCATTCTCCCTCGTCCCAGTGGTCGCCTTGCAAGACAAGGCTTCGAGCAAAGCGTCTCTTTTCTTCTTCCTCCTCCTCTGCCTCCCTTGCGTCCAAACACTCGCCTCGGCGGCGGTGCACTTGAGGTAAGCAGCAAGGAAGGGGTCTTCCCATTCCTTACTTTCCTTCTTCGATCCACCATTAATGATCTTACTGGATTTGCTCACACTCGTCTCTAGAATTGACCTGCATGGTGGCAAGGGAACAATATTATTATTCAGGCCGTGTCCGGCGACCTTCCTAGTCGCCGGCAGTACTGTGAAGGATTGCTCCGGTGAAGCACCGGTCATCTCCTCTGTCGTCGACGAGACCCCGGGCTTGTTCTCCCATGAGAAGGGTATGCTTCCCATTAGACTGTTGAATCCCTTTCAGCGGCCTGATTGTCTGGCTTATGTAGAACAAAAGCAGAGAGGGAGGCAGACGGATTGATATATTTATACACATGATATAATGAATGACCAGATCATGAGAACAATATGGACGAAAACGAAATGACGGGTTTGGATCGTTGTCATTCAAAACGTGAGGCTGTCAAATTGACATTTGGATACGTAACTTCTTAATTCCTTCTTCTTACTACTAATTTTAATTGCAGAAAAGGAGTTGCGATGGAGTTTATTCCATATGGGCGGCAATAAACTCCATGCAAATATTGGAAGTATATGGAGAAGCAGAGCAGCGATGGTGGAATCTGTTAGGATAGGAATGGACATTAATACTAGAAAAATGCAGCTTGATTGATCATTTATCGACTCGCCAAACATTTGAAAGTTCTTGTAGACAACAAATGAAAATGTGTCAGCTTGGAGAAGTCAAAACTTGCAATACAGAAATTGAGAAAGTCAGGGAAGAGGAAAAGTCAAAAACATTTGTTTCTCATTCTCCATGCAGTCCATTGAAGGGATGGAAAGTTTGCCAAACATTTATTTGAGAACCAGATGTGTATCTGCATTTTATTTATTTTTGTTAATGCTGAGTTCATGGGCTCTCTCATTATGGAAACTTAGAGAACAGATACTACTTGTTTTAACTTCTAGATTTAATTCGAACAAAAAAAAAAGATATACTATGAACAGCAAGTAACTCTACTTAAACTTTAAGTTGAATCCAATTTGAAGAAAAGAGATGATCTTAAAAATGAATAACATTTGAAAGAATGAAGCATCTGCAATACGTTTGGATTATCTACACCTCAAGATGAAGCTATCACTAAATCATCCCTAAAGAAGATGTAAATGATGCTGTGCTCTGAGCGGCTTCAAATTCATCATTTTCCATATAGATAAGATCGTGCTTTGATACCATTAGCCGCTGTGATGATTCGGTGTGAAATCTTCATCATCTCACTCGATCTGCTGACCAATAAGGTCAAGACCAACGAGGAGGAATGAGATGCCCTGGAACAAGAGGAAGTAGAAATGTATACCATGGGCTGATAGTAAACTCCTCGCCGAAGCAGTTAAGAGAAGAAATGCCAATGCTAACTCCTTCCTGTATATCCTATTATGCTTTTGCTTAGAGTCCTCTTTCAGTAGAGTTTCAAGGTCTGGTGTGGAGGCTTCTCTTTGGTTATCAGATTCATTCTTGACTAAAGAATACAGATCACCTTCAGAAGAACGACCGGATTTCTTGGTGACGACCCACTCGTAGGCACTCCCAAGCTGGAATAGGCCGGATATCATGGCATTGAACTTGGTCACTGACATGGTGTTTTCGAAGAGGAGATAAGGGACTATAAAAGGGAAGGATCTTGGGGCAGGCAGGATGTTGAGGAAGGACATGGTCGCGGGAATGTAGCAGACTATCCATGCCGGGAGCTCAGCTTCAGGGACAAACATAGACATTGGGAGGATGACACAGAACAAGGTGAAGGAGTAGAAAGGCAATATCAGTTTCCGGAGCAGGAAAAAGAGAAATATTAAGTTTGCCTTCTTCCAAAAACAAATCTGCAATGAAGAGTAAATAATCATCAATTTTTTTTTCAATATTCACAAAATTAACTTCCAGTATAAGAAATGGCAAGAACTGAAAGTTTAAACAACATATAGACAAATGCCAAGTTCAACAAAGAGGTGGCATGAAGACATATTTCCTATATGGCAACAGATGCATTTTAGTATATGGATGGAGATCTTCATACCAAAACGGTTAAAGCCAAACAAAGTAATTTTCCATCACAGCCTCAGTAATTTACTGAATTTAAAGTTGTAGATTACTAAAATATTGTGCTTGGGCAAACAACTTTAAAATAGTTCGAACTTTAAAAATACAACCATACAGATTAGCATTCAGTTATCCAACATCTTATTGCTGTGATTCGAATGTACAGCAAACATGTTAAGTTAAAAGTTTGCCAAACATCTGAATCTAGAATCGTACCTTTGATCGTAAAATATCTGGTAAGCAGAGTCTAAATAACTGCATTGGGCCAGAATGCCAACGATGCTGTTGCTTCCGATACGCCTCATATGACTCGGGCAACTCACATTGGCACTGCAAATCATAGTAGACACAGTAAGGTTTCTAGTATTTGTTTATACGATTTAAGATTATTCTATTTCTGAAAATTTTCAACAATCCAAAAAGCATTTCATTACCTCTACATCATTGAGGAAGATAAACTTCCATCCCTTTAAGTGAGCTCTCACTGCAATGTCCATATCTTCCACAGTTGTTCTCTCAAGCCACCCGCCGGCATCTTCTAATGCCTTGATTCTCCAAACTCCAGCCGTCCCATTGAACCCAAAAAAGTTGAGGAACATTCCATTCACCTGCTGTTCCACCTCAAAATGGAAGCACAAGTTTACGTTTTGTAGCCGAGTCAACAAGTTCTCATCTTTGTTCACAAAAGCCCATCTAGCCTGTACTAATCCAAGCTCCTCATTGTCCTGCAAATCCCACCAGATAAAATTCACATTAAAATCCACGGTTTATAGTCAATAAGTGAACATTGTTTTCCAATCAATGCTACAATAGAAAACCTTGAAATATGGTATAGTTTGCTTCAAGAAATCTGGCGATGGCTGGAAGTCGGCATCGAAAATGGTTACAAACTCGTAGTCTTTTACATAGCTACAATTCATGGCTGACTTGAGATTTCCAGCCTTGTACCCCTCTCGGATCTCCCGGTGTCGGTACATGATGTTGGCACCATTTTGCTGCCATTTATCCACCTCTTCCTTGATCAAAGCTTGTGTTAATGGATCATCAGAGTCATCCAACACCTGAACCAGAACGTTGGATCTAGGCCAATCCAAATTACACACTGCAGCGATGGATTGCTGATACACCTGCGAAATGCCAAAATGATTGAGAAATGTGGTTTAGTATAGGAGCTCTGAGTCTGAGTTCGGAGTGTGAAGCTATGAAAAATCTTACCTCCCTCTCGTTGCACATGGGAATCTGGATTAGTACCATAGGAAAATAATCGCCGGATTCGAGGTCCTTGTCGACGGCATGCCTGGGCCTCGGCTTCAACTTATTGAAGCGGATCCAGAAGCAACCGAGGCAGAGAATGAGGCGGTCGGCGCTTTGAATGAGGAAGAGTACGACGCAGGTGTTGGCGAGGAACTGGAGCAGCGGCGCGATGTACACCATCCGGAGCCGCAGCCATTCCGCGTACAGCGACCCGAAGAGCTCCCGAACGCCGAAGGACGACGGCACAACCAGCAAGCGCTGCAGCTCGGCCGCCCCCAAATGCCAGCCATGCAGGTGAGCGGCGACCTCGAACCCCAAAAGGAGCACCGAAAGCCAGAGAAAGACCTTGATGCAGAAGTAGAAACGGGTGCGCAGCGCTGGACTCTCGTCCGGATGGGATGCAGCGGCGTCGCAGTCAGTCCGTCCGGCGGCCACGCGGCGGCGCACTGCGGATGCGAGGCCGATTGCGGCGGACGCGAGGCTGGAGAGGCACCCGGCGGCGCGATGGGCCTTGAGGAGGAGCACCCACGTGATTTGCTTGGCGTTCTTCCCACGGCCGCCTTTCCTCGCCCCATATCGCAATAACTCCCCATCGCCGCCGCACTCGTCGTCATCGTCGTTAGGGGAAGAAATCTCCGAGATGGACCAATTAGGGTTCTCCATCTTCACCACCACAGACGTCCCACGGTGTACCTCCTTCCCCCACCAATCGAACGAAGGCGACATTACTCCCGCACTCGATAAAACTCCTACCTTTCTTGCAAACTCGTCTCCCTTTTTTGGCTTCCCTTCACAAATCCGCAGCTTGACAACGCAATGCTCCTTCCCTAAGATCCAAAAGCTGATCTCCCATCAATTATACATCAGGGCGGCCTGCCGTCGCTATGTCTCTACCAACGCGACCAAACATATTCCACCGGGGGCGAATCAAAGAAGAAAGAAAACAAAGGAAGACGAACAGCAGAATGAATTGGGTAATCCTAATCTACTTGAACCTTACCGAACACCGGCAGCCTAGGATGGAGTTTAACCTGCCAGACGAAGATGGATGAAAGAGGGGTTACAGCTGGAGATGGCGACGCTGATTCAATCAATGGTCCACCAGCACACCTTCTCTGCTTTTACTCTCGCATTTTACTTTCCGTAAACAAAGATGCGATTTTTACTTTTTCTCCTAACGCGGCTCTAGTTTCGTATGGTTGAAGATGGAGGACGATGAGGCTCTGGCGCCGCTGCACCTGCCACTGCCTTTTCTGCCATGAATGTTTCCTTCTCCCTCTTTCTTTTTTTTTTCTTTCCATTTGAAAATTCCAACTTTATCGCGTTGTCGTTTGAACGGACCTCCACCTCTGACTTCACGGCGGAACGCGGCCCGTCGACTTCACGGCAGCGCCCTTCGACTTGTCACTTTGTAAAATTTTACTTTGGCCCTCGGATTTAGTAGATTTTACATTTTATTTGATTTAATCGAGTTAGATAGCGGTTATCGTATTTTAAACTATCGTACCAACGCTCGGTAGTAGATGGATGCCGAAATTTAATGAAAGGATAAAATTATAAAGCATTTAAAGGGTAGTTATAACTGACAAAGTTGTTACAAACAGAAAGAGAAAAAAAAGCAAAAAAAAAAAAAAGAATGGAAATTCCCGTGGTAGCTAGCTAGCACCGAATGGTTTGACCCAGCGGTGGATAAGAACGCGTCGGTGCAATAACAAATTGGTCAAGGGCAAAAACGGAAAATTACCTGATTTCGGAACGCAGCGCCGTAGCGGCGTCCCGACGTAACGTATCGGAGCGCTATGTCGTCCTCATCGTGACGCCGTTTGCAACGTTCGAATGCGAGTTATGAATGCGTCGCATTATCAAATGCTGCTGCTGCTGCCCGGGAACAAAAAAACGGTACGGATAAAACAGCGTGTCGGCTTCCGACATTTATCATTTGTAACGTTACGAATTGATGGATCCCGACCCTAAAATTATGTCAGTGTTACATTCGCAAAGGGTGCACAATAATTTGATTTTGGTTTTGATTTTTATTTTAAAAATAAATGTGAATAAAACAGAGGGTTGCCTTGCATCTCATTCCCACCACATGGACGTGATAAATGATAACAAATTGGAGTGGGTAACAGGAAAATTCGGCTCCACCAACACATGTGTAAATGGGCCCCTCAATCATGACTCCCATAAAATAATTTGAGATTAGATTCTCTTAATAAAATTTAAAAATAATAGCATTGGAAACTTTTCTCCAGAGAGAAATGAGCTTAAAAATACAGATTGAATGGTCTCCATTAGTACTTTTCAAATTCCAATTTATACTGATGATCTAATATAGACTCAACTCATATTAAAATTTAATATGAGTATTTAAATTTTAAACTATCATAATTTTAAACTCGGGATTGAAAATTCAGGCTCTCTTTCTATCATAACGCGTGAATATTTTGAAATCCTATGTTTGTTAAGTGTGAAATCGTAAGCGCTAAATTTCAACTTCAAATTCTACAATTTAAACCATTTTCAGAATTTTTTTTTACTATTTTTATTAATTTTTATTTTTTTTATTTAGGATAATTTTAATATTCTTAGTATTTATTAGAGAAGATTTATCATGATTCATGCCAAGTCAGGGCCGGCTCAAGCATATTTGAGGCACTAAGCGGAAAATTTTTTTTAAGCCTACGTTGTTTAAAAAAAAAAATACCTTATCATTTTTCATTTAGACTTGGATAGAAAACAGTGGTTTAAATTTTTTAACAAATTAAATATTAATTTTATAAAATATTTTTTTATACAATTTAATTTTTTCACTTTTTAGATGTAAAATTATTAATTAAATTTTTATATTCAAGATAATCTAATTCAGATAAATATAAATTTTACGGTATTAAATAGAGTATTATTAGATATAATAATATCTCAAGTGGATAATAAGTTTACGATTCATTTAACTAAAAATAAGTATTCAAAATTGTTTTAAAATGAAGAAGATATAAGTATGTCTAATTATTTAAATACAAGGCGGAGAGAACAACCCTTAAAAAAAGAAATAAAATTGAGAAAATAAGAACAATAAAATAGGATAACAATATCAAAAAATCATTCTCCCATGCTCAACTCATCATCATCGGCGAAACACAAAAAATAAATAAATAAAAAATAATGTAAAAAATGACAAAACTAAATACAATCCTTAGAAAATAAAGATCACACTGAGACGTTGAATTTAATCAAGGAGCATAGTAGTACCGACTAAATCAGCGTGTTAGTGTTAGGTGGAGATGTGAAGTTTCTCTTCTCGAATCTCAATGAGCAAGAAAAGCACAGAGAGAATGAGCAATAAAAGCACAGAGAGAGAGAGTTGGAAAAGAAGAGGGGAAACTTCAAAAAAAAAAAATTAACATTTTTATTTTGTATTGTATGGATAAGATAAAAAAATTAATTCATGTTCTTATTGATTAAAGAGAAAGCATCACCAACTAATGAGAAATGTAACGAGAGTAGGCTATGATTGAAAGATATTGAAGAGGAATAGATTAAGTTTTATAAAATAACATTAATAATTTAAAAAAAAATAATTTGTTGATCTTTGTGAAATCTGAAGCTTGGATAGATTGAGATCATGTAAATATTTATTTAATCATGTGGATCTTATTTTTTTCCATTCTCTTAAAAGGTATACATAAAAATATATTTAATATATTAAAAAATAATGATCCTAATTTGTAGATAATGAGATTGCATATCTTTTATTATGTGGACCTATTTTTTTTCATTATCTTTAACAAATATTTTTAATACATTAAAAATAATGGGCCCCAATAAAAAATTGGGGCCCTAGGCATAGGCCTTAATGGCCTATGCCTAAAGCCGGCCATGTGTCAAGTTAATTATTTTGTTTATAAAAATTATTTTTCTTTCTAAAGAAGATTAGAATTAAAATTTATTAATAATAATTTATTCTTTATCTATAAGATTAGAATTAAAAATATGGTAATTATAATTCTATTCTTATTTAGGTCATAGATAGTGAGAACAGATCCTTTGACTACACTTTGGGATTCAGAGGATGACTACTATATTATTGGTTAATTTGGATGGACTCTGCCGGTTAATCAATCATCTTTTATAATCCATCTTTTGGTCCGTGTAGTGCAGATGAGAGGATCCCGTCTTATAAATTGCGGTCTATATAAGATATATTAATCTCTATATTATTCGACGTCGTGATTGATGGAAAATTTTTATAGGATTGAATTGATCACTGACAAAATTAATCATCGATTCAGACAATTAGATGCATGTTACCAACGGGAAAAAACAACGAAACTAAAAGGTCACTTCCATTTTATTTAGGTTGTTGTTGAACCGCAATCGGGTGACCTATCGATCTTGACTTGCCATCTAATTTTTTTGAAGAAGTCTCGACTGTAAGAGCCAAACAGCAAGTCAAGAGGACTTTTAGAAAGTGATCGAAACAAAGATAGACAAAATTTTGGCGACAAAAAAAAACTCGAAGTGGAGTTTTCTTTGTCTTGCTAGAAATTAAAAATAAATAGAATATAATGGATATTATTACATTTGGTAAGAGGTAGACGTCAAAGAGAAGCGAAAGGCCAATACACGAATGGACTATATATAAATATATATTTTTTAATATAAAGTGAAAAATAAAGAAAAGAAAAAGACAAATCCACATCATCCTTGAAAGCGAAAGGCTAACTGTAAGCTAGGCTGGGCTTTATTTATTCTATGCGTCGCGACCCTGTTCGGGCCTAGAGCCCAAATATCAGCCTTTCTTTATTTTAAAGTTTGATTTTGATGCGGTTTCGATTGATTTTGCATTTGACTCATTGATGTTTTTTGCATTTTCCTGTAGGAGCTGCAATGCAATTGTAAGCTCCGTTTGCTTTACAGGTCGGACGATGAAGATAAAGGAATTTACAGTGAGAAATTATCCGAAGAGAAGAAAAGAAAAGAAACGGTGAAGATTTTTTTTTTTTATATGTTTATTTATCTTGATAAAGAAGATGGTTATATGTAATATAATTTTATAAATAAAAAAGGACACATGCAGTGGTGGATCTAGGAATTCAAATATAGAGGGACGATCATGATCTATTCGACACGTTTAGAAGTTGGCCCACATCACCTTCTCCAGCTCTGACATCACCTCCGCAGGCGATCTCTCCGGGAACGCCTCCTCCAGATGGTCTCTTGCAGGGACGAGCTCTTGCCGCGCGATCGCTGGTGCCTTCTTCCGAGAGCTAGGCAAGAGGTGGAAGCCAGGAGCTTGTACAAGATACATATAATAAAGATATTCACATGGGTGACGACATTTACTCTAAATTTGATTTAGGTATATGCATCACTAGACATCACTAAATAAATAAAACCATTTTAATTATTATCGGATGAATATTTTAAAAGTTGAGCTTTTTTTCTTATTAATTACTATGTCTGAGTAGTAATTAGAATAAATTTCCTTATGGCAGTGATTCCATAGTATGAACAGGCGACGCCCTCGCTAGCAACGACAACCGCTCTTTCGTTTTGTCATCCTCACTTTCCCCTGTCTCATTCTCGTCCTACAACCTCATTTTCGTCTCCGGTGTGAGGTAGGTGTGCAATGTCCCGACGACGCAAACGCCGCCCAACATGATCAGAGCGTACATCATCCTGATGCCTTGCTTCTACCCGCCTTCTTTCGCGATCTCGGTTTCCACCCATAATACTAGGGGGTCCATGGTCCTCCCCGATGAATTGTTGTGTAGTGCATTATTTTTTAATAAATAGGAATTAGAATGAGAATCATAGTAGTGTGAAATGGGAATAGGCATGAGCATGGATACCACTCTTAAAAGTAATGTCTGTTTGGTTTAATATTTTTTATCGGAATAAATTTAAATTTATTTTTTTACCCTTAAAGAAAAATAAGAGAAAAAAATTAAATATGAGATAAAGTTGAATGTAAGAAAAAAATTTGATAAGAGAGAAAGTGTGATGAAAAATAATGAAGAGAGAGAAAGTGCGATTAGATAAAATGAGGAAAGAGAGTGTGATGAGAGAGAGCATGGTGATAGAAGATGAGAGAGAAAATATGATGAGAAAAAAATATGATGAGAGCGGATAAAGAGAAGGGAGAAAAATAAGGAGAGAGAGTGTGATAGGAGAGATTGAATAAAGAGAACGTATGATGAGAGAAAGTATGACAAAAAAAAAATAGGAAAGCGAATGTTATGGAAGAGATTGAAGAAAGAGAAAGTATGATGAGAGAGAAAGTGTGTTCAGAAAAAAAGGAAGAGAGCGTGATGACAGAGATTGAGGAGAGAGAAAGTGTGATGAGATAGAAAAGTATGATGAAAGATAAAGTGTAATAAGAAGAATGAGAAAAGAGTGTGATGTGAAATATTGAGGAGAGAGAAAGTATGATGAGAGAGAAATTGTGATGGGAAAAAAGGAAGAAAGTGTGATGGAAGATATTAAGGAGCGAGAATGTGTAATGAGAGAGAAAGTGTAATGAGAAAAAACAGAAAGAAAATGTGATGAGAGAGAATAAGGAGAGAGAAAGTAGGTGATAAAATGAGGAAAAGAAAAAAAATGATGAGAGACAACAAAGAGAAAGAAAGTGATATGAAAGAACAATTAAATAAATATATTTTGATATTTGATATTAAGAGAAAAATTTTAGTTTTAGATCAAGAGTATTTTTGGAATAAGGGAATATTTTGATTGTTGAAAATAGATTAATGACTCATTAAAGGAGAGAGACATGAGAATAAGTTATTACCCAATTATAAGGATTCATTCATTTATTTGTATTTTCATTCCTATAATTCAAACATCAACAATGATAATTAATAATTGTTATTCTCATTCCCACTCTTATTCCCCTAAACCAAACGTCCCCTAATTTTATGAGTTAAAAATGATATATACGTCATTTTTTATATATAATATAATTTTATGAATAAAAAATGACACATGCATTATTTTTTCATCTATTATTTTCTATTCGATTTTGAGATAATTAATTTTAATTTTAAAATCATCCATTAATGGATTAGATTTATCTTCCATCTAAAAATTTTAATAAAATAAATAATCAAAAAATGTCCACTGCAAAAAAAAATTTTCTTTCAATGTCAGTTTTGCTCTTCCAAATAAAAGATTAGACAGACCGGTTAAGTAAATAGAGTTGGTATCTTATTTAGATATATTATTTGAAAAATTTGTGACAGGCTGTCCATCTGGATTTATTTTTTATTTTATTATGACGATTGATAGAAAAATGTTATAAAATCGGATCGGCTTTCCGGAGGCCAGTAAAAAACAAAAAAACAAAAAGAGCAAATTTGTGACGCAACTAATAAGCAAAGCTTTTGCTGAATAAAAAAAGTTTGATTAGTTAGGATTACAACTTGGTCGGCTACTCGAGGCCAAATGTGATGGAGAAACACATTTTTTTTAATCTCCAAAGCATGATCAATGTCTTGTCATCATCGATAATATCAAGTGTGGAATTAATTTATCACCATCAATTTGTATATATAGATAAAATTTAAAATAATGGAGCTTATCATTAGATGAGTTGATGATGGCAAATTGATGGATTAGTGACATAAAAAAAACGGTTAGCACGAGGCTACGAGCCTAGCATTGGGAAATAGCATGTGTATACATTAGGCCATTGAGACTGATTAATTAAGAAAATTAATTAGGAGATTAGGCACATTAACCATGAGTATGTACATCATGAGTGATTTGGTTGTGCCTCCGAGACAATGGTACAATAGTTAGATCCTTTAATAGATAACTAAAAAATCTAAGATTCAAATATTAGCTATGATACACCGCAAGAGACTTTTTTCTTTAGTGAGAAGTGGTCTAAGAATACTGGCATAATCTGGATGGGCCTCTATGAGTATTTCTCTATTTACGCTGGTGGCATAGTATTTGATATCACTTCCATCTTGGCTATGCATCTTGACATCCTAAATGTCTCAGTCCTAGATTCTGATGTCGCCCGTTGCCCGGCCCAAGTTGTTGATATCCTTCATGTCTCGAATCCCGGCTTAGCCTGTGTCTTAGCCTTGATAGCCGACATCTCTTCCGGCTTGGTTTCAAATCCTGATGTCCCAGGACTCCGACATCCTCTATGTCTAAGATCCCAGCTTAACTTGTGTCTCAATAGTTGACATCTCATCTGCTCAATTTCAAATCATGATTTCGCCCATGGCAAGGCTCAGGTCACCGACATCCTCTATGTCTCAAATTATGACATCACCTATATCTCGATATCATATACTCTCAAGGCTATTAAGTATTGACCCTATTTCTTCATCCACCCTTAGCTTGGACCAACCCTCAGTGAGTCCCAAATAAGGTCGTTTCTCTCGAGAAAGGTGGACAACAACTGCAAATATTCTGACACATGAAACTAGATAAATAGGGAGGCAGTTACGAGGTCGATCGTCGGACCTGGACACTTAATGAATGGATAAGCAACCAACAAGTATCTATTCTCCTCACTAACGTATACAATGATGATTGATGATAGAGAAGCATGCGACATCTGATAGTTATATAAACCCAATAAGGTTAGCGAAGAAGGATTTGATTGCTCTACAACTCCATCATATTTTCCTCTTCTTCTCCATTACCTTTTTCCCCGCATACTCTCTCATGTAAATCCTAACTTGAGTATCGGAATGACCTATTAGGACTCATCGACATCAATCTAACCCTCCTTATGAGTACCTTTTAGGTCATTTCATCCTCCTCAGCGATAATCTCCAATGAGCATATGTATCAATCTATTAATTGTCTAGTGATTTGACTATCATATTTAATTGGAATAATGAGCATGAAGAAATGCATGTACAAAATATTTATCACATATGCACACTCAATCAAACACTCAATCAAATATCAATATCAATCTGAATCACGAATAAAAATGAGATTTTTTCTTTTTTTTTTTTAAATTTACTTTTTAACTTTTGATTCAGTAATTTTGATATATATAATTATTATATCCATGAGAGCATTAGTTACATCATAACGAGTATGATTTATAATACTAATTAGTTTTTAATGATATTAATATCTCCAATATATCACTGACAATTGTTTGTGTATACATCTGAATTACTGTTTTGCTAGACAACAAGATGTTACGGTTAATGACATCCTAATGTTGATCGGTAATTGTTATGACTAAATTATATTGTAATAATGGCCCCGGTTGACTCTGCCCACTTCCACGAGATCGATATCCAAGTTAATTTATAGCATGAAATCGGAGATTAATTATATAATAACGTGTTTAAGATCTAGTGAAATATTAGTCAAAAAAGATAAAAGGAAAAGTGGTATAGTGGAATGGCGGTTACTTTATCATCATCACAACTTTAATAATTAATTATTTCTTAGAAAATTAAATAACATGTGATTAGGTTTAAAAATATCAAATGGTAGATGGTGGTTTAAACATTATTTGTTAAAAAAGTTATTAGAGTTTTTTTTTAAATAGTAGTAAAATGATTGTAATTGGCAATGTTATTCTTGAGTTTTTCTTTTTTTAGTTCGTCTATGGAAAATAATTATCAGATTAGAATGATGATAGAAGTTAAATAAAGTCGTTTTGTATTAATCTTTGTCTTATTATTTACATGTAACAATTACGATAGAAAAGTAAAAAAAAACACAAAGAATAATAAATAAAATAACAAAGAGACAAATGGCACACACTAAACACATTGATTATTAATCGATTAATTCTCTATAATGATATACCCATTAATTGAGAACATGAATCAAATTAAAGTGAAAAAGAAGGATCGGAATAAATGTTGTTAATGGCGTACGTCCTACCTTTTTCATTCTTAACTAATTTAATTGCATTATTACGGTCATAAATATAGATCCACCAAAACTTAACCTATTAAAAAAAAAGGGTTAAATTTACTATACCATTTTTTAAAAAATCAAATCTCACGATTTATGGCATAAAAATAATAAAAATTAATAATGTTTTGACGAAAGTTTTTGTTAGAATGGAATGTGGTGGATATAAGAACACATATTTGACGTAGCCAGGTTAAAGATCTTAGTCAAAAGTTAAGCAGGTTCGAAAGTCAAAGTAATCACTTGACTCTGATTTTAGTCCCCCAACTCCTTCATATTGATCATCTTACTCCTACTTGGTCAATAAATTATTGAGGATCGTGTAGCCGACTAAAAGGAGGTTGAATAATTTAGATACTTCAAGTTGATTACTTCTCTATAAAGTTAATGTGCAAGCAGAAATACAAACTAAATAAATGAAAATAATAAGTAAAAAGAACATAAAA
The DNA here is from genome assembly GCF_018446385.1 of Zingiber officinale. NCBI lineage: Eukaryota > Viridiplantae > Streptophyta > Magnoliopsida > Zingiberales > Zingiberaceae > Zingiber > Zingiber officinale. Next base: position 1,822,364 of record NC_056004.1, read on the forward strand.
CTGTTAACACGTTCGACGTAACGTGGTTCGAAAATTACTTGCTCATATTTCACGGCTTGTCCTTGAGGTGGACGATCCCTTAATCCTTCGGTGGATTATTCTCCGACAATCTCCAGCTAGAACTATCCCCTTCTCGATGGAACAAACCTCTCATAATGGTCTCTTCCTCTTTACAAGATGAAACTTAGGTTTGGAGAGAAAGAAAAGACTTAGAAGCTTTGGGCAAAAACTTATGAGTTATTCAACAAGCATGAGTAACCTCATTCATGCCCAAAGCTCTCCTTAAATAAGAGGAGATAGTTGATCACAATATCAACTCATCTCGGCATCAGTTGACTGGTATATGGACCAGTCAACTGATGTAGTCGTTACATAGCCAACGACTCTCTGCAGAACTCATTTTTTTGCCAACGGCCATATACCAGTCAACCGGTGTCAACACCAGTCGACTGGTCTTCGCAACCGACGAGCACAGAACATTTATGTGCTCTTCGTGAATTTGGACTAGTCGACTGGTCCAAGTACCAATTGATTGGTACCTTATATTCACTCACACTCATCCTTTCCAGAGTCGCCCTTGAAACCCTCTTCCTCGGCCTTCGTCTCTCAAATGCACCCGAGCCCACGGCTCATCTTCGTCCTATCCTTCACGTTGCCTTGAAGTCTACTTTCCTCGGCTCCACTCCATTGCTCTTCGTTCAGCAGTCCCTCAGATGTCTTCCACACCATCCTTCACTGACTCAAGGATTTGAGCCCTGGAATGAGCTTCCGAAACTTGCCCGCATCAAGTTCCTCATGTGTTTCACCAAGTCCTACATGACTCAAACACATAAAAAATACATATGAAAGCCTAACTTAAACTCTTTGTCACATACATCAAAATCATGATTGTACCGATCAAATCTAAGTCGATTGCACCAACATAAACGTCTTCGGATCGGTTCACTAGACTCGATCAACTTAGTCACGTGACTCCTTCTACTCAATGACCTCTTTGACTCAATTTACCATACTCTTTTAACTCGGTCATCCTCTATTGGGACTTATAATCTACATAGTTTGTTGTACCGTTTTCCCTAGAGAACGTGGATACATAGTTGATACGGCGATAAAAGAGGCCCACCAAGCGCAGGTCAAATGCACTGACAACAGTTGACGTGGAAGTCAAAGTCTAGGTGGTCACCGTAGTCAACGATGGTCAATGGTCCCACCAAAGTTGGCCGAGCGGAAATCGACTCCAGCCGCCAATCTAGACTGAAGTGTCCATCTGCCAAGTGACTTGTCTGAGCAGAACGCCCGTCCAGCTAAGAGCATTACGGAAAGAACATTAGATGCTCATTACAGAATGGAGGAACGTTAAGGTGACCGGAGCGTTTGTCCGGTCGGGCGAAAACAATCTACTGACCAAGTCACTGGGAGAAAAGCAACAGAGGTTGACCGAGCGGAGATGTCCCGGCCGAGAGGCTACCCCGCTCGATTGAACAATGGGATCATTCTCGTATCTCTTAATATCCCTTTGGGAGGTAATGCCGTTGACAACAGGGCGCAATCAATAGGTGGATCGTACAACGGAAAATTCTACTGTTTCATTAGGGATTTGTATGCCTTGTTAAGGTATAGTGTTAGAGACACTTTTTTGACGTATCATTTCATAGGATGGTTGGGGAAACGTGCCCGTGCTTTGAGGAGTGTGCACGTCGCCCACTGGAGCACTATATAAAGAAGAGATCCATGCACCGGCGGAGATATGTGTTATTTATTATCCATGCTTGTGCTTTCACTGTTACTCCTCTTTCTTCTATCGTTCCGGTGACTGACTTGAGTGTCGGAGGGCCAATGTCGGGGCCCCTCCCTGCTCCGACACTAATGTTTCTTGTGTTAAAGAGTAGAGCAAAGTCTACATGTAGTCAACCAAGAAGCTACATCTCTAGTTAGCTTTCTTCATGATTTTCAGACAGGATCAGTAGTCGTTTCTCATGGAAGATGTGGGCAACATAGACGTTTCCTCTTGATGACGTGAGCAAACGTATGAGTAACGTAAAGACACAGCTGCAACCCTATATAAAGCCGCTTACTCTCGTGGGGTAGGTACACGCACATAATCATCTAAACTCTTCTACTTCTCCATAATTTTTACCTTTCCCTAGCTCCAGTACTAACTTGAACGTCAACGTGGTAACCTCGGCGATTATTCTAACCTCTAGTTGAATGTTACAGATATCTAAGGCGTTCTCTTCACGACTGAAGTATTCAAGATCGCTTCCTCAGCAGTTGCCTCCCGTCGACTCGCCATCACCAGACCATGATCTCGACAGGAACTGAATATTTTGATGATGATCTATTCGTATTATGGATGAACAAGTTTCATTGAGCATTATGCCACAGATTAAATGGTGGTAGGTATATTATACATAAGACAACGTATATGGATATCATTTCTTAGGTGAGAAAAGAAGACACTCATTTTCTTTCCTCTCGGTCTCTCGACCGATCATATCAATCTATGTCTCTATCTCTTTCTCATCTCAACTTGCGTTTCCTATTTGCTTTGGCCACTAATTAAGCTCGTGCATAACCCTAACTGTCTACAGCTGCAGCTATTGAGATCTCTTCTCGTGGCTCTTAATTTAATTGATGAAAAGGAATTAATTTGATTTAATTAGCCATAAATAGCTACAGTCGGGCATGGTTTAGACTTTAGAAGGTTTAATTAATTAATTAATTACGTTTACTTTGTTGAATTTGGAAAAGATCCAATATTTGCAACTTAATTATATCATATTGCTCCAATTAATTACCACCTTTCCTTTGTATTTATTTAATACACCATTATATATTTCTCACCTCTTCTTCTCAATTCGAGTCTTGCTTCCTTCTCAAATCTCAATTGCACCATCCATCCATCGATCGATCGGCCGTCTGGCCGATTGCCATGGACGACGACCGATCGGATCGCCTTTCTCTCAACCTCATCACCTCCCATGATCTCTCCGTCAGCAAAATTCGTCCACGGCCCTGCGCCGGCGGTAGTTTGAAGTTTGAAAAGTCAGATCAGTCTACGACGACGATGACGATCGCGGAGCCTTCTCTCACCCTCGGGCTCCCCTGCTCCACCGACGCCGGCTACGCGGCGGGTCCTTCTTATTCTTCTTCTCCTCCTCCTCCTGATCATAGCATGACGTCCTCCCTCGCCGGAGGACACGCCAAGGAGGAACTATTAGACGGAGCCGGCGCCAGGAAGAAGCTCCGGCTCACCAAGGAACAGTCCGCGCTTTTGGAGGACAAGTTCAAGGAGCACGCCACTCTCAATCCGGTTCGTCAATTTACTTGCAAAGCAAGATTCCGATCGAGTGCTCTGTAAATTAATTCAATCGTCCACAGAAACAAAAGGAAGCTCTGGCAAAGCAACTGAAGCTCCGGCCAAGGCAGGTGGAGGTGTGGTTCCAGAATAGGCGGGCGAGGTCAGATCAGTTTACTCTCTCCATCGATTAATATAATTCACATGCTCGCTAGCTCGATTAATTAAGTAATCAATTAATGAATTAATGAATTTCGAAGGACGAAGACGAAGAAAACAGAGGTGGAGCTGGAGTTTCTGAAGAAGTGGTGCGGGACACTCAGGGAGGAGAACCGGAGGCTGCGCAGTGAACTGAAGGAACTCAAATCCATGCAACCCCCGCCGCCGACCATGTGCCCGACGTGCAAGAAGGTGGACTCCAGCGTCTCCGGCGGAGGACACGTGACGGCGGCGAAATATTGTTACCCCTTCGCCCAGCACTCCTCCGCAGCATGCACGTAGGCCGTAGCATAAATATTGTTGAGTATACACACGCACGATCTGGATCTCCAGTTCATATACACTTGTGAAATTACGAAGACGTAATTAATTAAGAAATTCCGTTCGACTAATTATCCGCAGCCTCGTGCCTGCTGTTCATCTTTCATCAAATGCAATGTGCAATCGTATGTTTACACGGCACCTGTGACATCGAGGCTAGGTGTCATGCAATGCCAATGCCGAGAGCACGGCGGCGGCAGTGCCACGACTGTTAATTGCACCAGCTGCTGATGCGAATATTGCAATCTGATCGTCCTTATAAGCAACGTCGACACGCCGGTGAGTGAGTCGGGTGCATTTATTGAAGTGGTTGGAGGGCTGTCGGATTCAAGGCGATTTGTTCTTATCCATCCAAACGGATCCAGCGAGCGAGCTAGCTAGCTGTGAACGTGGATCGGATTGTGGGTGGAGCTGAAAGGGACTCGATTAATAATGAAGTGTGTTCTCTTCACTCACTTTCGGACCGAAGCCCCTCTGATAAATTAAAATAACGGAAAAGGCACTAACAGTCCTACTAATCTTTTAGGTCCTGGCCTAATCTTTTAGGCAGTCTATTCGTTTTTGTCTACTTCTGTCGGGGAAATGAAATTGGAGTTGAGGTCGTTAACGTTAGCTAATATTTGAACAGTGTTTGCTATCAATTTTAGGTCGACGAACAGCGGCATGAATAATTGCGAGAATGCTATTTTCTCTGACAAGTTCATCAATCTAAAGGAAAGCTAATGACTTGAACAGTCAGAAACAGTAGGGCTAGGCAACGTTGCGGATGGGAAACCGTAAAGAGTGCCGTGGAATCCAAAGATCCTCCATGTCCATTTTCTTGCTCAGCGAGTCAAAATCTCGACGCAGATTGCTGTACGAAGTGACGTTGAATGCAAGTCACTGTCTTAATAATGTAAGGTGAAGCCTCGGCCCAAGCCCAAACCCGATCCAATTTGTTGCGGCCCAATATGAATGTTTATTGTTTATTTGATTTAATGATAGAATTAAATACAAATTTATATTATTAATTTTCTTCTACGAGGTTATGTTAATCGCCAGAGTGGTGTCGCCCTTTTCGACGGTGAACGCCTGGGAGAGCCTCTTCGCCGCCGGCGTGAGAATCTCCAGCGTGTAATCGCCGAGAAATCCGCGAAACCTGAACTCTCCCTGCTCGTCCACCGTCCCCCGGGCATGCGACAGCCACTCCTCCTTCAGCATCTGCAGCCTCCTCCCGGCTTCGTTCACCTCCCCATCCGCGTTCACCAGGTGCGCCTTCTCGCGCCACATGAGCAGCTCCCAGAACCCCCAGAGCATCACGCCTTCCACCGCCGGGTGCGCCACCGCCTCCCGCAGCACGACCTCCAGGTCCTCCGCCCGCACGTACTCGTTCTCCGCCGGCACGTCCAGCTCCGTGAACCAGACCGGGAGCCCCAGCGCGGCCCCCAGCCGGTCCACGGCCGCTGCTATGATTGGTCCGACCGGAGCCCTCACGTGACCCTGCAGCCCGACTCCCCCCACCGGCGCTCCCCCTGCCTGCAGGTCTAGCACCTGCCTGATGTACGCCTCCGGCGACGCCCGCGTGTCCGCCGCCCCCTCCACGTTGTAGTCGTTCACGAACAGAGTCGCCGCCGGGTCCAACTCGCTCGCCGTCTTGAACATGCTCACGTGGACCTCCTTCCCCAGCCGGTCCTGGTAGAACGACCCGTGGAGCATCTCGTTGTCCACGTCGTAGTGCCGGAACTGGTCTTTGTATCGGGTGAGCAGGCTGTTGAGCCGGTTCTGCACCGCCGCGTTGAGGTCGTCTTTCCCGAGCGACTTCACCCAGCTCTGCACCGCGTTCTCCACCTCCCAGAAGATGCAGTGGCCTCGAACCTCGATCCCGTTCTGCTTGCAAAAGGCGAGGAGGTCGTCGGCGTCGGCGTAGTTGATCACGCCTTGCTGCGGCTCCGTCCAGTACCACTTGAGCTCGTTGCCGAACACCGCCCAGTTGAAGTTCTCCACGAAGAAGGCAACCACGTCTTCGTTCTCCAGGTTCATCCGCTCGATGCACGTGCCCAACGGGAAGCTGTTCTTGCTCTGCTTCACATGAACTATCGATCCTGGCGGAATGCCGTCGCCGGACTCCGATGGGGCGATCTTAAGCACCACCTCCCGCTTCCTGACCTTGTTGGTTAAGTTCTTGAGGTGCTTGAATCTTGCTTTGCGATCCACCGGAAAAATCTGAAGCCCTGCGACCATGAGATCGACTCCAGCCGAAGCGCCGCCTACTGAAATGAAGGCCCTCGACGCCGGCTTCTCGATTCTAAACGAACCCCCGATCTCGTACCATCTTCCGTCGCTGACCTCCACTTGGCCGCCGCTGATCCACTTCCCGTCCACGACGAGAGAGACGCCGACGATTTGCGCAATGCTAGTAGTGCTCCAGCCGACGCGAAGCCAAGCAGAGACCTGGTACGTGACGTGCAGCTGCAGCTTGTCGGTGATGGTCTGTGCCGGCCCCATCCATGTCGTCGTGCGATTGGTAGCGAGAACGTGCCGCCCGCTTAAGGGCGTGCGCGTGCCCAGCGACTCCCTCGCCATGGGAGGAAGCATGCGCGGCGCGCCGCCGGGGCTTACGCTCAGTTTGCAGGAACCGATGGCTAACCACCCGCTCAAGCCGCCGGGCCCGTCGGTGAGATCGCTGTTCTCGAGAAGATTGACGCCGTAAACCACATTCTGCGAGAAAAATTACATTTTGATGCTTCAAATCCGATAATTAATGAATAAAAAAAAATACGAACAGAGAAATCTGGAGGCGACGGTGGAGGGCTCTTCTCGGCGGGCTTGACTGCTACATTGTCCACAAGGAGATCAACGCCGGCGGGAGGCCCCTCGATATATACGAAAGCTTTGGAAATGGAGACGCTGAGGAGAAACTTGCCTTGCAATTGCACCCAATCCTTGTCCGAAGCTTGCAATCTGAAACCACAAGATCACCATCTTCAAATCTGAGGAACCGTGACATCACATAAACCTAAGATCTAATGCATGAACTCACTTTGCTACACGGACAAATTGGTTGCGGCCATTGGTTCCTTCAACGTAGACAGAGACGATCACGTCCGCCGCAGTAGCACTGCCCTGAATTCGAACGGCGGCGGCGACGTCGTACGCGAGCTTGCGTTGGACTCTGCCGGTGATCTCCTGCTGAATCCCGTTCCAATACTGAGTGCGTTCGGTCGCCACGGCGAAGTACTTCGTCCCACTCAACGGCAGCATGTTTCGGGTGGCCGTCGATTCCTGGAGTGCGATCTTGCATCCTCTCGCCGACCAGTTGTTGAGGCCGTCGTCGAAGCTCGGGTTCAGTATAATGTTCTGATCTCCATCATCGTTCAAGCTAAGTAGGTTCGATTTCTGTACCAATAACTAACACAAGTACACAACCAAATTAATCAAAAACTTTGATGAATGTAAAATCTATTTATCGTTCGAGAGGTTGGAGATAAAAGGAAGCACCTCCGAACCCAATCCACGATGGCTCGAATCAGCAGCCATGCAATCTTGCAAACTTTTAGAGGAGGAGCTTCGAGCGCTCTGCTATTATAATATCAAGTCCTGAAGCCAGATGGAATATATACACTTCACGAGAAGGTGAAAGAATCATACTGGAATTGCAAGCTAATTAACTTGAACATTCTCTCAAGTTTAAGCATGTATATCTCTGATCTGAGTGGATAATCTGGTATGAGATTGTTTTCTCAAAAAAGAAAAACAAAAAAAACTTAACCAACATATGCTTTTGCTTAAAGTGCCAGATTTCTTTGCAATTGTGTTCTTTATGGCGATTCCATTCTTGCGCGGCTTGTTGAAATAGTGCGTTCTATATGATGAAACTTCTAAGGCACTGGGCGGGTCATTGCCCTGAAAGAGCCTTGGAAATCAAGGGAACTGATTTATGCTACACCGATAGATCTAGTGCATCACTAAAATTTACTTCAACGCTTGATGGTTAATTTACATTAATTAAAAGGTTTACAGGGAAATGCTTCGAATTAAGCTCTCCTTCATCAATCATGACCCATAGCTGCTAAAGTCGGCACGCCTTTCACCTTTCTCAACAAAATCCACTAGAAAATAGAGATCGTTAGGACATGAGATTTCTGCTTTCCTTAAGCTACACTCTATAAGGATCAGCTTTCGTCATTTGATGCTAATCTCAAGAACGGCTTAGTATTTTCTCATCATCAGGTTTCTCTATGGTCGAGGACATGCCTGGACTAAAGAGGATTATTCATCACCAACAACCAGTTAGTTCACCAACAAGCATCACCAGGTTGTTGGTGAACTATGAATAACTTCAGATAAGCATTCACTTCAGATAACACAATCAAGATTCAATTAACATTGTGAAAAAAATATTCAGTAGAAACACAAGCAAAGGTCTTTTTCCTAGTGCTGTTAATTCCAGGGAATACATATATGAAAGTTTGCAAACACGCAAGTCAAGCCCAAACTAAAGAACAGCACAAAGCTGGCCTCATCAACTACCTACCTCACAGCATGTTTGTAGACTAAAGTTACGTCAATGAATGCAGATTAGCAAAGTCAGCTACTAAACAATCCAAACTTGAATGTAAGTGTCATTGGAAGAGTCTCATCATCTCCTCATGGAGAAGCAATTTGGTTCCTGATCCTACTTGATCTTCTCACCGGAGTAACCACCTCGTCGTCATCTCTAATGCCCTGTACAATAGGAACAAGAATTGATCAAAATAAACTTATTGATGCCTGACGGAACCCAAGACTATCTATCTAACACAACAGCTACCTTCTTTTTAGCAGAGAACTTCTCGTATGAAGTGAAGCTTCCATAAGACATTGAAGAGGAAGATACTGTAGAATCCCTCCTCAGCCTTCTCTTCTCGTGGCTTAAAGTCTCTTCTTCGTTGTTCTTGCTAGTGGTTCTATGCTGGATAGAGGTGCTTTGCCTCAAGCTGCTGCTAAATTCCAAAGGACCAGATTCTGCTAACAGTGTATCCACTGGGGTATTTTCATAAGGTGATCCTCTAGCATGTCCGTAGCTCTCACTACTGCCGGATGCAGATTTAGAGAGCACCTCCTTTTCTTTTGGTACCTCAAGCTCATTCACTGAAGGTGTGGGCTTCTTCTGCTTCATAATAAAAAACATAATAGATGCAACAAGCAGAAGAATGGCCAAGCATAACCCTATTGCCACTTTACCATCATTTGTATAGGCTGAAAGTGCATGCAACTCATGAATACTAGGGATCCCTTCATCATTCGATGCCAAAGGAGTCTCCTCAGCAATAGAACACTGTGTTTGAGAAGCCGAGAATACACTCGCACTATCAACTTGACTTTCCGCCGCTTCATGTTCAATCGCAGAAACAGGAGGATTATCCTGTCCATTTCTGGGCTGTTTCACCTCAACAACATGCTCATATTCATCATCAACTCCACGCACTTCCATTTTGTTGCTATCATCCTGGACAGTCTTCTCCAAACTCTCAAACTCAGAAAGACTAGATTTTTCCATATCTTGGTGAAGCTCAGGCCCAGTTTCTGCCTCCAAAGTGTCATCATTTTCATCCAAATCTTTGGCTAAATATATTGCATCACCACTCTCATGGCCGGCCAATGTTTCATCCCATGGCTCTCCTAATGGAACGTCTAATTCAAGTATTTCCATAGCTCCATCAAAAGGTGTGTCCACTTCATTGCTCACGGCCTCATCTTCTAATGGTACATCAACTTTCAGATAAGTTTGCTCCATTTCACTACTCTCAGTCCTATAGTCTAATGGAACACTGAAAGGCTGCCCCTTTCCAGTCTCCTCGCTAATCAGCTCGTTGCTTGGAACTGTTCCACTATGGATTATGTCTAATCTCTGCTCTAAATTTGAGGATGTAAAATTAGCTAGGAAAATGGGACCAAATTCTTGCCTGGGCATGGCATTCACTCTGGTACGATAAGCAACAGCTTCAAATGACCAAAGACCCAATCTCCGACACACTTCCGCAAGATTAACAGCAGATATATATTCACTCATATGCAAATGATCGATGGCTTGTCTACTTGTTGGGAGTTTCAATACTGTAGGTGACAGAACAGGATATCCTCCAAAGGAGCCAAGTAGGCAAGCAATGACAGAGACAAGGAGACAGGAAGCAAAGGTATATTTCAAAAATGATCGACCTACACCGCTCGATTTGATTTTGGATTCAGATTCAGAAGCACGGATTGCAGCAATATCTTCTTCATCAGAGGCGGCGGGCACGTCCTCGCATTCCTTCTGAAGATTAGAGGACGTTTCTTCCTCATTTTGCTCCTCTGAGTTATCACAGCTCTCAGATGAAAAGCTATCCTCTAGACGCTTGCCGTCACCCACCTCAATTAATCCACTCTCATCAAGCCAATACTGCTCGATGCGTGGATTCGGCCTGTAGTGAAGGAACTGCGGCCTTGGAGAGAGGTAATTGGTGTGAGGATCATAAGGAGGAAGAATTGGATCAGCATCCAAAGAAGCAATAGCAGCTGTTGTCGTGGATGTTGACCGAGAGAATGAGCAGGGGGAGGATAGCGCACCAGAGACTCGATGATTCTTGACCTCGAGTTCTACATCCTCTTGCTCGCTGCATATTTCTGATGAATCACCAGCCTCCCACAAATTTTGATTTAACAGAGGGCCGGCACCAACTTCCCTTTCAGCAGGAGCCTCCTCCATTATGACCGGAGACTCATCAGGAAGCGATGAGAGAGAAGATCGGACGGAGGATGCGACGGCTGCCTCATTCTTCTCAGCAAGAATTTTCCGCCTGGGAGACGCTGTGACGGCTTTAGAAGCGGCGGAGATCGTGGGAGACATGAAGTTCTTTCCCCCAGATTTGGAGGAAGAAGAAGACACCGCCTTGGTGGCCATCGGCCTGGAGGCTCTGTTGAAGTCCCTCTCGTTCTCCTTGTGAGCAGACGCACGTGGAGTCGGGGAAGGCGATCGGCAACAGTGATTCCTCAGGGGGGAGGACTCTGCGATCGATGATCGACAAACACACCAAAGATTAAAACTTTCCCTCCTAAAGATGTAGTCAGATTAAACAGGGTGAATCAAGAAGTGGGTTGCGGTATCTTACCGGTGAAGGATGATGGGATGGAGGAGCAGCTCTTCCTGGAGATGGCCATGTCGGGTGTTCTTGGCCTTGATGGATTGGGAGAAGGCGATCTCGCACATGTTGCAGCCATGAGAACGGAGATTAGAGAACGCAAGAGTTCTTCTCTCTTTCCTTTTCCTTCTCTGTAGCTACGTAATAGGGAGATCAGGAAGGTGGTGAAATAAAGAAGGCACAAAATCAAGTGACATTGTAACGGCTATATTTATTTCCACTTTAATTCTAAAGATACGTTGTGAGGCGTTGGGTATGTCTGAACTACCGGGACCGATTTTCCAAAGCTACTAGAGAGGCGGGTAGGCAGTGGGTAATCAAATATTGTTACTGCATTGCTTCACATCGAATCATACGTGACCGTTGAGATTTGGCTTTTTTAAACTTTAAATCGAGGACCCGCATTCGACCGTTGGTAGTGAAGATCCGACCGTTTCCCCGCTCTAATCTGGAGATGATATACCTGTCATAACTAATATTAAATGGAAGTAAATCTATAAATTTTAACTACGAAAATCATCTGCTAAAATTCTTCAATCAATTATAGTAGATCGGTATTTCTAGATAAATGATTTCATAATCATGTCTGCAGTTTTATAACTAAGCAATTTGGAGAACAACAAAGTTTTAAGCATGAATGCTTAAGTTGTCAGGTGATTGTCACATATTAGCTCAACGATAACAAGGAAAATAGATCTTTAGGTCGGAGATGCCAAAACACACTCTGGCCAAGATTGATAAGGGGAACGATAACTTGATGGTGCCGATGGCACCTATATTGATATCAATCACTCTTTGTGATGTCCTTTGGTTGATGTGCATTCCATTGTAGCAACATCCACACAATTGACGTCCCTAAAGGAAAAAACAAAAAGGAAAGTCATGTAAGCCAACATAATCAGACATGTGAATGTTGAATCCTTATTCATATGGTGCTTGATGATGTATAAAACTTTAAAAATCGAACTATGTAATGTGTAAATGCTTGGAGCTTGATGAATATATTTGGCATCAGAAGCTAAAGTTTGAACTCCTTGAGTAATCTGGTCACAAATTGATGGTGTGATGGGAAAGTTGAGAGCCATAAACTCACGGACTGTCATTATCATTTTCTAATAGTAGTTATTCCAAACATTAGCATTCTCTTACAATCAAGTTTTTCAGCAATTTCCACATTTCCTTTCTGCATATAGGCATAATAATTGAAATGCAACTTATTTTAGTTTCTTAAAACTGACTAATAACAAGAAAAATCTTTCTATAAATTTTTATAGGCTCAGGAAGCGTCTCCACAAATAGTAGGAGCCATGATGGTGGGCGTTGGATTAATATGTTACTTTCAAATTATGCAATGTATCAAAATTCATGTATCAGCATTTCAAAAAGTACTTTCAAGGTGTTAACAAGTATACTGATACATTCAGGTATTCTAGAATAGTTTTTTAACGATTTAACCATTATGTGCTGACAATGGGTGAAGTATGCATTGCTAAAGCTGGAAGAGGATATGTGGCATTCAGGACTAGGGTAGAAACTTTTGGAGCTTGAGTGACTAGGGAGTGTCATTGTTGGTTCAAACGAGGAAAGCATGGGCGCTCAAATAGGAATGTTCGGTCCTTGACTCCTTGCGAAAGATACTTGCCTCTTGTTCATGACAAAGATGAGCTCCCGATGAAGGATGAGATCGCTGCTCATTCGTAGACAAAGGATGAACTCACAACGAAGTCCATAGGATTTGGGGCTCTTCGCATGGTAGTCGATGGGGAGAACAAAAATGTGACTCATGCCGATTGACATGAAACAAAATTTGAAAGTTTGCAAAGAACATACTGTTTTTGGCTTGTCTACTCTGTCTACATATGGCTAATCTTATATAACTTCACTTGTAATTTTTATTAAAATTGCAACTTACATCTATGATCTATTCAAGTAGCTCCAAAGAATTATTCAATCAACACTTGATGTTGTAGTTCCCTTGTCACCCCAATTAACAAGGTATCACAATTAAAGCAAACTAAAAAGCTATCTGTTAAAACTCAAAAGCATCCTTATCCAAAAATTTGATATATGCGTGTAAAGGGGTAAGTATTTCCTTCATAGAAAATTTTGTACACCAACTAAAATAATTCCACTTGATCCCAACAAAGATCATCTAAAACAGATTATAAACATGAAACTTTTAGGGGAACCAATGCACCGTATGCCAAAATAGGAAATCATGTAATATATAAATAACCACATTGGATAAGTGCAATGCAACAAACAATATTGGTGAAATAAAAGTAAAGAGATTAGGAAGACCTACCAGCAAAGATCCCAACGGTTGTCAGATTTGATGCAGCCATTGTGTCATAAAATAAATATTCAGTAAGAAAATGCCCAAAGGCATATATAAATGATAGGAAGGTAGCAGCATAAAGAGGCTTGTTCTCAAGATTGAATGCACAGAGAAAGCAGAGTGTGCAGGTCAGAAGTGTCCAAACCCCAAATGTCCGTCCATGAACATCGGTCACTAGATGTAAAACCAACATTGCAATTAGAAACAATCAGTATTATTAGTATTATTGCAAATAATAATTGCTGTAATATAATGGACTCTTAGTTCCTTCCATAAACTATTTTCAACAAATACATTTGGAACATGAAAAACAAATATTTCCAAAGTAAATAGAGATACAGCAATTTATTTGGAACTAAAAACGCAATGGATAAAAAGGTCAAAGTTACTCAAGTTACACTTCATTCTATAGGTGCTAATGCTTTATTTACTCAAATTCCACCATGTCAAAATGATCAAGTATAACAAATAGCCGTGACTTAAAATACAGACACAGCAAGTTTTGAGCTTTTCATTAAATAAGATTTATTCATATACTGAGAAAATAAATGTGAACAGATAACCATACAGATTAAGCAGGGAATTAGTCTTAATCTATATGACAACAACAATAACAACCAAACCTTTATCCCACTAAGTGTGGATATATATATAATTTGGAATCTGATACATCAATCTTGTCTCTCAATATTCAAGTCTATACAACTAGTAATAATATTCAAATTGATCTATATCATTTATTTTAAAATTCCATTGATTGATGTTTTCTAAAATCTCCATCTATCTCTTACGCCAGACATTCTAAATTTATTTTAAAATTGCTATGTAATATTACTTTAGTTCACAAAACTACATACTTGGACAGAGTAGACAAGACAATCGTGTTTATGTTGGAAATGTAGCAGTCCAGGCAAGTAAGTGATTGACACAACTAACCTCCGTTTGTTCCATTGAGAGAATATCTTGCAAGAGTAACTACTCACATTGCCATGCACCCAAATTTTGTTATCCTACCATTCATAAGAGTCCCTCCAATAATTGATACTCTTGCTAGGAAAATATACTGGAGATGAGATAAGGCAAGCTACAAATGTTTAGGTTCATGAAGGACCAACTCACATCTAGCGAGACAGAATGTCCATCACCTAGTGACTAATGGCCACTAAACCAGAGGATCTTCCATCATACTGAACAACAAACTTTGCCAACCACAAACATTTCAATTTTGCATAAGAAAAAGAATAAACAACTTGCCATGGGTCCAAAATCACTGGTTATCACTCCATCAGATTGAACTCAAACTCCCAACAATAGCATCCATACTGACAGATCACTCATAGGAAATTACAACCCAAGAGTACTTGTTAATTGCGATTTTACAAATGTCACAATCTAAATCAAAACTAATGAAACTTTGATCAAAATCAGGAACGGCAAAAGAATCGCTTTCAATTTCACAGACCTCTCAATCACTTACAGGAAAACAAAAACGAGCTCATAGTGAGTTCCTTAGCCACAAAACATCACTTTCGGCCCTAAGAAGATCCATGACTTTGATTTCTCTACATACCGCGAGCAACGGTGTCCATTTACTCTAGCACATCTCCTATTGCAATAATCCACGGACAGGAAAAGGAGCATAGCACAGGAAACCCATTGGCAGCAAAGCATCCGAAACTGATCTAACAGACGTAGGCGGAAAGTATAGAAGAGAGGAGAGGAAATACTTTCGGTCTTCGAGAACACCGCCATGCGCAGCGCCCAGATGTCGAAGAAGCCAAACCAAACTGAAGCGAGGCGTAGAGATCCCACCAGCATCAGCCACCACCCAAGCGCCTCCATCTCTCCCAAGCCTCAACTGAACCCTCGATCCGAGCAAAGAGACGAACAGTGGAAAGGGCAGCAGAGTCGCTGTTTTGTGAACTAGCCATGTTCGGCGCTATAAACTACACACATCAGACAACAGATTTGGGCTCAGAGGAGAAATGAGCCCAAGGCCCACAAATCATTCCAATAAGGGCTGTTTGCTTTAGCAAGGAGAATAGGAATGGGAATAATATTAATGGAGAATGATAATGAGTATCATTACTTTAATGGGACTTCTATCATTAAAAAAGATGTTATTTGGTTATATCCTATTTGGGAATAGTAATGGGCTAATAATTATTTTTTAAAAAAATCCCTACATTATATATATTTGTCATTTAAGGTGAGGATTTGGACCTTTTCCATTAAAATTTGAATATTTAAACAATCCCGAGATAAGAGATGTTCCTTTTATTCTTTTATTTTTTTATTTTTATTTACTTTATATAATATTATTTATGCGTTCTTATTACACTTTATATAAAAGTATTGTCTTCATTATAACAAATAATGTCTACCAGAAAAATGATTTAAAATATAATTTTTAATTATTCCCAATTTTTAGTTATGTCAACTAAATAAAATATTTCAAAATATTAGGAACTGATGTATATTAACTAGGTTAATATCACATACTTTGTTTATAACATATAAATACAAAATAATAGCTTCAAAATATCCCGACAAAACACTGTGTATATAACTAGGTTAAGAAAATCATTTGTATTGCAGTATTTAAAGTCCACCAAATAATAATAAGCTTTCAAATTAAAAATTAACTTTTGGTTAACTTGCACAGGTGTGAGATTAGATTTTTTTCGCAAACTGAAAACTACAACATGATGTATCTCGTGAGACTCTTAGACCATGAGGTCTTGAAATTACATTTTGAAGTACATATATAACCATCGTGTGCTAAGCCCTCCTATCCTAGTAATATATATATGAATTTCATATTTAGATAACAAGCCTCTAAGACATTTGTTGAAATATATCATTTTCTTGTGCGATATTAAGACTTCTCTTCAATAGCTGGTGTAACTTTAGTCAATGTCTCATCTAAAGCTCCTAGATAGTCCTACCAATTCCAAAAGAGATTTTTGAGCAATATTTAGAATTAAAATTTTCATATTAATGTGATATATATTTTAATTATATTGTTCAAGTATATGAAAACACTTCCATCTTTCATCTTGATAATTTTGAGTAATAGGCTTTGACTTCTTAAGTAAAATATCATGTAATCTCATAATTGCATAAAGAATTTGATGGAATCACCTACTCACATTTTCTCTACTCGTGAAAATAGTAGACTAATTGTTTTACTTTTTTTTTTACAATGAGCCAAGGTATAGATAAATATTATCACAACCTCCTCTATAGATACATTCTTACTAGATTTTAACCCTCCAATATCTCTTATCATATCACACAATATTTTAAAAGTATCTCTGTTCATTCGAAACTCACTAATACAAACATCATCACAGTTATAATCAAACTAATTAACTAAACATTCATCTCATTCAACTAATAATTTTCTCTTCCTTAGTTTTGATCTCATAAACCTTATTTCAAAGATACTAAGATAGGATTACATAGTAGATGACAAATAAGAAAATCAGTATATTATTGGTTGTTTGTTGAAACAATAAAATTTTCTTTAGTTTGTGTCTTCAGTTAATTATAGGCGAGCCATTTTAATCTACACACAAATAAATTGATAGAGTAATTACAAAATTAATACCATGCACCTAGTTATTAGGTATCTATTGAAAATATTATTAGTAATTCACAAATTAGTAATCATATTGAAATATCATTTCCAAAAGTTTACATTTTTTTTGTTTGTAAGCCTACAAACAAGATATCATAGTTCGATTACTACATTTCATATCAAAAGCCAAAAATCAATACAAGCATTGAAGAAAGAATTCCAAAAGCTTTTGGAGCTCTAACTGATCTATTGATATCTCAAGTGTAGTTGATCAAATAATGTAAGATGATTGTCAATAAGATAAGGATAAAGATAGTGATTCTCCTCCCACAAATGTAATAATCTTTTCTTTCTTTGTGTGTGTGTGTGTTCTTGACTGTAGTCAATTAACAGAGTAGTTTAATTATGCACTTTTTATGGAAGTGATAGAATGACAGTAGAAAATATAAGTCCAAGTAATTTGGGAAATGATTCTTTAAAAGAGGACCCAAGAAAAAAATGGCGAGAAGGAATTCTTTGCTTGATAAAGCTATTCTTCACTCCTATGACAATATAAACGAAAATTCCTTCTTTCTCTTACTCGGTGTAATCCACCAAGTGATTTTGAGTTCAAAGATGATACTGTAATAGAAACTGCAATCCCTTTGAAGAACGAAAAGCTACCACTGAGATCTTGGCGAATAAATTCACAAAATACCACCAATTTTCCAAAAGAAGAAAAAACAAATATTCCATGCTAGGCAAGCAAAGCTTCACGACATATATCATGTAGATTCGACGATGCCAAGAAAATAAGGGAGACTGAGAGAGAAAACAAAAAAAAAAGGAATACTTACAGAGAGAGAGGAAGTGGGTTTTGATAAGTTGGCGGTGAAGGTGATGGCAGGGATGATGGCGACGAGGACGACGGTGGTGTTGAGGGTGATCGAGCGGTGGATAGGGTAGAAGAGACAGTAACTAATATAATATATTAGGGGAAAAAGAAAAGAGAGATTTAGTAGAAAAAAACAAGAGTGGGAAAAGATGGGTTCAACGTGTTTTTTTTAATCGGGAATGAGTTTCAATAAAGTGGTTTTAGTGGGTGATCCTATCCGAAAATCGTGGAGATGATAAATTAGGGATGTGCTGCTGCATTGACTAGATGTAGATCTCGCTCTGTTATGCAATCACAAGAAACGTTAGTGCTGAGCCAGAAAAGGAGTCCCTAACATTAACCCTTCGACGCTCAAGTCAATCACTGGAAAGAGGAAAAAGACGGAGCAACAGTTGACACAGGTGTGATAGTGAATAATGCGTACCTTCGTCGGTGTATGGACCTCCTTTATATAGTACCTTGGTGGGTGATGTGCCCGTTCTTTGAGTTATGAGCACGTTGTCCAATTGATTGTGGACACGCTCTCCAATTTATCCAATGAAAATACCTGTCAGGAAAGTGCCTTTAACACCCTACCTTAACAAGACATGTATATTTCTGACAATACAGTAGAAGTTTCCATCGTACGATCCGCCTGTTGACCATGTCGCGTGTCAGCTGTACGATCTACCAAAAGGATATTGAGAGATACGACAATGATCCTATCGTTCGGCCGAGCGGGGTGACCGATCGACTGAGACTTTGCCGATCGATCGACCTCCGCTGTTCTTCCTTGGGTTGGTTGCGTATAGTAGCTTATTATCGCCCGACTTGACCAACGCTTAGTCGTCCCAATGGTCCTCTGCTCCGTGATGAGTGTCTCATAATCTTGGATGTACGTGCGTTATGCTCGGACTAGTCCTTTGTCGGTTAGAAGCTTTCGTTTGATTGACCACTGCAGTAGAGCTCCGCTCGACCCCTTGTTGGTGAGCTCATTGGTCCTCTAGCGCTGATCTCCTTGACTTTGACCTCGATATTGACAGTTATCTCCATCCTTTGACCTACACTTAATGAGCTCCTCTTTATCATCATATCAATAAAAAATGAATAATTATCAACAAATAAGAAATAAAACTAATATATAAATATAAAACCCTCAAATCAACCATCTTTTTTTTCCATTCCTCATTTATCAAACCATTAGCCTTAAGAGTATTTTTAAATTTTTTAAAAAATGTAATATATTTTTTATAATAATAATAATGAGGAGGGGGGAGGGGGTTGTAATTTCATATGATTCGACATCGATCACTTTCAAATTTTTATAAGATTCTGCACTACGATTTAGATTAGAAAAGTGAAAAGGAAACAATATTTGGCATACCTATTGTTTTGTGAAGGCTTGGTAGGCAATTTAAAGAATGCACGAAAAGTAATATATAAATTTATTAACTTATTTTTTCAAAATAAAAAATATTTCAGATTTATCCTCTTTTAAGAGCCCAAGCCAGGCGTACTTTTTTCATTGAACCGACAGAACCAACATAACTACTCGGCCAATGATTCGAAAAGAGCTTTGTGGTTCATGTGGAACCGGATAGATCAATAGTGGGTAAAGTTTCGGGGCATTCGCAACGCTAATCCGCTATTGCCTCTCTCATCGTGCCGTTATAATCCCCACCATTCCCCATGGTCTAACTGTCTCACCGCCTTTCATCGCCCATTCACGACTTGCTTTGTTGTAGCGTTATCTTCTCCGCTCAAATTGGAATCGAGAAACCCTAATGGCAAGCATGACTTCCCCCGTCTCTCGTCTCCTCCGGCGTGCCATCGCCAACGCTCCCAGTCGCCGCCTTTCCACTGCAACCGCCGTCGCAGCGTCGGAAACACCTTTGTCCTCTTTGCCGAAAGAGGACGAGGCCGGGACCATATCGATGAAGGGCGTCAAGATATCTGCCCGCCCCCTCTACCTCGACATGCAGGCCACCACCCCTGTTGACCCTCGCGTCCTCGATGCTATGCTCCCCTTTTACCTGGCCCGATTCGGCAACCCTCACTCCCGCACCCATCTCTACGGCTGGGAATCCGAGTCTGCCGTTGAGGCATCTCGCGCCCGAGTGGCCGCCCTTGTCGGCGCTGATCCGAAGGAGATTATTTTCACCTCCGGCGCAACCGAGTCCAACAACATCTCCGTCAAGGGGTTCATGCGTTTCCACCACGCCCGCAAGCGCCATGTAATCACTACGCAGACGGAGCACAAGTGCGTTCTCGATTCGTGTCGCTACCTCCAGCAGGATGGTTTCGAGGTCACCTATCTACCTGTCCGCCCCGACGGCCTCGTTGATCTCGATCTCCTTGCGGATTCTATCCGCCCCGACACTGGTCTCGTCTCCGTCATGGCCGTCAACAACGAGATTGGCGTCGTGCAGCCTCTGGAGGAGATTGGCCGCATCTGCCGTGAGAAAGGCGTTGTCTTCCACACCGACGCTGCGCAGGCCCTCGGTAAGATTCCCATCGACGTGGAGAAGATGGGGATTGGGCTCATGTCACTAAGCGGGCACAAGATCTACGGTCCCAAAGGCGTCGGCGCTCTCTATGTCCGCCGCCGACCCCGTGTACGGATTGAGCCCCAAATGAGTGGGGGCGGACAGGAGAGAGGCATACGTAGCGGCACAGTCCCAACCCCCCTTGTCGTTGGAATGGGCGCTGCTTGCGAGATTGCAACGAAGGAGATGGAATACGATAGTAAGAGGATATCTGCACTACAAGAAAGACTTTTGAATGGAGTCAGGGCGAGGCTGGATGGAGTGGTGGTGAATGGGAGCTTGGAACATCGATATCCAGGGAATTTGAACCTCTCGTTTGCCTATGTAGAAGGGGAGAGCTTGCTGATGGGGCTGAAGGAGGTGGCAGTGTCCAGTGGGAGTGCTTGCACGAGTGCCAGTCTTGAACCCTCCTATGTCCTGAGGGCCCTTGGTGTGGACGAGGACATGGCTCACACATCTATCCGATTTGGTATCGGCAGGTTCACAACCGAAGGCGAGATTGACAAAGCAATAGAGATGACAGTGAAGCAGGTCGAGAAGTTGAGAGAGATGAGCCCTTTGTATGAGATGGTCAAGGAGGGCATCGACATAAAGAGCATTCAGTGGGCACAACACTAATTGTAGGGAAATATGTTCTTGCTCACATATAAGTAGCAATGGTGAAAGTGTAGAGAAGATAAAGAGCAACTTTACAAATTCTGAGGAACCAGTGTTTAAGCTGTCCTTGTTCTCTGCTGGAATTCAGGTTCCACAGTTTTCCTTTGTCTCTTGATCTTTGCTATGCTGATGTATGTCAAAGTCTGTTACGTGATGATTTCTCAGCACACATGGAGTTTTCTTGTTTTGTATGAACTAAATATCTGCCTACTGTTTTTTAAAAGGTTTTATGTGGTAAAAGATCCATGGCATGTAGACACCGATCTATGTTGGCGTGATAATATATTTGACTCAAAATTTGCTTGTTGGACATTGCTGTCTATCGTGTTTGTTTCTTCTTTATTTTGCTCGGGGTGAAGCTTGGCTTTCTTGTTGAAATAACACATATTTACTCGGTATGTTCTCTGAATTGCAATTTACCTTTAATTGATGCTTCATTACCGGTACGCTAACAGTGGCATCAAGTAACTTCATCAAACATGAACTTCTACCTAGAAACGTAATGATATATGAATTCCGAGGAACTCTGGCTGGAGAAAGTCTCAAAGTCGAATTAATTGGTTTTCTAAAACATGAGATTACAAGCGTGATAACAAATACACAGAGATATAAGTCTTAAATACAAAGCACTGGACACAATTTTCTTCGATTATGAACCGAGTTTGAGCAATTCGCCTTTCCTTGTGCATTTATCTGCATCAAGCAAGCATCAATGAAACAATTAATCGCATTAGAATTCCATTCTATCAAATCTATAATTAGTAGAAGAACAGGGCGTTTTCATCATCCAGTAGAACGATGGAAGTAAACAATGTTTGTTGCAGGGGAAAATAAGCATATTTGGGGATGTGATGGGGAAAGATTTATCTATCTCACCTTCGTCAAGAAGGTTACACGTCCTTGGCGATGAGATCGCCGTTGATGAGCTCCCTGTAGGCGGCCACGGGCCAGATGAAGCCACGCCAGAGCAGCCTAGAGGCGAGCGGCACGTCGATGATGATCTCCTTCATGGTGGGCTTCTTGTCGCCCCTGATGGCGATGAGGTAGCTCCGGCCGACCCAGCCGATCCAGCCGGCGATGTAGAGGAAGAGGAAGCCGGGGGTGATGAACTCGCCCCAGTGCCGCTGGTCGCCGCTGACGATGAGGTGCGGCAGGCCGTCGGAGCCACAGAGGAGGCCGAACTTGCCGTAGTTGTCGAACCGCCGTTTGGTCTTCTCGATGGTGGCGTTGATGGCGAGCGCCGGGGCCGAGTCGGGCGCGTACTTCTTCAGCGAAGCCTCCAGCTTCTTGATCGACTGCTTCTCGCGCTTCGCGAAGGCCTTGGATTCCTTGCAGGGGGTGAGGCCGGCGATGTCGGCGACGGCGGGGGGAGGGGCGGCGGCGGAGGAGAGGAGGATGGAGGAGAGGGCCACGGCGGTGGAGAAGGCCTTGAGGGAGGAGGCGACGGAGTCTTCTCCTCCGTGTGGCTGTTGGGGAAGAGAAGAGCAAGTGATGGAGGAGAAGCGAGGCTTAAAGGCAATAGCTTTGGGCTTCAGAGAGAGGGATTTCGAGAGGGTGGGGATGGACGACAGGGAAGCCATTGCACCTGCTCTCTCTCTCTCTACTTCTTCTCTTTGCTCTACGTCTTGTTTGTTTTTGGCACACAAACTTTTGATCCGTCTCTTGCTCTTGTTGAGGGAGAGGGAGATGAGAGAGAAAAGGACATGAGTGGGGAGGGAAAAGGATAAGATGGGGAAGGGAAAATGATGAGTTGGAGGTTGGGGATTGGGGGATACAGTGGAGCTAAGATTTTTGCTGCAAAATTGTGGTTGCCAGAAGCCTATTTTGGATATTTGTTAACTTAATATGTATGAAAAATGGAAAAAAAAAAAAAAAATCAATTCTAACACAACTTTATACATCTACATATACATATAAATCGTGCCTCATCTAAGCTAACATTCATGAAAAAGATAAAATATCATTAAACAAGAAATCAGGTATACAGAACTATCACTCATCGTCGCTGAAGCAAGAGTGTACAATCACAAGGCCGATTCACAAATTTCAATCCTAACACAGGCAAAAGACAGGACCTTATTACAGTCGCCACAATTTATTATTGTAATTTCCAAACTGTACCAAGCTGTTCTTGCCAAAGAGTTCATACTTAGACCAACTCCAAATAATCGCCCAAGGATCTTGAATAACCATCCAAAATGCCTACTAATCTTTGTTTGATTTCTTGGAGCAGATTTGCCAGTCTCGCATGGCAGAATCTAAGCTTAGGTAACATGAGCAATTAAAACTTCAGTAACATGGAGGCTTTCATGATGACTGATTACAGTTGCAACCTTCAATAGCAGAATCAATGTGAGTGTTGCAGGGGGCACTCGAATAAAACTTCTGAAACGCAGAAGAAATGGAATCAACTTAAAACTTCACTTCATCGACAAATTATAAAAACAAGCCTATAATGTAATGTAGTATTTTTAGCTCAGTAAGCTCTCCCCTCTTTCTCAATAGTATCTTCAAATATTTATGTGGCAAAAGGGGAAATCGCTCGCCCTCAGCGCCCCCGCCGCACCCGACCCAAGGCCATCACGAGGGAGGTAAATCACAGCATCCTGAGCGAGCATGTGGCAGGTGGGGTGAGTTGCACAGGGACCGGGGATTTACGCCCCGATTACCCTGAGTTTCGATCCCGCGACTTCATGTGGCAAGCATCCCACCACATACCAACTCGGATGATCTGTGGGGTCAGTATCTTCAAATATTTAGAACAATAAGCAAGTAGTCTTTTCACATTAAATTTGCAAATATTCAGTCAAATATATTAGCATGGTAAGAGTTAGTAATTGACTCATTAAAACTAATAATCTCTGTTCGGCAATTTTTTAAGGCTAAAGGATTATCTAAATAGCAAGGTGATGGAAATGTATTTTTTGAAACTCAAATGCACCCGACAAAATATGTTGAAGTGTCAACACCTTCAACCCTTTTTTAAAGTCTACGTTGATCTCTTCTAGAATACACAAGTAATCATGCCGTAAGGGCAAATGTTGTATATATTTTCTAATAAAAGAAAGAAAAAAAATATCTACAAATGGTTATTGTCCCTTTGGATGAGCTGATGAGGTACTCTCTACTCTCTAAAAGGCAGAACTTATCACTCAAATTGCTAAGAACAATATGGAGGATTCTTCATCTGTTGTGCTTTGAGTTTGGTTCCAAAAGTTCAAAGAGTTGTTGAGAAATGCAAGCTTGATGATTTTACAAGATGGACATTGTATTCTGACTCTGAGGGCAGAGTTTTGAGAAACTGTGCTACATCAAAAGCAGAATTTTTTTACCTTAAGATAATTTTCAAGAAGTGCCTTCCTTGCCTAACTTAATTCTTAAAATTCCAATTCTATCTCCTTATATTAACAGCAAATGTCATAAAGGTGTTTTAATAATTAAACTGTTTGGACCTCAACTCCAAAGTATGGCAGTGTTTGCGAACCTTGAGGTTAGGAATTCAGATTTGTCTTGTGAAATTGATGCATTTGAGATTGGTTTGCCAAGTTAATGGAGGATTTGAATAGATTAGCTCGGATTATGATAGTAATCCAAATTGTGTGATAATATTCTGCTAAAATACAAAAGGTAGGAGTACAACAAACAAAAGTTCCAAAGGTTAAGTTCAATGAGCAAAAGTACAAAAAGGTTTTACACAAAAGCAAGACATTCAAAAAATATTATGGCAACTCCATCATGGGCATCATCAACAGGAAGAATCAGGAGGCCCATTAGAATTTCACTTATAATTGTGGTTTAAGGTTTTGGTATGGTGGCTGTAAACAAATGTGCACTGCATAAAGCTATTAAAACTTGGAGGTGTATGAAGACATCAAGACACTACAAACAATTAGAGTAAGCAGCACCATAAATGCACAGGAATAATTATCGTCATATATGATGGTAGTTGTACCACCATCAATGCACAAGGAGTAATCAGTGAACATTAGATAAAGGGAAAAGAACCTGAAAAGGGATGAGATATTAAGTTTCAATCAAATCTCTAGGCTTGATTTCTACTGAGAAGGCCTTGAAATGACAAGAAAAGATCCCTATCTTTGGTTCCAAATATCTCTTCTGCCTTTCTGAGAGTTTCCTGTATAAAAGTAGACAGATAAGGAACAGACCCAAAGGAGTAGATGTACGAAGTAGCAAAGCAATATTAATAACAATTATATTACAGCTAACCTCGCGTGATTGTCTATGAGCATTAAGCTCTTTGATGTTAGCTAAAAAAGCTCCAAATTGTTCATAAGAGAGACGGCTCCTGAAATGACAACAACATTAAATGGCAGATCAAAAGAACTGCATCAATAGTTGTGTAGATCACAGCAAGGGCCAGCACTTACCTAGCTTGCCGGAAGAATTCTTTTCCATCAACTCGAGGAGTACGGCCTAAAAATCAAATAGCACATGTTTACAATCCATCATTAAGCTTCAAAGTTGCAAGAAAAGAGAAAAGTCTTGGATGGAAGGAAAAATATGCCTCAAGGACTCATCCAAATTAATCTGAACTGTTATGAAATGAAAAGGTACATCCTACTGAGAACTTCACATATCTATGTATTTGAAGCATCAAATTTAAACTTCAGGCAAAAGCTTATAAATCTGCTAACCAAGAACTTACATATCTATGTTTGCAAGTATTCAGCATTAGTGAGTATAAACTCTGTAATAAGAAAACCAACAAGTACAGACCTGAAATAGACCGCCCACGAGGTGGAGAGCTAGCAGCTGATGACTGCTTGCTTGATGGATACCATGGTGACATGGCAGTTAAATTTTCAAAGTGAGTATTTGTCGGAGAAGCGGCACCAGATGCATATTTTGGCACTGTAACAACTGCAGATTTTCTAGGAGAACCACTAGTGGAGGTTACTTTTGGTGTAGTTGTTGGGGGGGTGAGCCGAGGATGAATAGGTGGGGTCTTGGAGGGTTTTTGTCCAAATGGCTTAGTTGCTGTTCCAAAAATTAAGGGAAGAATTATCATCAACGAAAGAATTTTTTTAATAGAAAAACAGCCAAGTATCACTTTTTACCATTTAGCGTCACACCCCCAAAATCCATAGATCCACTGGCAGAATATGGCACAGGACCACTGAAGGAAATTTCATCTTCAACAACATAGGAAGGAAGATTTTGAAACACCATCAATAAGACAAGGATAAGCCTAGTTCAAAATAAATGCTAAGAAAACTAACATGAAGCCGAAATTAATACCTTTGTATGAGGATGAATATGCAACTGAAGAATTGTCGGTCTGTATGTCCACAGTATCCTGTTGCTTCTACAATAGAATGGATAACAGGTAAATCATTTTGGAAGATGAAGGCCTTCACAAGACAACTATAGCTCAATGTTAGTGAACATAGCCATCTTGGAATTAGATTAGAAAACTCACAACTGCCATACCATGTTAACATTTGCAGTGTGCTCACTTACAGGTAAATTATCATCATTCAATGACAACAAGAGTTGCTTCTTGAATGTCTCCAACTGCTCAAAAAAATATAATAATTAGAAATTCTTATGTAGGGCATAACTACGCAACTGACAAAATGTATTTTAAGTAGAAAAGAATGCAAAATTTCATCAGAAATGAAGGTCATGTATTTAAAAATGTCAGACAGGGGATGCTATGTGCATGCAATAAAATTGATATCTCTCCTCATGCTTCAAGGAATATCTGACATTTGGATTTCACAGTTTTCTTTTTGGTACGATAAGAAATGTGCTGCAGCTTAAAATAGCAACCATCCAACACTTTGCACAAAAGCTCATAGAGGCATCGGAAGGTCATAGTAAAAATTGAACTCTAGTTGTCTATAATCAAGTTCTCCTAAGTGACACTTTCATTATGTCAAAAAAAACATTTCATTCAAATTAACCATGTTCTTTTCAAACCAGAACAATGCCAATTAGAAAATATAAAACAGGAAAGTTAAATGAGGGGTTTCAAGAGAACCAACAAATCAATAGCCTTAATTTGCATTGCTAAGCCATCACAGAAGTAATCCGGAATCACTTGGACGTTCCCATGTAAATAAACACGAGTACATTGCGATGGAGCCTTTTGCAACATTAGAAGCGACTTTTTTTCACATATAACCCTAAAAAAGGGAGAAAAGCAATCAAACCTTTGCTAAATCACGAGCCAATTTCTTTGATGTCTGAGCTAATGAATCCCGCTCGTCAGCCAGTGTAATCTTCATCCGAAAAGGCAGAGAAAACATCGAAATTCACTGAAGTGGGTAAAAGAACAAAAACCTAGTATCGGTTAATCGGAAACTGGCAAGAAGGATTAATAACTCACGTTCTCCTCAAGGGCGGCCTTAAGGCGGGCATCCGTCTCCTGAAACATGCGGTCGAGCTGCGAGATCCTTTCCTGGAGGTTGGCGATGGTCTGATCCTTTTCCGCGACGGTTTGCCTTAGGCGGACGGCCTCGAGATCCAGCTTGGAGACCCGCGACGCAATCGCCATGGAGGTTATCTTCCTCGCGAGGTCTAGCTGCTCGTAAGGATCCGAAGGCATCACCGCCAGGATCTCGTCCGGGAGGTGAAACTCCGACTCTACGTCGCCGCCGCTTCCGCCATGCGTCATCGTCGTAGTACCAAGCTCCGAGAATCTAACGGCTCTGGATCAACGAACGCCGGCGAAGAAAAGTACAAACCCTAGCGACTCACGGCGTTGTCTAGGGACATTTGATTTCAAATGTCCCTTTTTAATGGAAGCTCGCGAGCATTGACTATGTCGCCGATACAACGGCGCTCGGTACAAGACAGCGAAGGAAGCAGGAGTTGGTATTTACCCATGGTCCAGCGTGGGTCCCAGGAATACCTGCCATTGCTGGTACTCCAACAAGGAAGGTGGAGGAGTGGGTTTATAGACGCTAGTGGGAGAGCTACTGCGCGTGAGGTGGGACCGGCGAAGAAAGGAGGAAGGCGCGCAGGGAAAAATGAGAAGAATGTTTGGGCCCCGATTGCGGATGCCAATCAGAATGAAGAGTAAAGCACAGGTGTTGCATTGGCGATTTCTTTTCTTTTGGTGCCGCAAATTTAAATTTTGGGAAGCGCCACTGAGATCGGATTCCGTCCATAAATGGTTGGATTCAATGGCATCCCTTGGATCGTTCAAAGATTTACTTTGGATTCCCACACAATCCGACATTGGCCTGGCCACTATTTTTTTCCTGTCACAGGACGATAAATAAATCAAGTATTTGTAAATAAGTTAGATGTTCATTTTATTAAAAATTTATTTATATTTATTTAATATATATAATATTAATTAAATAAATAAATTTAAATAACACATTAAATTAAACAGATAAATTTAAATATATATGTATTCAACTCCTAAATAATGTTCACGAATCATATTTATTAATAAAAATTTTTTCAATATATTAAATAAATAATAAAATAAAATAAATAAATTTAAATTATCAAGTTTAATAAGAGTATTTGCAATGCTCATTATTCCCGTCGTTAATAACACCACAGCGTGTTAATAAGTGTTGTGGAGGGGTGTTATAATACCCCTCCGCTTGAACGTGTTCAAGCAACGTGGGGTGGGCCAGCCACCCACCCCACGTGTTTTTTTAAATTTTGTTTATTAAAAATTAGAATTTTAAAATTAATAATTAAATAAAATGGTTAATTTTTAATGGGTGTTTTTTAACATTAATTTTATCGAAATTCCATCTATAAATCTTCATCAATGTGCATACCTATTTTCATTTCAACTCGCTCCACTCTCCAATTCTACTTCTAAATATTCATTCCATCTATTTTTTAAGTTCCTACCATCTTATTTTCTATCCAAAATAAACGAAAATAATAGGACATTTTTTACAAATTTCTTCAATTCTACAAACAACTCGCAAGAAAATTCATCTAAAATTTTTTTTCTCATAAATAGCTATTTTATTTAATAAATATATTAAAAAATTTAAATTTTTTTTTGAAAAATAGTAAAATTATTTTTTAAAAGTAAGATTATTATTAAAAAATAATAATAATTTAAATATTTTAAAACATATTTAAAATGTATTTATTTAATATAATATAATTTTAAGATGATTAAGTAGACTGTGGGATCCATGAATAATGAGTATTAATTTTAAAAGAATATGGTGAAAGAAATATACTATTATAATGAGTATGTGGTAGTGGATCTTATGTTTTTTTATGAGATAGTGAGTGTTATAACATAGATGCATTGTGTATGCTCTAACCAAATAAATAACTAAAAAATTTAAACAATCAAACAAGTTTAAATTTAGAGTTTGATAATATCTAATTGAATCAAACTCGAACTAAGCTCAAGTCAAACTTGAATTGAGAGCTTGATAATATCTAAACGAACTAAGCTCAAGTCAAGTTTCAAACAAGCTAAAACTCATAAAAAATAAACCAAGTCAAGTTTGAACATTTCTTTCAAAAATTTAATTCATTTTAAACTCAGCTCGACTTGATTATCTTATCAAACAAACTTAAACACCCTAAATCTCGACTCGACTCGACTCGACTCGGTTTATTTATAACCCTAGTCACAATTTCGTAACACTACCGAAGCCTTCGGGCCTGTCTTTACTTCGATATATGTTTTATTTATAAGGGTTTAATTGTAAAATGGGGAACTGAGAGCTGTGTCTTCAGTCGCGGACTATTTGTTCGTCCCAATCAGTGATTGCCGCTTTGCTCCGATGCCGCCGAACCTGTGGAAGAGGTTCAGGGCCGGCGGCAGTGGCAGCGAAGTTTCTCGTCTGCTCGCCGGTCTCCGCCCTCCCGAGCAGAGGGGATCTCTTGTCGTACAGACTGGCTTTCCCACCTCCCTCGCCGACCTCGTCGTCAAGAACCGCGGTCGATTGAAGAAGCCCTCGCGGAGGAAGAAGCCGCAACCGTCCAAGTTGGACTCCTCCGTTTTAGGTTCCGTCGTATCCTCCTCCGCTGCCGCCTCAGCTCCTCCGTTCAATGTTAGTCCTCGACCTGGTCCCTTCGATCCGCCCGCTCCGGAAGTGGATTCGAGCTCCCTGTCGTCTCTCGGTCCTTTCCGTGACGGCGATTAGAGAGATCGAGTTTCTTTTGGTCGTGATTGTGGTTTTGTTGGCTCTGGCGACCGAAAGGAGAAAACTTGTAGTTGCTATCATGCTCTCCGCCGTTGTTCTACGGCTATTTGATTGGAATGGGCTTCGTCTTATTCGATTCTCGAGTCAGCGCTCGGGAGCGAAGAGGAATCTCGATTCACCCGTCAAGGATTGGGAATTGGAAGGAAGGGGAATGGTTTCGCACATCATGGAAGTCACAACCGATAGCTCTTCGGAAAGGGGCTCTGTCGATTTGATCCAGGGAAGAGAGATTTCGTTGGAAAGTAGAGGCCTGAAGAAGGTTCACCTTGAACCTGCTCCTGCTCCGAAGCCGAATTCAAAAGTCAAGAAGTTTCTCAGAAAATTACTCCCTAAAAAGTTTCGCCGGTGAAAGGGTCACAAGGAAAGAGGAGATCTCATCCTCGAATCCAGTAAAAAAATAATCTTGGTTGAGATTACAGAGTTAGATGAGGCAAGCAATGGCGATGCAGATGCCAGTATTGAAGCTGAAGAAAACACCGTGAGCAACGTTGCCTTCGATGAGGTTTCTGGCAATGAAAAACAGTGTATCAAGTTAGCTAAACAGGATAGACACGAAACAAAATTCAGGAACTCCCAGGTCTTGGTTTTCTGGGCTGTTGCATTGCTAGGGCTTCTTGGTGGTAAGACTTCAGCCATTGTTCTAACTGCCTCTTGGTATCTATTATCCAGACCGATTGAATTCCTGAGGAAGAAAGGAATGAATTTGTTTGTTGTAGGACAGATGCATCTTTTTGTTTCTACCTATTACCTTGTTGCATAACCTTGTGTTGGTGTTTAAATTGAGTGAAGGTGTATATGATGTTGTAGGGTAAACAGGTGGAATGAAATTTACAGATGTTCATAATCAAGAGATTGTGTTTGTTTCCTAAATCAGTCATGTGCTCCTTGATAATTCTGTGCATCCCCGACTTAATTGTCTCAACTACTGGTTTCACTGATGTCATTCATTATTTCATCTGTTTGTTCTGATTTGACTTCTGTTTGTTCTGATTTGACTTGATTGGAGTTAGTTGGCAACTGATATATCATATCCTTTTTTTCTATGGCAAAATGCTACTGTTGAAGCTCTGTAAAATCGAGGGTGATACGGCTGGCAATGGAGGGGTCCAAAAGGAAAGGGTGAGAAGGGTCAAGGCCATATAACGGTTAAAAGTCAAGATGATGTGGCAGTCAATAGTTAAACTGATTGGGCATTCAAAGTCAAGCATATGTGGTAGTCAGAGGTCAGGCAGACTTATCGATCAAGGGGGCAAAGTAGTTGAAAGACAAAAGGAGACGACAGGCAAAACGCAGGGTACAGGTCGGGATCAGCAGAGCTGTTTAAAGGCAGCTCGATCTACAGGCCTGCGGTCGAGGCCCAGGAAATACAAAACGCAGGGTACAGGTCGGGATCGGCAGAGCTGTTCAAAGGCAGCTCGATCTACAGGCCTACGGTCGAGGGCCAGGAAATACAAAACGCAGGGTACAAGTTGGGATCGGCAGAGCTGTTTAAACGCAGCTCGATCTACAGGCTTACGGCCAAGGGCCAGGAAACACAAAGCGTATCACCCACAACTTTCCGTCAACAACCAGGCCGTAGCGACCAGCCTTCGTCCGACTCAGCTTTCGGACAGGATCAGAGGGCAACAATGAAGTTCTTATTGATAAACTAATATAAAATTTTGCAGTGCATGACATTGTCGTGTCTTTTTCATGTTTTTTACTTTCTTTTCCAATTAGTTTTACTTCGTGTATTTTGTTCATGTTCGGAATCTAAGTCAGACGAAGATCGAATGTGCTATCATTAGCGTTGACGAGGGGCGACTAAAACTCCCTTTTCATATGCGACCTCGAGAACAAATCCACTCACGGTGCTGACGTGCGATGATGGCCAAGCCGGCAGTACCTGACCTCTGTGCACACTCAGATAAATACACCAGACGTTAGAGGCCAAAAATCAGGGAAAAAGTCCTCGGAGCAGGCCCTTCGACGCTCAAATCAGGTACTTTTTTCCCGGAAGAACAGTATACGAAAGAAGAAGAAAAGTAGAAGATAAGTGCAAATGTGCGAGTGAGTGTACCTACGCAGCGGAGAGGACCTCCTTTTTTATATGACAGTGGTACTTCTAGAATCTGGCGGATGTCAGAGAATGTCGGGTGTCAGAATCTGTATGGTGATGAATGACACGTGGCATGCTCTGATAGATTGGAGGAAGGTTCCGTTAGCAGAGAACCACATACCATTGGAATATTCCTTGACATGCAGCAGTTATTCTCTGACAGAAGGTTACGATTCCCTGACCCTGCTTATCACGTAGTGTCCTCTGTCCCGCTCGGGTATGGCCAGGACAGTTTAATGAACAGGCCCGATGAAAGGATGAGCTAAGTTATGACGGGAGTTTTTTGTTCCCTGTTGTGTCGATTCAGACCCGACCGGGAATAACAGGTCTGTATCTGAAGACTGGTTGAGGAAATCTGATTGGCGAAGACATGTCATGCTTCACCCTGGTCGCACATCGTGTGGCAAGTCTGGTCTCCTGATCTGTAATTACCTGACTTGGTGTTATACGCTTAATGATATCCGGCATTCCTACCCTTTCCTTTGACACCTTCTAACTGTCATGCCCCTCTTGACTTCTGACTATCACGTCCCCTTGATTTCTGACCGTCACGTCCCCCTTGACTTTTGACTGTCAGGCCCCTCTTGACTTCTTACTGTCACGTCCCCTTGACTTCTGATTGTGACGTCCCCTTGACTTCTGACTGCCACACCCCACTAACCTTTGACTTTCACGTCCCTTTGACTTCTAACTGTCATGTCCCCCTGACCCTTGACTCCTGATGACCGGACCCCATCATTCTGCACCGTATCCAAAGTCACCCCCAAGTCTAATCGAAGGAGGCTCAAGTCCGACTAACTTGACCCAGGCTCTGGTTTTGTTTGGCTCGTCCTTATGACTTTAATGTCTGCTCCTTTTCCCAAGTCCTTAGATATGAGCGCAACTCAGGTGTGGCCTTGGGTCTATGTTAGTGTTTTCTTTAACTTTTCGTCCATGGTATCTTCTTGCTCTGAGTGGGCTCTGCAAATTGTTACATGTGAGGGTATGCTTGCCTGTAACTTGTGCTTAGGTGAGAGCTTGGAAGTCCAACCGAGAGGTCGTTGGTCGTGAGAGCAATCTCACTTATAACTCGCGCTGAAACGAGAGTCTGGAATCCCGGCCGAGAGGTCATTGGACGTGAGAGCAGGCTTACTTATAACTCGCGTTGGGGCAAGAGTCTGGAATTCTGGCCGAGAGGTCGTTGGTCGCGAGAGTAGGCTCACTTATAACTCACACTGAGGCGAGAGTCTGGAATCCCGACCGAGAGGTCGTTAGTTGTTAGAGCAAGCTCACATATAACTCGCGCTGAGGCGAGAGTTTGGAAGCGTGAGAGCAAGCTTACTTATAACTCGTGCTGAGGCGAGAGTCTGAATCATGACCGAGAGGTCGTTGGTCGTGAGAGTAGTCTCACTTATAACTCGCGCTGAGGTGAGAGTCTAGAATCCCGACCGAGAGGTCGTTGGTCGCAAAAGCAAGCTCACTTATAACTCGTGCTGAGGCGAGAGTCTGGAATCTCGACCGAGAGGTCGTTGGTCGTGAGAGCAAACTCACTTATAACTCGCGTTGAGGTGAGAGTCTAGAAGCGTGAGAGCAATCTTACTTATAACTCATGTTGAGGCAAGAGTCTGGAATCCCGACCGAGGGGTCGTTGGTCGTGAGAGCAAGCTCACTTATAACTCGCACTGAGGCGAGCGTCTGGAATCCCAACCGAAAAGTCGTTGGTCGTAAGAGCAACCTCACTTATAACTCACGCTGAGGCAAGAGTCTGGAATCCCGATCGAGAGGTCGTTGGTCGTGAGAGTAAGCTGACTTATAACTCGCGCTGAGGCGAGAGTCTGGAATCCCGACTGAGAGGTCGTTGGTCGTGAGAGCAAGCTCACTTATAACTCACGCTGAGGCGAGAGTCTGGAAGTGCTGAGGCGAGAGTCTGTACAGCATCTTCGCATAGTATTGGAGCCTCTTTGACAACATCGTCTATATGCGAAGTCCAGCAAGTGTGCTTTTTGGCTACCCTTAGTTGGTTTTCTGGGACACGTGGTTTCTAGCTAAGGTATTTCCATGGACCCTTAGAAGATCGAGGTTGTCACCAACTGGGAGCAACCGAAATCAGTTCAAGAGATCCGCAGTTTCTTGAGATTGGCCGAATATTACAGACGATTCGTTGAGGGTTTCTCTCGCATTGCTATGTTGCTGACACGCCTGACCAGGAAAGGCGTAAAGTTCACGTGGTCAAAACCCTGCGAGACCAGCTTCCAGGAGCTGAAGTGGAGATTAGTGTCGGCACCAGTTCTGGTTTTGCCTTCTGGAGAGGATGTATGCGTACTCAACATCAATGTTTCTCTACAGAGTTTGTGCTTTGTTTTGATTCAACACGGTAGGATAGTCTCCTATGCTTCTCATCAGTTGAATGAGCGTGAGAAGAATTAAGCCGTACATGATCTGGAGCTGGCTGTCATTATCTTTGCTTTGAAGATTTGATGGTATCATCTGTATAGTATTACATTTGAGATTTTCACTGATCATAAGAGTCTCAAATATTTTTTCACTCAGAAGGAACTCAATCTCCGACAGAGGAAATAGATGGAGTTCTAAAAGATTATGACTGTACCATTAGCTACCACCTAGGGAAAGCTAATGTGGTTGCCGATGCACTTAGCCGAAAGTCCAGAGGGACTTTAGCATACCACCGAGTTTTAATCACGGACTTGATTCAGGGTTTCTCCGAGTTGGGCCTTGAGGAGCAGGGACAAACAGAGCAGGGTATTCTTATTACCATGATTGCTCAGTCATCGATCAGGACAAGGATCTGAGAGGCCCAGGCTGATGATCAGCGCCTACAGTCCATTGGCAGCCAGATAGCTTTCGGGCAACAAACATAGTTCACCCGAGAAGACGAGGGTATTATTTATTTCTGAGGCAGATTATGCGTACCTCAATCTCACCCAGTTATAGAGGAGTTATTTCAGGAGTCTTATCACTCTCGATTTGCTATCCACTCGGGCGGAACCCGCATGTATCGAGATCTGAGACGTTCCTATTGGTGGAACGACATGAAGAAAGACATCGCAGAGTTTGTGGCTAGATGTCTAGTCTATCAGCAAGTGAAGGTTGAGCCCTAGAGACTTGCCGGATTACTCCAGAGGATCCGACCTCGTTTGCGATGGTTCCACTTTTTTTAGCATGTGGATTACTTCAAAGGATTCCTATTCCGGAGTGGAAATAAGAGCACATCACTATGGATTTTGTGGTGGGATTGCCTAGGACACGACGAGACCATGACGCGATTTGGGTAATTGTTGGCCGATTAACCAAATCTGCACACTTCTTAGTGATTCGGAAGACCGATTCTCTAGATCGATTAGCAGAGCTGTATTGTCGAGAGATCATCAGATTGCATGGTGTTCCTTTGAGCATTATATCGGATAGAGACTCACAGTTCACGTCCCGATTCTGACAGAGTCTACAGCATGCCTTGGGCACACAACTCCATTTCAGTACAGCATTCCATTCGTAAACAGGTGGACAGTCAGAGCGGACTATCCAAACATCAGAGGACTTGCTGAGGTCTTGCGTTATGAATTTCGGAGGCAGCTAGGAGGATCACCTGTCATTAGTAGAGTTTGCCTACAACAACTGCTATCATTCGACTATCCAGATGACACCGTTTGAAACGTTGTATGGTAGGCTTTATCGGACACCCCACCCTCTGGGAGGAGGTTGGGGAGGCCCAGCTGCTGGCACCTCATAGAGCTCAGCAGGAGGCAGAGTTGGACCGCATTATCATACGGAGGTTGTCCGAGGCGTAGGACCGTCAGAAGGGTTATGTTGATCGGAGACGGAGACCCCTGGAGTTCTCTACTGGTGATCATGTATTTTTGAGAGTCTCACCCACGAAAGGGATGAAAAGATTTAGTCTCCGAGGTAAACTATCTCCAATATTAAATTTATAAAAATTATTTGACTTATATGATTTATCCAAATGATAAATTTATCAAGTAATATAATTTGTTTAAAAATAAAATTATATATACAAATATATAGTAAATGTTATGTTTTATAAAATTAATTGAAAGATATAACGTATGTGATCTATATCTAAACCTACCTCGAGATGGTTTACCGTGGCGCGATTTTTAGTAAATTTATAAATTTAAATTATCTGTTTTTAAAAAAATAATAATCTAAAATTCTCATGGTCGTCAATTATAAATCATTTCAAACCGTGAATTATTATTTGGATCAATCTATTAATGTCCGATCCAAATAACATTTGAATTAATCTAAAATATTAATTAGATTAATAGTTTAGTTTTAGATTTAGCTTCCCATCCGAATGACTCTGAAATCTGAATAAAAAACTAATATATATTTTATAATTTTTGTTAGTATAATCTTCGAAATCTTTGGAATATGTCAAATGGGCAAGTTTTTTTTTATCTTATATTAAATAAAACTATTTTATAAAATTTGAAGCTTATTTATTTGTAAATATAAATTATTTAGAGTTTATTTATTCGAAAAGATTGAAAGTTTAAAATGAAAATAAAATCAGATTAATTGATACCCGAAAAGAGTAAGCCGAATTAGTTTTGATAATTCGATTTGGTTTATAGTTAATTATGTTTGGTTCTTAGTTGAATTTAGAAAATTATAAAATCTGAATAACCCGAACCGAAAAATTCAAATAATTTGAACAGAACCAAATGAAAACCCCTGACTGTAACTGTCTTAGACGATTCAAGTTAAGAGTCAATATTTCAAGAGCCGACGAACTGATGATTCGAGATCGTCAAACTATCTATTCCAAACAATTGTTAGATTTACAAGTGGCTACGAGAGAGAAAGTCATCGAGTAATGCTAATAGAGACTAGTTCGCCCACATGAAGTTATACATAGGAGATGACTTACATAACCAAGCGTGTTAATTCGGATGGATCGGATTAAATCGGGTTGAGTTGTTTTTTTAATCCAACCTGA
Source organism: Zingiber officinale (assembly GCF_018446385.1). NCBI lineage: Eukaryota > Viridiplantae > Streptophyta > Magnoliopsida > Zingiberales > Zingiberaceae > Zingiber > Zingiber officinale. Next base: position 1,859,543 of record NC_056004.1, read on the forward strand.
ACCTGAACCAAACTCGAGTTCAATCCAAAATCCCTAAACCAGAACCCAACCAACCTGAACCCGACCCGGATAACTTGAAAATCCTATTCAAAACGACTTTTTTTTTTGCTATTTTCCCTATAATTCTTTACTTTGATCTCAATACTCTATCATTATCATACAAACATGATATTAATATACATAAAACATCTTAATTTTTAAAATAAAATTTGATTTAATCCCCAAAACCCACTAAACCCTATATTTAGGTTAACCCGGGTCAATCCGAATCTGACCTGACCCAACTCGAAAATTTTTAACCCTCAAACTCTCCAACTCTCCAATCCGAATCTGAAAATGTCCAACTCGAACTTGATTTTTCTTTATATTTTTTTTCAGATCGACTCAGATTAGATGATCAAATTTATTTTTGATATCCCATACATAATCAAATTTCCTTGAGAACATCACATAGGCCGGGGCCTAGTGGGATTCCTAGAGGGCATTGGAGTACATGGGACGAAGAAGAGGATGATCACCCAATCAGCTTCACTCAGGCTAAGCCAATTTTAATTGTAAATATGTTTTTTAATCTTTTATATATAAATATATAAATATTTATAAATTTTTATTGACTGAAATTATTCATAATAGATTACAAATAAGAAAATAATATGAATTTTATGTATTAAATAAATGTTTAACTCAAAAATGTCCTTAATCAGAGGCTAGATCTCTTGGTCCAAAAAACAAGTGGAGTAGGAGATGTATAAGTTGTAATTGTGATTGGATCATGGCAGCGATTCAATCATAATTAGTTACTATTCTTCCATAAGTTTATTGTCTCCCCTGATTATAATTTGGGTCGAAGTGGATGACCCACTAGCAGCCTAACCACTTGCCCATCGCCGTCCGGAAGCGTAATTCTGCAATACTTACAGTAGTGGGCCATTTGCAGATTCAATGATACGAGCGATGGCCAATTGAACAGAATATTGAGTACATGAATTTTGCATTGTCGAATGAAGATCTGTTGGAGATTAACATCTCTGGCACCGTGGGATTTGGCATAGTTGAGGATCGCACCGTGGGATTTTAATTAATTCCTCTCCCTGAACCTGACCTAAAATTTTAAAAACATTTTCTAAAAATATTCAAAGTAGGAATAATTTTTTTTAAAAAAAAATAAATAGAGGTAGAATTTTCTAGAGAGATTTTAAAGAGAAAATTAAAAAAGTAACACTTAAGGAGATAATTAAAAAAATAAACATCCCTCTGAATTTGAAACTCTTTTAATTTATTAATCCTCCTTATTTTATTACTCTCCCTTAATATAATACTAAGGTTTAGGTGTGTTAAATTTCAAGCCCCTAACACATTTGTCTACCTAAGTGTTCTAGGGGATTTGGTAACACTTATATTATTTACATATTTATCTCTGTATCCTTGGTATAATTGTTTATTTGAGTTTGATTAATCAATAAATAATTTTATATTCAGGTGCTTAAGCTTCCGTTTAAGGTTAAATAAGATAAGATTTTATTAAATCAATAGTAGTTAACCATTATCAATAATTTATTGATTAATTTTTACTTGATTTAATAATTTAATACTTAATAAAATAATTTAAATTTCGTATTAATTGATTGAGTGGGTAAATGAAAGTGTTAGTTATAATTTTTTTTTTATTTACTTCCTTTTACGTAGGATTAATTTAGTTTGAAGTTAGCATGAAGTTAAAGTTATTAGACACAATTAAGTAAGGTTTAATTCAAGTCAATTTTAGTTCTCAAATGAAGTTAGACATAAACAATTTAAGTTCTACTTATTAATTACATAATTAAGTTTAAAGTTTAAGTTAATGGAATTTAAGTTTTTAAGTTAGGTGTCTAAGTTTTAAATGAATTTAAAAGAATTTTATTATTATTTTTTAAGAGATTTCAAACAGGATTTCTAAAACAGTAATTAAAAGGATTTTAGAATGATTTTTATAATATCATTAATGGCAATTAATACACGCTTAATTCAGTTTTAATTTTAAATTTAAATTAATACTAGTGGTTAATTTAGGTTTAAGTTTTAATTTTCAGTTAAATTAAGTTTAATAATAATTTTAAGGTTAAAATAATGTTTAAGGTTAAAAATAAGTTTAAAATCTAAATAATAATTAATAATTTATTTTTTTTTAAAGTTGACAAACGTTTATTAAAGTGAAAAATAATATTTAAAACAATTTTTCAAAATGATTTAAAGTTTTTTATAAATAATTTTTTAAAAAAAATTAAAATGATTATTTTAAAGAAATTTTAAAATGATTTTTAAATAATTTTTAAAAGGTTTTTAAAATGATATTTAAATAATATTTAAAAGACTTTTTAAAAGTTTTTTTTGAATGCTTTTAAAATAATTTTTAAAATATTTTTTAAAAAGGTTTTTAAAATGATTTTTTAAATAATTTTTAACAAGTTTTTTAAATGAATTTTTAAAGAATTTTTTAAAGAATTTTTAAAAGGTTTTAAAATGATTTTTTAAATAATTTTAAAAGAATTTTTAAAAGGTTTTTTTTCAAAAATGATTTTTAAATAATTTTAAAATATTTCTAAAATATTTTTAAAATGATTTTTAGATAATTTTTAAAAGTATTTTTAAAATTATTTTTTAAATATTTTTTAAAATATTTTTTAAAATGATTTTTAAAAGAGTTTCTTAAATAATTTTCAAAATAATTTTTAAAAGAGTTTTTAAATAAATTTTAAAATCATTTTTTAAATGATTTTTAAAAGAGTTTTTAAATAATTTTTAAAAGAGTTTTTAAGTAATTTATAAAATAGTTTTTAAACGAATTTTAAATTTATTTTTAAAAGAATTTTTAAATAATTTTTAAAAGAATATTTTAGATAGTTTTTAAAAGATTTTTTTTCAAATGATTTTTAAAAGAATTTTTAAATAATTTTTAAAAGAATTTTTAAAATGATTTTAAAAAGAATTTTTAAATAATTTTTAAAATGATTTTTAAAAGAATTTTTAAATAATTTTGAAAAGCATTTTTAAATAAGTTTTAAGTTAAAATGATTAAAATAAATTTTAAGTTTAAAGGTTTTTTTAATATAAATTTTGAAAATAACTTAATTTAATTTATTTTAAATTACTTTAATTTAATTTACTTTAATTTAATTTAATTTAATTTAATTTAATTAGACTTAGTTCGATTCGATTCGATTTGTTTCGATTCGCTTCAATTTTTTTTCGATTCGATTTGGCTCGATTTGATTCGATTCGGTTTGTAGTCCTTAGTCATTTCACCGATCTATGTTTTCAATCAGGGGAACCTATAATTTTTGTGAGATGAGTTAGGTTTAGTTTTAGGGTTTGATTTAACTTTATGTTAGATTCAGGTTTAGCTTTGGACTCAACAAATAAACATTTTCTAGATAAACTTTTAGGCTATGATGAGTCACTTGGACATCATTAGATTAACCATGTCTTCGAGGTTTTCCAAATAGTCATATCTACTGTACTTAATACAAAACCTTGGTCTAACTAGTTAGGATCCATAAAGGGTAGCTTCGGTTAGTTTCACTTAGTCCAATGCACCAGATCGAAGTCATATCTTCCTAGACATGCATAGACAAAGCTTCCCTAACGTACTATCATCCAAAACTTCACCAGTACCGTTGGTCAAGTTAAACCTTATCCTTTATTCTAGTCCTAATTACCCTATCGGGTAAGTTGGTTAGGGTTATCCTACCGGGTAAATTATTTTTGGAGGTTTGATCAACTGGGTCCACAGCTTATATGTATTCTTGTATTTTTCTAGTCTGCATAAAATATTGTTAGGTAAAACATTACAAATAATTTTACTTACATTTTTGTTCAGTTCCGAATCCTGAGAAGGTTTCCTCAATATTAGCACATTAACGAAATCTAAGCTTCCTAAGAAACATTCCATTCTTCGCCTCCAGTAGTTGAAATATTTTGATCGTATGGTAGTGGTTCGAGGGGGTTCCATCCTTCTTGAAGAGACATTGTTCTTGCACAAAAGAAACACACAAAAAGATCCCAAGACTTGGTCTTGGATTAGCAGTGTTGTAAAAAATAGTATTTCACTACTTTTTAAAAAAATATTAATAAAATATTAATAAAAAATATTACTTCAAATTTTTGAAAATGTAATATTTTTTCAATACTAAGCAATGGTGAAAAGATGACGATATATTTTTCAAAACCAGTTTTGGAGGGAAAAAAATGAAAAATGATGTATCTTTCAAAACCAGTTTAAGAACGAACGATATCTAATTTTTCTTTAAAAATGATTGGTAGTTGCACCAAATCAGGGCGGAACCTGGCTCTAATACCACTTTCTTTGTTTGAGGTCAATATTGTACCCACATGACTTAATCAAATCATAGCTCTTATGCACAGTCGGCGGTTAAACCTTCTGGCAGCCGGGCTCTGATACCATTCGTAGGATCGAAAAGAATTTTAAATATCTCCACAATAGCATGATATTGTCCACTTTGGGCCTAAGTCCTCATGGTTTTGCTCTTGGGCTCTACCTAAAAGACCTCATTTCAATGGAGATATCTTTTCTCTTATAAACTCATGATCTTTTCCATGTGTTTTCAATATGGGACTATGTTTGCAACCTTGTAACCCCAACATTAACCACCTCTATTTTCGTCAACCATACATAAGCACTTCCAAGCTCTGTTAAATAAAGCTTGGGAGGAAAACACCAAGCTATTTTCCTGCCACCAGTCAACTGATAAAACCACCAATCGACTGGTCTTAAGTGAAATTCGACTGTTACAAGCCAACGGTCGGCTACTAGTCGACTGATGAAAACACCAGTCGACTGCTACAGTACTGCTAAAGTAACGCTACAGTAAAACCCTGATCCTAGGATTTGACCCCGAGTACATTTACTCAGCACCCGTCCTCACCCGACCAACCTAGACCTAGCCTTCTAGCCTCCTCCATCAGCCTTGCCTCCCTCGGATGTCTCCCCGTCCTTCACGTCTTGCCTTCTGAAGCTTCCATCGACCTTATCATTGTTGTCAGGTCTTCTTTTGCCAAGAGGTCGCGCCTCCGGTACTTTATCCATTGTTAAGACACACTTGGACTTACATTGCCAAGACTATATGCTTGGATTTACACCGCCAAGACTCATCATTGGACTTTCCTCTTTTGCCAAGATCACACTTGGACTTTCCTTGTTGTACTTGTATCTTGCACACTCACAATGCATATCAAATACAACAATAAACTTAACTTAAACTTTTGCTCAAATATCAAAACCTATGGTCACTAGATTGTTCCAACAAACATGTCAACAAACATGTAGAGGGGATGCTTGAGGTTTTAATTAAAACCTAGGAAAACTTTTAAACTAAGCTAAAATTTTAATCAACTCGTGTTTATAAATAGGATAATTTAAACAGACTTAATCAAAATCTAATAAATTTATTCCATTAATTCAACATATATATTTTAATTTTTAATTTTTTTAAAAAAATATATAATAAAATTTATATTTATATTTATTTATCATTTAAAAGTGTTAAATTCTTGTATTTTTGTAAAAAATATATTTTTATTTTTAAATATTTAATTTTTTTTTATTTTAAATTAATATATTTTATATTTTTTTAAAAATATCAAAATCATATGATATGACATGTTACGATGTTAAACCGTACCATTCCAATCAAGGATAGAAATCTTAACCTAGATCGAGATTTTAAACCTTCTATTCATCCAACTAGTCAAGTCAAAAGTTCATGTCAAAGATTTGATGTACTTCTATACAAAGAAAGAAAAAAAAATAATAAGAGTAACTGTAATCCTAAACTTTACAAACCCAATTTTATCGTGGGACCTACTATGCCACATCACTGTCATATCAAAAGTAAAAACTCTACAACTTTTATAAACCTCTTCCTACAATCATAAACACAACAAACAACTTTATATTAGATCCACCACATCATTATTTATAATTTCGATTTACTATCTTATTTATATATTATCATAAATATATATTTATAATATACATGTTAATTAATTTATTAATAATATATATTAGTTTTATTTAATATTTTTAAATAAATTATTAATTTAATAATTAATATATAATAATTAATTACATTTTTTGTTCACTAGATTTATTTACGAACAAAATAATTTCATAAAAATATTATTGAAAATTTAATAATTTGCAACATTAACAAATAAATCATTACAATGAGATCATAAAATAAAACATAGTACATAATTAAAATAGAATTAAAATACAAACGAATTATAAAGCACAACATAAATAAAAAACTTACAAATCAACAAACTATAAAGTACAACATAAATTTTAAAAAATATAAACGTCCACAAACTACAAAGACCAACATAAATTAAAAAACATAAATGTCTACAAATGACAAATCTATTGTAGGCCACGTCTCTTTGTAATTTTTTCAACTATTTTCATATGCCAATGAAGTTGTGCCTCTGTCATTCCACTCATATCTTTCATAATCATATCATAATCCTTTTGTTTTAGCTCGAGTTCCTTAAGTGCCAAATTTTCCTTTTGATATTGTTGCATTTGTTCTCATTTCACGCTGAAGTCTTTGTCTTCTGTAACTTTGGTTTTATTCTTTCTTTTCGCCTTTTGTTGCCCTATTGGACGTGAGCGAATTTCAGAGTCACCATCAGTATCCGGATTGGTTGAAGAAGTATGTGCTCCTGATTTGGAAGTCCTCGCCTTCTTGTCAGCATGACGACCAAGAGATTGGGGAGCCCATTTCTCGCACTCTGTTATAATCTTCCATATGTGTTCATATTTGAAAGTCTTATTCTTGTGTACCTTTTTCCACATATCATGTGTAGCGGCTAAAACATCAGTGTCACTTTCACCACTAGCCCGATTGTTGAAGAAATTATTGTACCATCCTGAGAACTTACCAATATCAGGCATAACTCGATAGTAATGTGACTTTATCGATGTCCATTCTCTTGCTGTCGTACCCGTAGGCCGATTATCATTATAGTACGTGGAGGTACGTTGCCAAAAATGTTTATTCTTTTGTGCATTACCAACTTGTGGGTCATTGGTAATAGTTCCCCAAGCTCTTGCAAGACACTTCTCCTCGGCGGTTGACCACATCGCCTTAGCTCTATTACGAGCTAGAGGCATTCATTTCTTTGTCATCCTCCTCATCATCCTCAATGTTAATATTTTCTATCATAGGTGTCGTCGAATGTGGTGGAAATTGAGAGCGTAGCATTAAAATTGGTGTTGGGAGCTCTCTATCGGATCCAGATCCTCCCAGACTCACTCGTCGAGATTCATTCAATGGCATACTTGATGGAGATGGAGTAGTATATACTTGAGAAGGAGGTTGCATCATAAACTGGCCACCTATTGAAGCATAATCAGATGAAAACATGAAAAACGGAGCATGAGGAACAAAATTCGAACCAGTGGGAGTATTTTGTGAAAATTGAGTTGCATAAACAAATTGCGATGGATGAAGATTGGGAAGAGAATGCGATTGAGAATTTTGAGAGCTTGAATTTCCCTCTATATTTGGAGAACCAAATAAATTGTTGAATGAACCACTGAATCTTTCACCCATTTGGAATAAGAAGATAGAAATATCATGGTAGAGAAATTATGGAGAAAGTTTTAGATAGTGAGTAGAGATGAAAAATATTTCTCTATTTATAAGTAAAAAAAAGTTATTATTAAAATAAAAAAAATTAAATAGCCATTTTTTTACCGTTGTCAAAAAATAGACGTTGCCAAATAAGGTTCATTTTTGCCAAAATGAACGTTGTCGTTCAATTTTGCAAATGAACGTTGTTCATTTTTGTCAAATGGACATTGTCTGGTAACGTTCATTTGATTAAGTTTTTTTTAAAAAAAAAAATTAAAGATTTGCCTGACAACTAGCATGGGATCCATGTGTATTAAGTATTTTATTCTTAAAAGCACCATGAAGCCAACATCCAAAATTGGATGCTGACTTCTTTAGTTCTCAACTTTTTAAAGTGGTGCAATGCAATTAGGTTTATAAAATCTAACTTCTTCGGTTTTATAAATCCATCATTGCAGACACCCTAAAGGCAAATAACCAATCCCGCGGGCAAGACAAGACATGGTGATATTGAAGGGCTTACTTAGACCTGTAGACACTGAAAATAGCAAAATTATAACAAGTCATTATTATTTACATATTAGGTATAAAAATATGCAACAAAAGATAAATCATACCCTCTGCAATAGTTGCAGATAGCTATGTAAGTAGGCTTGCCGCCTCGATTTTTTGATTTGTGACCTTCTCCTCCCGAACTTTAGTTGTATAATTGCGTGCTTTAGTCTGCAACAGTCATAAATTTTAAAGAGCATATTGAAGTTTCAATAAAAATAATATAATAACAAAATTATCTTATTCGGATTCACTTCTGTGTCATCGTCAAAATTATTTGTACTTTCAATCTCCTCTTTATCGCTCTCACTGTTGTTTCCTTTAAAATGAAGAAAAACATGGTAAAATAGTGACTTTCTATCTTATAGTGTCATTTGCACAAACCCGATCTTGTTCCGCCATTAAAAGTAAAAGTATAATCTTCATAAGTCAACATACTCGCTTTTGAGTGCTACTTGCCCAAACCAATTAAATTCCTATTTTGGATGATAAAGGAGTACCCAAAATCACAGGCACCCTCAATTTTAAGTGAATCCAACATCCTATCTAAGCCCAATTATTAAGCATAACTAGTTATTCCATACAGGATTTATCATCATTAGGGATGAATATTCGATTAAAACCGAATTGAACCGAATCATATTAATCGAACCAAACCAAACTGATTTTCGATAAAAACCGAACCGAATTTTCAATAAAATTGAACAAATCGAACCGAATTTTCAATAAAATCAAACAAATCGAATAAACCGATTTTTTCTACAAATTTAGTTTGGCTTAATAAAAATTTGTTTCGGTCTAAAATTTATGGTCTAAAAAATTGATTTGGTTCAAAAATTTGGTCTATCCGGTTTAACTGAATAAAAAAATTTAAAATCGAACCTGAACCGAATTAACCAAATTAATCGATTTTTTTTTGGGGAAAAATGAATTTCCGAATAAATCGAATCGAGTTTTTAAACTTGGTCGATTTGATTGATTTATTCGATTTAATCAAACTTTTACTCACCCCTAATCATGATTGTAAATGGGAGAATATGCCATATGGTCAATTTGGCAAATGATGCTTTGAGAAATCTAAGCATAAAAACCAATTGATACAGGTTCAAGTTTGTGTTCTTTCAATTGGTTCATGGCTTTATTGAATAATACAGATGTGTTCTATTAGGCTAGAAAATAATTCAAGTTCTAGTGGCATGTCATGATACAAGTTGATAAGAGAATTGAATTGCAAAACAACATGCTATACAAAAGTTTTTATGGAATCCACTACTATAATAATGCAAGATCTTAATGGCTTAAATATAATTTGAAAGAAGCCATAATAAATAATAATTTAGAGTTAATAATACCACTCATCACAGATAATTATTCAGATTAAATGACAAAGGATTTAATTGGAATAAATTAAGAGTTAATTTTTTAAATTAGTGAGTTTAGTTGTAAAAGTAAGAGTTAATTTATACAATTAAATCATGTGGTTTAAATTTTAAAAAATAGTTAATTATATTTTAATTTGGAACTTTTAAAAGATAAGACAGTTGTAGTCATCAGTAGATCAAGTATACTCACTTTTGGTTGCTACGTAAACCTTGATTGACTAGCCACTACACAAGTCAATTAAAACCCTGCTTTGGATGATAAAGGACTACTCAAAATCACGGGCACCTTCAATTTTATGATTAAATGAATTTCGATCAAAGAAGTCATTTCCATGAAAATAAAATTGTACAATCAAACAAAGATTCACCTGCTTTTGATGAAAAAGGAGTGCCCAAAATCACTGGCATCTTCAGTTTTATGACTAAATAATGAATTTCGATCAAAGAAGTCATTCCATGAAAATAAAATTGCCCGATCAAACAAAGATTCCATTGGATGATAAAGGAGTACCCAAATCACGGGCGCGACTAAATAATGAATTTCAATCCAAGAACTCATTCTGATCAAATCCAAAATCAAAGACTCCAAAACACACATGTAATCATCGCAGGAGACGGAGTCGATGGGAGATCGATGTCCGCTGGCGGTGCAATAAGAGGCTTCTCCATGGCTGGGAGCTCGATGCCCGCAAGCAGAGCAAGACCAACCATCGACATAGTAACCAGGAGATCGATGCCCGCTGTCGGAGCTAGAAGAGCTGTCGACGACGACATCGCCGAACCTTGTAGAGCAATGCCCGCTGATAGAGTAAGAGGAGAGATCCCCGTTTGGAGATAGATGGAATTTGGGCTCATTGGATTTAAAACTTAGGGAATAGATTTTCAATCGGCGGCGACCGACCGGGGGGGGGGGGAGTGAAAAAGAAGGCTGAGCGATAATTCCGAAGCTTTTCTTTAATATTTGAAGGTTGCTTCCTTGCCTCCCCTTTCAACTGTTTTTTTATCAATACTTATATATTTTTAAAATTTTTATTTAATTTTATTTTTTAATTAATTTTATTTATTTATTTCATCAATACTTATATTTTTTAGTTTTTATTTAGTTTTATTTTTTAATCCATTTTATTTATTATTTTTTTTATCAATACTTTATTTTATTTAAATTTTATTTAATTTTTTTGTTAATAAGTTTTTTATCAATTTTTTTATTGGTTTTATTTTTTTTTGAATATTTTTTTTATTTGTTTGTAATCTTTTGTTTGTTTTTAGTTATAGATTTTAGGTGTTATTATTTGTAAAAAATTTAAAAAGTATAAAAATATGGATTAAAATAAAAATTATATATTTGAAACTAATAAAAATACTAACAATTAATAGTAAACACATTCATAATTTAGGAATAAAGATTTTTTTCAAATGAAGAATACATGTAATAATAATAAAAACATGAAAAATATATTAAAATAAAATTTTTAATTAATATTACCTCCAAATTCTACTTCCAACGCGTTTGTTGATGGTGTACCTATTACTTCATATCACAAATGAATATGTGTCCTATAACGAGTGACTCATCCTTTAGTTTCATACGATGGATGTTAGCACCACCACGTTGGAATGGGTGGTACAGGGTAATGAGGGTGTAAGAAAACTTGCACGAAGTAATTGCCAACATGGTCAATAGCTATTTCTCGATGCTCTTGGTTTGGAACTGGAGGAGTTCTTAATGGCAAGTGAGTAAAATAACTCTCAACATTCTCACCAAATGTATGCAGTACAAGATTGTACCTTGATGCGATGGCAATTTCCAAAGGCATGGAGTCCATTCAATATATTTTTGGTGCCCATGACTCGAACCAATTCAATGAGAATAATAGATTGACTACCAAATTTCGATCTGGATAAAGTTGATCATATAGATTTTTATTTTGTTGAATATCTTCTATAAGCTTGAATCGTACTTGCACAGGTAATTTCTCAATATAAGTATCATGAATGGGTGAAACTAGAGAGTGATCATGGGTCGTTTGAGTATTGCGAACATTCGACCCCCTTCCACGTCTTCCTCTCTTCTTGAGATGTTGCAGTCGGTTGAGTGACCCTAGATCCTGAAGTGGATGCATTTGCAAAAGAAGGTATGCGACTTCCACTTTGCTCATCTCTACTCGTAGGTCGACCTCTATGTTTTGTGTTGTACGAAAAGGCTCGAAATGTACTTTGAGATGGATCTATCATATAAAAAAACTTGTCTATCATATGCTCTCGTATATGTAGATTCATCCTATCTAATATCTCAACAACGTGGGATGTCCTGTTGGGTTGTGCTCCCTCGTCATTAAACTGATGTATGCGCATCGACAATCTCCTCCAATAAGTATTGATGCTCTGTAGCAGATTTTGAATGGAAAAGTAATGATAATGTGCAAGATCGTGCTCGCATGACAATCCGTATACAATTTTGATAGAACAATTACATCTGCAGGCTAGCTAGTAAGATGCTTCCTCAATGCATTTTAACTGACCAGAAATCAACTTTATTGCCTCTAATGAAATCTGACACCTTATTTGACTAAAAATGTCATCATGTAAATGTTGATGACATAGAATGTTGAGAGATCTCTCGAACGACTTCTTAATATTCTTGAACTGAATTCTCAACATCTTATGTATTTTTTTTAAAAGATGTTTGTAGAATAACATGATATCTCCCAAATATAACTTTAATATCGCATATGTAGACTCTGCCCTGTAATAAAAAATGCATTATGTTTTAATATTGAAAGAATTGAAATAGTATAATAATGAACAAAATTGAAATAATAAAGTTATAAAATGACTATACCTTTGATTTTAATTGCTCCCGAGGTGCATACATGTATCAACTCATGCTGAAGAAACCGCTTTTTGTAAGGGTGTAACTATGTATCCCAAAGGTAATTTATAACACCCTCGAATCGTTGATACTTCTCGCGCATGATATCCCATTTCTGCTGGTAAGACCATTGTGTCGATGAATTAATGAGTTAGTGTCATGATGCATAAAAATATTGTCACTCCAGACCAAGTATATAGGCGTATTTCTTCATTACACACTGGTTTATGTGCCAAATACAAAGGATGTGACATGCATTGGGAAAATATATTTCAATGGCATTAATAAACGTCAAATCCTTATCTGAAACAAACACCAATGGCAACGATGCCTTCTTTCAACCATCCACTTCTTTAAGGTACCTAATGTCTATGTCAGTTGCTCTGTCCTCTCATTACTAAGATATGCGAACATAAATGAGTAAGTTCATATTGTGGATGTGATACTCACAACCTCTAATAGTGGTATCTGATACTCATTGGTCTTGTATGTGACATCAATGATCAACACAGATGAAAAGTTGACAGACGACTCTAGACTTTTTGGATGAACCCAAAGAATATCTGTGATTTCGTTAATGTCTGGATTTGTACGATAATTATGGAGGTATTATTTCTTGATTAATTGCTTCAAGACATACTAAATAGAATTTAGGCTGCCTCGTTTAGCAGATTTATTTGTGAAAATGACATTGTAAACGTTATTGATCTCCATAGTGTTTAATGGGTCTCTTTCCTTCAAAATACTAAGAATTTCACGAGGTGTGGTGTTGTTGGCCATGTCGAGTACAAATTCTTTCTCTATTTGTTTTAACCTACACGGGTACTCATGACCATCAATATATTCTGCTAATTGATGATTATGAAAATCACAGACAACCCTTAAATCCCACATCACATCATCTGGAGGTATTAGTATACCTCGCAGCTCAAATGGGCATTCACAATTTTTAGTCCCAGTATTTTTTTAAGGATTGTCCATCAACTATATATCATGGCGGTTTTTACTTTCCACCTCTTTTACACATAAGATGACACTTTGGCAGGTTGCCACCTTTTAAATTAGAAATTTTTTTAATAACCACTACAATACTATTCTTCAGACCAACTATCTTTGTCCAATTTATCATATCTTCTCTACTTTTAAATATCTATATAAAAAATTATAACAAAGATGTATAAGTATGACATTATGCAATCTTAGCATAATTTCTTTACTTATAAAATAAATAATGAATATGCATAAAACAACGATAATAATTAACATAATCTGTGGTAAATCCGACTGTATAATCGCGACTATTGTTGGAAATACTCTCTCCACTAAGAACATCATTCTCAATTGACCAACTATCTAAAAATAAACCCAAATAATCATCCATAATTTTCTTCTATGAATTATGAAAAGTAATGGCTAAGAAGATAGTTTCAGGAAGAGAGAAGCAGAGACTGAGAGGGAGATAACAGTAGAGGGAGGTGTGATTGAAAAGTGACTAAAAATGAAGTGTGAGAGGAGGATTTAAAAGGAGAGGTTCTGACAAGTGTCAAGAGTTGAAGGGTGGGTAATTTAAGGGGAGGGGGAGGTTCTAACGTATCTAAAGGGTTGGAGTGGGTAATTTAAAGGGAGAGAGGTGTTTTGACATGTGTAAAGGATTGGAGGGTGGGTAATCCAAATAAATTGTCACACCCCAGGTAATCCCTGCGAGAAGAAATTTCGACAGCATCTCCCCTTACGGGTGACAATCTGAAACTTTCTACAATGCCCTCAAGGCCACATATACCTCGGGCCAACACGACCGGAACAATAACAATAAATATAAGGCAAACACCCACGCAGTTAATAGTAAAAATCAAACTAAACAAACGATAAGGAAAATCATCTCAAAAATCCTACTCAACTACACCCATAAAGTTCAAAACTTATATCCTACTCAACTACACCCATAAAGTTCAAAGCTTATATTCTACTCAACTACACCCATAAAGCTCAAAACATATGTCATACTTAACTACACCCATAAAACACAAATCGCAACGATAAAATCAACTCACATCTTCTGCCGTCTAGGCAGGCATGTAGTAAAACATAACCGAATCAAACCCATCGACAAATAAAACAATGCAATATCCAAGAACAAAACTAGTACAATAAGAAAACCAAAAGACCAAATGAAAATCCTTGCGATCTGTAGGGGACTAGCGACTGAAACTCCTTCGGACAGCCTCAACATGAAAATAGTAATATCCACGGGGTGAGTCAACTCCTCAGCGGGTAACTACTAACATGCATAGTAAGAAATATAACAAATAGCACTAATCATGCGTACAGTCTCCTGATATAAGAATGATAAATGCAAACTGAAATAAATAGGGAGTATCTGTACTAACCAGGACCTGGTACAAGGATAACAAAGCCGAGAGGTATAGAAATCCTATATGCATGTCAAACAAATGCATCCATCTAATATGCAGCATATAAGTGCAGCAAACACAAGCAATAAATGCATCAATGCGTATGATACCAATGACATGTCCTGGTCACCCCTATTGCTAGTCAGCCATCTCACACACGATGGTGAGACCGAGTGGGTAGGGTTGTGACAACCGTGCACTTTGCCATCACTACTCCTGATGAGTGACCGAGTGGACGGGATGTTGTCGGAGTATACCTATCCTCCTTACCCCAAATCATAAGTGGGGGAGCTCAATGCTCTCATCTCCCTGAGCAAGTCCAGAGGAGGGATCCCTGTCCTGCTAAAATGCCGCCTCACACTACCCATGAGTGGACAAATGGAGCCCTTGACAGAGCAACCTGCTGCAACACACCCTGCCTGATAAGAATCACTAACCCATGAGTGGTTGTGTGTACAGATCTATGTAACTGGAGATGTGCTCAACAATAATGGAGCCGACTATCGCACAACATGCAATCATGCGAGATGGTGCATGACACTAAGCATGGAAAATATCCTAAACCTATCCATCTCTACAAAATGTGTATCATAGAACAAATTGACCAAATCAATGGTCTAGGTACACAGTTCATATAAGGTATCAAAACCTAGGTCCTGAACATAATAAGACATGGTTATGTCACTACCTCTACAAGCATATATAATCAGGTGATACTAACATGAATGCATAACAGGTAAACAAAACAAGCATGTAACAGGTATCCGGTAGTGACAAACCGATGCAGATATGAAACATAATTATTACTACTTATTAAAAAACTACTATGCACATCAAATGACAAATCCAAAAGATAAGTCAAGGTACCCGCCTCCAATCGAAAAGTTCAATCCGGTCCAAATCCGACGTCGAGATACTCGTCTCGTGTCAAAGTCCTGTGTCAATATATATATATATATATAGCTACAATTCTTATAAATAGCTAAATAAAATCTCTAACCCTAAATTAGGGCAAAACCCTAATCATATTACCATCATCTTTCCTATAAGAATTAATCTACACATGATCATCTAACTACAATACGTATCCGAATTCCTAATCAAATTAAGAAATTCCAAATCCAACCTAACCTTACCTCACTTCACAGACCCCTATGTTAGAGTGTATACTAAAAGCCTAGCTTTTATAAACATTTATTTTTGAAATAAAAGAATCACATTGGTCAATATCTACATTTAAGTGTAGTTGTTCAATTAATTTATATAGTAGATAACATGGTGTGTGGTGTTACACACAGAAGATCATGTTATCGGTACTTTATAAATTATAAATAGTTGCTCACGACTAAGATGGAAAGGAACAAACCGTTGGAATAGTCATAGTGTAATTAGGTATTAGTTTATCTTGACTAATAAGTTACACTAGTACACTCTAAGTGTATTGAGTAGGACCAATTTAGGTAAGTTATTTTTATACTAACTTAATAAAAGAACTAGACCTTAGTTATTATGGAAGTGTGTGCTATTAATCCTAATATAATAACAAACACATATATTTAGTATTTATTTCTTTAACTTATCAAAGGGTGAAATTTAGCTCGATAAATCAATAAGCCCGATAAGTTGGGAAATGATATTACTTATAGTGTGTGTTGTTGATTATAGAGGAAAATCGTGTCCTAGTTATCTAGGTTGAGAATGTCCCCAAGAGGAGCTCATAAGGATTGTCATGTTAAACCCTGCAGGTGGACTTAGTCCAACATGATAATAAGGTTGAGTGGTACTACTCTTGGACTTAGATATTAATTAAGTTGTCAATAACTTACTTAATTAGTGGACATCTGTAATCTTAAACACAGGGAGACTAACACACTCATGATAAGAAAGAGCTCATAATGTAATTTGGGATTGGTGCGGTAGTGCGATAATAACTCTCTAGTGGAATGAGTTATTATCGATGAACTTGAGTTGTGTGTTCGGGGCCAACACGGGATACTCAAGCTCATCGGAAGGCCAAAACCAATTTCTCCTCTAGGTCCCTGTCGTAGCCTCATTAAAGCCTCAAGTCTATCCATATATAAGGTCATCTTGGTGTCCAAGAAGGGGGGCGGCCCAATGCTTGGTGACCAAGCAAGGGCCGACCACATTATCCTCTTAAGGGGTCGGCCCCTTGCTTGGTGTCCAAGCATGAGGGGGCTGACCACATTAATTCAAACAAGAATGAGTGTTTTGAATTTTTAAAATCTTCTCTTTGTAGAAAACTACAAGTTTTAAAAGAGAGATTTTAAATTTAAAAACTTTCCTTATTTGAATTAGGTTACATGGTTTAATAGAGAGTTTTAAAAGTTTTAAAACTTTCCTTTTTTAATCATCCTCATGGTTTTAGAAAAAAGGAAGAGAAGTTTTAAATTTAAAATTTTCTATTTTTGTAACCATGTTAAAAAAAGAAATTTTTAGAAGAGAAGTTTTAAATTTTAAAACATGGTTTTAATTTTTGAAACTTTTCTTTTTTTAACTTTCACTTTAGGAAATTAAAAGAGAGCTTGTAAAATTTTATAAGAAGTTTTTTTTTCTTGGCTTATAAAATTTTACAAAATTATTATTCCTTTCCTTATAGGGGCCAGCCACCCTTGCTTGGTGCCCAAGCAAGGGGTCGGCCAATAGGATTAAATCATAATCCAATCAATGATTGATGATTGATTCAATCAAGAGAAAAGAAAAGAAAAAATAAAAAGGAAAAAGGAAAAATAAAAGGAGGATTTTAATTTTTGTAAAAAGTCTTTTTTTATTTGCCTTAGGCAAGTAATATAAAAGAAGGGGAGGGGATGCCTCATGAGACATCAATTCTTATTCTCTTGCTTGGAGATCCTAAGGTGGTCGGCCCTCTCTCTCTCTCTTTTCCTTTTGCTCTCTTTTGCTCCTTGGTGGCGGTGGTGGCTGAAATCTAGAGGAAGAGGAGAAGCTCTTTGGGTGGTGTTCATCTTGGAGGATCGTCGCCCACACGACGTCCAAGAGGAGGTGAGGAATACGGTAGAAGATCTCAAGGTCATTAACATACAAAGAAAATGTATAACTAGTAATTTTATTCCGCATCATACTAGTTGTTTTTCTTTATAAGAATTCCAAACACAAGAGGTATTAGATCTAGTTTTTCGAATTAGTAATTCGTGTTTGTGTTTTCTTTGTTTTTCGAATTTGTGATTCGATTGTTTTTTTTTGTTAAACCTAGAGTTATTTAAGGAAATTAAATATTAGCTTTCCTTAAAAGGCTTTGTCTAGGCGGTGATGAATGCTCCCATACCCAAGAAGGTCATGTGCCTCGCCATCCAGTCCTGGAAGCCGATTTTGGAAATTAATATTTAATGGAATTTATAACATAGGTGGATTTGGATCAATAGTGTTAAGTTCCGCATGCGATCCAAATCTAAACCATTAAGAATAAATAAGTTAAATTTGGAATCAATGATGTTAAGTTCCGTCTGCGATTCCTAATTTAACTTCTAAAGAACACAATAGGTTGTTTAGGAAAGGTTTGACGCTTGTATAAAATTTTTATACAGTGGAACCGGTACGATCTTCCTAGGACCAACCAACACCCTGATGATGCTGGAATAAGGTGAGCCGGACCAAGAACACCACAGCAACGTAACCTCTCTGCTGGATTCAATAGGATTGATGCGGATAGTGTTTGATGGCAGAAGAGTGATTAGGAGGAGGAAAAGGGGCAATTCGGTCTTTTGGGCATGTTAAGAGTTTGTTAAAGTGGGCACTGTAGCACAGTGAAAAAAGGAGGAGGGTTCGTGCTTGGGAGCCGCCAGGAGTAGGTGTCTTCTTCCTCCTCTCGGGTTTCTCGTTGGGGCGGACATCGGCCGCCGGCCTTCGTCTCCTCTTCTCTCCCTCCGGCCGCAAGCTAGCACCTCCTCTTCTCCATGCTCACGCGTGCTGCCGCGAGCTCTCTCGCCTCCGCCACTTCGCTCTTCGCCGGCCCTCGCCATGACTCCTCTTCTCCTCTTCGTGGTGCTGCCATCGGACGGGCACGACGCCGCCTCCTGCGGCCAACGCTGCTGCCTCTAGCTGCCGTCGTCGCCTCCTCCTTTCCCAGCCGCTGCCACCTTCTCCCGCAGCCACTGCCTCCGGTAGGCGCTACTGCCTCCAGCAGGAGCCAGTCGCTGCCTTCGGCGAGTGCTGCCGCCCCCCGCGACCATCACCGCTGCCTCACGCCGCCTCCGGCGGCTACGGATGCCACTGCCGACGCCCCCAGCGGGCATCGACATTTCTTCCAGTGGCCACCGGCGCTTCCCGCCGCTGCCACCGACGCCAACGCCTACAGCAGGTGTCGCCTCCAGCGATAATCACGACCACCTCTAGCGGTCACCGTCACTCTCTGGACAACCACCATCTGGCGAGCTTAGGTTTGTTTACTCCGGCCTTTGGGCTAAGATGATGTTCAGCCTGCGAGCCAATTTGGTTCCGGCTAGGGGTGGGCATAATTCGGTTCAAACCGAAAAAACCGACCGAACCGAAAAATTTCGGTTTTTTTTGTTCGGTTTTTTCGGTGTTTCAGCCGGTTTCGGTTTAAGTTTTTTAAAATTCGGTTATTTGGTTCGATTTTCGGTTTTGACTCCCAAAAAACCGAACCGGCCGTATTATACTTAAAACATTATTTTTATAGATATTTGATCATACAAGTGGATTAATTTCTAATTATTTATAATATAATAGCATAATCAAATTATATATTTATATTTTACTTATTGTTACCGGATAACAAAATTTTAATATTATTTTAAATTCATAATTATTTTAATAAATTGATACTTTTTCTTTGTCTCTAAACTAATATTTGTAGTAGCACAAAATCAATTTAATTCATTGTATAAACCGTATATAACCGGACCGTATTACATAAAAACCGAATCGAACCGTAATAAAATGGTTTGGTTTTGGATCAAAAATCTTTAAAACTGAAATCGAAAAAATAAAACCGTAGTAGGGTAAAACCGGACCAAACCGGCCGATGCCCACCCCTAGTTCCGGCCATCGAGCCGTGGTATTTCATTCTTCGCACCATTATTATACTTGTGAGTTATCTATACTATCCGGCCTGCGTGTCGCGTATCGGCCTGCGAGCCATTGTCATATCCCGGCCTACATGCCGCTTTCCAGATCCAGGTTTCACCGGATTCCGTGCCATCACCCTCAGATCTGGTTCCTCAACGGGTTCACATCCATCCACTCGTCAGGGCCATGACGACTCGATCAGCAGCGCGATCAGTTCACCCATCCATCCGAGGACGCCCCCCCCCGGGCCCAGGGTACGTTACTGTATATTTCCTGCATTTATTTCACTATTCTGTTATTAGTATTCGACTGCTTATATATTTGTGGGATTCGCCTCGAGCACCGGGGTACCAGAGACCGGGGCGACCCGATCGCTGGCTGTAGGGATTATTGACCAGAGGACTTTTGGCGACTCGGTCAACATAGAAGACAGCTCACCCTCCGGGTCATGGAGATGCGGTCAACATTCCAGCCACGTCATGTTGGCAGGTCCGTCTTCTCAGCTTTCCAACAGGATCAAGGATCAAGAAGAAAAGATCAGAATTCAACACAACAACCTATCACCAACTCAAGTTTAATTCGACCTCCTTACCACAGATCTGTGTCAACAGTGCAAGGACCAACGGTGGCAGGGATCCGTTGTCGCGTGGAAGCAAGGGAGAAGGCACCGACTCGATCCGGTGGCGCCAGACTAAACTAGGGCTTGTAGGTGGCTCGGTCCTCTCTGGTGATCAGCAACCGACGCTGAGGCGTGAGGTCGGCAGTGATCGGGGGAGAGGGCACAGACTGACGGTGTCGATTTCAGGCTGGCGACAAGCAATCGTGGGTCCACAATGGTCGACGGGGGTGCTAGGGCACAGGCGACGACGGCGCTGGGTCAGACCTGGTGGCCGGCGACAGTGCTAGGGAACAGCGTATAGGACTCAGTCGCTCCAGCGAGGGTCGACACTGCTCCATGCGCCGTCGGCGAGGCAGGAGAGAGGGGAAGGGCGGCGACGCTAAGGCAGAGGGATCGGCGATGTGCGGCGGAGAAAAGCGACTGTTGGGGAAGAAGAGGGCGACGCGACAAAGAGGAGAAAGAACTCGGCACTGGGAGGCGAAGTGGAGAAGAAGAAGGCGCGTGGCTTGCCTTGGCCACTGCCTTGTACACGAGGAAGGAGAAACCGTCGCGTGCGGCGCCAGTTAGGAAGGAAACGGACGACGTCGGGGAGGCGTCGGGCACGCGGGTTCGATGGGGAGAGAAAAAAAAAGAATAAAAAAAAGAAAATAAATAAACATTTCCTCGTTAAAATGGGATATCCTAAACAGACTTTTCCAGGGCCTAATATTTATCACTGTAAACTCGTTATACGAGTTCCGACAAATTCTCGAAAAAAATCTAAAAATTCTCTTATGGTTATTCGCCCTTTTTCGATATTTTACACTTCAGATCTCAAGAAGCTTATTGTTCATCGAGGGATCATCTAACAGAGCCAGTGTGCCGTCTGATCGCCTTCCAACAAGATCAAGTAAAGTTAATTTTATAACTTTCTTACCTTGAATTATGGAATATTATATCTTTAATTCATTAAACTTATTAATCTCATTTAATTCTTTTAATTATTTATCAGTTTTTACTTTATAATTTTATTCATTTAATATTAATTTATAATAAATTTATTAAAGAATATAATTTATTTAACAACATGGGAAATATAAAATTAATTTAAAAATATAATTCATGAACATAATAAAAATAATTAATATATATATATACACACGTTTTTTTAATTTAAAAAAATGGATTAAAAAAGTATTACTCACCCTAAATATTATATACTAAACTTTAAACCTTAAATCCAAAAAAAAATTAATAAAACAATACACACCCTAAATACAAAACCCTAAAGCTAAAACAAATATGAACACTAAACCTCAATCTTAAACTTTATAAAAATAATAATAATAATAATTACACACAATTAATACTATATCGTAAATCCTAAATCCTAAATACTAAACTCTAATCCTAAACCCTAAATCTATTTTTTTTAAAAAAAATACGCACCCTAAATACTATACCCTAAACTAAAAAAAAATAAAAGAAAATTACACACAATTAATAGTATATCTTACTATTTTATTAAGAATCTACACCCTTTGCTAACTAACTCTCAATTAATTTAGTGAAGCCTAAAATTAAATTACGTTAATTTTCTTTCTTCTTTTCACACTGAAAATAATATCAAGATGTATTAATAATTTCAACATACGTATAAATCAGAGATTTAGATTTCGAAACTCAGTTGCGACGTATTATAAATCAGGGATCTAGATTTCTGACACACCCATATCTAATTCAATTTATGGATATTTTAGCTAAGATCAAGTGTAATATTTGTTCTTATCAATTTAATATATGATATTACGTTGCACTACTATATGTACCTGGCGTACTTGTTGTTGGGGTTCTCGACGCCTTTGCGTTGCATCAGGGCCGGACCTATAGTGTAACAAGTGAGGCAAGTGCCTCAGGCCCAAAAAAATTTGGGGCACCAAATTTTTTTAAAAAACTTATTAGTTTGATATGTTCACGAACTTATTTTTAAAAAGTTCATAAGTAATAGTTGATAAATAAGTCATATCTAAATTTGTATCCCAACAAATATTCTATCTTAGTTTTAAACGTGATTATGTAGAAAAGAAATTGACCGATTCAAAAAACGTTAAATAAGAGAGAAGAAATCAACAAATTCATCAAACATTTACACGCTGAAGAGAGGGAGGAGCTTATTTCTTTTCTCTCCAAAAAAATTTAGATTTGATCAAAACATGGTTGTAGTTGAACATATTGTAAGTAAAATAGGAATTGAACCTATTTTTTGAGAAAAGTGCATCATTCGAAAAAAAAAGACAAATTGATAAGATCAACAGTGAAAAGATACCTCAATCTTCTAAAGAATCTTTTTGAGTTAATTATTTTATATTTATAATTGATCAAGCTCTTTCTTCACTTGAAATTTGGTTTGAGCAATTTCAAAAGTACGAAAAAACCTTTGGATTTTTATTTAGTTTGGAGAAGTTGTTTGTCTATTGATGATGATGATCTCTTGAGCTCATATGTCAATTTTCAAAATTCATTAACGCATGATGGGTGTTTCGATGTTGATGGATCAGATTTATTTCTAGAACTAGAGTTATTAAGACACTCATTATCTGGAGAAGCAACAAGAGCAATTGGTGTGTTGAATTATTTGAAAATAATGGATGGTTGTTATTCAAATGACTACATTGCTTATTGAGTTTTGTTGACTATACCAGTTATAGTTACATCTGTCGAAAGGAGTTTTTTCAAGTTGAAGTTTATTAACATTTATCTTCGATCAACTATGTCGCAAGAAAGACTAAATGGGTTAGCTATATTATCTATTAAGAAAACAATCATTGAGAAAGTTAATTATGCAAATTTAATCAATACTTTTAATTCAAAAAATGCGAGACAAATAATATTAAGTACTAGTTCGGAACATGAATTTTATATTTTGTTTGGATTTTTTTTTTAGTATTTGCTTACGCCATTATTTTTGATGATATATTTTATCTATATTTTATTCTTAGATTTCATGTTTCAAATATTATTATATTTATATTGATAAAAAATATATGAATATTAAACTTTGAGGACACCATATTTTATGCTCGCCTCAGGCCTCAAAATCTCAGATCCGGCACTGCGTTGCATATGCCTAGCATACCTTGATCTGAGGTACTTATTTATGTGTATTAATATATTATATTATATTATATATGCAACGGGTGTGTGTGATAGCTAATCCTAATATAAACTCAACCCTAATCCAAAACTTAAAAAAAATAAAAATAAGTGATTTTTAACCTTAAAAAAATTAAAAGAAAAAAAAAAACAGCTGATGTCCTGTGCACAGTCGCGTATTGGATTAAAATTAAAAATCAATTTTTTAAGAATCCTCGATGATTCCTAATCGTAATCGGATCCGATTGAGGCCTTAAATTTAGTTCTGATAATATTTCCCTCAATTGGGAAAAGTTAAATACTTAAATTTTGGAGCCGTAATGAGTTCTGGTGTTGTCAATGACTGTATTTGACACATTAACCATTGATTTCTGTATGCAACCAAATTAGATTATATCTGATGTGATGTGGTTGCACTAGTCTGAACATTTTATCATCATCTTCGGGGGATGTCCTTCCTAGTTCTCATACTCAGCATTAGCTCAAACCTATTTGAGACCTTAAGCGGGAAAAAAAATTACGTTTTTGACATTGTTTTAAAAAAAATTCCTCACCTTTTTTTCATTGAGATAAAAAATATGGATTAAATTTTTTTAACAAATTAAAATATTATTTTTTATAAAATTGAATTTTCTCACTTTTTGAGACGTAAAATTATTAATTTAATTTTTATATTCATATTTTAATAACCTAATTTAGAGAAGTATAAATTTTACTATATTAAATAGAGTATTATTATTAGATATAAGAATATACCTCAAGTCAATAATAAGTTATTTATTTAGTTAAAAAAATAAATATATTCAAAATTATTTAAAAAAATAAAGAAAAATAAAAGTATGTCTAATTATTTAAATGAAAGATGGAGAGAACAACCTTTACAAAAGGAATAAAATTGAGGAAATAAGAACAATGAAATAGGATAACAATAAAAAAAAATAGAAAAAAATCATGCTCACATTCTAACTCATCATCATTGGCAAATCAAAAAAAATAAATAAATAAAAAATACATGTACAAAATGACAAAACTAAATACAATCCTTAGAAAATAAAGATGAAACCAAACTAGCCATTGTCATTTATCAAAACTGGAGTCTTTTTAGGTACAAAGCAAAAAGAAAAAATAAATCATATTTTTCATCACCTAAATCAGAATAGTTATAAATGATAGAATGTAAATAAAGAAAAAAATCCAATAATTTATGATTGTAAATATATCTAAATAAAAGTTAAATTTAATGTGAAGTGAAATGGTAGAGCTACCTAACTCGTTATTACTAAAAAAAAATAATAAAATCTTCATTGTAATTAGACACAATATGGATAAATGTATCACATTTGAATTTAATCAAGTAAGTAGTATAATAGCACAAATCGGATCAGCATGTTAATGTTAGATGTAATTTCTTTTCTCTAATCTCAATGAGCAAGATAAACATAGAGAGGAGAGTTGGAAAAGAGGAAGAGAGGGAATTAAAAAAAAAACTAGTTTTTTTATTTTGCATTGTATAGATAAGATAAAAAATTTCTAATTTATATTCTTATTAATCAAAGGAGAAAACATCATTAGCAAATGAAAGATGTAACAAAAGTAGGCTAGGCTTGAGAGATATTAAAGAGAAATATATTAGATTTTATAAAATAACATTCATAATTAAAAATAAATTTAATTTGTTAAAAAAAAAACCCTTTTATGACTCTGTCCATTGGAACCATAATAAGTATAAAATATACATAAAAATATATTTAATATATTAAAAATAATAACCTCAATTTTTAGAAAATGAGATTATGTAATTTTTTTTCATGTTGTCTATTCTTTTCCATTCCCTTTTAAATAAATATACATAAAAATATATTTAATATATTAAAAATAATAAATCTTAATAAAAATTAAAACCCTAAATATAAATTTTAATGACTTATGCCTAAGTCGGCCTCGCTCATACTCACTACGGCCATATACTCACTCGTGATTCACATCGACTTCTGTGCGAGGGCTATACTCCGGTAACTGCGAACCAAAAAGCTCGTCCTCAGCTAGCACAGACACCGACGACTCACGGGTGGATTATTGTCGTATGGAGCACCACAATTTGCAAGCACCCTACGATTACTTCCAATCACCGATAACTCCTCACAGAGTTCCAAACTGCTGGCAGTGAGAATACCTTCCATCAATCTTAGAGATGCATTTTAATTTGTTGGCTTCCCTTCCACCTCAGAACGGCCTTTAGATTTGTACAAATTAATTATGCTGCAATGAGTGAGATTATGACATATATCTATATAATGAATACGACAAATAGGCCGAGAAAAAGCAAAGCATGCTTCAGACATGATAATGAGGAGAATAAAGGCTCCTGCTTTCTCCTTCGTCTCTTTCTTTTGCCTTCTTTAATTTGTTCTTTTATGGCGCACTGCACATGGAGATGGAGGAGTGTAAATGGCTGCTTCATCATCTAGCATGTTGCTCTGCAACAGTTAATCCAAAAGTCTTAAAAAAAACTAAAGTCAAAAGAACTGCGTACTGCGTTCCAAGCTTCAACTGGACAGGCATTAATTGTTTGACGGGATCATAATGAGTCCTGAGATTTTTATGGAAATCTGACAACCAAGATGCCAACAATTAAGAAAAGCGAAAGTTAAATTTTGGAGTTGGAGTTCTGGTGTTGTCATCACTAACTAACTGTATTTGACACATTAACCATTGGTTTCTGTATACAATCTAATGAGATTATATCTGATGTGATGTGGTTGCACTAGTCTGAACATTTTACTATCAAGGTGTTCTTTAGAGCATCTGCAACGCTCTATTAATAGAGCCTGTTAATATCTACGTGAAAACACTGTGCATGTACTGTAGTATTAACGCGTTCAATTCTTTGAACGCATTAATGCTACCAATTGAGAAAAACGTATATATATATTAATAATATATTACTATTAACGCATCACGCGTTAATGACATTGCAGTTGCTCTTATACACTTACAGATGTCACCTTGCGTCTCTTCGAACAGCTGCACAGCCTCGGGAAGAACCCACACTCCAAAGCCTCGAGCCCTTTAAAGGAGTGTTCATCTTAAAAACCAAATAAATGCCTTTGTGATCCTCCTCATCAAACTAATGTAATTGATTGACCAAAATATATATATTATAAGTTTAGTTAGATTCATTATATCAAGTTGCTGCTTTTTTTCCCCTTCCCTTTACTATTTTACCATTCTAGTGAACTACCACGCGGTAGAAGTAGAATCCACCTAACAGTCACATTACTTAAAAGTCTAGATATATATTTAGCTAGAACAGGGATCAAGCGAAGCACTATATAAACAATAATGAAACGCACCACTAGCGAAACAAAATTGTTAAGTTGTTAAAAAATCAAAAGGAAAAAAGCTTCGGACGAATATTTTCTGTCTACTTTTCTTTTGTGTCTTCCATTAGACTGCGTTGTCATCTCCGAAGGCAAGGTCCCTGGCGTTCAGTTGCTAGAGTTAGTGAAGTGGAGAGCTGATCTTTGTCTGTGACAACTGCTCTACTTCTGCTTGCATGGAGGAGTTGAAGATTTCTCAGCTGTGGTTCTGAGCTTCTGAAGGTGCCTTCAAATGGAAGGATTTCTGTCGCTGTACCTCTTGATTCTTTCCTTTCATGGATTTTTGTTTTGGGGCTTTGGCCAAGAGGATGCTGCTGTCTACATTGTGATCATGAAGCAGCACCCTGTGACTCGTCACTTTGGTGAAATGGAGTTTGGAGGCAGTGGGATTAGTCATGTGGATTCTGGGAGTTTCAATACCCTCAATAGGCAAAGGTATTGCATTTTTTATTTTACAAAGGAAATTTGCACCGCTTTTTATTCTTTAATTTGTGTAGGTTTATGCTAAGTCACCCTTATTTCTTAGTCGAACTATGCATCTTGTGTTTGGCGGTTTTGCTTTGGCAATAATGGCAGAGTAGAACTGTCAACATGACCTAGGCCATTGATGTTCAAATATGGCATCACTAATGAAAGCTTCACTCATCTAAATTTGTAGTTTGGAAGTTATTATTTACGATGACCTCCCATAAAGTCTGGACGAATGTGATCACTACCTTTTTTTTTCCTTGATAATGCTTACGATAGCAAACCCCATTTAGTGAAGATGAGTTTTTGAGCAATGACTTCAACAACTTCCAAGATCTTTACCATTTACCAACTTGATAGGCTGACAGCTTCAGTTGTGATCAGCACCTACTCCAAATGAGAATCCTTTGTTATGTCAAGAAGTTTGGCCGACTTGCCACAATTCTTTTTTTATGTAGGGAATGAATGGCAAGTTGGTAGCCCCACGTCTAGTGTCTGGAGCAGGTAAGGCTCCCGTTCCTTCATGATGTGGCAGAGCAAGGCAGGGCTGAAAATGATAGAATATCAAAAGTTAAGTTAGTAGAATGTATTAATCATCATAATTTAATACTTATTTTGAAGTAGTGTATTTCATCAAAGCACAACTATGTGGATATGCTTGCAATCAGGTATTTATTAAGGTCAATTAGAGTTTCTGGAGAGAGTCTTAAACTAAGTCCAAAAAATATTTTTGTGCATATTGAATATGCTAAATACTAGGTTCATTTTTTTAAATCTTAATTAATATGTATTGATGGTACAAAGCTTATCATAATCTTGATGGTTTAGTTGAAAAAGACATGCATATGAAGGGGAGCCTTGGCGCAACGGTAAAGTTGTTGTCATATGACCAAAAGGTCACAGGTTCGAATCTTGTAAATAGCCTCTTGCAAAAAGCAGGGTAAGGCTCCATACAATGGATCCTTCCCAGGGACCCCACATGACGGGAGCTTTGTGCACGGCTGCCCTTTTTTTTTTTTTTCATTAATCCTAGTTTAGTTTGTTCAAAATAAAACAACATTTAATTTGAAATGAATATGTTAAAGTTATATAGTTAATATACAAATAAAACTAATAGGCCACCACTCAAAACAAGATCATTTACAAGTTTCTTCCACAAATAATAGATACTGCTGCTGAACTTCACTTGCTAATTTTTAGGATCTTCATTTGCTTTGAGTACTAATTTTTGACACCAATCATTCTTCTCATGTTACAGCCTTTGATGGATTATCTTCCATCTAAATTTTCTATATCATGATTTATCTTGTTCCAGCAAACTTGTTTGTGACACTGTCGTTACTGCAGGAACTTTTCGAGCACAGACAGGAATTATAATTCATATCTGCTTCGGCTTCAGAATTCTTTGTTGAGGAGGACATTGAGGGGAGAAAAATATATCAAGCTCTATAGCTATCGTTACTTAATCAATGGTTTTTCTGTTCTTATCACTTCTCAACAGGTTGATTGCTTTATGCAAGTTTATTTTCTGTTCATTTCCGTGCTATTTTCTTTGCAGGCCAGATCACATAAAGATAGTTCAAACTAATTCAGTTAGTCTTGTTGGCATAGTTTGTTTATAAGCTAGATCATTTTGGTTCCAATTTCATTTGATTTTGGTTCTTTTGAGGCCACCCTGCGATTATAGGACATCTATAAATGTGTAGTCATTGCAGGATTGAGTGAACTCAGTCAAGGATGGCAGGATTGAGTGATTAATGAAATTGAGTTTGAAAGATTGCTCTTTGTATTGCTTATTTTCTCTTTTGTACCCTTCACTGCCTTTTGCCATTTCTTCGGTTAGGGAAACATGCTTTGGCTCCTTGACACTTACCAAAATAACAAGTATGCACTACTTATCCTTTTGTAAAAAGGGTAACTCAGTGCAGGAAGCTCCTACCAATGCGGGGTCCCAGAGAAGGGTCGGATAATCTTACTTGTATTACAAGAGGTTGTTCCGTGACTCAAACTAGTGACTGCAAAGTCACACAGTAACAATTTTATCGTTGCGCCAAAGCTCCCCTTCGCACTTATCCTTTTGTACACTATGGCTAATGCTTATTACAGATTGGACAACTGACCATAAAAGGTTTCATGTACTACAAATCCTTTGAATGAAATGCTGTGTGAGAACTGATCAGCTTCCATGATTAAGTATATGTGTGACCTTTGCATTTATTTTGACTTTTAGCTGATACTTCAATGTCCTAAAATCAACTAAGCATTTACAGCTTGAATTTTGCATTTGCTTTCTGACATGATCTTGTTGTTCACTGTGAAAGGCTGACAAACTTTTGAGGAGGCGTGAAGTAGCAAATGTGTTACTGGATTTTTCAGTTAGGACTGCAACCACACATACTCCTGAATTTCTAGGTCTACCTCAAGGAGCATGGATTCCAGAGGGAGGTCCTGAAGTTGCTGGGGAAGGAATTGTCATTGGTTTCATTGACACAGGAATTGATCCAACTCACCCTAGCTTCTCAGACAAGCTTTCTATTAATCAATTTCCAGTACCACATCATTTTTCTGGTATTTGTGAAGTGATGAGAGACTTTCCGGCCGGATCTTGTAACAGAAAACTAATTGGAGCTCGTCATTTTGCTGCTTCAGCAATAATAAGAGGGGCTTTCAATGCGACCGCGGACCATGCTTCGCCATTAGATAGCGATGGACATGGGACGTAAGTGCTTTTACTTCCATCAGCTGTGTAATTTTGTGATTCTTCCTCATTTGCTTGGGTTACTTTTTGATACTTCCTTGTCTGATCAATTAGCTGAATTACTAGTTTCTAGTTAAGAGATTCTTTGGACATTTTCCATAATAGCTTTCTTTGCTAACAAGAAACTATGCTTTAAGAATCCCTAATTCATTGTCATCTCTAATATCACACTGCCTTTACCAGAATGGAGAAATGGTGAAGTTACAGTCTGTCTATATTCTGCTTGATTAAATGTCTATGGGTTAATGCAGGCACACAGCATCCATTGCCGCCGGTAATTATGGAATCCCTGTTGTCGTGTCTGGCCATCATTTTGGGAATGCAAGTGGCATGGCCCCTCATGCACAGTAAGTGACTACTTTTATTTGAAACTAAAGGCCAAAATGCTTCCTCTGTAAGATTTTTCTTAATCTTTCTGGATTCCCAGTATCGCAGTGTATAAAGCTTTGTATAGAAGTTTTGGAGGTTTTGCAGCTGATGTTGTTGCTGCTATAGATCAGGTAATCAGGTGTCAACTCTATCCTATCCATCAAACTAAATATTTTGTAAGAATTTTTGTAGAAATTTGCAATTATCAATCACATGTTGGCTTAAGGATACATTTGAGGATTGTGTACGCACCTGATTCATTCTGACAGAATGAGGAATCTGCAAGTGTTTGATGATGGAAAACAAAAAATCTTAAGAAAGGAGAGAATGAGAAAATAATGTGGGGTTATACAATTTTGCTCTATTACAAATTAGTGTGTCAAATTTTCCCTACTAACAAACTTGAAGTATCCGTCAAGAACCAATGTCTTAGCCATAGCTCAGAATCATGTAAGCACCAGAGCTCACTCCCCCATTTTAGATGGCAATCTTTTCTAAATATTTCATAATGGATATGTGTAGGTCTGATCTGATATCAAAGGAATCAATTCGTCTAGTTCAAAGAACTGTCCATTAATTCCATTAAGCTTGGTTAATGGCCCAAAATGTTTAAGATATCTAACTTACCAAATCTGTGAACGGTTGCGTTAGTTCACAACCCTACATTAAGTAGGATGTCTTTGCTAAGATCCAAAATCTAACTAATAGACCAGATGCGAGTTATGATTGTGGTCCACCATCACACACGATGCCCTTTCCAAACACCTAACCATGTTGAGGATTAGATGCTCTCAGATATCAATTGTAATAATTTGCCCATATTAAATAGTTGACCTATTAACTTTGTTGGATTCAACTAGTGTGCCAAATTGTCATAACAATCTAACTTTGTTGCAGCAATCGACTTAATCATTTCACAATTCTCCATACAGAACTAAACAATGGTGTTATGGTTTAGCTACGTGGCCTCTTTATGCTATCTAGCTTGCAACTTTTGGCTTATCATTCAAACTTCTTGTCATTTTGTAATTATTTTCATTCACAGGCAGCTCAGGATGGTGTTGACATCATCAGTTTATCCATCACTCCCAATAGGCGACCTCCCGGTTTAGCAACATTCTTCAATCCAATAGATATGTCGTTGTTGGCTGCAGTAAAAGCTGGAATTTTTGTTGTTCAAGCAGCCGGCAATACGGGACCAGCACCCAAGAGCATGTCATCTTTTAGTCCTTGGATATTTACTGTAGGCGCATCCTCTCATGATAGAATCTACAATAACTATCTTGTACTTGGCAACAACTTGACAATTTCTGGAGTAGGACTTGCACGTAAGTTTGGATTCTCATTTCAGTTTCAGATGATAAACAAAAAAGTTGTTTTTTTTTGCATTATCTTTTTCTCATCCTTTCATTTCACTTGGGCATGCTTTGTTTCGAATTCTTTACACCTTAGTTGAACGCATGTTTATTACTTTCATCTAATTATCGGTTCACAAAATTTGCAGCTGGAACAGATGGTAACTTGATGTATCCTCTTATTACCGCCACTCATGCCTTGAAAAATGAAACGACAATTGAAAATGAACTGTACTTGCACGAATGCCAGGATTCAAGTCTATTAAAGAAAAAATTGATTAAAGGAAAAATACTGGTCTGTGGTTATTCCATCAGATATGTGCTGGGATTATCATCCATCAAACAAGCATTGCAGACAGCAAAGGATACAAGTGCAGTTGGAATTGTATTTTACATGGATCCATTTGTTATTGGGTTCCAACTCAACCCGACTCCCATGCCTATACCTGGTTTGATAATACCATCACCAGATGACTCGAAGGTATACCAATTGTCAAATTCTAGTTCATACATGTCAACGTTATTTTAGAACCTTGTGTGCATATGAGCACATCAATTTTATGCATTTTGTTTTGAATTTGATGCAAACGAAGTTTTTGCGTCATTTTCCATAGTTGTCTTTGTCCTCTGAAAATTGATAATTTTCTGTTATGCATTGTAAGTTCGATGTGCTGGTTCATTTTTCAATAACTTTTCAAAAAGTGATCATCTGAAGTAGGGCTTTACTAGTTGTTTTTGATGATTTCTTCTGATCTGTAATATCATTCTCTCTTATTGTACTAATTTTTGTTCGATGATCTGCCATAGCTATTTCTGCAATACTACAACAACTCCTTGCATAGAGGCAAAAATGCAAAAACCATAGTCAAGTTTGGTGGTGTTGCAAGAATACTAGGAGGCCTGAAAGCTAACTACAGTATCTCTGCGCCGAAAGTAATGTATTATTCTTCTAGAGGTCCAGATCCTGAGGACAATTCATTCCTTGATGCTGACATTTTGAAACCCAATTTAATTGCTCCTGGCAATTCCATATGGGGTGCTTGGAGTTCACTGGGCACAGAATCTGCTGAATTCCAAGGTAATGATAATTCATGAACACTAGGATTATATCTCAATGAACAAACAATGTTTCTTCTTTTGTATGTTTGGGATTTATAATCAAGTTGGTTCCTGAAGTTATTCTGATTCTACCATTTAGGTGAGAAATTTGCAATGATGTCCGGGACAAGTATGGCAGCCCCACATGTCGCTGGGCTTGCTGCTCTGATCAAGCAGAAGTTTCCAAACTTTAATCCTTCAGCCATTGCTTCCGCTCTCTCTACTACCGCCACACGCATAGACAAGCAAGGTGCGATGATCATGGCGCAACGTGCATACAGCAATCCAGATTCCACCATGTCACCTGCAACACCATTCGACATGGGCAGTGGCTTTGTTAATGCTACTGCTGCTTTAGACCCTGGACTAATTTTTGAATCAGGTGACTTCAGTTCCATTAGCTTATTCGAAATTACTGCATTGGCATATTGACGCCTTATAAGTAACTCAATTTGGTCCTTTTTAATGCAGATTATGGTGACTTTCTTTCCTTTCTGTGTGGGATCAATGGGTCTGCTCCAGTGGTTCTGAACTACACTGGCCAAAGCTGCTTGTTTTCAACCAAGACGGGCTCCGACCTAAACTTGCCTACCATTACAGTAGCATTTCTCAATCAATCTAGAACTATCATGAGAAGGGTTACCAACACTGCAAACGATGAGTACTACAGCATCAGCTGGAGTGCACCCCACGGAGTCTCTGTTTCAGTATCGCCTACCCGATTTTTCATCGGAAGAGGCCAGCAACAAAACCTAACTGTTGTCCTGAATCCAACCATGAATAGCAGTTATGCCAGCTTCGGGGGGATTGGGATTTATGGAAGCCAAGGCCATAAGGTGTTCATTCCCTTGTCTGTCATCATGAAGACCATGAACAAGGCCGCATCAGATAGGAACGACTGACTCTTGTGCTGGCACACTTGGAACACAATTCTTTATTTAACATTTGTACATTTCTGAAGCATCTGATGCAGTCAAAAGTGTGAATGCCCAATAATTTTGTGAAATGCAACTTTTAACAGAATATGATCAAACTAAAAAAATGTCATTTTGATGCTGAAGATTGCATTTATTCATACTCCATTCCTTTAGAACGGTCAACACTGGAATTCAACTTCTAGGACATGCATTTGGCAACACCCTGAGTGAGCAAGTATGGCAGGTGCCCACAATCTCCTTGAGGGTAAGAGCAACAAGTTAGTGAAATGTCAAGGTCATTGAAATACTTGAAAAAGTCATAGGAATGCTTGAGATACGGATATGGAATATCCCATTACTTTCCGTATATGGAATGGCATGTATTATGAGAGAGACCCAGGGCTTGCTTGGTTGACTCACTATCTTTCTATGCTCAAGGATTACAATTAGCAAAAACATGCATAATTCCGAGTGAGTGGGCGTTCTCTGAATGTGAAAAAGTTGAAGGACATGATGTTAACAACTGGCTGAAGTGAACCAACCAGCAACTGCCGTGGTCAAATGCTCTCTGCGTGAAGAAGTCATGCTCATAATGGAATTTCTAAACGAGATTTCTACCACTAACCTCACAAAGGAAAGATAGTAATGTCCTCTCACAGGTCAATGACTGGGAGACCCCTGTAAGTGGTACTTAGAAAAACCCTGAGTGGTTTGTGAATAAGCATGATAAGGCCTCTATCTTAATTGATGTTGACTGACGCATAGCAATGCTAGGTCACATTCAGAAAAAGCTCACCCCAAATTGCTTCTCTCACTAACTTCAACCATAGTTGGATCCAGTGTATCAGATAACAGTGAGATCTCGTCTCTTTATTCAATCGACCGAGTCCTTTTGTAACACATAATCATAATATCATACAGCTTGACCTTTTATTATTTTTGCACATATCTGATTCTATTAGAATATAATTTCATTTCTTTTTGCTTCATGTGATGATGAAAATGGATAACGAGTGGTATTAAGCCCAGAAGGAGTCGCTCTATTTTGGGCCTTCTGTGCTTAAAAGGTTACTTCAAAAGTTGAAATTCAAAGGGATCATCTACAAAAACTTTCATCGCTATATAGTTTAGGTGGCAACCTACATATACATACTCGTGGCAGCATTTCATATGGTTGTTGTTCTTCCAAGTCGATACAGTCCCGTCTAGGAGATGCCTTTAGCGATCCATATCGTTGTCATATTGCTCATGTTTTCTGTTTCGATTTGTCATCAATGTTGATTAGTTAACGAGGATGGTGACAGATGATGGTGGTCCAGAGCAGACCATGTGGAGGAAATGCAGAAATGAATCTATCAGTCTGGCAACCCATGCTTTTGGTCCATGCCATGTTGTTCTTCTTCATGGATATAACTGTAAGTATCAGCATTCTCTAAAGTCCAAACGTCATTTGATTTCACTTTCCACCTCTTCTCCTTCTCGTGAGGAGTCTTGAAGGGCAAAATCCAATTGAAAGCATCGTTATTTCTGCATGACAGCACTAAGGAAAACTGCTCGAGTCTACTTTCTAACTCTGCTATTTTGCACTACCAAAACTTTCTTCTTATGAGAAGACTTCTCACCTATTCAGGCCACTGTATTTGTCAGTACACTTTAAATGTCGATCTTACTGTTTCACCTTGAATTTTGCATGCGAATGAGGATAGTGAAACGTGGTTTTTTCCTTTTTCTAACAACAGACTTAATCTGTGGATGCTGCTGTTACAGCAAGTACCATGTTTGAAGTTTAGTACCGCAGCCTACCACTTTGTTACTGCCCATACAAAATTAAAAGGGCATTGGTGAAGTGATTGTTGTTTTATGGAGAGTACTAACACGATAATAAATTATATCAAAATAGTAATCATGCAATAAATAAGTAAATAAAAGAGTAAGATTTAGAAATTGGTATTTTCCGGTTGAAGTGTCGGCGTGTCGATTGTCTTTAGAGAATTTATTACCGTCCACGGTGCAGAGGCTCTCCGATAAAATTCTCCCAAGATCCGACAACTACTCGCGTCGTCCGTAAGTACACTCCAAGACGAACGTCGCACTCGGACTTAACCTCAGATCGCGGAAACCAAACCTCAGGACAAGGAAAAACTCTCGGAAAAGAAGAAGACAGTGCACGTATACACAGAGAGGGAAGGAGAGAAAGCATACTGCTTGAGAGTGTATGAACCACGAATAGAGGTAGTGTATTTATTGACCCTGAAGCACTGTTTCACCAGCGAACCAAAGCGTGCGCCCCGGTTCGAAGTGCGTCGCTTCTTCACGCGCGGGATAATGCTTCGCCAACGAACCAAAGCGTTGGTTCCTCACGCGCCTCACCAGGTGCGTCGGTGGTTCACGCGGGACAGAAACAAATAAAACCAAGAACTAGCAAAAATAAATCAGACAGCATGAGGCCCACGAGCTGGGGATTTGTACCCCCTGCGCGCGATGATCGTGTGCGTCACGCCCAATTTATGGATTTCTGGCTCGAATCCCCTGAAATCACCTGATTTAAGTTCGATCCGCGAATGTGTGTAGGTCCCCTTAACTTTACTAAGCAAGGATAAAAGAGATTTATATATAAGGTCTTTCAATTTTCTTAGCTTAGCAATATAAAATTAAATACATTCATATATATATATTATCATAACAACTAAAACTAAAAAAAATACTTTGAATTAAACACAAAACTCAACAGTGATGATGACAAACTGAAGAAGTTCCATGTAGGTAATAAACACATCTAGCAAGCCAAAGTCGATTTGTAAGGAACTGCCTGCCATGCATGTCATCCTCTATCGCCCACATTGCAGGGGTGTGGTGGAGATTGGAAGGCGATGTCAGGTAAGTCCACAATGCCAAGTGTGTCAGAGTAAGTCCACGCCAATTTGGCCATGCCACGTACGTGTGAAGGATGAGTCTAGGTGCTTTAAAGTGATCCTAAAGATGTGGCTGTGGACTATCCCCATGCTATCTATTATTCTCTTTGAAGGTTGACTCGGCTTCTCTATTGATGCAACACCTAATCCTCCTAGTTTTTATATAAACTCTATCGTTCCCACTGTGTTTTTCCCTCTCATCAAAGCCAACATGAGCGTCTTGAGCATGGTGGAGGCAGAGCTGCCTCCAGGGTTCAGGTTCCACCCGAGGGACGACGAGCTCATCTGCGACTACCTTGCAGTGAAGCTCGCCGGGAACCATGGCTGTTCTATGATGGTGGACGTTGATCCCAATAAGTGCGAGCCATGGGATCTCCCTGGTCAGGCTTCTAATCTTCTTTTTCAGATCACGAATAGCTTTCTGTCACTATTTTTTCTGGTTTAATTAGATCTGATAGAATTGTTACGGTCGTGCAATCTCTCACAGCTGCGAACTTGTTCATGTTCTTTTCCAGAGGAGGAATAAAAAAATTAAAAATTCCCTTTCTATGTTTATCTTGATTAACTTTCCAGGCAATGGAAATTGTTCAAGTACCAAACTTTCCAGCACCTTTCGATCTCCTCGAGTTGTTTTATTCCTTCATGATTGAAGTCGACCACAATTTTTGTTGTGGTTACCACTTTTATTCTTTTCTTTCTTGTCCATCTACGAACTTTTCAGAAAAGAAAATATCCTTTAGAATGCATATACCTTCACCTAAAGGTTTTTTCTTCCCCTTTCTTTCTTTTTTACTTTTATAAAATATTGGTTTCCAACTCAAAGAAGACTTTCTAAAGATGTTGATGGATATTCTAACATCACGTCTCGACTGATCCAGAGTTATGTCTCTGTTCATGGATCCACTAAGAACCACACACGTGGTAGTTTCGCCCAGGGACCAACAAGGTCTCTGATCTCTTAGTGCTGATCCGGCTGGCTAATGTGCAAGTGAGGCGTCGACGCTGACATCTTTCCTTTCGCGGTTAGACTCTCACTGGTCGAGACTTGCTTGTGATAATGCACCAGGGTGCGACAGCGCTGCAAGCAATCTCCATCATGGAGTTAGGTCCATTGCTGATGCTGAAAACGCCATGAACTAGTGCTTGTCCCACGTCGCCATGAACTAGTGCTCGATACAAATTTTAGCTTCATTTGAATTCCTATTCTTGATTTGTGTGTGTGTGTGTGTGTGTGTGTGTGAGAATGTCGAATTTTGATGAGTTGGATCCAGGTACTGCATGTGTGGGTGGCAAGGAGTGGTACTTCTTCAGCCTTCGAGATCGGAAGTACGCAACCGGGCAGAGAAAGAACCGGGCAACTGTGTCAGGCTACTGGAAGGCCACCGGAAAGGATAGATCGGTGGCCCGGAAGGGCGTGCTGGTCGGGATGAGGAAGACTTTGGTTTTCTATCAAGGAAGAGCTCCCAAGGGAAGGAAGACAGATTGGGTCATGCATGAATATCGCATGGAGGATTCTGCTTCTGCAACCCAAAAGATGTTGCCCTTCAAGGTTACATCTTCATCTCTCTAACATTTGCACAATTATTAAGCAGTCACAATCAGAATGCATGTGCACACCAGATTAAATTAAGTACTTGAATAAGATATCGACTAGAATCTATAGATTATTGTTGCGCCACTGATTGAGGTTTAGAATAAAACAAGTTGCTAGCTAATCTCTTCTTCATGCATGAATATCTTGATTGTAGGAAATCATCTTAATCGCTCAACTACCAAACATAGTAATGAATTCTGAACACGCTTTCTTCGATCAGTTATTATCCTTTCATCAAATGGATTACGACACTTGCGTTTCTTATGCGAGCAGGAAGATTGGGTGCTGTGCAGAGTGTTCTACAAGGGAAGAGAGGTCTCCAGCAAGGCAAGCATGGAGATATTGAGCCAGGACGATTCGGGCCCGATGCTCCTCCCACCTCTCCTCGACAACTACAACTCCACTGACCAAACCTCACTCAACTTGGAAGGGTTTGGGCAGGTGCCCTGCTTCTCCAGAATAGCTCCAAGCCACACACCTCAGGTCCCAACCATAACCCCACACCTGCCATCATCCGAAAGGGCCATCTCGCTACCAAGATGCTTTCCTCAAATAGCTGACCTGCCTAACTTGGGCTCTGGACCCAACCAGTTCGCTGCTGACAGGAAGCTCATGAAATCAGTATTGAGCAAGCTGGAAGGTGGTGGCTCGAAGCAAAGGATGGTGCAGAATTTAGTAGTTGAAGACTGTTTGGGGAGTTACTCAGCACAGGGTGGTCTGCCTACAGCTTGGATCCCTTTTTGAGATATGATAAGGTTGCAGTGCAATTAGTAGAAAATGACGTCTTCTATTTACATACACTCACTAAAACTTGTCCATATATTTATAGTGTGATGAGATTGAAACTGTTTTATATTCCTACTTTCTATAATGAGATGATGTGTTGTGGTGGATAAGTCTGAGGAGAGTGGGAAATCTGAAGGTATACAGGAGAGTGAGGTTGACGGCTAATGGGATAAGATATAGACTACTAGTGAAGAAGAAAGCTTATGTAATTTGCTTAATTACACTGACCATGTGAAATTCAGCACATAAAATAAAAGAACTTGAGCCTGAAATTATGGAAGAAAATTTGGAATTGGTTTGAATTTTGATGTTTTTTTTCAATAAAAAAAATGAAAATATCATTTTCGTGATTCAGATCTTCCTCTTTTTTATCTCCATGTTCTCTGCTTTGGCACCAGCACATCACTTATTTATTAAGAGGGAGAAGAAGCTAAGATTTTGTCTTTCAAACTCACTGTTTACATTTGACAAAATAATAATGGTGATCACACCATGATTATGATCTTATATTTAACTGTACTACGAAAGGAGAGAATTTAATTTTAAATATTCTTGTAATTATTTCAAAGGACCAGAAGATCTCATATATTGGTGTCTGTCAAGGGCACCCAACTTCTTATTATTAAACCATAGTCAACTGCAGGCCTAAATGCAATTTACAGTTTCTCTAACAAGGAATAGCAGTCTTTGACCTATTCGTAGCTTTTAGCAATATATCTATTTAATCTTGTTTCTGATTCAAGACTGAATTTCATGACATCATGAAACAACTTGTTCCTGATTTAAAAGATTTTCCAACAAAATCTTCTGTCCTGTTGATGCCATCTTTCGCAGTGCAAATTGATTTACAGATTAAAAAAGATCCCCATTATATTCTTCAGTGATCTGTTTGTCTCTGTATATTTGTTGCTATATGCTAGTTTTATGCAGTCAGCAACAAATGGATCTTTACTTGCATCACATTTTTATCAACTCAGATTACCGAAAGCAACTGGAGGCCAACCTCTCAAGAACAACTCCACAGTTTCATGAATATGAGATTGGACACAATGCTAAACCATTCTAAAAATCATGGATCATAGAACATCACAGCACATTTCTCGTTGCATATTCAATCAAATATATGATGAAGCTGATCCACCTTTGCTTGCAAGCTGCATTCCTGCCGAATTTTAAGCTGTGCAATTGTTGCTAGCGTCACCTGCTCAACAACCCATCGTTGAAATCATTCCTCTTTTGTGAAACTTCGGAATGAAGAAATGTTTTGATTTATTGGAGATTTGGCCTATAGCTCTGATACGGACAAATCTCACAGATTGGCCGAACCGTAATCTTTTCAAGAGCCTGTTCAAAACGATAGCTCACGGATGACGATTTTGATGTATATTCCAAACAAGTATCAATCTGCCTCGCCTGGGGCCATCTTAACCTGTTCCATTATATAAATCAGAAAGAGGTGAAATAATAACAATAAAGAAATCATAACAGAAGTGGTGTGAAATAGGCGAGCATGGAGATTTTTAATTGGCTTTTGATATGACAAGAGAAATTAAGAAGACCAGCAGTTTACGAAAAGTTCAAAGTATTCGCAACGCCCACGAAATATCTGTAATGATGCCTGACAAAACTAAGAGCCAATGAAATGAGAACAGGCGTGATCCATACAAAATATATTAGAAGATAACACCTTTATGATTCAGATTGATTGCAACCTTTTATTCTGAAATAAGAACTGGCGAATATTGATAAGTCTGTCAATTTTCAACATTCTTCAGGGGCTTTTAAATGACATTCTGGCATTTATTGATTAACCCACTCATGCATTTTCTATGGAGTATCAAGCCATGAGCACTGCAGAAGATTTCAACTTTTGAAACCCTTCTTGGTAAGCCTGGCAAGACTTTTTTTCACAAGCTCCGAAAAACCTCGTCTCAGAATCATCTGGTGAAGGATTTTCTTCGAAACAAAGCTCATAGTATTCGTGCACAAATTACAACTTTTGCCTCCTTATTGCAGTTTGAAAATCTGGCAAATTGAGGAGAAAAGGAGAAGAATGATTAGGAAAAGAAAAAGTGGGAAGCAATGAAATGAAAGGCTAAAGGCCCATCTTTCCTAATCTTGGTCATCTGTCAATGAAAGTAACTCTTGAGACCGGTTGTAGCAGCTCCTCTTCCAATCAGATTATTATAGTCACGCATGCAGCTGAAAATTTTGGGGCTCGGCTGAAGGCTAAAGCAAAACCACCACATACTCTTAAATTATTTTTTAAAGGCAGGAAGATTGTCAAAATGAGCATGGATTAAATCTCTGTTGCAAGAAGAGACTACCAAAGCACTTTCCTTGTGATTAATTCAATTGACAGTACTCTTGCTTTACAAGTTTTCGTAGCTGTGGAATAGCTATACTTTTGAGCCGTTTATAGAGTATAACATATGAGAAGATACTGCTTAGCTTACCGTGTGGTTACAACTATTCACAAATGATCCACTTAGTATTTTCCTTATTTTCCCCACAATCGTTTCCTTCTATTCATCACTTGTAAGCAAGCATCTGCTGAATTTATCGCTTTTATCTTTCTTCAGATTTAGGTTCCATCACCAAGAGATTAAAAGATCAGTAAACATGAAGAAGCCTACGCCATGACTTGATGAAAAGGTGAAATTTTAAATGCCATCAAGCTCTTCCAGTCAATTGTCAGTCCGCAAAAAACACAAGCCAGTTCTTCAACTAAACTTTACCTCTTTAGGCTTCATCATATCCGTTTATCTGGTTGATCTTAAATGGCCAGTAGTTTCTACAGCTTTGGACTTTCAGAGAAGATGCCAGATGCTAAAGCTTTCTGGAGCCACAGCTCAAACTCAGTCCTCTGTAATCATCTCAGCATATAATCCCCATGGATATCTAGAAGGATTAGATCGCAGCTGTGTCCTATCCAAACTAACCTTGTTCACATGAAAGGTTGGTCCGTGAATATTAGGCTTGCAAGAAATTCCCTGCATATATCAGATTGTATGGAGTTAGATGAAAATGACTGGAAATTGATTATAATTGCATTATGAATTATTTAAATTATGTTCGAAGATGGTCGTAGCAATAAAAATAGAAGATGACATTTTTGGAAATAGGTTAGAAGGTGTCTAATACCAAAATATGTAAAGGCCTTGAAAGTTTTGGCTAAGGTTCTAGGCTCCAAACCCACCTTCGCCAAATGAATGTTTTGCTCCTACACACATTACATATAATATTTCCCTTTCCTCATAAGAACAAATATCATGATTAGGCCAGCAGTTCCTGACTTAGAAAAGCAATAATATGACAAATCACGCAACTTCATTTGTTATTTTTAATTAACAAATCATCATATTATGTTGAGTTACCCTCTCCATTGTTTTATAATCCTGAGAAGAAAAAAGTTTCTCTATTCAAGAATTTAAACTAAAACCAACTTGAAGGTATATATAATGGATGCAAAACTAAAAGAACAAATCTAAATCTTGGCTACTACTCCAGAGTTAACAAAATCTATCATATGTAATATAAGTCGGTCTTATAAATGATTCTGTAATGCAACAAAGTAATCAAACACAAATGCTTACCTGACAAATTGCCCAATGCGACACATCAAATATCCTGCTCTCTGCACATACATAGGCTCGTGGTATTTCCATCTGAGAATGAAAAAAATAAAATAAAATTTAGTGCAATGAGGAAATCCAAGGGAAATTTTCACTACGTCTGAGTATGCTTGTATGAAAAGATAGAAGGGCAGGGGATGGAAAGAAAAAGGATCACAAATATTGCACACAGCATGAATAACTCTGATCGTTTTGCTTTCCCTGCCCCTCTCCTTTCCCCTCCTATCTTTTTATCCAAGTAAACTCCTAAAAGAAACAGGAAACAACAGGAATGGTTGTAAAACTGTTGCTTTATGGTACAAAGGGCTATTTTTCCCAGCAAATTTACAGACTACACCAGCTCAACAATTCATGGTGTCCACTTGTGCAAAAAAAAACATGCTGTTAAGATAAGAGTTCCATATGTTATTCAGAAAATTACAAGATGAAGGATTCCAAGCAATGTTTGTAGTTTTACGAGAACATACACAATATGCACTATGCAAAGTGTCACTTAGGCCATACAAAACTATGGAGTCAATTTTCAAAGAGGATATTTCCTGAAGTTTATCTCTCTGCATGTATTTATTAATTCTGTTAAACAAGGATGACCCAAACAAGTGATACACTCATCAATCAAAAATCACAAAAAAGTAGTCCTCCAATTTAGTTTCTGTGACTCAATGGAAACATAGTTCAAAGATTGGTGTCTAGAACCCTCCCTTGCAAGCCAATCTGCACAGATTTTCGCCTTCCTATCACAATGCTTAAAACTTAGTTGCTAACTTTATGACTGCATGTATCTTATCTTCCCCACTTCAATGGAGCATGGACCTCCGCATGATCCTTCTCTGCTTACTTATTTTAAAGACTTCCAAAGTTGTATCCTAATTCACAGTGTCAAGATTAATTCCAGTCCCACTCTGAGTAGACATACATGCTGTAATTTTGGCTAAGTAGTCCACCTTCAAGTATTTAATTATCCACTTTTCAGAAAAACAATTACAATTATGATAATGCCTAAGAAGGTTCCAGGAACAATAGAAAATTCACAAGTGAGATGAAACAGAAAAAAAAAATGGTTGTTGGAAACTTTTACAATGCATAAACATGTAAAACATATCTTCCAAGGCGATCTTACAATTGTCGAGTGCCGAGTTTCCACCCACCCATCTCCATCTTTGGCTCGATGATACTGGAGGCAATCCTAATATAGAAGGAGACCACAGTCAAGCACCAAAAATAACAAAGTCTTAGCACATGACCTGGGGATTATAACATTAAAATCTTGATTAGCTTTCACCTGACACCACCTTGCCCTGGCTTTATTTCGATTAGTGCATATCCATGTATGAGAATTTCCACACTTGGTGCACTCAATGCGCCTGGATTCTTTTGAACAGAATTCAACCTATGGTATAACACAATTGCATGGCTACATCAGTTCTTCAAATCCCAGAAAATAAAATTACTCATCCAACATGCCGAACTGAGAATTGTCAAATATATTACACCAGCCAAATCAGACCATAAAAAGGACACAATATCATGAGTCCATCTGTTACAACATCCATATTTAGTGTTATAACTATCAAATATCAGGCAATGGAAAATCAATGCCTAAACACATACAAATGCACTCTTAATTACATGACAACAATTTGAAAGAAGTGTAAACTCCATGATGAAATATTACCATATTAAGCTCCTAAAAGTCTATAAAAAAAAAGAAAATTGCATTCTTTATTGCATATTGTCTCTTACATGGCATGCAAGAATATAGAAACATGTAGAGATACTTGCATGACTAATTTAGTTATAGATAGTCATGTTTTGCAACATATGCTAAAATTAAAATAATGATCATAGATACAGTCCTACATCATTCATCTTATAAATAATACCTTCTGAGATGCAGTGGAAGACCTCTGATACACTCTACCAGGTTCTTCCTTCCTCAATTGTTCATCATAGTATTTCTTCTTAGTTAAATCTGACAGAACCTGAAATGTATTGATCATGAGTTGCATAGTATTGTATTAT
Organism: Zingiber officinale; assembly: GCF_018446385.1. Taxonomy (NCBI): domain Eukaryota; kingdom Viridiplantae; phylum Streptophyta; class Magnoliopsida; order Zingiberales; family Zingiberaceae; genus Zingiber; species Zingiber officinale. Next base: position 1,904,500 of record NC_056004.1, read on the forward strand.
TGCCCTCTAAACCACTTTATATGTAATTTACCTCATATGAGAACTTCAGCTTGTCAAAGGATTCACATGCTAGTGAACTTCCCGTCCCCAGATTTTTATCAGGGTGCACAAGCAAGACCTAGAATCAATTCATACAGCCTAACTTATAATGTTCTGTAGGTCTAAGATTATTCTTTAATTTAAGAAACACCTGTGAATAAGGATTCAAATTGCACACCTTTTTACGGTATTCCTTCTTTAGTATCTTAGGATCAATATTTGAGTTCCTGAGAAAACCCAGAACTTCATAATGGTTTGAACAGCTCATTATCCTTCTCATCTCAACCAATGCAGATGGTTCGACTACAACAACCTTACTAGGGGAAGCATCCTTGTTAGTATTTGTAATACTTGATACCTCGGGTGCAGTGCAAGCTGATTTAGAACACTCCACATGTTCAGGTTCTGTTATTGGAGGAGAATATTCAGTGTCAACAGAAAAGTCTTCCATGACTGGTTCTGAATCCTTTTGCACTTCCACATGTATGCTTTCATCAGTATAGTTGTATCTTTGGTGCATCTTATTTAAAATATAATTAGAGATGAACGAAAGATTCATCGACAGGAGAACTCCTAGTAGTCCCACCCGCATATAGACAGAATAAATGGAATATGCAGTTGCCAGAAAGATTAAGAAGTAAGCACGATTGAGCGAGAACATATAACCTGTCCACATCAGAATAAAATATCTACTTACTGGAAAAGTACAAGAAAGTCAGTACTGATTTATTATGAAAATGTGTTTGCATACCTGCAGTTATTAATAGAATTGTCATCATCCAAAAGTATCCGTAGATCCAAATGATCAAAACTCCATAATGCCCAACAATAAAAAGTCCAGGTGTAAAGCTCAAATAGTTAACGGCCACTAAAGCAGCACCCTGGAACAACCAGTGGCAGAGCCAGTTAAGATGAGGGTAATGAAACACAATAAAAATGCAAAATACAAATAATGAAATGTGTAAAGGTAATAATCAATTATCAAGAAAAATTATTCAAATAGTTTTACAATCATCAAGAATCTTAAAAGTCACTTAATAACATATATTATTGCATGTGTAGTATGGGGTTAATTGACCCCTAAAGAGCCTTACCCCAGCACCAGTTCCAACACTAATACCAAAAAGTAACAAAGAATCACCAGTAGATAAGAGAAATGATACAATCAAACCAATAAGAGTGAAATATATAAAGCCCAAAAATCTCAATAAATCACATCAATGCATGAAATGGAATACATTGTCAACCAATGTGAGGTAAAAAATAAAAAAGTTCAACTATGTTTATGGAGTTGAAAAGGAACCAAGGAGAATGTCTAGTAGAACAAACACACACATTTAAAAGAAACAAACAACAACCAAGCCTTATCCTACCAGGTGAGGTCGGCTACACACATTTAAAAGAAAAAAAATCACTTATAATGTTTAAAAGCCAAAAAAAAAGATAGTGAAGGCAGCCTGCTACAGCAGCTCATGCATTCTAAAACAAAAACGATGCATCTTTGACAGAAATCACAATACATGCATGGAAAGTGTAAATCAGATAAAACATAAACACCATCTGATAACAACTTATGATCAATTATAGACAAATCAAAATTGAACTTTATTTTGAAAGAAAAAGTATTATAGCAAAGAGGAGAATGCTAAGACTGATGTTTAAGATTACCAAAAAAAAGATATAATAAAAAATTATTACCAAGAGCAATTAGGTGTAGCTCCAATGCGTTGATTAAATGATAGAAAAAAGATTATTACAATATAAGATGACCAGTAGATTCTATAGGTAGACAAGTTGAATAAATTTAGAGTTAGAGTTGCAAGGTGTAGAAAGAGAGAAAAGAAACCTCAAGTTAATGCAAATGAAAGTGATTTAAAGGACCTTGCAATATAACCTTACATAGAGTTCAAGAGAGTTATAAGATTCATGCAACCAATCCAAAATAATTGGTAGTAGCATGGCTTCGTGGCGATGACAATTGATTAATTTTCAACATTCTTGATACAGGAATTCAAAGTTAATCAAGATGTGGATTAGAGAGAACAAGAGAAGAGTCAAAAGTGGGGGGACAAACGAGTACAAAAGGGAAACAGTTATAGCAGACTAAGAAGATAGATATACAAGGAATATAAATGGAAAAAGATAGACTTCTCGTAACAAACATTCTAAATCAATAAATGATTCAGTAGAATTATAAGATTTGTGCAGGATAGAAAGCAAAATGTTTGGCACATCACCAATGAGAAAGCAACATTTTACAGAAAGATTCAAATTTTACGTCAACAAACCATCTAATGAACAGGAAAAATATGTTTGTAAGTATTAAATATTTCAATATAATGTAATCATACTGCTGTGACACACATACTTCAAAATCACTTCCACTTGTCTTTGTATGGCCCATTCAGGTAGAACAATTAATCCAAATATGGCTCCATCTGTTTTCTATAGAATGGTCCATAATAGACTTTCAAATTTTAACATCCTTTTACGAGAAGTGCATTATGTATTAATATTATCTACTAGTGCTACGTACATGTACTCAATATGTGCATGCTTTAATATACAATTATATTGCCCCCGGGGCATGGTTGAGTTGGCTATTGTGGGGTAGATATTGCTACAATGGGCAAGGGGTCAAATCTTGGTAAAGCCGAGAAAAATGCCCTCCCCGCAGTGGCCAACTTCAGCTTCCCGATTTACCTTCTCACAGATGGTGTAGAGCCGACTGTGTGCGGCCGTTAGGGTGGCGAATTCCACCTTTAATATACAATTATAGTTAGATTGTAAAAATTCCTACTGCTTGCACATGTTGCTACACATTTTCTAATAGGAAAAGGGCATTGGGCTATTGAGAACATAAATAATTTATCATTCTTTGCAATCAAGACAACATGGATTTAACCATAAGTATTGGAATAAATTTAATGGTGAACAGCAATATGTAACAAAAAAATAATAACAATAACCAACATATGCACTAGAGAAGATAAAGAGAGGCAAAACATGAAGCTTTGGCATAAAAGCAAATTGATGTCATATTCCCAGCTCTATTTCAGTTTCAAGTTAATGTTGAAAAGAAGATCAAATAAGGAAAGTGTTCGCATATGAAAAAAATAATTTGATAGGAACAAACCAGACTCAGAAGCACGTAAACTAGTGATGTCGTTGAAGCCAAGCAAAGGAAGCAACTCCACAGAATGACGAATAGAGCTGTTGGACCTAAAGTAAACACGGACCTTACACCTCCAACAGCGCATTCTCTCCACTGCGACAAAATCCCAAGTAGAAAGCTAGCAGCAATCACGCACAATCTATAGATCAGCGGCCAGTGGCGGTCAAATAGAAACAAGAGCCTCTCTCTGGCGAAGCCAGCAGCAACTCCGATACTCGTAAAGGCCTGCTTCTTTGGATGGAGCCGTTTCCAGCCTCGCTTAAATAAGCCCACACTGCCCATGGAAATCACAAACGCTTGTTTCTAATTATAGACCTTGCAAGAGAAACCCAACCGAAACTCCACCATCCGAACATATCCGCTGAGAAACACGACGAAGACTCTCAAGCGATCATATTCTTAAAAGTAAAAAATGATAGATTTTACTCAATAAACCACTCTGAAAATATAGCTAGAGCATTCGAGCAGATCCCTCTTTTCAATTGCCTTCGCCTCCAGCCCAATCTCTATCATGCGCCAACATTTCTCAGAAACGGCCAGAAACAACGAGAATTTCTCACGGGTCAAAATCCTCCTTTTCCACTTTCTCCATCTTATTCACTGCAACCCTAAGACACCGCCTTCAATCCGGCCGGCGCCTACAGCAGCAAAAAGAGGCCAGGCCTTCCTTCACAAAAAAACAAATGAAAAAGAGAAGATCGGACACGGGAATCCGAGGAACCCTATCTTGACCCCGCTTCGGCAACTGCTCGTGTAAAAGCGGCCAACTAGTTGAAGAATGAGCTACACGTGGAGAGGGTTGTTTTTTCCTGAGCTGTGATGTGGTGGAAGAACTGAAATGGCGACACGATGAGAGAGGAGTATGGAACAAACAGCACTGGAAGAGACAATCATCCTAGAAATGTACCGTAGACGGGGGCGAAATGAACACCAATTGGCAACGTTGTACGAGATGGGTACAGAAGAAGTAAGGGACGCGATTCGAAAGGGACCGACACGTAATACATTCCAGCGTCAATCTCTCTAAAATTTTAAAATTATTAAAATACTTTTTATATTATATTATTTTAATTTACTTTTATAAGTGTGAACTATCAAATAAATAAAAAAGACTTGTACGAACTAGCAATTACAATTTCACACAAATAAATAGACTTCAACATAATTTTCTATTCTGCATATTTCTTTAGCTAGCACGATCGGGCATATTCTAAACCAGTTCGGATCTTCTCGACCGCCTATTTTGGTCCCATCCAAAATCAGTTCGGATCTACTAGATCGTCTATCTTGATTTTCTCTTGATCCCGTCCAAAACGACATACGAAATGAATTGTCGAAGACATTCTGGAGCTTGAGTCGTCGAGGGTCAAGGGTAGAGTCTTGGAGATGGCCGTCATCGAGGGTCGAGGACAGGGCCTCAGAGTTGGCCGTCGTCGAGTAGGAATCAGAGCCTTGGGTCGTCGACCGCATGCTACTCGGAGCTTCATAGGACGGAAACCAAGATGGTTGGGTTGTGTTCAGATGTCGTCAAAGCTTGAGTCGTCTCAAGATAGGGACCGGCTCTAGGGGGATCGTTGATGTGACGGTTCCATATTTTTTTTTTTAATTGTCTCAAGATATCCTCGACGAATGATTTGGTGTGTCGTTTTGGACGGGATCGGACCAGGAGAGGACCAAGTAGGTGGTTCAGGAGATCCGAACTCGTCCAAAACAACACACCAAATCAATTGTCAAGAACATCTCATGACCCTCCCATGATAACCTAAGCTCCGACGATGTTTGAATACAATCCAATCATCTTTGTTTCAGTCCTCCGAAGCTCTGAGCAGCGCACCATCAACGACCCAAGGCTCCGACTCCTATTCGACGACCCAAGGCTCCAAGCTCCTACTCGACAGCCAACTCCAAGGCCTAGACCCTCAACAACCCAAGCTCTAAGCTCTGGTATGTCTTCCGGACCTCAACAACTAATTTAGTGTGTCATTTTGGATGGAACCATGATCCAGAAGATCCGAACGGATTCGAACCAGCTCTAACAGAAATTTATCAATTTGCAGTTTTGAGTTCAGTGATTAATAATAATGTCAAGTTAATACCGACTTTTTCCTAACTGAGATACAAACCGCACACTTACAGTTACTAGAACAAGAGAAATCATTCAATCAATCATCAGCAGCCAGAAAAAGAAGAAAGGAAAAGAAATTTTTTAGGATTACAAACTGGTTGTCCCTCCCTCATCTGTGAAAAGTCATGTGCTTTGTGTTCTTCGTTGGCGACTTTTCAATCTTCTTCTGATGATCACTGACAGATTCCTGTTGAGCACTGCACATCTGGGACTTGACCCTGAATCCCAGCTTCTTTTGGACACCACCCCAAACTTTCCTCACCTTGCTCAGCTTCTCGATCTCCTGCTTCATATTTGTGCACTCCTTTTCGAGCTCCGACACCCTCATCCTCATGTGGTCCATTCCCTCCTTCAAGACTTGGTTTTCCCGCATAGTGCTCACCCAACCTCCGGCGTCACCGGAACCAACCAGCCCACTCCTCAGAGGCCGTGATGCGTCGAGGTTGTCGGAGACGAGCAAGCAACCGGCAATGGAGGTCCTCAGTTGAAGTTGCTCGAAGAAGAGCACTTGAACCACTACTCTTAACGGAAGCCTCTCGTTCTGTGCCGCGTGAGTGCAGGCTTCCAAGGAGAGTTTCTGGCAGTCCATCAGCCGGCAGAGCTGTTCCCTTTCAGCTTCATTGAGCCATGGGTGTGCCTGAACGAGCATCACATGCCATTAAACAACAGGGCAGTTACCGAAATTGCTCCAACTGATAGATTCAACAAATTGTTATGAATAGCTAGGCTTCAATGATTACCTTCAAGTATATGTCGATCGCACGATAAAGTCCATCATCTAGCGGTCTTGCATAATCAGGCACTGCCCCAGCCAAATTTTGGAACTTTGGCAGCTTCAAGTTGACATCCGATGCGACCTCAGCTAGAAAGCCATCAATTAGCTTGGCAACGGCAGTAATGGGTGCAATTGAAGGTGAACCAATTAACTGGTCTTCGTCGACTGAATTAGGCGATGCCCCATTGGCAACTTGATCCATAGCTAGGAAGTGTTCGAGTATTCGAAGCACACAGTCGACATTGTACAGTGTCTCAGTGGAATATGAAAAGTTTGGCAGCAGCAAATCTTCCAGGTTGGCTTGATCCAGCTGAAAGCCTATCTTTTTTTCCAGGTTTGAAATGAATGATCGATTAGCTCGGAGAATCATGGCGGTGCGAAGAAGACCAAACAATACTTTTGTGGATGTCAAGCCCTTTTCTGAGGGCAACAAACTCACAATCTCTTCGAGAAGATGTCTCTGTTCGTCTTCGGTTGGCGCAGCTGTGGCAACAACAGGTGCCGGATTGTGGCGCCTACTGATACCGGGAAGATGCCTTTGAGCATAAAATGTTACTGATCCTGCTATTACATCTTGCCTGATTCCGCGAGATCCCATGACCGAGATCAGCCTCTTAAACAAAGGAAGCCTCAACAAGGATGCGTCTTCATACCACCAATCAGCGCTACAATTTCTAGGCCTAACTCCTGTACTAATACCGTTCCACAAGACGCTCCCACCGGGGCTTTGCATCATGCCATACTCCATCATAGGCCAGCTATAATGCTTTGGGTCTGCATAAGCTTTGACAGCTAAAGAATCAATGCATCTGTTGATGATCTGAAGGTTTTCTGCATGAGGAAGAAGATCATCACATGTTTGGAGTGCTTTTATCGAATCTGTCCAATTACGAAGAACCACTTGGTTGAAAAAGATCTCTGTCTGTGCAATCAAGTTGCTTTCTGCTATTTCATCAGTCATTTGAAGATGTTCGGCCGCACAACGAAGGTAGATGACATTTGAGGCAGTGAGTTCTAACTTCACACCATAACAGAACTTTGCTACTAGTTCAAATGCCTTAGCCCCACCAGGAATATCATGTAGCTTCACCACACAAATCTCTTCTTCATCAGAGATCTCCTTGATGAGCTTTTCCATATGTCCGCTCTTCGACAGAAGAGGAAACTAAAAGAAATAATAACAAAAGGGCTCAAAGCTGCCACAACAAAAATTTTGAAACAAACAGAAAAAAAAAACATGAAATTAACCAAATGTCATCTTATGAACTCACCTTATGAAGATGGAAGGACATCTCCTCAACTTCAACAGTAACATCACTTGGAAGTCCCGTTGTGCAGAACCTGAAAATGGACAGTAAATTGTTTTGTGTTGAGATGCTGTTTCAATTATCAGAATAATTAGAGAAGATGTCAACTTCCAAATTAGTAAAGATCCTCTAAAAATGAACATTGGATTATAGACTCTCTTTGACCATGTGACGTTTTGAGGCGAGATCATGTTCATAATTTTGTGTGGAAATTATGTGCATAAACTGTCCAAAGCTAGTTTTTTTCTAGCTTTTCTTCTTAGCTACTTATCTCTGTGAGCAAAGAAAAAAAGACTCCATTCAACTTAATCACAATTATTAGAGTTGATCGTAGTAGACGTTTCAGCTTCAATTTTGTTTTTTCTTCATGCCCCTAATAATACATGTCACCTGAGTTAATGTTTCTGATTTACAAGATTACAAGTTGACTGTAAGAAATCAGAGTCCTCAATCAACAGCATTACGAAGAGAAAACAGAAGCTTCAAACTAGGAAACGACTGCATAGAACAACTTCACAACGCATTCTGATCCTAAGCCAAAGTGAAGTAAATTGAGAAACTAAGATAACTATTTAGATCCCTTGTGATCTGTTTGACTGATCAAGGAAATATTTGGCAGAACAGCATTTCGAAGGAAGACGAGAATAAGAAAAATCCATATGCACAAGCGAAAAACAGTGTAGCTTACCAGGCTTGCCCTTGTCGTCGAAAGGGATCAGCTTTTGATCCCAACTTTTTGCAGGCCATCGTCAACAAGCCTCAATTAAACTGAACGCGGCAAAGATCTTGGCAAGAACCAGTGATCACTCTGAAAATCGCAGTCAAACACCTTGTAGGCTCAAAGTACAGGCCTTAAACCTCTTTCCTGTTCTCTACGAGCTCCGATCAAGACTCACAAGAACCTAAACCCACAAATGAAGAAAAGGAACCAGCACCAAACCCACAGATGATGCGAGAACGCACAAGCCGGCGCTTATTGTCCGCCACGAATCCCAGAAGCCCTAGACCTAATCCACCAGCTGATCACAGCAACGAACATACTGCAAATAGTTCCACAACCCCCACCAAAACCTCAAATGCGAAGAAATCTACGACACAAGAACAAGAACCAACATTTACTTACCAGAGACGTTGCCTTAGTTAGTAAAGATCCGAGCTTTAGGCCGAATTGGCCCCCTCAACAATCTCCCGAAAGCATCAAATCCTCGGAAGGTAACCCACTCCGGAAATTTCTCAACAAAACCAGCAGAGATTGCAGGAGAGAAGAAGAAGGGGGGTCGCTCCGCTCCAAAAGGGCAGTTTCTATTCTGTCTTTTTACCTCCCCGCAGGCGCAGGCCGAGGCCTCTCCACCAACTTCCAAATTGCATTGTGTAGTGTCGAGCTGTAGGGGACCAGCCCACGCTTCGCCCATCTGTCCAAGCTCAAAAAACAACAAAAGTTTTTAACAGGAAAGCTCACGAAACAGTGCTCCCTGGACGGATCTTTCAAAATTGCATCAAAAGCAGCGTCCCTTCTCTCTCCGAGCTCGATCACTCCGAGTAATTAGCATCATTAAATGCTCGGCAGAGAGATTCCCTACCTGGCACTATTTCTGAGCTACTGTTCAGTAATCTCTCTCTACCACTGTCAGCCTAGCATGAAATTGGAAGCAGTAAAGTGCAGCCCAACTACTCCCCTCCATTGTGTTTCCGTTGATTGCTAACCCTTCAATTTTAGTTGGCAGGAACTGGACGTAGTAATGCGCACAGCTAATGCTTGCATGTGAGGAGCTGAGGCACTGTGTTTTGGTGGTGGACGTAAATCCACTGGGGAATTTAATTCAAAGTCAACACCATGTGGTTGAGGGATTTGGCGGGTCATTGTCGCGTGTCGAGTTCGAATCTTGCTTAGCTTCCTCAACGAGTTTCTGAGGTGGTCAATGTGCGACTGTGCAACTGTTTGCTGATTTTGATATTGTATTAATGGGAGTCCAAGACTTAAATGGGACAAATAAGGAGCTGTATGAAAGTGTTGTATACGAGAATAATTACTGTTGTACTGATCAGCCATCATAAATAATAAAATATAAATGTGTCGTAATTAATTTTATTTTTTATTTTAACACAATGAACAATTTTTTTATAAAAAAAAATTGTTAATACTTTAGAAAATTATTTAATATCGACGTAATATCAAATATCAGTAGACGATTGCAACGATACAGCAGCATAGGACTTGCATTTGATTAAGATAGGAGAGTGATAATAAAAGATTAGTCAACGCTTTGGGAACCTAATTGATGGTGTGTTGCTTGCCTTGTAACCTACGGTCGAGAATTCCAAAACACATCGGATACAACTATAAATGACTTGCGGTGGATTTCAGCTGTTCAATTAAAATAAAGGGATTTATTGCAAGGGCAATGCTACATAATTAGAAGGAACACACTTTTTAAAATTGGGTAGTGCTAAAATGACTTTAAAAACTACCCAGTAAGTTTCTTACAATCAATTTTCAGTATCCATTTTCCATTTAGGATGCCTTTCAAAACCTTGAGGGTTCTCTTATAAGCACCACCGTAGTCAGTTGACGCAATGACATTAGTAACTTCTGGTTTCCAAGTATTTACAATGGGAAGACCAGACATCTTAGAAAATTTAGTAATCGTTTCCTGTAAGACACTTTTGAGTTAGGATCAGTGAGAAACTGTTAGTTTCCATCTATCATCATCCTAAGGGTGCGTTTGGTTCAAGTTATCATGTATAACCTTGATTATGTGATTACCAGGTAATCACATAACCAAGATTATGGGGAATAAAAGATAACCAAATGTTGTTTGGTTCAATCTAGGTAATGCAACAAAAACATGTTTGTTTGAAGGTTTTAATGAATAATCTAGTTTAGTATTTTACTAGATTATCCTTAGTTACAAAATCAACTATACATAATAATAATAATAATAATAATAATAATATTATTATTATTATTATTATTATTATTTAAAGTCTATTATATTTTACTATATTTTCATGTTTTTTTTATTTATATATATATATTATTTTGTTTATTTTATGTTTTTTAATTTTTAATTTTTTTAATGTTTTTAACATTTTTTTATTATTTTTTACGTTTTTTTCTATATTTTTTTGTATTTTTTTAAATTTTTAATGTTTTTTGTATTTTTTATTTTTTTATGTTTTTTTTGTATTTTTTTTATTTTTTAATGTTTTTTCTATTTTTATTTTTTTTAAATTTTTATACCATTTTTTATTTTTTTTATTATTTTTTAATGGTTTTTTATTTTTTTTAAAAAAAATATGTTTTTTAAATTTTATTTTATTTTTTATATTTTTTCTTTACATTTTACTTTTTTCACATTTTTCTTTTGTCCGAGGGTATTTTGGGTAAAAAAAATTCGATAACCCCGAAATCAAGAAAAACCTCAATTTTCTGAGGTTTTCCGATTCCTGGTTGCATGCCCCTTTTGCTGACGTGTCGGGAATGAAGCATTACTCGGGAATCATCGATTACCTAAACCAAACAGGGTTTTTGTTGATAACCTTGGATGGATAACCAAGGTTATCAAGGATATCTCCCAACCAAACACACCCTAAAATGCAGTTACCTTCTCTTCGGCAGGCAGTGCTGAACAACAAAGCACCCATTTTGAAGGTGAACCTGATGGTCAGGTCCACAACTGATGTTGAATGTGTGAATGGAGAAAAGATGGAAGGGGATAGAAACTCTATTGTGAATAAGATTTTAGTCTTACATTAAGAGCTTCAAGACATGTTGATTAATTTATATTGATTTACATGCATTGAGAATATGAACAAATGTATAAGGATAAGCTCTCTGATGTGCAAGGGGGATGCAAATTCAAGGCCCGGATTACATTGAACCATGTTAACTTGTGTACTACACGCGCGAAAGGGGATTGCATTGAACCATGTTAACTTGTGTACTCTCGCAAGCCTCGATCCTTTTTTCCGCTCGATGTCAAAGCCCGATCAGCCACTCGCTCGATCTCTACGTCTGATCAGCCTGTTTGCTTCGCCCGACCTGTCTGCTTCGTCCGATCGACCTGTCTGCTTCGACCGACCGGCTTGTTTGCTTCGCTCGACCTGTCTACTCCGACCAGCCTATATGCTTCGCCCGATTGACCTGTCTGCTTCCTCCGACCGACCTGTTTGCTTCGCTCGGCCTGTCTACTCCGACCAGCCTATATGCTTCGCCTGACCGACCTGTCTGCTTCGTCCGATCGGTTTATTTGCTTCGCTTGGCCTGTCTACTCTAACCAACCTATATGCTTCGCCCGACCAGCTTGTTTGCTTCGCTCGACCTGTCTGTTGGCCCACTCGATCGGCTTGTTTCCTCGCCCGGTCGACATGTCTCATCGCTTAGACTGTCTACCCGCCCGGCCTGCTTCTCGCCCGACCTATCTGCTCGCCAGGCCTATCTGCCGCTCAATCGTACTACTCAATCGACCCCTCTGATCTGCTACGCTCGATCGTGTTGTTCTGCTGCTTGATCGATTTGCCCGCTCGACAACACAGATCTGCCACTCTTTTGCACATAGTAAAAAACCAGCCTCTGCTGACAGCCTTAGATTATTCACCCAGGTCCAATCGACTGTAAGTTGAATTTAATTCAATATAATTTAAATTCAGCTAATACCCCATAAATCTCCGACAACAAATTATTTTTCCCAACAACTAATTCTGATCGTCACAAGGATTGCTTGGTGATACTTGAGACGATCTACTGTTTTCCATCAGTTCACCAGGCAAATAAAATCGAATAGTAAATTTGATTATTATGTACTACACTACTTAAATTCTATCCTCTCATGCTAACCTTTTTGGCGTAGAATTCTTCTTTTCCTTTGAAATTGTGATACTTCATATGGTAACTTGGTAGATGTATGGAGAGGGCATAACATCACAAAGTTTTGCTGCCACAGTAAAGCACAAATTTTAGTTAAAAGAATGATGGTAATTAAAGAATGTCAAGTTGACATTTTGAACCATTGCTGTGCATGAGGAAGGTAACTAAGAAGAATCATCAAGTGTAACAAAAAAATTACTTGAACTAATAGTGAGCAACTTAGATCCAAAAGATTTTCTGCCAAGATTTAAGGATTTAAATCTGTATAACATTGCTCCCGTTTCAAATGGAAATTGTTGCATGAGATACCTCATGGAAAAAGACTAAAAAAAACAAATCATCAAATGCAAATCTCAATTTTTTTAGGATACACTAACATGGACCTTATCCCTCAACCCAATATTACTCAAGATTATTACAACAATTAAAACACTTTCATCACATAAAGTATATCTTCAATCACTCAATATTTCATACAACTCCAATTAATTTAGGGAGCGTTTGATTTAGGAGAATAAGAGTGGAGAATGAGAATAACAATCATTGATTATTTTTTAGATTAATTCATATAACTATAAAATCTATCATCTAAAGCTACTACTCTTATTTATCCCTTTTTGGGGGCCTATACTTGATAGCTTTCATACGACTAGACCTTTTATTTTTAAGTAATCCCAAGCATGCACTTGTATGAGCAAATTAATCTCCACAAATTTCACCAATTACTTACAGCGTCTCATTTGCATTCTGGCATTATCTTAGCACAAGTGAAGTGGAAGCTCTTTCAGCAACTTTTCTCATAACATCCAAGGGCTGCACCTATGAAACCACAACAACTGCACTTTAGCCTTCTGCTTCTCGATACCACAGCTGTAAGATTGAAGGCAATTTCACCTTCAAAGTAGACGTCAGGAGCCCTTCACAGTAAATATATGTTTCATGATGCTCAAAGTACCAAGATACGTTTAAGGAAAATTACTAAGAATGATAGCAATTAAATGAAAAAGATCTTACCACTCGGTGCAATTCTTGTGAGAATTTATAATGTTACTGCCACCATTGAAATCTGGAGCAACGGACTTCCCATTAAAATAGTGCATCATCTCTCCAGAACCCTATGAAGCCTCTTTCCCATATTAGTTAGTTCCTAAAAATAATCAACAAGAACTATTCAGAACAAGTAAAAAAATATCTCCGTGTCATTTGAGGAATGGCAGAAAGCACATTGAACTGGAGAACTAAACTTTTTGCATCTTCTCAAGATACTGCCCTGCAAAACTTTACAATTGAGTGTGCCTTTAATTTGAGAATTCATGGAAGTCTTGGACAAAATCTGATTGTTTTTACTTTCACGACTGACCATTGAAATTGCATCCACCTTAGAGCCCCTACCCTCATTTTGCTCAGAATCGTCAGCATTCATCTCTCCCAGTTGACGTTTCTGGATCCTTTTAACTCTTTCATTTGGCAAACTTCTGGAATATTTCCTCTGCTCACCATGCTGATGAATTGATTCAATCACATCTAGAAAATTTAGTTGAAAATTTTGCTCTTGTTTGTTTGCTTCGTTACCAGAGTCTTCAATATCTCTTAATAACTTGACCTGTTCAGGATTTGATTTTTTGAAGTACTTTCTATCCTGTTTAGGATAAGCCACCTTATTCTTTTGTTGGATCGATCAGTTACCATAGCGTCTTCTTTTTTTAACATGCGATTTTTTTCCTTGCGAGATAAACTTGGAGATTGTTCATGAGCCATAGGTGCAGCATCATTTTTTTTGTTATTTGAATCTGTAGGACAATTAGAATCTATGGACTTTTGTTAGAAATTCTGTCATTAAAGTCATTGATTTAGTCATAATTGTAGGAATATTCCAGGATCATTTCTTATGCAAATATAGATGGTAAAAGATATAAAAATTATGAAAAAAATAAGAAAGGATAATCGGTCAAATATTAGCTTCGATTAATTTCCTTATTAGCTTCATTTAGTTTCCTTTTCATTAATTTCTTTCCTATTGTAAATTCTCTCTATAAACATAACCTTATACCAATTCTAGTGTGTGTGAGAAAGAAATTATTTTCCCTCATATTTTCTAAGTTGGTATCAAAGCAGCATTAAAATTGTAATAGTCATGTCAAAAGTCACGTCCGAAGTCACTACAATCTCTGTCACTATCACTGTCTTACAACACCATTCCAACTCTCATTCAATCCAAATCACCACCATCCACCTAAATGGTGACAACTTCCTCTGATAGTCGCAATCCATCCAAATGTATATCCGTGGAAATGGAAAAAACCAATTATATCACGAGTGACAAGAACGCTCCTGCTATTAATGATTCGTTGCATGCCACATGGGATACTGAAAACTCCATGATTATGATATGACTAGTCAACTCCATAGATGAGGATACAACTATCAATTACATATGATATCCTACTGCAAAAGAGTTGTGAGATAATGGTAATCAGATGTATTCTGACCTAGGTAACCAATCTCAGGTTTTTTAATTGACTTTAAAGTTGAGGGAAATTAGTCAAGGAGATGATTCCATCACCAAATACTTCAATTCATTGAAAAGGTTGTGACAAGATCTTCACCTCTTCAGTACATACGAATGGAAATATGTTGATGACTGCAACCACCACAAGAAAACCATGGAAGACAACCGTATTTATAAATTTCTTACTAGTTTCAACATCAAATTTGATGAAGTACGAGGAAGGATTATTGGGAGACCTCCTCTCCCATCCAATGGTAAAATATTTGCTGAAGTCAGAAGAGAAGAAAGTCGAAGGAGGGTCATGCCTAAAAAAAGAAGTATTAGTGAGTCAATTGAAAATTCTACCTTATTTACTGATGCTACCTACAAAGCTACAAATTACCAACACAAATCTAATGATAAGCTGCGAGTTTGGTGTGATTTCTCCAACAAGCCTTGCCATACACATGAGGCATGTTGGAAAATTCATGGCAAACTTGCCAATTAGAAAAGTAGCAAGCAAGAAGAGAAGAATCGTGGAATTCCTATTGCTAATAAAGCTGACTCAGGTCCCTTCAACAAAGAGCAAATGGATCAACTCTTGAAGCTAATAAAATCACTTCTCATATGGTATTCCTAGTGTCTCCTTGGCACAAACAGGTAGCAATCCAACTCCTCTCCGTGGATCATAGATTATGGAGCCACAGACCACATGTCTAGTTGCTCTCACTTATTTGATAATTATTTACCTTGTTCTGGAAATGAGTAAATTAGAATTGTCGATGATAATTTTTCACCTATTGCAGGAAAAGAACATATTAAACTGACCGAAAAAATCAATCACAATTATGTTCTTCATGTTCCTAAATTAGCATGCAACCTTTTGTCTATTAGTAAATTATCTAAAGATTCTAATTGTCACATTATATTTCTTAAATCACATTGTAAATTTCAAGACTAGAACTCAGGGATGATGATTGGGTGTGCTAAGACGATTGAAAGTCTTTACTACTTGGATGAAATACTTATTAGTAATAAAAAGTTCAAAGCTTTAATTGTATCAGTTCAAACTCAATTCGAGAAAAAATAATGCTATGGCACTATAGACTAGGACATCCTAGTTTTCTTTATCTAAAAACCTTTTTTCCAAAATTATTTAAAGGCATTGATTATTCTTCTTTACATTGTGAAATTTGTTTTTCTACAAAATTTCATCGTTTAACTTATTTGCCAAAAAATTACCAGACCTCCAAACCTTTTTATTTGATTCATAATAATGTTTGGGCCCATCTAAAATTACTACTCTTTCTAGAAAAAGATAGTTTGTAACATTTATTGATGATTATGCACATTTGATCCCATCCGGAAGCTAAATCGGATAAAGGCGGGCCTCGATGTACTGGAAGTTGACAGAAAGTCGTCGAGGCGTCGGATCTACCTGGCACCCCCTGGAAAGGTTCGCACGGGTGGCTGACGGAGGGAGATGACCAGGGAGATGATAATACGGCTCTGCGCACACTCAAACGAGCACCCGAGTCGTTAGAGATCAGAAACTAGGGGAAAAGTCCCCAGGTTAGACCCTCCGACGCTCAAGTCAGGTGCTTTTTCCCCATAAAACACAGAGAAAGGACGAAAAGTAAAGACTAGTGAAAATGACGAGTAAGCATACCTGCATAAGGGACAAAGCATCCTTTTTTATACTGCAACGGATGTTTCTGGGGTCTGGCTAGTGTCAGGGAATGTCGGCTGTCAGGCTTTGTCTGACGGTGAATGACACGCGGCACCTTCTTATAGGCTGGCGATGGAATCAAAAGGGGTAATGAGCCCCAACTGTTCGCATATTCCCTGACACACTGATTATTCTCTGACATTCTCTGACAGACAGTTGCGATTCACTGACTTGCTTGTCCTGTAATGCCTGGAAGTTAGGTCTATACTCCGCGGTCTGTATTCCAACCTGTCTCTGTATGCTGTTATCCGTGATTTGTATGTCCCGACCTGTGCGCCAAGCTTGTATCCCGACATGCTTTTGTCCGTTGTTAACCACAACCTGTACGTCTGGTCTATTTCCCGACCTGCGTTCGTCTACTGTTATCCATGGTTTGTACGTCCCGACCTGTACGCCCGATCTGTATCCCGACCTGCATCTGTCCGCTACTATCCACGGCCTGTACGTTCCGACCTGTTCGTTAGAGCTATATCCCGACCTGCTCTTGTCCGCTATTATCCATGGCATGTACGTCCCGACATGTACGCCTGGTCTGTTTCCCGACCTGCGTTCGTCTACTGTTATCCATTAATTGTACGTCACGACCTGTACGCCCGATCTGTATCCCGACCTGCATCTGTCCGCTATTATCCACGGCCTGTACGCTCCGACCTATTCGTTAGAGTTGTATCCCGACCTGCTCTTGTCCGCTATTATCCATGGCCTGTACGTTCCGACCTGTACGCCTGGTCTGTTTCCCGACCTGCGTTCGTCTACTGTTATCCATGGATTGTACATCCCGACCTGTATGCCCAGTTTGTTCTATGCCAAGGGCCTTCTTTCTTTTACCTTTACTTGACTTGTGGGCTCAGTCTTCAGCTGTACGTAGCCAATGGGTCCGGTCCTTGACCGCTATCAAGGCTGGCACTTGTCCGACTTATAATCCTATCCTTTGACCGCCCCATCAGCTGAGACTTTGACCCTGGCCACGTAAACTTGACTTCTAACCAGCCACGGAGGCTGGACTTCTGACCTTCACGTAAGCTTGACTTCTGACCAGCCATGGAGGCTTGACTTCTGACCATCCGATGGTCTTGACTCCTAACCACATCATCTTACTGACCCCACAAACATGCGCTGTATCAACATTTATGTTAGATTTATCCGATAAATAAAAAATCTAAAGTGAAAAATTTGTTTAAAAATTTGTACACTATTATTGAAAACCAATTTCAAACCAAAATTTATATTTTACATTCTGACAATGGAACAGAATATTTTAATGAGCACTTGAGCAATTTTTTGAACGAAAAAAGCATTTTTATCAATCTACTTGTCAAAATATCCCTCAACAAAATGGCATTGCAGAACGAAAAAATAAACATTTACTTGAAGTAACACGTGCCATAATGTTTTATATAAATGTTCCTACGTATTTATAAGGTGAAGCAATTTTAACAACCTCTTGCTTGATAAACAGGATGTCTACTAAGGTGTTAGAATACAAAACACCACTTGATTATCTTAAAAAAAAAATCCTGAAATTAGATTTTTTTCTAATTTATATGTCAAAATTTTTAAATGTACTATCTATGCTCACGTTTCATGTCAATTTTGTTCAAAACTTGAACCACATGCTATAAAATATGCATTCTTAGGTTATTCATCAAACAAAAAGGGGTATACGTGTTTTGATCCTCAGACAAAAAAATTGTGAACATGGATGCATCTTTTTTATAAACAAACCCCTATTTTACCAAAAATTCTTTTCAAGGAACGACAAGTGAAGTAAAAGATAATTTTTGGGACATTTCTATCCCACTTCCCAATATCATTTTTCTAATCAATTTTGAAAATAATTACCTACCTCTAGTGCCTAATATTGGAGACTCTTGCTCCCGGGGCTATGGTGCAACGATAAGGGCGCTCAGTTGTCTCCCAAGCATCTATGGTTTAATTCCTAACTACGGCGTATTTGCAAGGATTTTTACTCCAAATGGGAATTGCGATTAAGGGATGTTGGAATTTTAGGTCGTCCGCCGCAAGTACTTACCAATTTACTCTAGTGGCTAGTAGGACACTTCCATGGAGCTGGGTCAATCACCCCAGACTCGACATTACCTAACCTAGTTAATCATTAGTATTAAAGACTCTCAATCAAAGGGAGAAATACTACAAATTGATCATTGTGATCTAAATTCTGAACTTCAGGTTTATACTAAGAAGAGATTTCATCTAAAAAATAAAGACTCAAATGTCAAGCTTGCACGACACCAGTCTGAAAATCCGAACTTTGACATTGAAATTTCAAGTAACCCTATCCCAAGTCCATCTTTGATTCCTTCTATTCTATCTAATTGCTCACCTACTATTCCTGATCTTAATATTCTTATAGCAATTAGAAAAGGTGCCCGAAATTGCGCTAATCATCCTATTGTAAACAATATTTCCTATTAAAAATTATTAAAAACCATAAAGCTTTCACTTCTAGGATTTCACACTTGTTATTCCAAGGAATATATAGAAAGCGTTGGATGATCCAAGTTAGAATTTAGCAATCATGGAAGAGATGAATGCTTTAAGGAGAAGTGGCACTTGAGAGATAGCTAATCTACCAAACGTAAGAAATGAGTTAGGCGTAAATGAGTGTTTACAATAAAATATAAAGCTGATGGAAGTATTGAAAGGTACAAGGCTAGACTAATGGCTACAAGCTTCACTCAGACTTATGGGATTGACTATCAAGAGACTTTTGCTCCAATTGCTAAGATAAACTCTATCAAAATCCTACTATATCTTATAATAAATTCAAATTGGCCTCTATATCAACTTGACATTAAAAATGCATATCTCAATGGTGATCTATAAGAGGTGTTCATGAGCCTACCGCCAAGATTTGAGAAGAGACTTGGAAGTGAAAAAGTGTGTAAATTAAATAAGGCATTATATGGACTCAAACCGTCACCAAGAGCGTAGTTTGAACGCTTTAGAAAGGCTGTTTTCAGTTATGGCTTCCTGAAGAGTCAAGCAGATCACACAATATTTTATAAACATTCAAAAAAGGGTAAAGTTGTTGTTTTGATTGTTTGTGTTAATGACATTATCTTAATTGATGATGATGAAACAGAATTGGCAATCCTAAAGAAGAGACCCACAAAAGAATTTCAAATTAAGGATATAAGAGTCTTCAAGTATTTCCTCGGAATGGAATTTGCAAGGTCCAAGTTAGATATATTTGTTAATCAAAGAAAATATATTCATGATCTCCTTAGAGAAACAGGTTTGCTTGGGTGTAAAATGCTTGAGACTTCGATTGAGCCTAACTTGAAGTTACAAGCTGATAGGATTAAAGAAGTGAATGACAGAGACCTATATTAGAAACTCATAGGAAAATTAATTTACTTGTCTCATACACGACTTGTTATCACTTTAAGTTAACATGGTAAGTCAGTTCATGCACTCACCAAGAGCAGAACATTTCGAAGCCATCTATAGGATATTAAGATATTTAAAAGGAACTCCAAGGAGAGATTTATTAGTCAAGAAACATTGACATCTTCGAGTTAAAGTCTACACAGATGCAAATTGAACAGAGATGTTACGGACAGGAGATCAAAATCAGGCTATTGTTCATTTATTGGTGGGAACCTAATTACATGGCAAAGTTAAAAATAAAATGTAGTAGCTAGAAATAGTGTTGAAGCAGAATTCAAAGTTGTTGCCCCTGGAATCAATGAGGTGATGTGGATCAAAAAAATTCTGGAGGAATTGAAGCTTTCTTACTCGACTCCTATAAAGGTTTATTGTGGCAATAAAGCTGCTATTTCCATAGCTCATAATCATGTTCTTCATGATTGCACAAAGCATATACAAGTGGATAAACATTTCATCAAGAAGAAAATCAACACTAGAATCATATGCATAACATATCTTCTAACCGATGAATAATTAGTTGATGTACTAACAAAGGGACTACACAAGAAACAATTGATAAGCTGACTATGGAAGATATCTACAAACTAACTTGAGAGGGAGTGTTGGAAATTCTATAATTAAAGTCCTTGATTTAGTCATAATTGCAAAAATATTCAAGGATCATTTCTTATGCAAATATAGATTGTAAAAGATATACAAATCAGGAAAAAAATAGGAAAGGATAATCTATCAAATATTAGTTTTGATTAGTTTTCTTATTAGTTCTATCTAGTTTCCTTTTCATTAGTTTATGATCCTATCCAAAAGCAGAGAAGACAGTTAGCGGGGAAGGTGACTCTGATGTTGACCGTTTGAAGACTCTGATTCAACAAAAAAGTGACTCTTGGCGATCCTACATATCAAAAAGAGCATTAGTAATCGAGCCAAAGAAGGGATCCCCGGTGTAAACCCTCCAACACTCAAGTCGGTACTCGAATCTAGTATATGAACAATAAGAGGAACAATAGATATGAGTGTGTAAAAATGCATAGCATCACGTACCTCTGCCTGAGACCCCCTTTTATAATGTTACTATTTGTATATGCACGAATCTCAAAGTGTGCCTAAAAAAGGACAAACCATAAGGATACTCTAACACCATTTCCAAAATTAACCCGCAATCTATGCATTTGGCAAAAAAGAAATTTCTAATATACAACTTGCAAAAAGAATATTCTCTATCCTCCATAGCATAAAACATCAAAAAAGAATATAAGATTGTTAGATTGAGGAGCCCACAATATGTTTAAATGGTCAAATGACCGAGTTCCCCCTTGACCCGGTCAACAATCGCTCATAAGGACCAATCGATTAGACTTATAAAGTGTTGTCAAGAACTCATCCTTCACTCGGCCCATTTAGCGAAAGGGTTGAATCGGATCGGACGTCCATTCTGTCCGATCAGAATATGGATCTGATCAACTGGACTACTCAACCAAGCTAGTTCATCGTGTTACCTCCAAGTGACAAATAAGTCTTGGCTTTGTTTAGTGCTGACTCATCTTGAATCATTCATCAATATTTAGGGATTTAGCATCTAATCAGCCCAATGATCCTGTCGGATAACCTGATGAACTCGACAACCGACCAGCCCAATGGTCCAATCAAATAACCTTTAGACCACGATGATTGACTATGTTGGCCTCAAAAGTTGACCCTTCCTTCACTTTAACTATCAAGTCAACCGACCTCCTTGACTTTGACCTAACTCCCCTTAATCGCTGTATCAATTTCCTTTCTATTGTAAATCCTCTCTATAAACAAGAGAGCCTTGTACCAATTCTAGTGTGTGTTAAAAAGAAATTATTTTCCTTCATATTTTCAAAGTACTTTGTCTCTCCTTTGTTCTATAGGACTCTTTGTTTTAAACATTTCTTCAGAATTAGTATCCTCTCTATTGTTATCACATTGATATCTCTGTGATGATTTTGTTATTGTTGAAATTCTTTTACCTTTTTGCTTTCTCTTCTTTCTATGATTTTGTTCTCTTGCGCCATGACTTCCAACTTTATCATCTTCCTTTGTGACTATATCAGATGATTAAGCCACCGAATCAGAATCCTGCCATTTTTCTTCTGACATATGCATTATGCAAAATCCTCTTCCTAGTCTGATTCTGCATCTAACACAATTTTAACAAGAATAAATTACAAAAAAAAACATAAAACAGGAGAATAAGAGAATGGAACATTTCAAAAGTAGAATTGCCTGGGTTCTTTGGGGTGTCAAACATAGCTCAGGAGAGCAAGCTCTTTGAGTCCAGTCAAACATTTCACTGTCATAATCTTCTGCAATGCCCAACTGATTCTGCATTGTTTTACTAAATGAATGCTCCAGTTAAAAGATATGGAAGCATATAAATTCTAAGATCATTCACAGTAGGTGTGTCTGAAGTAGGCATATCATCTTCAAAATCTTTGATGTCACTGAAACGTGGAACACTGTAGGGCAAAGAAGTCTCCATTATTTGCTGCTGACTTAATTTTTCAGGACTTTCGTCATCTCCATCTTCTCTCAGCCAAAAAAATGGTTGAAATAAACCACCTTCATCACTATCTGGAACCATTCTTTCATTTGTACCCAATTTATTGTCCTCTGTGAGCTACTACTGGATCTTCTGATATGGAGAACTTTTGGTGTCTCAATGGAGTCTCAGAGATAGGGTATGGGATCACGTGTAACCTCTTCTTGGCAGAAAAAGAAGGTTGTTTAGGCATATGTTTAGGAGAATGTTTGGAGCCACCCTTTTCATTTTGGATGACCCCTTTCTCTTGGATTTCTTTTGGAATCTCATGCTAATCACACTGGCAAGTTTGTTTTTCTCATGATCCCCTAGAAATATTTGCATGGAATTGACCAAAGATTAAGCTAAACAAAACCATAGAAGTGGAAAGCACAACTACTTATTCACAGATTGTAGTAAAACAGGATCCCATAACAAGTGGATGAACTTATAGTAGCAAACACAAATATTATTGGGTGACAAGAATTGGATTTTAATCTCTTTCAGCTAACTATCAACATCGTGCTTCATGACACAAGAAACTAATGATCTGTAGCAACTGATTTTGTGGTTGCTATAGTTGTGTTGAAAAGCAAAGGAGCAGAAAAGATTGTCACCTTCAACTTGACTAGGTGTCTGTTTGAATTGATAAGATATTGGTCCCAGATGCAACTTCCATGCTTTTATAAATGCTTATCAAATTGTTCATGTGAGGAGAAGCACGAATTTCTGCAATAGAACACAGACACTTAAGAAACACTTTCAGTAGCAAAACAACAATAAACTCCGACATAGTCAAATATTAAGACCGCTATGAGATATCATGTACTCACCAACAGCCTACTCCTATCTTTGTTAAATCTTCAACTAATTTAACCAAATACCACGTCAAGTTTTAAATAATGAAAGTTGATTCCTGCAGCTTTAGCATTTAACGAGTCCTCAACAGATGTCTAATAATACAGTAGTTACACAAAACGAGATATGGAAATACTCCTACTCCTGTTCCAACAAAGTCATCCAATAAGTTATACTGATAAAGAGTTAAGAAAATAAAAGGAAAGATGGAAAACCCCTCAGATGGAAAACAGGTCAAAAGGGAAAAGGTTCATTAAAATATAACAATGTCAACAGTAAATTTGTAACTGCACATGTAACTTATGCTACCCTAACATAATAGTAAAAAAAGGATAAGAAATTATATATGTTGGTATTTGGTACCACTAACAAAGTTGTCATGGATATAAAGTTGCAGTAAGTGTCATATTAGCTGATGAAATTCATTACACATTCTCAGGTGTCCACTGAGAATGAAGTCTATATAAGATGGCATAGTACTAAATGTCTTAACATTGAACAACTGAATACCATTCGTCATATTTTTCTTAAAAATAGGTTTTTGAAATTGTGCAAGCTAACCTCTTCGGTGGTATGGAACTTTACAGACTGGCCAATTAAACACAGATTTCATTGACTCCATAATGCATGAGCTGAGTTCAGATATGTAAAATAAGTAACAATACCAACAAAAAAAATTAAAGATCAGTTCGATCAAATAAATACTCACTTGCAAAAGATGTGATTGCAAGCAAGAAGCAACTGATACTGCAGATTTCAATAGGCTCCAGCTGCATAAATCCGCATTAGATTGCAAAAAAGAAAAGTTCAGTTGCCTTCAGAAAAAAATTCTAATTATTTGATCAACCTATGATTGCTAAGACAAAACAGATATCAGAACCACATTTCAATGCAGCTAAACTTTCAACGGTATTCACATAATAAACAAGAATGGGGAAAAAAAGGATGGATGCAATCAGAGATATTATATACCAGATTGGACACTTGAGCTCTAGGCCCATCTTCTCCAAATGAGCCACATCCGCCATAGCTGCAGCTCTGACTCTGTCACTTCTGTTGAGAACACAAAGTCTGTAGAAACATGAAACAGATGATACCTATGCTAAATCCTTGTTGAATTCCCTTTGCCGTGAACGAATTAAAAAATAAATAAAAAAGTTCCGTCAGAGATACAGGGTTTTGGAGATCGGAGACTGAGATGGGAGACAGGGAGGGAAAGTACCTATCCGCGCCTGCGAAGGACGACCGGCGGGCGTCTTGCTGTTGAATTGGGGAAAAGGCTAGGGTTTTGGCAATTTAGTTCGGGCGAGAGCAATCGAGCGCGGGAGGTCGAGTGTGGATTTTTATGAAATGGCGCGAATGGTCAAATTTGAACGAGCGCAATCGAAAGAGCCCGACAAATTAATTTGCATATTTTTATCCGGTTAAATAAAAAAACTGAAAAAAAAAATAAGAATAATAGTCTCCCTGACGAATAAAACATTTATATTTTGCCAATATTCTCTCCACCAAATAAAATAAATTTAAAATTTCTGAATAGTTTGTTTTTATTCTCCTTATTGCCCTACAACCTAATTCCCTTTTCGTTGGTGCAACTTCAGGAGCTTCCCCTGCAAGCCAATCAGCACCCGATCCAGCGACTTCACCTCCTCCTCCACCTCTGCACAGCCGGCGTTCAACTTTTCTCGTATTCTGCCCACCGACTTCGCCACCGCCACAGTCACTTCGGCCACCCTTGCGTTCTCCTCCTGCACCTCCGCCAGCCGTCGCTTCATCACCCTCCCCGCGTCCACCGACCTCAGCAGCTGCTCCGTCAGCGCCTTGTTCCGCTCCTGCAGAGCAGAGTTATGACTCCGCGCCTCTCCGTCGCCTGCATCCCCGTTCTCTCCGGGCGCGCAGGCCTTGAGCTTCTCCAGAAGCACGGAGTTCTGCCGGCGGAGGTCCTCTACGAGCTCCTCCGCCTCGCCGAGCTCGCGCACCTTGCGCGCGAGCTCCGTCGCGATGAATTCCTTCTCCCTGGAGAGGCTGGCGCACATCCTCTCCTGGTTCCGGCGGGCGTTGAAGGAGGAGAAGAGCTCGCGGCGGAGCTTCTGGACGTCGGGAGTGTCGCTCGCGGCTGGGTCCAGGGGCTTGGCCCTGTCCCGTTGCGGGGCGCCGCGGCGGAGGTCGGTGTTGCAGCGGCGGAGCTCGGCCTCTCGCCGCCGTGGAACGTTGGCCTTCTGGACTTGCGACTGCATGTCGCCGAGGACGGCCATCATCTCGGTGATGCATTGCGCCTTGCGGCCGCCGGCGTCGGCGCCGGCGAAATCCTGAATCAATCTCGTCAGCAACTTCACATTTCCTACGAACAGAATCACCATTCATTCAAATTCTTCTTAATTCATCAAACAAGAGATCGCAAAATAGATTGCACAGAAGAGATTCATTAATTAGTTCTTTTACCTTCCAACGTAGATTGATTCGATTGTTCTAAAGGGATTTGAATTTGATCAAGTAATTCCGGAGAAGAATTTGCACGATAACTACCCATCACAATTATCTCATTAAAAATGAAGAACAATCTGCAATGCCAAAAGTCCATCATAACAAATCGAAGAATGAAAAAAAAGGAAGAAAAACAAGAGAAATGTACCTTTTGGTAGGAGAGAATTGAGAGAGAGGAATCTAATGAAACATAATTAAATCGCCAAGGATTCTTTCCTACGACACTCCATCAAAGACAGATAAACTTGATGGCCATGGTCTATTTCTAGATTCCTGAACGATTTCATTATAACTGATGTCTAAGTTTAGGACTGTGAATGAATGAATCGGATGTGCATGAACAAATTTAGTTTACTATTCCAATTCAATAAGATCTCATTCAATTTAAAACGATGATTACGCATGATTTTACCAAATATGACACGTTATAAATTCGTGCATGTGTTTTACTAAACGTTCCTTCAGTTTATCTGTTTCCGTCTGAACTCAAATTAATTTTAGCTAAACATTAATGTACTAAAAGTGTTTGCCATGTTTATAAAATATATATATATATATAAAACAGATATCAATTGAAAAAATCATCAAGGCTGCAATTATACTCATTCAATAGAATTTACTATCTTTAATTAAATCAAGGATCTCTTGCAAAAAGTGCTTCACAATCAATTACAATTCAAAATTATATATTTACTAGCCCAAAATAATTTAAATATTACGAAAAACACTGTTTAATTACTTTTTTTTTAGAAAATAATTAATTTTATATGAAACAACAATATAACTAAGGTTAAGGGTATAATCAATCTTGTACTATAATCAAAATTACATTATAAAATTGATTATCTTATTTTAGCCCCGTGGGTCATCCGAGATGGCATGGGGCGGAAGTTGCTACAAGGAGGCCGCCGGGTCGAAACTCAGTGGCAACGGGGGAATAAATCCTCTATCCTTGTATCCCACCCGGTCCGTCCCAAGTTAGCTCGGGTGCTGCGATTTACCTCCCTCACAATGACCGTGGGTCCGGTCGGTGGGGGCCCTGGGGGCGAGGGTTTCGTCTTTTTTGCTGCAAAGATTATGTTATAATATTGTTCCCTCGGATGGGTCTAGTCGCTAGTGCATGAGGTGTTACCATAATGAGGTCTGGGGTTCGAATCTCGGCAAAGCCGAGGTAAATACCTCCCTTATGTGCTAGTCACTATTTCAAAGGCTAGTAGCCGCCCGTGATTTACCTCCTCCATGTTGGCCTTGGGACGGGTTGACGGGGTGCTGGGGGCGAGCGTATTCACCTTTTTGCCACAAAGATTATGTTATAATATTGATGATTTCATTTAGTACCATTTTAAAATTATAATATAATATAATATGTATTACAAACGATAATAAAGTTTTATAATCTGAATTATAAGGTTAACAACATGTAATCCAATTAAATTTCAAATTCAATGTTTAACTAAAATTTAAATGTCAAATATACCCCTAATTTATTTTCTGTATCAATTGGTCGCCTATGTCGCTGTCACCACCGTCGCCCGATCGTGGATCGTCGTTGCTGCCTTCAAGCGTCGATGCATCGTCGTAGGTTGTCAACCACTGCCTCCGAGCGTCGGCGTCGCGCCGTAGGTTGTCGACCACCGCTACCGCCTCCAAGGACCAACGTTGTACCATAGGCCGACGACTATTGCTATTGCCAAAGGTCATGAGATATTTTTATCATTTGATAATAATATTAATTATATTTTTATAAACATTATAAACGTCAAAAAAAAAAAAATCTTACTATTTTATTAAAAATCTCCCCCCTTTACTAACTAACTTTGGTGAAGCCTAAAATACATTTACGTTAATACCCTTTTTTCTATTCACACTAAAAATAATTCCAAAGTTTATTAGTAATTCCACAAGCGAAAACAATCAGTGATCTAGAGTTCAAGACTCAGCTACAACGTATTATTATGAATTTTTCTCATCATTAATTTTCTCTAGTTGTTTTATATAAAAAAATATAGTTATCTTTAGTTCCATATCTTAGAATTGACAACGCTATAATCAAAGAAACTTCTATAAATATTTTATACCGACGATGTTAAAAAATATATTTTTCTTAGTTTTTTTTACTAAGACATTTATAATATTAAATTAAAATAAATTTTTTCATAAGGAAGCCCGTTACAGTAGTTTGTTGCTAGGATTCTCTAGCGTCACTATTGCATGGTCTGACGAATCTTACCCAAATAATTAATTCTTAATTCATAAGGGTGACACTAGAAAATCAAAACAATTCGGATTTTTAAAGATTTAAATAATTTATATATTATTATATTACACACGCAACGCGTGTGCACGATCACACTAGTATATATATAATCATGCTTATAATTAAAAATTACATGTGTATATATATAATTCTGCGAGGAACCGTAGTAATATAATATTAATTACATTATATTACAATAAAAAATTTATAATATTACAAACTTATTACATTATTCCTCACCTAATGCAGCCTAATAATATAATTAATTCATACATTTAATTAATCCGTTTTGTAATGTAACTCTCTCAATAATTAATTAGTTATCCTAAATTAATAAAAATGAAGGATGGCAACAATTCAATTGTTTTTATTAACTGTTAATTAGAGAAAAATATTACGAATTTAAATAGTTTACTTTATATCTTAAAACAGTTAAGTTAGCAATTTTACTGTTGCCTATTAAATATTTAACAATTGAATTTATTTCCTAAATAATTAATAACTTTCACTTTAGTTATTAAATTTAGCTATCTTATAATTTAATTAACTTTAATAACCAACTAACAATGCCTCTACAATTTAATTAACTTTAATAACCAACTAACAATGCCTCCAGCTTTCTCTCCTCCCCTCTTCTATATATTGATACAATCGTATCAATCTATTTGTATCCATCGATTATTTAAAAAATATCACAGACACATCTATATATTTGAGGTGTGATTAATAACTTAATTTTTACTTTATTTTCATATTAAAATTTTTATATAATAAATCAAGTATTGAACAATATTATTTAATTACATAATAAATATTTATTTTATATAATTTATACGTATTTATTTATTATATTAACACGTAAACACGTGCACGATGACACGTAATGATTAAAAAATAATAATCCCCCGATATGACATTCCATAAATTGTCGATTAAAAATCTCAATCAAGACATTGTTACATCGTCGTAAATCCAACAATGCAACCCACGAAAAGTTTTTCGGTTGTGATTAAAAAAATTGTGAAAGGATACGAGAAAACCAAAATCTACGATACAAATCAGGCAGCGACACGGAGGCATTTGTTATTTTAATCGCTGTCTCCGTATCTCTATCCAAACAGCTGAAGAACAAATACAAATATAAAACAACGCTCTAGGATTAATCGAAGCAACTAGGCGCAACTATTCGTAATTACTCTAATTGTGATTTCTCTCTCCAAAAGATAATTTAAATTATCGATAAAATAGTGTAATTATAAATTAATTCGTCATCTACTTATCTATATTTTTAAAAAAGGCATTCCTCTTTTAAAGATTGCTAAAACAATGCCTCGAACAAATTTAATTAAGATTTACTATTTTTAAGGGCTGATAATTTCGTTTTATAATTCAAATTATTTATTTATTTTATTTAAAATTAATTGCCATGAATAGTTTGGCTAATATTTTTTGTTTTTCATTATCTACATCCCAAATTTAACTTGTCGGCCGCTGACGCACGTCATGATGTCACCGTCCTTTCCCTTTCCTGCCCTCTATAAATGGGTCCACCGAGCGGGGCGAACACCAGTCACCACGAAACAGAGCATTGCAGCGTCGAGTCGCTGAAATCGAGCAGAGTTCGTCGATGGAGTCAGTGAAGGGGATGGCATTGTTAAGCTGCTGGGTGAGTCCCTACGGGCTTCGCTGCAAGATCGGCCTGGCGGAGAAGGCGGTGGAGTACGAGTACCGCGAGGAGAACCTAATGGATAAGAGCGCGCTGCTGCTGCAGGCCAACCCCGTCCACAAGAAGGTCCCTGTCCTCATCCACGACGGCCGCGCCATCTGCGAGTCTCTCCTCATTCTCTACTACATCGACGAGGTCTGTGCCACCGGCTCCCCCCTGTTGCCGGCCGACCCCTACGCGCGCGCCCAGGCTCGCTTCTGGGCCGACTTCGCCGACAAAAAGGTTGGGCAATATTTAACGAATTCACTCTCGATCGATGAACACGAGATTCAATTTAAATGACATTTAATTTCCCCCCTTTTTTTTTTCAGATTTTTGACGCCGGAATAAATATGGTGAAGAGCAAAGGCGAGGCGGCGGCGGAAGCGAGGGAGGTGCTGGTGGAGGGGCTGAAGACGCTGGAAGGGGAGCTGGGAGAGAAGGCCTACTTCGGCGGCGAAGGATTTGGGTTCGTCGACATCGTGGTCGCGCCGATCATTGCCTGGCGCAACGCCTTCGAGAAGTATGGCGGGTTCACGTTGGAGGCGGAGGCGCCGAAGCTGGTGGCATGGGGGAAGCGTTGCGTGGCGGAGCGGGAGACCGTGGCGCAGGCGCTGCCGGACGGCCAGAAAGTGGTCGGTTTCGTGGGGTCCTTCAGGAAGTTCCTGGGTTTAGAGTGAACTTTGGTTGAGTTTTGTTGTCTCTTATGTTTTGACTTTGGTCAAAAAGTATGACGGGGATCGCGTTAGGTGGGCTTAAAATTCTCCTCGTTCTTGTCATGGATCAAATAAATATATCCCGGGTTCGATTACCCGGCAACGTACGTGTTAATTTTATAAAATGTCAGAGCATCCGTATTAACTTTTCTATTATTATATCTAAAATTTAAAATAAATAAATAATTTTATTAAATTTAAATAATTACTTTTCATTATATCAAATGCTCTAAAATTTTCATCATCCTTAATTTTTTTATTATTTCTTCTTTTTATTTTTTATTATTATATTTATGGAATGAATAGAAAGAAATATTGAAAAGATTGAATGGAAAGGAAAAAGATTAAAAAGAAATATTATTTTATTTGTATGGTAGAAATTTCATTCTCTAAATTTAGAGAATCATTATTCATTAAATCTAAATTTAGGGAATAAGTAGGTAACTGATGTAGATAAATTTTAGTTACCCTATCTAAAATTTAGAATAAAATTTTTGGATAGAGTTGATGATGTGGATGCTCTTATAAATATCTCTATACTCTTTGTCCAGTTATTTAATGGTCACCCAGCGAATGTTCGCTGACTTTATGTCCACATATAGAAATAATCAAATTATTTAGATATATATTTTTATTCTATGTTTAGTATTAGGTACTTGATCCGATGATAAGGTAAGATCCGTCCGGCAGAAGGTCAAAGTAGTCAATGTCCTAGGCAGCCATTCGATCAGGCAAACTACCTTCTCGATCAGCAGAAAGAGTAGTCGGTCCAATACTTCGACAACTCGGTCAGACACCGAGTTTACGACGCTCATAAAGCTCAAAGCAGGGAGGAACGAAGGCCGCTCAGCTAGGCAGTAGACGCCGCCCCGACCCGGAAGACAGGGCTCCCTTGCGCGATAGGGTGGAGCCAGACAGCAGATCATTAGCCGAGCGGACACTCGGCCTGGCCATCGTATCACACGGATGACAAGCCGGCCGAGCGGCTCTCCCGCTTGGCTCAATAACAAACAAAAGGGGCAGTTGATGATATCTTCCTAGGGACCAGTGTCATCGACAAGCGTCATGGTCGGCGGCATGGTCAGACAGAGAATCGTACGGTGGAAGCTTCCGCTGTCATGTCCGGGATATGCTCAGACTATTAAGATACGACGTCAGACATGTTTTTCTGACACGTCATTTCCATAAGAGAGCTGCTTTTCTTGACGAAAAGAAGGAAAAAAGAAAGTTTTTTTTTTCAGAAATTTGTATAGTTGCTGAACTGTTGGCTATCGGAATCAGATGGAAAAGAGTTGGATTAGTAACTAACATATGAACTTCCAGTCGTTGTTTCGCTGTGAATTAAATGCTGACAAGTCGTATGCCTTCTGCTCTCTTGCTCCATGGATCAGATCTACGAGTGCGGAACCAGACTGTGGAAGCTGAAGGGAGAGGCCCATCAGGAGGCCAAGAAAGAGTTCATCGAGATCCTGAAGGTCGTGGAGGCTGAGCTGGGCGACAGGAAGTACTTCGGCGGCGACGCTTTCGGCTACGTCGACATTGCGCTGGTCCCCTTCTTCGCCTGGTTCTACACCTACGAGACTTGCGGTGGTTTCAGCGTCGAGGCGGAGGCGCCGAAGTTGGTGGCGTGGGGCAAGCGGTGCATGGAGAGGGAGAGTGTTTCCCAGACGCTCTACGACCCGCTCAAGGTCTACGAGTTCGTATGCTCCTTGAAGAAGAAGTACGGAATCGAGTAGACGAGTAATCCATCTGGAGTCAGTGTTTCTGGACGCGTTTCCTCACCCTGTTTGGAAACAACTTAAGTGAAGGAATTGAATTGAATTCCATTAAGAATTGAATTCTAGCATAAATTCAATTCAATTCCTATGTTTGGAACGGATTATTGAATAACAGAATTGAATTGAATTCCTTAATTTGGAATCTATTTGAATTGAATTCCATTCTTATACATTTACCATTTTATCCTCATAACTAACCATTTAATAACAAAAACTCCATAAAAAATGTTAGCATACCACTCTTGTCCCAGTGCAGATGGCAGCATGCCTCCCTGCCTCCTCCGATCGCTGAGTCTAAGATTTACCAGCTTTAAGATCATGTCTGTAAGATTCGCCAGTTTTCATTGTTCCAGAGTAGATGGCAGCATATCAATTTTAAATTGTCAGCATAAATGACTCGAGCAAAGCTTCAAACTCTGTAAGATACTTATACTCTTATTCTTCCATTCGATTACACCATAGCAAAGCTTCAAACTATAATTTGACTTCGTACAGTAGCTTGTTAGAAACCCAGAACACCATTAAGAAGTTGACTTGCATAATTTCTAATACAGCAGAGTACAAGGTCAAACAAAGCATTCTCAACAAATAGGTTAATCCGTCAATGAGCTTATTGAAAGGCAAAGCTCAGCAAGAGCATGCACGTCAACTCCCTTAAATATAAAATTTATTTTAAATTTTATATTTGGTATAAAATAAATTTTTACCTGCTACTCTATCATTCTCTATTTAATAAATTGAAATTTAAAATAAATTTTTACCTGCTACTCTATCATTCTCTATTTAATAAATTTTTACCTGCTACTCTATCATTCACGGAATTTAAATTTTATAAATAATACTTTTTTAAATTTAGAGAAGGAAATTTATTTCTTAAATAAAATATATAAAATAAAGACAATAGATTGTACAATAAAAAAGATATATTTTATACAAAATTATGGTAGGCTGATGTTGTCATCACCACCATGCTGCAGTGTTGAAACTGCTTTCTATAATGTCGTAGCGATCCAATGTCGACCGCATCATAGTAATGTGTGGAGGAATAAACATCGCAAAGAGAATGCTTGATGTGTGTGCCGAGTACGAAGAAAAAGGCTCTTAGTTCACCTGAACTTTAAGCTTAGTCATGCCAACCTCCAGCTTTCCAACAATGACTTCATTTTGTTCGCCACGGGGCTTTGCATCTTTGATCCTAAGGCATGGATGCTGCAGACACTATGCTGCGGTTGGCTGATTTTCTGAAGCAATGTCAAGTAGGGGGCACAGGAACTCGGTAAACTTGCAGGCATCAGCCTCAGGAAACTTGTATTTCTCAACTAGTAGCTCGTCTAGTGGCGGCCAGAATTTGAGTCTTCGGGTCCTCTTGAGGTCACCATCCAATCCTTCCAAATGTAATATTGTCTTCAATATTTTGGGAATTCATACTTCATATTGTAGAGCAAATTAGGAACAGGAACAGTGACAAATCAATTCGATTACAGAAACTAAAAGAGAAATGAAAAGGATTATATAAACAAAATTTCTCTAATTAGTCTTCCAAAGAATAATTCACCAAACCGTAGCAAACCTAACTTCTCTCCCCAAAAATATACCAAAGTACCAAGTTAAGTTGTTGTATGAACACAACAACTTTCCCACCCAAAAAATACATACATAAAATCACCAACTTAACTTTTTAGCTAACCATTGCAAGCGTAGCTCTTCTGGGAAACCAAAAAAAACTCCAATAAGATTAGGATGTTCATTTAGCAATTCAACAGCTTCAAAAAGTTTGTCAACCTCCAAACCCAATTTAGCTACTGCTTCATATATTTATGCAGGCTTCCAAACTTGAGTGTTTGTATTTAAAATAGCTTGTGCAATATCTTTCATTGCCGAAGACACCTCATTTAATTGGGATGAGTACTCATTTGTCATTGGTGCTTTTATTTTTTTACCTTTCGCAACTGAAGCATTAGGTACAAAAGGATTTGATATTCCAAATTGTGATCCCGGTGTTGATGGCACACTTTCAAAATCAAAGGTAGAAAACTTATCCAAATAAACATGATTGTTTGCTTGCATCTCATCAATTTCATCAATAGTAATATGAGTCTCCTCCCTTTCCCACCTTTGTACTTTTTCTCTAGCACTCTCAGCTTGAGCTCCAGTTGCTACATCTTTCTCATATATCTCTCTGAGAATCTCCAAGTGATGAAGGGATTTTCCTTTGATATTTTTGTACCTTGGATTGGCCTAGTAACAAAAGGAAATCACAATAAGAAAGTTCGTAAACAAGCATGTGCAAGGAAGATGCTACCAACTATATTATAGGAAATGAAATAAAATACTCATACCTTTATCAGAGATTTCCACACCTCTAGAGGAGCCTCAAATGTTTTAAAAGAATCATTCCATCCTATTCCACTTTTCAACTCAATTTCTTTTGATAGCACCATTTGTTCTTTAAGAGTTTTGAGACGATTCATCACTTTGGTTTTGTTGATGTTCAAAGAAAATTTATCATTAATTTCCTCTACCACCTTCCTATATGCTTCAGCAGAAAAAGCTCTATCTTCCTTTTGACCCTTACTCTTTTGCTCCCTAAGAACTTCAAGCATCACACCATCCATTTCTGTGGTCCACTTAAAGTATGCATTACAATCATTTCCTCCCACTTCAAAAACTTTTTCAGCATCCATATCACCACCTATAATGTACTGAAATTAAAATAACACAATAATAAATTATAAAACATGAAAGTTAATCATCCATTATAATATCACATCCAATAACAACTAATAAATCAAACCATACATCGACTCTAGTTCATGTTTAAGAGCAACAATAATACACAAAAAAAAAAATCAATGTCTAGTTATATAATCATTCCACATTTGTGCGGCAATAGAGTCTCTTAAGATTTCCCCCCTTCGTCCATCTTCTCCTCTAGCAATTGCTCCATTAGCAAGTCCATGATCAGGCTCATTATTCATGAGATCCCTATCAACTTGTGCAATAATTTCTTCATCTGGATCAAAATCCACTAAGAAGTTATGCAAGATGCAGCATCCTAAAACAATTTCACTCACTGTCTCTACATCATATCTAGACATTTCTGCTAATATTGGAAATCTATTCTTCAAAACACCAAAAGCTCTTTCAATTGAATTGCGTAATGAGGAATGTCTTAAGTTGAATAACTCTTTTGGGTTTTCAGGCGGATGTCGAGAATATTCTTTCAAATGATATCGAGTGCTTCGATATGGAGTGAGAAATGTTGACCTCAACATATATCCAGCATCGGCCAAGTAGAACTTACCTAAAAAATAGAATTTAAAATATTTATATAAAAAAATTCAGGAGTCTTAAATAGACATGAAACACATTTATGGAAAAACTTAATACCTTGAGGGGCATTTAGATTATCTTCTCTACTTAACTCATTATCTAAAATTCTTGAATCTGAAGCGGAGCCCTCCCACCCAGGTAATACGTACGTGAATTTCAAGTCAAAAGTACAAGCTGCCAAGACATTCATTGTAGGATAGTTTTTCCTTCCTCTATACCTTGACACATCTTCTTTTGAAACCTTCACTCGGATATGTGTTCCATCTATTGCACCGATACAATTCTAAAAGTTTCAACATAAACCAGTAATCATTATCATGTGACATTACAAAAAAAATTTTAAAACAATATTTATATTTAAAAATACCTTAAAGTATGGATAGAATCTTCCTCCACTATTGAGTATTTGTGGTGAGACAGTAGAACCATTTGGTTGGACTAAAAATTGATTTTGAAGTGTTATTAAAGCTCTAAGAACTTTGTGGAAATGACGACTAATGGTCTCAGTAGATCGACGAAAGAAAAAACTTTCTGATCGAACACGTCCTTGACCACTTAAAATATGTAGAAACTTAGCAACTTGTTCCTCAACAAAACTGTATTGATTATCCCTCAGAAGTCCTCTTCCACG
Organism: Zingiber officinale; assembly: GCF_018446385.1. Lineage (NCBI taxonomy): Eukaryota > Viridiplantae > Streptophyta > Magnoliopsida > Zingiberales > Zingiberaceae > Zingiber > Zingiber officinale. Next base: position 1,940,723 of record NC_056004.1, read on the forward strand.
AAGTATTGCAACTAATCGAGTGAAAGCATCATAACTCATGCGTATTACAGAGCGTGCGTTATAATGGGCTTCTAATTGAGCCATCAATTCTCGGCGCACTTGATTTCCATTACATCGTTGTGATTGGGTAGTTGGTCTTTCAATACGAGACACATGTCGAGTCATATATTGCATGCAAGCTAAATAACCAGCATAAGCAACTATGGCTAATTAAGATTGCATTTATATCAAATTGCCTCATATTACCTACAATGTAAGTGTCTTTCAATTTTCAAGATAATAAAGTTGTAAACAAGGCACAAAACTGTGGCTAAGACTAGTAACAATGGTGACAAAATTAAAATTATTGAAATGAGGATCTTCCTACTGTTAGTTCGAAGCAAAAAATGCCAATGACATTTCTTTATTAGTATATTCGAAAAAGGAGAGGTCAATCTAGCAAAGCAGTAATTTATCAATAGCAAAAAAATATGACCTTTTACTTGCTAGCATAAGAAAAAAACAAGAAAAAACACCAAAGTCACTTTCGTAGTTAACAAACAGCAAACCATCAGGATAGTTGCTGAGCTGTAAAAACAGGGGGGGAAAGCAACTGACAAGAATACACCCAATTTTTACAAATTCAAAATTTACACCTTAACAAGAGTGGTGGATGCTGACAAAGGTTGGGCGTAGGGAAGTTAGTATATAAAGAGTTCAACTAGTGACTAGCCATAATTCAGAACTCTCTTGAATTGCTTTTCTAGGTTTTCATGGAAGATAATCGTCCAAGAGAGCTGCAACTACTAGTGCAATCCTCAGCCTCTCTTCCTTCTGACTCGCCAACCTCCATGGTAGGATGTGATCTTACTACCCATTCTCTGCCTGACCTTAATCTATCGATGAGTGTTAGGACACCATGGATATCTGTGAAAGAGGAACCAAACAGCTATGCCAAAAAACTACAATTATTAAGGCAGCATATTGCTGAGCAGATCCGACTTGCAGCTGTTGAGAAAGCTTATATTGAGAGAACAAGGGAGCTAATAAGGAGGGAGCTGGACTTAGCAAAGAAAGAGTTTGCACGAGCCAAGCTAGTATGGGAGCAAGCAAGAGAAGAGGTGGAGAAAGCAGAGAGGCTAAAGGAGATAGCAACCAGAAGGGTCAGCTTTACTTGCTTGGAGATCACTTGCCACAATTGTCATCAACCATTCCAAGCATAGAATAACTTAGAATGTAAGCTTCAGGTTCTTGTAGTAAATGGATCATAATCATAAAATGAGCATCTCTCAACGAGAAAACTGGTATAATGCGACCAAAAAAAGGATCTTTCAAGAATTTAGGACCAGAGAATGAGCATTTAGAACGAATTAATCAATAAAACCTAAAAAAAGGCATCAAACACAGTAACATGCTGAGGCGGCGAAGAAAAGAGATATTTTGAAAACTAAGCTAAAGAAAAGAGATGAGTACCGAAGAGTTGAGGCGGCGAAGGCTGAACAAATGGAAGAATCGACACTGCGAGCGACAGGGACGGAGAAGAGGGAGCGACAGGGGCGAAGAAGAAGAGGAAGAAGCCGATAGAATAAAAAAAGGGTTAGGCCGATAAAAGCAGTCGGCAGATGATAAAAAAAAGAGGGTTTAAAAAGGGCATTTAAGTAATTATAGTTTTTCAGGGTAAATTCCTCACCAAATCAGATGGGTTTTGGTCTGATTTACTTTTGCACTATTTCATGGAATTAGAATTCAATTCTTGAGTGATTCCATATCAAAATTTTATACCAAACAATGGAATTGAATTCCAATTCCACTAAGAATTCAATTCTTAGCCTTTCCAAACAGGGTGTTATCTTAGTCGTAATGGTCAATGTACGCCATGGTTTGTGTCACGTGTTGTCTGGCTACTTCGTTGTAATCGCGCTGGCTGTGTTTGTGGTCCGAGGAATAAAATCGACGTTGGCTCAGAGGGCATATTTTATTTTCAAATTTATAAAAAGACGTATTTGTTTTAGAAAAATCCTTCGCGTTGATTCATTTTTATTTGTCCGAAAGTGGAGGCTGAAGATGTGGCGGCTTCCTGACTGGCTGTGGATCTCATTTCGTTTTATAAAATAAATAACATTGGTGCTAAGTAGAAAAGAGAGTTTTGGTGTTGATGTTTCGATATTTAAGTTAGTCATCGATAATATAAAGAAAGCGGAGCAATATTAGTAATAGTAAAATTCAAGATTTCTACGTATTTTCATGGATGATGGATTCTTTTTTATATAGGATCTTAGTGAGTCATATGTGCTTTTCGAGACATGGACATGTTCTTCGATATGCCCTATAAAAGAACTTGTTAGGAAGGTACCTCTGACAACATATCATAACAGGGTATGCATATCCCTGACGAGATAATAGAAGCTTTCGTCATACAATCCGCCTGTCAACCATGTCTCGCGTCAGCGGCACTACTTCACAAAAGAATATCGAGAGATACTACAGTGGTTCCGTTGCTTGACCGAGTGGGATAGTCGCTCGGCCGGGACTCTGCTCTGTCCATAGTCAAGTCTCGATGCTTGGCCGAGTGGGATAGTCACTCGTCGGGATTCTTCCGCTTTATCGACCTCAGTTGCTCTTCCGTGCGAGGACTGTGTAGCAAATTGTCCTCCTCGTTCGGACAAGTTATCCGATTTCCCTCAGCGTCCTGCTACTCTGTATGAGTGTTGACTGTCTTATGTATCATTCTGAGTTAAACTGGAGGTTTGCTCGGACATGTCTCTCTCAGTCGGATCCTGACTGTTCGACTGACCATTGTCATTGTCCTCCGATCGACTCTTGACATATGAGTGTTGACCATCTTAATTTTAACTTTCATCCTAATGGTTGACTCCGTGGTAGATAGATTTCTCTCTATCTCCGCATATATATTGATCCGGCGGTAAGAATCCGGAACCCCATAAGGAGGGGTCAACGCCACGGGGAGGTCAAAAGGTCCAGTGGCTCGCCGGAAAGGGACGAGCCGACCGGACTCGGAAGAAAGGGAAATCTGATAGTAAAAGGCACCCTGGTAGGGACCAGGGTTCCGACGCTCAAATGAAGCAGTACATAATGACCGAGCGGAAGGACGTGCCTCCCGGTCGGCGCAAGGAATTAAGGCCGTCCGGACGACGTTCTTCGCTCGCCCGGCCGGTCGGACGTTCCGGTCAGGCAATGGGTAAAAAACGGGAACATCTTCTGACAGCCGTCAAGTCGTATGGCTACGCCATACTCCTAGTCTGACAACGGGGGGTCCTGTTGTCCCATCGAAGAACATGCTCGGAATGTAGCAGTATGGTATCAGTTAAGCTCTCTGACAGGTGCATACCGGGGTATGGGTTGCTGACACGTATGCACCTCGGTGGACGTGCATTAGTTCCTTCTCCGTCCTATATAAAGAGCCTATTACTCCGCCAAAGGTAGGCATGATACAAGCTTGGCAGCCACTTTTTCCACCACTTACCTGACTTGAGCGTCGGAGGGTCGCCGCCGGGAATCCCTTCCCGGCTCGACTTTGGTGCAGGATCGCCGGAGCTTCGTTTGACCAGCCGGAGATCCACTCCATCGACTAGGAGCGCGCCACGTGCCCAGCGTCCTTTGGTTCAGCGGTTCGGACAGGATCAGTGATCCGGCGGTAAGAATCCGGAACCCCATAAGGAGGGGTCAACGCCACGGGAAGGTCAAAGGGTCCAGTGGCTCGCCGGTAAGGGACGAGCCGACCGGACTCGGAAGAAAGGGAAATCTGATAGTAAAAGGCACCCTGGTAGGGACCAGGGTTCCGACGCTCAAATAAAGCAGTACATAATGACCGAGCGGAAGGACGTGCCTCCCGGTCGGCGCAAGGAATTAAGGCCGTCCGGACGACGTTCTTCGCCCGCCCGGCCGGTCGGACGTTCCGGTCAGGCAGTGGGTAAAAAACGGGAACATCTTCTGACAACCGTCAAGTCGTATGGCTACGTCATACTCCTAGTCTGACAACGGGGGGTCCTGTTGTCCCATCGAAGAACATGCTCGGAATGTAGCAGTATGGTGTCAGGTAAGCTCTCTGACAGGTGCATACCGGGGTATGGGTTGCTGACACGTATGCACCTCGGTGGACGTGCATTAGTTCCTTCTCCGTCCTATATAAATAGTCTATTACTCCGCCAAAGGTAGGCATGATACAAGCTTGGCAGCCACTTTTTCCACCACTTACCTGACTTGAGCGTCGGAGGGTCGCCGCTGGGAATCCCTTCCTGGCTCGACTTTGGTGCAGGATCGCCGGAGCTTCGTTTGACCAGCCGGAGATCCACTCCATCGACTAGGAGCGCGCCACGTGCCCAGCGTCCTTTGGTTCAGCGATTCGGACAGGATCAATTTGGCGCCGTCTGTGGGAACGCACCTGCATCCGAACGGGAACGATGGACGAGGCTGGACGACAACACACGGTGGCGCTTTCAACAGAAGAACTCGACGCTCTGGTTGAGATGAGGGCCGCCAAACTTGTGGAGCAAAAACAGAAAGTAGTAGCCGAGCGGCCGGAGCAACAAGCAACATCTGCGTCGGGTGGCCGAGCGAAAGCACCTCTAGCCACCGTCGCATTCCATCGAGCCTTATTTCGCACCCCTGAAGCCGTACTAGCTCGAAGAGATAGAGGATCTTCTTCAGACGAGATGCCTAGGTGAGATGACAGAAAGGGGAAAGCCCCCCCGAGCGGACTCATCTCCTGAGCGGATCAATCGCCAATTCTCGGAGGCTATTCTACGAGACCCTCTGCCCAAGCACTACGTGCCTCCGACGATCGGCGAGTACAATGGAACAACAGACCCGGATGATCATCTGGGTAAGTTTGATAACACGGCTACACTCCATCAATACACAGATGGAGTAAAATACCGAGTTTTTCTTACCACTCTCTCGGGATCGGCTCAACGGTGGTTTCGGAGGCTGCCGGATGGATCCATCACAAGCTTCAAGGACTTCCGAACGACCTTCCTCCACCACTTCGCCAGCAGTCGGCGTTATCAGAAGACAAGTGTCAGCTTGTTCGCCATCAAGCAAGAGCCGAGAGAATCGCTTCGAACTTACATCCAGCGGTTCAACAAGGTGGCAATGGATATTCCAACGGCCACATCGGAGACCATGATGAATGTCTTCACACAAGGCCTAGTGGATGGGGACTTCTTCCGGTCGCTCATCCGAAAGCCGCCCCGAGATTATGATCACATGCTACATCGGGCCAACGAATACATAAACGTGGAAGAAGCGCAAGCCGCCCGGAAAAAGGAAACTCCAACCGAGAGGGCGCCTATTCATGCCGAACGGAGACAGCATGCCGCTCATCAACCGCCTAGAGGACCAAGGGCCGAAGCAATCCGCTCCCCTCGTGTGAGGTCCCAAGTGCAAGAAGTAGCTGCCGCTCGGATCAAGCCAAAGAAGAGATGGACCCCTATGTTCTGCTCCTTCCACCGGACGGATACGCACAACACGAGGGATTGTCGAAGTCTTCCCTTCGTGGCTAATCCAGTTCCCAGGAAGGCCGAACGACGGTCTCCTTCCATCGACCGGAGACAAAGGACCCATGAAACCGACCGGACCCGCACCGAGAGGCGACATCAACAGACGCCCGATCGGCACCGATCTCCAAGACAGGAGAATCGCCGAGCGTCCAGAGAACGGTCCCGACCGTCCACTCGGGAAGAGGAAAATAGGAGCAATACTTCCCGGGGCGAGATCAACGTTATTGCTGGTGGGCCGACCGGAGGAGACTCCAACCGAGCCCGAAAGGCGGGCGTCTGGCAGCTCCAGATCCACGCAGTCGGTTGTAGCCTAGAGCGGGCAAGTGGACCGGAAGTCATTTTCGGACCTGGGGACTTAGAAGGAGTTGAAGTGCCCCACGACGACGCTCTACTCATTAAAGCGGTAATAGCAAATTACACTATTCACCGCATATTTGTTGACACAGGGAGCTCGGTCAACATCATATTCAAGAAGGCGTTCGATCAGCTGCAAATTAATCGAGCCGAGCTGCTGCCCATGACGACCCCGCTTTACGGGTTTACGGGCAACGAAGTCCAGCCGGTTGGACAAATTCGGCTGGCTACCTCGCTAGGAGAAGAGCCGCTCAGGAGGACAAGAACAATAAACTTCGTGGTGGTTGATTCTCCCTCGTCCTACAACGTCATTTTGGGACGACCGGCGCTCAGCGAATTTCGAGCGGTCGTCTCAACCTTCAACCAGAAGATGAAGTTCCCCGTCGAAGACAGGGTGGGAGAAGTACGGGGAGATCAGTTAGCGGCTCGGCGATGCTACATCGAGATGATCCGAGCAGAATCCAACTCCGCTCGGAAGGCGCCTCGAATCGAGGTAAACGCCATCACCGAAAAGCCACCCACTTTAATTTATGAGGAAAAAGAGGAAGTGCAGATCCATCCAATCCGATCGGAGGCCACCACCTTTATTGCGTCCGATCTGGAGGAGAAACAGAAAGAGGGGCTGATCCAATGCCTCAGGAGAAATCATGATGTCTTCGTCTGGTCGACACATGAACTGCCTGGAATTTCGCCGAGTATAGCGCAGCACGAGTTACATGTCCGACCGGACGCTCGGCCGGTAAAGCAGAGAAAAAGAGATTTCAGCGCCGAGCAGAATGCCATCATCCGGGCGGAAGTAGAAAAGCTTCTGGAGGCCGGCCATATACGCGAGGTGCAGTTCCCGAGCTGGCTGGCTAACGTAGTATTAGTCTCCAAGCCGGGCGGCAAGTGGAGAGTCTGCATCGACTTTCGGGACTTAAACAAAGCATGCCCCAAAGATTTTTATCCCCTGCCCCGGATAGATCAGCTGGTGGACTCTATGGCCGGCTGCGAATTAATTTGTATGCTCGACGCCTACCAAGGATATCATCAAGTGCCGCTCGCCAGGGAAGATTAAGAAAAAGTAAGCTTTGTAACGGCCGACGGCACATATTGCTATAATGTGATGCCGTTCAGATTGAAGAACGCCGGGGCCACCTATCAGCGCTTGATGAACAAAGTGTTCAGGGAGCAGATCGGGCGGAATCTGGAAGTCTATGTGGACGACATTCTTATCAAATCCGTCCGAGCGGCCGATCTCTTCAAGGACATGGAAGAAACCTTCCGAACGCTACGCAAATATGGAGTCAAGCTAAATCCCCAGAAGTGCCTGTTCGGAGCAAAAGGAGGGCGTTTCTTGGGGTACATAGTGACCGAGCGGGGAATCGAAGCAAATCCCAGCAAGGTGAAAGCTCTACAAGACATGCCGCCTCCAAGAAATACGAGGGAAGTGCAGCGGTTGACCGGTCGGATAACCGCATTGTCCAGATTCATCTCCAAAACGGCCGACCGAAGCCTCCCTTCTTCAAAATTTTGCGCAAGGCCACTAAATTTCACTGGGATGAGGAATGCGACCGAGCATTCGAAGAATTGAAGACATATCTTAATTCCCTACCTGTACTAGCCAAGCCGCTCGGGGGTGAGTCACTTTATATTTATCTGTCTTCAACTGAGCATGCTGTAGGCTCAGCACTTGTGAGGGCGAGCGGCGAAGAACAGCCGATGTATTTTCTGAGCCACATTTTAAAAGATGCTGAATCTCGTTACACCAGGCTCGAGAAGTTGGCCTTTGCTTTGGTTCTAGCCGCTCGGCGCCTTCGACCGTATTTCTTGGCTCACACCATCATTGTCCGGACGAACAATCCACTAGGAAGAGTACTGTTGAATCCAGAAGCGTCCGGACGGCTCATCAAGTGGACGACAGAATTAAGTGAATTTGACATCCAATACCAGCCCCGCTCGGCGATCAAAGCGCAATCCTTGGCTGATTTTGTGACCGAAGTGCAAAGGCCAGAGCCGGAAGCTACGTGGAGAATATATGTGGATGGGTCTTCCACTCGGCTCGGAAGTGAGATTGGAATATTGCTGCTCTCACCTCAAGAAGAAAAGATGCACCTATCCGTCCGGCTAGATTACAAAGCTACCAACAATGAAGCAGAGTATGAGGCCCTCATAGCCGGATTGTAGGCAGCACGGCATGTGGGAGCCGGTCGGGTGACACTTTATTCGAAATCAACAGCGTTCGGCTTAAACTCTACGCTGAGGCCTTTGAAAAACTCAAAGCTACTTTCCGAGAGGTGCTTATTCAGAAGATTCCCCGAACGGAGAACCAGGCAGCCGATGAGTTAGCCAAACTCGCAAGCTCAATAACGCCTGTCGTCATTCAGCAACCAATTGAAAAAGTACTGCTGGTGGCGCACGTCGACCGGATGCAAGGCCTCACGTTTCCAAGCGACTGGCGGACACCCATCATAGAGTTCCTCCGCTCGGGAGCCACACCGGCCGATCGGGATGAAGCCCAGCTGCTCAGAAGGAGGGCCGGTCGGTTCACACTCATTGGCGATCAGCTCTACAAGAAGGCTTTCTCTCGCCCGCTGTTAAAATGCATGAGCTCGGAGGACTCGGCTTACATCCTCCAAGAGGTACATCAAGGATCGTGCGGAGGACATCCGGGCGGACGATCACTAGCTAAGAAGATCCTGCTAGCTGGATATTTTTGGCCGACCGTACAAATAGACGCCGCTCGGACAGTAGCTACGTGCCTTTCGTGCCAGAAGTATCACAACTTCTCCCACCGACCGGCAGAGGAGATGAAGGCATCAACCGTCTCATGTCCGTTCGATCAATGGGGAATGGATATTGTGGGTCCATTTCCGATGGCGACCGGGCAGAGGAAATTTTTGCTGGTGGCGGTCGATTATTTTTCCAAGTGGGTGGAGGCCGAGCCACTAGCCAAGATCACCGAACAGATGGTCAAAAAATTCATCTGGCAACACATCATCTGTAGGTTCGGTATCCCTCGCCGATTGGTTTCCGACAATGGGCGGCAATTCACAGGGAAGGTGCTAGAAGATTGGTGCAAAAGCTACGGCATCGAGCAACACTTCACGTCCGTGGCTTACCCCCAAAGCAACGGTCAAGCCGAGGTGGCCAATCGGGAAATTCTCCGTATTCTGCGCGCTCGGCTCGACCACTTGGGAGGGAGTTGGCCGGATGAAGTGCCGGGCGTTTTATGGGCCATCCGAACGACTCCTAAGGAAGGAACGGGCGTCACACCTTTTCATCTGGTGTACGGCGGCGAAGCGGTCATTCCGGTTGAAGTCGGCGTCGAATCCGTCCGGGTCCAATGTTACGATGAAGGCAACGCCGAGCGAAGGAACATGGAGCTCGATTTGGTTGACGAGGAGCGAGCCAAGGCATCCGTCGGCTGATGGCATACCGTCAACGGATGAGGCAAAACTACAACCGGCGCGTCATTCCCAGATCATTCCAGGTCGGCGACCTGGTCTGGAAGAAAGTCAAGCCGGTCGGCGACGTCAGCAAGCTTGAAGCTCCGTGGGCAGGTCCCTTCAAAATCATCGAGAAGCTCCGTTCGGGCGCGTATTATTTGGAGGATGAGGAAGGTCGGCAGCTGGATCGACCGTGGAATGCAAATCATCTCCAGCCTTATCGATCTGGATGAAAGGTGCACGAAAGTAATCCGTTTTTGTGTGTATGCTAGTCGCCTATATACTTGTAATGCAGGAAGCAGAAAGATGAAAACACATTGAGCATTATCCGCCGAATGGCTTACTAAGTGAAGGCCCCCGAGCCGATCGGCCAGGAGGTTTATATATATTTAAACTCTGTAAGCAAATAGCCCGTGCTGTTCGGCCGGGCATAAATATTGTTCGAGCACGGGATATGATACGAAGGCCAAGGCCGCTCGGCCTGGTAAGGAGTTAGCCTTGAAAGGCCGACGAGCCCCGTCGTTAAAGATCGAGAGCCGCGCCGACCGGCTATAAATATCCGCGCCGTCGAGCTCCGACGTTAAAGATCGAGAGACGAGCCGGCGTCTATAAACGTCCGAGCGGAAGGCCGACGAGCCCCGTCGTTAAAGATCGAGAGCCGCGCCGACCGGCTATAAATATCCGCGCCGTCGAGCTCCGACGTTAAAGATCGAGAGACGAGCCGGCGTCTATAAACGTCCGAGAGGAAGGCCGACGAGCCCCGTCGTTAAAGATCGAGAGCCGCGACCGGGCTATAAATATCCGCGCCGACCGCTATAAATATCCGTCGAGCTCCGTTAAAGATCGAAGACGAGCCGGCGTTTATAAACGTCCGAGCGGAAGGCCGACGAGCACCGCTGCGAAGATCGAGAGCCGCGACCGCTATAAATATTCGCGCTGCCGAGCTCCGACGCGAAGATCGAGAGACGAGCCGGTTATAAACGCCCGAGCGGAAGGCCGACGAGCCCGTCGTTAAAGATCGAGAGCCGCGCCGACCGGCTATAAATATCCGCGCCCGAGCTCCGACGTTAAAGATCGAGAGATGAGCCGATAAACCGTCCGGCGGAAGGCCGACGAGCCCCGCCATTAAAGATCGAGCCGCGCCGACCGGCTATAAATATCACGCCGTCGAGCTCCGACGTTAAAGATCGAGAGACGGCGTCTATAAACGCCCGAGCGGAAGGCCGACGAGCCGCCGTAAAGATCGAGAGCCGCCGACCGGCTATAAATATCCGCGCCGCCGAGCTCCGGCGTTAAAGATCGAGAGACGAGCCGGCCTATACGCCCGAGCGGAAGGCCGACGAGCCCGTCGTTAAAGATCGAGCCGCGCCGACCGCTATAAATATCCGCGCCGAGCTCCGACGTTAAAGATCGAGAGACGAGCCGCGTCTATAAACGTCCGAAGGAAGGCCGACGAGCCCGCCGTTAAAGATCGAGCCGCGCCGACCGGCTATAATATCCGCCGCCGAGCTCGGCAAAGATCGAGACTAGCCGCCTATAAACGCCCGAAGCGGCCGACGAGCCCGTCGTAAAGATCGAGCCGCGCCTACCGCTATAAATATCCGTCGAGCTCCGGCATTAAAAATCGAGACGAGCCGGCGCCTATAAACGCCCGAGCGGAAGGCCGACGAGCCCCGTCGTTAAAGATCGAGGGCCGCGCCGACCGGCTGTAAATATCCGCGCCGAGTCCGACGTTAAAGATCGAGACGAGCCGGCGTCTATAAACGTCCAAGCGGAAGGCCGACGAGCCCCGTCGTTAAGATCGAGCCGCGCCGACCGGCTATAAATATCCGCGCCGTCGAGCTCCGACGTTAAAGATCGAGACGGCCGTCTATAAACGTCCGAGCGAAAGGCCGACGAGCCCCGTCGTTAAAAATCGAGAGCCGCGCCGACCGGCTATAAATATCCGCGCCGTCGAGCTCCGACGTTAAAGATCGAGAGACGAGCCGGCGTCTATAAACGTCCGAGCGAAAGGCCGACGAGCCCCGTCGTTAAAAATCGAGAGCCGCGCCGACCGGCTATAAATATCCGCGCCGTCGAGCTCCGACGTTAAAGATCGAGAGACGAGCCGGCGTCTATAAACGTCCGAGCGGAAGGCCTTGCGAAAATCCAGCAAAAACCCCTTTGAGGCGAGGCGCGAAGCAAAATATGGTTAATCGGAATTAAAAATGCGAGCAAGTGAACGAGCGCCGTCCGTGCACCGAGCGGCTGCTTTGTCGCATGATGAAAGACATTAAAGACAATTCGCTTATCTGGCATAGCGTGGTGCCGAGCGGAAGAGTTTTAAAAAAAAACACTTAAAGTTGGGACGAGAGAAAAATTTCTTGCCAAAATAATAAGCGGGGCCGATCGGCGGGAATTCAAAAAAGTTTACAGAAACGCTCCTCACACATCAAAATCAAAAAAGAGCGTCGGGGATGGTGTCCATCACGCTCGCTAGATCCTCTGGGGGGGGGATGGTCAGCTCGGCAGACAGGTGGCCTTTGGTCTTCAGATAGCCCACCGCCGCCTTGATCGCCTCCTCGAAAGTGAGGGATATCTTCTCGGTAAACTTCTCTCCGAAGTTTTCCGAACGAAGGAACGCCTTCCTCACTTCATCCGAGCGGGCCGACTCCCCCTCTTGGTATTCCTTGAGCGCGGAGTGGGCGGCATCACTGGCAGCTTGAAGCTCCTTCAAGTCCCCATCGAATCTCTGGAGATCAGCCGAGCGGCTCTCCTTCTCGGTGGTCAGCAGGGCGTCCAAGTCTTTGATGCGTTGCTCCAGCCCCCGGATCTCCACCTTCATGTGGTTCATATCATTGATGGCTTGTTGCTTCCGAGTGGTCGCTGTCTTGATCTCCTTGTCTCGTTGTTTAATCATTGTTTCAAGCCGAACGACCTTGCTCGCCAGATCGGACACCCTTTTCCGCTCGGCATCCAGCAGTTTTTGGGACTTCTCCAGAGCGGCCGTCGATCCTCCCCCGCTGCTTTCTGTTTCTTCAGTTCATCCTCCAGTTCGGCCAACCGATCGCTAATGGCGATCTGCTCCACCCAGTTCTGTTAGCAAACGTGGGCAGGTTAAAAACTTAATTAAAATATACGAAAAAAAAGAGGGGGGAAGAGCATACCCCTGTGGCTGACTGAAGGTTGCTGTCGCCGAGCTGCCCGGGAGTTAGCGCGGCTATTCATCGCCGAACATCCAACCAAGCTTGGGCGAGAGGGCCCGTCAGGGTGATCATCTGCTCAGGAAACACTGGCCGATCAGCAGCAGCCATGTACTCCTCCGAAGGAAGGCGCAGAACAGTTTTAAGTAAATTCTGGCCGCTCGGCTCGCTCTGAGACGGCCCACCAGCAGACGAGGAGGGTAGCTCGCCTAAACGCCTGATACGGCGCAAAGTTCTTGGAGGGATGGAAGACGACACCTCCAAACTGGCCCTCGGAGAACCCTGAGGGGTCGGGGTACTCTCGAGGGAAACCGTCCCAGACTGCATCGGTGCATCCGCGCCCCGCTCGGGTTGTGACTCATCAAGTGTAGAGGCAGGGGCGGATTCCGGTCGTTGGCGTTTCCTAGTGCGTAGCGGCACATCATCTGCCGAGCGGCCCTCCACCTCAGTTTCGGTAGGAGGTTCTATGTCGCCCGCGACCTCATCATGAGGAGTTGGGGCGTCTGAGGCTTCGGGGACAGTTGGCATCCCCTCACCTTCTTCGCCTGCCGGATCAGCCGGAGCAAGGCCCCGTTCGGCGGCCTCCTTGTTCGTCACCGCCTCAATCTGAGCGGCCTTCAGTTTGAGCTTCTCGGTAGCTTTGGCGCGCCACATGACTTCAGCTGCAGGAGCAAAAAATAAATCAGTTAGAACAAAACAAATGGGAAGATAAGGAAACTTACTCATGCTGCAGGGCAGATCGGCTGTGGTAGAGGACAAGCCGAATATTAGGGGTGTCAATTCGGGTGGGTCGGGTCGGGTTGGGTCGGGTTGGATTTTTTTTTATTTTTTTTAACCCAACCCGAACCCGACCCGAACCCGACTTCAACCCAAAACACCTAAACCCGAACCCGAACCCGACCAACCCGATCAACCCGAACCCGACCCATATAACCCGAAAATCCGATTCAAAACGACTTTTTTGGGATATTTTCCCTATAATTCTTCACTTTTATCTCAATACTCCATCATTATCATACAAACATGATATTAATATACATAAAAACATCTAAATTTTTAAAATAAAATTTGATTTAACCCCAAAAAACCCCACAAAACCCTATATTTAAGTCAACCCGGGTCAACCCGAACCCGACCCGACCCAACCCGAAAATATTTAACCCTCCAACCCTCCAACCCGAACCCGACCCGAACCCGAAAATGCCCAACCCGAACCTGATTTTTTTCGGGTCGACTCGGGTTGGGTCGTCGGGTCGGGTTCATTTTTGACACCCCTACCGAATATGTGCATTACTCCCGGGAGGAGTAGTTTGTCAATATGATAGCGCTGGCCAACTAGCCATTCGGCTGCATGAAGGTAGGCCGTGTCACCTCTAAATTTGTCGAGCTCCGGTTGTGATGGCATCGCCGTCGCCACTTGGTGCGAAAAGTTGGCCGTTCGGGAAAACGTACATAGAAAAAATGCTCCTTCCAATGTTTGTTGGAGCTCCGCATATTATCGAAAAGGACAAAGCCTATCCTAGACTGGAAAACAAAAGTGCCCCACTCGGCTTGCTTGGGATAGTAGAAGTAGTGGAAGATTTTTGGGGTTAAGGGAACGCCGTTCAGTTTGAACAAAACTATCACTCCACTCAGCAACCTAATAGAGTTGGGAACTACCTGGCCGAGCAGAATGCGAAAATAATTGCAAACTTCTAAGAAAAACTTGTGGGGTGGAAAACGTAGGCCGGCCAGAAATTGGTCACGGAAGAAAACAACAGTGTCGGGCGACGGATTGTGAGGCCGATCGGACGGTGTGGCTAACACTATTTGGTGGTCGATCGGTAGGTCATATGCTCGAGTGAGGCGCAAGGCGTCTTCCTCGTCGAACCGGCTTTCCATGTTCGAGTACCAAAGACCCGGAGTACCGCCGGTCGACTGCGAGGTACTGGTCATGATCGAAAGGCCAGAATGCGGGATAGAAGAGGAGGGTTCAAGCAATGTAGGAAAACCGACTGAAAAAGATGATTAACAGAAAGAAGAAAGCGTCGGGAGCGAGAAAAAGGTCTTACAAGCGAGGAAGATGATCGGAAGAAGCCGTATGGTCGTCGGAAAGCCTGAGCACAAGGTTGTCGGCGAAAGGAGGAACGACAGGGGTCTGGAAACGAAGGGGGCGAAATGCTGCGGAAATGGAGTCAAGGACTTTATATCGCCGCCCGGGAGCGATCTCCACATCGAGGTTGTCATCTAGCCGCCCATTTCAAACGGCGGCTGTCCCATCGGAAGTGACGCAACCGCCATACGCTGACAAATGCACGATCGCCACGTGTCAGCCGGTTACTAGTCGCATTTAATGAGCTCCCCTTACCGTGCGCAGAGCACGTGATGGGTAGCAACGGGCGTGGATTTCAAGAAAACATAAGGCATGGACAAAATATCGCCGAACGGACAAATACCGCCGCACGGATAAGCATCCTTAGGCCTGGCCGAGCGACCTAATGTGATGATCATGGCTCAGGCAGATCGGCAGTCCAGTCAGTCGGACTTTGCCTCCTTCGACTAGACTCGAGAGGAAGGCAAGTGATCCGGCGGTAAGAATCCGGAACCCCATAAGGAGGGGTCAACGCCACGGGGAGGTCAAAGGGTCCAGTGGCTCGCCGGAAAGGGACGAGCCGACCGGACTCGGAAGAAAGGGAAATCTGATAGTAAAAGGCACCCTGGTAGGGACCAGGGTTCCGACGCTCAAATGAAGCAGTACATAATGACCGAGCGGAAGGACGTGCCTCCCGGTCGGCGCAAGGAATTAAGGCCGTCCGGACGACGTTCTTCGCCCGCCCGGCCGGCCGGACGTTCCGGTCAGGCGGTGGGTAAAAGACGGGAACATCTTCTGACAGCCGTCAAGTCGTATGGCTACGCCATACTCCTAGTCTGACAACGGGGGGTCCTGTTGTCCCATCGAAGAACATGCTCGGAATGTAGCAGTATGGTGTCAGGTAAGCTCTCTGACAGGTGCATACCGGGGTATGGGTTGCTGACACGTATGCACCTCGGTGGACGTGCATTAGTTCCTTCTCCGTCCTATATAAAGAGCCTATTACTCCGCCAAAGGTAGGCATGATACAAGCTTGGCAGCCACTTTTTCCACCACTTACCTGACTTGAGCGTCGGAGGGTCGCCGCCGGGAATCCCTTCCCGGCTCGACTTTGGTGCAGGATCGCCGGAGCTTCGTTTGACCAGCCGGAGATCCACTCCATCGACTAGGAGCGCGCCACGTGCCCAGCGTCCTTTGGTTAAGCGGTTCGGACAGGATCATATATCTATCGAGATAGATATAGATATAGGTATAAATATATGCGTATGTTCCTGACGTGTTCCTGGTTGGTCGACTCAAAATAAAATAGATGGTCGCCCGGAGAGGACATATTTTATTTAAAAATTATGAAAAGACGTATTTATTTTAGAAAAAAATCCTTTGAATCAATTTTATTTAACTTATAGTCGAGTAGATTTAATTTTAAATAACTAACAATTATCAATCATACCTAGAATTAAAAGAACAGAAAAAAAACATAAACTTAAAAAAGTATTAAAATATAATCGTCCTAATTTGAAATTAATCCAAATTTTTAAGGGCATGAGTACTTATCCTGTCCGAGAGTGAGTCGTTGGACATTGAAGAAGTGGTGTTCACGTTGACTGAATGTTGACTAAAGATGATATGAACCTCCAACAAACTAAGCCTACAACCACAGAGTCGTTAGTGCCGAGCCAGGGAGTGGTTCCTCGGCAATGATCCTCTGATGCTCAAGTCAACTACCGGCGACAAACAAATGAAGTAGAGAGGAAAGGAGCAACAGCGTGACTATAGCTACATTATTAAAAAATATACATTCGCTAAAGCTTCGGGGCTCCTTATATAGAATTCCCTGGGGGTGCATGCACGCTTCCCAAAGCATTTATGGAAAGTAAATTACTTTTCCCACCCCTTCTGACAGCCCACCCCCCTCTCTCTCCCTTGTTAAATGACTTTTTTGCCCCTTCCTTTAAAATAATAAGTTATTTTATTTTTTTATAATTTTATTTACTTTCTTTAGTTTACCGTTTATTTTTTCAATTTTATTTACTTCCTTAATTTTAATTTTTAAAATAAATTTTATTTATTATTTTTTTCATCAATTTTTTTTATTTTTTATCCATATTTTACTTTCAAATTTTTTATAAATAATAACTCCTAAAATCTATTATTAAAAAAAACAAAGATTATAAGATATCAAATCTTCTATCTCAATATTACCTATCCCCGTGTCCCACTCATTGCTCCAGCCCATCGTCGGTGGCACCACCGGCGGCCATCAATGCGATCAATCCCGAAATTCATTCGGATTTGAGTAAACTTTCCTTTGTCGGCGATATGAGTCCCTGCTTAAATTCAGCCGAATTTCGACGTCGATCGCCCTGATAGCGACCCCCGAGGGGTTCACCTTCCCTAGGATATACTTCTGATTGGGGCGACGACCAAAGGCCGCCGGTAGTGGACTTGAGACGACCAGTATGATAGAAGGACAGAGAAAATTAGGGACAAAACATCTAATCTCATATTACGAATATAAAAAAAGCATGACTTTTTTGTCGAGAAAATACTTTAAAAAAATGATATAAAGGTAAATAATATGATGGGACTGGGAAGGGAGTGTGTGCGAAAATCTACGATTAAAAAATAAATAAAAGATTATAAATATATAATAAAAAAATAAAAAAGAATTAAAATTACAAAAAAAACCTGATTAAAAAAAACAAAAAACAATAAAATAAAACAAAACAAAATAAAACGTGGAGGTGGGAAAAGCACTGTCACTCAATAAATAATAAAAAAATTATTAAAAAATAAAATTGATAAAAAGTAAAATTAGTTAAAAAAACAAAACTTAAAAAATTTAAATAAAAGAAACGTGAATGAGAGGAATAAGGAGAAGGATAGAATGGTAAATATAATTAAATTTTATGGTGGGTCCGGGGAGAGGAGGGTATCAGCGGGGTGGGAAAAACAGCTCTCTTTCAAATTAGGACGATTATATTTTAATACTTTTTTAAGTTTATGTTTTTTTTTCTGTTCTTTTAATTCTAGGTATGATTGATAATTGTTAGTTATTTAAAATTAAATCTACTCGACTATAAGTTAAATAAAATTGATTCAAAGGATTTTTTTTCTAAAATAAATACGTCTTTTCATAATTTTTAAATAAAATATGTCCTCTCCGGGCGACCATCTATTTTATTTTGAGTCGACAAACCAGGAACACGTCAGGAACATACGCATATATTTATACCTATATCTATATCTATCTCGATAGATATATATGCGGAGATAGAGAGAAATCTATCTACCACGGAGTCAACGATTAGGATGAAAGTTAAAATTAAGATGGTCAACACTCATATGTCAAGAGTCGAACGGAGGACAATGACAATGATCAGTCGGACAGTCAGGATCTGACTGAGAGAGACATGTCCGAGCAAACCTCCAGTTTAACTCAGAATGATACATAAGACAGTCAACACTCATACGGAGTAGCAGGACGCTGAGGGAGATCGGATAACTTGTCCGAACGAGAAGGACAATTTGCTACACAGTCATTGCACGAAAGAGCAACTGAGGTCGATAAAGCGGAAGAATCTTGATAAGTGGCTATCCCCGATCGGCCAAGCAGCGAGACCTGACTATGGACAGAGCAGAGTCCCGGCCGAGTGACTATCCCACTCGGTCAAGCAACGGAACCACTGTAGTATCTCTCGATATTCTTTTGTGAAGTAGTGCCGCTGACGCGAGGCATGGTCGACAGGCAGATCGTATGACGAAAACTTCTATTATCTCGTCAGGGATATACATATCTTGTTATGATATGTTGTCAGATGTACCTTCCTGACAAGTCCTTTTATAGGACATATCGAAGAGCATGTCCATGTCTCGAAAAGTACACATATGACTCACTAAGATCTTATATAAAAAAGAATCCATCATCCATTAAAATACGTAGAAATCTTGAATTTTACTGTTACTAATATTGCTCCGCTTTCTTTATATTATCGATGACTAACTTAAATATCGAAACATCAACACCAAAACTCTCTTTTCTACTTAGCACCAATGTTATTTATTTTATAAAATAAAACGAAATGAGATCCACAGCCAGTCAGGAAGCCGCCACATCTTCAGCCTCCACTTTCGGACAAATAAAAATGAATCAACGTGAAGGATTTTTCTAAAACAAATACGCCTTTTTATAAATTTGAAAATAAACTATGCCCTCTGAGCGAACGTCGATTTTATTCCTCGGACCACAAACACAGCCAGCGCGATTACAACGAAGTAGCCAGACAACACGTGACACAAACCATGGCGTACATTGACCATTACGACTAAGATAAAGGAAACGCGTCCAGAAACACTGTCTCCAGATGGATTACTCGTCTACTCGATTCCGTACTTCTTCTTCAAGGAGCATACGAACTCGTAGACCTTGAGCGGGTCGTAGAGCGTCTGGGAAACACTCTCCCTCTCCATGCACCGCTTGCCCCACGCAACCAACTTCGGCGCCTCCGCCTCGACGCTGAAACCACCGCAAGTCTCGTATGTGTAGAACCAGGCGAAGAAGGGGACCAGCGCAATGTCGACGTAGCCGAAAGCGTCGCCGCCGAAGTACTTCCTGTCGCCCAGTTCAGCCTCCAGGACCTTCAGGATCTCGATGAACTCTTTCTTGGCCTCCTGATGGGCCTCTCCCTTCAGCTTCCACAGTCTGATTCCGCAGTCGTAGATCTGATCCATGGAGCAAGAGAGCAGTAGGCATACGACTTGTCAGCATTTAATTCACAGCGAAACAAAGACTGGAAGTTCATATCTAAGTTACTAATCCAACTCTTTTCCAATAGCCAACAGTTCAGCAACTATACAAATTTCTGAAAAAAAAAAACTTTCTTTTTTCCTTCTTTTCGTCAAGAAAACAAGATCTTCTTTAACTAATTTCTCCATGAAACAGAGAGGAATGCATATTGCCTCTCTAGATGTCTGGCGTAAACTATAGGTAAGATCTGGTAAGTAGCATACCATTCAGCGAATGCTAAAAAGAACATTTCGGGTATGCTTTCGCTCTCTTCATTAAAGAGAGTAAGATTGATTGCGATAGAAGGGAAAGGTAAGAATATGTACCTCAATCACTAATGAAAACAGTAAGAAATACCCACCAATCTCTAATGTTAACCAAAAACACTAAAAATCAAATGTATAATCAATTCCCCAAGAGAAAGAACTTTCCGACCGCCTGTTTCTTCCTCGCCAGTTGTTCTCAAACTCCACAACAAGTAAAAAAAAAAAAAAAGCTAACAAACACCACCAGCTTAGAAGCTTAGAGCCTCCATAGCAGCCACCTCCTCTGCCATCGAGTCTAACGTACGGCGACCCAGCCGAATTAGCAAGGTAAAACTAGGGTTATTCTATACAATCAATAATCAAACAGGTGGCGGGCATATCAATACCTTTTTGTCAACGAAGTCGCCCCAGAAGCGCGCCTGGGCGCGGGCGTAGGGGTCCGCCGGCAGAATCGGTGCGCCATCGGACCACACCTCGTCGATGTACTGCACGATGACGAGGGACTCGCACACCGGCTTGCCGTCGTGGATGAGGACGGGGATCTTCTTGTGGACGGGGTTGGCTTGCAGCAGCAGCGGGCTCTTGTTGGCCAAGTCCTCCTCCTTGTACTCGTACGCCACCCCCTTCTCCGCCAGCGCGATCCGGCAACGCTGCCCGAAAGGACTCACCCACACATCCAGTAACACCACCGCCTCCGCCATTCTCGCTCCTCTCTCCCTCTCTCTCTCGCTCTCGCTCTCCAAAACGATGTGGATGTGGAGGCGATTTGTGAGGTCTTAATAGAACACTGATGTGGAAGAATTCGATGGGCTCACCGCCTCGTGTGAGGTTATCACTTACGCAACGACGCCGTCTGGGGCATTCGATGCAGGGAAACAAGTCACGGCTTGCGTCACGAGTGCCGACCGAGGAGCTTCCATGAGCCGTCGATGGGGAGATCAACGGTAAGGTGGAAGGAGGTAGAACAACTGAGAATATTCATCCTTTTACATTTCCAGCAATTAATTTTACCAATTGTTGGGCTTTGACTTTGGCCCAGTTAAGTGCTGACATTAATTGGTGATGTAACAACGGATTTACTAAAATAATTAAATTATAGATAAAGGCGTATGCAAATCGATTGCCAGTTAGAATAATTTTTTTTTTAAGAAAAGGATTATTATTAAAGATGTCTAAATAATATCATATTTTATAAGTTAATTATATCTTTTGTAATTTTTTGTATTTAATTTTAAAAATAATATTTAATTAATTTTTTAACTAGCTTAATTAATTCTTTAGTTAGATAAATTTATTTTTTGACGGGTCAAATTTACCATAAAGATTAAGGAAAGCAAATGAAGAAAATTAATTTGCAACAAATGTTGCAAAGTCCTCAGTGAGTTAATCATGCGAACCCTCAAGAACTCAATTTTCTTATTCTCTTGCATGTTTATAGGGCCCTCCTTCTCCTTATCTCCTGATTGACTAATGTCAATCGAATGGGATCTTAAGAGCCAGCTCCCCAACTCCCTTGGATTCCTACTGGGTCCTGTTCCCCCTCATCTCCTGAATGATGATCAAACGGGCTCTCATGGACCAGCTCTTAAACTCTTCGAACGCCTATAGGGCTCTGCTCCCCTCATTTCTCGATCAGCTAATGTCGATCGAACGAGCTCTTTTTGGATCAGCTAGTACTGATTAGACGGGCTCTCAAGGTCCATCTCCCCAATTTGTCGATTGTCTGCAGGGCCCAACCTCCCTCTAGGATACTATCATAGCCCATTCACCCCTTGTAAAGGACTGGGCATTATGTTTGTGGTCCATCCCCTGACTGGCAACCCAATAGGCCTTCTGGCTCATGAGCCTGTATCATTATTAATATAACATGTGAGTTTGTCAAAAAGTCAGAAGATTATATCTTCGCATAGATATGCAATACCCCTGTACCTACGATGAGATTGTGTGATATAGTAGAAACATAAAGATTAGACAAATTATCAAGCGGTGATATGATGCCTCATTACATACGGAGATTACAGGAGATATTGTAAAAGGGGTCATTCATCGCTGGCTTAGATACCCAAGTCCATTACCCACCTCTCATTAGTCATTGTTTTTCTTCTGAGATTCTGACTTAATCGTTGGAGTAGCTACACCAGGGACCCTCCCCTGGTTTGCTTATTAATGGTTTTTTCTCTCCTCCTTTTGTTGATGTTTGTAAGCGTCCCCCGTCATTCCCTGCGTTCCCCTATCAAGTCTTCTTTCTGTCAAACTTCTAGCCAGCTCACCGATAATTCACATCTCACTGACTATGAAACTTGGTTAATTAAGTGATCCATTGATCTTAACTTGGCTAGCTTATATGAGTTTCTTCAACTTATTGAACTATTTGATATTCAGAAACACCATACAACTCTTGGTCATTGTGCCATACCATCCATTTATTTGTTGAAATTCTTCAAATTCTATATGATAGACTTAGTTAACCTCAATAATTAGCTTTGAGATGATTAGTCTAGTCTCATAGAATTTTTCAATCAACCATTAGGATAAATTGGGAAGTGCTTGCGACGGGCGACTAAGAATCCCAACATCCTTTAGTTGTGTGCCCCAGTTGGAGGAACAATTCTTACAAATTTACCATAACTAAGGATCGAACTGCGGATACTTGGATGACAACCTAAATATCTTACTGATGCACTAGATTTAGGACGAATTTCTTCAAATTCTGGCATAAAGCAATCTTGTTATGTGACTCTTAATTACCGTCGTCTATTTAAGCCTAATTTGATGCTAGTATTGCACTTTTCTCTGAGTCCTAACTATCGTCTTGTGCAAAGTAATGTCACCTTGTTAGCCGGTAAAGGTTTAGTCTGCATGATGGATTTTATTTGTATTTATTTTCATCATTTCCCATGGGTTGAAGAAAATTAAAATTCCTGAGTTTCTCAAATCCATCTCATACGAAAACAGGATGGACGAGAAAAATGCCCCGGGGCTATGGCGTCGTAATAGGATATTCAAATTGTCACTCAGGTATTCACAGTTTGATCCCTAATTATGATATATTTGTAGAAATTTTTTCTCTACATAGGGCGCGCAACTAAAGGAGGTTGGGCTTCTAGGTTGCCCGTTGTCCGCGCTTCCTGATTTATCCTGATGCCCGATGGAAAAATTTCGTAAGACAGGCCTGGTCACCCTTAGGGCTAGTGAACGAGGTTAGCTGGATTTATTATTTTCACGTCCGAGCATGTCTTCCTCTATACATTGACTATTTGTACTAATAACTGCTCCTTAATACTAGTCTAGAGATAGATTAGCGGAGGTATTAGGGACGAGCAAATCGTCTGATTTTGGGCGTGATGGAGGAGA
This sequence comes from Zingiber officinale, assembly GCF_018446385.1. Lineage (NCBI taxonomy): Eukaryota > Viridiplantae > Streptophyta > Magnoliopsida > Zingiberales > Zingiberaceae > Zingiber > Zingiber officinale. The sequence goes on from NC_056004.1 coordinate 1,963,662, forward strand.
AAGACTGATCCTAGCGACAACACCAATAGTAGATATCAGCACTCTACATCTTTATGGCTTTGACCAACTTCTATTTGCAATACATAAAATTAATAATTGTCCAATTTCCTTTGTCGCTATGCTTGATTCCATCCCTGGCATCTAGAAGCTTACTAGAAGCCACACCTTGGTAGAAACTATATCTAGCACCCCTTAGATCACTCGATCACTCGCCAAATTGATTAGATCATTGTACGATTTATTAAATTTTTGTATATAGATTTTAATTCAATGTATCTCATTTGTTATTGTTTATATTGACATATGATATATATATCTATATATATAAATTGACGTCAAATAAAAAGTAGCCAATTTTGATAAATCGCAAAAGTGATTAAGAAATAAAGAGTACAATACCTTCTATAGTTAATTACAAGAAAAAACCCTAAATCCTAAATTGAAAAGATGAAAGAGTAAAAAACTAAATTGCCCTCAAGACTATAAACAAATAATTATAATAAATTATATAATCTAACATCCCCCCAAACTCACGATGCTACAACTAGAAGCATTGCGAGTTTAATAAATAAAAACAGGAAGCGTGAAGCGGAATGAGCCTTAGTAAATATATCAGCTATATGCAGTGAGAAAGGAACAAAATGTAATGTGATAGTACTAAGTTGTAGATGATGACAAGTGAAATGACAATCTATTTCAATATGCTTCATTCTCTCATGAAAAACTATATTACGTGTGATACGATGATAGGATCTTGGGGCTCAAAAGGGGATATTAGAAAAAGGAGGGGCATTTTGGTCATTTCAGGTTTTGAGGGTTTTGGTATTAGAAGAGCATTGTTCACTACGGGAGGCTTCTTCGGGCTGGGTTCCGCCGCCTCCACCAAGAAGAAAGGGCTTCTTCTTGGTCCTTGTCGTCGTCGCCGGAGAGATCCGCCGACGATGACCGCCTTCGGGGCCACCTCCTCCCTTCTCCGTCGACACAGATGCCTCCCATCGTTGCCGCTAGCGCCTCACGCCGCCACCGCCGCCTCTAGCGACTGCGGATGCCGTCGCCGACACCTCCCACAACCGTGACTCCTCCTCCTCGCGTCGCCGCCACCCAACGGACTCAGCGCCGCCTTCCTCACGCAGACGCAGCCCGCCCTCCGGCGCTACCCATGCTCTCCCTTTTCCCTCGCCGACAGCAACTTCTAGCCGCCACCTCCCCTCTTCTCCGAGGTCGGCGCCCCCCTTTGTCGTCTCTGACACCGACAACACCTTTTGTCGTCTCCAGCGCCGACCAGATCTGAGGTCCGTAGTCCTCTTCCTCCCCGATGGTTCTGTCACATCCAGCGACCTCTGTCGCCCCTTCCAGTGGTCGTTGTCGAGTCCAGCGGCCACTACCGCCACCTCTAGTGGCCGCTACTGCCCTCCGATGCCACCTCCATTGACGGACACTAGCAGACCCACGGCCTTCGTCGGAGGCACGGTGCCGTCGTCGCTATCCGACACTCCTATTGGGTGATGCGCCGGTTTTCGAGTCACCGCTAATTCGGCCTTTGGGCTACTGCTATTGCCCTTTACCTTTGTGACCCACGTTTTGCACTGTGTGGTGTATTCCGACCACTGAGCCACTGTATTTCGTATCACTATTATGATTGTGAGTTATTGGTATTAGCCGGCCCGCATGTCGTGTCCCGGCCTGCGAGCCATTGTGGTATTCCGGCTTAGGAGTCGTCGTCATATTTCAGCTAACATGCCGCCTTTTGGATCCATGCTGCACCGGATTCTATGTCGTCGCTCCCAGATCCGACTCTTCAGCTGACCCACAATCATCTACCCTTTAGGGTCGCGACGACTCGATCAGCATCGCGACCAGCTCACCGATCCATCCAAGGGCGCCCCCGGGACTAGAGTACGTCACTGTACTCACCCTGTATTTATTTTGTTGTTCTACTGTTATTCGACCGCTTATACATTCAAGGGAGCTGCCTCGAGCATCGAGGTACCAGGGACCGGGGCAACTCGGTCGTTGGCTACAGGTACTGTTGACCAGAGGGCTTCTGACGACTTGGTCAACACAGAAGACAGCTCACCATCCGGGTCATGAAGATGTGGTCAACATTCCAGACACGTCATTCCGACATTTCCGTCTTCTCAGATTCTCGACAGGAACAACGTGCAATCTAAATGACACTCTGATTATCACAATGAAGAGTAGTAGGTTTCTGAAGAAAAATTTCCATATCTGCAAGCAGCCAACGTAGCCAAACAATCTCACAAGTGGTGGTAGCCATGGCACGATACTCAGTTTCTGTGGAGAATCTGAAAATAACATCTTGCTTCTTACTTTTACGAGAGATAAGAGAATCTCCAAGAAAAATATAGAAGCCGGTGGTCGATTTACGATCCATAAGGTCACTCGCCCAATTAGCATCAGAGTATGCACAAAGCTCTAACGAGGAAGTAGAAGGGAATAAGTGGCTTTGAAAATGAGTTTCCCAAAGATACTGAAGAATGCAAAAAACATCAACCTAATGAACTATGGTTGGTGCAATGACAAACTGACTAACCACATGTATAGCATACGTAATATCAGGACGAGTCACAGTGAGATAAACCAAGCTTTCTACAATTGTACGATAGAGGTTATGATCTGGCAAAGGAGAACCATCTAATGGAGAGTACCTAGCATTAATCTCAAGGGGAATATCAACTACCCTATTGTCAGTGAGACGTGCACACTCAAATAGATTAGCTATGTACTTTGACTGAGATAAGAGATAAACTTTAGGAGAAGAGGCGATCTTGATCCCCAGAAAATAACGTAGCAAACCCAAGTCTTTCATAGCGAAATAGTGAACTAATTCAAACTTCAAAGACTCAATTCCATCAAAATCAACACTAGTAATTATCATGTCATCCACATATAAAGACAAAAGTATACGACCTACATGCGTGCACTTGACAAATAAAGTTGAATCATGATTACTGGGATGAAAGCCAAGCGAGGTAACCACCGTGGAGAACTTGGCAAACCAAGCACGTGGTGCTTGTTTGAGTCCATAGAGAGCTTTACGAAACCTGTAAACTTCACCAAATCGGTGAGCAACTCCAGGAGGAGGCACCATATACATTTCTTCTTGAAGATCACTGTCACGCCCCGGAGGAGTCTCTGTCCGAAGAAATTTCGGCAGCATCTCCTCTGTACGGTGGACAATATGAAACTTTCTACATATCACATATACTTCAGCCACAGGCGGCTGGAATGATAACAAAAATAAAGACAAACACCACGCAGTTTATAAAGATATTCAGCCTCTGGCTGTCACAACCACGCAGTTAATAATAGTAATCAATAATAGTAGGACTCTGACTCGAAATCCACCCTACTCCACTACACTCGTAAAGCTCAAATCCAACGAACTCACCTCTTCTGCCGTCCAGGCAGGCATATAATAGAATAAAAAACCAAACCATCCAAAAGACCATCAAACGGTAACAATCCGTACAATATCCATAAATAAAATCCAAAACAAAACTAAAACATAGTCTGATGGAAGAAAAACCAAAATAAAACAAATAACAACCTAGTAGAGAACTAGCTCTACGTGCAGATGGGGGGCAGCCTCCGGACAGCCTCAACTGAAAATATCAACAATGGAGGCGGGTGAGTCCAACACTCAGCAGGTACAACTGATATGCATAATAAAACAAATAACAGACAACACTAATCATGCGTACAGTCTCCTGAATATGAGGAGGATAAATGCAACTGAAATGAAATCAGAAGATAACTGTACTGACCGGATCAAAGTATAAAGGTAACAGGTCGTCAGACCGAGTGAGTCATAATCCTGTATGCATGTCAATCAATGCATCCAAACAAATGCAGCATATAAGTGCAGCAATCACAAGCAAATAAAAATGCAATAAATGCATATGTCAACCCCATACTCTGAAATCAATGCTCCTGTGCAATGACAGAGTAAACGGGATGCTGTCGGAGTACTCCTGCCCTGTGACCCCAAATCATAAATGGGGGAGCTCAATGCTCTCATCTCCGACTACCACGCTGAGTCTCCTGACCAACGGAGCCAAACAAAGTCCACCATCTGCCGGCTACCACGCTGCTACCCTAAATGCCAACGGAGCCAAACAGAGCGGAACTGACTGCCGGCTACCACGCTGAGTCACCTGACCAACGGAGCCAAACAGCAGAACCGCCACACACCAGCCAGATATACAAATCCATGGGTGATGTGTGCAGTACATGTAACTGGCGATGAGCTCAACCAAAGTAGAGCCGACAATCGCACAGCATGCAATCATGATGCATGATACTAAACATGGCAATCTCATGAATAACATGGCATGATCCATATAAATAGATACAAAGTGTGTACCACAAGAAGACGTATCAAATAGAAGGTACACAAATCGAAGAGGGTATCAAATAAACCCTAGGTCCAGAATATAACAGAGCATGTGGTTAGGTCACTACCTAAGGCATATGTGATCAGGTAGATAATATGCAGTGCAGAATAAATAAACAAACAACATGTACTAATCATGTAGTGACCAACCGAAATAAACAGGTAACACAATTACTGTTATATGTTAAACATATTATCATGCATATCAAAAGACATAAGTCAAAGTACCCGCCTCCGAAAATAGAAAGATCCAATCCAACTCCGAGATACTCGTCTCGAATCAGAGCCCTGTGTAAACAAATACATTTACTTTTATTTAGCTAGAATACAATAAATAGCTAAATAAATCCTAAATATAAATTTAGAGATAAACTCTAACCCATCAATCTCAATCTACCTAAATTAAATCCAACGGTTAATTAGGGTTAAATTTCAACTCCCTAACCCTAAGATTAGGGTAAAACCCTAATCAATATACACAACCCAAACCTACTCATATTCATCCATCTAAACAATCGAATCAAAACCATATTCTAAAGCATATATAAAATGCCCTACACCTTACCTAGATTCACAGTCGTCGTAGGAACCAATAGCCACTGAATGGAGAGGCTATCAGAACCGAGTAACTGCTGGAAACCCAATTAACGCCCTACAAATGGTGATGCTTGAATCCACAGCCAACATTAACCTAAGTCCAGAACTTCCCATTAACAAAATTAGAATTCTGATACCAAACTCCCAAATTAGGCAAAAACCAAAGTAATCAAATCCCAAATGCCCAATAAGGCTTACCTACTCGATATCCTCTCTTCCGGCAACTGATGATGTGAAAGTATCTGAAGGATCAGATGAGGAAGAGGGAGGAGTCGGCAGAAGTGGAAGGAGTTCGGTTAGGGCACAACGGGAAGAACTGATGTCAAACAAATGCTAGACACAGCGGCTGGAGGCTAGGAGAAGGGCCGGCGGTGGTGAACTAGGGCACAAGGACAGCATCGCTGGAGTCGGGGCAGAGGCTAGAGTCGGGTCCTCGGCTGCGTTGGCTCGAGAGTCGCCGGCGCTGTCCCGTGCGGCGGCGTCGCTGTCGGGTAGAGAAGGCGGCTCGACAAAGACCCGAGAGAGAAGAGGCTCGGCAGCGGAGAGATGCTCCGCGAGTGGTTTGTGCTGGCAAAGGAAGAGGAGAAGAGGAAGGAGAAGAACCGCCGAGTGGCCGGCGGTTAGGGCACGCCGGCGGTTAGGGCAAGGAGAGGGTGCGGCTCGGCGTCGGGGGAGAAGAAGGGAACGGCGTCGGGGAGAGGAATAAAAGAGAAAAGAAAAACAAATAAAAAGGAAAAGAAAATAAATAACTTTTCCTCGCCTAAATGGGGTAGCCTAAACAGGCTTTCCCGGGCCCCGTTCTTGTCCCCGTTAACTCGTCCATACGAGCTCCGAAAAATTCCCGAAAAATGTCCTAAAATTCCGAAAAATTCCCTTATCATTATTCCTCATTTTTCCGGTATTTTACATTCTCCCCCACTAATAAAAATTTGGTCCCCAAATTTCGTTATCTACCATCAGCAAGTACTAATAACAGGTAAAGAGTATAAATGCTGAACGGTAAACTAAATCACATACCTCAAGTGAAAAGATGGGGATATCGAGCTCGGATAGTATCCTCGAGCTCCCAGGTAACCTCCTTATCCGAATGATGCTGTCATACGACTTTAACCAGTCGGATAGTCTTGTTCCACAACTGACGCTCCTTCCGGTCCAACTTCGTACCGGAACCTCCTCATAAGTGACGTCAGACTAAACTGGAACTGAGACACCTATCAACACATATATCAGATCGGGTACGTATCTCCTCAGCGTAGATACGTGGAATACGGCGTGAACGCCTGCCAAGGACGGCAATAGTGCCAACCGATAAGCTACTGCTCCAATCCTTTCCGAGATCTGGAAAGGTCCAATGTATCGCGGAGCTAGCTTACCTCTGAGGCCAATCTCTTCACCCCTTTCATGGGGGAAACTCGCAGAAATACTGTCTCCGGTCAGCATAACACTTCTGGCAGTCTTATGCCTCTGACATCCTCTGTCTGATAATATAGACCAACTCTGCCTCATGCTGCTCTATGAGGCCCCAACAACTGGGCCTCAGGGATTCTCGTCCTGATCTACGACTGAGCACTTATGGTAACAAGACTACCCTGCTCGGTCTGTCCCTGCTCCTCAAGGTCTAACTCGGAGAAACCCCGAATCAAGTTTGTTACCACTACTCAGTGGCAAACTAAAGTCCCTCTAGACTTCTGGCTAAGTGCATCGACAACCACATTAGCTTTTCCCCGGTGATAGCTAATGGTACACTCATAATCCTTCAGGAACTCCATCCATCTCCTCTGTCGAAGATTAAGTTCCTTCCAAGTAAAACAGATATTTGAGATTCGATGATCAGTGAGAATCTCAAGGTAATATCATACAGGTAATGCTGCCAAATCTTCAGGGCAAAAATAATAGCAGCCAACTCCAGATCATGAACTGAGTATTTTCTTCTCAGGCTCCCTCAACTATCGAGAAGCATATAAAAATACTCAACCGTGCTGCATCAGAACAGCACTCAAATCCTGAATAGATGCGTTGGTGTAGAGGACATATCCGTCCTCTCCAGAAGGTAAAACCAAAATCGGAGCCGACACTAGTCTCCGCTTCAGCTCCTAAAAGCTGGTCTTGTCATCCTCAGTCCAAGTGAACTTCACGCCTTTCCAGGTCAGGCGTGTCAGTGACATAGCTATCCAAGAGAAACCCTCAACATATCTCCGGAAATATCGAGCCAAACTAAGGAAGTTGCGAGCCTCTTCTATAGACTTCGTCTACTTCCAATGGCAACAACCTCGATCTCCTGTAGAACCACAGTATACTCCTACTGGTGACCGTGTCTCAAACATCTCACAGAAGACAATCAAAATATGCATACTGATCTTCACATCTAGACGTTTCCATTGTAACATCTCTAGAACTATGCAAAGATGAAATGCGTGACTCACCGTGGATCCAAAATAAATCACAACATCGTCAACAAAGATAATGGAAACCGATCCAAACATCATAGGAATGCCAAAATCATCCAGTCTCTGAAAACCTCTAAGGCTTCCTAACCCTAATAGTAAAACCAATACTCATAATGTCTGTATCACAAACATTTCTAACCATAAGATCCCTGACAATAAATCTGAAATATGATCACCAACGATATAAATCACCAAAGAATATATCCTCCAGTGTGAGAGCAACGCTCCATCACAGGAAACATCACATATGTGGGAGCAACGCTCTACCACAAGAAATCCTCAATATGTGGGAGCAACGCTCCACCACAAATAATCCAAATAGGTATCCACAATAAATATGGGAGCTATGCTCCGCTACAAACAATATATAAGTGCCCCAAGGCACCTAACTATCCAGCTAAAGACTGTACAAGATCTCTCTACCACAAATCACTGTGGTTAACCTAGGCTATAACAACCTAGTAAACTAATCAAATCCATCATCAACTCTATCAGCATCCTAGTGGTTCATCCACTGATAGGAAAATTAGTTGATGGGTTAATCCAACAAACGACATAATGCAGTCACTCCACATTCTGCATTCAGTATAAGTAAAATCATCATACTGCTACCAATGTATACACCTAGCACACATGCTCACACAACATATGTATAATCAACAAAATCCTCCAATTCTTATACACCAAACACACTCACAACTCAGGTATATTCAGTATGATACATCCAACAATACATACCGAACACGTGTGCAAAATCAACATAGGTAAAATCGACAATACACCTCAAACAACCCTCACATGACATATCTTCACCTATGCCAAGAGTATAACCAACATATACTTCCAATAAAGCATACTAAACCCAGGTGCACTCACATATCAAACATAATCCAAAAAGATACCTCAGATACCACATCAAACACATATGTACATATCACAACTCAGATTAAATCGACAAAATGCCTCCATCAAAACACCACCGATGTACTTATACTACATCTCGGATTTAATCAACAAGCTATCTTCAATAATACCTCCGGATACATACTCCGAACTACATATCTATAATCCACAAGGAGCCTTCAAACCACATCAGAACATGGATACATATACTACTTGCAAATGGACAGTCCACCCAGGACTCCTACAACCCAAAACAATCATGATATACATGCAACATAGACATGCAAAATCAGCATACCAGCTCAATCAAAGAGACCAACCTTATGTTACCAACACTCATGGGTTACGGTATATCTAAACAAAATTCATGCATATGTATCAAGCATGAATACATCAATCAAAAGCAACCCAAAATAAAGCAGCCTAATCATCCAGTAACAACCCTGCTCTAAGTTCAAAGGAACTAATATCGGACAAGAAAAATATACACAGCCGTGGTATAACATTGCAAGTCAATGTCATACCCTACCAAGACTATATCAAATGGGAAGAATTTTATCATCACAAATCCAAATGTACTCTCCCAGTATACACTAGTAACGAGTGTATCCCATAAGTGTTAAGCAATTAGCTCTACACTTCCTTACATCAACGGGTCACATATCCCAATGCACCCTCTAAGTTATCCCACCAGGTATATACAATCCATGGTCAAAGTCTTCATGAAATAGGGTACATCGATCCTTTATCACCTATCCAAGCCGACAATGATATATGGCTAAATCAGTCATTTCCACGTCAGTACAAAACAAGTACTCAAAGGTGCTCTAGATACATAACTAAGCACAAACAACCTAAAGGTTCAAACCTCTAAGAATAGAGTATGACAATCCTCTACTGATCAACCAACAAAACTAAATCATTCATCTACTAACTAATCAAGAATACCTTAATCCTCCACAAGCAACTAAGGTATATCAAACCACGATCAAATGGTATACTACATTATCAAATAACTAAATCAGTTCATGGGTCAATTCAACACTAATACATCATCTCAAACTAGAGAATGTCAATCCACATAATATCATATGAATAAATGTGTACGACCCAAAAGAAAAAGCTAGAATTCAATATCATCAAGACACCCTCATTTTTTTTTATCCTCAAAAATATCAGCCCACTAATATCAGATGAATAAGTCTCTACTCTCCATGAGGGTAAGTTAGCATTCAAAACATCAAATCATTATTTATCCACATAGTTTAATATCAGATGAAACAAATATCAATTTTATCATCCTGTTAACTAACCACAATTAACCAGATTTATTAAAATCAAAAATCTCATAGGCACATAAACTCTCTAGCTTCCAATTTATAATCTGATCACCAATTATTAACATCAACCTGTGAACACCATACAGGATACTCACTATATCACCATCAATGACAACCCAAATAAAAGATCATCAAAATAGTTATCCACTAAAAGATCATCAACAACCACATAACATTTACTCTCTTAAATCATTAGAAATCAACACATCAAAATATCTGATCTCACAATATCCCTCAACCTCAAACCATTCTCAACAATGATCAAACATGGTAACTCCCCAATAAACAATTTCATCGTATCGGGTACCCTAATATCCAAAAGATATGAGTATAAAAACTCAACTGACTAAGTCAACAGGAATAGGTAAGTGTCATCCACTACCCAACTAACAATAGCAGAGACTGGTATGTGCCTCCATCTCCTACTAGTAGTAACAGAAGATAAAACTACTGATGCTATGATAAGAAAATCACTAGAGATAATAATCCTTGATATCTATTAAGGTCAATCATGCTCAATGGATAACCCATCACATATAATATGTGCTACAACATCCAGACAAGTACTAAAGATAAAGTGCTAATACATGTCATAACTATCAAATTAAACATCATACCTATATGCCGTCTGGAGATGTTCCATCGTTGTCCAGCCCCAAAATTGACATCGGAAAAACAAACACCGAAATCCATATAAATCCAAAACGGAAGTCCATAACATAATCGAAACGGACAAATCCGTGCAACCGAAAATAACTGCCCAGACTAATATGTCTCACAACTAGGGCTAGTATAAAATGTCAAAATACCAAACGCGGTATCACACTGCTCGATACAATGAATTGGTATCGGATAAATCCAAAATCCAACACACGGAAATCAAATAAATATCGCCAAACTTTGGCGATACCCAATAAACCGATATCAGATTATTCAAAGTATCCACAATACAAAAACAAAGATCGTAAAATCCACACATAGCAAGTATCGTAACTTGGCTCGATACCACTAAATTGTCACGCCCGAGGAGTCTCTGTCCGAAGAAATTTTGACATCCCCTGTACGGTGGACAATATGAAACTTTCTACATATCACATATACTTCAGCACGGATGGAATGATAACAAAAATAAAGACAAACACCACGCGGTTTATAAAGATATTGACTCTGGTGTCACAACCACGCAATTAATAATAGTAATCAATAATAGTAGGACTCGACTGAAATCCACCCTACTCCACTACACTCGTAAAGCTCAAATCCAACGAACTCACCTCTTCTGCCGTCCAGGCATATAATAGAATAAAAAACCAAACCATCCAAAAGACCATCAAACGGTAACAATCCGTACAATATCCATAAATAAAATCCAAAACAAAACTAAAACATAGTCTGATGGAAGAAAAACCAAAATAAAGCAAATAACAACCTAGTAGAGAACTAGCTCTACGTGCAGATGGGGGGCCAGCGACTGGAACTGCTCCGGACAGCCTCAACCTGAAAATATCAACAATGGAGGCGGGGTGAGTCCAACACTCAGCAGGTACAACTGATATGCATAATAAAACAAATAACAGACAACACTAATCATGCGTACAGTCTCCTGAATATGAGGAGGATAAATGCAACTGAAATGAAATCAGAAGATAACTGTACTGACCGGATCAAAGTATAAAGGTAACAGGTCGTCAGACCGAGTGAGTCATAATCCTGTATGCATGTCAATCAATGCATCCAAACAAATGCAGCGTATAAGTGCAGCAATCACAAGCAAATAAAATGCAATAAATGCATATGGCGACCGCGCACTCTGTCATCACTGCTCCTGAGCAGTGACCGAGTAAACGGAATGCTGTCGGAGTACTCCTGTCCTGTGACCCCAAATCATAAATGGGGGAGCTCAATGCTCTCATCTCCCGGTACACGATGACGGGGAGGATATCTCTGCCGGCTACCACGCTGCTACCCTAAATGCCAACAGAGCCAAACAGAGCGGAACTGACTGCCGGCTACCACGCTGAGTCCTCAGACCAACGGAGCCAAACAGCAGAACCGCCACACTCCAGCCAGATATACAACTAATCCATGGGTGGTGTGTGCAGTACATGTAACTGGCGATGGGCTCAACCATAGTAGAGCCGACAATCGCAAAGCATGCAATCATGATGCATGATACTAAACATGGCAATCTCATGAATAACATGGCATGATCCATATAAATAGATACAAAGTGTGTACCACAAGAAGACGTATCAAATAGAAGGTACACAAATCGAAGAGGGTATCAAATAAACCCTAGGTCCAGAATATAACAGAGCATGTGATTAGGTCACTACCTAAGGCATATGTGATCAGGTAGATAATATGCAGTGCAGAATAAATAAACAAACAACATGTACTAATCATGTAGTGACCAACCGAAATTAACAGGTAACACAATTACTGTTATATGTTAAACATATTATCATGCATATCAAAAGACATAAGTCAAAGTACCCGCCTCCGAAAATAGAAAGATCCAATCCAACTCCGAGATACTCGTCTCGAATCAGAGCCCTGTGTAAACAAATACATTTACTTTTATTTAGCTAGAATACAATAAATAGCTAAATAAATCCTAAATATAAATTTAGAGATAAACTCTAACCCATCAATCTCAATCTACCTAAATTAAATCCAACGGTTAATTAGGGTTAAATTTCAACTCCCTAACCCTAAGATTAGGGTAAAACCCTAATCAATATACACAACCCAAACCTACTCATATTCATCCATCTAAACAATCGAATCAAAACCATATTCTAAAGCATATATAAAATGCCCTACACCTTACCTAGATTCACAGTCGTCGTAGGAACCAATAGCCACTGAATGGAGAGGCTATCAGAACCGAGTAACTGCTGGAAACCCAATTAACGCCCTACAAATGGTGATGCTTGAATCCACAGCCAACATTAACCTAAGTCCAGAACTTCCCATTAACAAAATTAGAATTCTGATACCAAACTCCCAAATTAGGCAAAAACCAAAGTAATCAAATCCCAAATGCCCAATAAGGCTTACCTACTCGATATCCTCTCTTCCGACAACTGATGATGTGAAAGTATCTGAAGGATCAGATGAGGAAGAGGGAGGAGTCGGCAGAAGTGGAAGGAGTTCGGTTAGGGCACAACGGGAAGAACTGATGTCAAACAAATGCTAGACACAGCGGCTGGAGGCTAGGAGAAGGGCCGGCGGTGGTGAACTAGGGCACAGGGACGGCATCGCTGGAGTCGGGGCAGAGGCTAGAGTCGGGTCCTCGGCTGCGTTGGCTCGAGAGTCGCCGGCGCTGTCCCGTGCGGCGGCGTCGCTGTCGGGTAGAGAAGGCGGCTCGACAAAGACCCGAGAGAGAAGAGGCTCGGCAGCGTTGAGATGCTCCGCGAGTGGTTTGTGCTGGCAAAGGAAGAGGAGAAGAGGAAGGAGAAGAACCGCCGAGTGGCCGGCGGTTAGGGCACGCCGGCGGTTAGGGCAAGGAGAGGGTGCGGCTCGGCGTCGGGGGAGAAGAAGGGAACGGCGTCGGGGAGAGGAATAAAAAAGAAAAGAAAAACAAATAAAAAGGAAAAGAAAATAAATAACTTTTCCTCGCCTAAATGGGGTAGCCTAAACAGGCTTTCCCGGGCCCCGTTCTTGTCCCCGTTAACTCGTCCATACGAGCTCCGAAAAATTCCCGAAAAATGTCCTAAAATTCCGAAAAATTCCCTTATCATTATTCCTCATTTTTCCGGTATTTTACAATCACCATTCAAGAAAATATTTTTGATATCCATCTGAGATATCTTCCATTGACGAACAGAGGCAACGACAATTAACAGACGAACAGTGGTCATTTTAGCAACAAGGGTAAAAGTTTCCTCATAATGTATGTCATACTCCTGAGTAACCTTTAGCAACAAGACGAGCTTTGTATCGTTCGACAGAACCATCAGATTTAGTTTGATCTTATAGACCAACGAGAACCAATGACGCGTTTCCTTGGTGGCAGAGATACTAAATCTCAAGTATGAGTATGATGTACAGCAGTTAATTCTTCATCCATAGCATTCTGCCAAAGAGGATTATCAACAGTTTTTCTATAGGACAAAGACTCAGAAAGATGATGAACAGAGGTAACAAAAGAAGCAAAGTAAGTAGAATAACAAGAATAAGTAAAATCAGGTAGTTTAGTAGACTTACGAGGGAGTGTAGATCGACGAATATGATTGTCTGCAATCTTTAGAGGCAATGGAACAGTCACAGGCGGGGGAGGGGGAGGTGGATGAGATGTCTCGAGAATACTAGAATATGATCTGCATGAGTCATGTAATGTGGTAGAAGAGGTATAGAAAACAAAGGAATATGCTCAAGAAACACAACATGATGAGATAAATATAATTTGTTACTAACTGGATCAAAACAACGATATCCCTTTTGTCCAACACCATAACCAAGGAAGACACACAAAACAGACTTAGAGGACAACTTATCACGCTCGACGTGTGGTTGGAGAATAAAATAGGTACAATCAAAACCATGTAAAGAGGAATATTTAGGAGCATGACCATGTAGTTTTTGAAAAGAAGACAAACATGAATTGTGAGAAGTTGGAATCCTATTAATTACATGAGTAGCAGTAAGAATTGATTCTCCCCAAAAAATACTAGGAACATCAGCAGACAATAAGAATGAACGGGCTATCTCAATAAGATGTCTATGCTTTTTCTCTGCAACCCAATTCTGTTCAGGTGTTTCACGACACGAGGTTTGATGTATAGTTCCTTCTGATGCAAGTAAATGAGAACAATTATTGGAAGTGTATTTGCCCCCGAATCACAACGAAAATACTTGATAACTGCTTAATATTGAGTTTTGACAAGAGCTTTAAAGTTATTGAAGATAGTAAGATAATCAGATCTGTGTTTCATAAGATAAACCCAAGTATAACGAGTGTAATTATCAATAAAATAAATATAATATCTTGATCCCCCTTTTGTAGAAACAGGAGAAGGCCCTCACACGTCCCCAGGGCTGTGGTGCCTCGGTAGGACATCCAGGTTGTCATTCAGGCACCCGCGGTTTGAACCTTAGCTACGGCGTATTTTCATGAATTTTTCCTCCAAATGGGGGGGGGGGGGGGGGGGGGGGGGGTGTAACCAAATGATGCTAGGCTTCTGGGCTGGTCATTGCGTGCACTTCCAAGTTTACCTTGGTGGCCTGTACCGTGAGGTCGGGCCAACCACCCCCAGGGCTAGTCAATGAAGCTAACTGGAATTATTATTTTTATCCCTAGGGCGTAGCACAGCTAGGGGCGCATGGTTTCGTGGTCGAGAGGTCCAGGGTTCAATCCTCGGGGTTTCATTACCTGGGGTTAACGTCCCGGCATGCGCTTTCAGCTGTGTACTTACATTTATCTCCCTCCATATTCGTGAGACCGACTCTAGGGGGGTCGCTGATGTAGCAATTCCATAGGAGAAGACCCCCATACATTAGAAGAATGAACAAGATCGAAAAGATTAGGAGAAAAAGAAAGATTTTTATTAAAAGGTAATGTAGAAAATTTTGCCATTTTATGATCACTACAATATGTAGAAAGTTGACTTAAGCGTCAGATTGACTTCACCGGAGACTTCCCTAGTCGTCATTGTAACTCATTTTTTGTGCATCTTCTCCTTTGCATAATAGAAGTTACGTCACCCTCCCGATCAACAATAATCATAGCACATTACCGATGAATCAAATATCTCTGTTATCAGACAGGATCAAATGTATTTGTCGTCACTTTAAATATCGAAACATAAAAATTTTTATTATTTAATTTATTAAAAATCAAATTATTTTTTTCTTGTCTCATTCATTTTTTTAATTGTATGAGTTAGTGTAGTTTGAGGAACAAGTTTAACAAATGAGTTAAGTGATTTGTGAAAAAAAAAATCATCAAATTTACATTTAGATTCAAAATTAAGAAAATATATTTTACAGGAATAAATTTAGCTAAAATAAAATAAAAATGCAACCAACAACTATGGACACGTCCTACGATTAAATAAAAGGAACTTGGTAAAGCTTAATAAATTCACACTTGCATTTTATTTGTTTTTCCAAGACAAATGTCGAAGGCCTCTACTATAACCAATTTTAACTAATTCAAAGCATTTGATACTTTTAAACAAGAATGTTTTGTGACAAATAAATAACTAATAATAAAATTTAGTTTCTAATTAATTAATAATTTTACCTATAAACTCATTCCAAATTCATATACTCTAATTTTAAATTTTCTTATCATATTTAGCATTTAATTATAATTTTAAGTACTTATGCCCTTAAAAAATTTAGGTTCATTTCAACTTTTCACAATTATATTTTTATTACTTTTTTGAATTTATGTTTTGTTAGTTCTTTTAAGGGAAAATTTACATGCAACTCCTATTCACTACAAAAAATAAGACTTTTAGGGACAAATTTTGGGACGAATTTTAAAAAATAATTCGTTGCAAAAATTTTTGGGTCGAAATCAGGGACGAAAATTTTTTCGTCCCAAAATGGTTGATGCCAACTTTTGGAACGAATTATGGTTTGTTGCAAATTTGGCAACGAATTTGGGGACGAAATTGGCGACGAATAATATTTTCGTCCCCAAATTCGTTGCAAAAAAGTATACAAATTTGCAACGAATAATTTTTTTGTTGCAAATTTAGCAACAAATTTGGGGACGAATTCACATAATGGTTTGTTGCAAATTTGGCAACGAATTTGGGGACGAAATTCGCGACGAATAAAAGTTTCGTCCCCAAATTCGTTGCAAAAAAGCATACAAATTTGCAACGAATAATTTTTTTGTTGCAAACTTAGCAACGAATTTGGAGACGAATTTACATAAGTTTTGTTGCCAAATTTGTCTCTATTTTTGCAACAAATTTGGGGACGAATTCAGAGACAAATTTTTTTTTGTTGCGAAGTTTGTCCCTAATATTGCAACGAATTTGGGGACAAATTCGGTGACAAAATATGTTTTGTTGCCATTTTTGTCCCTAAATTTGCAACGAATAATAAATTTGTTGCAAAATTGGCAACAAATTTGGCAACAAAAATTGCCAAATTTCATGAAAATATTAATAATTCAATTTTGTCCCAGAATTCGTCCCAGATTCTGGGACGAAATCTGGGACGAAAATAAATTTGTCCCTAATTATGATAGAACGGGGACAAATCATTTTCGTCGCCAAATTCGTCCCTATATTAAATATTTTTTCCAGATTCAATTTATTTCTACAATTCAATCCATAGATACATAAACACCAAATTCAAATAACAGATAATATACATTCAACACATCATAATTTCACATACAGTATTAATAATTGAACTCAACTCATAATTCAACAAATATAAAGATCTCAACAATCTTGTTCAAGCTTCTAGAAAATATTATACAAAGTTCAACAACCCAATGTTATATAAGTTCATCATCCATCAAGAAGGTAAATAAACTAATAATACATCAAGTCATCTTCGTCTGCCACAAAAGCTTTGCTCCCCATCAAATCTCCTTTGCCTACATAACAACAAACAAATAAACCAGATCATGTGTAACAAGAAAGATTGTAAATATGATACGATATGACCATGTAACAAGAACGATTGGAAAAAAGACATAACTGTGAAATTCCTTAAACATTCAAATAAATGCCCTATTTACCAATGATATGAACCATCCATGTGATAGCAACGGTAAATAAAAGTATAAGAATTATCGTGAAGCTAAGTGCAAGTATCGTAACTATAATACAACCTAATATAATTGGCACATCATATATAGAGAGAGAGAAAGAGATCTTGTGTAGTATGGTATTAGGGTTCAAATTTCCTCACTTTGTTCACTTTATTTTTCATTTTAATTTGCTGAATTTATAGTTTTGTCCTTGGTTTGGTTGTGTTTTGGTGTTTAATGTAAACTAAAGAATGTTTAAAATAATTTCTGTGAATATGCAAATAATTTCTGTAAACTAAAGATGGTTTTCATGGTGAATATGCAAATCTTTCTTCCTTTAGCTTTCATGCACCTGATCCTCATCTAAGTGAAACGGTTGCTAATTTCTATGTATTTTAGTTGAAACTTACTATGGATCCTGGACTAGGAGTCTAAGACACAACTACTGTTCTTTACACTAGTTCTTTTCTCTAGTAAGTTCAATCACTTGCTTTTGGTACAAAGTTTACTTATTGCTAAGCAAATATGATTAATTGTAAAGTGTCACAAAACGTTAGGACGACCAAAAAGGATATATTTTCGGAGCTCATTTATCAAACTATAAAAATTAAGCAAAATGATGGCATCAAAAGTTGTTGGATGCTTGTTGATCATTTTTATTAATTTCGCCTAATTGATTCTTTTCACATCCTCCTTGTAATCCTCTCCTCTTTTATGCTTTTATGTGGACATCTTGTATATGTGGTACTAATAATTAAGATAGGCTGATGAAGGGACTTGGCTTTGTTTAAATTAGATTGCCTTTTAATACGGAAAAGATGCATATCATGAAAAAAAGTTGATTTATGGTTTGATAGTTCTAAATTCAGATGTGTACAATTAATTTTGAAAATCTTAATTGGTATATTTTTTGGTTTCTTTTACATAGCTATATTATCTTACAATTCAGATGTGTATAAATAATTTTGAGATTTTGGACATAAGATCGCTACTGAGTTTATCTAATACTTCTGTTTGCTTGTTTTTCATCTAAAACATGAATAATTAACAAAAGTTCAGACATATTAGAAGCATACAATTGAAGAAAGGACGAATAAGTGTAGGAAGAGTATAAAAGTAAAATTATCTCACTATAGAAAATGCTAATTCCAATGACCCATATTTCAACTTCAGATCATTTGATTCTTTGGAAACCTTAGCCTTATCTGCAAGAGCAATATCAGTTTCAAGAAAATCGAACCGCAACATAATGAAGCATCCTTGCTGCAAGAAGGGATGCTTTAACTTGCATTACCTACAAAGAAACAAACCTTCAGCAAGTTTCTTCTTCAAGTAGGTTAGCCGTTCCTTCAATGCCTTGAGTTCCACATTTTGCATCACTCTCCAGTTAATCTGCTGATCTGCTTTCCTCTAAAACACAAACAGCAAAACATTTAACGAAAATAAACTTACATTTCACCTAAAAGAAAGAGCATAAAAGCTGTCGAAGAAAAATCCATTAGTAAAAACAATTGAGCGAAATAAAGTTTTTTTTTTCAAACGAGATGAAAATACAGTGGTACCATTCGGGAAAATTTGAAATTGAAAGTCACTAGTGTAGTACAATACAAAGTCAAAACGCCACAGACAACAGGCTTGAAGGCTAACCTTCTTGGCGAGCAAATCGTCCAGCTTCGAATAATGAGATTTACAGACGGTATTCAGAGATTTCAACAGAGGGCTGTACTCGTTTAACCTGAAATTTCTGAAATTATATCACTACATACCGACAATTGCCCATATCCAGCTCCATATCAAAGATGATCAAAAGAAATCACTAGCTAGTGGTTAACGCAGGGAGCACAAATTGATGCAAGATTTGAACCCTCGCAAATGGCGCAGCAACTGCTGCTGGGCTTCCTCACCATCAATTGACACCGGATTCGACCACGATCCAGCGACTGATCGCCAACAACAGAATGGAGACTTCGATTTTGTTTCTGGAAACTCGACTGATCGCCAACAACAGAACGGATCGTTCTCTGCTTCCAGCACGCGCCTGGCGGTGGCCAGCACGCGCCTGGCGCCGGACAGCCCACGACGGCAGGCAGCCCCGCGACGCGGACAAGATTCGGCCAGCCACGGCAAGGCCCGCGCCGTCGCCGAGAGAGGGAGATCCGAGAGCAGTGGGCTTACCAATCGAAAACCTTCCACCGCTGGAGAGCAAGCGGTTGTCGCAGATCACGCCGTCGTCGGTCGGAGATGTGGCCGAAACCCTGGAAATCGCATGTTGGAAGGGGGAACGGGGGAGAAAGAAATGGGGAAGAACATAGGAATCGGGATGAGATGTAGATATAGGGTTATTAGCATCAAATATGTTTTTGTTCCTAATTTTGGGACGAATCCCTGGATTCGTCCCAAAATCTGGGACGAATTCAGGAATTCGTCCTAGAATTTATTTATTTTTAAATAAAAGAGGAAAAAAATTAGAAGGAATAAATACGGACCTAGAGATATCGGAATTTGATGAAACAAGTTTCTATGCGTTTGTATCATTGTCCTGATCGTAAATATATCCATGAAAATATTTTTAACCAAATATATTTATTTTTGAAATTTTTTAATCCCAATTTGACCTAATTTATTGTTAAAAATTTGAATCACTGAAAATATTAATTAAAAATTATGGATGAAGACATATTTATGATCAGGTCAACGATACAAACGCATAGAAACTTATTTCATGAAATTTCGATGTCTCTAGGTTAAGATATAAGCCTTCGGTGTATGATTTTACCTTTTTAAAAATTATTTTCAATTTTGGGACGGATCCTGGATTCGTCCCAAAAATTTAATTATTTTAAAAAAATATATAACAAAATGGGACGCCTTAAATACAGACCTAGAGACATCAGAATTTGATGAAATAAGTTTCTATGCATTTGTATCATTGTCCTGATTGTAAATACAACCATAAAAATATTTTTTGACCAAATATATTTATTTTTAGCATTTTTTAATCCAAATATAACCTAATTTATTGTTAAAAATTTGAATCACTGAAAATAATAATTAAAAATTATGGATGATGATGTATTTACGATCAGCTCAATGATACGGACGCATAGAAACTTGTTTCATCAAATTATGATATCTCTAGGTTCATATTTAAGCCTTAGGTGTTTGATATTATTTATTTAAAAATAAATTCAGTTTTGGGACGAATCCAGGAATTTGTCCCAAAGTTTGGGACGAATTCTGAGATTTGTCCCAAAAAATTAATTATTTAAAAAAATAAAACAAAATTGGACGTCTTAAATACGGACCTAGAGACATCGGAATTTGATGAAACAAGTTTCTATGTGCTCGTATCATTGTCCTGATCGTAAATCTATCAAAAAAAATATTTTTATCAAATATATATATTTTTGGAATTTTTTATTCCCAATTTGACTTAATTTGGTGTTAAAAATTTAAATAACTGAAAATATTAATTAAAAATTATGGATGATGATGTATTTATGATCAGCTCAATGATAAGGACACATAGAAACTTGTTTCATCAAATTCCGATGTCTCTAGGTCCATATTTAAGCCTTAGGTGTTTGATATTATTTATTTAAAAATAAATTCAGTTTTAGGACGAATCCTGGATTCGTCCCAAATTTTGGGACGAATCCAGGAATTTGTCCCAAAGTTTGGGACGAATCCAGAGATTCGTCCCAAATTTTGGGACGAATCCTGAGATTTGTCCCAAAAAATTAATTATTTTAAAAAATAAAATAAAATTGGACGCCTTAAATGCGAACCTAGAGACATCGGAATTTGATGAAACAAGTTTCTATGCACTCGTATCATTGTCTTGATCGTAAATCTATCAATAAAAATATTTTTTACCAAATATATATATTTTTGGAATTTTTTAATCCCAATTTGACCTAATTTGGTGTTAAAAATTCAAATCATTGAAAATATTAATTAAAAATTATGGATGATGACGTATTTATGATCAGCTCAACGATACGGATGCATAGAAACTTATTTCATCAAATTCCGATGTCTCTAGGTCCATATTTAAGCTTTCGGACTCTAATTTACAATCGTTCACTACACAACACCTTTTTAGTTAGTAACAACCTATATATGTTTTAAAAAATATCGACCTAGGGACATCGGAATTTGATGAAACAAGTTTCTATGCGTTCGTATCGTTGTCCTAATCGTAAATCTATCAATAAAAATATTTTTTTTACCATATATATATATTTTTGGAATATTTTAATCCCAATTTGACCTAATTTGGTGTTAAAAAATTAAATCAATGAAAATATTAATTAAAAATTATGGATGATGATGTATTTATGATCAGCTCAATGATACGGATGTATAGAAACTTGTTTCATCAAATTCCGAGGTCTTTAGGTCCATATTTAAGCCTTACGTGTTTCATTTTAATTATTTAAAAATAATTTTAGGTTTGGGACGAATTCTGGATTCGTCCCAAATTTTGGGACGAATCTAGGAATTCGTTCCAAAGTTTGGAACGAATCCAGAGATTCTTCCCAAAAATTTAATCATTTTTTTTTTAAATAAACAAACTTGGACGGCTTAAATACGGACCTAGAGACATCAGAATTTGGTGAAACAAGTTTCTATGTGCTCGTCTCATTTTCATGATCATAAGTCTATCAATAAAAATATTTTTTACCAAATATATATATATTTGGAATTTTTTAATCCCAATTTGACCTAATTTGGTGTTAAAAATTCAAATCACTGAAAATAATATTTAAAAATTATGGATGATGACGTATTTACGATCAGCTCAACGATACGAATGTATAGAAACTTATTTCATCAAATTCCGAGGTCTCTAGGTCCATATTTAAGCCTTACGTGTTTCATTTTAATTATTTAAAAATAATTTTAGGTTTGGGACGAATTCTGGATTCGTCCCAAATTTTGGGACGAATCCAGAATTCGTCCCAAAAATTTAATCATTTTTTTTTAAAATAAACAAACTTGGACGGCTTAAATACGGACCTAGAGACATCGGAATTTGATGAAACAAGTTTCTATGTGCTCGTCTCATTGTCATGATCATAAATCTATCAATAAAAATATTTTTTACCAAATATATATATATTTGGAATTTTTTAATCCCAATTTAACCTAATTTGGTGTTAAAAATTCAAATCACTGAAAATAATATTTAAAAATTATGGATGATGACGTATTTACGATCAGCTCAACGATACGAATGTATAGAAACTTATTTCATTAAATTCTGAGGTCTCTAGGTCCATATTTAAGCCTTACGTGTTTCATTTTAATTATTTAAAAATAATTTTAGGTTTGGGATGAATTCTGGATTCGTCCCAAATTTTGGGACGAATCCAGAATTCGTCCCAAAAATTTAATCATTTTTTTTTAAAATAAACAAACTTGAACGGCTTAAATACGGACCTAGAGACATCGGAATTTGATGAAACAAGTTTCTATGTGCTCGTCTCATTGTCATGATCATAAATCTATCAATAAAAATATTTTTTACCAAATATATATATATTTGGAATTTTTTAATCCCAATTTGACCTAATTTGGTGTTAAAAATTCAAATCACTAAAAATAATATTTAAAAATTATGGATGATGACGTATTTATGATCAGCTCAATGATACGAATGCATAGAAACTTGTTTCATCAAATTCTGAGGTCTCTAGGTCCATATTTAAGCCTTACGTGTTTCATTTTAATTATTTAAAAATAATTTTAGGTTTGGGACGAATTATGGATTCGTCCCAAATTTTGGGACGAATCCAGGAATTCGTCCCAAATTTTGGGACGAATCCAGAGATTCGTCCCAAAAATTTAATCATTTTTTTAAAAATAAACAAAATTGGACGGCTTAAATACGGACCTAGAGATATCGAAATTTGATGAAACAAGTTTCTATGTGCTCGTCTCATTGTCATGATCATAAATCTATCAATAAAAATATTTTTTACCAAATATATATATATTTGGAATTTTTTAATCCCAATTTGACCTAATTTGGTGTTAAAAATTCAAATCACTGAAAATAATATTTAAAAATTATGGATCATGACGTATTTACGATCAGCTCAACGATACGAATGTATAGAAACTTGTTTCATCAAATTCCGAGATCTCTAGGTCCATATTTAAGCCTTACGTGTTTCATTTTAATTATTTAAAAATAATTTTAGGTTTGGGACGAATTCTGGATTCGTCCCAAATTTTGGGATGAATCCAGAATTCGTCCCAAAAATTTAATTATTTTTTTTTAAAATAAACAAACTTGGACGGCTTAAATACGGACCTAGAGACATCGGAATTTGATTAAACAAGTTTCTATGTGCTCGTCTCATTGTCATGATCATAAATCTATCAATAAAAATATTTTTTACCAAATATATATATATTTGGAATTTTTTAATCCCAATTTGACCTAATTTGGTGTTAAAAATTCAAATCACTGAAAATAATATTTAAAAATTATGGATGATGACGTATTTACGATCAGCTCAACGATACGAATGTATAGAAACTTATTTCATTAAATTCTGAGGTCTCTAGGTCCATATTTAAGCCTTACGTGTTTCATTTTAATTATTTAAAAATAATTTTAGGTTTGGGATGAATTCTGGATTCGTCCCAAATTTTGGGACGAATCCAGGAATTCGTCCCAAATTTTGGGACGAATCCAGAGATTCGTCCCAAAAATTTAATCTTTTTTTTTAAAATAAACAAACTTGGACGGCTTAAATACGGACCTAGAGATATCGGAATATGATGAAACAAGTTTCTATGTGCTCGTCTCATTGTCATGATCATAAATCTATCAATAAAAATATTTTTTACCTAATATATATATATGGAATTTTTTAATCCCAATTTGACCTAATTTGGTGTTAAAAATTCAAATCACTGAAAATAATATTTAAAAATTATGGTTGATGATGTATTTACGATCAGCTCAACGATACGAATGTATAGAAACTTGTTTCATCAAATTCTGAGGTCTCTAGGTCCATATTTAAGTCTTACGTGTTTCATTTTAATTATTTAAAAATAATTTTAGGTTTGGGACGAATTCTGGATTCGTCCCAAATTTTGGGACGAATCCAGAATTCGTCCCAAAATTTGGGACGAATCCAGATTTTTTTAAAAAATTTAATACAGACATCGGAATTTGATGAAACAAGTTTCTATGTGCTCGTCTCATTGTCATGATCATAAATCTATCAATAAAAATATTTTTTACCAAATATATATATATTTGGAATTTTTTAATCCCAATTTGACCTAATTTGGTGTTAAAAATTCAAATCACTGAAAATAATATTTAAAAATTATGGATGATGACGTATTTACGATCAGCTCAACATTACGAATGCATAGAAACTTGTTTCATCAAATTCTGAGGTCTCTAGATCCATATTTAAGCCTTACGTGTTTCATTTTAATTATTTAAAAATAATTTTAGGTTTGGGACGAATTCTGGATTCGTCCCAAATTTTGGGACGAATCCAGAGATTCGTCCCAAAAATTTAATCTTTTTTTTAAAAATAAACAAACTTGGACGGCTTAAATACGGACCTAGAGATATCGGAATTTGATGAAACAAGTTTCTATGTGCTCGTCTCATTGTCATGATCATAAATCTAGCAATAAAAATATTTTTTACCTAATATATATATATGGAATTTTTTAATCCCAATTTGACCTAATTTGGTGTTAAAAATTCAAATCACTGAAAATAATATTTAAAAATTATGGATGATGATGTATTTACGATCAGCTCAATGATGCGAATGTATAGAAACTTGTTTCATCAAATTCTGAGGTCTCTAGGTCCATATTTAAGTCTTACGTGTTTCATTTTAATTATTTAAAAATAATTTTAGGTTTGGGACGAATTCTGGATTCGTCCCAAATTTTGGGACGAATCCAGAATTCGTCCCAAAAATTTAATCATTTTTTTTTAAAAATAAACAAACTTGGACGGCTTAAATACGGACCTAGAGACATTGGAATTTGATGAAACAAGTTTCTATGTGCTCGTCTCATTGTCATGATCATAAATCTATCAATAAAAATATTTTTTACCAAATATATATATATTTGGAATTTTTTAATCCCAATTTGACCTAATTTGGTGTAAAAAATTCAAATCACTGAAAATAATATTTAAAAATTATGGATGATGACGTATTTACGATCAGCTCAACGATACGAATGTATAGAAACTTATTTCATCAAATTCCGAGGTCTCTAGGTCCATATTTAAGCCTTACGTGTTTCATTTTAATTATTTAAAAATAATTTTAGGTTTGGGACGAATTCTGGATTCGTCCCAAATTTTGGGACGAATCCAGAATTCGTCCCAAAAATTTAATCATTTTTTTTTTAAATAAACAAACTTGGACGGCTTAAATACAGACCTAGAGACATCGGAATTTGATGAAACAAGTTTCTATGTGCTCGTCTCATTGTCATGATCTTAAATCTATCAATAAAAATATTTTTTACCAAATATATATATATTTGGAATTTTTTAATCCCAATTTGACCTAATTTGGTGTTAAAAATTCAAATCACTGAAAATAATATTTAAAAAGTATGGATGATGACGTATTTATGATCAGCTCAACGATACGAATGCATAGAAACTTGTTTCATCAAATTCTGAGGTCTCTAGGTCCATATTTAAGCCTTACGTGTTTCATTTTAATTATTTAAAAATAATTTTAGGTTTGGGACGAATTCTGGATTCGTCCCAAATTTTGGGACGAATCCAGGAATTCGTCCCAAATTTTGGGACGAATCCAGAGATTCGTCCCAAAAATTTAATCATTTTTTTAAAAATAAACAAACTTGGACGGCTTAAATACGGACCTAGAGATATCGAAATTTGATGAAACAATTTTCTATGTGCTCGTCTCATTGTCATGATCATAAATCTATCAATAAAAATATTTTTTACCAAATATATATGTATTTGGAATTTTTTAATCCCAATTTGACCTAATTTGGTGTTAAAAATTCAAATCACTGAAAATAATATTTAAAAATTATGGATCATGACGTATTTACGATCAGCTCAACGATACGAATGTATAGAAACTTGTTTCATCAAATTCCGAGGTCTCTAGGTCCATATTTAAGCCTTACGTGTTTCATTTTAATTATTTAAAAATAATTTTAGGTTTGGGACGAATTCTGGATTCGTCCCAAAAATTTAATTATTTTTTTTTAAAATAAACAAACTTGGACGGCTTAAATACGGACCTAGAGACATCGGAATTTGATTAAATAAGTTTCTATGTGCTCGTCTCATTGTCATGATCATAAATCTATCAATAAAAATAATTTTTACCAAATATATATATATTTGGAATTTTTTAATCCCAATTTGACCTAATTTGGTGTTAAAAATTCAAATCACTGAAAATAATATTTAAAAATTATGGATGATGACGTATTTACGATCAGCTCAACGATACGAATGCATAGAAACTTGTTTCATCAAATTCTGAGGTCTCTAGGTCCATATTTAAGCCTTACGTGTTTCATTTTAATTATTTAAAAATAATTTTAGGTTTGGGATGAATTCTGGATTCGTCCCAAATTTTGGGACGAATCCAGGAATTCGTCCCAAATTTTGGGACGAATCCAGAGATTCGTCCCAAAAATTTAATCTTTTTTTTTAAAATAAACAAACTTGGACGGCTTAAATACGGACCTAGAGATATCGGAATTTGATGAAACAAGTTTCTATGTGTTCGTCTCATTGTCATGATCATAAATCTATCAATAAAAATATTTTTTACCTAATATATATATATGGAATTTTTTAATCCCAATTTGACCTAATTTGGTGTTAAAAATTCAAATCACTGAAAATAATATTTAAAAATTATGGATGATGATGTATTTACGATCAGCTCAACGATACGAATGTATAGAAACTTGTTTCATCAAATTCTGAGGTCTCTAGGTCCATATTTAAGTCTTACGTATTTCATTTTAATTATTTAAAAATAATTTTAGGTTTGGGACGAATTCTAGATTCGTCCCAAATTTTGGGACGAATCCAGAATTCGTCCCAAAAATTTAATCATTTTTTTTAAAAATAAATAAACTTGGACGGCTTAAATACGGACCTAGAGACATCGGAATTTGATGAAACAAGTTTCTATGTGCTCGTCTCATTGTCATGATCATAAATCTATCAATAAAAATATTTTTTACCAAATATATATATATTTGGAATTTTTTAATCCCAATTTGACCTAATTTGATGTTAAAAATTCAAATCACTGAAAATAATATTTAAAAATTATGGATGATGACGTATTTACGATCAGCTCAACGATACGAATGCATAGAAACTTGTTTCATCAAATTCTGAGGTCTCTAGGTCCTTATTTAAGACTTACGTGTTTCATTTTAATTATTTAAAAATAATTTTAGGTTTGGGACGAATTCTGGATTCGTCCCAAATTTTGGGACGAATCCAGAGATTCGTCCCAAAAATTTAATCTTTTTTTTAAAAATAAACAAACTTGGACGGCTTAAATACGGACCTAGAGATATCGGAATTTGATGAAACAAGTTTCTATGTGCTCGTCTCATTGTCATGATCATAAATCTATCAATAAAAATATTTTTTACCTAATATATATATATGGAATTTTTTAATCCCAATTTGACCTAATTTGGTGTTAAAAATTCAAATCACTGAAAATAATATTTAAAAATTATGGATGATGATGTATTTACGATCTGCTCAATGATACGAATGTATAGAAACTTGTTTCATCAAATTCTGAGGTCTCTAGGTCCATATTTAAGTCTTACGTGTTTCATTTTAATTATTTAAAAATAATTTTAGGTTTGGGACGAATTCTGGATTCGTCCCAAATTTTGGGACGAATCCAGAATTCGTCCCAAAAATTTAATCATTTTTTTAAAAAAAAAACAAACTTGGACGGCTTAAATACGGACCTAGAGACATCGGAATTTGATGAAACAAGTTTCTATGTGCTCGTCTCATTGTCATGATCATAAATCTATCAATAAAAATATTTTTTACCAAATATATATATATTTGGAATTTTTTAATCCCAATTTGACCTAATTTGGTGTTAAAAATTCAAATCACTGAAAATAATATTTAAAAATTATGGATGATGACGTATTTACGATCAGCTCAACGATACGAATGTATAGAAACTTGTTTCATCAAATTCCGAGGTCTCTAGGTCCATATTTAAGCCTTACGTGTTTCATTTTAATTATTTAAAAATAATTTTAGGTTTGGGACGAATTCTGGATTCGTCCCAAAAATTTAATCATTTTTTTTTAAAAATAAACAAACTTGGACGGCTTAAATACGAACCTAGAGATATCGGAATTTGATGAAACAAGTTTCTATGTGCTCGTCTCATTGTCATGATCATAAATCTATCAATAAAAATATTTTTTACCAAATATATATATATTTGGAATTTTTTAATCCCAATTTAACCTAATTTGGTGTTAAAAATTTAAATCACTGAAAATAATATTTAAAAATTATGGATGATGACGTATTTACGATCAGCTCAACGATACGGATGCATAGAAACTTATTTCATCAAATTCCGAGGTCTCTAGGTCCATATTTAAGCATTACGTGTTTCATTTTAATTATTTATAAATAATTTTAGGTTTGGGACGAATTCTAGATTCGTCCCAAATTTTGGGACGAATCCTAGATTTGTCCCAGAATTTGGGATGAATCTTCGATTCGTTCCCAAATTTGGGACGAATCCAGTATTTGTTCCTAAATTTGGGACAAATTCTTTTTTCGTTCCAGATTTGGGGACGAATTTAGCAACGAATTATTTTTATGTTGCAAACTTGAAACGAAATTTTTTTGTTGCAAGTTTTGTTGGTTATTTGGGTCGAAATTTATTTTCGACCCTAAATTTGTTCCAATTTTGGGACGAATTTTTTTCGTTCCAAAGGTTTGTCCCCAAAGTTATATTTTTTTGTAGTGATTGGCAAATAAATCTTTGTGTGCGGTCCCCACCTATAAAAATATTTGTTTCCATACCATAGTCAAATATATTTACCTAATTATCCAATATACTTTTAGGTATAAAAAATTCAAAAATCAATATAATTTCACTTAAATTCAATACATTAAATTAGAATATAGTATATTTTCTATCAAATTAGGTACAATTCTTTTTTCACCTCAATTGGATGAAAAATATACTAGATTTTTTTTAAATGGTACTCAATTTCGGGGCGGTGGCATGTCCTGGATCGCCTTATTTTGCCAGGGTTCGCCTCAATCCCCCGCTCGGTCACGACGTAGCCTAGAAAACGTCCGCTCTTAGCGCTGAACAGACACTTGATCGGGTTAAGATTGATCCCGTACTTTCTCAGTGTTTGGCAAGTTTCTTCTACGTATGCACATAGGTCAACAGATTGGAGAGACTTGATGAGGATGGCGTCCACATATACCTCCAAGTTCCGCCCAATCTGGTTCCGGAACACCTTGTTCATCATCCACTGATAGGTGGCGCCGACGTTCTTTAACCCGAACGGTATGATGTTATAACAGAATGTCCCATCAGCCGTGACGAAGCTGACTTTTTCCTGATCTTCACGCGCGAGGGGCACCTGGTGGTAGCCCTGATAGGCGTCGAGCATGCATATCAACTTGCACCCGACCGTCGAGTCCACATCTGGTCGATTTGTGGTAATGGGTAGGAATCCTTGGGGCACACCTTGTTCAAATCCCTGAAATCAATGCACACTCGCCATTTATTACCTGGCTTGGAGACCAATACCACGTTGGCGAGCCAAGTTGGAAATTGAATTTCCTTGATGTGCCCGACCTCTAGGAGCTTGTCGACCTCGGACCGAATGATCAAATCTTGCTCGGTGCTAAAATCTCGCTTCCTCTACTTGACTGGTCGAGCATCTGGTCGGACATGCAGCTCATGCTGTGCCACGCTCGGATCGACTCCGGGCAACCGTGCGTCGACCAGGCGAACACATCGTGGTTCCTTCGAAGGCAGGCAATAAGCTCCTCCTTTTGCTGGTCCAGCAGGTCGGATGCTATGAAAGTATTAGCCTCCGGTCGGCTCGGGTATATTTGCACCTCCTCCTTGTTGTCATACACCAGCGCGGGAGGCTTCTCTCTGATGGTGTTCACCTCCAACCGGGGGCATTTGCTGGCCACTTTAGCTTCTGACTTGACCATTTCAACGTAACAATGTCGGGCCGCCACCTGGCCTCCTCGAATCTCGCCCACCAGGTTTCTCACAGGGAATTTGATCTTTTGGCAATATGTTGGCACTGCGGCCCTGTTGGTTGCTACTCGGAAAGCCTAGAGGTTCCACTATACAAAAATTTTGTACAAAGATCTGAACCTTTTCCTAACTACCATGTGTTCTTTTAAATTAAATTTTTGATCGCCTACGGAACTTAACACGTTTGATCCAAAACTTAATCTATTTGTTCTTTTAAGTTTTGACTTGGATCTCCTGCGGAACTTAACACGTTCGACCCAAATCACCTTAAGTTATTAATTCCATCAAATATTAATTTCCATAATCGGTTCCCAGTACTGACGTGGCGAGGCACATGACCTTCTTGGATATGGGAGCAACCACCACCGACTAGACAAAACCTTTTATAGAAATATAATATTTAATTTCCTAAAATAACTTTAGGTTAACCGAAAAGAACAATCAAATCACAAGGAAAAATAAAACAAAAGAACACAACTTCGAAAAAACATATTCGAAATACTAGAATGTAAGCCTCTTGTATTTGGTATTATTTCCATAAATAACTAGTATGATGCGGAAAAGGAAAAACTACTAGTTATACCTTCTAGAAAGACCTCTTGATCTTCTACCGTATTCCTCTTCTAACCTCGGACGTTGTGTGGGCAACGATCTTCCGAGATGAGAAACCACCAACCACCTTCTTCTCCTCCAAGCTAGGTTCGGCCACAATAAGGAAGCTTCACCAAGGAAGAAAATCAAAACACCAACCAAGCTCCAAGAGATGCTAGCTTTCTCTCCTTCTTCTTCTTCTTCTCCAAGTAGTATCCGGCCACCGCAAGAGCTCCAAGGGGAGAGAGAGGTTCGGCCACCACAAGAGGAAGAGAGGGAGAGGATGATGATGATGATGGCCGGCCACACCAAGGAACAAAAGAGGGAGAGAAATAATAGAGGTTGTATCTCATGAAGGCACCCTCACCCCTTCTTTTATATTCCTTGGCCTAGGCAAATTAGGAAATTTAATTACAATAAAATTTTCTTAATTTCCTTGACATGATTTAATTGAGAAAAATTAAATAAAATTTCCCCAATTAAATTCTAATGGTCGGCCACATCATGAAATCAAATTAGACAAGTTTCAATCAACAATTAAAACTTCCTAATTTGTTTCCGGAAATTTTAAAATTAAAATTTCTCTTCAAAATCTCTTCATGGTTAATAAAAAGAAATTTTCATAATTTTAATTTTACAACATGTGAATAATTTTTTAAAGAGAAAATAAAATATCTCACCAATCTACAAATAAGGAAAGAGATCTAATCTCTTTCTTTAATCTTTTGTAGATCTTTTACAAGAGAGATAATTTAATTTTAATTCTCTTTAATAAATTATATCTTCCACATAATAAAAATTAAAATTCTTTTAATTTAATTTGGCCGACCCCTCTAGCTTGGATTCAAGCTAGGGCCGGTCACCCCAATTTATACCTAGGCCGGCCCTAGCTTGGTTCCCAAGCTAGCTTGGTTCCCAAGCTAGCTTGGTCGGCCCCCTTTGGGTGGGTATAGAAGGTGGGTATAGGTGGGTACAGTACTCTATAAATAAGAGGCTACGATAGGGACCGAGAGGAGAAATTGGTTTTGGTCTCCCGATAAAATTAAGCATCCTGTGTTCGCCCCGAACACACAACTTAATTTTATCAATAATAATTCATTCCACTAGAGAACTATTATTGAACTACCGCACCAATCCTAACTTACTTTTTTGGGCTCCTTCTTATTATGAGTGTGTTAGTCTTCCTGTGTTTAAGATGTCGAATGCCCACTAATTAAGTGAGTTACTGACAACTCATTTAATTAATATCTTAATCCAAGAGTAGTACCACTCAACCTTATCATCATGTCGGACTAAGTCCACCTGCAGGGTTTAACATGACAATCCTTATGAGCTCCTCTTGGGGACATTATCAACCTAGTATCTTTAGGACACAGTTTACTTCTATAATCAACAACACACACTATAAGTGATATCATTTCCCAACTTATCGGGCTTATTGATTCATCGAACTAAATCTCACCCATTGATAAATTAAAGAAATAAATATCAAATATATGTGCTTGTTATTATATTAGGATTAAGAGCACACACTTCCATAATAACTGAGGTCTTTGTTTCTTTATAAAGTCAGTATAAAAGAAACGACCTCTAATGGTCCTACTCAATACACTCTAAGTGTACTAGTGTAATTATATAGTTAAGATAAACTAATTCCTAATTACACTACGACCTTACAATGGTTTGTTCCTTTCCATTTTGGTCGTGAGCTACTGTTTATAATTTATAAGGTACTGATAATATGATCCTCTGTGTGTGACACCACACACCATGTTATCTATAATATAAATTAATTGAACAACTACATTTATCATAAATGTAGATATTTGACCAATGTGATTCTTATTTCTAGATAAATGTTTATACCAAAAGCTAGACTTTTAGTATACATCCTAACAGGCCCGAAACTCGTTGAGGGTCGACCGACCCAAGATTACGTCGTACGTCGAGGGCGCATCCACCACAATGAAATTCGTGGTGCGCTTCCTAACCAATAGCTCTTCTCCGAACGAGATGGCTAACCTCGCTTGCCCGATCAGCAAGACCTCATTGTCGGTGAAACCGTATAGCGGGGTTGCCATGGGGTGGAGCTCGGCTCGATCAATTTGCAATAAATCAAATACTTGCTTAAAAATAATATTTACCGAACTTCCTGTGTGGACGAAAGTCCGGCGGACGGTGTAGTTGGCGATCACCGCCTTGATGATCAGTGCGTCATCGTGAGAGACTTCCACTCCCTCCAAATCCTTGGGGCCGAAACTGATCTCTGGCCCTTCCGCCTTTTCCTTACTGCACCCCATCGAGTGAATAGTTAACTGCCGGGCGTGGCTCTTTCAGGCTCGGTTAGAGTCCCCTCCAGTCGGACCGCCCAAGATCATTCAAATTTCTCCTCGGGAGGCGTTTCTTCTATTCTCTTCTTCTCGTGTAGACTCTCTATTCCGATCAGCGGGCATGCGAGTGGGGCTTCGATCTCGCGGATGATGCTCTTGTTGCTCACGCGCCCTCCGACCCTTGGTTCTCTGCTCGGTTATGCGCTTGGGATGCCGATCCGGGGTGGGCGACCGGCGCCCGTATTCTTTTGCCGTTGGTCGGTGCACGTTTGGGTCGCCGCGACACTCCTATGTGTTGTGTGTTCCTGACCGGTGGAACTTACAAAACATCGGGGTCCATCTTTTGCCCCTTCTTGGTTGATTGACCTCCGCATGTACTGCATACGTCCTTGACTCGGGATACTGCTGCGATCCCGTGGCCCGGGGACCGGCCGGAGGCTGATGATTGCTCGGTCTCCTTCGATCGGGCGCCGGGTGAAGCTCGGCGGGCGCTTCTTTTCTTCGAGCCGCTTGTGTAAGACCGTTGGATTCGATAGAGGGGGGGTGAATATCGATTCGAAAATATCGAGTATAAGCACAGCGGAAAAGTAAAGTAGACACAGTTGTTTTTACTTCGTTCGGAGCCTGTGACGACTCCTACTCGAAGGCCCGTGGTCCTTGACCACTTTCGTTGGGCAATCACTAGCAATTCGAATATAATTACAAAATGAATACAGGAAATGCTAATGAAACAAAGTAATACCGACAAGGAAATTAAGAAACACGAAGAAGCACTTTGTCGGAGCTTTGTTAGCGTCGCAGGAACGTAGAGCAGCAGGACCAGCAGTCGAAAAGTTCTCAGTTGATGATTGATTCTGAAGCTCCTGCCTGGGGCTTCTTTTATATGCTGTCCCGGGCGCCTGGATCCCTTCCGGGCGCCTGGAATGTGACGTAGCTGCACAAACCATGATGCTCCACGTGGCGACGACTCGGCTGGATGAAATTTGCCTTCCGGGCGCCCGGACCTCCGGGCGCCCGGACCCCTCTTCTCCGGAAAGTCCTTCTCCTGCAAGAAAAGGTTAGTCCGAGGCAAATGTACCCTGCAGCAAAAGAATGTTAGCACAGTTTTATAGATGAGAAAAAGTATGACTTAGATTCCGTCTTTCCGAGACCGGAATCTAGTCACGATCTCGACTTAGGATCGACGCCTAATGTTCCCTACCGAGAACGCGTCCTCGCAGTCACTCCCCTCCAGTGACTTACCTCACTTACCTGCCAGACGTCCGGTCAGCCCGTCGACCCGTCTGGACTTCTCGCCAAGCGTCCGGTCAGCCCGTCGACCCGCTTGGACTTCTCGCCAGCTATCCGGTCAGCCCGTCGACCTAGCTGGACTTCTCGCCAAGCGTCCGGTCAGCCCGTCGACCCGCTTGGACTTCTCGCCAGCTATCCGGTCAGCCCGTCGACCTAGCTGGACTTTTCCTGCACACTTGATACAAGTGTCAGACAACAACAAACCTAACTTAACCTGATTTGTCATTCATCAAAACCTGAGTTAGACCGTTAGTGCTAACCGCACCAACAGCTTGTGCTTCCTCTACGTTGATGTACTCCGTGGCCTTCCTCTGGAGATGAGCGAAATCTCTTAGGGGTCTGCGAATGAGGGACCGGAAGAACTCATCCTCTATGAGCCCCTCGGTGAAAGCATTTACCAGTACTTCTGAGGAGACTGCTGGTATGTCCATCGCCATCTGATTGAATCGCTGGATATAGGCCCTGAGCGTTTCTCGAGGGCCTTGCTTTAGTGAGAACAAGTTGACACTCGTCTTCTGATGGCGTCGGCTGCTCGCAAAGTGGTGCAGGAAGACAGCTCGAAAATCTTTAAAGCTATGGATGGACCTGATCGGCAGCCTGGCGAACAATCACTGAGCGGGCCCCGCAAGGGTTGTCAAGAAGACCCTACACTTAACCCCATCGGTGTATTGGTGCAGTGTAGCCGCATTGTCGAATTTGGCCTAGTGATCGTCAGGATCGGTGCTCCCATTATATTCTCCGATCGCCAATGGAGTGTAATGTCGGGGTAGGGGATCCTCTATAATTCCTCTTGAGAATTGATCGTTGATCCTTTCAGGCGAGTCCTCGTCTCGCGGCGCTTTTCCCTTCCTAGCATCCCTTTCGGGCGCCTCGTCTGACGAGGAGCCCCGGCCTCGACGGGCTCAACCTCCTTCCTCCGAGGGTGTTCTAAACAACGCTCGGTGAAAAGGGATGGGCGCGTTTGGTGTTGGTCCGATCGTGTCCGATCTTTTGCGGATTTCCTGGTCGGCTACGGGTTCAGCCCCGTGACCATGATCCCCGGGTTGGTCGGATCCTGAGACGACTGGCTCCTGTGCCGGTCGTTCGGCCAACATTCGCTGTTGCTGCTCCATTGCCCTTGCCACTCCGGCCTGGATTAGCTTCTCCAATTCTTCCGTCGTCAGCGTTACGGTTGTTGATCGTCCGACGTCCTCCATCTTCTGCTTCTGGGTTCAGGTTGAGATTCCCACAGACGGAGCTGAGTAGATGGCAACCGGGAAGCAACGCTGAGGTGACTCGCTCTTCGTCTTCGCTGATGCTCCTCTGTTTCTGCAACCACAAGTCGTTAGTGCAAAGCCGGGAAGGGGTTCTCAGCGACAGCCCTCCGACGATCAAGTCACACACCGGCAAGCGAGGAAAACATAGTAAAGAAGAAGTAGTGAACAGTAACTTCCAAAGACGTATGTGCGTACCTCCGGTGCTCCTCTCCTTATATAGGGCTTCGGCGAGTAGACTACACGCTTCCCGGACGAGTGCGTATTCCCAAACTTTTCCCAAAAGCTAACATTGAGAAAGGATCCTTGACATCTTACCATAACGGGGCAAGCGTATCTCTGCCACGGCGACGGGATCTTCCTCCGTACGATCCTCTGTCCTTCCTCGCCGTCAGTCGACGAAACTGACTCCCAAAAGGATATTCTATCCATACGCACCATTAATCGGCGACATTGACTCCCAGAAGGAAGTTGGCACGTATCCCCCGTCTTATTTGTCGACTGCCCGTCTAGCCAGATTCCCCTTGATTGGTCCGACCGGCCTCTTCTTTGGCCTCATGCGCCTATGTCTTGGCCGATCGACGTGAATGTCCTTTGCCTCGCTGGACTCCACCTTGATCGGTCCGACCGGCCTCTTCTTTGGCCTCATGCGCCTATGTCTGTGCCGATCGGTGTGCAGTCCCTTGCCTCGGTGTGTTGTAGGCTCGGCTAACCCCCTCCGAACTCTTCTGGTCGGACAAGGACAAAGGACCTTCTGACCGACTAGTCTCTCAATTAACCACCCCCTTAACTCTGAACTTCCTTAAAGATGGACCCTTCTAGATCATCACCGGATCAATTAGCTATTAAAAATTACACATAAATAAAAATGAATCAACAAAGACTTGAGTTGCGTGAAGGATTTTTCTAAAATAAATAAGTCTTTTTATAAATTTGAAAATAAAATATCCCCTCTCTGTGCGAACATCGATTTTATTGACTCCTCGAACCACGAACACACCCAGTGCGACTCCAACGAAGTAGCCACACAGCACACGACACGTACCAACAAACTATTGACTACGTTGGCCATAACGATAAAAATAACGGAAAAGAGTCCAGAAACGTTGACTCGAGAAGGATTCATTGTCGACTACTCGAATCCGTACACCTGCTTCAAGATCTCGTAAACCTTGACCGGGTCGTAGAACGCCTTGGAGACACTCTCCCTCTCCAAGCACCGTTTGCCCCACGCCACCAACTTCGGTGCCTCCGCCTCGACGCTGAAACCACCGCAGGTCTCGAAGGTGTAGAACCAGGAGCAGAAGGGAACCAGCGCAATGTCGACGTAGCCGAAAGCGTCGCCGCCGAAGTACTTCTTGTCGCCCAGCTCAGCCTCCAGGACCTTCAGGATCTCGATGAACTCTTTCTTGGCCACCTGATGGGCCTCTCCCTTCAGCTTCCACAGTCTGGTTCCGTACTCGTAGATCTGGTCCATGGAGAAAGAGCAGAAGGCAGACGACTTGTTAGCATTTAATTCACAGCGAAACAAAGACTGGAAGTTCATATGTAAGTTACTAATACAACTCTTTTCCATCTGATTCCGATCGCCAACCAGTTCAGCAACACAAATAAATTCTAAAAAAAAAACACTTTCTTTTTCCTGCTTTTGGTCAAGAAAACAAGATCAACATGGGATGATGAGGATGAAGGCCATGATGCTGACAGCAATGATGAGTACCTTGAGTATTTGCAATACTTAGCGTTACAGACTACACCAACATCTTTTGCGCAAGAAAATGAATTTCTAAATCCATTTGCGGAAGGTGGTGGGGAGATAGTGTTCCTTGAACTTCAGGTAACAGTCAATTTGATGATTGGATTTCTGACTATCCTAAATTACAGCAGCTGCAGAAACAGATTTATTCTCAGGCAAGAAGTTGCAAGTACAAAATTACTGGCTGAAATCCAGATTGACCAGCTGAAGAAAGAATATGCTACTGAGAAAGAAGAATTGCTCAGAATTCAAAATGCTAATATACTAGAAATCTGTTCCTGCAGCTGCTGTAATTTAGGATAGTCAGAAACCCAATCATCAAATTGACTGGTACCTGGAAGTTCAGTGCCAGCTGCTACTTTGGGTATGCTCTCGCTTTCTTCATTAAGGAGAGTAAGATTGATTGCGATAAAAGGGAAAGGTAATAATATTTGCTTCAATCACTAATGAAAACAGTCAGAAATACCCACCAATCTCTAATATTGACTAAAAAAACTAGAAATCAAATGCACAATCAATTCCCAAAGAGAAAGAACTTTCCTACCGCCTATTTCTTTCACGCCAGTTGTTCTCAAACTCCACAACAAGTTAAAAAAATAACAAACACCGCCAGCTTAGAAGCTTAGAGCCTCCTTAGCAGCTACCTCCTCTGCTATCGAGTCTAACGTACGGTGACCCAGTCGAATTAGCAAGGTAAAACTAGGCTTATTCTATACAACCAATAATCAAACAGGTGGAGGGCATAGCAATACCTTTTTGTCAATGAAGTCGCCCCAGAAGCGCGCCTGGGCGCGGGCGTAGGGGTCCGCCGGCAGAAGCGGTGCGCCATCGGACCACACCTCGTCGATGTACTGCACGATGATGACGGACTCGCACACCGGCTTGCCGTCGTGGATGAGGACGGGGATCTTCTTGTGGACGGGGTTGGCTTGCAGCAGCAGCGGGCTCTTGTTGTCCAAGTCCTGCTCCTTGTACTCGTACGCCACCCCCTTCTCCGCCAGCGCGATCCGGCACCGCTGCCCGAAAGGACTCACCCCCAGATCCAGTAACACCACCTCCTCCGCCATTGTCGCTCCTCTCACTCTCTCTCACTCTCCCTGTCTCGTTCTCGCTCTCCAAAACGATGCGGATATGGAGGCGATTTGTGAGGTCTTAATAGAACACTGACACCGCCTCGTGTTGTGTGAGCTTATCACTTACGCAACGACGCCGTCTGGGGCAGTCGATGCAGGGAAACAAGTCACGGCTTGCGTCACGAGTGCCGACCGAGGAGCTTCCATGAGCCGTCGATGGGGAGATCAACGGTAAGGTGGAAGGAGCTAGAACAACTGAGACGTTTCGGTTCCTTCATGCATATTTATCCTTTTACATTTCCAGCAATTAATTTTACCGATTACAGAAAACAAAGGAACAATTGTTGGGCTTTGGTTTTGGCCCAGTTAAGTGCTGACATTAATTGGTGATGTAACAACGGATTTACTGCACAACGTGTTAAATAATTAAATTATAGATGTCTAAATTAAGTGCCAGTTAGAATAAATTTTTTTTTTAAAAAAAATAGGATTATTATTAAAGATGTCTAAATAATATCATATTTTATAAGTTAATTATATTTTTGTAATTTTTTATATTTAATTTTAAAAATAATACCTAATTAATTTTTATTAATAATACCTAATTAATTTTTTAACTAGATTAATTAATTCTTTAGTTAGATAAATTCATTTTTTCAGCGGGCCAAATTTACCATAAAGATTAATGAAAGCAAATGAAGAAAATTAATTTGCAACAAATGTTGCAAAGTCCTCAGCGAGCTAATCGGATGGACCCTCAATAATCCAATTTCCTTATTCTCTTGGATGCTTACAGGGCCCTACTTCCCCTTATCTTCTAATTGACTAATGTCAATCGAATGGGATCTCAAGAGCCAACTCCCCTGCATGCCTACTGGGTCCTGTTCCCCCTCATCTCCCGAATGATGATCGAACGGGCTCTCATGGATCAGCTCTCAAACTCTTCGAATGTCTATAGGGCTCTGCTCCCCTCATCTCCCAATCAGCTAATGTCGATCGAACGAACTCTTTTTGGATCGGCTAGTACCGATTAGACGGGCTCTCAAGGCCCATCTCCCCAATTTATCGATTGTCTGCAGGGCCCAACCTGCCTCTAGGACACTATCATAGTCCATTCACTACTCATAAAGGACTGGACATTATGTTTGTGGTCCATCCCCTGACTGGCAACCCAATAGGCCTTCTGGCTCATGAGCCTGTTTCATTATTAATACATGTGAATTTGTCAAAAAGTCAGAAGATTATATCTTCACATATATATGCAATACCCCTGTACCTACGATGAGATTGTGGGATAAAGTAGAAACATAAAGATTAGATAAATTATCAAGCGGTGATATGATGCCTTATTACATGCGGAGATTACAGGAGATATTGTAAAATGGGTCATTCACCGTTGGCTTAGATACCCAAGTCCATTACCTACCTCTCATTAGTCATTGTTTTTCTTCTGAGATTCTGACTTAATCGTTGGAGTAGTTGCACCAGGGACCCTCCCATGGTTTGCTTATTAATGATTTTTTTCTCTCCTCCTTTTGTCAATGTTTGCAGGCGTCCCTCGTCATTCCCTGCGTTCCCCTATCAAGTCTTCTTTCTGTCAAACTTCTAGCCAGCTCACCGATAATTCACATCTCACTGACTATGAAACTTGGTTAATTAAGTGATCCATTGATCTTAACTTGGCTAGCTTATATGAGTTTCTTCAACTTATTAAACTATTTGATATTCGGAAACACCATACAACTCTTGGTCATTGTGCCATACCATCCATTTATTTGTTGAAATTCTTCAAATTCTATATGATAGACTTAGTTAACCTCAATAATTAGCTTTGAGATGATTAGTCTAGTCTCATAGAATTTTTCAATCGGTCATTAGGATAAATTGGAAAGTGCTCGCGACAAGCGATTAAGAAGCTCAACATCCTTTAGTTATACACCACAGTTGGAGGAAAAATTCTTACAAATTTACTATAACTAAGGATCAAACTGTGGATACTTGGGTGGTAACCTAAATATCTTACTGTTGCACTAGCTTTAGGGTGAATTTCTTCAAATTATGGCATAAAGCAATCTTGTTATGTGACTCTTAATTACCGTCGTCTATTTAAGCCTAATTTGAAGCTAGTATTACACTTTTCTCTGAGTCCTAACTATCGTCCTGTGCAAAGTAATGTCACCTTGTTAGCCGGTAAAGGTTTAGTCCGCATGATGGATTCTATTTGTATTTATTTTCATCATTCCCCATGGTTTGAAGAAAATTAAAATTCCTGAGTTTCTCAAATCCATCTCATATGAAAACAGGATGGACTAGAAAAATGGCCCGAGGCTATGGCGTCGTAATAGGATATTCAAATTGTCACTCAGGTATTCACAGTTTGATCCCTAACTATGATATATTTGTAGAATTTTTTTCTTTACATAGGGCGCACAACTAAAGGAGGTTGGGTTTCTAGGTTGCCCGCTGTGCGTGCTTCTCGATTTATCCTGATGGCCGGTGGAAAAATTTCGTAAGACAAGCCTAGTCACCCTCAGGGCTAGTGAACGAGGTTAACTGGATTTATTATTTTCACGTCCAAGCATGTCTTCCTCTATACATTGGCCATTTGTACTAATAAATAGTAGCAATATGTGATTTACCTCCTTAATACTAGTCTAGAGATAGATTGACGGAGGTATTAGAGACGAGCGAATCGTCTAAATTTGGACGTGATGGATGAGAAAGACTGATCCTAGCGATAGCACCAACAGTAGATATCAGCACTCTACATCTTTATGGCTTTGACCAACTTCTATTTGCAATATATAAAATTAATAATTATCCAATTTCCTGTGTCGCTATGCTTGGTTCCATCCCTGGCGTCTAGAAGCTTTCTAGAAGTCGCACCTTGGTAGAA
This sequence comes from Zingiber officinale, assembly GCF_018446385.1. Lineage (NCBI taxonomy): Eukaryota > Viridiplantae > Streptophyta > Magnoliopsida > Zingiberales > Zingiberaceae > Zingiber > Zingiber officinale. The sequence continues at coordinate 2,005,597 of NC_056004.1, forward strand.
ACTACATCTAGCACCCCTTAGATCACTTGATCACTCGTCAAACTGATTAGATCATTGTACGATTTATTAAATTTTTGTATTTAGATTTTAATTCAATGTATCTCATTTGTTATGTTATATATATACAGAAATGTTAGCCTACGGACCTCTTATTATGGAATCATACAGACCGCTTATGTGGAATAGCCCCGTCATTATATGATTTTTTTAAAAAAAACATATGCGTCAATTTTTTTCCCTTAAAATCTATTTTTCTTATGCTGACCCTCCTCGTTGCTCTCCTCGCCGTCGACCCTCACTGCGACGCCGAAGTTCTTTGTCGCGCCCTCACCAGCCCTCCCTCGCCGTACCCTGCCCTCTCTCGCTGCAACACCTTCCCTCTTCAACGACGCTGCCCTCCGATCTGAATCCGCCAAACCCCTCCTCACCGCTCTCCTCGTCGTCGACCCTCACCGTGACGCCGCAACGCCACGCCACAGCAATACCTCACCACGTCTCGCCCTCTCTCGCAGCAACCTCCTGCGAGTCTAGGCTTTCCAGCCCTTTTCGTGCCCTGCCCTCCCTCACTGTGATTTCAACCGTTGCTGCGCCGAGCTTCCCTCCCTCGCCGCAATGAAACTAGGTTTTCCTTATACTGCGACGAAACTAATTTTCCCCACGCGCCCCTCACTTGCTGCGACGAAGCTAAGTTTTCCCTCTCTCGCCGATCCGTCTCCTGCCGATAAGCACAGAGGTTCTTGAAACCTGACGACATTTCTATTCAAATAATTGTGAGTTCTTATTTACTCACAGCCAATGAGAATTTCTTGGTTCTACTAGTTCTGCTATTGCATTTGATATGAAGATCTTAATTCTGGTTGATCTCTCCAACTATACAAGTTTTCTGCAACTAGTGACGCAACAAAACAGGTAGTGATATTGATCATCATTTTCTGATTTGAACAACAGACGGTAATGATCTTTGTGGTGTGCAAGTTCGTAAAGATAAGTAGAGAATATGAGGATGTGCAGTTGGTAAATTCTGGATTATCTTTTGGTATGTTGATTGCTTGTTAATGGTTGTGTACTGGCTTGTATGGCTTATTGAAGATGTTTGCAGTGTTGTGCCAAGGAACAGGTGTGCAGTTTCGTTTTTATCTTTGATTGGAGTTGGAAGCTTTTAAAATTTATGTGGGTACTTGATGATGTTATGGTGGAGCTTTCGTGCCATGGTGTGTGTGTAGAAGCTGAGGAAGTGCAAGGTGTGTTGGGAAGTTTTGGCTAATGTTTTGTTAGTGGATAGTCTGCAAAGAAATTGATTTCAAGATTTATGAAGCTGTGGAATTCTTAGTATTTACTGGATTTCATTATTGTGCTATTGGCTGTGGATTTTTTATTTTTGTACTCATGGAGGCTTTTGAAGATGGAGAATCGATATGATCCTTTTGTGCTAATACTTAGGGGCAATTTGGATTGCAAGTTTCACGTGGGATTTCTTTTGTATTTATACTGATACAAAGTTTACAACGTTGTTTTGCATTACTATAGAGATCATTGTAAGTGGTTGGAGTTTTTGTAAATAAGCTATACTTGAAGGTTAGGTTTGGCCGCCCTTCTAGTATGATTTTTTCCTTTTATAAGAAATGAGATTTGGCTCCACTTCTAGTATAATTTTTTCCCTTTTATAAGAAATGACATGTCTTTTATAAAAAATAATGAAGATGTGTGTTTTAGTGAAATTTTGAATTATGAAGTATATGAATAGTGACTCTATTCAATTAAAATTTGATAACACTTTGTGATCTGATGTTGCATAGACAATCACTTGACAAAATTTCTTGGCATTCATCATTAAGTGTAAGTAAACAAAAGGACAATTATAGTGTACTGAAAATAATTATGTCAGAAACATGGCCTTCCAACTAAATCACAACAGGATGTTACGAATGTAATTAGCTAGTGACAATTGGAGCAGGCAGGGAAGGGAGCACCAATAGTAAATTGTGAGTGCATAGCAGAGCAAGTAAACAATGAAGTTTGCCTTTCAGATGATAAAGTTCAACCGATATCAGAAATCTAAGAAAAAAAATCAACAACTACAAGGAAATTTTCAACCCAGACATAAACCCGCATTACCAAACAATGTACATGGAGAACAAACTCTAGCTTATTGTTGATATAGTTGTTTAATTAGCATAAAAGTCACAATCAAATAGCATACAGATCTCTACAACTTGTTCAAGATCCTCTTCCAAAGATTTAGTTGCTAAAACAAAGTGGATTGGAAGAGGAGCCAAATGCAACTGCAACCCAGAAATGCATACCAATTTTACCCCAGTAAATAGAAAGCTTATAGAATCTACAACCTGGAGAGCTATCTCGAGAAGAAGAGTCAATTAAAGAATGTGAGGTAGCCCAACCTGCGAGTACAAATGAAGGCAAGTGCATAAAATTTTGCTATTCTAATCTAGGAAATGCAACCAAATCGAACACCATATAATAGATATTACTAGATCATCGAAGAACTCTCCAACGAATACAATAGATATTACACTATAAGTTATTCTTGCAATTGAAGATTAGCACAGATATTTGAATCATTTAAACACAAGCGAGATGCAAAAGTAAGAGATAAACTTCAAATATTTCAATGTCATCTACAAAGGGCAACCAGTAAAAATTAACCAAACAACCAAGAATATGTACCTACCTCTTGTGTGCAAAGGATAACATTTGAATCTCTCTTTTCTTAGGCATTAATGACCATAAACATGGACAATGTCAATCCAAACTGTTGTCTCTCACAGTTTAGTCAATGAGATGCACATCACCACAAGAGAATATTAGAAAAACATAATTTTGCAGCCCTAACTATTATTAGAGATTTGTAACTCGCATCATTCCTAACTTGACTTCTTAGTCTTGAACAAGGAAGGGCATGAGAAAGAAAAGGATCTGATGCTTTTCCTTGCTTTTTATGGGAGAGGCAAACTACTGTAACTAGAGAATCCACTAAAAGCTTCATTTGGATAAAAGTAAAAAAATCCAGGACTAAATTCTTGGTGAGCGCAAGAAGGCATCTCTGATTATGAAAACTTGACTAAATTCTCTTGTACAATTTCCAACATAAAATAATTTAGAGATCTAAAAATATATGCATGCTCTAATATTCTGATTCATGACATCCTACATATCCTTGAGACTCATAACATAATGCTCGAGGAAGAAATTAAGGATACAAAAAAGTTTGAAAAGAGAGTACATTTCTGTTCTTTTTCTAGATACCGCATGCAAGTTTTAAGCAAGTCATTGAATTGTATTTCAACAAAAAAATATCAAAAAGTAAAGCACCAGTTATCTACAAAAATTTAAAAAGCAAGTTAGTAATTATATTTGCATTAATGATCTAGCTCAATAAAAGAAAGATGAAATGTACTTTCTAATTGGCCAAATAAAGGAAATAGACGATTACTAGTCCTCATAGATAATTACAAATATCCTACCGCATGTTGTTAGAACATGCAACCATAAAGATAATTATTAACTTCATTTTCTCAATGATCCACTATAATTTAAGAAAATAAAACTTTGATAGTACCAACTCTAGATATCAAATTTACTTCATATGTGTTGTCAATGCTGTTATAATAATTATCTTCAGTAGATCTGACAATCAACACATCATCATATTTACAAAAATGTAATATAATAAAAAGAATTTTAGTTTGCAAGTAAAATAATAATAGAAATATAGAATTAATTGACACATACCTTTGCTGCAAAATTAGACAGTTGCATTTGTCATGTGACACACCTCGATGTCCGCATCTATGACATATCTTGGACTTTTAGATTGACTTCTCCTTTGATGATTTTAATCTTTTCCCACATCTCTTTGTTCTTACTGAAAAAAGATCAATAATACCAAGACCTTCATCCATGGATTTCTTCCTTTTACTTCCATCACCGCATGTTTTACTAATGTTTATCTCTTGAATTTTGTTATAGATACAATCAAATTGTTCATCCAAGAAGTTTGCCCTCTCATCAGTCAAAGATGCATCATCAATTAACATGGAAGTTTTATAGGATAACCTCGAGTGCCTCAACATCGATGAAATTTTACTTCCCCAAAGCATATATTGCTCCAACCTTTACTTCTCGTGTCCATCATTTAAGTATATACATATCAGGTAAATGAAAAACTTGGTTGATATGAAAAAATGTAACATATGTCTGCAAGGAATGCCCTCAAACTCAAATTTCATACAATTATACGATATATAGTCCCTCTATTTATCATGTGTAAGCACCTTTGGTTTGGAGGAAAAACAACTTTGAAATTTCATCACATGATAAACCACTGAGTCAACTTTTGTAAATGCATGTTGTACATAATAACCATGACTCTCGCCCATTTCACTTTGAAATTTCAGCCATTTCTTTTTTTATACAACTTAACCATTTGAGTTTCCATTGTCCAATTTGTCTTAATCTTGGGTTGCTCATTTATATCAATATGGTCCGCAACTAACTTATTATGTCTTTGGTGTCTTAGTGCCCTATTGAAACGGATGATAAAATTCATCAATGAGTTCTTATTTGAAATATACCTCTTGAAAAATGAATATGAGCTTTCTGATCTCTGACTACTTGACATTCCAGCACAAAATACATGTCTAAAATATACCGGCACCCACTTGTGTCGCAATTCATACATCGACGATAACCAATCATTTTTCTCTAAGTTAGCACACTTGATAACCTCTTCCCATGACTTCTCAAAATCATCAGGTGTTGTAGAATTTGTAATGACATTCTTTATACTTTGATAATAATTTTGAAAAGTCAAAGGGTCTAATTTATCTGGAAATTTGTTTAGTATGTACCATAAAAGATATTGATGCACTGCTTGAGGAAAAACTTGTGCAATGACTTTCGTCATAGCAGGATCCTGATCAGTGATGAAAATATTTGGTGGACATTTAGGCATGACTTCTATAAACTTTTTAAGCAACAAAAAAAAAGACTCAATTTTTTCATCACTTAAAAACCCACAATCAAAAATGATTGTCTGATGATGATGAACAACTCCTACAATTGGTGCCAAAATCAAGTCATATTTGTTTGTGTTATATGTTGTATCAAATACAACTACATCACCAAATACACTATATGCCCTCCTTGATACATGATCAACCCAAAACACCTACTAAATTTGTTATCTGAATCAGTCTCATAATCAAAGAAAAAAGATGAATTCTTCTCTTGTTCGGATGTAAATAACTCGATTAATGTTTCAGCATCGATACCCTTTTGTTCATCTCTTAGGATTTTCTCAAAGTTTCTAATATCTCTTTCTGTGCAACCTACGCCCTCAGGCCCTCCATATTCTATCTCTAATAAACGCATTAGTTGACAAGTTGGTATATTGGCCTCTGAAAACTGTTTAGTTAATATTTTCTTTACTGCTGAAATATTACGATGTGTGCGTAGTAAATGCACCTTTGATGGAGTCGAGAGTGGATGATTATGGATTTCTATGAAGTTACTGACAACCCAATTAGGTCCGGTCTGTTTCTTAACAAATGTAATATTTGACTTACAACCCGTTATAACTGTGCCACATGCTCTTTCCCTTGTCAGTTGATCAGTTTTTGCATGTTTAGCATTCCACATTAGATCAGTATGTCATTCTTTAAAGCATACAATTTGTTTCCACATCACTTCATTTGTTATCTTATTTTTCTTGCTTGTGTTTATCCTTGAACTAAATCCGGCTTCTCGTGAATATTGGTTATAGAATGAATATGCATCCTCTAGTGATGAGAATTCCATCCCAATTTTTGACTTTCTAACATCTGCAACTTGAGGAATATATTCATGATCATCAACTCTATTTTCATCCATTTCTGGAAATGTCACATTATATTTGAGAACAGATAAGTAGATAAATAAATAAAAACTATAACTTATTTTAATTTAAACTCAAAATTGTAAATTTCAGATCATTTGATAAAAACTACAACTTATTTCAATTTTAATTTCTACCATTTTATAATTTGACTACTTCAATAAAAAATATATAATTAGTATCACTATCAGAATTTCATAAAATAATGATCAAATCAAATTAAGATCTTCATACCGAGTTTGTTGCTCAAATCAGAAAATGATGATCAATATCACTACCTGTTTTGTTGCTGTCATTAGTTGCAGAAAACTTGTATACCTGGAGAGATCAACTAGAATTAAGATCTTTATATCAAATGCAATAGCAGAACTAGTAGAACCAAGAAATTCTTATTGGCTATGAGTAAATAAGAACTCACAATTATTTGAATAGAAATGCCGTCAGGTTTCAAGAACCTCTGTGCTTATCGGCAGGAGACGGCGAGAGAGGGAAAACTTAGCTTCGTCGCAGCAAGTGAGGGACATGTGGGGAAAATTAGTTTTTGTAAGGGATCGGACGGCCGGCTTGAAGGGGGGTTGGATAGATGGCGCCTCCAAGTACTCGCTTCTTTCTACAACGTTAGTGCGCAAGTGGAAATGCAAACAAAGCAAGTAGAAAGCTAAATACTAAAGAAAAAAAATGCAAACCAAGCTACACGATCATTTACGTGGTTCGGAGATAAAGCTCCTACTCCACGGTGTGTCCGTAAGGTGGACGATCCCTATCCGTCGGTGGATTACTCCCCGGAAGACCTCCGGCTAGCTCACGTAGCTCCTTGTGGGTGGAGAAACCTCACCACAACTCTCACAAGAACTTCTTACAAGCTAGGGCACATGTAGACTACTAATAGGGGTTAACCACCTCTATTTCGTCAACCTCAACCAAGCTCCCAAGGCTTGGTTATATAGGCCACGGGTTGGAAAACCCTGCCTACCAGTCGACTGCTAAAACATGCAGTCGACTGCCCTCTATGGAAATTCGACCGTTACATCCCAACGGCTCGATTCCACACTAACCGAGCGAACAGAGACATTCTGTTCGCTGCCAGTCGACTGCACCAGTCGACTGCTAAAACATGCAGTCGACTGCTACAATACTGCTACAGTAGCGCTACAGTACTGCTACAATAGCGTTACAGTACTGCTACAATAACACTTCAGTACTGCTACAGTAAAATCCCAAAAGTAAGATTTTACTCCGAGTACAATCTCTCATGCACTCGTACCCCTCACCCTTATGACTCATTTGACGCTTCATTTGCAGCTTTAACCTCTTGCCTTCAAGCCTACTTCCTTTGGCTCTCGTCCCTCGGATGCATTCAAGCCCGCGGCTCGTCCCCAATGTCATCCTTCGCATATGCCTCGAAGTCGCTTCCCTCGGCCCTTGTCCTCGCTGCCTTGTCCACGGTCCCTCATATGCTCCATCCTTCACCGGACCCGAAGCCATCAACCTGAGTCACTTGTGTATCCTACAAACCTGCACAACTCAAATACACATATCAAATACAAGGGTGAACCTAACTTAAACCCTTTGCCCAAACACCAAAACACATGGTCGCACGGACCATTGGGATTACTCCAACAGTTTTGTCATAGTACAGGGAAAACCTAGTTTTGTTGCGGCGAGGGAGGGAAGCTCGGCGCAGCGATGGTTGAAATCGCAGTGAGGGAGGGCAGGGCACGAAAAGGGCTAGAAAGCCTAGACTCGCAGGAGGTTGTTGCGAGAGAGGGTAAGGCGTGGTGAGGTATTGCTGTGACGTGGCGTTGTGGCATCACAGTGAGGGTCGACGACGAGGAGAGTGGCGAGGAGGGGTTCGGCGGATTCGTATCGGAGGGCAGCGTTGTTGCGGTTGTTGGTGCAATCATGCCCTGGATGTTTTTAATGTGTTGACAACTATTTAAGTTTAGGTTAATACGTTTGGATCTAACGTGTGCTGCAAGTTTTGCAGGAAGAAGTCCAAGAAGGTCGAGTACCAGAGTCTTGGCAAGAAAAGTCCTTGCAGGTCAGAAGACCAGGTGTAAGGCAAGAGAAGTCCAAGAAGGTCGAGGACTGGAGTCTTAGCAAGAAGTCCAGGGCTACGTTCATCTGGCACGAGGTATTAGTTGGGAAACCAGCAAGCAATCGATTGGTAAATCGATTGAGGCGCATAACTATGGAACAGAATACTACTGAATTGATTAGCCGATCGATTGGGGGAAACCAATCGATCGGCCGATCGATTGATAGCTTCTGCGCGAGAGCACAGAAAGAACTTGGATCGATCCGTCGATTGATTGGAGGAATCCAATCGATCGGTCGATCGATTAGAGGAATCCAATCGATCGACCGATCGATTCACATGCTCTCTGCGCAAGAACATAGTGCGAATCTGGATCGATCAGCCGATCGATTGGAGATAACCAATCGATCGGTCGATGGATTCACAAAGTTTCTGCACGAAGGAGTAGTGCGATTTTGAATCGATTAGCCGATCGATTGAAGGTAACCAATCGATTGACCGATTGATTGAATCCACTTCTGTACCTAAGAAGTATGCGGTTGAATCGATCCAGTGTTGACCTAATCGATCATGACGACGCTCAACGACTATATTTGAATCGATTGGAGATGTGCTCAATCGATCGACGACGACGATCACGTGAGAAACGACTATTTTTGAAGACAAATAAAAAGGGGAGATGCACTGTAGCAAAAAACTCTCTCGAATACTCATTGTGCTAAGAAAAGATAGAGCTCTCCAAGTGATTTCCAAGCGAAATTTTTGAGTCTCTTCCTCCTAAGCCTAGATCTCATCTTGTAAGAGGAAGAGACAACCTTGTAAAGGTTTCTCCACCTTCGTTTGTGATAACGAGAAGGAGAAGTTCATATTGGAGCTTGATCGTGTGGGTGTGTGCCTTGGATTAGTCACCTCAAGGAGGTGGAGACCAAGTAAACCAAGGAGTTAGCATTGTTTTCTTATTTTTCTTGTCTTTCATTTTTCTCTATTTGCTTTCGCTAACAAGTTGTAGCTAAAAATCGAAGAAAGACTCTTCACCCCCCCCTCTCTAGCCAAACGCAAAGGTCCTATCAATTGGTATCAGAGCCCGGTTCGCATCGGAAGACCTCACCGTTAACCGAAGCATCAAAATGGCATTTCAAGAAGGATATAGCACCGCAAGGCCACCTTTCTTTGATGGCAATGACTTTGCATATTGGAAAGGTAGGATGGAGTATTATTTAATGAATGACATTGAAAATTGGTTTAGTGTTGTAGATGGATTCGAGATGCCGAAGGATGGGTCGGGAGCTCCTCTTTCAACCAAGGATTGGACAAAAGAGATGGCAAAGAAGGTCCAAGCAAATGCAAAGGCCACAACAACCCTACAATGTGGACTCTCAAAAGAGCAACTAAGCAAAGTAGGATCATTCAACTCCGCCAAAGAGCTTTGGGAAAAACTCATTGAGTTAAATGAAGGATCAAGCGAATCAAGGAGAGACAAGAGAGATCTTTTGTTGGGGCAACTTCAAACTTTCACTATGAAGACCAATGAGACCGTAAGTCAAATGCACGATAGATTCAAGGAGATAGTAAATGGTCTTCATGTAATAGGTGAGAAAATTGACAATCGGGACCTAGTAAGGTATGTTCTTCAATCTTTTCCTAGAACCACCTTATGGGCATCAATGGTTGATGCGTATAAGGTTTCTAGAGATCTTTCCTTAGTTAAGCTTGATGAATTATTTTGTGAATTTGAACTTCATTAACAAGCTAATGTGGTTTCAAAAGAGAAAGGTATGACTCTTATTGTAGAAAAGAAGGAAAAGAAAAAGAAGAAAGAAAAGAAGGTGGAATCCTCATCATCCGAATCCGAGCAAGAATCATCGGATAGTGATGATGAAATGTCGGCAAATGAAGTGGCTCACTATGTCAAAAAGATGATGGGAAGATCAAGAAAATTTACAAGAAAGGATGTGAAGAAAATGTTTCAACCCTCAAAAGGTAAAAGTAGTCAAAGTTCAAGTTTTAACACTAATGTTACTTGTTATGGATGTAACAAGAAAGGACACATCAAGCCAAATTGCCCGGAATTAAAGAAGAAAGAAGAAAAGGAGAAGAAGAAAAAGGAGAAAAAGAAGAAGGAAGTCATGGTGGCCCAAGCTACATGGGTTACACCAAACATTGACTCATCGGATGAAGATGAGCTATGTCATGTTACTCGACATATGACATTTATGACTTTTGAAGATGACAAAGAAGAATTAAGTCAAGAGGAAGTGTCAAGTGAAGAGGATTCATCAAATGAAGAGGAATTAAGTGATGATGATGAGGTAAAAGAATCTCCCAAAGTAGAATTTTTTTATAAAAATATTGCTCACCTAAAAAATGCTTTTGTAAAATCACAATCTAAGGTGAAGACCTTGAAAGGAAAGCTTAGGACCATTAAAATTGATGCATGCATGTCTAGTGAGTTAAATATGCTTAAGGAAGAAAATGAAAAATTGAAGAATGACGTGATTGAATTAAGAGCATGTTTAGAAAAATTCACAAATGGATCCAAGTATCTAGATATGATCATTAGATATCAAAGAGTCATTTACAACAAAGCCGTAATACGATATAGACTTAAGGAAAAGGAAGTTGCATATATGTCTCTAATCAATGGTACTAGAAATGATGCACTTAGGAACAAAGTTAAGAAAAATCTTAAAGGGAAGGTAAAACAAGCTTGGGTGCCTAAGAAATATTTGAATGATATTTTCGAATCAAATGCATGGGTACCAAAGAGTTGTGTGTTTTATATTTCTCAGGTAGAGGAGAAGAAGGATGCAAGTATGTGGATTGTGGATAGTGTTTGCTCAAGACATATGACCGGTGATGTGAGCAAGTTCTCCACTATAAATTATATAAAGAAGGGAACGATATCATTTGGAAATAGTGGATAACTCAAGATTATAGGTAAAGGTACAATTGAGGTATCATCTAAAATTACCATTCATAAAGTCCTATTGGTTAAAAATATAGGGTTTAATTTACTTAGTGTTAGCCAATTATGTGATGCCGGATATAATGTAGAGTTTCATCCCGATAAGTGTTTAGTTAAGCACAAAAATCTTGAAAATGTTGTGCTAAAAGGATTTAGAAAAGCAAATCTTTATTATGTTGATCTTTCAAATGCTTCTAACCCTCCTATTAAGTGTTTGATATCAAAAGAAGAGGAAGGATGGTTATGGCATAGAAGACTTGGACATATCAACATAAGGAACATAGCCAAGGTAGCCAAGATAGAGCTAGTAAAGGGACTACCAAAGATCAAGTACATCAAGGACAAATTGTGTGATGCATGTCAAGAGGGTAAGCAATCAAGGTCATCACACAAAGGTAAAACTTTAACTAGCACTTCATTACCATTAGAGTTATTGCATTTGGATCTTTTTGATTGTCATAGAACACCTTCTTTGGTAGGTAACAAATATTGTTTGGTGATAGTAGATGATTACTCTAGATATACTTGGGTTTATTTCTTCAAACATAAGGGGGAAACTTTAGAAATAATTATAGGGTTTACCAAGAGAGTAGAAAACGAAACGAACCTCAAAATTGATAGAATTAGGAGTGATCATGGTGGAGAGTTTGAGAATTTGAACTTTTCTAAGTTTTGTCTAGAAAATGGCTATAAGCATGAATTCTCTTGTCCAAGAACACTTCAATAAGATGGTGTAGTGGAGAGGAAGAATCGAGCTTTACAAGAGGCGGCTAGAACCATGCTCAATGTATATTCTTTACCAAGCTATTTGTGGGCCGAAGCGGTTAATACCGCTTGTTACATTCAAAATTGTGTCTTGATTCATAAGTTTTTAGGGAAAACACCTTTTGAACTATGGAATGACACAATCCCTACAATTCACTATTTTAAAGTCTTTAGTTGTAAGGTCTATATTCTTAATACTAAAGATGACTTAGGAAAATTTGAGGCCAAGTCCAATGAGGGAATTCTAGTTGGATACTCATCTACTAGTAGAGGATATAGAGTATACAATAAAAGGACTCAAACGGTTGAGGAATCATCCAATGTTGAGTTTGATGAGTCGACTAGTACTTACCCTAGGAAATCATCTATTGATAAGGATATAATCGAACAAAATCAATCCATTACTCAAGAAATACAAAACCTACATTTAGGGGGTATGGATCAAGGGGGAGGAAGAGATGGTTCAGATGATGAAAGAAACAATGTAGACAATGATCCTCCCAAAAATGATGATTCCATAACTTTGAGGACCGTAAGGCATCATCAAGATCATCCTATTGATCAAATAGTTGGAGATGTGGGGCAAGGGGTAAGGACTAGATCATACTTTAGAGATCATACTTGTCAAATTGCTCTAATATCACAATTTGAACCAAAATCAATTGATGAAGCTTTAGTTGATACGGATTGGATTCTAGCAATGCAAGAAGAGTTGAACCAATTTGAGATAAGTGATGTATGGAACTTAGTTCCAAGACCTAATGATAGTACAATTGTTACAATAAAATGGGTGTTTAGAAACAAATTGGATGATCAAGGAAAAGTGACTAGAAATAAAGCTAGGTTAGTGGCTAAGGGCTTTAATCAAGTTGAATGACTTGACTATGATGAAACCTATGCTCCGGTTGCTCGATTAGAGTCCATTCGGATCCTATTAGGATATGCCGCTTATATGAGTTTTAAACTTTATCAAATGGATGTGGAATCAGCATTCCTAAATGGGTTTATTAAGGAGGAAGTGTATGTCGAACAATCACCCGGATTTGAAGCTATAGACTACCCAAATCATGTTTATAAACTTAAGAAAGCCTTATATGGGTTAAAACAAGCTCCCCGGACTTGGTATGAAAGACTCTCAACCTTCTTAATCTCCAAAGACTTTAGAAGACGAACAATTGACCCAACCCTATTTTTAAAGTCTAAAGATGGAGATATTTTTGTTGCACAAGTTTATGTTGATGACATCATTTTTGGTTCAACAAATAATAAACTTCTTCATGACTTTATCAAACACATGGAAAGTGAGTTTGAAATGAGTCTAGTTGGCGAATTGAGTTTCTTTTTGGGATTACAAGTCAAACAAACTAGTGAAGGAACCCATGTTTACCAAACCAAATTCGCTAAAGAACTTATCAAGAAATTTGGGTTGGAAAATGCTAAAGGAGCATCTGTAGGATCAAAAAGAATTTAGATATCTCCACAATAGCATGATATTGTCCACTTTGGGCATAGACCCTCATGACTGCTCTTGGGCTCTCCCCAAAAGGCCTCATGCTAATGGAGATATCTTTTCTCTTATAAACCCATGATCTTTCCCATGTGTTTTCAATATGGGACTATGTTTGCAACCTTGCAACCCCAACAATCCCCCCTCAAACAAAGGACCATAGGCTTCCCACATCCGATCCTCGACCCACCAGGTCTTCCTGCCCCTCGGTCCACCCGACCTACTAGGACTTCATTGCCTAGTCGCAACTAGGACTTCCTGTCTGATGTCTGGTCCTCTTGATCCGAACATAGGAGCCCCCACCTCTTTGTTCGAGGTCAATATTATACCCACATGGCTCAATCAGACCATAGCTCTTGTGCATAGTCGGCGGTTAAACCTTCTGGTAGTCCGGACTCTGATACCAATTGTAGGATCGAAAAGAATTTAGATATCTCCACAATAGCATGATATTGTCCACTTTGTGCCTAGACCCTCATGACTTTGCTCTTGGGCTCTCCCCAAAAGGCCTCATGCCAATGGAGATATCTTTTCTCTTATAAACCCATGATCTTTCCCATGTGTTTTCAATATGGGACTATGCTTGTAACCTTGCAACCCCAACAACATCTACTCCTATGGGAACTAATACCAAGATAGATAGGGATCAAGAAGAAAAATTAGTAGATCCAAAGCAATATAGGAGCATGATTGGTAGTTTGCTATACTTAACTGCTAGTAGATCGGACATATTATTTGCGGTAGGAATGTGTGCAAGATACCAATCATGTGACAAAGAGTCGCATTTAGTAGTGGTAAAAAGAATTTTGAGATACATCAAGAGCACTCTTAATGTGGGTCTTTGGTACCCTAGAACTCGAAAGTTTGATTTAATTGGGTATACCGATTCCGATTATGCGGGTTGCAAATTGGATAGAAAGAGTACTAGCGGTGGATGTCAATTTCTTGGATCTTCCCTTGTAAGTTTGAGTAGTAGAAAACAACCTTGTGTGGCCTTGTCCACAACCGAAGCCGAGTATGTGGCCATGGGTAGTTGTGTAGCTCAATTACTTTGGATGATGCATACTTTAGAAGATTATGAGCTTCACTATTCCAAAGTTAAGGTGTTGTGTGATAATGTTAGCACCATCAACTTAACCAAAATCCGGTGCACCACTCTAGGACAAAGCACATTGAAGTGAAACATCATTTCATTAGAGATCATGTGGTAAGAGGAGACATTGTACTAAATTATATTGATTCTAATTCCAATCTTGCCGACATATTTACCAAACCACTACCCGAAGCGGAATTTACCTCACTTAGGAGAGAACTTGGTATGTGTTTTGTAGAATAGTAAGTATAGAATTACATGATCCCATATCACATTAAGAATTTACCTCATTGCATCTCACAATAGACCTAAGAAGCCTTGCTTGTGTACTTCTTCAATTAAACATTATGTGAGCTGCTTAGGATGATGCTTTTGGTTCAACATGTTAGTCATGATACATTGCTTTGAGCCAATATGACATCTAGTAACATTAATCCTACATTACTTTAGTCCAATCATAAGGAAAGCAAGTGTACAAATCATGTACACTTAGCCCAACGATTATGATTGGAAATTTAAATTGAAATACCTATAAAACTTATTTTTGAAACCCTTGTTGAAGTTTGTCTTTGGATAGGAGTTATCATTGAATAATTAGATACAAACTTACCAAAATATTGAAGTTTTTGACAACTTTCAATTTTGTGTAAATCTTTGCTAATAAGAGTCCATTTTTTGTCAAACTTTATTTTTCCTTGATAATATGAGACATATATAGTGTCTACACAAAATTTCATGATTTTTAGAGTTGTGTACAATTATTTGTGCATTTCCAAAACTTGGATCTGAAAGTGTTCAGAAATGCAGTAATATCAGAATTCCCAATCGATCGGTCAATCGATTGAGGAGCTCGCACTTCACCACAGAGGGCGTCTGAATCGATCAATGGATCGATTCAGAATATTTCGATCGATTAAAGGATCGATTGAAATGCCTTTTCGGAATACATAGAGGGCATCTGAATCGATCAATGGATCGATTCAGAATGTCTCAATCGATCGATGGATCGATTGAGATGTATTTTGATTTTCACAGAGGTCATCTGAATCGATCAATGGATCGATTCATCAATTCAGCGCATCTGAATCGATCCATGGATCGATTCAGATGCGTTTCCAATTTTGCACAGAGGCTTCGTGAATCGATCGACCGATCGATTCACTTGCTCCTAATCGGTTGGTCGATCGATTGGGGATGTGAAATCCAACTTAAATCACTGTTGACCTAAGTCCACTCTTATTTCCTCTCTTTTCCCTCTCGACTTCGTCCGTGCCCTAGCCTGGGCGATTCTCCCGGTGACTCTCCCGCCTGTGTTGGTCATCCTCTCCGACGGTCCTCTTCGGTGAAGGGCGTGTTGGATCGTGACGCACGTGAGAGGGGGGTGAATCACGTGGTTTTGAAAAACTCTTCTTTTCGATTTTTAAAACACGAGTGTACGCAGCGGAAAGTAAATACGAAAAGCAACACCAAAAATAACACAGCCGGTTTTTACTTGGTTCGGAGCCTTCGGTGACTCCTACTCCAAGGCCCAGGTCCCGTGGACCTATCGATGAACAATCCACTAAAAACCTCTTCCGGTACCCCCGGAAGAGAGAATCGAGTACCATAAGAATGAAGCCAAGTGCAACACACTGCACTTGCCTTTTATAATAATTAAGTACAATAAAGGAAATTTTACCAACACTTTTAAGGATCAAAAGATGAAGCACTTCATATTGATGTCTGTCGGAACTCCTTGGAGCAGTCGTCGAGCGCAGCAACTTCGTAGCAGGAGCCCAGAGCCGTCGGAAAGTCGTGTGGATACGTTGAAGCACGTATGAGGGTTCTATATTTGAAGCTTGCTCAACCCCTACTTTTATAGCCCTTTGGAGGAGTCTCCAGAGCTTATCAGATCCCAAAAATTCGGATCAGATGAGCAGAGTTCGAATCTGGCTGATCCCAGGCGCGTTCAACTACTATTTGACACAGTAACCTGAGTTAGACCGTTAGTGCTAACCGCACCAACAATCTCCCCCTTTTTGATGGAATGACAACTTGGTTACGTTAGTGAAAAATATGCAAGTAAAAACAAGCATTTAAAGGGTTTTTAAGTTAGTTTGTATTTTCAATTTTGGTTTAGCTACCTTTTTGATGGAATGACAACCTGGTTAAGTTAGTGAAAAATATGCAAGTAAAAACAAGCATTTAAAGGGTTTTTAAGTTAGTTTGTATTTTCAATTTTGGTTTAGCTAACTTAACCACCTAACCCTCCCCCTTTGGCATTCATCAAATACAATCATGGATCAAGTAATCATAAATACAAAAGAAATTTAAAAGATACAAGCATGAGTCAGATTAACTTGGGGGAGTTTGAATGATTAAAGGTTTTTGTTTTAAAAATATCTCTGAACCTTTTCAAAATAGCTAAGTTATAAAAAAAAATAACTAATTTTGTAAAATAGCTAAGTTTTGAAACATACTTTTCAAACATAAGTGTTACAAAGATAATTTTATAAAAGTAAGATTTTCGAAACCAGGTTGATAATAATTTATAAAACTCATTTTGCAAAAATCCAGATTGATAGTAAAGTTAAGTAAAACTTTACAAATTAGATTTGC
Source organism: Zingiber officinale (assembly GCF_018446385.1). Lineage (NCBI taxonomy): Eukaryota > Viridiplantae > Streptophyta > Magnoliopsida > Zingiberales > Zingiberaceae > Zingiber > Zingiber officinale. Next base: position 2,022,456 of record NC_056004.1, read on the forward strand.
AAAAATAAGTTAGTAAAAACTCATTTTGCAAAATTCAGATTTTCAAAACTAAGTAAAGTCTAATTTATAATATCACAAGTGAAGTCAACTTGTAAGTTATATTCAATTCTCAAAATTAAGGAAAACGATTTTGAAAAACTTAGATTGTGAACCTAAACTTAAGTTTTGAAAAATCTAATTTTCAATAACAAAGCAATTTTCAAAACTAATTTTTGTAAAATTTAACATTCAAATCAAATTTGTCAAAATTAAGTAAAATCAAATTTTCAGAACTAGATTTTCAAATTTCATTTTCAAAACTAAGTTTCTATTTGCTTAACTTAATTTTAAACATTAAGTTTGAAAAATCATAATTTCAAAATTAAGTAAAGTCCAACTTTTAAGAGTAAGTTTGAAAAATCTAATTTTGAAAGCTAAGTTTATAAAATTTGATTTTCAAATTCAAATTTTTTTTTAAAACTAAGTTAAAAAAAACTTATTAAGATCTAAGTCTTTTAAAAATAACTTAGTTTTTATAAGAGTTAGTTTTCAAAAAGAAATTTTTAAGAAAAACATTTTTCAAACACAGATTTAAAATATTTTTAATAAAGGGAAAATAAATATTTAACTAATTCCTTCCCTGAACCTGATATTATTTTAAATAAAGCTTTTGAAAATAAGTGCTAAAAATATTTAAAGTAAGATAATTTTTTTTTTGAGGTAGGATTTTCTAAAGGAATTTTAAAGAGAAATTTTAAAAAAAATCTAAGAAGATAAAAAAAACTTAGGGAAATAATTTTTTAAGTAAATGTAAAAAGATGTGAATCTCCCTTGAATTTGATTTTTTTTTATTACTTTCCCTTAATTTATTTCTCCCCCTAAATTTGATACTCCCTCTGTATTTATTAGGATTAGCAAAGTTTAGAATTAATATTAAAGATATTAAACAATGTTTAAGTTTAATTTTGAATCAATTTAACAGTGATGAATTATGATTTAATTATAGTAAAATTAAGATTTTGATTAATGTTAAAATTAATATTTATTGAGTTAAATTAAGATTAAGTATTAATTAACTGTTTAATCTATGGTCAAATTTAATTTAGATTATAGTTAATTTTTGAAGTTCTTACTTCAATTATTTACTTATTAAGTATTTAATTAAGTTTATAACTTTAAGTTAATAAAATTTTAATTATTTGTTAATAATATAATAAAGGTTTAGATTTTGTTTAACAGATTTTATTGTAATTTGATTTTTTTTTTATTTTAACTTTAAGTTTACTTGAAGTGCTTTTAAAATTAAAATAACTTTTAAACTAATTTTTAAGAAAAAATTATTTTTAAAATTAAAATATTTTATTTTATTTTTTTAAAAGTTAAAAAAAATTAATATAATTTTTAAAATGATTTAAGTGTAATTGTAAATTTTAAATTAACGTAAAATTTTAAGTTTTAAATTTAGATTAAGTTTAACTTTAAAATTTTAATGTTAAGTTTTAATTTAAGTTTAATTTAATTTACCATTACATTTTAACTTTAATTTTAAAGTTTTAATTTGTGTTTTAAATTTAATTTTAAAGTTTTTACTTAACTTAACTATCATAGTTTATTTTTTAAAATTAGGTAAATTAAACAACTTGTTAATTTCAAGTTTTTAAATTACATTTAAGTAACATAGATTAAGAATTAATTTTAATTTAACTTTAAGTTTGGTTTAGTTTAAGTTTAACATAATTTAATTAGTTTAATTTAACTTAATTTAGTAAATTTTCAACTTAATTTTAGTTTTAGTTTTGATTAGTTTAACATAATTTTTTAAGATAGTTCTTAAGTTAAACTAAAAATAAAATTTAAAGGTAATTTTTAAAAGGGCATTTTAAGTTAAAAATAAAATTTTAAGTTTAAATAAGATTTTAATTTAATTAAAGAGACTAAAATAATTTTTAAAAGGATTTTTAAAGTTTTCAAAATTATTTTTAAAAGCATTTTTAAAATAAGTTTTAAAAGAATCTTTAAAGTTTTAAAAATAATTTAAAAGAATTTAAAATAATTTTTAAAGTTTTTTTTTAAAATGATTTTTTAAAGAATTTTTAAAATGTATTTTAAAAGAATTTTTTAAAATAAGTTTTAAATGATTTTTAAAAGAATTTTTAAAATGATTTTTAAAGTTTTTAAAATAATTTTTAAATGATTTTTAAAATAATTTTTAAAATGATTTTTAAAAGTTTTTAAAATAGTTTTTTAAAAGAATTTTTAAAATGATTTTTCAAAGTTTCTTTTTTCAAAAAATAATTATTAAAATGATTTTTAAATGATTTTTAAAAGAATTTTTAAAATGATTTATAAAAGTTTTGAAAAGAATTTTTAAAATAATTTTTTTTAAAATGATTTTAAAAATATTTTTTAAAGTTTTCAAAATTATTTTTAAAATATTTTTTAAAAGTTTTTAAAATAAATTTTTAAAATGATTTTTCAAAGTTTTAAAATAATTTTTAAAAGGAATTTTTAAAATGATTTTAAAATAAATTTTTAAAAGAATTTTTAAAAGTTTTAAAAAGAATTTTTAAAAGTTTTAAAAAGAATTTTTAAAATGATTTTTATAGTTTTTAAAATAATTTTTTAAAAGAATTTTTCAAAGTTTTTAAAATGATTTTTAAAATAATTTTTAAATGATTTTTAAAAGAATGTTTTTTTTAAAAAAATTAAAATGATTTTTAAAAGAATTTTTAAAATAATTCTTAAAGGAATTTTTAAAATAATTTTTAAATGATTTTTTAGAAGATTTTTTTTTTGTAAAAAAAACAATTTTAAAATGGTTTTTAAAGTTTTTTTTTCAAAATAATTTTTAAAAGAATTTTTAAAATTATTTTTTTTTTAATAATATTTAAGTTAAAATAATTTTTAATATGATCTTTAAGTTAAGATAATTTTTAAGTTAAAATAGTTTTTAAGATAATTTTTAAGTTAAAATAATTTTTAAGTTAAGATAATTTTTAAAATAATTTTAAGTTAAAAATATTTTTAAAATAATTTCAAGTTAAAAAGATTTTTAAAATAATTTTAAGTTAAAAATATTTTTAAAATAATTTTAAGTTAAAAAGATTTTAAAATAATTTTTAATTTCGTTTAGTTTAATTTTAATTTAATTAATTTTAATTTTAATTGATTTAATTTAATATAATTTAATTTAATTTTAATTTTAATCTTTAGTCATCTCACCTAATTTAAGTTTTCAATCAGGGAATCTTATAATTTTGTGAGAAGAATTTGATTCAATTTTAGGGTTTAATTTAACATTGTTTTAGATTCAGGTTTAGCTTTGGGTTCAACAAATAGACATTCTTCGGATAAATTTCTGGGCTATGGTGAGTCACCTGGACATCATTAGAGTAACCAAACCTTCGAGGTTTTCCAAGTAGTCCTATCCACTGAACTTAATACAAAATCTTGATCTAACTGGTTAGGATCCGTAAGGGGTAGCTTCGGCTAGTTCCACTTAGCCAAATGCACCAGGTCGAAGTCATATCTTCCTGGACATGCATAGACTAAGCTTCCCTAACGTACTATCATCCAAAACTTCACCAGTACTGTAGGTCAAGTTAAACCTTGTCCCCTTTTACTCTAATCCTAATTACCCTGCCGGGTAGGTTTATGTTTGGTTACCCTGTCGGGTAGGTTAGTTTTGGTTACCCTGCCGAGTAGATTATTTTTGGAGGTGTCAGTTATTCTGGAGCCTCCCCTAAATTATTGATTTTCCTTTTTAAGATTTCTTGTATAATTTAGTTTGGTTAAAATTTAATGTTTAATTTGTAATTTAGATTTAAGTTTTTAATTTTGAATTTATTAAATTGGTCAAATTATCTTTCTTTAAGAGAGTGTATTTAATATTTGAATTTTCTTTTAATTTTATTAAGTTAATTGAATTATTTTTATTTAATAGATTAGTGTTAATGTTTAAGTTTTTATTAATTTTTAAATTTGAATTAATTAAAGTGTTTGAATTATATTTCCTTAAAGTGTTTGTCAGATTATCTTTGTTTAATATGTTATCTTTAATATTTAATTTTAATTTTAATTTTGTTAAATTTAGTTTTGATTTTATCAAAGTGTTTGATTTTATCGTTATATTTTCTTTATCTTTTGAGTTGATATAATTACTGGAATTTATTAGATTATTCTTATCATTAAAATTTAATTTTTTGTTAATTAAATTATCTTGGATTTGGATAGGATTTTCTAGATTAATATTGTCTAGATTATTAAATAATTTATTAATTTTATCTAGATCAATATTGACCTTGTCAACTCTATCATTTGAGTTTTCAGATTTGTTTAGGTTTAAGTTTGAATTTTTAGGTTTATTAATTATTTTCAGATTTTTTGAATTTTCTAAATTAATTAGATTTGTTTTATCAGATAATATCCTAGGGGTATTTTTGTAATTATTATCAACTACATTATTTTCACATATATTTTCAGAAATAACCAAATTAATGCTCATATTTTTTAAACTACTATTAGCAGGGGTATTTTTGATAAATATCACTAACCTTAAGCGCAACCCCTAATTCAGTGGGCTTCTCCGTTGGATTTGACTCGAGTCTATATTCGATTTTAACATGATCCTCTAGTTCCATCGGCGTCTCGTGAAGCTTGATCAACTGGGTCCAAAGCTCATATGCATTCTTGTACTTTTCTAGTTTGCATAAAATATTGTTAGCTAAAACATTACAAATAAGTTTATTTACATTTTCGTTCAATTCTGAGTCCTGAGAAGGTTTTCTCAATATTAGCACATTATCGAAATATAAGTTTCCTAAGAAATATTTCATTCTTCGCCTCCAGTAGTTGAAATCTTCTTCAACATATGGTGGTGTCTTGTGGGGGTTCTGTCCTTCTTGAAAAGACATTGGTTTTGCACACAAGGAAACAGAGAAAAAGTCCCAAGACTTGGTCTTGGATTAGCAGTGCTGAAAAAAATAGTATTTCACTACTTTCAAAAAAAAAAAAAATATTAATAAAAAAATTTTATTTCAAAATTTTGAAAATGTAATATTTTGTCAATACTAAGCAATGGCGAAAAGATGACGATGTATTTTTCAAAAATAATTTTGGAGTGAAAAAAAAGGCGTAAGGTTTTATTTTAAAGACAAACGATATATACTTTTTTTAAAAAAAAAGACCCCCATTTGCTTGATTGGTGGTTGCACCAAATCAGAGCGGTACTTGCTCTGATACCATTTGTTGGATCGTGACGCACGTGAGAGGGTGGGGGTGAATCACGTGGTTTTGAAAAACACTTCTTTTCGATTTTTAAAATACGAGTGTACGCAGCGGAAAGTAAATACGAAAAGCAACACCAAAAATAACACAGGCAGTTTTTATTTGGTTCGGAGCCTTCGGTGACTCCTACTTCAAGGCCCAGGTCCCGCGGACCTATCGATGGACAATCCACTAAAAACCTCTTCCGGTACCCCCGGAAGAGAGAATTGAGTACAATAAGAATGAAGCCAAGTGCAACACACTGCACTTGCCTTTTATAATAATTAAGTATAATAAAGGAAATTTTACCAACACTTTTAAGGATCAAAAGATGAAGAACTTCGTGTTGATGTCTGTCTGCCGGGCACGATCGAAACTCCTCGGAGCAGTCGTCGAGCGCAGCAACTTCGTAGCAGGAGCCAAGAGCAGTCGGAAAGTCGTGTGGATACGTTGAAGCACGTATGAGGGTTCTATATTTGAAGCTTGCTCAACCCCTCCTTTTATAGCCCTTTGGAGGAGTCTCCAGAGCTTATCATATCCCAAAAATTCGGATCAGATGAGGAGAGTTCGAATCTGGCTGATCCCAGGCGCGTCCAACTACTTATTTGACACAATAATCTTCCGAGGGCCATAACTTTTGACTCCGAACTCAGAATCAAGCTTTGTCAGTTGCTACACGTGCAGAATTCGAAGATCTACATTGTATCTACAACATAGAGTTATAAAAATATATGCATAAATAGTTTATATAGATTTATGATTTAGGTCCTGTCTTCCTGAGACAAGAACTTAGTCAGGATCTCAATTTAGGGATCCAAAATAGACCTAAGCTGGACCGATGCTTACTGTCCCTTAACTGGGATGCGTCCTTATAGTCACTCTCCTCCAGTGACTTACCTTTACTTACCTCTTGCCAGACATCTGGTCAGCCCGTCGACCTGTCTGGACTTCATGCCAGCTATCCAGTCAGCCCGTCGACCTAGCTGGACTTCGTGCCAAATGTCCGGCCAGCCCGTCGACCCATTTGGACTTCATGCTAGCTCTCCGGTCAGCCCGTCGACCTAGATGGACTTTGTACCAGACATCCGGTCAGTCCGTCGACCTGTCTGGACTTCTCCTGCACACTCGATCAGAGTGTTAAATCAACAACACAACTAACTTAACCTAATTTGTCATTTATCAAAACCTGAGTTAGACCATTAGCGCTAACCGCACCAACAGGGTGTTCTTTCATTCCTCCTCCACTTTCGCTCCTCCTCTCTCGACGACCAGGGCCGCTCCTTCTTCCTCTCTGCGTCGCGCACACGAAGAAGGACTTCTAACCCTAAGTACTTTCTTCCCTCTTTTCTCCATTTTTCTTTGATTCATGTTCCTATACTTGGATTGCTAATCTACATGTGTCTTGTGTTTTTTTTTTGTGTGTGTTGCATTGCATTTCACTCATGCATTGCATTGTCTGCCCTGTCCTTGCATTTTACTATATTTTCTATTGCAATGCCAATTCTCGTGCCATTGCTTGTTCCTTTTTCATTGGTTACCCTTAGGAAGAAATAGAAGGTCCGCGAGTCGGGTGAGGGTTCCTCTCGGCCTCTCCCTCCCACTGATCAGTGTTTCCCTAACACTGCTATACAGCAAGCCTTTAGCAAGCACACGTTTAAGCTTATAACCCCTAGATATGTTGATCTTCAATTTTACAAGGACTCTTGCTTTGAAATCTATTCCCTCTTCAAGCACTATAAACTTGAGTCAATTTTCTCTTGTGAGAGGAGTATAAATGTAAGCCTTGTATCTGAATTCTATAACAACTTGCACACTTCTGATGGTGTCCACTATCGCACTTGCGTTGCAAAGCGAAGTTTGGACTTTTCCTGTGCGATCCTTCAGTCCTTTCTAGGGTGTCTACCATCTGAAAATGATTTTGTCTTCTATCCCACACTTCCTGATGAGTTACCTCCACCCTTTGAGCATATCAGTATTGCATTTATGCATCAAACCCTTTTTGGTCGTCCTCGTCCGGACGGGCCAAATACACAGATCACTTCTTTCTCTTCTCTTGAGTTATCGGCTGAGAACACCACCCTATTTAAAGTGATCATTAACTGTGTCTTTCCCATTGTCTCTTGCGCCTTGGCCGCTCTTCGACCCTCTCACATGTTTGCATTATATGCCATACGACATTCCCTTGATCAACATTATTCTGAACATATTTCATTGCATTATTCATTTTACTCAGCCGGTGCAGCAGACGATTCACATGTCCTTCGAACATCTTATCACTGACTGGCTGGAGTTCATGGAGGTAGATGTCTCTCGGGGGTGGCTGGAGCCCATGACCGTTGCCTACTATCGGATTTCCTCACGCTCTTTCACGAAGACGGGATTAGCGGTTGGTCCAGCGGGAGTCCGATGGCGCGATGGGCGTGCTCTTGGTGAGGGATCCAGGGCTCGCCAAAGGGGAGCCGCACAGACGCTAGTTCCTGTTGGGGCCGATGCTGAGGAGGATATTGCGGAGCCTGATTCTCCGGCATTCAAGGAGTCTGTGGATACTCGCCTTGAGGAGTTGCATATGGAGATGACTACTCTGACCACCAAGGTTGACACGATGCAGGCGACTTTGGATACTTTGGTGGATTTGGTGAGCTCTTGGGTGACGAGTCACCCGTCTCCGTCTGTTCCTCCTGCTGCGGTTGTTCCTGCTCCTCCGAACGGTGATATTGTTGCGTATGCTGATGCTCCTGCTCCTGCTACTACATCTGCCCCTCCTTCTGATCCTATCGACGTTTCTGATCCTGCTCCTACTCCTCCGGGAGATGATACTATTGAGTTCTTTGTATCTCTATGACATGTGATCTTGTACGTTATATGGATGTTTGTTGTGAAGTCATTTTGTGAACTTCATTTTATTTTGGATGTATCATATGCTATTTCTCTCTATTATCTTTCATTTTTCGAATCCAGATTGTTATCTTATGTTGATATTTGTGTGATTTAGGGGGAGTATTCCTCAGGTTTATCGTGTTTGTTTAGTGCACCAATTAAGGGGGAGCTTTTGTTTTGATATTTGACAAAGGGGGAGAAGTAGTTGAAGTTTATGCTTAATTATGAAGGAGATTCATGCTTAGTCATATATGAATTTGCTATTATTGCTTATGATTAAGAAAGATGAATTTTATGCGTAGTTAACAACAATATAGTCATTTACTGCTGTTAGCTCATGCCTATTGCTATTTATTGCTTATCATCTTATTATTATGGTGTGTTGAAAATTAGCCTAAACTCAAATAGATTGTCAAACATAAAAAAGGGGGAGATTGTTGGTGCAATCATGCCCTGGATGTTTTCAATGTGTTGACAACTATTTAAGTTTAGGTTAATACGTTTAGATCTAACGTGTGCTGTAAGTTTTGCAGGAAGAAGTCCAAGAAGGTCGAGTACCGGAGTCTTGGCAGGAAAAGTCCTTGCAGGTCAGAAGACCGGGTGTAAGGCAAGAGAAGTCCAAGAAGGTCGAGGACCGGAGTCTTGGCAAGAAAGTCCAGAGATACATTCATCTGGCATGAGGTATTAGTTGGGAAACCAGCAAGCAATCGATTGGTAAATCGATTGAGGCGCATAACTGTGGAACAGAATACTGCTGAATCGATCAGTCGATTGATTGGAGGAAACCAATCGATCGGCCGATCGATTGATAGCCTCTGCGCGAGAGCACAGAAAGAACTTGGATCGATCCGCCGATCGATTAGAGGAATCCAATCGAGCGGGCGATCGATTCACATGCTCTCTGCGCAAGAACACAGTGCGAACCTGGATTGATCAGCCGATTGATTGGAGATAACCAATCGATCGGTCGATCGATTCACAAAATTTCTGCACAAAGGAGCAGTGCGATTTTGAATCGATTAGCCGATGGATTGAAGGTAACCAATCGATCGGCCGATCGATTGAATCCACTTTTGTACCTAAGAATTATGCGGCTGAATCGATCCAGTGCTGGCCCAATCGATCGTGACGGCGCTCAATGACTATATTTGAATCGATTGGAGATGTGCTCAATCGATCGACGGTGATGATCATGTGAGAAACAACTATTTTTGAAGACAAATAAAAAGGGGAGATGCACTGTAGCAAAAAACTCTCTCGAATACTCATTGTGCTAAGAAAAGATAGAGTTCTCCAAGTGATTTCCAAGCGAAAATTTTGAGTCTCTTCCTCCTAAGCCTAGATCTCATCTTGTAAGAGGAAGAGGCTACCTTGTAAAGGTTTCTCCATCTTTGTTTGTGATAACGAGAAGGAGAAGTTCATATTGAAGCTTGATCGTGTGGGTGTGTGCCTTGGATTAGTCACCTCAAGGAGGTGGAGAGCAAGTAAACCAAGGAGTTAGCATTGTTTTCTTATTTTTCTTGTCTTTCATTTTTCTCTATTTTCTTTCGCTAACAAGTTGTAGGTAAAAATCGAAGAAAGGCTATTCACCCCCTCTAGCCAAACGCAAAGGTCCTATCAGCGGTGTCGTTGAAGAGGGAAGGTGTTGCAGCGAGAGAGGGCAGGGCGCGGTGAGGGAGGGTTGGTGAGGCCGCGATAAAGAACTTCGACGCCGCGGTGAGGGTCGACGGCGAGGAGAGCAACAAGGAGGGTGCGGCGTAAGAAATATAGATTTTAAGGGAAAAAATTTGACGCAGATATTTTTTTAAAAAAAATCATATAATGACGGGGATATTCCACATAAGCGGTCCGTATGATTCCATAATAAGAGATCCGTAGGCTAACATATATATATATATATATATATATATATATATATATATATATATATATATATATATATATATATATATATATATATATATATATATATATCGCAAATGTGATTAAGAAATAAAGAGTATAATACCTTATATAGTTAATTATAAGAAAAAAACCTAAATCCTAAATTGAAAAGATGAAAGAGTAAAGAACTAAATTGCCCTCAAGGCTATAAACAAATAATTCTAATAAATTATATAATCTAACATTCCCTCAAACTCACGATGCTACAACTAGAAGCATTGAGAGTTTGTTAAACAAAAACCGGAAGCGTGAAGCGGAATGAGCCTTAGTAAACATATCAACTATATGTAGTGAGGAAGGAACAAAAGGTAATGTGATAGTACTAAGTTGTAGATGATGACGAGTGAAATGACAATCAATTTCAATATGCTTCATTCTCTCATGAAAAACTATATTACGTGCAATCTGAATGACACTCTGATTATCACAATGAAGAGCAGTAGGTTTTTGAAGAAAAACTCCCATATCTAGAAGCAACCAACGTAGCCAAATCTCACAAGTGGTGGTAGCCATGGCACGATACTCAACTTCTGTGGAAAATCTGGAAATAATATCTTGCTTCTTACTTTTACAAGAGATAAGAGTCCAAGAAAAATATAGAAGCCAGTGGTCGACTTACGATCCATAAGGTCACCCGCCCAATTAGTATCAGAGTATCCACAAAGCTCTAATGAGGAAGTAGAAGGGAATAAGAGATTTTGAAAATGAGTTTCCCAAAGATACTGAAGAATGCAAAGAACATCAACCTAATGAACTGTGGTTGGTGCAATGTGTTGGTGCAATATTCCCTAGGTCAAGGTTGACCTATTTGACTGAGCTTGAATTGGGTCAAGCTCGAGTCTTGATGTTTGGATTTCGATGTTTGACAATACATGAATGTTGGTTAGTCCTAGGAAGACCGTACCGGTTCCTCTGTACAAAAATTTTGTACAAGGTCTAAACCTTTCCTAGCTACCATGTGTTCTTTTAAATTAAACTTGTATCGCCTGCGGAACTTAACACGTTTGATACTAAGTTTAACTTATATGTTCCTTTAGGTTTAGATTTGGATCTCCTGCGGAACTTAACACAATCGATCCAAATCCACTCATGTTATTAATTCCATTAAATATTAATTTCCAAAATTGGCTTCCAGGACTGCATGACGAGGCACATGGCCTTCTTGGATATGAGAGCAACCACCACCGCCTAGACAAAGCCTTTTAAGGAAAGCTAATATTTAATTTCCTTAAATAACTCTAGGTTAACCAAAAAGAACAATCGAAGCACAAGTTCGAAAAATAAAACAAAAGAACACGATTCGAAACATAAATTCGAAACCTAGAATATCTAGCCTCTTGTGTTTGGAATTCTTACAAAGAAATAAACAAGTATGATGCGGAAAATAAATACTAGTAATACCTTTCTTTGTAAACTTTAACGACCTCTTGATCTTCTACCGTATTCCTCTTCTAACCTCGGACGTTGTGTGGGCAACGATCTTCCGAGATGAGAACCACCAAGCACCTTCTTCTTCTTTGCAAGGTTCGGCCACCACAAGACTCCAAGAGAGGATGAAATTCAGCCACCACCACCAAACTCCAAGGGATGCAAGAACAAAGCCTCCTTTCTCTCCTTTTTCTCCAAGCTAGATCCGACCACTACAAGGACTCCAAGAGAACAAGATAGTTCGACCATAAGAAGGAGAAGAGAGAAGAGGAAGAGGCCGGCCACCACACCAAGGAAGAGAGGAAGGAAAAGAATAATAGAGTCGTCCCCTTGAAGGCACCTCTACCTCCTCTTTTATATTCCTTGGTCTTAGCAAATAAGAAAATTTAATTAAAAACTTCCTTAATTCTTTTGCCATGAAAAAAAAAATTAATTTATTAAAAATTAATTTCCTTATTTCAATAATATTGGTCGGCCACTTATTTCCCCAAAACAAGGAGAGTTTTAATTAAACAAGAATTAAAACTTCCTAATTTATTTTCAGATATTTATAAAATTTCTCCAATAATTTTATCCCTTCGTGATTGGTTAGTAAAAGAAAATTTTATAAATTAAAATCTTTCTTTTAAACATATGGATAAATTTCAAAAAGGAAAGTTATCTCTAAAAATTAAAATCTCCCTAAAATCTACAAATAAGGAAAGATATCAAATCTTTTCTTAATCTTTTGTAGAAATTAATAAAAGAGAATATTTATTTTTTAAACTTTCTTTTAATTCATGAACATGGTTAAAAAGGAAAGTTTTCTCAAAATTAAAATTTCCTTTCAATCTACAAATAAGGAAAGATTTCAAATCTTTTCTTAATCTTTTGTAGAAAGCTATAAAAGGAAAGATTTAAATTTTAAACTCTCTTTTAAAACCATGATATCCACATAAGAAATAATTTTAATTAAAAATAAATTCCCTTTTAATATGGCCGGCCAATCAAGCTTGGGCTCCAAGCTATGGTCGGCCAATTAACTTGGCTCAACCCTTGGGTCTTGGCTGGCCCTAGCTTGGGTTCCAAGCTAGCTTGGCCGACCACCAAAAGTGGGTAAGAATGTGGGTATATGGTGGGTATAAATCTCTATATACAAGAGGCTACGATAGAGACCGAGAGGAGGAATTGGTTTTGGTCTCCCGATGAAATTAAGCTCCCCGTGTTCGCCCCGAACGCACAACTTAACTTCATCAATAATAATTCATACCACTAAAGAATTATTATTGAACTACCGCACTAATCCCAAATTACATTTTTGGGCTCCTTCTTATTATGAGTGTGATCCTGTCCGAACCAGGAGCCAACGGACACTAGGCACGTGGCACTCCCTGCTGAATCCTCGAGCGCTCCGGCGAACCTGCAGCAAAACCGAGCCGGGAGGGGTGTCCCGGCGACGGCCCTCCAACGCTCAAGTCAGGCGAGGAATAGCAAAAAAGTGGCTTTTAAGTAGGAGACCCTCGTACCTCCGATGAAGAAATGGAGGCCTTATATAGACCTCTCGAAGAAGCTTAGGCGCACCAGTCAAAGCAACCACCTGCCTTCGACCATGCCCAGGTATGGGTCTGTCAGAAGGGCCATGCCCAGATATGGATCTGTCAGGAAGACGTCCATGAGGCCATACTACTACTGTAGCAACCTTCCCCTGATGTGACGGCAAGATCCTCCATCGTGTGATCTTGTGTACGGCCTAATCATCAGACATGCTTCTGCTGACATCCCATAACCCGTGCCGAGCGCATAGGCCGCTCGGCCACCTTTGTACCCTCGCCTCTATCCTGGCCGAACGGACCACCCGATCGGCCCTTCGGTCCCAGCCGAGCGGACTTCCGCTCGGCCCTTCGATCTTCCTGCCTTGGCGTCGGAAACCCAAGCCCATGGATGGGTTATCTATAGCTCCGCTCGGACCATTATTCGCTGGGCCAGCCCTCCATCCTTCCTTAGGCTGGGACCCTTCAGAGGGTGGGCCCTCCCTTCTTACCGCCGGATCACTTGCCTTCCCTTCAAGTCTAGTCGAAGGAGGCAGTGAGTCCGACTGACTGGACTATGTGTCCGAGCGGGCGTTCGTCGCCTTTCCGTTGCTTATAATATTCGTGGGGCCGTTCGGCCCTTCCTCCAAATTCAGCCGCTCGGCTCTTCGTTATGGTGGTCTTGTCGCTCAACAGGAATGTTTGCTTGTCTAAATCTTCTTGAAAATCACACAAATCCTCTCCATTAAGTCGAAGCATGCGCAGTATGGGCGCATTAATTGCGCTTGGTGACAGAGCGCCACGTGTCGACCATTGTGTGACGGCGGCGTCACTTACGATGGGACGCCTCCGTTTAAAATGGACGACCCGATGGCGTCTTTGTTTCCCGTGACCTGGATCGGACGGTGGAGGCCCATCGACTTCGGCCGTATAAAGCCTTAGCCCTCCTCCGCCTACGCATCTTTGCCCGTGCTTTGCCCCCCTGCCTCTTCTGTTGCTGCGGCCTCCGGCGATCCAGCTCCTGTTCTTCGGCAGCTACCATCTCACCGGCGATCTTCTCCGCCCATCCCCTTCTTAGTGAGCCTTCTTTCCTCGCTTACCAGGTCTTTCCTAACCGTTTTACCTCTCTTTCGTTGCTATCCTTTTGTCTCTTCGAGATGGCGAGCTCTTCTGACCCCTCTACCCATGTTCACGGTCCATGGTATATGAGTATGGAGAGTCGGTTTGACGAAGAGGGCGCTCGGCGTCTGGTTCGGACGTACGGGATCCCAGATGACCATGAAATAATTATAGCCGGCCCAGCCGATCGGCCCCATGACCCGCCGACCGGCACCATTTGTTTCTTTCTGGACCAATTCCAGGGCGGCCTTAGGTTTCCCACCCATCGATTTATTTTGGAAGTTTGTAACTATTTTCGTATCCCGCTCGGCCAACTTGTGCCGAATTCCTTTAGGCTGCTGAGCGGGGTGGTCGTCCTCTTCAAGCTGCATAGTATCCCCCTTGACCCCAAAATATTCCACTTCTTCTTCTACCCCAAACAATCCGAGCCGGGCACTTTTATCTTCCAAAGTAAAATAGGCTTTAGATTTTTTGACAATATGCCGACCTCCAACAAACACTGGAATGAGTTTTTCTTCTATATCCGACTTCCCGAGTGGCCAGCATTCCGAACCAAATGGCAGACCGCTGTGCCGCCTCAGCCGGAGCTAGGCAAGTTCAGAAGCAATCCAGCTTATCTCCATGTGGCGAACTGGTTGTCCGGTCAGCGATACAAGATCGACCAGTTGCTGCTCAAGGGGGTGTTGTATATTTTCGGATTGTCTCCCGTTCGGGCAAATCTACCCTTCCGCATGAGTAAGGATTCTTTACTTTCTTACTCTTTTTTGTCTAACTGATTTTAATTTCTTTTACTGCAGCTGAAGTCATGTGGCGCTCCAAGGCTACAGCTAATTTGAAATTAAAGTCCGTGGAGATTGAAGCGGCCACCAAGAAAGAGCTCGCCGAGCGGGGTCTTATCCCCAGCCGCCCGGCAGATGCAGGAGAGGGGGGAGCGCAGTCCGCCCCTGAAGCAGAAGCTGCCCCATCCGCTTCAACGGAGGTTGAGGCGGATCCTGTTTCCTCAGCCCCCGCCGAGCTAGGCGTTCCCCAGGTCGGGGATCCCCCATTGGATGTTCGGCGGAAACGTCGAAGAGACTCCAGCCGTCCGCCGACCCAAGAGGCGGAAACACAGGCGCCAATCGACGTAACTTCGCCGGATCGCACGCCATCACAGATCGGGACCCCTGTGGTTTCTCCCACCGCACAGTCCTCCGGCTCTCCTCCCCGAACTCGCCGCCGCTTACATCGGTTGGGCGAAACTTCCACCATAGGGGTCTTTGTTTTATAATCAACAAGTCACACTATAAGTAACATCATTTCCCAACTTATCGGGCTTATTGATTTATCGAACTAAATCTCACCCATTGATAAATTAAAGAAATGAATATCAAATATATGTGCTTATTATTATATTAGGATTAAGAGCACACACTTCCATAATAACTGAGGTCTTTGTTCCTTTATAAAGTCAGTATAAAAGGAAATGACCTCTAATGGTCCTACTCAATACACTCTAAGTGTACTAGTGTAATTATATAATTAAGATAAACTAATACCTAATTATACTACGACCTTCCAATGGTTTGTTCCTTTACAGCTTGGTCGTGAGCTACTGTTTATAATTTATAAGGTACTGATAACATGATCCTCTATGTGTGACTCCACACACCATGTTATCTACAATATAAATTAATTGAACAACTACATTTATCATAAATGTAGACATTTGACCAATGTGATTCTTATTTCTAGATAAATGTTTATACCAAAAGCTAGGCTTTTAGTGTAACGACCCACCTTCTACAGGCTAAGCTGTAAGGCCGGATCGTCACATTATGCTGTTGCTAACTATTCTTAAGGTGCGGAAAACTGATCTGATTTAAGATTTACTAAACCCATGCCAATTAATACTAAATCTGAACTGATGCTTAAAGATACCTTTTTACATGTTGTACCTTTTTCTCCAAAGAGAAGATCTAGCCTTCACATGTGATTAAGGACTGAGCTTAAGTGTTTCCAGCTGAAACAGGCATTTCAATCGATCGGCTGATCGATTGTGATGTTCGGATCGATTCACTGATCGATCCAGCATGCTACTGTATACGAAAACTTTGATTGGATCGATCGGTTGATCGATCCATTAATCGATTCAGCTCGCTACTGTGCACGGGGTAAATTCTGGATCGATCGGCTGATCGATCCAGGCTTGCTAATCGATCTAGGGATAGATTCCAAGGCTCTCTGTTCGCGAGGCTAATTCCCCGATCGATCTAGTGATCGATTCCAGAGCTTACTGTTCGTGAAGTCAAGCTCCCCAATCGATCGGCTGATCGATTGGGGGCCTCCAATCGATCGGCTGATCGATTGGGGTTTCTGATTTTGCAGCTGAGTTCTGATTTCAGCACTGTTTCGTGCCCAAATCACATATACAAGTTCTAAAATGGCTGGGAAACATTCTAACATCAAATATTTAGTATTCTAAGCTTGGCCTAGTGTGTAGTTCACTAGTTCATGGCATTTAAACATACTTAAGTGCGGAACAAATAAAATGCTAAGGAGTTCTAATGCTTAAAACAAAACTTGCTAGATCCCTAAGATCTTTATTCCAAGTTCCACCCACACACATCTTCATCGCATTGACCCCCAGCTTCCGCTAGTCCATCTTTCCTTTACATTTATCTGCAGTATAAGGAAAAGAGTATCTGTAAGCTTTCGTTTAGTAAGAAACCATCTACCTCACAAAACATGCAAACGATGCATTTTATGATTTTAAAACATGCTATTTGAAAAAAATATGCTGAACCTTGCTAAACATGGATTCTAAAACATGGCATAATCTCATACAATACATGGCAATCATAGCTAAGCATAAAACTATCATGTGGATTCATAAGACTAAACTGAAATAAAAGTTGAACTACACTACTGCTAACTGATGCTAAGCTGCTCTGTATTTTCATAACGATTTGGTGAAGTTTTAAAAATTATTTATCATAAATAGATGAAAATACATAATCATGCTGCTGATGGGCCCGACAACTGTACTTGCTGTGCGCGCATCCCTAACTAAACCCGGGGTTACAAATTCTGAATCTAGTAGGGTCTACTAGGTTATCTGAACCTAGAGACGACTATGGGAGCCCAACTCAATGGACATCTAGTCCAGTACAGTGCCACTGCTGAAAATAAAATACTGGTTATAGCTAAATTTTTCTTATCTTGCTATTTCTAGGTTATCTGAACCTAGAGCTAGGTTGTCTGAACCTAGAGGCGACTGTGGGAGTCCACCCATTGGACCGTAGTCCCATATAAGCTGTAATAAAACTGCATGTACTGAATAAATGCTTCTATTGCATTTAGCTAAGCTATTAAAAATGCCTGTGGTAGCATTTAACTGAGCTACACATTTTATCAAACATATGGTGTGCACTAATTCACACCATACATACTAAAATTCTGCATATGACTAAACTAATGCGTAAAACCTCGAAAAGAGCTACTTATACAGCAGGTGAGGAGTTTCTTACCTCCTGCGCTAGTTTTTCTTACAATCCAATCGCTAGGTTTTCCGGTGGAGACGATTCCCTCGACGATCCTCTTGCGTCTACGTGCTCTTCTCGCGGAGAGGAACGCCCTCGTGTCGAAGTCGTTGCCGGAAGGTGCCCTTACGTCTCTAGGAGTGAAACCCTAGGTCTCTCGGGGCCTTGGTGTGCCGTGAGGTGAGGAAGAGGAGGGGGCGGCGTGATTAGGTTGAGGGGAGGAAAAGTCACGATCCAAAATAACTCCTCACTTAATTATTTTCCCTATTTATATTAAGTGGTTAACTCGCCCAACTTAAGTATAAATATAATTGATTCCCTCTTCTTTCAGCACGGCCCTGCTGGGTTCACTTGGTTACTAGAGTTCACCATAAGTCGTAGGACCCAATAGGTCTCGGGTTCTATTCCCGCGTAGGCTATTTTACGATTCTATTTATTTTTGCTCCTTCCGCTATTCTAAAAAATTCTGTTAAAATATCCTAAAATTCCAGAAAAAATCATAGAATATTTCTACAATTGATTTGAGAATTTTTGGGCATTACATTTAGTATACATCCTAACAATGGAGACAAGACATGGAGATTGTAGGTGCAATTGTTCATGTGGTGTGATTGTGAAGAAGAGTCAAGTAGGTCAAGGTTGACTAGAAAATCCTGGTGAGTGAAGCCAGGTGAAAGTCCTAACTGGGAGGTTAGGCAGACTGGAAAGTCCTGGTGAGTGAAGCCAGGCAGATGAGAAGTCCTAGTGAGTGAAGCTAGGCAGTATGGAAAATCCTGGTGAGTGAAGCCAGGTGAAAGTCTTAGTGAGTGAAGCTAGGCAATATGGGAAATCCTGGTGAGTGAAGCCAGGTGAAAGACCTAGTGAGTGAAGCTAGGCAGAAGAAAGTCCTGGTGAGTGAAGCCAGGCAGTCGGAAGTCCTGGTGAGTGAAGCCAGGCAATTGGGAAAGACCTAGTGAGTGAAGCTAGGCAGTTGGAAGTCCTGGTGAGTGAAACCAGGTACAGGAAATCCAGATGGATCAAGGTTGATTAGACATCTGGTGTTGGAAAGCCCAAGTAGGTCAAATGGATTGACCGGATACTTGGCACGGGAAATCCAGGTGGATCAAGGTTGATCGGACACCTGGTGGAGATAAGTCTAAGTGGGTCAAGGATGACTGGACACTTGGAACGAGGAGAAAAGTCCAAGTGGGTCAAAGGAATTGACTGGACACTTGGTGAGGGAGTCCTAGCAGGTCAAGAGTAACCGGATGCTAGGCATGATGTACCAACAGGTCATAGGTGACCGGATGTTGGGGGCTTTGGACATGATTTTGGGAAAAATTAATGATCTGGATCGATCAGCCGATCGATTGGCTCATGCTCAATCGATCAGCCGATCGATCGGGTGAGTCTTCGCGACAAGCCTCCTCCTAATCTATCAGTGGATCGATTGGAGAGAAGCATCGCGCGAACAGAACAGCTCTGGATCGATCGGTCGATCGATCCAGAGCCCCCAATCGATTAGTGGATCGATTGGGAGCTGCTAATTCGCGCGATAAGCCCTGGATCGATCGGCCGATCGATCCAGGCAATTTCTGAGAGCACATAGGCGCTCTGGATCGATCGACCGATCGATCCAAAGCCTCCCCGATCGATTGGGAGCAATCTAATCGATCAGGATTTTACTGTTGGCGCAGGATATAGCTGTTAGCGAGCGTTTCTCTCTGGAGCACTTCGAGAACTTCCACAGCTTTCTTCTCCAGCGAGCACAGCATCTCCACAACATCTCTTTGAGGTTCAGATCGCCAGCTCTTGAAGGATCTTGGAGAGATATCCAAGTCAAGAGGCGAGAACACAACAAGAAGAAAAGCTTGGGTTAGGGTTTTCATTGCTTATCTTGTAAGATATTTCTTGTATCTGTTTTCCCTTTGCTTTCTTCTTGTATTGAGAGATTGTAGGGCTTCTCCGCCTTTGGTAGTTACCCTAAAGGAGTGTTATTCATAGTGGAGGGTGTGTGAGTGCGTGGATCCTTGGATTATTCACCTCTTATGAGGTGGATACCAAGTAAATCCTTTTTGTTAGCGTTGTTTGTTTTGTTTCTTGTATTTCCGCTGCATATATTTCGAAGAAACAAGCAACGAAGAGCACGACGAGCGCACCGAGCTATTCACCCCCCCTCTAGCTACATAATCGATCCCAACAAGTGGTATCAGAGCAAGGTTGCTCTTCACCGGAATCATCGCCGGAAAGGGAAAAGAGCTAGAGGGTGAAGAAGTTGAAGCAAATTCTATCAAGTCAAAGACTTCATCATCAAGCTCAACTTCAAATGGAATTCCAAGATGGTCTTGGATTTGACACAAGGGTGCCTCCACCATTCACAATGATGAGCTTCGATCTTTGGAGATCAAGGATCGAGAATTTCTTAATGGTGGAGATAGAGCAATGGTTTGCTCTAATGGAAGGCTTCGAAGCTCCAAATAATTCAAGGGGCAAAGTACTCAAGAGGAGCAAGTGGAGCCAAGAACAAATCCAAAGATGTGAGGCCAATGACAAAGTGACCAAGCTTTTGGTCAATTTATTGCCAAGCAACATCTTGGAGCAAATTGGAGATTTTGAAGATGCCAAAGAGCTATGGAGCAAATTGGCAAAGATTCATGAGATCCCCTCCACTGTACCAAGCCAAGAAAAATCCAAAGAGGGTGACTCATTGGAGCAAGATCAAGAGGAAGAGGACTCCGAGGTTGAGAGATGCTCAACTTCCGAAGAAGAAGTTCAAGAAGCTTCATCTTCAAAGGAATGCAATGAAGAGGACAAAGAGGGAGCATACTCTTTGTTCCATATACAAGATGAAGATGAAGAAGCCTTCACCTCTAGGATTGAGGGGGAGCAACCTTTGGTGACGCTGGATCAAAAAGAAGGAGAAGCTTCTACATCCGGGTCAAATGGAGAAGAAGATGATGTATCCTCCAAAAATAAAAAAACATCAAATGGAGGATCATGTGTCATCCCTACACATGAAGGTATAACTAATTCAATTAAAAATAAAAATCATATTGTATGTTTTGAGTGTAGGGAACATGGACACTACAAGACCAAGTGCCCCAAATTGGCCAAGAAGAAGGGCCAAGTGGCACTAAAGGGCAAAGAGAAGCCCAAGGAGACTGCTCCCGGAATAAAGAAGAATAAGAAGCACATTGTGTGCTTTTCTTGCAATCAAAAGGGACATTACCGGAGCCAATGTCCCAAGGGGAAGAAAGCGGTCAAGGCTCATGGAGGAAGCACAACTCAAGGGGGAGCCTCCAAGGTAAAAAAAAAAAGGTATCATTTATTGAGCCTATCCCCTTAAATAATGGTAAAAAACATGCTAGTACTAATTTTTATCATTTTAATGCTATTTACCATAAGAATAGAAAGCATGAGAGCTTTAAGGAAAAACATGTGGCTCTACATGCTAAAACTACCACACCTAGGTTTAGGAAGGTAGATAAAAAGTTAGGCAAGAATTTTAAAGATTTTAGCTACAAGTCTAAAAATAAAATTGCTCATGGATTTAATGAAAAACCTAAAGCTAAGGATTTAATGATAGAAAATCAAGTCTTGAGGTCAAGGCTTGATAAAATGGAGAAGACCCTAAAAATGATGGAAAATATCCTTAAAGGGCAAGATGAGCATAACCTAAGTCTAGGAGTACAACAATAGTCATCCAACGGCCATAGAGGTTTGAGATACAAACCTAAGGCTAAGAAGGATGTAATTTCTTACCATAGGGTTCCATATAGCTATGGAACCGAGTCTAGGTCTAAAGGTCAAGTCAAAAATACTAGGGAGGTCATCCCTAAGAGTATTTTTGCAACAAATGTGACTAAAACTTCTAAGAAGTCTAACAAAGTCACTAGAAAGGTCACAAGGGAAGCAATCCCTAGGGTTGACATAGAAAAAATGACCAAGGCTTCTAAGAAGCCTAACAAGGTCACTAAGAAGGTATCTAGGGAAGTTATCCCTAGTGAATACCTAGAGCATCCAAGGAGCACCAATAGGTGTTGGGTTCCTAGGAGCATTTTCTCTACCCTATAGATGGGTTAGAGAGTGTCAACTCCGATTAGAAGGGTAGTTAACCCAACTTTGATGAAGTTGACACTTGAAGAGTATTTTCAAGGTTATTATTAACTTTTGAAAATGATATGAATTTTGTTTACTCTTGGGAAGAGTAAAGTGTGTCACAATTTGATAAATTGGATGATTTTTTAAAGTGACACAAATTGGGAAAATCATAAGAACTACCAAGTTGGGATTGTGGTATGTTCTTAGGAAATTAAAAGCAACTTAAGCCTTAAGTTAATTTGTTACTCTTTAAAAGGGTAAATTGTGCCAAAAATTTGAGGAATATACTTAATTTAAATTGGCACAAATTAGGAAAAGTAAAAGAAATGTCAACATTGGATTATTGGCATTTTCTTGGGAAATAGGGGGCAATCTAGGTTTTAAATTTTAAATTAGCTAAGATTTAAGGATACTTAGATAGTTAATCTAGGTATTTTATTTATGATAATGTGTCATGCTTTGTTTGCCCATTATATGTCATGACATCATGTTTATTTTTACATTCATGATTTATTATGAAAAATACAAAAGTACCATGTCATGTCATACATACATCATTTAATTATAGAAAATTTTCTTTTGAAAGTCATTTTTTTTTTTATGTATGCCATAACATATCATGTATTATTTTAACTCCTTGCTATTTAAGGACCAAATGACATTTACTAACAAGTAACATCCTTGGTGGATGTTTATATTTCAAAATACCTAGATAGATATGCATGATCCCTAGATTAGGGCAAAAATCAAGTTTACATCTCACTAAAGAACTATAAGGTGACATGTATGTGTTTTTAGTACACATTAAATACAAGTGAGATGTTAGGATGATGAACAAAACTCAAGATGTTGATTTAGTGCATTCTTTTGAGTTTTAGAGTCATCAAAACACATAGTTATGTGTTTTCCAATCATTGGGAAAGCTAATGTACAAGTCATGTGCATTGAGCCCAAGGAACATGGTTGGATATTGGTTTTGAAAATGATTTTAAATATATTTTGGAAAACCTTGAGAAAGGCT
Organism: Zingiber officinale; assembly: GCF_018446385.1. Lineage (NCBI taxonomy): Eukaryota > Viridiplantae > Streptophyta > Magnoliopsida > Zingiberales > Zingiberaceae > Zingiber > Zingiber officinale. The sequence continues at coordinate 2,045,195 of NC_056004.1, forward strand.
ATCTTTTGATAGTAATCATCATTGAATAGTTGAACACAAACTTGAAGAAAACACTAAAGTTTTTACAAATTTTCAAGTTTGTGTCAATATTTGAAAATAGAATGTATTTTCATAGAAAACTATTTTTCCATAATACTATATGTCCTAAATAATGTCTACAACAAGTTTCACGATTTTTAGAATTTTGTAGATTTTTCTAGGGGTTTCTGAAATTGACTGAAATGGAATTTCAGCTTTTTCAGAGCTTCAAGGTCTCAATCGATCGGGCGATCGATTGAGAGCAAGCTTCTCGCGAACAGAAGCTTCCTGGATTGATCCACCGATCGATCCAGCCCTCTTGAATCGATCAGTGGATCGATTCAAGCAGGTTCAATCGATTGGGACCCAACTCCAATCGATTGGGAATGCTGATTTTGGTTGGTAAAGCCTGATTTCAGCATTCTAAACCATCTTTAGTCTAGGTAACCACTCCTAACCCCTTAGAAAACATTTGTATACATTTAAGGGGAGTTTTCATGATGAAAATGAAGTTGGATTGGTTAAGGAAGACTAAGTAGAGGTTTAGGTTGAGGTTTGGTTTCAATATTGAATTTATGAACCTCACAACTTCTAAATTTGGGTTTCCTAAAGGTTTAAGAATTTCAAGTCATTGTTGGTGCAATGACAGAAGTTACGTGCATGTCTTTAGGGGGAGTTACTTTTTAAGGACATGAAAATCTAATTTTCATACACCTTGGAAGGTGGTTGACCTTCTGTCGTGAAAATGCTCAGGGTTGGGCATTTGACTACAATTGAGAGTGGATATTTTCATTGTTCAAGTGATGCATGCTCATAGATGAGCATGGGATGATAATGAAGGGTATGGGACCTTCATTTGAATCGTGTGTGAACACAACAAGTGGTATTCACACAACAAGTGGAATCGTGTGTAAATACAACAAGTGAATATACCAAGTGGTATATGCTCAAGGATGAACGTTGAGAATAATGAAGGGTATGAGATCTTCATTATTGTGTTGTGCGCAACGAGTAAAGTTGTAAACAACGAAGGGTAACTCTTCAGGAGGAGAGTTTGCCCAAAGATTGGGAATGAATTTGATGTGTGTCAATAGGGGGAGAATGAAGGGTGTAAGTTAGACTTTCATTATCTAAAAGGGAGTTTGCCCTCTTAGGGGGAGAATGTAGGGTTTAACTTACGTCTTCATTGTAAGACCGTTGAATTCGATAGAGGGGGGGGGGTGAATATCGATTTGAAAATCTCGAGTTAAAACGCAGCGGAAAAGTAAGGAAGTAAAGAGATGAACACGGTTGATTTTTACTTCGTTCGGAGCCTGTGACGACTCCTACTCGAAGGCCCGTACTCCTTGAGTACTTTCGTTGGGCAATTCACTAGCAATTCGGATAATTACAATTTACGTACAAATATTGCTAATGAAAGAAAAACAAAGCTATACCGACAACTAATGAATTAAAGGAAACCGGAGTGAGTCGTCGAAGCTTTGTGAACGTCGTTGGAGCGCAGAGTAGCAGAGTGATTGAGCTCAGAGTTCTCAGAAAGCAGATATATTGAAGCTCCTGCCTGGGGCTTCTTTTATATGTTGCTCCGGGCGCCTGGAATGTGACGTAACACTCCCAACCAGCATGATCCAAGTGTCAACGTCGTCCTGGGGATAAAACTTGCCTCCGGGCGCCCGGATCCCCTCCTGGCGCCCGGACCCCTCTTCTCCAGAAAGTCCTTCTCCTGCCAGAAAAGGTTAGTCCGAGGCAAAATGTACCCTGCAGCAAAGATTGTTAGCACAGTTTTATAGATAAGCAAAGTATGACTTAGATTCTAAGTCTTTCCGAGACCGGAATCTAGTCACGATCTCGACTTAGATATCTAAAATGGATCTAAGCCGGATCGACGCCTAATGTTCCCTTCCCGGGAACGCGTCCTCGCAGTCACTCCCCTCCAGTGACTTACCTTACTTACCTGCCAGACGTCCGGTCAGCCCTTCGACCCGTCTGGACTTCTCGCCAGCTATCCGGTCAGCCCGTCGACCTAGCTGGACTTCTCGCCAAGCGTCCGGTCAGCCCGTCGACCCGCTTGGACTTCTCGCCAGCTATCCGGTCAGCCCGTCGACCTAGCTGGACTTCGTGCCAAACATCTGGTCGGCCCGTCGACCTGTCTGGACTTCTCCTGCGCACTTTATCAAAGTGTCAGACAACAACATACTAACTTAACCTGATTTGTCATTCATCAAAACCTGGGTTAAATCGTTAGTGCTAACCGCACCAACAATCTCCCCCTTTTTGATGGAATGACAACCTGGTTAAGTTAGTGAAAGCATATGCAAGAAAAAAATAAGCATTTAAAGGGTTTTTAAGTTAGTTTGTATTTTCAATTCTGGTTTAGCTAACTTAACCACCTAACTCTCCCCCTTTGGCATTCATCAAAAAAAATAAGCAAGAGTAAACAAGCATAGTGTAGAGTTACTGAAAACAATAACACTTAATCTTAAAAGATAACTGAGTTTGGTTCAGAATTCAAGGAAAAAAAATACAATTTTTAAGTCCAAGAAAAGAAGTTGATTTGGGGGAGTATAAAGTTTTGAAAACTTGTATAAAGCAGTAGCTTTTAGCTTTTAGAAAAATTGCTAAGTTTTAAATTTCAAACATAAGTGGATATGGTCTGAATTTCAAGATTAAATATTTAAAATAAGTTTCAATTTTGAAACGCTTTTTAAACATAAGTTTTCAAAACCAAAATTCCAAAACTAAGTTTGAAAAAAATCTATTTTTCAAGACTAATTGCAATTTATTTTTCAACACTAAGTTTGTAAAAGATTCAATTTTCAAAATCAAGGAAAATGAGTAGATGATGGTGGAGAAGATATGTAGGCTAATGTCAATTTCTAACCTATGAATCAGGGCATACAGTAAGAACGAATGGAATGAGCGCATCACAGCGATGTCCCGAGTAGTCAGTGGTAAAATGCAAAGAACTACAACTCTATAAAGAGCGTAGTCTTGGACTCGAAGTTCTACTGACCTAAACTATGTCACAGTGGGATCTCTCTCTCCCTCAAAAAAATACGAATACATCGTATCGAGAGTAATATGTGAGTAGGGATCGTCGAACGGAAGATCCCTCGGAGGATAGCACAAAAAGGAGCAAGTAGATGGACGCAACTCTAAAAACTCTCGGATAGTCATAGGGGAAAATACGATATCAGTGCCTGCTGCCCTAGTGGTATAGGTGAAATCGTCTACTTTTACTAGGTTATTGCAAAATTCGGCACACAGACTTATATTTATTGGACTGGTACATTCGACAAGGTTCCTTAAATAATAGTGGCCTATAACCTCTAAAGCAGAGGGACATGACCTTAGGAAGAACGATCTATCTATGCAGGTAGTTCTAATGGCCTTATAGATAGTTGACTCAAACTTAATCCTAAGTTCATCTGTGGGAAACCTAGGGTCTGTGCTATCATTGGAGGGTCCAGCACCAGTGTTTGTTCGTTTCCTACTGTATATATAAGAAAATATTCAAAGAACAAAATAGGAGGACAAATTCTAATAACATTTTAGGAGGGAAAGAAATTTTACCGAGGAGCCATCGATAAATAAAGATATGACGACCTCGGTTGAATCGCAACAGCGTCTTCACCGCTAGAAAATTTTAGTTAAAATACTTTCGCGCGGAGGTTCGGAGTGAACCTTGGCAAAAGAGAAAAGTTGGTGGTGCAAAGGTTGGGGGCACCTGCTGCCCCTTATTTATAGGGGATTCCGGGCGCCCGGGATTGCTAGGGCGGGGCGCCCGGAACCCCTTCCGGGCGCCCCGGAGGGGAATACCAGGGGCGCCCGCCCCTGGTTTTTTTTTTTTTTATTTTTTATTTTTTTATTTATATTTTTTAAATAGGTTTGAAGTTTAAGTTTTAAGTTTTAAGTTTGAATAAAATTTTGAAATTAAAAATTTGAAATTAATTTTTAAGTTAAAATTAAAATTTTGAAATTAATTTTTAAGTTAAAATTTTGAAATTAATTTTTAAGTTAAAATTAAAATTCTGAAATTAATTTTTAAATTAAAATTAAAATTTTGAAATTAATTTTTAAATTAAAATTTTGAAATTAATTTTTTAAGTTAAAATTAAAATTTTGAAATTAATTTTTAAATTAAAATTAAAATTTTGAAATTAATTTTTAAATTAAAATTAAAATTTTGAAATTAATTTTTAAATTAAAATTTTGAAATTAATTTTTTAAGTTAAAATTAAAATTTTGAAATTAATTTTTAAATTAAAATTAAAATTTTGAAATTAATTTTTAAATTAAAATTAAAATTAAAATTTTGAAATTAATTTTTTAAGTTAAAATTAAAATTTTGAAATTAATTTTGAAGTTAAAATTAAAATTTTGAAATTAATTTTTAAGTTAAAATTAAAATTTTGAAATTAATTTTTAAGTTAAAATTAAAATTTTGAAATTAATTTTTAAAGTTAAAATTTTGAAATTAATTTTTAAAGTTAAAATTAAAATTTTGAAATTAATTTTTAAGTTAAAATTAAAATTTTGAAATTAATTTTTAAGTTAAAATTAAAATTTTGAAATTAATTTTTAAGTTAAAATTAAAATTTTGAAATTAATTTTTAAAGTTAAAATTTTGAAATTAATTTTTAAGTTAAAATTAAAATTTTGAAATTAATTTTTAAGTTAAAATTAAAATTTTTAAATTAATTTTTAAAGTTAAAATTAAAATTTTGAAATTAAAATTAAAAATTTGAAATTAATTTTTAAGTTAAAATTAAAATTTTGAAATTAATTTTTAAGTTAAAATTAAAATTTTGAAATTAATTTTTAAATTAAAATTAAAATTTTGAAATTAAATTTTAAGTTAAAATTAAAATTTTGAAATTAATTTTTAAAGTTAAAATTTTGAAATTAATTTTTAAAGTTAAAATTAAAATTTTGAAATTAATTTTTAAAGTTAAAATTAAAATTTTGAAATTAATTTTTAAGTTAAAGTTAAAATTTTGAAATTAATTTTTAAAGTTAAAATTAAAATTTTGAAATTAATTTTTAAGTTAAAATTAAAATTTTGAAATTAATTTTTAAATTAAAATTAAAATTTTGAAATTAATTTTTAAGTTAAAATTAAAATTTTGAAATTAATTTTTAAGTTAAAATTAAAATTTTGAAATTAATTTTTAAGTTAAAATTAAAATTTTGAAATTAATTTTTAAATTAAAATTAAAATTTTGAAATTAATTTTTAAGTTAAAATTAAAATTTTGAAATTAATTTTTAAGTTAAAATTAAAATTTTGAAATTAAGTTAAAATTAAAATTAATTTTTAAATTAAAATTAAAATTTTGAAATTAATTTTTAAGTTAAAATTAAAATTTTGAAATTAATTTTTAAGTTAAAATTAAAATTTTGAAATTAATTTTTAAAGCCTTATTCATCTCACCCGAACTATATTATCAATCAGGGAATCCTATGATTTTGTGAGATGAAATTGGTTTGATTACAGACTTTTGGTTTAACTTGTGTTAGATTCAGACTTAGCTTTGGTTTCCACAAACAGGCATTCTTCGGATAAACTTCTAAGCTTGGTGAGTCACAAGGACATCATTAGGAGTAACCAACCTTTCGAGGTTTTCCGAATAGTCCTATCCACGGAACTTAGTACTAAATCTTGGTCTAACTGGTTAGGATTCATTTAAGGGTAGCTTCGGTTAGTTCCACTTGGCCAAATGCACCAGATCGAAACCATATCTTTCTAGACATGCGATGCCCAAGTTTCCCTAACGTACTATCATCCAAAAATTTCACCAATACCATGATTCAAGTTAAACTTGGTCTCTAATTCTAATTGCCCTGCCGGGTTTATTAGTTTTGGGTTACCCTGTCGGGTAAGTTAGTTTTGGAGGTGCCAGCTATTCTGGAGCCTCCCCCTGAATTATTGGCCATTAATTTAAGTTTTAATTTTAGGCTTGTGTCGATTCTTTTTATAGTTATAGTTAACTTGGTGATAATTTTGTTGTTTCTTAAACTGTTTAGATTTTGAATTTGATTTAGGTTTGTATTTTGGATTTTGGTTTGGTTTATTTATAAAATGTATTTTTTCTTTAGGTATATAGAATTGATTAAGTCCTACTTGCGTGGTTAAGCACGCTTTCGGGACCTAAGCTTGTTTAGTTGCTTTGTGTTGGGTTAATAATGATTTAAAGGTTTTGTTTGAGTTTGACTTATATCCAAGTCCGGTTTTATTATAGCATGCCTTTTGGTTATTTAGAATTAAATCTAAATTTTTAGATCTTGTTGTGAATTTTTCCAACATTTCCTTTAACTTATTAAGTTCATTTTTTAATGATAAATTCTCCTCCTCAAGTGTTCGATCTTGAGTTGGATTCGAATTTTTTAATTGTTCCTTGAGGTTTTGATTTTCCTCAAGAAGCGATTTATTTTTATTTTCCAATTTAACTAATTTTTTATTCAAACACGAGATAATTCTAAAAAATTTACGATTTAAGTTTAGGTATACCTCTTTGGAACCTTCGGAAACGAGTACGGACTCGTGGCTCGATTCGGGTTCGGACCCGTCTTCCGATTCCTCTGATTCGTCTTCCGTTTCAGTTTCGCGAGCCATCAGCGCGAGGTGACTTTGGTGCTTTTCTCCTTCCGATTCGTCTGAGGAGGAATCATCCCATGTTGCATGAGGGCTTTCTTCTTTGTTGACTTTGGTTTGTCAAGTTTCAATCTTGGGCATTCGTTCTTGTAGTGCCCCTTTTTGTTACATCCGAAACATGTGACATTTCTTGAGTCGGCTGGCGAACTGATCTTCTGAAGATCCTGTTTGCTGAAGCTTCTCTTTTTCCTGGTGAACATTTTCCTTACCAGGTTCACCAGGTGTTCTTCGTCTTCAGAGTTTTGATCGGAATCTTCTTCGGATTCGGGCTTGTTCTTCTTTTCTTTAGAGGAACCTGGAAATAAAGCTACACTTTTCTCGACCCCGGCGTTAGTTTGCTCATGAAGTTCTAATTCACAAAAGAGTTCGTCCAATTTTAATTTAGATAAATTTTTTGAAATTTTATAGGCATCTACGATTGATGCCCACAAATTGTTTCGCGGAAAAGCATTTAACGCGTACCTGATTAAGTCTCGGTTCTCCATTTGGTGGCCTATCGCGTGGAGACCGTTGAGGATATCTTTGACCCTTGCGTGGAGCTGACTTGCCGTTTCTCCTTCCTGCATTTTTATATTAAAAATTCTATTTAACAGCAAATCTCTCTTTGTTACCTTCGCGTCGCTTGTTCCTTCGTGCAGCTCGATCAGTTTATCCCAAAGCTCCTTAGCGTTTTGATGCGGTCCGACCCGGTTCAGTTCTTCTCGTGTTAGTCCGCAGTGTAGTGTATTGATGGCTTTGTTTTCAATTGATGCCTTTTTCTTCACATCATTTGTCCAGTCTTCAGGGTCTAGTACGTTCCCGGAGTTGTCTACTGGAATTTTGTAAGCCTTTGTGACGCTCATCCATTGGTCGTAGTCTGTCTTCATGTAGACCTCCATTCTCCTCTTCCAGTACGAAAAGTCATCCCCGTTAAATAGAGGAGGACGTACTGTGCTGAAGCCTTCTTGTTGAGACATTATAACCTACACACACGAAATTAACTGGAAAAATATCCCAAGACTTCGTCTTGGATTAGCAGTGCTGGAGAAACAGAAACTCTAAGTTGGTGTTGCACCAATTTAGATTTTAAATGAAAAAAAATCTTCCAAAAAGATAATAATATCAGTTTTTTAAAAAAAATTTCACCCCCTATCTGTTTGGTGGTTGCACCAAATCAGAGCGGAACTTGGCTCTGATACCACTTGTAAGACCGTTGAATTCGATAGAGGGGGGGATGAATATCGATTCGAAAATCTCGAGTTAAAACGCAGCGGAAAAGTAAGGAAGTAAAGAGATGAACACGGTTGATTTTTACTTCGTTCGGAGCCTGTGACGACTCCTACTCGAAGGCCCGTACTCCTTGAGTACTTTCGTTGGGCAATTCACTAGCAATTCGGATAATTACAATTTACGTACAAATATTGCTAATGAAAGAAAAATAAAGCTATACCGACAACTAATGAATTAAAGGAAACCGGAGTGAGTCGTCGAAGCTTTGTGAACGTCGTTGGAGCGCAGAGTAGCAGAGTGATTGAGCTCAGAGTTCTCAGAAAGCAGATATATTGAAGCTCCTGCCTGGGGCTTCTTTTATATGCTGCTCCGGGCGCCTGGATCCCTTCCGGGCGCCTGGAATGTGACGTAACACTCCCAACCAGCATGCTCCAAGTGTCAACGTCGTCCTGGGGATAAAACTTGCCTCCGGGCGCCCGGATCCCCTCCGGGCGCCCGGACCCCTCTTCTCCAGAAAGTCCTTCTCCTGCCAGAAAAGGTTAGTCCGAGGCAAAATGTACCCTGCAGCAAAGATTGTTAGCACAGTTTTATAGATAAGCAAAGTATGACTTAGATTCCGTCTTTCCGAGACCGGAATCTAGTCACGATCTCGACTTAGATATCCGAAATGGATCTAAGCCGGATCGACGTCTAATGTTCCCTTCCCGGGAACGCGTCCTCGCAGTCACTCCCCTCCAGTGACTTACCTTACTTACCTGCCAGACGTCCGGTCAGCCCTTCGACCCGTCTGGACTTCTCGCCAGCTATCCGGTCAGCCCGTCGACCTAGCTGGACTTCTCGCCAAGCGTCCGGTCAGCCCGTCGACCCGCTTGGACTTCTCGCCAGCTATCCGGTCAGCCCGTCGACCTAGCTGGACTTCGTGCCAAACATCTGGTCGGCCCGTCGACCTGTCTGGACTTCTCCTGCGCACTTTATCAAAGTGTCAGACAACAACATACTAACTTAACCTGATTTGTCATTCATCAAAACCTGGGTTAAATCGTTAGTGCTAACCGCACCAACATTCATTACCTAGTGGCATGAAGAAGGTTTAGGCTATGAGATTAGCCTAACTTACAAGAGGTATTGTCAAACATCAAAAAGGGGGAGATTGTTGGTGCAATATTCCCTAGGTCAAGGTTGACCTGTTTGATTGAGCTTGAATTGAGTCAAGCTCGAGTCTTGATTTTGGATTTCGATGTTTGATAATACATGGAGACAAGACATGGAGATTGCAGGTGCAATTGTTCATGTGGTGTGATTGTGAAGAAGAGTCAAGTAGGTCAATGTTGACTGGATACTTGACTAGAAAATCCTGGTGAGTGAAGCCAGGTGAAAGTCCTAACTAGGAGGTTAGGCAGACTGGAAAGTCTTGGTGAGTGAAGTCAGGCAGATGAGAAGCCCTAGTGAGTGAAGCTAGACAGTATGGAAAATCCTGGTGAGTGAAGCCAGGTGAAAGTCCTAGTGAGTGAAACTAGGCAGTATGGAAAATCCTGGTGAGTGAAGCCAGGTGAAAGACCTAGAGAGTGAAGCTAGGCAGAAGAAAGTCCTGATGAGTGAAGCCAGGCAGTTGGAAGTCCTGGTGAGTGAAGCCAGACAATTGGGAAAGACCTAGAGAGTGAAGCTAGGCAGTAGGAAGTCCTGGTGAGTGAAGTCAGGCACAAGAAATCCAGATGGATCAAGGTTAATTAGACATCTGGTGTTGGGAAGCCCAAGTAGGTCAAAGGGATTGACCGGATACTTGGCACGGGAAATCCAGGCGGATCAAGGTTGATCGGACACCTGGTGGAGATAAGTCCAAGTGGGTCAAGGATGACTGGACACTTGGCACGAGGAGAAAAGTCCAAGTGGGTCAAAGGGATTGACTGGACACTTGGTGAGGGAGTCCTAGCAGGTCAAGGGTGACCGGATGCTAGGCATGATGTACCAACAGGTCATAGGTGACCGGATGTTGGGGGCTTTGGACTTGATTTTGGTCAAAATCAATGATCTGGATCGATCAGCCGATCGATTGGCTCATGCCCAATCGATCGGCCGATCGATCGGGCGAGTCTTCGCGACAAGCCTCCTCCCAATCGATCAGTGAATTGATTGGGGAGAAGCATCTCACGAACAGAACAACTATGGATCGATCGGTCGATCGATCCAGAGCGCCCAATCGATCAGTGGATCGATTGGGAGCTGCTAATTCGCGCGATAAGCCCTGGATCGATCGGCCGATCGATCCAGGCAATTCCCGAGAGCACAGAGGCGCTCTGGATCGATCGACCGATCGATCCAAAGCCTCCCCGATCGATTGGGAGCAATCCAATCGATCGGGATTTTACCGTTGGCGCAGGATATAACTGTTGGCGAGCGTTTCTCTCGGGAGCACTTCGAGAACTTCCACAGCTTTCTTCTCCAGCGAGCACAGCATCTCCACAGCATCTCTTTGAGGTTCAGATCGCCAGTTCTTGAAGGATCTTGGAGAGATATCCAAGTCAAGAGACGAGAACACAACAAGAAGAAAAGCTAGGGTTAGGGTTTTCATTGCTTATCTTGTAAGATATTTCTTGTATCTGTTTTCCCTTTGCTTTCTTCTTGTATTGAGAGATTGTAGGGCTTCTCCGCCTTTGGTAGTTACCCTAAAGGAGTGTTATTCATAGTGGAGGGTGTGTGAGTGCGTAGATCCTTGAATTAGTCACCTCTTATGAGGTGGATACCAAGTAAATCCTTTTTGTTAGCGTTGTTTGTTTTGTTTCTTGTATTTTCGCTGCATATATTTCGAAGAAACAAGCAACGAAGAGCACGACGAGCGCACCGAGCTATTCACCCCCCCCCCCTCTAGCTACATAATCAGTTCTAACAAGTGGTATCAGAGCAAGGTTGCTCTTCACCGGAATCATCGCCGGAAAGGGAAAAGAGCTAGAGGGTGAAGAAGTTGAAGCAAATTCTATCAAGTCAAAGACTTCATCATCAAGCTCAACTTCAAATGGAAATCCAAGATAGTCTTGGATTCGACACAAGGGTGCCTCCACCATTCACAATGATGAGCTTCGATCTTTGGAGATCAAGGATCGAGAATTTCTTAATGGTTGAGATAGAGCAATGGTTTGCTCTAATGGAAGGCTTCGAAGCTCCAAAGAATTCAAGGGGCAAAGTACTCAAGAGGAGCAAGTGGAGTCAAGAACAAATCTAAAGATGTGAGACCAATGACAAAGTGACCAAGCTTTTGATCAATTTATTGTCAAATAACATCTTGGAGCAAGAACATTTTCTGTGCATCTTCTCCTTTACATAATAGAAGCTACGTCACTCTCCCGATCAACAATAATCATAGCACATTACCGATGAATCAAATGTCTCTGTTATCATACATGATCAAATTTACATTTAGATTCAAAATTAAGAAAATATATTTTACAGGAATAAATTTAGCTAAAATAAAATAAAAATGCAACCAATAACTAGGCACGTTCTACAATTAAATAAAAGGAACTTGGTAAAGCTTAATAAATTCACACTTGCATTTTAATTTTTTTTTTCCAAGGCAAAGGTCGAAGGCCTCTACTATAACTAATTTTAACTAATTCAAAGCACTTGATACTTTTAAACAAGAATGTTTTGTGACAAATAAATAACTAATAATAAAATTTATTTTAACTAATTCAAAGCACTTGATACTTTTAAACAAGAATGTTTTGTGACAAATAAATAACTAATAATAAAATTTAGTTTCTAATTAATTAATAATTTTACCTATAAACTCATTCCAAATTCATACACTCTAATTTTAAGTTTTCTTATCCTATTTAGCATTTAATTATTATTTTAAGTACTTATGCCCTTAAAAATTTAGGTTCATTTCAACTTTTCACAATTATATTTTTAATACTTTTTTGAACTTATTTTGCCCGTTCTTTTAATTTTAGGTATGCTTAATAATTATTAGCTATTAAAAATTACACATAAATAAAAATGAATCAACAAAGCGACTCGAGTTGCGTGAAGGATTTTTCTAAAATAAATAAGTCTTTTTATAAATTGGAAAATAAAATATGCCCTCTCTGGGCGAACATCGATTTTATTGACTCCTCGAACCACGAACACAGCCAGTGGCCCAGTGCGACTGCAACAAAGTAGCCACACAGCACACGACACGTACCAACAAACTATTGACTACGTTGACCATAACGACAAAAATGACGGAAAAGTGTCCAGAAACGTTGACTCGAGAAGGATTCCATTGTCGACTACTCGAATCCGTACGCCTGCTTCAAGACCTCGTAAACCTTGACCGGGTCGTAGAACGCCTTGGAGACACTCTCCCTCTCCAAGCACCGTTTGCCCCACGCCACCAACTTCGGTGCCTCCGCCTCGACGCTGAAACCACCGCAGGTCTCGAAGGTGTAGAACCAGGCGCAGAAGGGAACCAGCGCAATGTCGACGTAGCCGAAAGCGTCGCCGCCGAAGTACTTCTTGTCGCCCAGCTCAGCCTCCAGGACCTTCAGGATCTCGATGAACTCTTTCTTGGCCTCCTGATGGGCCTCTCCCTTCAGCTTCCACAGTCTGGTTCCGTACTCGTAGATCTGGTCCATGGAGAAAGAGCAGAAGGCAGACGACTTGTTAGCATTTAATTCACAGCGAAACAAAGATTGGAAGTTCAATTCATATGTAAGTTACTAATACAACTCTTTTCCATCTGATTCCGATAGCTAAGCAGTTCAGCAACACAAATAAATTCTAAAAAAAAACACTTTCTTTTTCCTTCTTTTGGTCAAGAAAACAAGATCTTTTTTAACCAATTTCTTACTGAAACAGAGAGGGATGTATATTGCCTCTCTAGATGTCTGGCGTAAACTATAGGTAAGATCTGGTAAGCAGCATAGCATTCAGCGAATGATAAAAAGAACACTTTGGGTATGCTCTCCCTTTCTTCATTAAGGAGAGTAAGATTGATTGCGAGAGAAGGGAAAGGTAATAATATTTGCTTCAATCACTAATGAAAACAATAAGAACTGCTCACCTATCTCTAATATTGACTAAAAACACTAAAAATCAAATGCACAATCAATTCCCCAAGAGAAAGAACTTTCCGACCGCCTATTTCTTTCACGCCAGTTGTTCTCAAACTCCAAAACAAGTTAAAAAAACTAACAAACACCTCCAGCTTAGAAGCTCAGAGCCTCCTTAGCAGCTACCTCCTCTGCTATCGAGTCTAGCGTACGGTGACCCAGTCGAATTAGCAAGGTAAAACTAGGCTTATTCTATACAACCAATAATCAAACAGGTGGCGGGCATAGCAATACCTTTTTGTCAATGAAGTCGCCCCAGAAGCGCGCCTGGGCGCGGGCGTAGGGGTCCGCCGGCAGAAGCGGTGCGCCATCGGACCACACCTCGTCAATGTACTGCACAATGATGAGCGACTCGCACACCGGCTTGCCGTCGTGGATGAGGACGGGGATCTTCTTGTGGACGGGGTTGGCTTGCAGCAGCAGCGGGCTCTTGTTGTCCAAGTCCTGCTCCTGGTACTCGTACGCCACCCCCTTCTCCGCCAGCGCGATCCGGCAACGCTGCCCGAAAGGACTCACCCACAGATCCAGCAACACCACCGCCTCCGCCATTCTCTCTCTCTCTCTGTTTCTCTCTCGCTCGCTCGCTCGCTCGCTATCCGATAGGATGCAGATGAGGAAGCGATTCGGGTGTTTTAAATAGAACACTGAAGTTTTACAATTCTACGGGCTCACCGCCTCGTATGAGGTTATCACTTACGCAACCCACGCGGTCATTCCATGCAGGGAAACAAGTCACGGCTTGCGTCACGAGTGCCGACCGAGGAGCTTCCGTGAGGCGTCGATGGGGAGATCAACGGTAAGGTGGAATGAGCTAGAACAACTGATTCGATTCGTTCATGCATATTTCTCGTGTTACATTTCCAGCAATTAATTCGGTAATTTTACCCATTACAGGAAAATTGTTGGGCTTTGGCTTTGGCCCAGTTAAGCGCTGATATTAAGGCTACGTTAGTGTAATATAATGGAGTGTAATATAATGTAATTTGCCTTTGATAATATGATATATGTAATTTTTGATAATATAATGTATGTAATTTTTAATTATAAATATGATTATATATTTTTATTTAGTGTTAATTATTTTTTATTAGGAATGTAATTCGTATTATTATAAAATGATAAAAATATTTTGCGACTTCTACTGATGCGTCGTCGCATCTCTGTCGAAGCTAGTGGCAGCCATCGGTCGCTGGTAGTTTTTTAAATGATTTAAAAAAATTTTAAATAATTTTTTAGAAGAATTTTAAATAATTTTTCAAATAATTTTTTAGAAAAAATTTAAATAAATTTTTAAATGATTTTAAATAATTTTTTAAATGATTTTAAAATAATTTTTTAAATGATTTTAAAATAATTTTTTAAAAGATTTTTAAATAATTTTTCAAATAATTTTTGAAATGATTATAAATGATTTTACAAACAATTTTTTAAAAGATTTTTAAATTTGACATTATTAATTTATTGGAATTAATTAAATTGATTAGGCTTAGTTGATTATGACTAAGTTCAACCTAGATCCATCTTACCCAATTCTAAGTTATTAATTAGGTAATCTTAAGTAATTTTGTGAGATGACTATCTTTAATAGGTTATTTCTAAGGATTAATTTACATTTGAGTTAAAATTAGATTTTCCAATTAGTCAATTAAATATGTATTTCAAAGATTGACTTCCAGGTCGTGGCGAGACACTCGGCCTTCTTGGGTATAGGATCATCTACCACTTCCTAGACAGAGCCGCTCAAAGAAAATATATATTTAATTTTTTTTTAAACCCTTAGGTTTAACTAACAAGTGTAAATTACGCCTAGGTCCTTAAACTATCCTAGTGTAAACATGCTTATTACAAGGAAAGTAAATAAACAATCATCAATCAATTTATTTATTAATTAAGATAAATTTTCTATTGTCTCCCCCTGGATCATAGCCTCGATATGGTCTATCAAGGTAATAGACTTGATCATTAGGGACCCAATAGTGTCCAAGTTCGACTTGATTAATCAGATTTGACTTGGGGACCAATGCTTGGACTACTTTTCTATTTGACCAATTTACTAGACACAGATAAGATTTGTATTTGTGTTTGGTCTTAAATCCAAGTCCGGATTTGTTGTAAACGACCTGTTGTTTTCCAAGAATCATATCCAGATTTTTGGAACCAAAGGTGAACCGTGCCAACGTGTCCTTAAGTTCTTTAATTTAAGTTTTCAAATTAGAATTTTCTTCCTCAAGTTGTTGGACTTGAGTCGAACTTCCAATTTAAACTGGCTCAGTCAAAGAACTCGAGTCAGTCGCTTCCTTAAGGGTTATTACCTCATTTTGGAGTGACTTGACCCAAACGTTGAATTTAGCCAGTTTCTTTAATAACTACGGAACTAATTTTTGTAAATCGCCTAACTAAGTATCGGTGAGTAAGGAACTTAGTGTGGGATTTCGTCCTTCGGAAACGGATACGGATCCGTGGCTTCGCTCAGACTCGGTCTCGGATTCACTCTCGGTTTCTGACTCATACTCAGACTCAGTTTTCGCCACAGTTGCTAGTACTGGTAGAGCGAGGAAGCTCGTCGGTTCTTCTTCGTCGGACTCAGACTCATTTGATAACTTAGAGTATGTTGCCTTTAGTACTTTCTTCGTCTTGCTTATTCCTGCAGATAACGTAACACCTTCCTTGACCGAAGTAGTATCAGTCTGCTAATTTAATTTTAATGAATCGTCTATTAAATTGCACTTACTTACGTTTCTATCGAAAATACCTTCATGTAGCTCAATCAATTTTTGCCACAATTCTTTTGCACTTGAGAAGGGGCCAACGCGGTTCAGCTCCTCATTGGTTAGGCCGTATTGTAGCATGCAAGTTTCTTTGGCATCAGATTCAACTTGTTTCATTATACTAGCGTCCCAGTTGATGCATGAGATGAGTTCTCTAGTGTTATCACGTGGAAGCTCGAGTCCAGTCTGGATAATGATCCACATCTCAACTTGCGTCTTGAGATGGTATTCCATCCGGTTCTTCCAATAGCGAAAGTCCTTGCCCGAAAAGAGTGGCGGGCGGGCCGTGCTAAAACCTTCTTGGAAAGCCATCGAAAATCTTGCACACAAATAAAACAAAAAATTTATTCCAAGACTAGGTCTTGGATTAGTAGTGTGGGAGAAAAATAAAAATAGTAATTCAAGAATTTTGAAAAAAAATAATAAAATAATAATAAAATAATATAAAAAAATATTACTATAAATTTTTGGAAATGCGATATTTTGCTAACACGGACCAGTGGCGAAAAGATGATAGTGAATTTTTCGAAATTAATTTTGGAGGGAAAAAAAAACCCTAAACGAAAGAAAAAGCGACGAAAAAAAAAATGCTCGAACGGTAGTTGTACAAATTCAGAGCAACTGCGCTCTGATACCAATTGTTGGATCGAGAAGCGCTAGAAGGGGGGAGGGTGAATAGCGCTCGTGGCTTATTCGTTCGATTCGAAAATAGTGATCGAGTAAAGCAACAGAAATATAAAAGAACACAACGCAAACACAAGATATTTACTTGGTTCGGAGCCTGTGGCGACTCCTACTCCAAGGCCCACGCTCGTTGAGCGTTTACCTTGGGCAACAACTATAATTTCGAAAAGGATTACAAATTTCAAGTACAATTCACAATAATTAAATATACCAACGACAATATAAATGGTCGTTTCTGAGCTCCGGGTCGTCGGCGTCAAGTTGTAGCTTCGACGGAACTTCTCGTTAGCAGCTGGTTGCGTAAGGATTGCTTGGAAGGTGATATTGCTAGCTGCTGGTCGAGACCCTCTTGTATAGGGTGTTCAAGGCGCCTCCATCAAGCTCCAAGGCGCCTCCAACCTAAAATTTGATCCCGAAATCAACTCTACGATAAGCCTCTGCTCGCTGCCTGTTATCCATCTGAAGGTGCCTTCAATGTCACTCCAAGGCGCCTCCAAACAGTGGTCCAAGCCGCCTCCAATCCCCACGAAGGTGCATCGAATACTGTTCATCCGAGGTGTGACTTGCTCCTTTGTTCCTGCAAAATGTATTAGTCCCAAACACATACCCTGCAAAACAAAGTTAGCACATAATAGTCATAAATAAAATATTGATAGTCTCCGGACTATCCGGGTCTGACTTTGAATTTCCTACCGAAAACTCTAGGTCGACCCGATGCCTACTGTTCCCTCTGGAGAGTTACCTGTTGCCAGTGCGATCCTCTAGATCGACTGGACTTTTGCTCAGCGCTCGATACTTCCGGACTTTCTGTTGGACGCCCGCTCCCCGACCCGTCTAGTCTTCCACCTGATTCACGACACCAGGACTTTCCACCTAGGATTACCGCCCCTAGGACTTTTACATGAAACCCTTGACCTGTCAAGACTTTCCACATAGGATTGTTCTAGTCCCCTCGGGACGGTGCGATGGTTAAGACATGAGATGTTACCACATGAGATATTGGGGTCGAAACTCAGCATGACCGAACATAACCTCCCTCATGTCTTGACCATTTGTATAACCTCCCCCATACCTCTTCTATGTTAACCTAGGGATAAATTAACGGGAACATTAGGATGAGCGAATCCTTTTGCCACGTGAAGGATTTTTCTAAAATAAATATGTCTTTTTATTGACTCCTCGAACCACGAACACAGCCAGTGCGACTCCAACGAAGTAGCCACACAGCACACGACACGCACCAACAAACTATTGACTACGTTGACCATAACGACAAAAATGACGGAAAATAGTCCAGAAACGTTGACTCGAGAAGGATTACATGGTCGACTACTCGAATCCGTACACCTGCTTCAAGATCTCGTAAACCTTGACCGGGTCGTCGAACACCTTGGAGACACTCTCCCTCTCCAAGCACCGTTTGCCCCACGCCACCAACTTCGGTGCCTCCGCCTCGACGCTGAAACCACCGCAGGTCTCGAAGGTGTAGAACCAGGGGCAGAAGGGAACCAGCGCAATGTCGACGTAGCCGAAAGCGTCGCCGCCGAAGTACTTCTTGTCGCCCAGCTCAGCCTCCAGGACCTTCAGGATCTCGATGAACTCTTTCTTGGCCTCCTGATGGGCCTCTCCCTTCAGCTTCCACAGTCTGGTTCCGTACTCGTAAATCTGGTCCATGGAGAAAGAGCAGAAGGCAGACGACTTGTTAGCATTTAATTCACAGCGAAACAAAGACTGGAAGTTCAATTCATATGTAAGTTACTAATACAACTCTTTTCCATCTGATTCCGATAGCCAAGCAGTTCAGCAACACAAATAAATTCTAAAAAAAACACTTTCTTTTTCCTTCTTTTGGTCAAGAAAACAAGATCTTTTTTAACCAATTAAGATCTTTTTTAACCAATTTCTTACTGAAACAGAGAGGGATGTATATTGCCTCTCTAGACGTCTGGCGTAAACTATAGGTAAGATCTGGTAAGCAGCATAGCATTCAGCGAATGATAAAAAGAACACTTTGGGTATGCTCTCCCTTTCTTCATTAAGGAGAGTGAGATTGATTGCGATATAAGGGAAAGGTAATGATATTTGCTTCAATCACTAATGAAAACAATAAGAACTACTCACCAATCTCTAATATTGACTAAAAACACTTGAAATCAAATGCACAATCAATTCACCAAGAGAAAGAACTTTCCGACCGCCTATTTCTTTCACGCCAGTTGTTCTCAAACTCCAAAACAAGTTAAAAAAAACTAACAAACACCGCCAGCTTAGAAGCTTAGAGCCTCCTTAGCAGCTACCTCCTCTGCTATCGAGTCTAACGTACGGTGACCCAGCCTAAAACTAGGCTTATTCTATACAACCAATAATCAAACAGGCGGCGGGCATAGCAATACCTTTTTGTCAATGAAGTCGCCCCAGAAGCGCGCCTGGGCGCGGGCGTAGGGGTCCACCGGCAGAAGCGGTGCGCCATCGGACCACACCTCGTCGATGTATTGCACGATGATGAGCGACTCGCACACCGGCTTGCCGTCGTGGATGAGGACGGGGATCTTCTTGTGGACGGGGTTGGCTTGCAGCAGCAGCGGGCTCTTGTTGTCCAAGTCCTGCTCCTTGTACTCGTACGCCACCCCCTTCTCCGCCAGCGCGATCCGGCACCGCTGCCCGAAAGGACTCACCCACAGATCCAGCAACACCACCGCCTCCGCCATTCTCTCTCTCGCTCGCTTTCGAATACGATGCAGATGAGGAAGCAACGATGCAGATGAGGAAGCGATTCGGGTGTTTTAAATAGAACACTGAAGTAGAACAATTCGATGGGCTCACCGCCTCGTGTGAGGTTATCACTTACGCCACCCACGTTGTCTGGGTCATTCCATGCAGGGAAACAAGTCACGGCTTGCGTCACGAGCGCCGACCGAGGAGCTTCCGTGAGGCGTCGCTGGGGAAACAACTGATTCGCTTCGTTCATGCATATTTCTCGTGTTACATTTCCAGCAATTAATTCCGGTAATTTTACCTATTACAGAAAAACAAGGAAGAATTGTTGGGCTTTGGCTTTGGCCCAGTTAAGCGCTGACATTAAGGCTACGTTGAGTTAAGTGCAATACAATGGAATTTGTAATTAATTAAATTTATAATATAATATAATATAATTTTGATTAACATTCATCATATAATATATGTAATATTATATATTTTTATTTAGTGTTGATTATTTTTTATTAGGAATGTAATTCATATTATAAAATGATAAAAATATTCTGCGACTTCTATTGATGCGTTGTCACATCTCTGTCGAAGTTTGAGGTAGCCACCGGTAACTAGCGACCGTTGTTGCTCGTCGTCGTCGTCGGTTGATGACCGGTGACGACGGGCGACCGATGGCGGCGGGCGGCGGGCGGCGGGCGGCGGTAACGACGGGAGGTCGACAGCGGGCGGTTGGCGGCCGGTGATTGCCGGGGGTGGTCGATGACGGCCGACGATGGATGGCGACGAGCGGTGGTGGAGGGTGATGACTGACTAAGAGTATATTCGATATTTAAATTTTAATTAAATAACGATCTCGTAATGTAATCGAATTATATAATATTTATTTTATAATTTAAATTATAAAATTTAATTATGTTTTAATCTCATTATATTAGAAGACATAGTGTAGCCAAACGTAGCCTAAGAATTAATCAATAATTTAAGAGGTAGCAGGTGAGATATTCGGCCCGACAGCAACGGCACATCAGGCCGTTCGCTGTCCCACTCCTTCGATCCGACGGCTCCTCAAACAGCCAGCACAGGGTACATTTGTTTGTTTTTAATCCAAAGCAGCTATCCAGCACGTGATCGGATGGAAGCAGAGCCATGAATATGGGACAAAACAAAAGGAAAATAAAATTTAAATAGTGGAGTAAAATCATTAAACAAGTAAATCCCTAGCTAGCTCGACATGCAATATCTCTAAAAGCAAATTTATGATAATCCAAAAAGCCATCCACGATCAACATTGACTTGTTGATGCTGATGTAACAACGAATTTACTGCACAACGTGTTAAATATTGAGAAAATTAACTTGCAGCAAATGTTGCAAAGGCCTCAGCTTGCATCGTTTTAAGTTGTCTTATAAGCACACTTTCAGGCCTGATAGATATGTTGATTTGGACTAAAAGAGAAGGGAAAAAGGCAGAAAAGACACAATGAATCTGAAGAGGGAAGAACACGAATAAAACCATATATCATCATTATTTTTCTTGACAACATTAAACTTAATTACTTCTGAAATCCTGAAACTAACACGCACCAACTTTGAACAACTAAACTCCTCCGTTCTACTTCTACACACAAAACTCAATTCATTAATTAATTTCTGATCTGTTAAGCCTAATCTCCCTGTTAATCTTCGTAATAAACTCTTCCACTCTCTTGTTGAGCTCCTCGTCCGACATGCTGGAATACTGATCACTCTCGCTACCGTCTGTTTCTACCGAATCCTGTAGCAAAACTACACTCTTCGCAGCTGGCTCTTCCATTTCTTCGAGGTTCTCTCCAACCGCATCGTCCGGATTCTGTTCCAATGGATCCGGAGGGAGTGAAGTCTGATGCACAACTACACTCCTCCCAATTAGTTCTTGCTCTACTTCCTTCCGCTCCTCCTTCATGACGACCAAGGCAACAGTACTGCCACTGTCCTTGAGGTGCATGACGTACTCATCGTGGAGAACCTCTCCGGAAGCAACAGCGGCGCCCGCGGGGGAGGAGAAGATGCCGGAGTCAGCCGCCACAATGAAGATGAGGGAATTGGACATGAGGAACCAGAAGGTAGTGTCAGTGAAGAGGGAGGAAGGGGGGACGTGGAGGAGGGAGACGTAGAGCAAGGGCAGAGAGATGACGAGGACGGAGATGGACAGCTCCTTGGCCTTCAAAGGAAGGGCTCTAATCTGTGTGCTTGGCTTCGCCATGGCCGATCAGAGATCAAGCTTTAATTTCAAGCCCGAAAGGGGGGGTGGCTTTATATATATCTTCTGCTGGGACTTCATGATTCACTACTAATTAAGATGAATCTTGAGATTACACGTGATTGAGTTTGATTTGTCACCATTTGAGTGGCAATTCATGGCTTGTGACGCACAGTTCTGTAGATGTTTAAGCATAATTATTGAAGAAGTTAGCAAAGGAGAAATGCTTCCTGTAAGCTAAAGTGTCCACGCAAGATTAATTTTAAAGGTTTTTCAACTGGTCCAGACCCTCTTCGTGTCCATTCTGTGGGGTTTCTTGTATTTTAGAACTTTATTGATTTACTTTATCGAAGAAATAATGGACTGTTAAAATTGACATATAGTGTTTTTATATATATCGGCCTACCTATCTCTTTGAATTTTGAACAGGGATGAGTATTCTTCAGACATATCCATTGCATATTTTATCGGTTTCGGATATTTATTTAATCTCTTCTATTCGATTTATTTATTTATTTATTTATTTATTTGTATTTTGTAATATTTGTTTTTTTTTTTTAAAAAAAATCTCCTACTTGTTGGGTCTTTATACATTTGGTTAGTAGGGCTTCGTGTTGCTATAAAGGCCGGCCCATACTTGGGGTTACGGATCGATTGATGGTGAAGTCGGCGGGACTCTCCCAGATCGCCCGACCGACGACGATTGCGCATCAGAAGCACCGATGGGGCTCCCTGCGGCCGGAGGTTCTACTCAAAGCAAACCGTCGCGGGCGGGGCGAGGCGAGGCGCACGGTGGCTGTCAAATTTCTGGAGAAAAAAAGCGCAGGAACTCGATGGATGAAGAAGATTGTAGGGTTTACGGAGAGGAACAAGCATTTTGGGGGCCGACTTGGAGTCTCTTCAGATTGGATTAAAGTAAGCCTCTTTTCGTTTTATGTATGAAAACAAGTGCTTCCTTTTTGTGCTAAGAAAGTTTAGGCAAGTCGAAATCATCAGAATCGAGGATGATGATGAACGATGATTTAATGTAGCGCTGCTGTCTGTCTAATCTTTGCATTTTGCATTAGGTTGTTGCATGAACGTATAAATGGTGCATTTTTTTTTATAAATAATTAAATTGCAGAGTAGCTTCCTATTAATCTCAGCATGATATTTACTACATTGTCTCACTCATAAATGTCACTATCATCGCAATTTCAAAAATTTCGATCATATTCTTAAATGAATTGGATGGTAAACCATAGATCACTGAGTAAGACGTTTTCCTGTAAGTTTGAGATTTGGAACATGTGGTTATCAATCAAGTCTTTGTCAATTATTAATCCCTCTCGAGGGATGATTGACGTCTATGGACTCCTTTTTCCTCCATTATCTACATTGAAATCAAGCTACTGTTATCATAACGAATGCTTCTTTATCACACATACAAAATTAAGATTTGATTATGATTTCTATGTAGCATCATCCTAAATACGAGTTCAATATCCATTTCTGCTCCAAATTCACTAGGACTTAAGAGAATTAGTACAGTGCTAAAGTAGTGTTAGAAATGTGAATGGAAAAGTAGGAAGGAGACTCCTTTTGTATGGGGTTAGTCCCACATTGGAAGTTTCAAGGTACTATGGTTGGTTTATATTGTTGCGCATGCATTGATGATGTGAACAAATACATAAGGAGAGATTCTTTTTTAAATGACTTTAATTCGTCCATTGAAAACTATAAGGGTCTAACCTGCTATATAAGGAGGTTGTGACCAAGAGTAAGAAGAGAGTTAATAGCAAAGTTTTTCCTCCACCTTCGTTCCCCCAAGTTCTCTCTCCGCCGTCTGTTGTTGTATCCTGGGGAACAAACGTCTATCATAACCTCAAAGCACACGACATCTTCTTTTCAGTACTCGGGACCCTCTAGTCGGGAGTCAACACTTGGGAGTTTGCAGCCTTCTGCAACTCGAACTCTGCAATGTTCTTCAACTCAGATTCTCAAGTCGGGACTCTTTAGTCAGGAGCCTCCAGTCGGGAACCTCTAGTCGGGAGTCTGTACTCTCGAGTTTGCACTTGGGCTTTGCTCTCAGAAGTCTGCACTCTTGTTTAGCCAACTCAGCCATCCCAAGCAGCTCTCTTCCTTCTCTTCTTGGCAGTTTAACATTATCAGCTCAAGTCAACTCAACAGATAAGTCTGATTTGATTTTGTAATTTAAATTTGAATTACTCCTCTATATCCGATAAGATTGTCCAACAATTAGTTGATCTCAAAACTTTTTGAAGTCCATGGGGCTTTGAGAAAAATCGTTGTTTATATTTTACTCACCAGTATTTCTAGAATATTGGGCTAACCAGTTAGTAATGGAGCATCTTCACTGTGGAAGATTCTGAATGCCTGCCAATTGTAGGGTAGATGTTTCTCTAACGTTATCTTCACAATGAAGGGAACACGAGATTAGGACATCACCGGTTACTTTTAGTGTTTAGGTGAGTGCATGTGCGGCATATGAGAGGCAAAAAGAACAGCACGTAGTTGAATGGCTGAAGAATCTACTGTTTTTCTAGAACAAGGTTTCAATTTTGGCATTGCTATTCATCAGAATTTGTTGAAGGTGAACCGTGCTTATAGGTGTTTTTTTTTTCTGAAACAATTCTACAGAGCATTCAAAACGTTTGGGCTTTTTATTTTATGTTTTGAAATATGTATCTGTGTTTTTTTTGGGCCAATTTGACTAGATGAAATGCTGCTGCACAAGTTATCTGCAAATGTAGATCCACCATATCTGATTTTGAACTGATGTTGTGAAGTTGTTGCTTTCAAAGTAATATTTGTATACGCTTTAAATAAACATATTGAAAAATTAAGATAAAGTAAAATAAATGTTGCTAACTTGCTACTATGACTCAAAATTGGGACCTAGCAACTGAATTGAAGATTTTCCCAGCCACTAAAACAAAGTCATACTTCAATATATCTTTGGTTTATAATATAGTTTATTGTTGGCGCTTTCCTGTTTTTTCTATCAAACCAAACCAGGATGCCCTCTTGTTCTTTGGTTATCGTGTTTGAATTGAATCAGCCTGCCGTGCCAGATTTTAGCAACAAGGTCATGATTAAGTGTCAGTCATCAAATAAAATGTTAATGAAATATTCTATGATGTCGACGAGGAACCTGGTCTAAACATTGCATATAATTATTTTAAGGGCTAGAATTTCTACTTGAAAGTAAATTATGGGCTGTGTCTTGTAGGTGTATATGTGCAAAAAAGAACCAGCTTGCATATATTTTTCTAGTTTCAGTTATAACAAAGATTTGTTGTCTGGAGAGGGTGAAAACTTTCACTTATGATGTGTAACCAATTAACTATTAGGATTTTGAAACTCTGTCATATTAGATTTTCTGGAGTCGAATGATCCTGTGTCCCCTTTTCTCCTACTGGTAGCACTCTGTATTTTTTTTTTAATTTACTTCTTTTCTGAGGGATAGTTTATCCATGGATACACTTGCTTGAAATCAAAGAAGTTCAAAAGGTTGTATTTATAATCAACACGAATACATTCGAATATTAAAAATCTGCCAGAAACCTGATATGTCAAACAATATCTGTGTCACCTAAAACATATCAGGAAAAATTTACAAAGAAAAAAAAAAGGCAATATTATTTTCTTGCAACCTAAGAGAAGCACAAATACTTATCATGCATGCTGAGGCTTAAGTGGGAACAATAATTTAGGTGTTTGTTTGTAAGGAGTTACTTCACTAGCTCTAGCCTTCCTCTTCTGCAGAAACCGCTGCAGCGACCGCTTCATCGACTGGCCCGGGTTAAGCATCTGCGGCAAGGTTTCAGAAGGCGGAGTGGGAGGCAGAGTCAGAACGTTAGACTCCGCCATGGCTTCCTGCTGCCGATCATGTTGGCTAATCAGGTTTTGCTTTCCGATTATTTCTTCCATCTTCTCGGCCATGGATATAATTGCTCTCGCTTGCATCTCTGTGGCGTCACATACAAAAATCCTGCCTTTATATAAGATCGTCATTTGCTTCATCTGTTCTTGCTGCTGGTGAGCTGGTGAGAATCTCAACCATGATTCCATCCTGCATCATTAGTTTCCAGTCGTTATATATATATTTATATATTCAAAATAAAATAAAACAGAGGAACCTGAGAACTTTTATTTACCTGTGGAGTCTCATAGAGTTGGACGTCCAGTTGCTGCCATCGCCGGCGGCGGCCTGACCGCCAACGGAGAGCCGGAGCTCAGGGTCACACCTCTTTTCCATCTTCTCTTCTTGGGTTGAAGGGA
This sequence comes from Zingiber officinale, assembly GCF_018446385.1. Taxonomy (NCBI): domain Eukaryota; kingdom Viridiplantae; phylum Streptophyta; class Magnoliopsida; order Zingiberales; family Zingiberaceae; genus Zingiber; species Zingiber officinale. The sequence continues at coordinate 2,070,852 of NC_056004.1, forward strand.
GAAGAGAAGGCGACGAATAAATACGCGGATTCGCGAGAAATATTTTGCGGCACGTGGAGAATGCGGTGTTTACTTGGTCACGAAAGCGACGTCGTCTTCGGCACGCGATCCTGTTGGTTTTTAGCAATTGTTCTTTAATCGGATATATATTTTTCCACGTGCAGGAATTGAAATCCTGGGGCGGGGAGATGGATCCGTACACGCTTTGTGTTGCTCCCAATGTTCGGTAAGCGAGAATCCGTTCTGTCAATAATTTATTTGCTGGAAAGATTTATATAATTACAATAAAAAAAGTGGGGGAGAAAAACATGTTGCAGGGTTTGCCTCGTGCTTTGTTGCTTTTTTTTAGGCTGGTGGTGGGCGTCTCGAGGTATTTTATCATCTACATTGTCAAATTCTTTTTCATATTCTTCAAACTAGCAACCAAAGTATTGATTTTTTAAAAGTTAAACGAGGTGCATGCCGTAGCCTCCAACTTGTAGACAAGGATAAGTCACGTAATGGTTTGTTTGGCCAAGTCGTTCTGATAGAAATTGATGTAAAAAAAAAATAATCGTGTTTATTGATGAATCTGAAAATTTAGGTGGTTAGAAAATAAAAAATATAAAGTTTTATATAATGAATTATCAGAAAAATCTAAATTTTAAATTTAAAAGGTAAAAAAGAGTTTATCAGATAAAAAATAAAAACACGAAATGGAATGAGTCTTGGTAAATATATCAGCTATTTACATTGAGGAAGGAACAAAAAGTAATATAATAATGTCAATCTGTAGATGATGACGAGTGAAATGACAGTCTATCTCAATATGTTTCGTTCTCTCATGAAAAATTATATTGCGCGCAATCTGAATGGTACTCTCATTATTACAATGAAGAGCAGTAGATTTTTGAAGAAAAATTTTTATATCCGCAAGCAATCAACGTAGTCAAACAATCTCACAAGTAGTGGTAGCTGTGACATGATACTTAGTTTCTATGGAGGATTTCGAAATAATATCTTGTTTCTTATTTTTCCAAAAGATAAGAGAATCTCCAAGAAAAATACAGAAGCAGTGGTCGACTTACGATCCGTAAGATCACCTGCCCAATCAGCATTAGAGTATGCACAGAGCTCTAACGAGAAAATAGAAGGGAATAAGAGACTTTAAAACTGAGTTCCTCAAAGATACTGAAGAATGCAAAGAATATCATCCTAATGAACTATGGTTGGTGCAGTGACAATCTGACTAACCACATGTATAACATACACAATATTAGGATGAGCAGTGAGATAAATTAAGCTTCCCACAACTGTACGGTAGAGGTTAGGATCTGGCAAAGGAGAACCATCTGATGGAGAGTACCTAGTATTAGTCTCAAGGAGAGTATCAACTACCCTATTGTCAGTGAGACGTGCAGCTCAAATAGATCAGTTACGTACTTTGACTGAGACAAGAGATAACCTTTAGGTGAAGAGGCGATCTCAATCCCTACAAAAATAGCGCAGTAAACCCAAGTCTTTCATAGCGAAACAACGAGCTAATTCAAACTTCAAAAATTCAATTTCATCAAAATTATCACCAGTAATTATCATATCATCCACATATAAAGATAAAAGTATACGACCTGCACTGCACTTGACAAATAAAGATGAGTCATGATTACTAGCATAAAAACCAAGCGAGGTAACTACCGTGGAGAACTTGGCAAACCAAGCAAGTGGTGCTTGTTTGAGTCCATAGAGAGCTTTGCGAAGCTTACAAACTTCACTAGATCGGCGAGCAACTCCAAGAGGAGGCACTATATACACTTCTTCTTGAAGATCACCATTCAAGAAAGCATTTTTGATATCTATATCTTCCATTGACGAACAGAGGTAATAGCAATTAACATACGAACAGTGGTCATTTTAGCAATAGGGGCAAAAGTTTCCTCATAATTCATGTCATACTCCTGAAAGTAACCTTTACCAACAAGATGAGCTTTGTACTGTTTGATAGAATCATCAGATTTATTTTTGATCTTATAGACCCAACGAGAACCAATGACATGTTTCCCTGGTGGCAGAGGTACCAAATCCCAAGTATGAGTATGATGCAGAGCTGTTAATTTCTCGTCTATAGCAATCTGTCAAAGAGGATTACCAACAGCTTCTCTATAGGACAAATGCTAAAAAGATGATGAATAGAGGTAACAAAAGCGGCAAAGGAAGTAGAATAATAAGAATAAGTAAAATTAGGTAGTTTAGTAGACTTATGAGGACGTGTAGACCGACGAATATGATTGTCCGCAATCTCTGGAGGTGAAGGAACAGTCGTAGGAGGGGAAGGTGGAGATGGAGGAGATATCTTGAGAATACCATATTCAATGAAGCCATCATGTGGAAGAGTAGCCGTGGGGGAGGCTTCGTCGGTGTCGGTACTAAAGGGATCAATGCGAATAAGATCTGTATAAGTCATGCCATGTGATAGAAGAGGTATGGAGAAGAAAGGAATATGCTCAAGAAACATAACATGACAAGAGACATATAATTTTTTACTAACTGGATCAAAACAACGATATCTCTTTTGACCAACACCATAACCAAGGAAGACACACAAAGCAAACTTAGAGGACAACTTATCACACTCAACATGTGGTCGGAGAACAAAATAGGTACAATCAAAAACATGTAAAGAGGAATAATCAGGAGCATAACCATATAGTTTTTGAAAAGGAGACAAACCTAAATTGTGAGAAGTTGGAATTCTATTAATTACATGAGCAGTAAGAATTGCTTCTCCCCAAAAAATACTAGGAACATCTGTAGACAATAAGGATGAATGAGCTATCTCAACAAGATGCTTATGTTTTCTCTCTGCAATCTCATTCTGTTCAAGTGTTTTTCGACACGAGGTTTAATGTATAGTACATTCTGATGCAAGTAAATGAGAAAAATTATTGGAAGTGTATTCGTCCCCTAAATCATAATGAAAACACTTGATAAATGCTGAATGTTGAGTTTTGATAAGAGCTTTAAAGTTATTGAAAATGGTAAAATAATCAGATCTGTGTTTCATAAGATAAACTCAAATATAGCGAGTGCAATCATCAATAAAAGAAACATAATATCTTAATCCTCTTTTTGTAGTAACAGGAGAAGGCCCCCACACATCCCCTCGGATGAGTATAGTGACTAGCGCATGAGGTGTTGCCACCATGAGGTTTGGGGTTCGAATCTCGGCAAAGTTGAGGTAAATGCCTCCCTTATGTGCTAGTCACTATTCCAAAGGCTAGTACCCGCCCGTGATTTACCTCCTCCGTGTTGACCCTGGGACGGGTTAGCGGGGGCGCTGGGGGCGAGCGTATTCGCCTTTTGCCACCAGGAGAAGGCCTCCACACATCAGAATGAACAAGATCAGAAGGATTAGGAGAAAAAGATAGACTTTTATTAAAAGGTAATGTAGAAAATTTTGTCAGTTTACAACCACTACAATTTGAAATATCATGATTTTTTAAAGTTCCTAATACTCCAGACGAAGCTAAAAATTGTAAACGAGAGGTTGAAACATAACCTAGACAAGTATGCTACAAGTAAAAATCAGAAGAAGAACGACTCAATCGGAAAGATGGCAAATCGATACTAGAAGCTGCAACATTTGGTACATGAAGCTTATCCAAGACATAGAGTCCCCTTGCCTACGACCTATCCCAATCACCTTCTGAGATAGTGGGTCCTGCACATAACAATTGGGCGAAGAAAAAGATATTAAATATCCAGACTTAGATAATTGACTAATAGAAACGAGATTAAGTGTAAGACTAGAAATATAATAAACATCAGGAATAGACAAACAAGTTGTAACAATAGAACCAACACATAATAATGGCATTGGAGTACTATCAGCCGTCATAACTGATAAAGATAAATTACAAGATAAGGAGATAAAAGATGATAAGTTAGGTGGCATATGATGAGAGGCTCCAGAATTTAAGATCCATAAAGAGGAAGATATACCTGATGTACTGGAGGATGACAAATCTATATAAGAAGAAGCAGACATGGCAGAGGACTGTGAAGAAAGGGATTTTTGAAACTGCTCAACCATATAAGGATCTAAAGAGAGGGCAATCACTGCATTACTAGACTGAGATAGTCCATTTGGTGACTGTTGTAGTTGATTACCCGATTTAAATGAAGTATTCTGATGTAGCAATGGTTGTTGTTGAGGTCGTTGCTGCTTATATTGCTGTTGCGGTGGTTGTTTTTGCTGCTGCGGTAGTTTATTTTTGTTTAACAATAATGGACATTGAGACTTCCAATGTCTTTTTTCTTTGCAATAAACATACTTATCACTAGAAACCTTCGAAGTCGACCTACTTTGATTATGCGACATAGATTGCTATGGTGCTGTAAAAACAGATAACATAGATGGTGCAACAGTCCTCTTATTAACCTGAGACTTAAGACGAATCTCCTAATCTGGCAATTCATGTACTAGTGAATCAACGGAAGGGAGAGGATTACGATGTAAAATTGTTCCACGCAATCCTTCAAAGTCATCACGAAGAACCATCAAGAATTGGATTAGACGTTGCTCTTCTCTACGAGTGACATAAGCTGGGAATGCTCGTAATTCTGAGGATTCTATGAGTACTAACTGGTCACATAATTTCGACATGGCAGAATAAAAATCTTGGATCCCTATATCTTATTGTCGAAGTGCACGTATATATGTTTTTAATTAATATTGTTTGGCAAAATTAGACTGCATGTATAATTTTGCTAGATGATCCCAAACCTCTTTGACTGTCTCGTACTTGGCCAATTGAACACCAATGGAGTGTAGAACAGAATTATTGATCCATGTAATAATCTTCGCATTATCGATCTCCCAAACATCCAACGATTTTACATAATCATCAGCATTAATGTCCGTAGATTGAACTCGTACACCTGAAATATATCTCTACATAGATTTTCTTCGTAAAATTTTTTTCATGATATATCTCCAATATGAATATTTTTTTTCATCCAATTGGATACTGATCGATTGAAAACTTATATAGTGAATTATCATAAAATTTAAATCCTAAATTAAAAAGATAAAAAATTAAATTATCTTTAAAAATATAAATAAATAATTTTAATTATATAATCGCTGACAGACATCCAACCCAACGTTTCTGTTCTAAACATTCAAACATGCTTAATTTGGAGCTCGACGGATTTCAGTTCCAATGGGCTCAGCCAACAGGGTAAGCATCAACCTCTTCAAAGTGTTATTTAAATTGCTTACATGAAAGTCAGATGGACAGATGGTCATTGGATGGGATATTATCATAAAGAGATCTGGAGGTCAATTTCTTAATACAAAATACTTGTCAGGTTCCTAGCCTTCCCTATGTGATAATCACTATTCAAAAATAAAATTATTCTTAATTTATCTCTCTATAAATAATTATGGAACCGATCGTGGATTATCCAAAATAAGGGTTGATCTTGTCCGCACACTGAGTCGATGGAAACTGGGGACATGGCGCTCTCTGCTGTCTCCCAGTGATATTCGTAGCGACGTAGCTTCCAATGAACCTGCAACAAAGTCGGGCCGGGAAGGGGTTCCCGACGATGACCCTCCGACGCTCAAGTCAATCAATGGCAAGAAGAGGCAGAATAAACATTGTGGCTACAGTAGAATAGGAGAGAAATCATACCTCCGTCGAAGTCCGGGGGTCTTTATATAGGACCCTGTAGAGGTGTGTGCACGCTTTCCAAAGCGTGCACGTTCCATAAAGCATACCTTGGAATGACTGTGTCAGAAAAGCATGTCTGACACAGTCATTCCAAGGTATGCTGTGGGGAACGTACATGCTTTGGAAAGCGTGCACGCGTCTCTCCGGGGTCCTATATAAAGATCTCCGGACTTCGACGGAGGTATGATTTCTCTCCTATTCTACTGTAGCCACAGTGTTTAGTCTGCCTCTTCTTGCCATCGCCTGACTTGAGAGTCGGAGGTCGTCGCCGGGAATCCTTTCCCAGCCCGACTTTGTTGCAGGTTCATTGGAGGCTACGAAGATTACTGGGAGGCAGCAGAGAGCGCCACGTCTCCAGTTTCCATCGACTCAATGTGCGGATAGGATCAAGGGTATATGTGGGATCGTCTAAGATAGGAGTATTAATACGAGTGAGTCGGATTGATTATTTTTTATAAAAATCACAATCAAAGTTTGTCTTAATCTGAATATAATTTGAAACTTTGAAATCTGAGGTCAATCAGTTCTAATTTGATCGGAATAATCTGATTAATCTAAATAAAAAATTTTATTATTATTATTATTATTATATATATATATATAATCATCTTAATTTTAAAAATTTAAATTCAGATAATCTTGATTAATCTGAATTGCAATTTGAAAATTTTATTCTAAAAATTTTTCAATCCGAATCCAATCAGGATAATTTTTCGGATTGACTAATAATCATGTCAAATGTATTTTTGACACGGATCAGCATATCATCTTTTGCCATCAAATTGCTTACGCGAAACGTTTTTCCTTTCTCCATTTTTTTGGTCGATAAAAATGCTATCGCCCTCAAAGCGCGTGCCTGAAAATGATTTCAACTCGAAGAAAAAAATAAAGTTGACTCTGATGTGATTGCAGGTAAGCAAATGCTTAGTTCGCCACAAAACATCTCCAACTGGATCCAGAGAAGCAGCCTAAGAATCCAAAATACCACACGAATTACACGTTTTAGCCTTGTGGACCATTGATTGAAGACCATATTTTATTTAATATTTATAAACAAAGATTGATCCACTGTTGAATAAGTTATTTTTACCAGCCATTAAACTCATGGACTGGTTCTACCTTCTTTGTTTTATTTTTCCACAGTAATTATCCAAGGGCTTGTTCTACCTTCTTTGTTTTATTTTTCTACAATATCAAAAGGGGTACTCAATTAATCAAAAGGCCTCTCGAGATTTAAAAATTGACTGAAAAGAACTTTTCCTCTTTTATTTCCTCTCCCAGCATGCCACACCTCTTGTCTATCCTCTTATCTTTCACTTTGGTATCCATAATATTATCCTCTTATCTTTCACTTTGGTATCCATAAAAAATATACCACAGCTTAATAATATTATTTTTATTCGGAAGATTTGAATCAGTATTACGAGGGGACAGGTCTGACTCAAATTCTCTAGGCCCGTGATAGTGTTGATTAAGATCCTTTGAGCATGATCTGATTTAGATTGGGCCTAATATAGACTTACTTTTTTAGAGATCTTATCACCTACTAACTGTCATCTAATAATATTTTAATATTTACAGAGAAATTGAAATAAATAATAAAAAATATTATTATTAGACTTCTCGCTATTTCAAAATCCACGTGATTCAAAATTAGTCTAATCGGATGTCTTTGGCTAGATTGTGATTATGGTCTCTATAAAATTAAATTTACATTGGGCATTATCCGAATCAGACTAGGTCCAGGCATGATCTAAATCAGACTAGATCCGTGGTGATCCGGTGGTAAGGTGGGGCCCTCCCGGCAGGAGGTCAAAGTGGTTAATGTCCTAAGCAGGCGTTCAAGCGAGCGAACTACCTTCCCGATCAGCAAGAAGAGTAGTCGGTCCGATACTTCGACAACTTGGTCAGACATCGAGCTTCCGATACTCACAAAGCTCAGCAAGGAGGAACGAAGGCCGAGCGGTTTCCCCGCTCGGCTAAGGAGTGGACGTCGTCTCGATCCGGCAGGCAGGGCTCCCCCGCTCGGTAGGGCGGAGCCAAGTAGCAAGTCATCGGCTGAGTGGACGCTCACCCCGACCATTATATCACCCAGACTTTAAACTGGCCAAGCAGCTTTCCCGCTCGGCCCAGTAACAGACAAAAGGAGCAGTTGACAATATCTTTTTAGGGACCAGTGTCATTGACAGGCGGCACGGTCAGCGGCATGGTAAGATAGAGAATCGCACAGTGGAAGCTTCCACTATCACGTTAGAGATATGCTCGGTCTGTTGAGGTATGATGTCAAACATGCTTTTTTGATACGTCCTTTCCAGGTATGCTTGGGGAAACGTGCACGCCTTGGGATGCATGTACGCGCCTCCCGGGAGCCCTATATAAGGACCCCTAGACTTCGACGGAGGTAGGTTCACTATTGTAGCTACAGTTACGCTGCTGCTCTTTCTTCTCTACTTCATTCTTCATTCACTTGGCGTTGCCTGACTTGAGCGTCGGAGGGTCATCGCCGGGGAACCCCTCCCTGGCTCGACTTTAACGACTTGTCGTTGCAGGCTTAGCTTGGCGGAGATTCATGTCACCTTCAGTCAACACCCGATCAACATGAACGTCATTTTTTCAGCGTCCGTCGACTCACCTTCGGACATGATCACATGGTAATACTGATTTAGATTATTTAGGAGAAAAAAAATAATGTAATTAAGTTATGGTACGTCAGACATTTTTAAACCTTACACGTCTTGTGGTTAATTTTAAATGTTGGGCGAGTCCTTGGGTGATTTCGGATTTTCCTGGCTTAGATGAACAGGCTCTATTACTTGATGAGATTTCGAAACACTTGTCTCAAACTTCCTTATCAATCAATCTCAACGCATAGCTTGCACTCACCACAATAAAATAAACAGGAGCTCGATTTATTTTCTTACGAGTTAGAAATATCCCAAAACTCTTGTTTCTCACAATACTTTATCCAAAATCACGCAAGCTGATTTATTAAAATTCGTAAAACACAAACAAGGAATGATCTAGTTGCCTGGTCCACTCGGCCATAAAGCTAAGAACAGCGACATTACGCATTTAATACCTTGTTGTCGTCCTCAATGGTCCAACTCAAAATACAGAAATACCAAACGCGACAAAATGAGTTTTTGTTTTTGTCGCTTTTACACTATAATTAATATTTTATCTTGATTAAATTCTTATTAAATTAACACTCGCAGGGAATATATCCCTGCCCCTGCAACTATGAAACTACTCAAATCACTTGCACACCTCTTAAACAATTCATAACTAGCACAACATCCGAGGAAACACCCTCCGAATATATAAATCTCCATGATAAGTTTGAATTAGTTAACAATAATTTTTAATCTTCGATCTTATCCTTTCTCTGACACCTGTAATCTTAATCAATTCCACTTTTAGAGCAATATGATGAACAGAGGACAGAGGCCAAAACTAATTCCCTGTTTAATTTTTTTTAATGTTTTAATAGTCTCTGGCGGCGATTAAAGAAGGGAAAAGTCTGCAGTAAAAGCAAGTGAATGGAGACTGGAAATGTCGACAAACAGTAGTTCTTACAGAGTTGACAAGAGATCCTCACCTCACACCACTGGCGTCCACGTCGTTTTCCTCATTCAAGAATCGTCTCCACCACCTCGATTCCCCGTTGCTGTTACTCGTAGAGCAACTTCAATGGTGGCACTGCTCGGCCATTGACAGTGGTAGTGTGAAACATCTCATCGACAAGTTGAGTCTGTAGGACCATCGTCGTCTTTCCCATTAGCTAGTGGTTAGTGCATTACACTGAAGCCCCAATTCCTCTATAAGGAAAGAGGGAAAAAAAGAAGAAGAGGAAAGCAACCAGAGGACTTGATGGAAGAACTAAAACTGAATTGTTTTGATTAAGGCAGGGCAGGGCAGAACAGAACAGAGCAGAGACATCCATAATGCAGAATATTTACATAACTACGATTCGTCCACAATGGGTTGCATGAATCGATAATGAAGAGAGAGAATCTAACACCCAGTGAACAGCAGAGAGAGAGAGGGGGGGAAAGATATAGAGATCCTACAGCCGCAAGGATAGGTCGAGTTCCGTCCGGTCTCCGGCGGCGGAGAAGTCCGCCGCTGGTCGTTCATGCGGAGGGCGGGAGCCCCTTTGCCAATTAAGGAGATCGATTGTCTCGTAACCGCTGGCGGCGGGGTCTCCGGCTGCGCACATTGCTCGGCCGTTGCTCACGGTGGCGAGCAGGGGGTGGTCGTTGGAGAACCGAGGGGCTCTGCGGGAGCAGCTCGAGAACTCCGACTGCCCGCCGTAGGTGCAGTCGCCGGGAGGGATGTTCCTGCACGCGTGGGCGAGCAGGGGCGAGCTCAGGTACGGAGGATTAATGGTGGCGGAGGCAGCGGCTGCGGCCGGCGCGAGGTACAGGTAGGAGCTCCATCCGATGCTCCTCTCCTTCTTGTGGGCGTTCTGATGGCCGCCGAGGGCCTGCGACTTGAGGAACTTCTTTTTGCAGAAGAGGCACGGGAAGAGCTTCACGTCCTTGGTATCTAACGCGCCGGCGAGGGAAAGATCCAAGTCCGGCTGCGGCGGCGGCGGCGGAGCAGGAGAATCCATATATCCCAAAGAGGGTGGACTTGTGCAAGCCTGCCTAGGCAAAATTAGGATATGTACCACCACATATATGAAAAGACTAGTGGCGACAGAGAGCATACCTTCTTCTTCCTCCTAATCACTGCGCCACAAAAGGTGAAGGATTAGAGCAACATCTTCCACCACGCAACTCACAGAATCACAGAATCTCTACATGGATTTGCAAGTTGCAACCAACAGCAAGGCACAGTGGCACAACTTGTCTCCCTACTTATAGGAAATCCAAATTGAGGAATAAGCCTTCGATTTTTGCCTGGTCAGCTGACTTGCTTGGGTTGGATTCAACCCGGCCATTTCACCTTCTTGTAGTGAAGTTGCAAGGGAAAGCTAACGCAGCAGCCATTCTGACGGCTGACACTGTAGAACCTGCTCCTATCGCCTTCAAGCGCAACCCAACACAAAATCCCAGCTCAGATTGCCGCACATGCAGTTTTTACTCGAACCCATAACCAATAGGAGCACACGACAAAATCCATGCATGCTCACGTCCAAGAGGATACTAGTTTTTCTTTTTATTTTCTTTTCTTTTATCTGGTCATATGCTCTCTGAGTTTCAGTTAGGATCCTATGTGCAAATATCTCAGCTGAGTGACCGTCTGAAGTCTGACTGCACAAATCACTCCCAACAGATAAACTGATGTTTTGTTTATGCTGTGCACCCTTCAGTCACTTCTGTTCTTGCACCCTTCAGTCTAGTGTAGCAAAAGTTGGATTAAATCGAATAAATTAATTAAATCGATCGAATTTAAAAATTCGATTCGGTTTATTCGAAAATTTGATTTGTTTTTTTCAAAAAATTGATTAATTTGGTTAATTCAGTTTGGGTTCGATTTTAAATTTTTTTTATTCGGTTAAACTAAATTGATCGGATAGACTGAATTTTTGAACCAAATCGATTTTTTACCATATAAATTTTAAACTGGATCAAATTTTTATTAAGCCACATCAAATTTTTAGAAAAAATCGATTTATTGGTTCAATTCAATTTTTATAGGATCGAAAAAAATTTAGATATTTCCACAATAGCAGATATTGTCCACTTTGAACCCCTCATGGTTTTACTCTTGGGCTTTCCCCAAAAGACCACAGTCGGCGATTAAATCTTCTGACAGACCGGACTCTAATACCAATTGTAGGATCGAAAAGAATTTAGATATCTCCACGATGATATGATATTATCCACTTTGGACCTAGACCCTCATGGCTTTGCTCTTGGGCTCTCCTCAAAAGGTTTCATGCCAATGGAAATATTTTTTCTCTTATAAATTTATGATTTTTTTTATGTATTTCCAATATGGGATTATGTTTACCACCCCAATAATTTTAAGAGAATATTCACTAGTAAGAATTTGTTGGCAAGGAAAAAGGGAAAAACTTTTCCAACGTAGTAACTGCCAGAGGGTTCTTGAACCTTCAGGAAGTTTGGACTATTCAAAGAGGATGCCAGACAGCTAGCTGGGTGTGAGATGGTCACTGCTGCCAAAGTTAATTAAGGAGAAGCCAACAAAAATTAAAGCCTTCTGGTTCGAATGCAACTGCGTTGGATTGGATCCATGGGCATCGTCAAAAAAGTGATGGTGAAACGAAAACTGCGGGTGGTCAGTTAATAATATTCTTGACCGTGGGCATTGGGCAGGCATCGTCCAAGAATTGATGGTTCTGATATAAGAAAACAGAAATTAGCAAGCAAATACTACACGCCATTCTTGAAGCAAAGACTTAATTCCTTGCTAGAAAACAAGATGAAGCGGATCGAGCTAAATAGGGGTGGTGGGTCTTTAACTTCGATCAACATGTAAGACGTATCAACTACCGAATCAATTGGACGCCCCTTGCTCATCTCCTTTCGATCTCGTCGACCTGACACTCTTGCTCATCTCTTCTCAGCCATGCCAATCCGACGCTCTTGTTCATCTCCTCTGATCCAACTATCTTAGCTGGTCAATAGCACGTGGGATAACACGTAGACTGACATAATACGTGAGACAACACATGAGTCATCATAGTACGTGAAACAGTATGATATGATCCCACACGATTTTCTAACCGGATGTGAGTGACATAACTCTCTAACATAATAATGTGACACTTTTCATATTAGGGTACGATGTCCCATCAATTAAGATAAGAGATATTATTTTATTTCTTCAACAGTGCTATAAAAAAGAGTCCGCTCCCACGGGTAAAGATACACACATGAAAGACATCCACAATTTGGATGACAAAGTAGTTGAGTTAGAGCCTCCCATCTGACCTCCATTCTAATCCTTTTGTGAGCTTTGTAAGCATCAAGAGAGTTTAGTCTCTTCCTACGCTCGGTAACTTTAGAAGAGCTCAATGGTTCATCCGTCGACGGTCTCAAACAAGAACACAATGTATGAACCAAAAATAAGAATTGTTAATCTTGGATGCGAGTATTAAGAGTCGGCAACATAATCTATGAAATTGATAAAGAATATAATAATGTATAGAAACAATCTTATATATCAAGATCCAAAGCAACTGGCCAAAACGCATAACTTTTGAGTCAGGACTTGCATAATATTCACAGCTAATGCATCTTTTCTTTTATGTTTAGCCAGTTACTTGTTGTCATTGTCTAGTCCCAAGAGCTCTCAGTTGTTGTCTGGCTAAGTGAAAGGCAGTGCTTGCTAATTTGCACCCTAATCCATCTGAAATGCAATTAAACTGACAAGGCCACATGACATGCTGTTAGTTGTCTGAAAACAAACAAACAAATAATAAAAAGAAAGTAAATACAATTTATGTGTGATCTCTGCCGAACAGCTAGTGTATGGGGATTGGGGGCACCCAAATAGTTGCATTTCACAGTGGATCAGTAGGACTGTAGAAGGGATGTGGAATTCAAGCAAAGTCATGGCTCATTTGAAGATCACCAAGACTACGTCTCAATAATGGTTTTGAATAGTTGTCTCGACATAAGTAAATTCCATGGCCCGAGAATAAAGTAACAGTGAAAAAAAAAGATAAATAGAAATTGTGTTGGCAAAAAGACAGATGGTTTCATTTAATAATCATTCATGCCACTGACGACTTGTTGGTCAATTAATTGTTGCTACGAGATCACTAGAGAGAGTTCTGATCTCTTTCCATATTTCATGGCTTGGCGTCCATTGATGGGGCTCGCACAGAAATTAAATAGAGTTGGTTCATATCAATGAAGCCCTTGCACAGATGCATCATGTGGAAAAGAGCCATCAGACTATCTGCAAATCGAGCATACTCCTTCTCATTTACAAGATCGAATTTGATTCTTATGGTGTGATGTGGTCAGACCTCCTGCTCTGCCGTACCATTTAAATAGAGCTCCCACGAGTAGAGCTCCTTTAGTTCTACACTGAGGCTGGCCTCTCATAGCAATCCATCGTTTTGAGCAAGCCTCCGTGTTGGTTTTACCCCCAATGGCGAAGCCAAGCATTAACTTACCCGAGCAATAGCTTAGGGGGTCCGGCTGATAATTAAGTCCAAGGTCACATTCGGATGACATTTTTAGCCTAGGCGGGCTATCATTCTTGACTCATCCGTTATTTATCCTTCCGATACTTAAGTCAGTAAAATAGAAAATAGAATTTGCTTTCTCTAAGGAAAGGACTTATGCTGGAAATAAAAGTGTCCTTTGCTGAGGACTAACTGTAGCAAACTGTGAAAGTAGATGCCTTCCCTTGAGAAAAGGCTTTTTGGTAGAGAAAGGAGGAAGAAGAATAATAGTGGAGCTGGTCAACTATTGGGTTTGCTAGAGAATACTCACAGAATTTGAATTCGGGAGAAAGTAAGGAGGAGAGAATCATTCTCTTGGTGAACTTCCTTTGCCTTGTATAGACCTAAAGCTTCCTCCCCACTGACTTGCCATACCTTGATCACCAACTTGCATGTTTGCTGTTGTCAACACTCTGCATAGGAGAAGTATGATGATTGTCCTCTCTTCTCTGAGATAACTTCTAACAGATTTGACAAACATCAATGAGGGTATATGGATCTCTTCTTATAGTACCACGCTTCTTGTTTTTCCTTTTGTTGGTCCGGTGTGACCGATAAAAGGAGGGTGAATTATCTGAAATAAAATTTTAACCTTTCTCGATCTTTCTACTTTAGCAAATACACACTTAATTAAATAAACTAAAATGCATAAAAAGGAAATACAAGACAACCAGATTTTCTTAGTTTGCAATCAAAAGATCGTTAGTCTAAGACAAAGAGAGCTCACTAAGATATCATTCTACGAGCGAATCCTCGAAGGTGAAGAAGCCTTATACACTAGTTGAAGAACAGAAAAAAAGTGCAGAATATGAAAATCAAAGTACAGAAAGCGTGTTATTCGATCAGGAGAACAAGCTCTCCTTGTATAACCCTTTAGTCAGATTTGATCGTTGGTTAACGTGACATCTCCGGGTGCTTGGAGTGGGTTCGGGCGCCCCCAGCGGTGCACTCTATCTTCTGCGCAACGACTCTTCAATGATTTTAGGATAAAATTTTATCCTCGTCCGAATGCTTGGACCGATCCGAGCGTTTAGAGTGTTGTTGACGTGGGCATTCAACGTTATCCATAGCAAAGTTTATGAAGAGGTGCCTGTGCTTGCCTAAAGTCTTTAGGGCACCCGGTTCTTATCCAAACGCCTGGAGTCCAGGTGCTTGGATTTGGTTCAGGCACATGGACAAGTCTGTTGGTGCAATATTCCCTAGGTCAAGGTTGACCTGGTTGACTGAGCCTGAATTGGTTTAAACTCGAGTCTTGATGGTTGTGTTTCGATGTTTGACAATACATGGAGACAAGACATGGAGATTGCAGGTGCAATTGTTCATGTGGGAGATTGTGAAGAAGAGTCAAGTAGGTCAAGGGTGACTGGATACCTGACTGGAAAATCCTAGTGAGTGAAGCCAGGTGAAAGACCTAGTGAGTGAAGCTAGGCAGTATGAGAAATCCTGGTGAGTGAAGTGTTAGAGTGTATACTAAAAGCCTAGCTTTTGGTATAAACATTTATCTAGAAATAAGAATCACATTGGTCAAATGTCTACATTTATGATAAATGAAGTTGTTCAATTAATTTATATTGTAGATAACATGGTGTGTGGTGTCACACACAGAGGATCATGTTATCAGTACCTTATAAATTATAAACAGTAGCTCATGACCATAATGGAAAGGAACAAACCATTGGAAGGTCGTAGTGTAATTAGGTATTAGTTTATCTTAACTATATAATTACACTAGTACACTTAGAGTGTATTGAGTAGGACCATTAGAGGTCGTTTCTTTTATACTGACTTTATAAAGAAACAAATACCTCAGTTATTATGGAAGTGTGTGCTCTTAATCCTAATATAATAACAAGCACATATATTTGATATTTATTTCTTTAATTTATCAATGGGTGAGATTTAGTTCGATGAATCAATAAGCCCGATAAGTTGGGAAATGATATCACTTATAGTGTGTTGTTGATTATAGAAGGAAGCGTGTCCTAGTGATCTAGGTTGAGAATGTCCCCAAGAGGAGCTCATAAGGATTGTCATGTTAAACCTCGCAGTGGACATAGTCCGACATGACGATGAAGTTGAGTGGTACTACTCTTGGAGCTAGATATTAATTAAGTGAGTTGTCAGTAACTTACTTAATTAGTGGACATTTGTTATCTTAAACACAGGGAGACTAACACACTCATAATAAGAAGGAGCCCAAAATGTAATTTGGAATTGGTGCGGTAGTTCAATAATAGTTCTTTAGTGGAATGAATTATTATTGATGAAATTAAGTTGTGTGTTCGGGGCGAACACGGGATGCTTAATTTCATCGGGAGACCAAAACCAATTCCTCCTCTCGGTCCCTATCGTAGCCTCTAGTATATAGAGATTTATACCCACCACATACCCACCTTCTTACCCATCCAATGGGGCCGGCCAAGCTAGCTTGAAACCCAAGCTAGGGCCTGCCAAGACCAAGTGGATGAGTCATGTAGGTGGCCGGCCAAAGCTTGGGTCCCAAGCTTAGGTGGCCGACCACTAGAATATTAAAAGGATTTTTATTAAAATTATTTCTTATGTGGATATCATGATTTTAAAAGAGAGTTTAAAAATTAAAAATTTCCTTTTATAACTTTCTACAAAAGATTAAGAGAAGAGATTAATCTCTTTCCTTATTTGTAGATTAAAAGGATGGTTTTAATTTTTGGTAAAAACTTTCCTTATTTGTAAATCATCTACATGTTTAAAAGAGAGTTTAAAATTTAAAATCTTTCCTTATTTGTTGATTAAAGGAGGATTTTAAATTTTAAGAAAACTTTCCTTTTTAACCATGTTCATGATTTAAAAGAAAGTTTAAAAATTAATAATTCTCTTTTATTAGTTTCTACAAAAGATTGAGAAAAGATTTGATATCTTTCCTTATTTGTAAATTAAAAGAGATTTTAATTTTTAGAGATAACTTTTTTTTTATCCACATGTTTAAAAGAAAGATTTTAATTTATTAAATTTCCTTTTTATAAACCAATCATGAAGGGATTAAATTATTGGAGAAATTTTATAAATTTCTGGAGACAAATTAGGAAGTTTTAATTAATTAAAACTCTCCTTGTTTATAGCTTGATGGTGGCCGGCCATGTAAATTAAGAAAAGGAAAATTGTTTTTAATTAAATAAATTTTTCCTTTTCATGGCAAAAGAATTAAGGAAGTTTTAAATTAAATTTCCTTATTTGCCAAGACCAAGGATTATAAAAGAGAGGGTAGAGAAGGCTTCATAGAGAACAACCTCTATTATTTCTCTCCCTCTTTTCCTTGGTGTTGTGGCCGGCCAACCCCTCTTCCTCTCTTCCTCTTGGTGGTGGCCGAACCTTCTCTATTTGCTTGGAGCTCTTGTGGTGGTCGGATACTACTTGGAGAAGAAGAAGAAGAAGGAGAGAAAGCTTGTATCCCTTGGAGCTTGGTTGGTGGAAAAAGATCTTCATCTTTTGGAAGCTTTGTGCTTGGCCGAAACTTGAAGAAAAGGAGAAGAAGGTGCTTTGGTGGATTCTCATCTCGGAAGATCGTTGCCCACACAACGTCCGAGGTTAGAAGAGGAATACGGTAGAAGATCAAGAGGTCTTTCTAAAAGGTATAACTAGTATTTTTTCTTTCCGCATCATACTAGTTATTTTTGGAAATAATACCAAATACAAGAGGCTTACGATTCTAGTATTTCGAATATGTTTTTCGAAGTTGTGTTCTTTTGTTTTATTTTTCCTTGTGATTTGATTGTTCTTTTCGGTTAACCTAAAGTTATTTTAGGAAATTAAATATTAGATTTCTATAAAAGGTTTTGTCTAGTCGGTGGTGGTTGCTCCCATATCCAAGAAGGCCATGTGCCTCGCCACGTCAGTACTGGGAACCAATTATGGAAATTAATATTTAATGGAATTAATAACTTAAGGTGATTTGGGTCGAACGTGTTAAGTTCCGCAGGAGACCCAAGTCAAAACCTAAAAGAACGAATAGATTAAGTTTTGGATCAAACGTGTTAAGTTCCGCAAGCGATCCAAAATTTAATTTAAAAGAACACATGGTAGCTAGGAAAAGGTTCAGACCTTTGTACAAAATTTTTGTACAGTGGAACCTCTAGGCTTTCCGAGTAGCAACCAACAATTGGTATCAGAGCTAGGGTTTTGCCTCTGTGTATTTGGTATTAGTTTAATTATGCACATGTCATACATAATTTAGGCAGGATAATAATAGGATGTGCTAACTTTGTGGATGCAGGATCCAACTATTATGGCTTTTAGTTATTATGTGTGTGATTGGACCCTTGGACATGTCAAGGGCATTTATATGTGTGTGCATGATTGTATTATAAAATACAGTAGGAGCTGTATTTAGTTTTATTAGGATTTTATTTTTGATCTAGATACATGTACATTCCTTTTATGGAATATAGGATCAAAAATGTAAAATTCTATTTATGTCGCGGATCGAATCTTGCAAAGCGTGGAACCTTCTAAGGACCAGAGGCGCAGTGGAACTAGGAGCAAGATGGATGCGACAGCTAGACCCGGTGGCGGTGGCCAAATATGGCAGCAGCTTGGGATGACAACACACGGAGGATAACTAGAGATAAAAGCCATAATAGTTGAAAATTAGATTTTCTATTTATTGCTTTTATATTGTGCTGTGTGTGCATGTTGGTTTACATATTTAGTAGGCTAGCATAGTTAAAATTCCTCATTTATAAATAACTAAGTGGGAGAGGGATTTTAAGTAAATCCCATGGTCTCCATTATTGGTTTGTAAGTGATGCAAACAAGCTTGCGTTGGCTCGAGTGCCTTCCTCCATAACGGATGAGCTTGTTTGTGGATCACTAGAAGACTTTCATTTTGGATGACTATAGGAAGTTAATTAAGGGCGTGTGATCTTCCCCAACGGAAGGGCATAATCTTATTAATGGACTTAGTGTCAAGTAATGGTATACACTTAGACACATTTAATAGTATCCTCCCAACGGAGTCACTACTATCACTTGTGTGACCAAAGGAAACCAACTATTGATTTGTCATAAAACTAGATTGGCAATATAATAAAATTAATAAACCCCTCTTACAAATGTTTGAATTTGTATCGTCCACACTAACGTGGCATACAAGATTCATGGTGTTTGAGGTAATTTTATTTGTCAAAAGTTATATTGACAAGATAGTCAATGGGTAAAACCCTTCTCTTACAAATGATGAATTTGTATCGTCCACACTAACGTGGCATGCAAAATTCACGGTGTTTGAGGTGTTGGTGAATTTAAATAATATTGTTTGAGGAATCAATGTTATTTTAAATTCAAAGAGTTTTGACCAAATATTTGATCAAAGACAGATCAACTATTAATTTTATTCGTCATAAAGTAAAGTTGACGAGATAATAAAATTAATGAATAAAATCTCCTCTTCGATTTTGTATACACAAAATTCATGGAGATTTTAAGGAGTTGATATTGACCAAATATTTTTGTGATTCTTAGGATATTTGTCAATCCCTAGTAGTCATACTATAGAAAAAGACTTAGTAGTCCCAATTGTAATGATTGGAAATAGGACTTGGACATTAAGGTAGACTGTCTTCATAGAACTAAGAACAATTAAGGTGTATTTAATTCATTAGTTGAAACATGTCTAGTGGTGTTATCTACCAGAACCTGGAGTGTAGATACAATATGCCATTAATCATGTCTGCAATTCATTACAGGGTTCCAGGAAACCCGACAACTAAATGAAAGGTAAATCACCGTCCACATGGACACTACTGTAAAAGTGGTAGCTGTTGCAGTGGGAGATGTTTATCCTTTGATAAGAATAAAATATGGATTTTAAGTAATTGTCTTTACGTACCAAGTTTAGAAAGAACCTGATTTCAGTTTCTAAACTATTATAGATATTGTGTCTATTTTGATAACAAAGTTGTTATCAAGAAAAATAGGGAAGTTATCTATTCTGGTATGATGGTTGACAATTTATAATCCAATAAACTCCCACGATGCAACAAATGGAAATAAGTAACACATCTTCTAATTTAAGAGAAAGCAACCTTCGGAAATGAACCAATTATATCTTTGGCATCTAAAGCTGGGTTATACTTGAGTAGGATTCATTGGTAGCTGATGAAATTTTGGGTTCATTGGTAGTGGAAATCTTTCCAACCTACGAGTCTTACTTGGAAGGAAAATAACCAAGAAGCTTTTAAGTCCAAGGGGTATGGAGTCAAAGATATGTTGAAAACGGTTCATTCTGATTTGTGTGATCCTATGACTATCCAGACAAGAGGTAGTATTGAATATTTTGTCTATTTAATAGACAACTATTCAAGATACAAATAAATTTACTTAATGTACCGCAAGACTAAGTACTTTGATTAGTTCAAAGAGTACAAGGTTGATGCGGAGAAATGTTAAAGTAAAAGGTCACTATGGAAGATCGTAGTGGCAAGTACCTCTTGAGAGATTTTAGGAGTCACTTATCAGAAGTTGGATTTCAATCCCAACTAACTGCATCTGGTACACCCCAACAGAATGGTGTAGTAGAAAGAAGGTAAAGGACTCTTATGGAATAATTAGATAGATGATGAGTTATTCAGAAAATTACCAAATTTATTTTAAGGATAAACTCTGAAAACGAAAGTGAACATAGTACCTTCCAAGTTAGAACTCTCTACTCATATAGAATTGCTGAATAGGTGAAAACCTATTTTGAAGCATATTCGGATTCGGGGTAATCCAGCACATATGTTAAAGAGAGACAATGATAAGTTGGATAGGAGTTCACTTGTTTGTAAGTTATCCTAGATAAACAAAAGTAGGTTTATAGTCTTAAAAATCAGAAGGTCATTGTTAGCATCAATGACTGATTTTTAGAAAAGGACTATATAATGAACCACGTGCTCATAAGTAAATTTGTTCTTAAGGAAATAATAAAGGACATGTCTAACCTAGTACCAACTGTACAAGATGAGATACCACAAGAAAACTGCAACACGTATCACAAATGATACACAATTGCATAAAGTGTCTTGTCATAGTGGGAGGGTTGTTAGGCAACCTAAATAGGTTCATGTTTTGGGAGAGTTTTTGGACTCGATCCCTGAAGGACATAAACCTGATCTCCGGACATATGACGAAGCACTCCAAGATAAATATGCAGCATCTTGGCAAAGAGTAATGAATAATAGAATTAGAATATATGTATTCTAATAAAATCTGGAAGCTTGTAGAACCACCAAGTGGTGTAAAAGCCTTTGGGTGTAAAAGGTCTATAATAGGAAAAGAGGGATAGACAGGAAGGTTGAAACCTTCAAAGCAAGGCTTGATGAAAAAGGAAACTTTTTTCACTGGTAGCCATGCTTAAGTCTATCCGGATTCTTTTATCTATTTGGCAAGTGGATGTCAAGACAGCATTCCTTAATGGAAGTCTTGAAGAAAGCATCCATATAAAGCAACCAGAAGGGTTCATTGCAAAGGGCTAAGAGCATCTTGTGTAAAGCTCAATCAGTCTATGGACTGAGGCAAAGCTTCAAGGTCTTGGAACATCCGGTTTATCAAAGTAATTCAGACCTATGGATTTATTTTGGTCGCTTGGGTGGTTCTTCTATCATCCAAAGTTGAATTCACCTGAACCTAACTCGGACCTTCTCTTCTCGAGCAGTCTTTCGTTTCGGCTTCTCGTCCCTCGGAAGTGTCACACACGTCCTTCTCGCTCCATTGATGTATTCTTTCGTAGTTTTGCATTCCTCGGATGCATCGAGCCCGTCGATTCATTTCCCATATCATCCTTCTCGTCAGCTACATTTTCCGTTCTGCTTTTTGTGTTACTAAGTCCCTGCACGCTTAGATATAAGACATAAAAAATGCAGAGTCTAACTTAACCTGGTTGATCACATCAAAACTTACTTGGGGTACTTAAAATTTCTCCTTTGTAGATGTACATCAACTCAAATTAAGTTAGGGTAATGAAAAATAATAAAATATTATTACAATTAAGTACAAGTAAAATTTTGTAATTAACTCCCCTTTAACTCCTAAATTTTGTTCTCCCGTTGAACAAAAAAAAAAAAAAAGGATAAATAAAGAAAAAAAATCTGAAACTTTAACTAAAGGTGATAGAAATAGTGACCAAGGTAAAATTGTTTTTTCAAGAATTATTTTTCAATTATTCGAATTTCTGAAATTTAAAAACCAAATTTGTTAGAATTTTTTTTTTAAATATTCAAAAAAATTCTGAAAATATTTATCAACATTAAACAAAAACATTCAGATTAGATAAACATTTTCACAAAAACATAAATATATCTTTAAAAAATAATTCATTTAATACATAAACATATATTTCTAAAAAATAAATATTTAAAAATAAATTTTCACCTCTAAAAATCATCCTAATTTTTATAAGTGTGTAAAATAAAATATTTATCTGCAAAAAAAAAAAAAATTTAAATTATTGAAAATACAGTTTTTGTGAATTTTTAATAATAAAAATTAGTGTTTCAGTAATTAATTTATAAAAAATTATTTATCAATCAGAAAATTATGAAAATATTTTTGCTAACATAAAATCTATGATTTTATCAGAATAAAAATTTTGAGAATAGAATTCGAATATAAGTTTGTACGAAAAACAAAATATCAATTAAGTTAAAAAAAATTCTAATCTAGCAAATTTATTATTAATTTGAAGGAAATCTAGATTATACATGCTTTTGGAACTAAATATTGATTCCTGCCTACATAATTAATCAGGAATTTTCTTGAAATTATATTTCTACTTTTATGTTTTGACTCTTGTGATATTTAAAATACCAATTGAGTTTTTAAAAAATTCTAAAATTTTGAACATTTATTCATGAATGATTCTTGTGAAGTGTCTTTTCTTTCGTTAATGCTCATCTCTGAGGTACTTTCATCATCTTTATGGCAATTCACTATTAGTGCTAGTTCAGCATACGCTTCTAACTCGGACATGGATGACAACTCATCCCACGTTGCTATGATGTTTTGGTGTTTGATTTTATTTGACCACCCTTTATCCATCTCTTTTTTCTTATTCTTCAGTTTTGGGTAGTTGTCTTTGCAATTGTAACATCTTATGTTCCTTTTGCATCGAAAAAGTTTCGTTGACTGTTTCTTACTAAATTTATTAGACTTAATTTTTTTTTTGAAAAGTCCTTACCATAAAAGCCACTTCGTCTTCGTTGAGTGATGTGTCAGAATTCGATTCGTCTTTCTTGTCTTGCAAAGCTAGGTTCTGACTTGACTATGTTTCTTTTGTAATTCCTACACATCGAGACTCAATATAATTCGAAAGTTGAGAATAATTCTTTTAGGATATTTACCTACAAGTCTTTAGAGTTGTAGTATGCATCTGCTAAAGTTAACCACTCTTGTGTTCTCAGAAAGGCGTTGAGCGCGTACCAAATTGAGTCTCGATTCGTTATTAATTCTCCGAGATGGTTGAGTTGGGTTATCAGTTCCTTGATCTTCGTATGGAGTTGAGCCACCTTCTGTCCCTTATTCATCCAAAGGGTTATTAACTGATTTTATAGGATGTCTCGTCTCGCTAACTTGACTTCCGAAGTACTTTCGTGCAACCCCAGGAACTTCTCTCATGAGTCATAGCTACTGATCCGATTGATTTAATTTCTTCATGCAGAAGAACGCTCAGTAGATGAAACTTTGCTTTCCCGTTCACCATGAAGTTGATTTGTTCCTTTTTGGTCCACATGTATTATTCTTTTTTAGCTCTGTGCTAATCTTTAAGTGTTACAAAATTATATTTAATTATTAGAAGAATTTCAAAGTCTGTTTTGAAAAATATCTCCATTCGCTTTTTCCGAATCATGAACTCTCCCTCGAACTTTGGCGGGTGAATGCTAGATCCAACCATCGTCTTGGTGCTTCAGCCGACGGTTAGTTCTTCTGAGACGGTTGGATTCTGATACCAATTGTTGGTCTCGATGAAGTCGATAAGAGGAGGGTAAATTGCCTAAAATAAAATTTTAACTTTTCTCGATCTTTCGACTTTAGCAAATAAACACTTAATTAAAGTAAACCAAAATGCATTAAAAAAAGGAAATACGAGACAATAAGATTTATTTGATTTGTAATCAAAAGATTGTTAGTCCCAGACAATGAGAGCTCACTAAGATCTCCTTCTACGAGCGAATCCTCGGAGGCGGAGAAGCCTCGTACACGCGCTGAATAACAGAAAAGAAAGTGTAGAATATAAAAATGAAAGCACAAAAAGTATATTAGGAGAACCAGCTCTCCTTTTATAGTCCTCTAGTAAGATTTGACTATTAGTTGTTGTGGCATCTCTAGGCGCTTGGAGTGGGTCCTGGCGCTCTTAGTGGTGCACTCTATCTTCTGTGCAACGGCTCTTCAATCACTTCAGAATAAAATTTAATCCTCATTCGAGCGCTTGGACTAGTTCGGGCGCCTGGAGTGTTGCTGACGTGCACGTTCGACGCCATCCATAGTAACGTTCACAAAGAGGTGCCTATGCTGGCCTAAAGTCATTGGGGCACCCAGATCCTGTCTAAACGCTTGGAATCTGGGCACCTGGACCAAGTCTAGGCACTGGACAAATCAACACAAAGTTGACTTGTCCTGCTGTCGCTCCGGTCGTTTGGGTGATTCTTTGACCATCTAGAGTTGAGCTCATCCGAACCCAACTCTGGCCTTCTCTCCTCGAGCAGTGTTTCGCTTCGACTTCTCATCCCTCGAAAGCGTTGTGCGCATCCTTCTCACTCCATCGGTGTACTCTTCTGTAGGCTCTTGTTCCATGGATGCACCAAGTCCGTCGACTCGTTTCTCGTGTCATCCTTCTAGTCTGTTGCGTCTTCTGCTTGACTTCTTGTGTTCCTAAGTCTCTGCACACTTAGA
This sequence comes from Zingiber officinale, assembly GCF_018446385.1. Taxonomy (NCBI): domain Eukaryota; kingdom Viridiplantae; phylum Streptophyta; class Magnoliopsida; order Zingiberales; family Zingiberaceae; genus Zingiber; species Zingiber officinale. Next base: position 2,095,617 of record NC_056004.1, read on the forward strand.
GATAAGACATCAAAAATGTAGAGCCTAAGTTAACCCGATTGATCATATCAAGACTTACTCTGAGTACTTTCAACTTCCACTATTGTTGTTGTCGTCACCTCAATTGGTGAACCTTCACTTTAGCCATGCTTAATCCACTGTTCACTGTTCAACTCCTAGTTTAAGAAGGCCTAGCAATGACAATGAAGTAAAGTAATTGACAGGCTTGGAGTTAACGAGAGATACTCACAGGTGAGGATATTCTTGTAGCCTAGGATTCGATGGTGCCCTTGTCAACCTGTTAGCCAAAAGGTTGTTAATGAGAGTAGCACAGTAAAATGATCGGAGGGGTTATAATCTAGAGGAGACATCTGCGGGTGGGGAGGTTCTTACAACCTAGGATAATTAAGGTCCACGAGTGATCTTTGTAGGTTGGGAGGCTCTCGTGACCTAGGGTAGTTGAGGTACAAGGGAGATCTCCACAAGTTGGGAGGCTCTCACAGCCTAGGGTAGTTGAGGTTCAGGGGAGACCTTCGCAGGTAGGGAGATTCTCACAGGGATAATTTGAGTCCAAGAGAGATCTCCATAGGTATGGAAACTCTTACGGCATGTGGCACGCCCCCGGAGGGGGGGGGGGTCTAGGGGATTTCGCAGTCTAGGACAGTTAGAGTCCAAGGGAGACTCTCGCAACCTAAGACAGTCGGGGTCCATGAGAGATCTCCATAAGTAGGGATGCTCTCACAGCCTGAGATAGTGTTAGTTAGAGACCCATTAACAAGAATGATGAAGTACAATAAGTGGAGTGATAGAAGTCTAAGGGAGATATCCTCAACTGAGGGTGTTCTTGTGGCCTGAATGGTGTGTTGGGGCGTTCCTGAGTGAGGATGCTCCTGTGCTAGTTTGATCGAGGTTGGTGGACTACCACTTCTTCATTCAAGCAGTCTAGCTACCAAATCGCTTTGGGGGATGTTCCCAAGTCATGCACTTTTTGTCTGGTCACATCTCTGGTGAGAATGTTTAGACCCGCTTGAGTATATATGCTCGAATGGAGATTGCGAGGCGCATCACAATGGAAAGAAGGCCCAACAAGAAAGCTCGAAAAAGGTCAGTGATAAATTAAATCAATACTAAACAAAAGGAATTACTAATAACTTACTAGAATCAATATGATTACGGAAGACGATCCAATACTAAATAAACGAAGACCTTCTTTAGACAAGAGCATATCTTCTTTTAAAAGTAATTTAGTTTCATCCGCCAAAGCTTGAAGAATTCCAAGGGATTTACATATTGAAGTATATTGAGATCCAATACATTGTTATAGCACTATAAATATTTCTCTTCCAACCACACACAATTACTAGTACTCCTTTATAATTCCTAATATAAGGATTAAAATGAGTACAAAAGTTCACATGAGGCATGGACATCTTTTAACGATTATGAGGTAGAAAAAGAATATATAATTTGTATTTCTCCTATCAATTATCATTTTAACAAGCAACTTTTCCTATAATAATTTTATACTACTTAGTATTATCATAATATCTAATTTTATAGAAGAATTTGCAAATTTACAGATGGACGAATTTTCCATTTCAAATAAATTTCTAATTCCTCTACTGGGGCTTCCCTCTTATGTAAAGTTACTGTTTCAACAACTCAAAATTAAGTGAAGGTTTTTTACTAATAAATTCTTATTCAAAATTATTCCATTTGATTTTCTCTACCAGAGTGTAGGACTTTTAAATTTTCACAGGTCCGTCAGAATTCCATTAGAAAAGTTATCGTTGTTTTTTAAGAAAACAAATTAAATCAATAAAAGGTTAGCGATAAATAATTAAATCCTAAGCATTTCTAGAGTTCAATATTAAATATCGATATTACAAGGACCAAAAAAACAGTTTCAAATCCAACGCATGAAGCCTGACGTAAAGTCAACGTCAACGATGGTTAGCCGCAGGCTTAGACTCGATCGTCGGGAGGAACAGGCAAAGTAGTTTCTACTTCGCCTGCCGCTGCTGCCTCTTTCTTCTCTGTTTCCTCCATTCAATTCCTCTTTCCCTTTCTTATTTTTTTTATCTTTTACAATTTTTTCCCTGTTTGGTCACCTAAATCCTTATTAAACATAGAGAAAGAGATCGATATGCCAAAAGGGAGGCCTTTTCCCCAATTTCCAAATTATCATCCAATCTTTTCAATCTTTCTAGAGTTTGTTGAGATTGATTATAAGAAAATTTGCAGATAAATTTGAGAAAAGAAGAGAAAGGAGAGATCTGAAGAAGAAGAAGAAGAAGAGAGATCATGAATAGCCTCTTCTCCACGGCGTCTTGGAAACGTGACGTCGAGTCCGGCGGCGGGGATGTGGAGATGGGGGCGGCGGCCGGAGGGGCGGCAGGAGGGGCCAGCCTTGACAAATTCTTCGACGATGTGGAGGCGATCAAGGAGGAGCTGCGGGAGGTGGAGCGCCTCCAGCACGCCCTCCGCGAAGCCAACGAGGAGAGCAAGACCCTCCACGACGCGTCGGCGGTGCGCGCCCTCCGCGGCCGGATGGACGCCGACGTGGCCGGTGCCCTCAAGAAGGCCAAGCTCATCAAGCTCCGCCTCGAGTCGCTGGACCGCGCGAACGCGGCCAACCGCGCGCTCCCCGGCTGCGGCCCCGGCAGCTCCACCGACCGCACCCGCACATCCGTCGTCGCCGGCCTCCGCAAGAAGCTGCGCGACTCGATGGAGTCCTTCGCCGACCTGCGGAGCCGGATCGCGGCGGAGTACCGGGAGACGGTGGGCCGGCGGTACTTCACGGTGACAGGGGAAGCGGCCGACGAGGCGACGGTGGAGTCGCTGGTGGCGACCGGGGAAGGGGAGCGGTTCCTGCAGCGGGCGATCGAGGAGCAAGGGCGGGGCCGGGTGGTGGAGGTGGTGGCGGAGATCCGGGAGCGGCACGGGGCGGTGGCGGAGCTGGAGCGCAGCCTGCTGGAGCTGCAGCAGGTGTTCATGGACATGGCGGTGCTGGTGGAGGCGCAGGGCCAGCAGCTCGACGACATCGAGAGCAACGTCGGGCGGGCGGAGTCCTTCGTCCGCCGCGGCACCGAACAGCTCGGCACCGCCCGCGCCTACCAGAAGAGCAGCCGCAAGTGTACCTTCATTGCCATCCTCCTCATCCTCATCATCATCCTCATCATCGTCCTCCCTACCGTGATCACCCTCACCAAGAAATAAAATTAAATCACTATTATATATCATTGCCATTGTTCCTTGTTGCTCCTTCTCCTGCTTATTTGTTCTTCTTTTCTTTTTTTTTGGATATTATATGTATTTGTATACACGAAATCTCATATGGATTAATAGCGAATTCCTCTGGTTCTTTCTGTAGAGAGTAAATCCCTTAGTAAAATGATATGTTCATGATTTTGAAGCAATTGAATGATTGAAACATGAACATTTTCAATGAGAAAATAAATAATAAATAATAAATAATAGAGGGTTGACGTCTGAGGATGGTGAAGACGAAGCAAACGTGTTGAAGAGCTCAACACGGAATTGGTCTTTGTTGCTGCCAAAATATCATCCAGTGCCAAAATATATTATTTCAGTAATATCTATTATCCTTTCAGTTTCAAATTTTTCAAGAGAAAATAAAGAAAATCACTGGCATATTATCATAGCCTAAAACATCCTGATCGTCATGCAATCACCGTCAAGTTCCTTCATGCTCTTCAACCTCATACATTAATGGACGCTTTTTCTCTTGAAATTGGAAGAAGGAAAGAATAAAAAACGAAGGGCGACCAGAAGAAAAAGAAAAAGAAAACAAAACAATCTGTTCGTTGGAAATGGAAAGCTTGTGATAAAGAGAGATGAGAAGGGAGAAACACAAATGAAGCCGTCGTACTTGTTTTATATAACGGCGTGAGAGGCCGATACCGTCGCGTGTAGATACCGCCATCTTAATAAATCAGCCGTGATCTCGGTTCTTCTTTTTGCGAAGGGCTCCGCCAGAATCCTGCGCCGTGGAACCGCGCGCTCATTTCCATCTCCACCTCCGCCATCTCCACCGGCGTCAGCCCCGCCGCCGCCGCAACCTCCTCGCACTCGGATTCCTCCTCGCTGTCCGCGGGGGAAGTCTCGTCGTCGGTCTTTTTCCCCAACAGCCTCGCGTCTCTGAGCTTCCTCATCCTCGCCTTGCGCGCCCGCATCACCTTCCGGCAGATCCCCGCCGGCAGCCGCACGGCCGTCAGCACCACCACGTCCACCGCCGCGCAAGGGAAGCAGCAGCACACCGCGACGCAGTCCGCGGCCGTGCCGCCGGCCACCTCCGCGCACCGCGCGCGCACGGGCGGCGACCGCTTCAGGATCACCGGTGGCCGGCGGGCGCTGGTTGCCGGAGGCATCGCCGACGGAGGATGTTGCGAATACAGGGCACCACGGCGCGCCATCGTTCCCTCCGGCGTTCGATCAAATCTGGCGGCGCATGGTTACCATGGTCGATCGGCGATCCCAGGGGCGTCCTTTCTTTCTTTTTTTTTTTTATATCAAGAACGTTCTGTAAATCGATCCATTATATAACGGAACGGCATATGGAATGGGCCGGAGACGAAAATAGCGCTCTAGTCGGCGTAGAACCCGGTCGATCCTTCCATTAAAGCCGGAAGAAGGCGTCCACTTAATCAAGGTTGCCCTCCTAAAACACACTTATCCACTAATTAATCGCCCATCTTGGTTAACCACCCAATCTCTCTCGTATTAAGGTTTTGCTTAATCGAGGAGTGAGTGATCCCATCTCGTTCTAATTAAAGATTTTCTTGACATATTTTACTCAATTAATTTGACCAATTCAATCCAAGTCAGCTCAGGCTAAATTGCTAATGGTACGATCTAATTGACACTGGTCGTTCTTCTCTTGCCACACCAAAATTTCCCTCAATTCTCCTATCCTTTCCTAATACGCAAAAGAAAGCGTTCCAACTATTTATTTTCCTTAAAAAATGTTCCATGCGACCAAAGATAATAGAAGAATTTTCGTTTCCAGGAAATATTTTAAACATAGTATAAATTTAGGCATGTTATACAGCCGCAACAGCACAGTGCGTTGATTTTATTCAACCTCTCGTGTGAGAGGGCATTCAAAAATGTCATTCTAGACTATCTATATACAGACGTGAGGAGGAATTATCTTTCCTGGATTCATGATATCGTTGGGATCCAAAACTGACTTTATACTTTTCATTGTTCGTAATGCCCCAATCCCAAGCTCCTTTTCCAGATACTGCAATACTCAGCAGACGAGCAGGGTTGATAATCAATAACATAATCTCAACATTCGATTGTAAAAGTTTCTATAGGCTCATGCAGTCACAAAGTAGGCGAACGCAATGTCCACAATATTGCGAGCAATTCAAATGACTCTGCAACAAAAAAGCAAAGGAAACGTGCAGTTCCTTGCTAGACTGTTGGCGCATCCACATGCGTTGCTACCGTTATTATCACAAATAATATAATGTACGATAATATCATTAGAACTTTTGGATGTTCGCTATTAGTGATTTCTAAGTGATATGATAATGTCATAGGAGGCGACAGGGGTAGTCTACATGATTTTCCAGTCAAAACAACTTCTGCTATTTTGTTGCAGGTTTTTGCATTGCGGATAAGATGTCTATTCTAATCCTAGCATTTGCTTCAGATATATTTCATGAACCATACCTATAAGTTAATGCGCATAATCCAAGGATAGGTATAAGGTTATCCGTGGCTGGTAATTTAACAAAAAGGAAGATAGAATTTTAACAACTTGTCGGTAAAAAAAAATGGAAAACTTACCTTCATTTTCCCAGTACCAACACCATGCTCGCCTGTACATGTCCCTGTATGGTAAAAGTAGCTAAATTATTTTTAATTGTGACAATTAGAAGCAGCAGTTTTAAACATTCAACATAGACATAGAGGAGTATACTTTGAAGACAGAAGCATCTTAAAATAAAAGACCAGGATAACATTAATTAGGAAAAAACTTACAGTTGCAGAACATGCGAGGATATTTTGGATCAATTACCAACCATTACAAATAAAGGTCATTTGTGGAAAGGCTTTTGTGCCAATTGAGACAGTAAACATAAATGAATCACCTAAATACCTGTGCTTGAAGTTTGAGCATATGACTAGACCAATTTTGATCTAAATGAATGATTACATAAAAAAAAATGCACAAGGACAAACCAGCTAAAAAGTAGGCCTGACTATCACTTGTCCCCACTTTATTTAGGACACATATATACCTTTGCTTGTGATTGGGAATCAGTGGAAGATTACAGATCTTTCAAAAGTAATCAAATAAAGCATTATAGCTCTCTACTTTTAGGTAAATCAAAGTCCACTTGATTAGGTAGATCACTGTTCTGCACTTAAAGAAAAATTATGAATTCAGACTAACTCGAAATTAGAACAAGATTCCGAATAGTTCAATCTCTCTACCTTTAGACTACGATAACTTCTCCCGGAATACAGATGAAAACATGATGCAATCTTAGGACCAATGGGTGGCGAATTCTTGGAACCAAATAGTAACTAGTCAACTACCAGGAATTGCATCTGTAACTGTGAAAATTGTCTTAGGAGAATGGAACCAGTGAAATTATTATGGATCCAATTAAGTCCATCAGACATCAAGCCCAATTTTAGTATGGATTGTTAAGTTAATAAAAAACACAATGAGAAGCAAACTTTTGGTAGAGTACATTTGCTGTCCGTGCCTGTATACATATGTAAACATTTCTTAGCCCACAAAAACAAACACTAATTAACTCTTGACAAGTAACTACAAATAGCACAAACAAGGAAACATGAAGAGAAGAAAAATAAGAATTATATTCATAATGAAATAAATAATTTATGAGCCTTTCACAAAATTTAATTCACATGTCAAAATATTGTTCATTGTAATTTCCAAATTACACAAGTACCTTCTAATGATAAGGCAGTCTGGACCATAAAATGATTCAATCTCTCTGCTTCTTGCCGTTGCTCTTCTTGTTCAGGATCAAACATAATTATTGTATGGAAGTTCCCATCACCAGCATGAGCAATGACCATACTGATATTCAATACAGTGTTTTAGATATCCAGGCCAGAGTATAAAATAGCTTAGGAAGACACTTTCCAGTCCCGTGAACTGAGAAATTAGCTAGACTTGTACTAATGATTTAAATCAGGTCTCAAAAATTTCATAAGTACGTACCACATCAATGGTGATGCATCAAGCTCTTCCTTAGACTTTGATATGCACTCTGCCAGCCTTGATAAAGGAACACATACATCCTGTTGAAAGGAAAATAGTAAGGGTGCACAGCAACATCATCTGCCTGAAATTAAAAAGAAAAACAAAACACTCAATGCACGGGCTCTGCCTGGCTTCCAAAAGCTAAAAATGTAACAAAACCCGTACAATATTCTTCTTTGATAGTTCATGATTAAATTCCCATACAGTCAACGAGACTGGCCTTGCTCAAACTGGCATAATGCAAATCTTACAAATGCCAGAACAAAATGGATACTTCTTGTCGGTGGCGTGATCACATACATCTTTGATGAAATGAATAATTTTTGGTGGCCTGATAAAGTGAATAGCTGATGAAAAGGATGAGACTATTGATGTTGGAATGTTACCCTGAGTAGACTTAACAGGCGTGTGCAGAAATGGTGATATAAACAGGAGGTGACATTGATTGAGTAGCTAGCTGCATAGTAAGTCAGCTATATGGATCCTTTTACGCCATTGAGTTCTATTCCCTACTATATTAATATCTATACTTAAATAAATTTTATCTTATTTTATTGTTCCTAAACCAAGTCTTTTTTGATCTTCCTCTTCCTCGTTTAATGTGCGTATTTGTTATAGTTTCACATCGCCTAACTGGAGCATTTATTGATTGTTTAAGTACATATCATACCATCTTAAATGTGTCTCTCGGAGTTTTCCCTCGATCAATGCAACTCTCACTTTCTCTCATTTCTTAATCGATCCATCCCCATATGTCCACACACACCTTCACATTCTCATCTTTGCAACTCTCATCTTCTACTCATGTGCTCGAGTTATAGCCACATTCAACGCCATATAACATAGCAGATATAACCGCCATTTTATAGATTTTCCTTTTAAGTTTTAGAGATATTTTACGATCACATAAAACACGCGACGCTCTCCTCCATTTCAACCATCCTGCTTGTATTCTGTGTAAGACATCTTTCTCAATCCCTCCATCATTTTGTAAAAAAGATCCTAAATACTTAAAGCTCTCAGTTCAAGATAACTCGTCATCTCCTATGTTAACAATTGTTTCATTATGTCTAATATTACTAAACTTAAATTCCATATATTCCATCTTTACTCTAATAAGTATAAAACCTTTCACTTCTAATTTTTCCCGCCAAGATTCTAATTTAGTATTTACTCCTTCACGTGTCTCATCTACCAAAATAATATCATCTGCAAAAAAACATACATCACGATACTATACCTTGAATGTGTATAGCGAGTTCGTCCATAATTAGTGTAAAAAGATAGATTTAGAGTTGATACTTAATGTAATTCTATCTTTATTGGAAATGCTTCGGTTAATCTGCCTGAAGTCTTCACTCTGGTCATTACATCCTAATACATATCATTAATTAGTTCAATATATGTTACGTTAACACCTCTCTTTTCTAGAATTCTCCATATAATTTATTTTGACTCTGTTATAAACTTTTTTCTAAATCAATAAATATCATGTGTAGATCTTGTTTTTGCTCCCAATACTTTTCAATTAGCTATCTGAGAAGATGTATAACTTTTATTGTCGACTTTCCCGACATGAATCTAAATTGATTTTCGATAACCATGGTTTCCTTCCTTAATCTCTTTTCTATTACTCTTTCCCAAAGTTTCATGGTATGACTTATTAGTTTAATACCCCTACAGTTTGTACAATTTTGTACATCTCCCTTATTTTTATAAAAGGGAACTAGAGTACTTATCCGTCATTGATGAGACATTTTTTCGTTTTCAATATCTTGTTAAATAATTGTGTAAGTCATTCTATACCTTGTTTCCCTGAGTAATTCCATACCTCTATTGGAATATCATTTGATCCAACGACTTTTCCAATATGCATCCCATTTAAACCTTGTTCTACTTCTAAAGTTTGAATTCTACGATAAAAGTTTACATTTCTATACTCATTTTACCTACTTAAATTATTTTAGTTAAGTTGGTCACCTAAATCTTCATTAAAAAGTTAATAAAAATATTTTTCCATTGCTTTTTTATTTCTCCATCATTTACTAATACCCTATTGCATTCATCTTTAACACATTTTATTTGGATAAAATCTTTTGTCTTTCTTTCTCTCACTTTAGTTATTTTATAAATATCTATTTCCCTTCTTTTATATATAATTTTCAATATAATCGTTCAAAATTTTCATTTTTTACTTCATTCACTATTTTTTTAGTCTCTTTCTTGGCTATTATATATTTTTTTAAGTTTTCTTCATTCTTACAAATATATAATTCTTCATAAGCTATTCATTTTCTTTCACTTTCTCTCGTATTTTCTTATTCCACCACCAAGATTTCTTACTTGGTGGTATATGTTCTTTTGACTCACCGAGTACACTCTCAACTACTATTTTCAAATTTGATATCATCTTATCCCATGTTGTATTAGTCACCGTATATTTCACCTAATCTTGTACTCCTACCTTTTTCTTAAATATGTTTTTGCATTTCATCCTTTAACTTCCACCACTTTATTCGAGGAGTTATGTATATTTTCCTTCTATTGATACATGCTTGAGGTGTATATCCAACACTACTAACCTATGTTGTGTAGTTAAGCTTTCTCTAAGGACGACCTTGCAATCTTTACAAATCTTTCTATTCCTCTGCCTCCTCATAAGAAAGTCAATTTGCGATCTATTATTCCCACTTTTGAGCGTGACCAAGTGTTCTTCTCTTTCCTTAAAAAATATATTAGCTATATAAAGTCATATGCTATCGCAAAATCTAATATAGTTTTCCCTTTTTTATTTCTCATTTTAAACTCATAACCCCATGTACTCTCTCATATTTTTCATTTTTCACTCGACATACTCATTTAGATCGTCTCCTATTAAATCATTTAATTTGGCAGAATATTTTGTAATACTTCATTTAAGTCATCCCAAAACCTTAATTTGATAGGTTCATCTAATCCTACTATCCTACTTGAGATGCATAAATGTTAATTCCGTTAATAGTTTCTTTCGCCATTACTCTAATTACTCCTCCATTTTTTGCTTAACTATTTTCTCTATACCATAACTCAAAACCCAAGTTTTCTATTATCTTTGCCTTCACGCCTACCTATTTCGTGTCTTGTACATACAAAATACTAATTTTTCTCCTAATCATCGCATCTACTACCTTCATTGATTTACCAATTAAGGTTCCTATATTCCTATGTTCTAAATTTTAGAGTATTAGTTTTCCATAATATTTGTTCTTATCCAACCTTTAGTGTGAGAACTTTTACCTATTTAACAAATTCAAGTTCTCATAGAGATGTACCGGTCATTGCCGATACGTTACAAATGTTGCAAAACCTTGCATATTTAGCACTACACTCGAGTTTTGGAGATGTAACAGTCTTTGTCGAGATGTTATAGTCGAACCTTGCAACACGTTTCTTCCGGGAACAACTTAGTATTAACACAATAGTTTAATGGATTTATTCATTGAACATTTGTCTTAGTTTAAACGCTGGCTGATGCAACTTTCCTCTTTTATCCGAGCTTAGGACCTAACGCAAAATGAAAAAAAAAAGAAAAACAAAAATGTAACTTATATGATTGTTTTGTCCTCGTATAAATTTTGCATATGTTACATGCATGTCTTCTAAATGATTACTTGGTAAAGGAACTACAAATTTCAAAAGAACCTTGTAATTTCCCTCTCGGTGATATGTTGAATATCTACTATAATAATAGACCCCAGTTAAGGAGGTAACCTACAGACATAGACTGAAAAAACAGTAGATGAATTAATCATCAGATAACCAAAAAGGAAACACTAACTCACTGACATTTGTATTGGTCATGTATTCCAATCAAGAGACAGATTATAATTGAGGTCATAAACAAAAGCTCCAAGCCCTACTGTTTATGTCTGTTGCATGGATATTTTTCTATATCTTTACATTTTTCAGAATTCAATATTACAAAATTGCAGAAAACTGTACACTGAAAAGGCATGCATGATGAAACAAACCGTGATCATTGCATCAGAATTATCAGGAGCCATTGCATAGCAAGCCCAGAGAGCCTCCTTCCGTATCTGCTGGAAAAGAATTTTGAGAAGTTAGTCAGGGATCATTGTGTTAATTTGACAAAGAAAATATGTTACGATTTCCAAGGAATCTTTCATTGACTGAATGCTACTTGTAAATCAAATCCAAAAGTGCCATTTTCTTACCATTTGTTATAAAAATACTTATCACGAATCAAAGAGCAGAGGAAACATTCATGTATTAATCCAATTAGCAAAGGATTATCAAAGGCAGTGAATAAAAATCCATGCTTTGAACAAATGTACATGAAGTTAGTCTTAACTATTATATAAAGCACATTAGATGTAAATAATTTGTAAACATGCAAGCTTGTAAGAAGATAATTACAAACACAGAAGCACATCAGGCGCAGATAACTGATCAACTGAAGAACACTAGACAGGTAAGATAATAACCTGACAGTTTTGGCAAGAGTCAGTTAGAAACTGAACTAAAATGTATGCACAATCTGTTTTTTTTTGTACTATACATATTAATTTTGTTCAGATAGAAAGTTTCTTAAACCATAATAAAATTTGCTTCTAAATTCCTTCAAAATGGTCATCAGAGAAAACTTCACTTTTTTTAGGTAGGAATACGGGGAATTCATGAAAGCCTTTCATATAAAATAAAACTCTAAGATATTAGAAGTAAACAAAGATAGGAAAACTGGCCTTCCACAGCTCTTCTTTAGAATTCTCACTTTCCACAAAAACAAAATCAGAGCCATTATGTTCTGAGACAATCTTTTGAACAATCAATGTCTGTTCTCGTGCATATGCTTCTGAGATTGTGCAAAAGAGAGAGAATCGGTCACCTAGGAATAGTCATGTTATACAAGAAAGAATGCCCAAGAAGTTGTCTGCTTGAAGAAAGGAACCTTTCACATGCTTGATTCTTGAAGCATAATTTAATATCAGACAGGAAGAGAGAATCAGTCAGCTAGGAATAGCCATATAATACAAGAAAGAATGCTGAAGAAGTTATGTGTCTGATCAAAAGAACCTTTTACGTGCTTAATTCTTGAAGCACGACTCAATGTCATACAGAAATAAGAGGACAATGCTAAATGCCTTTTTTGGCTTACAAATTATAGTGATTTCTATAATGGGAAGCATCACTAGGTGACTGACTTCTCCTAGATGATTCATTGCATCAAATTAAATAATTGCATACATAATTTGGAAACATATAGAAGAGTGACAAAACAAAAAAACAAAAGAAAATTGTGAAAGGTAAAATAAAAATTTCTGACATCACACACCCTCATTAAAGATTGAAGAAACAAACAAGAATGCTTGCAGCTGAAAATAGTGAAGCAGCCAAAGAGAATTGAAGACAAAAACGGCTGAAGTGGCAGGGCTACTACAAGGAGGCAACAAACTAATTCCAGTTACAAAATTACTTAGATATTACAGTAATTCAATTCAGTAAAGAATTCAATTTTCATCCAAACTTGGGACCACTACTGACGGCAATACTAAAGCACATGATATTAGCATCAATGAGAGAAAATAAGATATCATGATATGAAATATTCAAAGATGCTTATCGATTGTATACAGAAAAATTGAATCAATTAAAGTAAAAAATGTGGTTGAAGATTGTATGTTAATGCAATTAAAAATGATTTTAAAATGAGAATATATTATCTTGCATAAAGTTCAATGAAGGGGTAAAATTATGTATCCTAACCAAATAGTTGGGAATAAAACAAAGAGTGAGAGGAAAAAGGTGAAAACCAATTTATTGCTGAGACCCAGTCAGTAACAGAAAAATTCGTTAGAGGAGATCATAACACTTGGTTAGGGCTGCAAATGAGCCGAGCCGAGCCGAGCTCGTGCTTGGGTCAGCTCGAGCTTGAGCTCGAGAAAATTAAAGAGGTTGAGTTTCTGAATTTGAGCTCAAGCTCGGTTATTTAATCATGGGTTCGAGCTCGGCTTGAAAACAATGAATTTAAATGTAAAAACAAGTGCGCAAGCTGGGATTCGAACCTTCAACTTCTAACAACCTAATGAAACACTCTAGCCACAAACACCTCGTCAACTTATTATTTAATTTTAAAATAGTAATTTAAATATTAGAATATTAAATTAACCGAGCTAGAGCAGGCTCGACGAGCCTTTGAGCCAGTATTAAACGGGCTCGACATCGGCTCGAATATTAAACAAGCTCGGCTCGAGCTTGGTCAACTCCGAGCTTGAGTCGAGCTTTGACCGAGCTGCTTGCAAGCGGCTTGACTCATTTACACCCCTACACTTGGTTACATAATACAACAATGTGCGTTAGAAAAACAAATATAGAATCATTTCGTCGTTAAAAAAGAAAGTATATAATGAGGATCAAAATATCCAAGTTATAAAGAATAAAAAATATATCTAAACATGCGACGAGGAATTATTGTGTCTCACCTGTGCCTATAAATTCAAACATCAAGGTGGGGACTTCAGGTAAACTTTTGCCATTAGCAAAATTAATGGCCTTTACTTGAACCTCATCTAACAGTTCCACCCTTGAGACCTAAGAATGGAATGCATATTCACAAAAAACACCTTAGCATGTGAACATATTCAGGAGAGCAAGGAATAATTTTGTGTAAGTGGGAAAGATATTGACTGCCTTTTTGAGGAACTGAAGCAGTAGATTCCAGCATATTATGAAACTAATAAATTATATGGCAACACAATGTACAACAAAAAAATGGATATACAATGAGACATTAAAGTGGCCCAGTTCATGATAAAAAAGGTTATCCAATTAGGGCGTGTTTGGTTGGGGGTTATCGCTGATAACCTTGGTATGTTATCAAGGATAACTTTGTTTGGTTTAAGTAATAATTGATTCCGGGTAATGCAACATTCTCGCCAAAAAATTGGGTAACATTTAAATTTTAAAAAATTTTAAATCATTATATTTATTTATTACATATTTTATCAACTTATTATTTATTAATATTATTAATTTAATTTAATTTATTTTCAAAAATTAATTGAATATGAAATTCAACTAAGGGTAATATAGTAAATGTTAAATTAAATTATAGTATTACCTTGATTGAACCAAACAACGTTATGGTTATGTTTTATTCCCTATAACTTTAGTTATGTGATTACCTGATAATCACATAACCAAGGTTATGTATGATAACTTGAACCAAACACACCCTTATAGTGATAGAAAAAGACCAAGAACCATTATATATACTGAATATATATACATATATGTATGTATATACAAGCATGTCATGATATAACAAAGTAGCCGATTCATAAAGTGGAGATCCACATTTCATGGATTTACCTGTATACCAGAAAGCATTGTTGCTATAGCAACATCAGCAGCATCCTTAATTGTCTGGAAATTGCACATAGCAACCTGATGTAGCACAGATAGTTTTTGAGAAACAAAGAAATGGTATCAGAGAGTATCAAGAAAAGAATACAAGACATATAGATTGCAAAAAGTTGTAGAAAAATCGTTAAATGGCAACTGTGCACAACGCATTGATAAGACAATTGCAACAAACTCCAGTATTGTTCTAGAACACTGCTTATGTAGTGATTCAATATCAAATCTCAACCACAGTTTTATTTGTCTTAATGCCTCTTTCTATGTACTCTTAGCCTATTACTGAATGATTGGGAAAATGGAATGACATATATCTTGAATAGACTGCACATGCTAACCATCCAGTAATAGACTGCACATGGCTATAGGTTGAGTGGACATTGTTGAACAACTGTGAACAGCTTTCATAGCGTGTACAGAATAAACAGCTGTGTCGAACAGCTAGTACAGAATAAACAGCTGTGACAGTTTCAACAGTTATAAACAACTGTGAGATCAAGGGATGTAATTAGAAAGATATTAATTTCCTATGCATAGAATTTGCTATTAATTTCATATTCTCTCTTATTGTGATTCTATATATAATGGGTATTCCCATTTTGAATGTAATACAATTTGGAGAATCAATTCTTTCCACATGTTATCAGAGTATTAAGCCTTCATTGCTAATTCTTTGCTTTTGCATTTCTTCATCATGGCCAATTCTGCATTTCCTATGTGGATTCAACAATATAGAAATTGAGAAACTTCGAGGATTGTTGGATTCTATCGAATTGTTGGATTCTCTTGATAAACTGTATAATGCGTGCTCTTTGACTCTCTCAGGTATCTCCTCACTCTTTTTGTATGAATACCTTAAACAGTTTTTTTGATAACTCATGGATAATAAACTTCGATGCCACATACCACATGACTCCCAATTCTCAAAATTTCCACACTTATAACCCCAACTCAAGTAACGGAAAAATTGTAATAGGGTTTTGGAAATGTTCACCTAACCCCTAGTCTTATCCCTAAAAACGTCCTTGTACCAAAACTTCCGTCCAAAAATTAACTTCAGGACTCGAGGAGGAGGATTGGACTTGTTAAGGAACATAGTGGGCCTTTTCTATCTTGAATCTACTAAGAAGAATAATTTATCTTTTGTCCTTTCACAGTTCTTCCAATAAAGATAACATTTGGTTATATCACAACCGTGTTGGTCATCCCTCTTTTAGAGTTTTAAAGATCAAGTTTCCTCATCTTTGTCAACGATTGGATGTTTCTGAATTTCAATGTGATGTTTGCAAATTGGCAAAACATTCTCGTGTACCCTTGCCTATTAGCAATAAAAGAAAGTTCTACTCCCTTTCATTTAATTCATAGTGGCATATGGGGTCCTTCTAATATTTCCAATATTTCTAGGACTCGATGGTTTGTTTCCTTAATTGATGATTGCACTTACATGGTTGTTTCTTCTCAAACAAAAATCTGATATCAGTATTATTATTCTAATTTCCACTCAATGATTCAAAATCAATTTGGAGTGAAAATCAAAAGCTTTAGGACCGATAACGCTAGAGATTACTTTAACCAAACCTTGTCCTCCTACTTCCAATCTTAGAGGATTATTCATGATTCGTCTCGTGTTCATATACCCCAAAAATAGCTGAAAGGAAAAATGGATATTTACTCAACACTACTAGTGTCATTCTTTTCCACAACAATGTTCCTAAATCCTACTAGAAAGAGACTATCCTTAATGTCATATACATGATTAACATACTTCTCTCGCATGTCTTAAATAACAAGAGTCCCATGCAACTCCTCAACGATTTGTATCCTCATTTTCAAACCACAAATGGACTTACTCCTAGAATTTTTGGGTACATTGCTTTTGTCCATATCCATGGTACGAGGTAAACTAGACCCCTAGACCCTCGTGCCATCAAATATGTCTTCCTTGGATACTCATCCACTCAAAAATGGTACAAATATTACCACCCATTATCTCAAAAGTTTTACATCTCAGCTGATGTTACCCTCTTTGAGCATACCTCATTCTTCTCCAAGTCCTATCCTCAAAGGGAGACTTTAGTGACAGACGATAGCACTTTTGAGTCATTTAAACCTATTAACGCTCTTGATCTTCCTCCTACTTAAGTCCGTACCGAATCATCTTCTATTCCTATTCCATCTAGCGAGTCACCTCCATCCTCCTTTACATCCAGTGTTTCTTGTGATGCTCCAAGTATTCCTCAAGTCTATTCAAGGAGAAAGGTCGCTCCATAAATGATACAAGTCCAAGAACCTCAACCACAAACCTCTTACCTGATACTAGGATCATGGTAAGATTTGACCCACCTTTTCAACCTACTGAATCATCCATTGACCTAGTAAATAACCTTGACCTTCCCACTGCTATTAGAAAAGGTACTAGAGAAGCACCAAACACCCTCTCTACTTTCTATCTCACTATGTTTCTCTTAAACATCTATCACCAGCCCACAAAACATTCATTGCAAGTCTAAATACCACGACTATTCTCAATATTGTTTCTGAGACATTGTCAAAAAGGGAATGGAGAGATGCCATGAGGGAGGAAATGGATACATTAGAAAAGAATAAGACATAGGAGGTTGTTGAGAAGCCAAAGGGGAAGAACATTGTTGATTGTAAGTGGATTGTTACATTAAAATACAAAGCATATCATCTCTTGAGAGATATAAAGCTAGGTTGGTGGCAAAAGGTTATACTTAGGCTTATGGGGTAGATTATAAAGAGACCTTAGCTCCAGTGCAAAAATGAATACTATTAGAGCTCTACTATCTTTGGCTGCACATTTCAAATGGCAACTCCTACAGTTTGATGTAAAGAATGCATTTCTCCAAGGAGATTTAGACAAAGAAACTTATATAAACCTCCCACCAGGAGTTGGAGGGGATATTGGTAACAAAGTAGAGTATGTAAATAGAGAAAGACTCTTTATGGTCTAAAACAATCTCCTAGGGTATGGTTTGGAAGATTTGCAATAGTCATGAAGAAGTCTGGGTATAACCAAAGCCAAGGGGGCCATACTCTCTTCGTTAAACACTCAACTACATGAAAAGTCTATGTAGATGATATCATTGTAACTGGAAATGATGAAAAGGAAAAACATAATCTAGAGAAGAAATTGATAGAACAATTTGAAATAAAGGAATTGAGCAAATTGAAGTACTTCCAAGGTATTAATGTAGCATACTCTACCAATGGAACTTTTATTTTTCAACAGAAGTATGTGTATGATTTGTTAGCTGAAACAGGGAAGATTGGGTGTAAGCCGATTTTTAGTCCAATGGATCCAAATCATAAGATAAAAGAAGCTAAGGAAGAACCAATTGTGGATAAAAGGATGTATCAGAGGTTGGTTCGTAGGCTTATATACCTTGCTCACACTCGTCTAGACATAGCATATGTTTAAGTGTAATTAGCCAATTCATGCATGATTCAAGAGAATCTCACCTTCAAGCTGCTTACCGAGTGTTACATTACTTGAAACACACTCTGGGAAAGGGAATTTTGTTCTAAGAAAAATGAGACGCTAACTTTAGAAGCTTACAGAGATACAGACTATGCAGGTTCTCTAGTAGATAGAAGATCGACTACATGATATTGTACTTTTCTCGGTGGTAATCTGGTGTGATGGAGGAGTAAGAAGCAAAATGTGGTGGCAAGATCATCTGCAGAATCAGAATTTAGGGTCATTGCTCAAGGATTATGTGAAATGTTAAAGATTATTCGAGATGATTTGAAAATCAAATAGGAATATGCCCCATGAAACTCTATTGTAACAATAAGTCAGCTATCAATATTGCTCATAATCCTATTCAACATGGTCGGGCTAAGCATATTGAAATTAATAGACATTTCATCAAGGAAAAATTTGAGGAAGGATTAGTGTGTATGTCATATATCCCTTCAGGACTATAATTGGCTGATGTGCTAACAAAAGGATGGGAACAATTCTAGATTTCATGATCTTACTGTCAAGATGGGAATGAAAAACATCTATTCCTCAGCTTGAGGGGAAGTGTCAAACAGCTGTGAACAGCTTTCACAGCTTGTACAGAATAAACAGCGGTGTCGAACAGCTTGTACACAATAAACAGCTATGTCGAACAGCTATAACAGTTTGAACAGTTATAAACAGTATCAGCTGTGAGCGCAGAGTAGGAAATCAAGGGATGTAGTTAGAAAGATATTAATTTCCTATGTATAGAATAATTAGTTTCCTATTATCTCTTATTGTAATTTTGTATATAATGGGTATTCCCATTCTGAATGTAATACAATTTGGAGATATCAATTCTTTCCACAGACATTGATGACTGAAGGAAGCCTGAGAAAAATAGAAGAATCTAACCATCTAGTAAAATTCAGTTATAAATAAGTTCAAAAGGATGAAGCATCAGAAACTACAAAAGTAATACCAGAAATGGAATGAATAGAGACAGGAAAAACAATACCACAGAGTGTTGAGGAAGTCTTTGTAGTCTCAGAGTAACCTCAGTTATGATACCTAAAGTGCCTTCACTTCCAATCAACAAGCGAGTCAAATCATATCTGACACAGTAAATAAGGCGCAATATTAACAACAAAATTTATAAGAAAATCCTTTTATATGTGACATATTAAATCTTAACTATTAAGCAGAGAGCATGCACAGAGAAGCTTTCAGTATATGAAATTGTTAGATTCTAAAGGTTGTTATGGTCCCGACAGAAATTAAGATTAAATTAGGAAATATCAGTCAATACATGTCTCCTGCATCTTCTATGTGGAAACTCTTCGGAACACTCTTTTTTTAGCTAAACATTTAGGCACAAATAATTAAACAGCCAATAGGGACACAGGTTTTTCATGTCATCGATATATTCTCTGGTGGAGCATCATACAGTGGGGCATTCAGTAGATGAATGCAAAGGGAAATTCCAGAAAATTAATAGTTTGATACTCTCCAAAATTTTAATTGTTCAACATATGGAGGAAATGCCGGTGGGCAACAAACTTTTGCTTTCCTTAGAACTGTATTAAAAGGTGCAAGATGATAGAAGACGTATCCCATTTTTGAGCCACAGAAAAATCTTGTCATAGTTAGGGCGAGGAATTTGTCACAGAAAGTAATACATAGGAGATTTGAGTTACACTTTTCCTCGGAATTAGACCCCAGTCTTGAAGGGAGTAAGTTTGCAGGACAATAGGTGCTAGTAGAGAAAAAAATTCAATGATTTCCAAAAACTGTGGTTTCCAATTCTATTTCTTAAAGTGCTATGTTTCTCTCTCCTTAATTAAGAATGGTGCCAGTCCTAGGTTTATAAAAAATACATAGCAAAGCATTTCGCAGAGTTTCCTAGAGGTCAATAATATTTCAGTGTGCTCACAAGCTGTTTGCCAAAAAACAAGGACTTTAAGGATTCAGCCATATATCTATCGTAGTTGTAAATAGAACTACAATATACCCAGCAGCACTCTTCCGAGCTCGTGAACCAGTCTTTATGACTTCACCATTTGCTAAGACAACCTACAACAAAGAAAGTTGTTTAGCAAATGGCCAGTTTTTGTTGAGAAAGTTTACAAACAATACCTGAACGTTGATAACATTGTCTCGCATTGTCCCATACCTAAAAACTAACTATTAATTAACATTAACTAATGATACAATCATTTTAGATGGAAACACTACAATACTAAATTCATTTAATGAATTAGGATGGCAATGGTAACCGACAAATACCTTACAGCTAAAGACCCTGAGCAACGGGTAGCACACATGCCCCCTATAGTAGCCCCTGGACCTGTATACAAAGAGTTGGTCAAACGTACTACAATGTTGCCATAGGCATATCATTCTTGTTATACCAGATACATTAAGATTCATTAGTATAGGCCTAACTTCTGAATTAGGCACAGGTAGTTGGTTAAATTAACTGTTGGCAACAGTCCACAGGAACAGTTACATAAATAAAAAAGGGTTAGTATTAAACCAAAGATGCCATTTATGTACTTTGAGTAGAGTTTTGAACTCAAGGAAGCAAATACAGAAAACTCCATATGCGTCAAAATAAATAAAACGGCCATCCCATTTCCAAAGTAGACTGATGAGAGCAAATACTAGTTCATGCATAAGAGTAAAACATCCATTCTATACTTCAGACTTTAGAGTTGCAAAATGGAAAAGAAACAAAAAACATTTTAGACTCTTATGAAGTACAAACACAATTAGACTCTATTTTTCAAAGGAACATAAGTTCATTAACCATTGACCAAAATATTGCAATCCATGTAATATGCAAAGATTACATAAGAGCCTTGGCGCAACGGTAAAGTTGTTGCTTTGTGACCAAAAGGTCACGGGTTCGAATCCTGGAAATAGCCTCTTGCAAAAAAGCAGGATAAGACTGCGTACAATGGATCCTCCCCTGGGACCCCGCATAGCGGAAGCTTCGTGCACCGGGCTGCCCTTTTTTTTGTTTTATGTAATATGCAAAGATTCAGATTGCTAATGCAATCATCTGAACTCTAAATAAACCAAATTTACCAGGATAAATATCAGATGATGGTTTACACAAATATTTGTTTACATTGTACTCAACATTCGGCATTACCATAGAGAATGAAAATGGAAACCACCAAAAAGGGGAGATTACAGTCATAGTTAGGAAACAATAGAAACTAAATGTTTTTTTTCCAAGAAGGTTTCCTTCAGATACATAGAAACATAATTCTACATCCACTTGCATGATACTTGCAGAACATTGTTTACAAAACATGGTTCAGAGTAACAAAATCAATGAGATAAAGATGAAATGAAGAAATGACCTGGGTCAAGTGGGAAAAATAGGCCATATGGCTTCAAATACTCATTCAATTCCATCCATCCAATGCCGGGTTCAACAACAATATCCAAGTCCTCAACATTTAGAGATTTAATTTTCTGTTATGCTCAAGATAAAATAACTGTAGTAAGTTAAATGCAACTAAAAAAAGTATAGTAGAATAGTTAATGGAACACTGAAATTCATCAGTTAATGAACCAATTAACAAATAATATAACTGAACAGAAAAAAATAGTGATAATAGCCTTCCTCTTCCTCTTTCTAAAGAACAGAAATTCCATGTGAATTGCCTGTCCACCACAAGGAAGTGGAATAGACTCTTAACCCTGCTAGAGGACATCAAGAAGGGGTAGTCATCTTGTGCTCAATGAGTATCAACTTTAAGTTAAACTACTAGTTGAGGAGTAACAAGGACAAGAAAGCAAATGGGGATGAGATTAAGCAGGAATCTATATATTGAAAAGTGAACTTTTAGAATGTTAAGGCCTATTTTAAGACCAACAGTACACAGTTCCATTCAAGGATTTAAATATGGACACGAGCAATATTTAGCATTCTGCCCACCAACTGGCACACAGAACAAGCTTGAGACTGCTTTCTGCGATGTTGGTGAGGTCGCATGAGCATTCTGAGACATTAGTAAAAATCACATGAAAATTTCACAACATTAGAGAGTATCATGTAAGAAGTTCATGACATCAGCATGGATCAAATGAGTGCCAACGAGAATTGTGCAAGGGTTCTGTGATGTCATACATCGCCAGATTTCAGCAACGTAGCACGAGAGTTCTGAGCTTCCGATTGTGTACGTGAGGGACTACTAAGTGCAACATTATGCATAAGTCTATCCTTTAGTCCACCTGAGAGAAATTTCAATTGTTCAACTAAGGACCAACCCACTGTAGATGTTTCCAATATCAACTTTTAATAGGACACGTCATAACAATTGGGAGTCTCAAATATATCACTAGTCAAATTCCAGTCATATTCCAAGCAAGAAAGTAAAACAAGGGTATTGCACTTCTTAAAAATTCAAATATTGGATAGTGGGCAGTAGCAAAAAAATAAAATACACTTACTTTCATCAGTGACATGTCAACGCATACACCTCCATGAGGGGCTAATGTATGACCCTCAATTGATGTAGCTCCACCATAGGGTACAATAGGAACCTACATTGTAAAAAATAGAAATAATAATAATAAATAGATCATCATAACTAGCAAGCATATAGTTTATGACGGATTGCCCGAGGTGGAAATCTTAATCAACTTTACATATTTGGATATGACATGAAGCATACATCAAAAGTTTAATATGACAGTATTTATGAAAAGGAACACAGCTAAACATCACCATGTCGAGGTACAGAATACCTTGTACATATTACATGCTGCAACAACTTTCTGTACATCGCCCTGTGATCTGCATCAAGAAAACACTTGAAATGGAAAGATAGAAATATCTTTAATAACGGGATTAGACAACATGAAGCACACAGAAAATAAGATCTTTGAAGTTTGAACCACCACCACTATTATTTTATATTTATGGGATTTCAAGACCAAGCCTGAACCTAAAAAAAAACTCAGATATCTTCCTATCTTTGGCCATGTTGGAAAACAAAAAAAAAAAACCGTCAGTTTTTCTAATCACTTAGTTTTGCTACTTATAGTTGTTGGCATTTATGATGCAAATCTCCTTCTTAGATGTAAGAAAATATTGAACTGTTTAAATATAGCTCCCTTGTCAGACTCAGTTTGATAGTGATCTGACCAAACTCAAAGAATTCTTGTAATACTGAGAAGCGTGACCTAGTTTTGTCCCAGCTGTCTTTCTATAACATAACAACAATTTAGTTCAACGTGTATGTTATATTAGTGGATGAAGGTATTCTTTAAGTTAGATAGCCCTCAAAGCATTCGAATGAACATATCTATTAGAAGACATCCAACCAGTGTGCTTATATGAACAAAAATGTTAGGGCAATGAGTTAGGATAGTATAGGCAAATAAAAAACTACCTATTTACTGTATAATTAGGCAAACTCAACTACAGTTGAAGGTGTGAAAGATAGGAGGAGGCCAAAGACAACTCCACTTAACATAACTATAAAAGAGCCAAATGGAATGCATATTACATGACATGTCATATCTAAAACTCAATGGTAAGACAATATCCATGCAGTTGTTTAACTAGAAACAGAACATGCTACTGTTGTTTTTCAAATTAGTAGTGGGCTTTGATGGGATCACATCATATCTTGCATTTAATGTATATGACTAGCAATAATGACCAATTGGAAATGCGCCACAATATTTGTTGTGGAACTCACCAGATGCAGGCATCTAAGGTTCATAATCCGAACTGACTAGAGGAGCAAGAGTGGTTTATACCAGAGATTAACTTTTTCCAACAATAATGCAAACTAACTCTTGCAACTGTATGCTAAAAATGGAGAATGAAGCTGGAACATATAGAACAAACTTGCAAGTCGGTCAAACTTAGATGGGATCATACATATATCTAATATCTATACCATCACTTGAACTGCATGAAAAGACACTTTACCACTAATCCAATTGACACATTTGGTTATACACCAAAAGAATCGTCAATATCATTATCCTTTATAGTGGTACTTCTGTATCCACTGAACCAAAACAGAAGTAATTCTACATGCACAATAGTAGCCACAAAAACATCTCTTTTGCTAGTCTCTAATCAGAGGAGCACAACCTTTTTTCAAACAGATAACGGTGCACCACAAATCTTACGAATGCAAATAACCGGATACATACCTAGGGAAGACGACAACGTCAGGCACATTCACAGATCGGTGGAAGCTATTCTGCGGCTTCCCATGAAAATACCGCTCTTCATAGTCCAGTGTCAGATTATCCTGTGCACAAAGTAAATCCATAACCTCCTAGAACTAAATAGTTCTCAACGTGAGGTGAATAATCACAGACATTACTTGGAGGATATCCTTTAGCTCCGCGATGAACTCTTTCGGCACCTCCCTGTGAACCCCCTTAACTACTACTTCAGTGCTATCTTTCCCTCCAACCCTACCCACAACAGTAGCAAAGATCAGTCGATCCACTCCACAAGCGAGACGAGGAGTAAGAGGTCACGAAGAGGATAAATCCAAGGAATACCTGATATCGACGCCGGGATCGCAAAGAGAAGGCGCAGCGACGGGTCGGAGATCGAACGCAAGAGCGGCTCCAGCGGCGACGGCGAGAGGGACGAGAGCGCGGGACCATGGAAGGAGGCGATCGCCGGAGGCGTCAGTTCCCAAAGCGGTGGCGTACTGGAGAGGGACGCCACGAAAGCATCTTCGGAGGTGAGGTTTGGAGGCGACGCGAGAAAAGAAGGCAGAGAGGAACCCCATCGTCGAGAGGGAGCGAACTGGGAGCGACTTGCGAAGTGGCGGAGTAGCACCGGGGAGGTTGGAGCCTTTAATGGGCCTGGCCCAATTTGCTTATATAGACCATGGTTTCTCCCATTCAAATGGGCCAATCTTAGTCATTGCCTGTCTCAGCGCGCAGTGAGCGGCTGCTTTATACCGTGGATGCCACGTCGGTCGAAGGGATCCCTTCTCGTCTTGCCAAGCATGAAGCGATCGAAGAGCCGAGGATCATTGGCGAGCATTCTTTACCATCCATATAAGATGGAGTTTAATCGGTCCGAATCAGACCAACAGATCTCGCTTTTTGGGGCCTTCTCCATTAAGGTACGATGTGTTTCTTTTCATCGAAAATCTCTCTTCTCCGTGTTTTGCCCCCTAATTTTATCAGATGAAGAGCGAGCAAGTTTCTTTTGTTTGACATTGGATCTCGATCATTCGGGTAGGATGAGGTTTTCTGATAAGTGATTTCTTGTTCCCGTATGAATTTTAGGTCAACACAGTTCCCGATTAGTAATTACTGCTTTCCATTGGGTTTGATCGGCGATTTCCTTTCCTCATTTAAACTTTAGGTCAAAGGAATATCTGGTTTCTGACCATTGCAGTTCATTCAGATGGTTTGAATAATTTTGCTGGAAATGGAAAAATCTTGCTGGTTTGTTGAAGCTTTCAACCGAGGATCCTTATATGTTCTATGAATATGATCACTTGTGTGAGGTTTATTGATCTGTGCCAGTTTTAATTCACAAACCTTAATTTCACAGTTTATTGCGTCAGTTACACTGTAATCTTATGCTCCGGTGATGAAATTTCTAGGAGATTAAATTCAATTTCATTACTCTCAGGTTTCAGTTCACGTTGTACATTTCTGGTAAAATGGAGGACAAATGTGACTCCGTAGGCAATGTAAATAGAGCGGAAGTAAACGAGGAGTTTTACGTGAAGATCAAAGCAGAAGAGACTGATGCAAGAGCATAAAAAGGAGGAGAAGAAAGAGTTGGATATTGAAATAATCACAAAATTCGTGGAAAAGTAGAAGATTAAGCATGGGGATAAGGATAGTTTTTCACTGGCATCCGGCGGCCAATTCAGAAGTTCAATATCTTTTATTGTGTCTTTTATTTGAAAAAAAAATTCTTACAAATATATCATAGGGATTGAACTATGGATATCTAGATGACAATAAGAAAGTGGATAAGCATGAGATGAATGGGGATTCATAGGGAAGTGAAGGTAGAATATGAGAAGTAGAAAAATGAAATAGAAGGAGAAGAAGTTGAAGAAAGCTGAGGAGGTAAAAACAGAAAGTGAGCACGGAAAGGATAAACACAGATCTGAAAGATTGGAGGATGGGGATGATGAATCAAAGGAAAAGAAGGAAAAGGACAAGAAAGATGAGAATAACAAGGATGATAGATGGTAAGCGTAGGAGGAGGAGGAGGGTGGTCGAGAGGATGATTTCAAAGAAAAGAAAAAGAGAGACGAATTGAAGGAAAAGAAGAAAAGACAAAGGTGAAGCACCAAACGAAAAGTAAGGATGAAGAGGGTGAATCAAAAGACAAGGATGAAGAGAAAAAACGACTATGAAGATGATGGCTTGAAGAAAAGAAGAAAAGCAAGGATGAAGATGTTGAACGGAGAGACAAACCAAGGACAAGGATAATGAATGAAAGGGGAAAAGAAGGAAAAGAACAATAAAGATGATGAAATGAAGGTAAAGCATAAAAGTATAAATGACCATGATGATGGATTGAAGGAAAAGAAAAGAAGGAAAACATGGATAAATTGAAGGCAGATAAAGAAGAAGAAAAATGAGTAGTGTTGCCATAGAGGATAATAATCACAAACATCAAAGTCGATTAACTAAATTGCCAATTTAAATGTGCATGAATGGATATATTTTTGCTAAAGATGAGTAAATAGTATAGAAGCTGCACCTGTGCTCATATTCCCAATTTGCATGTCATAGGGACAAAGTCATCAAACATTGTCATTGATTACCAAAATCTGAAACATTCAGAGTCAACTACAGAAGCCGATAAGTAGTCGGAAGTTCAAACATTCTCTACCCAGTACAATTTGCTTTGCTGAATTCAGCTTTGCAAAGGATAATAGATGAAATCAGAAGAAATCATCTGATCAACTGCAATCCAAAATGAATTGGCACAAAGCAAGGAGTTAAGGTCCTGGTCAGTGGTCACTCAAGCTGACAGATGCTAATAACCTCAAAGACCCTAATCAGAGTAACAATAACTAAGTAGATATCAATGACAATAGTAAACTAAAAAATACAGCGACCACCCAAGCCTGGTTTCTTGCAATATCAGCTTCAGCAGCAGAAGATGCAGTAGTAGAAACCATAGAAGAGGATGATGACAGTCTACAAAGAAAGATCAAACAAATCAAATTAGCAGACTAATAAAGGAAAGCTGACCAACCAATAGTCGTAGGAACCAGGACTAGACATTGGAGTTAGATCTACCTCGTTGTAGCCTTGGTTGTTAAACCAAAACCCAATGGAAATAATGGATCATAGTGCACATCACCAAAATTCATGGGAAGTTGGTTCTCAGACTTGAACCAGGTACGTGAAAGCTTCCCTGTGAAACCATAATCTCCAAAGAGAACATCTGCAACACCTTGGCCTTCAGTTCCAGGAAGCCAAGCTGCGACGAGCGCATCCATTGAGGGAAGATAGGGTTCAATCACAAGCGGCCTGCCGGAGATAATGACAACTACACATTCAACGGCACCACAGACAGTTTGAACGGTTCTAGGGCAGGGGTCTGGGAGTGTGAGGTTGAGGTTGTCTCCAGCAGTTTCAGTATATGGTGGTTCCCCAACGACAACAATGGCATAAGAAAAATCATTGTCTTTGACAAAATTGTCATCTGGGTTCTCAGAATAGACAACTTCAGTTGAAGGGTCCACTGTGGATTTGATGGCATCAAAAATTGTGGTTCCTGCAATGAGGGAAGAGTGGAATGACCACTAAATAAAGGATATTTGAATTCAGAATAAAAGTGTTTGATCCATTGATGCAACACCAGCCAAATGCAATGTGTGATGAAACAAAAACTACTAGCAAATATCATGTTGGTACAATGTTACTGATAATATTAAAATCTTTGGAGTTGGGATTCACAATTCTGAGAGTCAGATCCAACACATAAGCAAGCTAAAATGGATGAATAAAAGGGTGAGAATACAAACCGATGGTGATGTTTCCACTGTCTCCTTGCCATTCAATTGTCCATCCGCCACACTGATAACCCAAGTTGTCTGCGTGACTTCCAGAAACAAGGATCTTTGTAGGCTTTTTAGGGAGAGGTAACAAGGAATCGTTTGCAGATTTCCCATTTTTTAGTAGAACAAGAGACTTCCTAACAGCTTCCCTTGCCAAGTCCCTGTGCTCCTGATGTTAAATGCTAACCTATGTGAGTGTAACTTTGGGAAAAAAGAGAAACTCATGAGACAATGAGAGTTTATAAAAAGAATTTTAGTTGTTAAACATGAATAACCTTCTTTCCTAACTGATCAACTAAACTAAGATCAGCTAAGGGGTTCTCAAAAAGACCCATGGTGAATTTAACCCTGAGAATCCTTCTTACGGCATCATCAATTCTAGTCATGGGGATGACATTCATGTTAACCAGGGACGTCAACGCATCAATATAATCTGTATAGTTGTATGGAACCATCACCTGTCAGGAAGATAGAGGACGATTATGAGATCGAAGGGTAATGCTTACTTGGTTAGTAAAAAATGCTCAGAATCATAAACTATAAATTTCATTATCAGCCTTCAGCAGTTGCTAATGTTCAAATGCAGATCAAGAAGTACTTAATACAAAATATAGATACTGACCATATCAATTCCGGCAGAGATTCCAGCTTGCACGGAGTAAGTGTAATTTCCACCTGGTGGACTGGTGATTCTATCAATACCTTCCCAATCTGAGATAACAAAGCCCTGAAAAGTATTTTGGTCAAGATTACTGATATTGATAAAAACAGCATGACACACGATGTGCATTTTCAAATTTTGGAATCACAAGGATAATAAGAATTCACCCTGAAGCGAAGAGTGTTTTTTAGATAGCCAGTAACCAGGTCTTGATTTGCATGCATTTTGACTCCATTCCAACTCGAATATGATACCATAATTGTTGAGACACCTTTATTGACGGCATCATAATAAGCAGGCATATGAATGCTAAATAGTCCATCACGGTTGATTATAGTATTGTTCTCATTAATGCCATTATGCGTTCCACCATCACCAACAAAATGCTTTGCGCAGGCAACAACTTTCTCCCTGATCAATCAATAGTTGTCAGGATAGACTCTAACCATCAAAATAGATCGAAACCTTTTGTATATGCTTTGCAACATAGCTAGTAAGCCGCACATGTATATCACTTGAGATATCAGTAGCAATCAAAGCATGGTGTGAAGCATATGATGAATAGACTTTTCCTTTAAATTTGGTTTGTTTTCTTGTCCTTCAAGTTTACTAGGATTTATTTAATTGTTTTGGCTTGCTTTGAAAATAAATAATTAAATATATGCATTATAAGTCATTTAAAAGCACAGAGGTATCAGTTGAGTTTGATTGGTCTGAATGTGTTTGTGCCTCAGCTTATGTCATGGTTGTCGGAACCTATATTACCTATGTTGCACACTTATGTGGATGTATCACTATGAAATACGAGCTTATATATTACATATGCAATCAACTAAAAGAACAAAGGCTTCGGTGTATAAGGTACAGCTGAAGAGATGACAGAAATGCCAGAAGCCATTGTAAATATTATGCATCTGATGGAGAGAATTGTGGAGTATAGGAAGAGAGCCCTTACTTTTCAGAAACATATGGAGCACCCTTGCTGTAGTTAACAGGTAAATCTCCCTGTAAGCCAGGAATTATTTCTGTCATTTGCTGCACAATGTTGTGGTCTTCACTATAGCTTTCGTAGCATCGTCCCCATCTTGGATCTCTACAAACCTGCACAAAATCAAAAAAAGTGATCTAGTATGTGGTTTTTTATAACTCAGTAATGCTTTGGTTGTATAAATTGCAAGTGACAAAACTTACAAAGAAAACTTGATGCATTCACTTACTGCTATACAAGGAGCAAAAACATACGGAATCCCTGTTGCCCTGACTTCAAGGGCAGTTGCAGCCCCAATCTTCTTCACAAGTGCAGCATCTCTGGTTAAATAAATCAGGTTGACACCATAAAAAAAAATGTTAAAGATTCTATAAAACAATTCCTGATGTAAAGAAGAGCTAGAAATTCAACACAGGAAAGATTCAGTTGACTGAGCTGGGAAATGAGTTTGAACTTGCCTAGTAGCTCCAAGACCAATATTGTGAGGGAATATTGTTGCATTATAAACATTATTATGTCCATGAACAGCATCAATCCCATATATCATTGGAATCCCCAGCCTAGTCGACAGAGAGCCCTTCTGAAAGTCATTCACCATATTCACCCAGTCCACAGCACTGGCTTGAGGACGAGGCACACTCCCCCCACCACTCAACACGCTACCTGGTGCACACAAACAGCCTTTTGCATCCAAACCATATGATTGTCTAAGGCAACTGTCTTACCTATGAAGTAGTCTTTCATGACTTGTGCAGAAGCAACCTCGCGCTCGATCTGTGTCATCTGACCAATCTTTTCAGCAAGAGTCATTCGAAGCATTAAGTCCTTGATTCGAACATTAATTGGCTGTTTAGGATCCTTGTACTTCATGTAGTCTGCTTTTCCATGCGACGCACAGCACATCAAAAGAAGCACATGCACACAAATAATTTGACATGTTTTCATCTTCTGAAAGCGCCAATCTTCCGTTTTCCCTGAAATCTAGTTCATGAATGGCAGACTCACTGTTACAAGATTGTAGGAAAAGAAGAAGAGTGTGTTGATGAAAGATTGTACTAGAAGCTAAAGAAGATATCAGATATCAGTCTCAAGTAGTAAGAAGAGAAGAGGCAAAAGAAGAGATCAAAGTTAGTAAGATTAAAAACTCCAAGTCAACATCCTGTAGGTCTTAGAAAGGGATGGAAACGCCTAAATAAAAAATTTAGGAGACTACAAAACCAACTGAGAACAAGAAAACATAAAGGGATGAAAAATAAAGTTAGCGAAGGTTCCGTCTCTTTCTTTTCCTTTTTCCCTTTTGTGTTCTTGAACCGATGTAGCAAATGAGCTACGAATTTTTTTTAAAAAAAAAAAAAATCTGGGGAAACCTGCCAGAAACTGCTCGTGAGCATGTGTTGGGAACAAGAATGTCTTCAACACCAAGAAGATGAAATCGCATTTGCTAGATATCGTGAACTAAGGAAGAAAGCAACAGCATTGCTGAGATCCAAGAAAGACGAAGAAGAACAAAGAAAGAGACCGAAATGTACCATTAAAACTAAAAAACAAAGAGAAAATGATAAAAGAGGAATTCATACCTCGGAAGACGATAGAGAGATGAGATGAGATAGCTCGACCTACTGTTCCACTCTCCACGAACCGCACCACGCACAGAATGCGACATTGGGAAAGAAATGGGATTTTATAGGAGAATCGACAAATAAAGAAAAGTATAAAAGTGTCCACCTGCGACAAATTTTCAAATTAGCCCTCCAATCGTGGACTGTCTCGCCGACAAATTTTCAAATTAGCCCTCCAATCGCGGACTGTCTCGCCAACCGACCTGATATTTTGGTAACCTTCTGGTTCAACCCTCGAAGTTCATTATTTTTACGGAAAGACCCCGTGACCTTAAACTTCGTGAAGCAAGGTGTGAGGAATCAGAAGCAAGGTGTGAAGAATGAAGCCTGGTCCGAGATCTTCTTTGAGTTTGCTTTCTCGAAAAGATCTTGAATCAAGCTTCATTCCAAACACCTGCTTCCACCTCTCGCTCTCCACCTTAATATAAGCAGTGGAAGCTCAGAAATCTTGGCCAAGGTCGAAGAAGAAGCTAAAGAATGGGAGACAGAGAAGCTAAGTAAACTATATATAGAGAAGAAAAGCATGCGTATGGAGACGACAGAGGAGTCAAATGACTGCAGTTCTCTGGGGAAGATAAAAATTAAAGGACATGGCCAAATTCAATTAAATTCAGACTCAATTCTCTTCCACTGTCAGTTGCTTAGCTTTTACAGGCACTCGAGGAGTGTATATATATATTCAGCAAGACACTGCGTAGCAAGAAGATGGCTTTTAATTATAATTGTAGAAAAAAAGCAGGAGGTGATAGTTGAAGCCTTGAAGGTGGATTGGGAGATTCATAAAGCAAAGTGAAAAAAGGAAAAGATTCACCGACCAAAATCTTGAAAAATTACTGCATCAACAAAATAGAATATTTTCATCATTCTCTTCCATCTTTTAAGGATGATGATAAATTGGGGATAAATAGTGTGCTACAACATTATGCTTTAGTCAACCGTTGCACCCTCATTTCAATTTCCCGGCAAGGATTGGGCACTTCATCTTTTTGAACTTTGACCGATCATTAATTTCTTGTTCTTGGTAGAATGAGTTGGTCTTCGTAGCTCCACATGGATGAAAAGGTTCACTACTGTAAATTTTCGCACAGACATCAATCATGGCCAATCATTCTGTTCATGTATGCATCAAAATCAGAGCTCAATATCTTCTTCACCAAGGTAAAGGAAAGTGAGCGGAAGGCTCCTTCGAGGTAGATATAATTTTTTAAAAAGATTGTAGTTTGTCTTGGTTTTGGAACAGGCCGAGAAGGCAGAAAACGCAAGTGGTCAAAAGAAAATGGCGCTGCCGGCGCCGTCAGAAAGCTCGAAGCCTAGAGATGGCCGGAGCGAGGGTACAGAGCAGGCCGTGGGTGACGTGGTGGTGGGGCAGCTGACTCAAGAGAGAAAGAAATTGCTGGTGAATGTGACGGCGGCCAGCCGGCAGGCTCGCTTGGTCTTGCATAAAAAAAAAAAAAATCAACGGTGATGCTGCGGGATCTAACGGGAAAGCCACAAGATCCAACGGTGGTGGGGATCCACAGTACGATAGAAGCCGACAATCAACATTTCCTCCCGGCTTCCGGTCCCACCCTTATCTACCTCGCGCTCGCTCGCTCTCTCCCCTCCCCTCCCTCCGACGACCAACCGGAGGGATTGCGATTCACTCGACCTCCTCCTCCTCCTCTTCGTCGTGCTCTGCGCCTGCCGGAATCTGTAGGACGTCAGAAACCCTAATCTCGAATCCGTCCTCCGCCTCCGACGCCCTCGTTCTCGCGTCGTGCTAATCCATTGCTCGAATTCGGTGCGGTCCCATGGGAACGCTTCCAAGCTCTTGTTTCCTCAACCCGAGCCTTCGATTTCGCTCTTTTTTTCCCTTGGGAGGCGGCTTCAAGTGGAGAAATTCGGTTCCGGAGCGGAGTCGTTCCGGAAAGCTGTGTTTCTTGTGCAAGAGGAGGTTGGGAGAGTGGAAATCTGGGAGGCGGTTTGATGGCATAAGTTGCTTCTCGGTCAATGGGAGCGATGGCAGAGGGGAGGAGAAAAGGTCGGGTAATCAGTCAACTGAAGAAGCGGAGTCAATTGCTGTCGATGATGACCTGAACTCGGAGGCAAACAAGACGTCTAGGGTACATCTTTTTTGACGTCATTTTTTATTCCAATTAAGTTTCTTTCTGCTTTATTCTCCCAAATGGATATACTATGTTTCAAATTTTTTTCCCCCAATCGTCTACTCGGAGCATTTGAAAATTTTTCATTGCATGCTAAATTTCAACTATCGTTTTCCACCTTCAATTTGATCCATTTGGCATTTTGCAAAGAACCTCAAGAAAAAAATCGTGTTTGTGCTTCAATGTGATTGAATGCCCACTTATCCTAAAAGTTATTGTTTGTATTTATGTATTCTTCAGTTTCAAGTTTTATTTTAATAAGTATGAATCTCACACTCACAATATATTTTTAACACTGCTTCTTTCCCAAGAGACGCAAGGTGTATAAAACGTTCTCCATCTCCTCCAATTGCATATTGTTATACCACTTTTAGATGGAGAGCAAACTGCAGTAAGCGAGACACTTTGCCTTGGAAGCTCTTTATTTTTTAGAATCAGATGTGAGATCAAATGAGTGAATCAGTGACTATAAATATTATTATCTCAAAATATTAACCTTATGCTGATGTAAGTGATTATAATCTTCAATATTTATGAGAGGTTGGATCTAGGTGGCTACAAGATTTTGTATGGTGGGATTATTTTGATAATACTCACCATCTCTGCCATTCAAAAATTTGTGTGGCATTAGTGTCATGATTAGGTGGGTAGTGAATACAGATACATAAATTTAAGTTGGGGAGTTGGGGCAGTAGGGGCACATTCTGTTGTTCTCTTTCTTTTTTAAAATAAAAGATACTTGGATTATAATTCTGGGCAAAGTTCTCATATGGGATCAGAGTTAACAAGATAGATGAAGGCCAATCCTGAATAATCAAAAATTGAAAGATATGCATACATGAAATTGACCTATGACCTAATACCTTAAGCTTTTCAAAGGGGTGTTTATCCAAGTTTGGTTACTGGTTTACCTTGACTGTAAGTTCTACTTGACATAGATATAGTCTGCCTAGTAAAGTTAGCTGATCCTGATTAAAATTCAATTCATTTTATTTGGAGGAGACATGGTGGGACTGTGTGGATGACTGCCTCTATCATCCAAGATCAAATAGCAGCTTCTTATTTCAAAAAGAGAGTGGTGGTTATGAGATTTGATGCCAAGACGTTGCACAACCATAGTCAAAACTTTTGCTAGCTGGGTAGTAGGAATCTTGAGATGCCTGAGTTACAGGTCAGGATGAATGAGTTTGGACACTTGTATACTGTGTAATTGTTCTCATCAAGGATCAGTTAGCCTTCTGTGTAAGTTGGCATGTAATAGTGAACCAGCAGAGAACCTAATTCGTGGATGTCCAAGTTTCATTTTAGTTATCATGGCCACGAGTTTCACTTGAACTTCAATTTAATCACCTGAAAGTGGATGTAGTTCTATGGCATCATGTTAATTTACTCTCTTTTCTAGTTAAAAAAATAACTTAAGGAAGCAATATAATAGAAACATGCAGAAATCATCTGCGCCATGTCTGTATTCTTTCTAATAATTGGGGCTCACTGTTCTTAGATAGTAACCAAGAAATGGCTAGAAGGTAAAAATTCTTTGTTTTTGGAGCTATAGTTCCTGTTTTTATTTTGTTCTTTGTAATTCTTGAGATAACTTACACAGGAATTCTCAAACAGGTATTTGATTTCAGATATCTGTCTTCTACCCAAGTTGGCATATATGATAGCATTATTTTTTTCTTGGATTTTGTCTATATTTATTGCCCTAGTATTGTTTTTTCCTTGTAGACACCTGGGATATCCTCAGAGGGACCAGTTTATAGTAGCTTTCAAGTTGATTCTTACAAGCTGTTGGAACTCCTTGGACCTGAGAAGGTGGATCCATCTGATGTAAAGCTCATTAAGGAAAAACTTTTTGGATACTCAACTTTTTGGGTGACCAGAGAGGAACCTTTTGGTGATCTTGGGGAAGGTATCCTCTTTCTGGGGAATTTGCGGGGTAAAAGGGAAGATGTCTTTGCCAAACTTCAGAGGCAGCTCCAAGAAGTTGCTGGAATCAAGTATAATCTATTTATGGTAGAGGAACCTGAATCCGAAGGACCTGACCCACGTGGTGGTCCACGTGTAAGTTTTGGCTTGCTGAGGAAAGAAGTTTCTGAGCCTGGACCCACAACATTATGGCAATATGTTATTGCTCTCCTTCTCTTTGTGTTAACCATAGGCTCCTGTGTGGAGCTGGGAATTGCATCTCAGGTACATTTATTCTTGACATTTCTAGTCATAGTTGTGAATATATTTAGATGGTGCTAAAGCATTAATATTTATAAATACCAGATAAATACTCTTCCACCAGAGGTAGTCAAATACTTTACAGATCCAAATGCTACAGAACCACCTGATATGCAGAAACTATTCCCTTTTGTGGAATCTGCTTTACCACTAGCTTATGGTGTCCTTGGTGTTCAGCTGTTTCATGTAAGTCCAATTCAGTGTATACAATAAATTATAGTTTATTGTATTTCTTCCTGTTTTACTGTTATCTTTTCTTTTATGAAAATCATGTGCCACTATTGATAATTGTCTGTCAGCTTCTCCTGAAATTCCTTGAGTATCATAACCAATAGTTGTAGATATTGTACACACTTATACTTGCGATGTAATTAATGCTGCTGATATCATTTCAGTTTCACCCTTCTTCAGCACTCTTTTCAAAAAGAAAATCTCCATTGTTTTTTTTAATACAAAATGCTTCTTCTAGTTGAAATTTAGATCACGATAAACCTTTTCTGCATTGTCAAGTTAGAAAATGATGACTGCAAAAACTGTATGGTGTTCTTTGGAACCAGCATTCATGGAAAGCTTTTCTCATGATGTCTTTTAGAATTGAATTTCATGTTTTGTATGTCTTCTAACTGTTATAGAAGCTAAATCTGCAATATCTTTTATATAGGATAATGAGATGTGTTTATGTTATCTTTGCAGGAGGTTGGACATTTTTTAGCAGCGTTCCCAAAGAAAGTGAAATTGAGTATCCCTTTCTTCATCCCAAACATTAGCCTTGGAAATTTTGGTGCTATAACTCAGGTTGGTGTTTGCATCAACTTCCATCAGGAATTTCAATAAAGTTATGAACCTTATTGTTAAATTCGGAACTACTATCTTTGTCAATTTGTTGCTTGACTATATACCAGTTTGCTTATTTTTAATTTTTTGAAAAAAAAAATATTAATTGTCTAGGTGATTCTTACATGACCATGGTTGTCATTAAAGAGCATCAGATACTCCAGATGATAATCATGTGTTGTTATTCATTACTGAAACTAGTGGCATAGCCCTTTACTTTTTAGCCAATTACTGACACTGAATTGTATTTTTGCAAAAGCTGTTTCAAGTTCTTAGCTAACCTTAAATTGCTTTGCATGGATGCAACACCTCATCGTTGTATTGCCTGTCAAAAGCAATCGCATAGGATTTTGTATATTAACATGCCAAGATTTTCTACTTTTCTTCATTCATTCGGTAGTATGTTTAGACTAAACCTTGAGTCAATATTTCCTTTGTTGCCATACATTTCCTCTATTGCTGATGTTTTGGTATTAACTCCTGCAGTTCAAATCTATTCTTCCTGATCGAAAGACCAAGGTTGATGTCTCAATGGCTGGCCCATTGGCTGGCGCTGCGCTTTCCTTTTCAATGTTTTTTGTTGGCTTGTTGTTATCCTCAAATCCAGCTGCAGCAGGAGATCTGGTACAGGTCCCTAGCATGCTATTTCAGGGCTCACTGCTTCTTGGACTTATCAGCAGAGCTACACTTGGCTATACGTATGCTATTCCATTTATATTATAATGAAACATTGAAATATATATCTATTATTAAATTGTTAATTTTGTCAAAAAAGAATGCAGCATGGTCTATATTTCTTAAATTTATAGCACCCCCGGTGTTTGCCACATCTAATGCATATGCTTTTTCAAAAAAATTTAATTGGTAACCTCAAATTGCTTGCTACCTTTTCTGCTGTATACTGCTCTAGCTGATCAATGTTATTCACTGTTCAAAACTTTGTTGGTAGTTTTTAGTTTCTTTTGCACATCTGTATGGTCATGTCAGTACTGAATTAAAGGTGTCTCTAGGCCTGAACAGGCTAAGACTACTTATGTACAAAAGAGATTTTAGGAGGTTCCTATATGTGACCATGAAGTGATGTTTGTCTATATAGTTGGCTGTCTAATTTGGCCACTTGCATCGTCAAGTTCAAAATGGTTAACTTGCAACTGTGTCTGTAGTTGTCCATAACTTCATAATAGTTGTCCAGTGTAGCTGTATCGTGATTTTAGGTACTTCCCAAAAATGTAGGTTATCGAAGTGACTGGAATGTTTCATTTCTGAGGTTTGAGAATCTTCGCAATACTGAGATTAACTGCCATTTGATTTTTTTCCCCCCTCTATAGTGTGTTGTTGCAGTGCCACCATACAAGCATTTTGACACAAATTGAAATGGTACTTATCTATAATATTTTCTTGTCTTGCTATGATTATGTTTACTGATGCATAGCTTGTATAAGTTCGCAGTGCTATGCATGCTGCAAATGTCTCAGTCCACCCCCTTGTAATTGCTGGCTGGTGAAGCACCATCTCTCATTTCCATTTCATCGTGCATATATGTGCATTCTAAAATGCTAATTTCTGGTTTTATTTATTTAACTGCAGGTGTGGTTTGACCACCTCAGCATTTAATATGCTTCCTGTGGGGTGCCTTGATGGAGGAAGGGCAATACAGGTACCGATTTCATCTTTAGGCTAAGCAGCACATTGACTTGAAATATGAAACCATCTACGCACCCGAGAAAACCTGTTATAATTTATATATATTCCATACATGTTAATATTCTTTTGCCGAGTTTTAAGTCAATGAATTATGGACAGATTTAAAAGTCCCTTTTTAAAATATTCATCTTCTTTCTTTATTCTATATAGGAAATAAGAGAAAGGTGATCCATTTGTCGACCTACCTTTGATTTCAAAATTCATCTTTGATCAGAAGCATCCTTTTAAGGAAATAGACGTAACTGCCTATACAGTCTACTTGTAATATTTATCTTTCGTTTTCTTTCGAGCTGTTGTGTGGACAAATATTCTTCTAAGCTGAGAATTCTTTTATAGTGAGAATTAGGGGAAAACTATTCGTTATCTTTTACATGTGAGAAATTTTAAACAATTGACAGCATATTAGGGATCTGTCGACCTAATTGTTACGTGGCTTTTTTTTTATACAAGTGAATATAAATGATGCTTTTCAACTTGAGCTTATTCAAAACCTTTTTGCGGATGCTTTTCCATTTTATGAGTAGGACATTTAGGTCCTTGTTTGCTTGAAGATTTGCTGGGCTAGTACGACATCATTTCAGCGTTGTCTTTAGAATTTGGATGGATATAAACTCTACTTCTTAGTCTTTTCATTATTAGTTAACTCCATTAGGCTTCATGCAGGGTGCTTTTGGTAAAAATGCACTGCTTAGCTTTGGCTTGGCTACATATTCCTTGCTTGGTCTAGGAGTGGTATGTAATCTCATCTTCTTCTTGACTGTTGTACAAGGTTATGAAACCAACCACACAAACTAACATCCCATTTGTGTTTAAGATTGAAAATTTAGAATCTAATATGTAATTAATTTGAGCATAATTTCTTTTCGACTTTTTGAAGCTCGGTGGAGACCTCTCACTTCCTTGGGGCCTGTACGTTCTAATTTGCCAGGTTAGAAAATGATGGCACTTGAACTATCTTTTCTTATTTTTTATGTTTTAAATTTTCCCTAAAAGAATACGCAATGAATCCAGAGGACCCCAGAGAAGCCATGCTTGAATGATGTGTCTGAAGTGGGAACATGGCGAAGAACTGCTGTGATAATAGCCACCTTCCTGGTGGTACTAACTCTCCTTCCGCTGTGGGACGAGCTAGCAGAGGAGCTCGGTATAGGACTTGTGACTTCATTTTGAGGGGAAAAGAAGAAAACATCTTAGAGAACCGCAATTTCTCTAAGTCCAATTTTGTGCTAATAAGCTGTTTATCGACATGGTATGCTGTTTAATGATATATATTTTTTTGTCCAATAACATTATCGCCAGCAATTATGTAATTTTCTTGGAGGTGTACAATGTTTTTATCCAAATTAGGCCACCCACACCCCTGCATCGTCTACTCTCTTCGAGCATTCTGCTGAAGTATTCTTGGTCATTTTTTTTTAAAAAAATAAATTTTATTCTCTTAATTGTCTGAGAAATCGAGATGGTGTCCTCCCGCCGCCGGCCATTCTTGGCCTTTTGAACCATTCCTTTGTGGCTAAATCCTGCCAGATGCCACTGCTTCATTGAAAAGAATCCAAATCCAGAGAAGTTTGATGCGTATGCGAATTAATATGGAAAATATTTATTGATTAAAAAATTAGGATAGCCTGTTTATAAGGAGCACCAGTGGTCTAGTGGTAGAATAGTACCCTGCCACGGTACAGACCCGGGTTCGATTCCCGGCTGGTGCATCTTAAGCTTTTTTTTTTGCCTTTTATTCTGCCAGTATTTTAAATTATTAGTATCTTATAATTTGGCCTGAAGATGTACCCGCACCAGTGGTCTAGTGGTAGAATAGTACCCTGCCACGGTACAGACCCGGGTTCGATTCCCGGCTGGTGCAGCTTTTTAATAATCCACACAATTTTTACAAAAAAAAAAAAAACTGATGTTAAAATACTTCTGAACCAGTATATTTTCTGTTAAAATATCTTTTGTATGTCATGTTTAATGGTTTAATGTTTTTTAAAAGTACCCTCAGGAATTTTATTAATATTATTTTTTTTTTTGTTGTTAAAATAGTAAAAAAACATTGTTTTACTCTTCTAAATTATCATTTATATTAATTAACGAAGAAGAGGCATTTTAAACATACAATGGAAATTTTAAAGTATTTTTTTTGTTTTTTATAAAGTTGTTAAATATTAATAAATGTTTTTGGTAAAAAAAAACATCCTAATTTTTGTATAGTTAATTGCTAAATGCTCTATGCACTTTACAAATTTGAACAAATCTATCAAATATTTGTAAATATGTCTAATTTATCATATATCTTATTGCTTTCGAGTTTCAGCAAATATATCAAGAAGTTTCAGAATAATTAATTTATCATACATTCTATAGTGAGTGATATAACAAATCTCACACACGGAAAAAAAAAATCTTTTAGAGGTTCATTGACTAGTAGATAATGAGGATTTAAAAAAATAATTAAGCATACAAACACTTTATAAGTTTATAGTTCCTTATAAAATTGTATTTACATGATTAATTTGTTGTATTATTTGTACACGGCAAATAACAGATTAATTACTAATCCATTAAATACAAAATAACTAATTACCTTGTATAAACTTTGTGATAAATTAAATAGGTAACCCTATTCTACAATACATTTTTGTATAAACTCAACTAGCTTATCTTACTTGTTTAACATGACAAAATTGCTTTATTTATTTAATTTGGTTAGCAATTATACTACCAAATGTGTTAAGAGATATTTTTTTTAAAAGAAATACTTTTATGAATTTAGAATAACTGTTTTAAGATAATAAGTAATCTATAATTACTTTGTAATTAATTATGGATGAAGCACATTCATTCCAGATGTGGTTGTCGGCGAACTATTAGAAATTTACGTTCCTTTAAATCCCCAAAAGCAACACGAATGCTACAAATTTAGATTGAAACTAATTAAATAACATAACTTATAACATATAATTACTATTATTAGTACAAAGTAGGTTAATCAGATTTTACTTAATTAAATTAGATTCTCGTTCCTCGTCCTCGTGTCAGTTGCTTCACAAATCTCAAAACCGCATCAGATTCCATCTCTATTAATAATCCAATCTTTTGCTACTAGTTGGATTGTGAATGAACCAAATATGCAAATTTAGTGTTCTGTTTGATTAGAATTTATTATGTTCGTACACAAGATCAATTAAATAAATAAACTTGAATAATTCAATAAACTTAATAAATTAAATAATTTTGAACATATATGTGTTCAATTTGTTAATATTTATGGATAACATTCATGAACAATATTTTTTAACAACATTTGTGAATAACGTTCGCGAACAATCAACTCTAGTCCTAACATTTAGGAGGCACGGGGGCGAAACGATAAAAATAGACCCTAAATTTTTTTAAAATAAAGTAAAAAAAATCATTTACAATGACTTCCTCTAGTTTTTCTAAATGTAAAATCATCTATAATATTATTAATTTTAAGATTTTCTAAAATATATTTTTCAATAGATATAATTGTTAATTCATTCAATCTCTCTTGCGACGTCGTTGATCTCATATATATTTTCAACAATTCTAATTTTGAGAAACTCTTTTCAGTCGATCCTATGGTAATAGACATAGTCAATAATGTCAATAATATTCTATAAACAATTACAATATTTGGATAACAATCTATATTTTTTAAAATTAAGAATATCAATTGCTGACATATTGGTAAAGCCACTTGTAATATTTTTAATTCTGTAAATAAATCATCTAACTCGGCATCTAATGAATTGTCATACATAAAAGTGGATGTCATATTAATATAACATTTTTTCAACTCATCATTATCCAATGATTTTAATATTTTTAAATCAACAAATGACCAAATATATTTTCGAATGTTTTCATTTCATCAAATCTACATTTTAAAAGAAATTATCATATATACAATAATCACAAAATAATCTGGTCCTATCTGGAAACTAAAGAGATGGCATGCTAGGTAAGAGGATGCGTTGTTGACCAAGAGTAGACTGTGATCCCGGGGAAAAAGAGATTTTTTCTTCTTCTCTATGTACACTAAAGATAACAGACAAAATGTTAGAGCCAAAAAATTAGGGAAGGGGTCCTTGGCACAGACTGTCTAACGCTCAAGTCAATATTATGGCCGAGTGAAAATTGGAGAAGATGCATAGTCAATGCGTGCGTGTAAGTAAGACTGCTGTAAAACGTGTAAGTGTTTTAGTGTCCCTTGCCAATGGAAAGGACTTCTTCTAAATGCCACCTCTCATAACCTCTGTAGTCATAAGATGACAGAGAATGTCGGGAGTCAGAGGTTATCAAGTATGGAAAAGTGTACAATCTGGGAGATGTACAATCATCATCCGAGGAATCTTCCATTACCTATATATGCACCTCTTTTGTAACATGCACCGTTAATGAGGCGGTTAAAGGAATATTTTATCAACTGATGGGAGATGCATAATCACCTTCGAAGAAGATTCGATTGAATGTAACTGTTGTAATAGAAGAACATTCTCTGACGAATGATTGTTACTCTTTGACGAGTTATTGTAATTCTCTGGCAATGCTATTCTCTGAAGATATCCCGGCTAGATATTTAGCCAGTTAACTGTGTATTATACTGGTGGATCGATACAAAGGAGGTAAGGCACTGAGTCTCGTAAGGCCATTCGGCCCTTGGGCCGCTCAGCTATGTATTGCGTGAAATTGGGGATATGATTTTGAAGTAATAGAGAACCAAGTCTCATAGGTCTGGCCGGTTCTATGACTGACCGACCATATGTTGGTATACTTGCTTTTGAATGATGGGGAACTGAGCCCCAAGAGACTCGATCAGTGCTTTCAGTCGATCATCCTCGTACTTGGAAGGTTGTCCCTGAAGTGATAACCTGAGCTCTGGAAGTCCGATCGAGTTCCTTCTAAAATTTTCCTT
Organism: Zingiber officinale; assembly: GCF_018446385.1. Taxonomy (NCBI): domain Eukaryota; kingdom Viridiplantae; phylum Streptophyta; class Magnoliopsida; order Zingiberales; family Zingiberaceae; genus Zingiber; species Zingiber officinale. The sequence goes on from NC_056004.1 coordinate 2,138,918, forward strand.
GTATCTTTACTCTACAGAGATAAGGGCACTAAGCCATGTAAATATGTTCAGCATTATAAACGGTCACCTATATGAAGGAGGACGAGTGCATGAACAATGAAGGCTCATATGTTCGACCGACTGTTAGATCGACCAACTATATATTGAGTCATACTCTGAGAGTGAATGGTTGGGTTCCTTGGAGCCAGTCGAATATATGGTCGATTGACCTTGTGGTAGACCAGCCATCTCTTAAACCTAAGCAGCTCATGAATGATCGAATATATACTAAGTGTCTTGGAGTAAAACACTAGGTCTCTCGAGTTCGACCAGCTCTTGGGTCGGTTGTCATTGGATTGAGGGCCTTAGCGTTGGGTGAGGAGAGGAGTCATGCTAATAGTGACACTTTAACCACCACCTCATATTGACTTTGATCACCACCTCACATTGACTTTGACTATCACGTATCCCCTAGGCTCATTCGTAACATCCTGTATCATAATCAATTCTAAAATATTCTTCAGGTGATAATGAAATTTCATCATCTTCTTTTTCATCAAATTATTTTTTTCTAAAAAATGATGTTTCATTGAAAATATTGACTCTATATTCATATAAGATGCAAAACTTTTAGCAATAGTCAAACTTGTTACAAAATTATCGTTCTTATACTTTAAAAAATATGATATTACACCATCTAATTGTTTCATAGTAGAATCAATGTACATAGATTTTGATTGTAACTTCTTACTTATCATGTTTATAGCAAATAAAATATCATACTAAATAACCATACCAAGTAAAAATTTAAAACTTTCAATTGAGTTAACTATACTTTCAGCTTCACTTTTAGACTTTGCATCATCACAAATGTTATATAACTCTAATAAATCAATGTACATAGATTTTGATTGTAACTTCTTACTTATCATGTTTATAGCAAATAAAATATCATACCAAATAATCATACCAAGTAAAAATTTAAAACTTTCAACTGAGTTAACTATACTTTCAGCTTCACTCTTAGACTTTGCATCATCACAAATGTTATATAACTTTAATAAAGCACTTCACACTTTAAGAGCCAGAAATCTAATAGCTTGAATATTTTTAATATAGCTTTCCCAACGCGTGTCTCAAAAAGATTTGATAATTTATTTCTTTCACATTATCAAGTAAAACTTTCCATCTTTTAGAAGAACTTGAAAACAATGTATATACTTTGGAATATTCCATAAAAAATAAATGACTTTAACACAAGAATGTGTCATATCACTGAGAGTCAAATTAAGACTATGACAAGTACATTGTTGGCGTGGCGGGGCCGGTGAGAGGTCGCAGCGTCTGTTAAGAAAATAAAACAAGACCCTTCCCTTTTTCAACTAAGATTAGTAGCACTATCACAATAATTATAATCTCAAAAATGAACAACTAATAAAAAGAAGAAGCAAACAGATTTGACCTGGTTACGACCTAAGTGATTGTTAATCCAAGGCGGTTGTAAAGCTCTACTAGAAAAATCTCCTTCTCTGTAGGCAGAGAAGTCTCTTACACTCTTTAAAAAGCTCAGAAAAAGACTAGGAAATGATTACAGCAGTTGTTCTCAAGTTGTTGTCTTATTTCCTAGCTCAATGAGTCTTTTTATAGCTCATGGAAATCTTATCCGTAGCATCGAGAGCATTGATGAAGGAGGGAAGAAAGTAGTACTACAGGGGGAGCTTCGGATCACGGGATTAATAAGGTAAGTCAAGTATGATCTCTTTCTCCTGACAAATTATTTTAATTTATTAAATTATTAACAAAAAATTACTATAAATTAGAAAAAGAAGTTAAGGAATTAAAATCAATACTAGCTAAATTTTGTCGATTAGAAGACTTTGATAAAATTAAAATTAATAATGAAAAATTATAAAAAGAGATATAAACTTTGAAAAACCACACATGCTCAAATATTCAACATATTAGAAAATATAGTGGATTAAATTGGTACCTTAAATCTTATAAGTGCCAAATTAGAAAAATTTTAAAGAAACACGTACCTAAGAAATTTTTAATTAACCCAGTAGGAAGGAACCTATATTGGATTCCAAAATCATATTTGGACTGAATGTTTTTTTTATGGCTTTCAGAGTAAATTAAATATTAAATTTCTTTAAGAGACTTTGTCTAGAAAGTAGTTGTTGTTCCAATTCCAAGAAGATCTAGTGCCTCACCACAGTTTGAAAGTTAATTATTGAAATAAATATTTAATTGACTAACTGTTGAGCATTTAGAAGTTATAAAAATATCTTAATTTTCTGTTAAAAATTAATTAAATATTTTTTAAATTAATTCTTATCTTTTTAAAAACAGTTAGAATTTTTTTTCTGGTTTTATTATTTTTACTCTTAGACTTTTAAATGAACCCTATTTTAATGTGGTCCAAAGGGAGAGTAGGGAAGAACAAGTCTAAAGGGTACTAAAAATTTTTTTGAAAAATTTTTAGTAAAAATTCTTTTGTATAATTTTTCTAGCAAATTTTACTTAGAAAAATTTTCTTACTTGCAATTTTTTTACTTGCAAAAATAAAAAAAAAAATTAATTACCCTAACTTAGTTTGGGTTTTATCACATCAAAAAAGGAGAGATTGTTGGTACCCCGTGGTAGTTTTGATGTGATCAACCAAGTTAGGTTAGGTCATGTTGGTGTTTACCCTGTGTCTAAGTGTATAAGAATTTAGGAGCACAGGAAGTTAAGCGAAAGACGCGACTAACGAGAATGACGGCATGGGAGAGAGTCGACGGACTTGATGCGTCCGAAGGACGATGTGCTATGGAAGAGTACACCGGCGGACAAGAAGGACGCGCGCGGCGGTCCGAGGTACGAGAAGTTGGAGTGGAAGTTTGCTCGAGGAGAAGGCCGGAAAAAGGATTCGGGTGAGCCCTATTCCGGATAGTCGCGATCACCCAGGCGATCAGAGCAGTAGAAGAGCGAAAGGAGGATGGAAATACTACTGGAGGCACCTTTAAAGGGAATTGAAGGTGCTTCCGCGTCTCACTGTAGAACGCGCCTTCCATGGCTGGAAGGCATATTCGATGAACAGTACAAAAACGCCTTCCATCCCTATGGAAGATGCCTTCGACTAAGTTGATTTTAGTCGTTGCCAAAGGATAAAGTTGGCACCTCACTGGAGGCGCCTTCCAGCCCTATGAAATGCATCTTCAAACTGCGGATAAGATTCTACAAGGGCTATCAAAAGACCCCTGGACCTAGGAAATAAGTAACAACTTCTATATTCATTTCCTAGCAATAGTCAGAGAGCTTCCAACGAGTGTAAGAGGTTTCTCCGCCTTCATAGAGGGATATCTTTAGTGTGTTTACTTGCCTTGGATTAACAACCTCCCCGGTTGTAAACAAGTAACTCTTTTGGCCTTGTTTCTTTTTAGTTGTTCATTTATTTTATTTTTTTCTGAATTAAAAGTCGAGAAAAGTTTTTCTTAATAGACAGTTCATCTCCCCTCCTTCCGGCCTACCTGGGCCAACAGAAGACTCTTGATTGAAGAATTATAAGCGGTAAGTTAAACTAATTCCTAAAAAAAAATATATACATATATATACATGGGCTTTTGAAAATTTTGAGTCTCCTAAAACTTTGGCCCTGGGCAATCTCCTAGGACCGCCCGGCCTCTGGGCTGGGGTTGCGAACAATATTTCTAAACAACATTCGTGAACAATATTCACAAACCAGGTTTATTAATAAAACTCTTATCAATATACTATATAAACAAAAAAATAAAATAAAAAAAAAATTTGATAAACTCAATAACCAATCAAATAAGTAAAAATTTCAAACAATCAAATAAGATTAAATTAAGAGCTCGATAACATCTAAATAAACTAAGCTCGAACCAAGTTTAAGTCAATCTTGAATTGAGAGCTCGATAACATCAAAACAAACCAAGCTCGATCCAAGTTTCAGACAAGCTCAAACTCATAAAAATTAAACCAAGTCATGCCTGAACAATCATTTCAAAGACTTGGTTCATTTTAAGTTTGGCTAAGTTTGTCTCGGTTATCTCATCAAATAAACTTAAACACCCCAAAACTCGACTCAGCTCGGCTCAACTTGTTTACAACCCTAACTACTAGAATAAGATATCAACCTAAATTAGATGATCTGAGATGAATTTCATTATCTTTAATTTTCATCTATTCCCACCAAATACCATCGAAGATTTTTGATTGGATATCCATCCTCAAATTAATATTCATTAAAAATCGAATATCTTTTATACTAATAATTTTTTTCATTTCGTCTAACTATAATCATTCAATAAAAGCATATTAACCCCCACGGATTGGTATAGTTGATATTTACATGAATGGTTGTTCCAATAGATTTTTTATATTAATTCTCAGCAGGTGAAAATTGACTCGCTTAGATATCTGACCTCCTCTGTATAAAGGACTGTTGCATAATTACATTAGGGTAAATGCCTCCTGTAACATTTATAGAGTGTGAGATAGGCTTGAAGGGACTGCTAAGATGATAATTTTACCATGCTCTAATAAAAATATATTTTAGAAATAACATTATATCCAATAAAAAATAAATTAAATATATACTCGATATCTTATATTCAATTATCTAATTATTTAATTAAATTTAAAAACTCATCCATATTTTTTTCTATTCAGATTAGATATTAAATCCGACGTGGGATTAGAAGGAAATGACCATCCATACTCAATAAAAAATCCATTAACCCAAATTGGATATTTCTGGATTCATTGTATAATATAACAGAGTGGCCGTCACGACCTGCCCCGTTACCCGCTGCACCGCGTGTTCCCGCCGGCGCTAGATCCTGATAAATCCGCCACGTCGGTTCGCGTGGGAATCCAATTGTTTTTTGTCCTTAAATCGCATCGGCCATCAAGTAAACGACCATTCTACCCCCGACCTTCTTCGAAATTTCCTTCTCCAGCGAAGCAAACCACCACCGCCTTGTCGCCTCTTCCGCCCGCGATCTGATCTCTACTCTCCTGCCCGAATCGGATCGAATCGGATGAGCGGAAGAGGAGTGCGTCAAAAGCTGAAACCTTTCCTGCCACTTTTCCGCAGTGGGAATCGTCTCGAGCTCCTCTCAAAAGCTCCGACCTTTTCCTTTCTTAATCCTCTCGCCGTTTTCTTGCTCCTGAATTTCAAACGAGTTTTCGGTCTTCGATCCGCTGCGCTCGGCTCACGATAAATGCTGGATCTTTGAAAGGCGGCGCCGTGTTGTTTTCTCTGTCTTCTCATGCCGTAGATCTCGTAGAATATTTTGCAGAGTTCAGTGCTATCGTGGCGATCGACGGGCGGTTTCCGTGATCTTTAGATGTCCGCTCTGTCTACTCCTCTGCAATTCCATCTCTCTGAGAACGTCCTCGGTGTGCAACCAGCTATGTTTTTTGTTCATCTCTTCGCCTTTTTTCTTCCTGTGGCTCTTGTTCTATTCTGTTATTTTAGCTTATCCCCTGTCCCTGTCTTGCCACACAAGAGGAAAGAGGAGTAAATCATTTGTTCCTCTATGTTTAATTCAAACTTAAAGTCCCCCCGACCAATAATACTAACCCCTATTTCGTCCTCCATCTCAGACATCGGCTTCTCAGTTTTTGAAAGCTGATTTTTTTTTGGATAGATTTGGCCGGAATTATGTCGGATTGCAGGATCTTGCTCTGCCTCGTCGTCCTTGTGGGAGTATGTTCTGCGTGGGTGGACGGGTTGGGGGTGAACTGGGGAACGATGGCGTCGCATCCTTTGCCTCCGAAGATCGTGGTGCGGATGCTGAAGGCGAATGGAATCAGTAGGGTGAAGATCTTCGATGCTGACGCCGCCACCATGAACGCCCTCGCCGGCTCCGGCATCGAGGTCATGGTCGCCATTCCGAATAACATGCTCGGTTACATGATCGATCTCGACACCGCCAGGCAATGGGTGAAGCACAACGTCACTCGCTACAATTTCCAGGGCGGCGTCAAGATCAAGTGAGTCGATCGAACGAAATGAATTTGCAGATTGTTATCAAAAGGGCCAAAAAGAAAGCTGAGACTTTTGATTTCAGATACGTCGCCGTCGGGAACGAGCCTTTTCTGACGACTTACAACGGCTCGTTTTTGAATATTACATTGCCGGCGTTGAAGAACGTCCAGGCCGCCCTCGACAGAGCCGGAGTAGGCGACAGCATCAAGGCCACCGTCCCGCTGAACGCGGACGTGTACAACTCTCCGACGAGCAATCCGGTGCCTTCTGCTGGCCGCTTCCGCGCCGACATCAGCGAGCTCATGACCCAAATCGTGTCCTTCCTCAACTACTCCGGCGCGCCTTTCACCGTCAACATCTATCCCTTCATCAGCCTCTACGAGAACCCCAACTTCCCCGTCGACTACGCCTTCTTCGACGGGACGTCCTCGCCGGTGGTCGACAGCAACGGGATCCAATACGACAACGTGTTCGACGCCAACTTCGACACGCTGGTGTCTGCTCTGACGGCGGTGGAGTTGGGGAGCTTGCCGATCATCGTGGGGGAGGTGGGTTGGCCTACTGACGGCGACGTCAACGCGAAGACGGCGTACGCGCAGCGGTTCTACAACGGGCTGCTGCGGAAGCTGTCGGCCAACAAGGGGACGCCGCTGCGGCCGAACCAGTACGTGGAGGTGTACATGTTCAGCTTGATCGACGAGGACGCGAAGAGCATCGCGCCGGGGAACTTCGAGCGCCACTGGGGGATCTTCAAGTACGACGGGCAGCCCAAGTTCGCGCTGGATTCCGGGCAGGGGCAGGAGGTGCTACCGGTGGCGGCCAGCAACGTGGAGTACTTGCCGAAGACGTGGTGCGTCTTCGCCGCCGGCGGCGCCGGCGACGTGAGCAAGCTCGGGGACAATATCAACTACGCGTGCTCGAGGTCGGATTGCACGGCGCTGGGGTACGGGTCGAGCTGCAACGGGCTGGATGCGAACGGGAATGCGTCGTTCGCGTTTAATATGTATTTCCAGGTGCAGAACCAACAAGCGCCGAGCTGCAACTTCCAGGGGCTGGCGGTGGAGACAACGCAGGACCCGTCGACGCCGGAATGTAACTTTACGATCCAGATCGTGTCAAATGGCGTGGCGGCGTCGGCGGTTGCGCCGTCGGACGCAATGCTGGTGATCTTCTTGTGGTTCTTCACGGCGATCGTTGAGGTTTTCTAATTGCGGTCGTCGTTGATTTCTTGGATTGTTTTGTTCGGATATGATTGCTGCTTAGCCACAGCTCCTTCCAATCCTATAAAAATCTCAGAAAATATTGTTCTCAGATTGTATTTTGTGAGTTTTGTGATAATTTAACAGGATGAAAAATTATGAACAGAAACAGATCCTTCGTTGACTATGCAACTCGAATTGTGTATGAAGTTGAAAGATTAGTTTCACCTGCCACCATCTTGACCTGGTTTTAATGACGATCAACGTTTAAAGAAGAATTACTGAGAGTCCCCACTCGACCATTGACCATTATCAGTATCGTTTAATAATTAGCTGATGGAGACCTCAAATGACTGAGAGTGATCAGAGGCAATAATCAAGTTTTGTGAAACTGCACCTCTTTCTGAAAGGAAATCTTATGACTCAGGCGTCTTTTGGCATTTTTTGTTGGGGTTGCAATCACAGTCACCGCCCATTTCTAATCCTTATCAGAAAAGAATCAAATTGTTCTTCGTAGTTTAATTCGAGAAAGGCTTTTGCGGCCTTTTTTGTTTTGATACGTGTGTTTTAGATTTGGACTTGCTGTAGGCTTATTATTGCTCACATGTTTATCGTTCTGGTGGGGAAGGAGACTGGATACGGAGCCTCCAGTCAGCATAATGCTTGATCTTGATCCTGTCCCCACAAAAGATTGGCATTAAAACACCTGTAGATAATACAGAAAGATCAAACAAATTGCTAATCCCAGGCACAGGGTAGTGAATTCTCTCCCGTAACAGCACCTACATTCAAGTTGAGAATTTTGATAGAAAAATCTAAGTTTTGGCATGTCATAGCATTTGCAAAGGAATAAATGACATGGGAAACACAAGCAGAAATCAGGTAAATGTAATGCTAGAGTATTGATCACAGTATCAGACCGAGTGTCTAAACTCCTAAGGACACATTGTGCAATTGAATGGAATGAGATAATGAGAAATGGAATGAAATCAGAGAGAAATGGATGTTTGCATACCCATGTTTGATTGCACTAAGAGACTGGAGATTGAGATGGTTTTAAGAAAATGAAGTATACATGGTGAGAAGTTGATGGATCAGCATCAATTACAACACTACAAATGCATGGAAAATTGAAATTGTAGCAGAATGGTCATTCCAGAATCTGAACACTACAAAATGAATATTTGTTTCACTCATTCTGCCTTTATTTTGTTCATCAAAATGTTGGAATGTAAAACACATTAGGAATGATCCAAACATAACCAAACTAGCATTACATTGTTTGGTTACTGAGATGAAAGTTAAGCAAGATAAACTAACCACAATGTGTAGTGAAGAATATAAATGTAGAGAATGATCTCTTTCCTAACAACTTAAGCTTTTTGTAATAAGTGATCACCGAGTCTAACTTAATATGATATTAGAACTAAAGATCATGTGTTCAAAGTCTGTCCATTTAAGTAATACAAAGGACAGAGTGTAAGGCGCAAGTTGAATCAGTTTCCAATGAGAAAAAAAAAAATCAGATACCATAAGATTTTTGTAACTAGTTATATATTTTAGTGTGACAAAAATATAGGTCTAATTCCATGTAGCAATCAGAAGGTAGAGAGAATTCAAATAGGGAAATTATTATGTCACACAAACACTTGTCTTTTAATTTCATATTCCTTTGGTGGAAATAGAATTGTTTGTCAAAATTTGCACTTGCAACATTATTCGGGTAGCAAAAATGCATTAAAAATTGCTGGAATCAGCAACAAATTAGCAGCACCGAACATATGTTCTTTGATCATGTGGATGAGATAAACTCATAGATTGACTGAAACCATATAATCCATTCAAATATATGCAGTTTAGGGTCAAACTGATCTAATAACCCAGAACAAATGAACAATCAACCAGGGTTTTGCTTGTTCGCAAGAAATAAAATCCAACAAATACTTGGGGGAAAAAAAAAGACAAGTATGATGCTAGAGATGCTTTTACCATAATTAAGGAGCCATCAGCTAATGCAAGACAAAGTTTAACATTCTAAATTGTCATCTAATCAACTAATAAAACCCCACAATTTAATACTTATGGCAAGTATTTTCTATTTCTGACCATAAGTCCATAAGGCATCAATTTTATAGTTCATATTATGTTTGTGTTGTTTGGCATGCCATCTATGCAAAAAAAAACACTTTTTTTTTGTCTTATCAAATATTTAGATAGTTTTCCACCTTCCATATTCTCAGAAAAGGAATAATACTCATTTTCTTTTCTCCCCTTTTACCGTAGCACAAAGAAAAAGAAAATCTCATACCTCTTTTTGTCCACACTTTTTAGTCGATTCCTCTGCCTTTTTCTTTTTCATTTTCGCTTATTCCTTTATTCTAAGCATCAATGCTGAGTCATGAGCAATCCTTGTTTCAGAGCTATAATCTTCTAGACATTCCACCCTCAGCCACCAACAAAGCACATTGTCCATGAAATTGACAATCCTTTCCCCATATGTTTAATTACGTTTCACCTCTCAGACTATGACAGCAGCAGAATCACCTCAGACTATAAAGATACTAAATTTATGACATACTACTCCGAACTACCTTAACAAACAATTGAAGGAGCGAATAAAGCAGAATAATCTCAGCAACGATCGAGCCTTCAAAGATTGTACAAAAGCATCATAGTTGGAGACGCCGAAGAAGATGTGGTGTCTCCTCGGCAGGGTCTCGACGAGAAGCAGAGAGAAAGACGGCGGAAGGCACCTCGAATTCACCGAACTTGGGGGGTGTCGATCCACTCGAACCCTAACACCTTGAAAAGAACAGAAAGAAGAAATGGAGCAAGTAATCGATTCCGGCTGTTGTAGAGAATAGATCGACGACGATGATGATGGCGATGGCGTACCTCGTGGTAGAACACAGCGAGATGCTTGACGTAGGGCAATGCCCTCGCGATGTGGCTAAGCACGACTCCTTCCGCCGCCGCCATAAGCCCATAAGGATTAGTGGAGAAGAAAGAATAGCTACAAGCAAAGGCCACCCACGAATGCGATAGAGAAGTGTCTTTTATGCAGGGAAATTTCATTTCATTATTATAAAAAAAAATATTAATGATTTAAAATAATTAAAATAATACAACTTTTTAAACATTTTAATGACTAATACGATAATACTCTTCGAATATTGATCCAAAATTAGAGGTGGAACGTTAGATAGATGTCTGTTATGTTAACTAAGTGAAGATCTCTGGGTTGATTCGATGGCTCTTGGTTGGTGCGCTAAGTTCTATGTGCACACTTACATGAGTTAATAAAATGTCAATACCAAAAATTAAAAAAAGAATCTTTAGCGAAAACTCTCCGACACTTAAATAAACATGTCACCTGAGCAAGAAGTAGAATAGTAGTGATCAATAACATAATACACGCAGTACAATGTATCAAGTATGTGTACTTTCTCATCGGAGAGGATCCCCTATTTATATATTACCTCTACGACCTCCGTAATCATGAGATGATAGAGAATGTCAAGTGCTAAAAGTTATCGCGCAGTGGAATATATGCATCTTGGAAGACGTACAGCCAGTTCGAGGAATCTTTCGCTACTCGTGTGCACTCTTTTGTAATTGACGCCATCAATGAAGCGGCTGAAGGAATATGCGGTCATAATGTATTAGCTGAGGGAAGCATAATTGCCCTTAAGGAAGGTTCCTTGCATCACCACAGAGGAATATTCTCTAACAAACAGTTATTATTCTCTAATAAGTTGTTAGGATACTTTGACGAGTTGTTAGGATGCTCTGACAATATTATCCCTTGAGCATATCTCGACCAAGCGTTGATCTGTCCGGGCGAATAATAAATGGGACCTTGAGTTTCATAAGGCTGACCTACACTTTGCAATACTCGATATACATGTATAGTAATGCTGGAGATATGAGTGTAATCTCGCCCTGTCTTTATGGTCGCTCGAATATATACCGAGATTCTAGAGATCTGAGTGAAAAACCGTCCTATTTTTAGGGTCGCTCGAGTATATGCTGGGCCTACCTTAGACCTCCACCTTGTATTGACTTTACCTTCTACGTCAATCTGTGGGCCGATCTACTTTTAACACGCCATATCAAATATGATACAAAAATTCTTATTTATTATAAAAATTAGCTATCACTTAATTCCGGCAACAAACATATTTTATTTATAAAAATTTCTTCGCTCACAGTGTTATCAATCCTAAAATATGGGATTAAAGAGAAACATGACAGTGTATATTTTTTATATAAAAATAATCAGATAAAATTACTAATTAATTTTAAAATTATTTTTATAAGATATTAATGTAATTTTATTTGGTCTTCACATAAATTAGTGAGTAAAGTTCATATCCTGAATAAAATAGTAACATACAAATATCATTTAAAATAAAAGTATATCATATCTAAATTAACTTAAATAGATTTGATGATGACAGAGATCAGAGAATTAGATTCCTCTTCGAGTACAATATGAAATAGACATATACATATACATATATAAACACATTCACAGTTACAAAATTAAAAAGATGAAAGATTTAACCAAATAATTATTATTTGGTTAAAATTTATTTTATATATATATATATATATATATAAACCACCATTGTCATCGGCAAAAGCTCTACTTTCCACCGTTGTTAGGATGTCCACCACCCTCATGGATTGGATCCGGCCCTCCGGGGACAACACGCATGCTTCCTCCGTCGAAATCCTCAATGCCACTGCATCTAACAACATCAGCTCCACCGCAAGGTGGCGGTCGAATGAGACTCGAAGTTCCGCGAGATAGTCTTGCTCCTTGGCTACTAGACGAGCCCGAAAGAACCATGAAAACTATTAGCATTGAAGTAAAAGAAGTAGCTCTAGACATCTTCCCTCCTTCCTTGTTCTTTCGGTGTCGATGGCAAGCTAAGAAGCTAACTGAGGTGGATGTCGATCGGATAGGAGGGTATTTATAGCATGCAATTGGATTACCAACATAATCTAGTACAGAGATTTTAATATGAATGTGGATAAGAAGGCATTTCACTCCAAGATTTCCATTTGAAATGGTCCACGTATATTGATTCTAGTTGACCTTTTGTTTTAAAGGTAAGGCATAATTAACAATTAAAGTTAAGTTAAAAAAATAACTCAAAACCAACAACCATTTTGTATTATAGGTCATAGTCAACACTAATCTATGTATATTAGGATTTTATTTTATTTTTATGGATTATGCATGGAGAATATGAATTAATTAAGATATGATGATAATAATAACAATAAACAACTTTTTAACATGACCATATCTTGAAGAATATTTTTAGACAACTTGGTGGAATGGGAGGCTTAGGATTAAGCTTTTTATTTTTTTCTAAAAATGTTTAAGGGAATAATTAACTAGGAAAGTTATGCATTGGATTTGCATATCTAAGAGAAATATTGTTAAAAAAAATTGTTCATCTTGAACAATATTGATAAAATCTAGCGTGGTTTTATAATTGATCATAAGAAAAAAACATTTATTTGAATAGAATTATTGTTGAAAAAAAAGAAATATAATGAAAATACACATGAACAAGTAGAATAAAGTACTTTTGTTACATTAAAACTTGTCCCCGGTGCATGGTGTCGTAGTAGCATATTCAGGTTATTTTTCAGGTGTCCGTGGTTCGAACCTCAACTATGACGTATTTGTAGGAATTTTTCCTCCAAATGGAGAATATAATCAAAGAATGTTGAGTTTCTGGGCTGCCCGCCACGTGATCGATGACTAATTTGATCATCATAATAAATGAGACTAATTAAAATTATTATTTTTTATTACATTAAAACTTTTGTACAATGAATGCGATGCATAAAGAAATATTGAAGTTAGCAATCATTACTTGAACAATTAAACTAAAAGAAAATCACTTAATAACCAATTGTCACTCTCCCCTTTATGCTCTCTGTTTGGATCAAATTGTAAAGAATATATGTGTTTTTACCCAAACAAATTAATATTTATTTTCTTTGTCGATGATCATAAAACAAGAGGAAGACGACAAAAGCGTTTAAGTTTTTTTTTAACGGTTAGAGTTTTAATTTATTTGATAAAAAAATGGTATTTTATGTATTTACCGTAACGAAATTCGTGTCCTAAGTCTCCGCCGCCCAAGGTCCGTCCTGGCCGACACGTTTCGCTCATGCGACACTGCTCCACACGTGATCCCCACGTGCCAGCCATTTCGACGAGCCGCACGCGTTACCCCTGCTAGCCCAGCACCCCACACGTGTGCTTCGCCTCCAAGCTCATCTCCTCTGCTCTCTCTGTTCTTCGTTTCCATGAAAGCAATGAACCGCGCGCCACGTTCCTCCCATGCAATTTCGTGTCCTCGCCATTTCCACCAACTCATCCCTTCTTCCCTCCCTATAAATCCATCCCGTTCTTCCTCCTATCTCCTCACCGATCAGGCTCGGCGAGTTCTTAATTGTTTGCTCCATCGCAATGGCTACTAAGCCCGAAGGTTTGCTGCTTCTCCTCGCAGTAGTTCTCCTCTTGTCCTCCAGCTTTGCCGACGACTCGAGGGGCGACCCCGAGAAGCGACTGCAGCAATGCCGGCAGCAATGCCGGCAGCAGCAGCAGCTCAGCCAGCGGCAGAGGATGCAGTGCGAGCGTTCATGCGAGGAGCAATACGAGAGACAGCAAGGCGGGAATCGTGACGGCGCCGCGAGGCGGTACGAGGAGTGCCTGCAGGAGTGCAGCAAGCACGGCCGCCACGACGAGCAGCAACGCCGCCAGTGCGCGAGCCGGTGCGAGGCGCGATACCAGGAGGAGCGAAGGGGGCGCGCTGCAGAATTACTCGAAGAAACCATTGATAGAAAAGACCCCGAGCAGCGTCGTCAAGAGTGCCGCGAGGACTGCCGACAGAGCGAGCACGGCCGGCGCCAGGAGCAGCAGTGCGAGCAGCGGTGCGAGGTGCAGTACCGCGAGGAGCGCGGCCATCGGAAGGGGGACCCTCAGCGACAGGAGGAAGAGGAAGAGGAAGAGAAAGAGCACAACCCTTATCACTTCGACCGCCAGAGCTTCCGCTGGATAGAGAAAACAGAGCACGGCGACATCAGGGTTCTCCCCAACTTCCTCGAGAAGTCCAAGCTGCTGCTGGGCATCGCCAATTACCGCATCACGGTGACCGAGTTGAAACCGCGTGGCTTCGTGCTGCCGCAGCACGTGGATGCTGATGCCTTCGTCTACGTCGCCAAAGGTTCCGGAGTCATCACTCTCATATGCCAGGACAAGAAGGAGACCTACGAGCTCCGGCAGGGAGACATCATCAAAGTACCTGCAGGAGCCATCAGGTATCTGGCCAACAAAGACGACGACGAAAAGCTCGTCTTAATCGACCTCCTGAAACCCGTCTCCACTCCTGGTCTCTTCGAGGTAGGAAAGCTTCGTGCGAGTTTCTTCCTTTTTTAGATATTTACTTTGTTCTCGAGAGTGATCACTGTCCGATTGCTCTGCAGTTCTTCTACGGTGCCGGAGCACAGAACTTCTTGAAGAGTTTTAGCGATGAGATCCTCGAGGCGGCTTTCGATGTAAAAACTAATCAATTTAAATTACGATTGATCGAATTAACTTCGCCTTTGTAAAATTTTCTTTGTTCTGATTCTGCGTGAGGTTGCAGACGCGGGGAGAGCGGGTGCAAAGGCTCTTCGGGCAACAGAAGAAAACGGGCATCGTGACGGCGTCGGAAGAACAGATACGCGGGCTGAGCCGCCAGGCCTCCGAAGGTCGGCATTGGCCGTTTGGGGAATCCCAGGGCACCTTCAATCTCCTGAGGAAGCGCCCGGTTCACTCGAGCCGCCGAGGCCAACTGCACGAGGCCGACGGCGACGACTACCAGCCGCTAAAAGAGCACGACATCCAAATTTCCTACGTTAACATCACCCAAGTAAATCGATTTATCGATTTCTAGATAGAGATCCGTGCGATGATTAATTCAAATGTTACTCGTTCGCGCAGGGTTCTATGATTGCGCCGTACTTCAACAGCCGGGCGACCAAGATCGCGATTGTGGTGGAGGGAGAAGCTCGCATCGAGACGATATGCCCGCACCTGTCCGAGCAACGGCAGAGCAGGGAGCGGCAAGGTCGAAGTCAAGAAGGCGAGGAAGGTGAAGGTCAACGGTACAAAAGGGTGCGCTTCCACGTGCGACGGGGGTCGGTGGTGGTCCTCCCGCCGGGCCACCCGACAGTGGTCGTGGCGTCGAGCGCCGAACACGGAAAGGGAAACTTTGAAGCGGTCTGCTTCGAGATCTGGGCGGAGAAGAACGAGAAGAACTTCCTGGCTGGGAAAAACAACGTGTGGAAACAGATGGAGAGGGAAGCCAAGGAGCTGGCGTTCGACGTGCCGGCGAGGGAGGTCGACGAGGTGCTGCAGGCACAAAGTGATCAGATTATAATCGCAGGGCCAGAGGAGCGACAGGGCGGTGGGGACGGCAGCGGTCGTCGCCGGGACATTCCTTTGATAGAGCTTGCTACGGCGTTTGTGTGAGTATCCGCGGGTTGTTACAAAATAAAACAGAGAGCTTTTGGGACGTCGCTCTCAGTACGGCCGAGGTCGAGTATCGTTTGTATGTATGTGACTGTGTAAAAACACATGCAAATTAATAAAATCCTGGTCTTCAAAATAAGAATAGGAAAGTTTGGGCTCCAAAGACATGGCAGATAGATTAAGAAAGTTTGGCCGAGGGGCATATGGTTATTGATAATTGAAAGGATCATAATATTTTGTTCAAATCCAAGGAGCTGAAAGTGAAAGAGGCAGGGTCTTCATTTCGATTTCTTACCTTGTTTTTTCTTTACCACTTCGTCTATGTAGAGTATACCCTTGCCTTTGTAAACTTCTGGAGGCTTGCAGCACCGAACGGCACCAGCAAATTGGTGCACTCGGTTTTTGTCGAGCCCCGTGCAGCAGATTATGTTGTTTTTGAAGCAGAAAACGCGGACGGCAGGAGGGACAGCAAACTCCACCTCATGGCTATAACCGAGTTTCAGAAACAGTTGACGGCCTTCTGATTCAGCTCTCGCTTTAAAGCCAACCCCTACAAGTTTCAAGAAGCGGAAAAAGGTTGCCTCTTTCAGCATTATTATATCAGCAGATCACCTAAGCAACGCAAAAGATATCAATGAGTTGAATAAGTTATGCGACTACTGCATTTAACATTGTGTGAAATTGAAAAGTAGAGTTCTAGTTTATTGCATTATATCAGTGATTAGAGATGGATTGGTGACACATGATTCATTGCACTATTCAGAACTCAAAAGAACTTCTCTTACTATAGTTCAAGCCTGTTTTCTTAATTTCTAAAATCACTCTCAACAGAAATAGTCTCTGATATTGCAGGTTAACTTCTATTTCACCAGTGAGACGTCAATTTTGGAACCACAAATAGTGTCAAAAATGACAAACTAGACGAGACAATCTTCCATATAATGTAAACGGACCTCCCTAGGTTGCTTTTCTTTGTAGTTCATAGCTCTCTGATGGCCCAATTGGATGCACCATAAAAATGGCCGGGTGAGAAACATTCTACAAGATGCACTTACCACATTCCTTAACAAATGGGAACCACATGGAATGCTAGATTCAGCAAATATTCTTGAACTTGTCAATGCCCAGGTGACACCTTTCCCATTAGGAGTGTCAAACGGGGCCAAGCCAGCCAGGGATAAGCTGGCCTGATGCAGGTTCAGGGCACCCGATTAACCTTTTCTCATGCATGTGCAGGGTGGCCAGACATGTAGGAGATTAGTGCTGAGCTCAACCAAGTACTGGCCTGGAACTTTCCATTACTCTAAATGTCATTCTAAGTAGTTAAAAAACAATGAAATTAATAGGCCATAACAAGTCATTTTGTTGGTAAGTTACCAAAAGAATTTTTTTTTAAAGAAAAAAATATCTAAGAAAATCTCCTATCCCCTCCCTCTATGCTTATCCCATAAGCATTCTCTCTCCAATGTTAAACACATTCATAATTCATCTTTCTTCTCGTACTCATTCTCTCATACTCGTATTATCTAGCATATCATCCCATAATCATTTTCAGTGGCTATCAAATATTTTTTTCTTCTCAATTATATTTTAGTTGAATTATATTCTTTTATAACTATTTATGTATCAATATAATAAAGAGGATTGAGCATAAGACGATTAAGCTTCCATTGTAGCTAGACACTATAACGAGGAACAATCAACTTAAAACCAGAGATACAATTGCCGACATACGACAATCCAAATGTGTCACACTGGACACACACACACACTCTCTCTCTCATTTATGCCAGATTAAGTTTGACACTAGCAAAATTCTTGCAACCACATCAAGGGATCACTCAAAGTTCATAACAATCAACATAGTCATACTCAGTAACATAATGCGCACGTTAAACACAATTAGCAACTACTCATCCATAAATAACATCTACTCCACAGTTTGTCATTAGATAGGTTAACACAGTAATTCTAATATATGATTTTAATTTCAACAAAGCGGTAGCAAGTTAACTCACACAATAAACAAGTTGAATATCATATATATCATCGTGCATTAGTTATTCACTATCCACATGTAGCATAATCAGTAGCAAGTATACAACCGCAAGTATGAACTAAACAGGTATAACTCTACATGCAATCTCATGGTATAAGAATAACTAATATATGATACACAAGCAAGACAGAATAAACATAGAAATCAACAACTATAGAATCTAGCCAAACAGAAGAAGATAAAATAGGGATCTTCATTGACTTCCAAGGGTTACAAATATACCACCTAAACCAAGATTGCATATGGAGTACCCGACTTAATCGCGGTCTTACTACTTAAACATGACATAATTGCCACATAGTCGACAAGCTCTATCTCTAGAATGTAACCCATCTCAACACCAGTTCCAAGAGATTGCTGCCAATACTAAACCTCGTCAGATGGCATCCATTGTCACAGACCAACATCCCAAATCGATTAGTAAAGGATCAAATAAATTCAGCTATCAGAGAATCAAAAGCCTACGGGATCCTCCAAATCGCCATAACACTTCACTATCCATCCCAAGTCAATTGTTGGCACTAGATCCTTAGCAACGACAACCCAAACCTAAGATTAGCTCAGCAGCCCTTCCCCTTAATCAACATATTTCAACTCAATACAAGCAGCGGTAAGATCCTACCTGATTAGAAGCCTCGATTACAGTTGGGCGTAGTCGCTTCTTGCTGGAAAGCAAACGCCTGGCGGCTGCAGTTTCTGCCAGAAAACCGAAAGAAGAAGCATGAGCAAAAACTCGCGACGGGAGAAGTAGAATGTGACTTTTGGGCAGACTCCAGATCTTCCCGGGAAGTCGGCGCTGCCGAAACCTCAGCGTCGAAGACCCACCGCTATGCTTGTCGCTTCTGCGCTCACAATAATTCCTCGCTCCTGCAATACGATGGTGTTGTCGAGAAGAATGCAAAGCGCGGAAGGAAGAAGGAGATACAGGCGAGGGAATGGAAGAAGGCGACGATCCTGCTGCTCCTGTGGGATGCAGCCACCACTGCCAGGTCGCACGGAGGGCGAACCAGAGGCTAGGGTTTGGGAATAAATATTTTCGGGTTGTGGTTAGAACTATTTATATGCTAAATTTATAAATTGTAAAATTATTGGGACCAAAATGATTAAAGTCCCCACCTTTTTATTCCCCTTTCCCTCTCTCCTTCCTCTGTTCCTCCTCTTCCCGTCCCCCCTCTCTTTCCGTCCTCCCCACGACTCGCCTCCTCCTCGTTGCAGCCGTTGGGCGGTCGCCATGGTGGGCCAGGCGCCGGAGGGCTTGGGAGACGATTTCTTGGAGCAGATCCTGGCCATGCCCTCGTCCTATGCCGTCGGGGACGAGGCCTCGCTTGCTGCTGGGATGGTCCTTCACCGGAGTTCCGCAGAAGGCCACTCAGTCAGCGGAAGTGTGGCGGAGTTTCCCTTGGGGCTTAGCTTGGAGCAGGGTTCTTCGTCCGGGAAGAGGCTTCGCGAGGGGCTTGACGCCAAGCCGGTGAGCGCATGTTCTCTCTCTCTCTCTCTCTCGTCGAGCCCCGTCTCCTTAGTTTCCTCCATTTTGTGGGGAGTGAGTTTGAGCTACGGAGCTCACTTGGTTTTGCTATGGCTCAGGAGAGAGCCTCGATGCAGCTGGCGGGATCGCTTCCACCAGGGTTCGGTCAACTCCACCCTCATCAAATTCAGGCTAATCCTCCACCACAGGTGCCTGACACGCGAAAATCTGAGATTTTGGTGGTTGTTTCTTTGGACAGTTTAAGTTTAAGAAGTCCTCCTCAGAAAGACTCTTACTTGATTGAAATTTTAATGTCGCCCTAGTGTTTGCACGAGCTGTTTTATATATTCAGAGCAGATTTTTTCCCCCATTCACTGTAATCATTTCAAGTTTATGTCAAGTTGGTTGAGATTTTACGACTTTCTTTCAAATTTGGTATGTTTCTTGTTGATCTTTGCGTTGAACACAAGCTTAGGGGGAAAAAAAATAAATTTGGAAGTATAAAAGAAAATATGAATTCATTCCCTTAGGATAAAAATGCTTAGATTTTAGCAGCTCTGTTTTTATCAATCATGTCCAACTTGATTTCTGATGATTTATGAAATTGTAATGGAAGATGAACTTTCTTTTTGTCTGTTTGAGCACAAAAGTCTTTCTTTTTTTTTTTTGAAATAATTAATAATCATCTACCTGAATCATATTGAGTCTTGTATTTGTCTTGGTATGCTCATCTATACATACCATCCACTACCTGTTTACAAGCTCAATCTGAAATGTCTAATGTGTTTACAGGCTTTTCATGGTCAAGTCAAACAAGGTGGAGTTGCTGCACAGTCTGCAGTTCCACAACCTCCAGCCCCACGACCAAAAGTACGGGCACGGCGAGGCCAAGCCACAGATCCTCATAGCATTGCTGAGCGGGTATTGCTTGGCCATTTGATGATGAACATAGGATTAAACTCTCTGCTTCAAATAAAACAGTGACCCAACATTTAGTGTCAAAAAGGAATTAATAGCTTTTACTATATCTTTTCATATTTATCTTCACGCACATCTATTTGTCTAATTTATAGTTCTTAATTCTTTTGTGCATCAAAATACTACTATTATCACCACTGAAATTGTTCATGAATCTCATATGTTAGTCCATTAGTGAGGATTAGGTGTTTGATTTGAGAATAAGTTTGTCAAAGTTAAGTATATTTTCAATCTGTTTTTCTAGCATTACTAATTTATTTCCTTTTCAAGTTAGGCCATTAATTTCACAGGCAAAATATGATCTTTTCCTTAGGGTGCAAGATTAATCTTGACCCTTACAAGATTTGTCAAACCAAGAAACTTTTCTATTGTGATATGAAATTTTTTGCTTCATAAGAGAGTGGTGGCATCTTCTTATATTGACTACAAACGTGAGTTTTATTCTTTATGATAGAATTGTTCTAACTCATACTATGGGACATAAAAGCAAATAAGTTAATCACGACTAGATAACCAACTCCACTCAGTGGAATAAGGCTTGGTTGTTGTTGTTGTTGGTGGTGGTTGTTGTAAGTTAATCACCACTAGATAACATAATCGGAATGGAGATTTTGTTTTGGGTACATAAACTACAATAAAGAACAGCAATAGGAATCTATAAAGAATAGAAGCATGCTATTTCAGGTCAGATACATGGATTTTTCTCTCTATTGAACTTCATGAGCTACAATAGCAATATGAAGATCTTTTTGATGACTTAATCATGTTAACTGGCTCTCTTACATTAAACTGCTTTCAGATTGTATGTGATGTCTAACAAGCATTTCATCCTTATGGTTGCAGCAACGGAGAGAAAGAATAGCAGAACGGCTAAAATCTTTGCAGGAATTGGTTCCCAATACTAATAAGGTTGGTATAAGATTCTTGAATCTCTTCTGTTTTGTGCATGTTACTACAAAAGTTTGATCAGGTAGTCTTGGATCTTAGGTAGTAGTGCAGCGCTTAGTGAAGTGAGCCATTCTCTAGAAGTTCTGTGTGTTCTTTTTACTATGCCATTATACTGAGAAAAATATTAGTATATTGGTTTGATATAGTTTGACAACAACTTTTTATCATTCTTCCTGTTGCTTTTTCCATTATATTGCAGAAAGATTTAGCGTTTTCTTTTAAACTGCAGATTGATAAAGTTTTTTTTTTTAAAAGTCAAATCCACAATCTCCATTGTCTATGTTGTAATTTTGCTGAAAAATGATTTAGCTAATTACGTCCATCATGTTAATGCTGTGTCTTGTTGCTTAATAATTAATTCATTGTAGTATGCACCATAAGTTAAGCTAATGGAAAGATAATTAAATCTATTAAATGAAGATTTTCAGCGTAGAGTGAATTAAATTTTTTCTACTTGAAACTGGAGCTTAAGCTTTATTCTTCTGCAAATA
This sequence comes from Zingiber officinale, assembly GCF_018446385.1. Lineage (NCBI taxonomy): Eukaryota > Viridiplantae > Streptophyta > Magnoliopsida > Zingiberales > Zingiberaceae > Zingiber > Zingiber officinale. The sequence continues at coordinate 2,160,583 of NC_056004.1, forward strand.
TTGTTTAATTAAGATTGCAGCAGATTGTAGTAAAAAGACAGTGAGATACTTGCAAGATTGCTTCTGTCTAAATAACATTGCCCTGTTGATTGCAGATCCATTGCATCTTGATTCAATGGAACATTGATTGAATTTTGAACTTTAGTTATCAATATATACTTTAGTTTAGTTTATATTTGTATCTTCTTGCTTGCTCTGGATCTACCAGAACAGGCATGTATGTAAGGAAGGAGCTAATAGCAGTTCAACATTCTTAGTTTTGTTATGCTAATAAATTTATGACATAATAACCATGAACTATGCTAATGATTTGACTTTTTTTTCTTGTCCCTTTGTGTTATAAATATTTTGTGCAGAGTAAAGATGAGTGTCTTACATTCACAGATTTAACATGGTATAAAGGATGAGTGCATATCTTAGGTGACTAGGTTTTTTATGAGATATATTGGTTTCATTTTAGTTCCTGAACGACTGAGATTTTTGCAAATTTCTGGATAATAATGATGAAATTCTTATAACTAGGTGATTCATAATTTTGGAAGGCCTTAGATTAAAATCATGTACTGATCATGATTCCTTTGGTATGCACTAATAGTTTACTCTCTATATGCAGACTGATAAAGCAGCTATGCTTGATGAGATTCTAGACTATGTTAAGTTTTTGAGGCTTCAAGTGAAGGTAAATGTTCTATCATTCCCCATGAAGAATAATCATTCCAGTTGGCCCACTAACACAAAAACATTGCATGCCCTCTGAAAGGATCATCAAGTAGAGATCAAGTGTTACTTTTCTGCTAGATTTGTATATATGCTGCAGTTTTAATTTTTAACCTTCCAAATCTCATGCCTTTTAAAAATAACAAAATGTGATGTGCTTTTGCTCTGGCCTTTTTGTTTATATCTAGGACATTTTCCATTATGTTTGGTGTTTCATCTAAGATGCAAAGGAATGCAAATGTATATGCCTTCAAGTTCCACACGTGTTGCGAGAAAAGTTATGCTGAAGAAATCACTTCAAGGAATGATTACCTCTAATGATGGTTTATACTGCAATAAGTTGGAGTAAATCATTAACTGTATGCCTTCTGATGGCAGGTCCTCAGCATGAGCAGACTGGGTGGTGCTGGTGCTGTTGCACAGCTTGTAGCTGAAATCCCTGTGCCAGTGGAGGTAAAAACTTTCGGCAGATTTTAGCTTATGGATTTAGATATATTGATGGATTTTCTTCACTCTGTGCTGATATGTGCATCTAGTTTTGATCCCGTATGGTTTTTTTCTGCCTGAGTTTTATTTCTAGTTGCTAAAGAGTTACTTGTGAATTCCACTAGGTCTATGGTACAGGTGTAGTTAACTCTAATCAAAACGAAGAATGATTTCATTTCCTTTCTTTGCCTAATTGACTAGAATATCTTTCCATGCCACCTTTTTCTGCTGCGCAAGTGCTATTTTCCTTTGAATTATCTACTACAGAAACATTTTTCGGAGGGTTGTATCTGAAGTTTTCGCCCTTCCGTTCTCTGACTAGCTGGGTTTAGTTTGGTGGAAAGATAGGAGGGGATGGATGAGAAGGGAAATCTGTTATTCCAAAAGTGGCACAAGGCACTTCAAACATCATACTTTCACTCCATTATGTATTTTGAATGTTTCTTCATATCTTCTGCACATTCACTGTGGCCCCATTGGCTTCTGCAGCTCCCAATGAGTGATCTTTTGCAATTTTACAGAGTATATACGTTGTTTCTCGTCCTTCCAGCAATCATTTTATTCATGACTCGTTCACAATATTTCTATTTCATTTGTCTAGGGGGAAACTAGTGAGAGTGGGAACAGACAACAAATTTGGGAGAAATGGTCCACGGATGGCACAGAAAGGCAAGTAGCAAAGCTCATGGAAGAAGATATTGGAGCTGCCATGCAATTCCTCCAGTCCAAAGCCCTCTGCATGATGCCAATCTCACTTGCCATGGCCATCTATGATACCCAACAACAGTCTGAATGCAACACAATCAAACCTGAACCAAGAAGCCCCCAATAAGCAAATATCCATCTAGTGAAAATCATCAATATCACCAGCTGATGCACGTCTCCTTAAGCGTGTAGAAGCATGCACTCGCCAACCCTCTTAACAGCATGCCTAATGTGACATGCAAGATCTCTTATGTCCGTGAATGTTGGAAGATGTCATAGTCTCATTTTCTAAAGTCAATCACTTCAGGGTCCAACATAAGTGTAGATTCTACTCAACTAGTATCTTTCAAGGTATTCTGATTGAAGGAGGTGTCTATCAAATAACCACCTCTGATCTTTGTTTAGTGGGGAACTTCAATGCGCAAACATGGATAACTTTTTTTTTGCTGTGGACTTCTATATATACGATAGTGGTCAGCGTGCTAATTAAAAGATGTGTTTGGATAGACACTTTCTTTAAAAAAAAAAAAAAAAACAGTTTTCTTCTCGTTAAAAAAAAATAAAGATTAATCAAGTCAGATTGGATTGATCGATTTAGTTGTATGAAGGTTTTTTATTAACTGTTAGGATAAATTAGAAAGTGCTCATGATATGATAGGCTGTCTAAAAATTTAGTATCTCTTGGTTGTCTAAAAATTTAGTATCTCTTGGTTGCGGTGAGTATGTTTTATTTGGAGGTTTTTTTTTTTTTTTTTTCTTCTGTAAATGCAACATAGTGGAGAATCTAATCATCGATATATAGGTGATATTGAACGTCCTTCTATTATATTATAATCTCGGTGATTTATTTTCTCCGTGTTGGTCCTGAGATGGGTTGACGGGGACACTGTGGGCGAGCGTATTCATTTTTTGCCATAATAACCTCAGGGGTTACTTTTCTTTTGTTTTCTATTATATCATAACCTCGGGGGTCACTTTTCTTCTAACAAAAGAAAAATAATTAATCAGGTTAAGTAACATTGAATCTAGGGCGAACGGCTCAGTATCACGGAAGTTTTCTATCGGCCGCTATGGTAAATCGGGAAGTACTTATGCACGGATAGTCTAAAAGTCCAACATCTCTTGGTTGTGAGTTCTATTTGGAGGAAAAATCTCTATATATGTGTCATAGTTAGAATCGAACCGTAGATACTTGGGTGACAAATGGACTAGTTCGGATCCTCTGTCCCGAACTTTCTCTGTCCCCATGTCTCACTGTCGATCGGACGGTCCAGATTACATCTCAAGGATGACTTGCACATCACAAGGATACCGCACACATCTTAAAGATGCCATGATGCCTTGAGATGTAATCTGGACCGTCCGATCGGCAGTGGGACATGGAGACAGAGAAGATTCGGGACAGAGGATCCGAACTACAAATGGGTACCCTTCCATTGCACCATAATCCTGGGAGCACTTTTCTTCCAACAAAGATAATAAAAATGTAGAATCCGTCATCTCAGTAGTCCTATGACAATATATTAGGAAGTAAATCGAGAAATTATAGTTGGTGTAAAATTTTTTTTTTCTTAACTTTATTTAAATTCAAACTCTTATCCGATCATAATAATTCTGTCTCACACAAACTAATTCAACACTACCGGAAGTCCACTTTTCTTCCAAGAAAGTAAGTTGAGATGGTTGTTCATCACAATGATGTTGATGGTTATTCTTTTCCTCAATATTTCGATGTCAGAGGTAGATCATGCACACTGTTTTTTCCCTCGTTCCTGGTGCTTGTCATTGTTAGTGGACTTGCTTTGGATTTGGCTCACTTTCTACTCAAGGAGGAATTGATGGATAAAGTAGGGAAAAAATAAAGTAAAGCCACTACCATTATGGTTTCCAATTATGTTTTTTCTAATCTTTTTTCTTCAAGACCATAAATCATTGATAATAAATCATCCGTGAACAATTGAAGTGATATTATTCATTCCAAACAATTTAGTATCATCAATTCTCCGATAAAATAGAGATAAATAAACCATAGAAAATATTTTATCTTAGTAGAATGACTTTATATGAAGAAATAATGACATAGTTAGGCATATAATTAATTACGAGTTCTTTGCTTGGCACTAAATTCGTTTGACATAGAAATAAAAATTATCACTGTTAAATAGTGTTACTTAAATGCATCAGGCACAAACAACCATTTCTGATTGCCACAATTCGAGCTCCAATGCTCCATAAGTATATGTTTTAAAAGTGACTGCTAAAACAAAAGTTAATTATTATCAGAAGTACCAGTGACATGACAATCAGAGTCCCGATACTGAAATACAACTAAAATGCCAGAAAGAAAACAAAGTCTCTATTTAGACATCAATGGAATCTCCAAAACAATCCAGAACCCAGATATATTCACAATAAGATATGATTGAAGAAAGGTTTGGAAGATTGAGAGGTAATAAATAGGGACGCCAAAAGAATAGTATGCACAAATTTAGGCTGCCAGTTAAAGTTAATTGACTAGAATCATCTTCTCTCCCGCAGCATTAGCTTTAGCTTCTAGTTGTCTCCATGCAAGCTCTCGTTGCTCTTTCAAGGCGTTGGCCTTTGCTTCTTCCTCAATGTACTTCTCTTGGCACTGTGCAAAGAGATTGCCGTCCATGTCTTCGAACATCTTTCGCACATTCGCTGTGAGGCCGTTGATCACTTGGTTCCAGTGGCTCTTCAGGTTCTTCTCCAGCGCTTCAAATATTATGGGCAATATGACACTGCGGTTTTGGGCGATCAAGTTCACGATATGATCGTTATTCCAGAAATACAGAGCCCGTTCAGCAACCTGTCAGCCATGTGTTATCTTTAGTACATGCAGAAAATGAGCTGCTAATCAATGTCAACAGTGAGCACAATTTGGGAGCCATTGGTGCTGATGCTAACAAGCAATAACAGTAAAGTGGTTAGAATTTAATTCAATTTGAATTGGTACCTCATACTTTAAACTCCAATTGATTTAACTTGTTTAACCATAGAATCTATTATTTATCTTAGAACATGTGTCCCTACTATCTTAATTGTCACTTTACAATTACAACTTTCTTGTGTCTGATATCATCATACGCTTTTGTAGCAAAACCTCACTCAGTAACCTGAAGACATAGTTTTGTAAATGTATCTTCGCCAGCTACAATTGACAACTGATGACTAGGGGAAAATATGAATTGGGAGCTAAAGTTCCTATGGAACAGGTCCATAGGCTGCAACCTCACAGGTGGTATCTAAATCATTCACAAATCTAGTTTGAATGTTTGTGCTTCAAGAAACAAATCATTCGTCTGGAAGTGAGTAATTACCATTACCAAAAGTTCAAACACCATTCTCAATGGAGTGGATAGCAAAATGAATTTTTTTCAATGTTTCCAGTTCCATACCTGGAAGTGAGAGCTGTTGAGGCAGCGTGAGATCCTCTTGAACAATGGAACCATGATCCTCTGGAACTCTGTGGGTTGTGTTGCCTCCAACACCTCCTCCAACTGGCCCAGAAACAGAACCTCCTTCTGGCAGTTGGTCACTGGCCAGAACTTCAACAAACCTCGAATCACGGTGTCTGCGAGCTTGTAGTCCTTCTCCACGAACTGGGTCGTGCAGTAGGCCAGCTGCTGGTGGTAAACGCCCACCGCCTTCGTCTTGTGCAGCGGGATGAGCGCCCGCACCAGGAACAACTTGTGCTCCTCTTTCATGGGCATGGCGAAGCCATTGATGATGCTCCCGAGAATCTCCAGAAGCTCTCCTATGCCGTTGTGCCTCTCCGTCTCGAAGATGAACCGGTAGAAGACGTTGCTTATAGCCTTGCGGATGAAGGGGCGGTGGACCATGAACTTGCCGTAGATGCGGTGGAGGATGGTCTTGAGGTACTCGCGCTCGCGGGGGTCCTCGGAGTCGAAGAGGTCGAGAAGCCGGAGCACGAAGGAGTGGTTGATGAAGCGCTTGGCGATCTTGGTGTCGGTGTCAGTAGAGATGACGTAGCGGAGGAGGAGCTCGTAGGCGAGCTGGAGATGCGGCCAGGCGGGATCGAGGAAGACATTCTCCTCCTCCGGATCGGCGGAGGCATCGCCGCCAGTGTTCTCGTGGGCGGCCGGGGGGAGGCATCGGAAGATGTTGGCGCCGACGGTGCGGACGAGCTCCTCCTGGACTTGCTCGGAGAGGCGCCCGGAGCCTGACTGGACAAAGTCGACGAGCTCCTGGAACGCCCGTCGCTTCGTCTCCCGCTCGCGGGCGCAGCGGAGGGAGAGGGTGTCGGAGAAGTCGAAGACTACGGCGCAAAGCTGGAGCTTGCGGAGGAAGAGGGATTGCCGCTCCCCGACGGCGACCTCGCCGAAAGGCGGGAGAACCTCGATATTCGGGCTGGCGGGGGCTGCAGCAGGGGATGGCGATGGAGGAGCTGGTGCGGCGGCGGTGGCCCGAGAGGCGTGATTGACGGTCACCGCAGGGGGCTCCTCCACTTCAGGCTTAGGGGGCTTCCGGCCGCCAAACTTCATAAACCGATTCAACATCTTCTCCTCCGCCGCCGCCTCAGCTTCCGCGTCCCCTTGGAAAATCTATCCCAAATTGGAAATCGCCACCGCCGGCGACGACGTCGACAACAACGATGACGGAAGGCTTACAGATCAATTAGCCGTAGAACCCCAAAACAAGGATGAACTTAACAAATTGGAGAAGAGAATTGGTGGATAATTCATCAATCGATCGCATTCGGGTGAAGAACGAAGCCAATCTAATTGAGGAGGAGGAGGAGGAAGAGGAGGAGGAGGAGAGGAGAGCGATTCGGTAAATGAATTGAGGACGAAGGGAAAGGAAACGAGAGAAGAAGAGAGAGAATAGGAGTGGATAAATTTGTTCAATTATTTTTCCTCCTTTTTCTCGATAAAACTATTTATAGCATCTTGCTCTGTTTTTTTTGTTGTATACGAAATACTTGTATCATAGATTTATTGAAAAAACAGGAATATAAATGTAAATGTTATTGGTCTAATAATTAATTTATAAATATGATTGATCCTGTCCGAACCAGGGGTCAACGAATGCTGAGGATGTGACGCTCCCTACTAGATCCTCAGGTGCTCCGGCGAACCTGCAACAAAACCGAGCCGGGAGGGGTGTCCCGGCGACGGCCCTCCGACGCTCAAGTCAGGCGAGGAAATAGATGAAGTGGCTTCAGAGATCCAGACGCGCGTATCTCCTGTGAAGAAATGGAGACCTTATATAGAACTATCGAAAGAGCCCGGGCACGCCAATCGAAGCAGTCATCTGCTTTAAACCATAGCCAGGTATGGGTCTGTTAGAAGGGCCATGCCCAGATATGGATCTGTCAGGAAGACGCCCAAGAGGTCATACTGCTACTGTATCAACCTTTCCATGATGTGACGGCAAGATCTTCCATCGTGCGATCTTGTGTACGGCCTAATCATCAGACATGCTTCTACTGATATCCCATATCTCGAGCCGAGCGCCTAGGCCGCTCGGCCACCTTTGTACCCTCGCCCTTATCTTGGCCGAACGGACAACCCGCTCGGCCCTTCGGTCCCAGCCGAGCGGACTCCCGCTTGGCCCTTCGATCCTCCTGCCTTGGCGTCGGAAACCCAAGCCCATGGATGGGTTATCTCTAGCTCCGCTTGGACCATTACCCGCTTGGCCAACCCTCCATCCGTCCTTAGGCTGGGACCCTTCAGAAGGTGGGCCCCCCATTCTTACCGCCGGATCACTTGCCTCTCTCTCAAGTCTAGTCGAAGGAGGCAGTGAGTCCGACTGACTGGACTATGTGTTCGAACGGAGCGGTCGTCGCCTTACAGTCGCTTATAATATCCCTTGAGCCGTTCGGCCCTTACGCCACATTCAGCCGCTCGGCTCTTTGTTTTGGATGTCTTGGCGTTCAACGTGGATGTTCGCTTGTCTAAATCTTCTCGAACATCGTGCAAATCCTTTTCATTAAGTCGAAGCATGTGCGGTATGGGCGCATTAATTGCGCTTGGTGACAGAGCGCCACGTGGCTCCTCTTGCGTGGCGGTGATGATCCGTACGATGGGACGCCGATTGCTTTGAAATGGACGGTTAGATGATGACCTCGTCTCCTGTGACCTGCATCCGACGGCGGAGGCCGACCGACCTCAGCCGTATAAAGCCTCCGTCTCCTTCCTTCGCCGCATATTCGCTTGTGCGTTGCCTTCTGCTCCTTCCTCTGCCGTGACCTCCGACGATCCAGTTCTTGTTTTTCGGCGGCTACCATCTCACCGGTGATCCTTTCCGTCCGTTTCCTTCTCAGTGAGTCTTCTCCCTTCGTTTACAAGGTCTTCCCAACTTGTTTTGCCTCTTTTGCTCCCATTCCTTCGATTCCTCGCTATCTTTTTGCTTCTTCGAGATGGCAAGCTCCTCCGAACCCGCTGTTGGTGTTCATGGCCCTTGGTATCTGACCATGGACAGTCGGTTTGATGAGGAGGGTGCTCGGCGCCTTGTTCGGACGTATGGGATTCCCGATAACTATGAAATAGTTGTAGCCGACCCGACTGACTGGCCCCATGACCCCCCGATCGGCACCATTTGTTTTTTTCTAGACCAATTCCAGGGCGGCCTTAGATTTCCTACCCATCCCTTTATTTTAGAGGTTTGTAACTATTTTCGCATCCCGCTCGGCCAACTTGTGCCGAATTCCTTTAGGCTGCTGGGCGGGGTGGTCGTCCTCTTTAAGCTGCACAGTATCCCTCTTGACCCCAAAATATTCCACTTCTTTTTCTACCCTAAACAATCCGAGCCGGACACTTTTATCTTCCAAAGTAGAATAGGCTTTAGATTTTTTGATAATATGCCGACCTCCAACAAACATTGGAAGGAGTTCTTCTTCTACATACGACTTCTCGAGCGGCCAGCATTCAGAACCAAATGGCAGACCGCTGTGCCGACCCAGCCGGAGCTCGGCAAATTCAGAAGCAACTCGGCTTACCTTCATGCGGCGAACTGGTTGTCCGGTCAGCGGTACAAGATCGACCAGTTGCTTCTCAAGGGGGTGTTGTATATTTTCGGATTATCACCCGTTCGGGCCAATCTCCCCTACCGCATAAGTAAGGACTTTTACTCTCCTCGCCTTTTTTGTCTAACTGATTTTAATTTCTTCCCTTACAGCTGAAGTCATGTGGCGCTCCAAGGCCACCGATCATCTGAAGTTGAAGTCCGCGGAAATTGAAGCGGCGACTAAAAAAGAACTCGCCGAGCGGGGTCTTATCCCCAGCCGCCCGGTAGCTACAGGAGAGGGGGGGACGCAGTCTGCCCCTGAAACAGAAGTTACCTCAGCCGCTTCAACGGAGGTTGAGGTGGATCCTATTTCCTCTGCTCCAGCAGAGCTGGGAGTCCCCCAGGTCGGGGATCCCCCACTGGAAGTTCGGCGGAAACGTCGAAGAGACCCCAGCCTTCCGACGACTCAAGGCGAACCACAAGCACCGATCGGGGTAGATTCGTCGGACCGCACACCGCCGCAGATCGGGACCCCCATGGCTTCGCCTACCGCACAGCCCTCTGGCTCTCCTCCCCAAACTCGTCGTCGCTTACGACGGTTGGCCGAAACCTTTACCATAGGGGAGTCCTCAGGCCAGGCGACTGCGGCTGAGGAAGCGCCGGCCGGCCACCCGACCGTCAAGACTACCCTTCGATTCCCATCGGAGGAATATTTATTGTCTGCTGATCGGCCATCAAGCCCCGTTCATGAAATAACCCTGACGGGCCCGCTCGCCAAGCTCTTCGAGGACGCCCAGATTCAAGTGGCCCTCATGACGTCTAAGCAGCTCGGCGATAACAACATGCAGCAGGCCACTCAGGTAAATTCATTTTTCTCTGTGCTATGCTACTGTCCGGTCCCTCATTTTATTATTTCCCTTACAGCGCTGAGCTGAGCAAATCGCCACTAGCCATCGGCTAGCCGAGCTGGAGGATCTCCTGGAGAAACTCCAAGTGTCAGGGGGTCCATCGGCCGAGCGGGAGAAACAAACCCTTGAGGCCGAACAGAAGAAGTCCGCCGAACTAGCTACAGAGGTGGCTCGGCTAGAGGGCCAAGTCAAGAAGCGCGAAGCGGATGCCAAACGCGCTACTGCCCGGAAGAAGCAGGCGATTGCTGATCTGGACAAAATGAAAGTTGAAGACCGAGCCCTAGATCAGCAGTCTAAGAATCTGGAAGCCCAACTAGCTGCCGAACGGGATGGGCGCTCAGCTGAACGCACCAAAGCGGAGGTGGACCAGAAAGTTCTTCAAGATTCGCTGATTGCCACCCGGGCGGCGCTCAGACAATATAAGGAGGGAGAGTTGAGTCGCCTAGCAGCAGCTCGCCAAGAATACCTCCGCTCGGAGCGGTTCGGCGCAAAATTCGGTGGCAACGTCTCCTCAACTTTCCTCGAGGCGATCAAGGTCGCAACGGCATATTTTAAGAAGGGGGGGCACCTTCCTGCTGACCTGAGCATTCCCCCTCCCGATCTGGCGGCCATGCTTGACGACATCCCGGACGCCTTTTTTAATTTTGAGGATCCGGAGTGATGCGGGCTCCTTTTCAAGTACTTCCTGTATTTCATCCGCTCGGCGGATGCAAACTTTTTGTACGTGCCGGTCGGCATAATTTTTCTTCTAATGAAACGCTGCTCCTTTGCCTTTGTCTTCGTACTCATTATCTATAATATTCTTCTGTTTGCTTAACGTTTATGCTTAGAGTCAGTCATGCTCTTAAGCGTTCTCCATCACGCGGCCGATCGGCTTAATCCATTAAACAAATTTAGAGCGGGGAAGACTACTCGCGCTGCACGTATCTGGCTTACGTGAATTCAGCTAACGCCAAGTATCGAAGGACCAACCCCCGATCGGGCCTGAATGTTTTAATATTCGTAGTTTCCGCGGTTTCTTATCCTGATATTCGTTCATCCGCCCGGGGTATTATAGTCGCCGGACCGACTCGATGTTTGATGACGGGGCTCGTCGGCGCGTATATTTATAGCCGGTCGGCGCGGCTCTCGATTTTTAACGACGGAGCTCGTCGGCGCGGATGTTTATAGCCGATCGGCGCGGCTCTCGATCTTTAACGACGGTGCTCGTCGGCGCGGATGTTTATAGCCGATCGGCGCGGCTCTCGATCTTTAACGACGGTGCTCGTCGGCGCGGATGTTTATAACCGATTGGCGCGGCTCTCGATCTTTAACGACGGTGCTCCTCGGTGCGGATGTTTATAGCCGATCGGCGCGGCTCTCGATCTTTAACGACGGTGCTCGTCGGCGCGGATGTTTATAGCCGATCGGCGCGGCTCTCGATCTTTAACGACGGTGCTCGTCGGCGCGGATGTTTATAGCCGATCGGCGCGGCTCTCGATTTTTAACGACGGTGCTCGTCGGCGCGGATGTTTATAGCCGATCGGCGCGGCTCTCGATCTTTAACGACGGTGCTCGTCGGCGCGGATGTTTATAGCCGATCGGCGCGGCTCTCGATCTTTAACAACGGTGCTCGTCGACGCGGATGTTTATAGCCGATCGGCGCGGCTCTTCGGTTTTTAACGACGGTGCTCGTCGGCGCGGATGTTTATAGCCGATCGGCGCGGCTCTCTTTATATTTTCAATGCCGCGCGGGTAGCGGTTATGTCTGATCAGCCTCGATTTAACCGGCGGTGCTCGTCGGCGCGGATGTTTATAGCCGATCGGCGCGGCTCTCGATCTTTAACGACGGTGCTCGTCGGCGCGGATGTTTATAGCCGATCGGCGCGGCTCTCGATCTTTAACGACGGTGCTCGTCGGCGCGGATGTTTATAGCTGATCGGCGCGGCTCTTCGGTTTAACGTCTGGGCTAGACGGCCTTTAAGGCTAACTCCTTACCAGGTCGAGCGACCTTGGCCTTCCTTTCAGCAGAGAATACTCAATGTGCTTTCATCTTTCTACTTCCTGCATTGCAAGTACCTCCGACCGGACGGTACGGGGCCTTCGTTCCTCGAGCGCTCGGCTCGACCCGTTTACCACTGGCCGAGCGGCGCGGGGCCTTCGTTCCTTGATGACGATGCCTTATATTTGTTCTTTTGATTTTTCATTTCTGCATTTCAAGTATTCAGTAGAAAAAGAAATACACAGGATGATTTACAGTGGTACACCTTTCATCCTGCCTGGTAAGGCTGGAGGTGGTTCGCGCTCCACGGCCTATCTAGCTGCCGACCGTCCTCATCCTCCAAATAATACGCGCCCGAGCGGAGCTTTTCGATGATTTTGAAGGGACTTGCCCACGGAGCTTCAAGCTTGCCGACGTCGCCGACCGGCTTGACTTTCTTCCAGACCAGGTCGCCGACCTGGAATGATCGGGGAATGACGCGCCGGTTGTAGTTTTGCTTCATCCGTTGACGGTACGCCATCAGCCGAACGGATGCCTTGGCACGCTTTTCGTCAACCAAATCCAGCTCCATATTCCTCCGCTCGGCGTTGCCTTTATCATAACACTGGACCCGGACGGACTCGACGCCGACTTCAACCGGAATGACCGCTTCACCGCCGTATACCAGATGAAAAGGTGTAACGCCCGTTCCTTCCTTAGGAGTTGTTCGGATGGCCCATAAAACGCCCGGCACTTCATCCGGCCAACTTCCTCCCACGTGGTCGAGCCGAGCTCGCAGAATACGGAGAATTTCCCGGTTGGCTACTTCGGCTTGACCGTTGCTTTGGGGGTAAGCCACGGACGTGAAGTGTTGCTCGATGCCGTAGCTTTTGCACCAATCTTCCAGCACTTTCCCTGTGAATTGCCGCCCGTTATCGGAAACCAATCGGCGAGGTATACCGAACCTACATATGATGTGTTGCCAGATGAATTTCTTGACCATCTGCTCGGTGATCCTGGCTAGTGGCTCGGCCTCCACCCACTTGGAGAAATAATCGACCGCCACCAGCAAAAATTTCCTCTGCCCGGTCACCATCGGAAATGGACCCACAATATCCATTCCCCATTGATCGAACAGATATGAAACGGTTGATGCTTTCATCTCCTCTGCCGGTCGGTGCGAGAAGTTGTGATACTTCTGGCATGAAAGGCATGTAGATACTGTCCGAGCGGCGTCTATTTGTAAGGTTGGCCAAAAGTATCCAGCTAGCAAAATCTTCTTGGCTAGTGATCGTCCGCCCGGATGTCCTCCGCACGATCCTTGATGTACCTCCTGGAGGATGTAAGCCGAATCTTCCGAGCTCACACACTTCAACAACGGGCGAGAGAAAGCCTTCTTGTAGAGCTGATCGCCGATAAGTGTGAACCGACCGGCCCTCCTCCTGAGCAGCTGGGCTTCATCCCGATCGGCCGGTGTGGCTCCCGAGCGGAGGAACTCTATGATGGGTGTCCTCCAGTCGCTTGGAAATGTGAGGCCTTCCATCCGGTCGACGTGCTTCAATTGGTTGCTGAATGGCGACCGGCGTTATAGAACTTGCTAGTTTGGCCAACTCATCGGCTGCCTGGTTCTCCGTTCGGGGAATCTTTTGAATAAGGACCTCTCGGAAAGTGGCTTTGAGTTTTTCAAAGGCTTCAGCGTAGAGCTTAAGCCGAACGCTGTTGATTTCAAAGGTACTAGAAAGTTGCTGAGCGGCCAACTGTGAATCCGAATAGAGTGTCACCCGACCGGCTCCTACATGCCGTGCTGCCTGCAATCCGGCTATGAGAGCCTCATACTCTGCTTCATTGTTGGTGGCTTTGTAATCTAGTCGGACGGATATGTGCATCTTTTCTTCTTGAGGTGAGAGCAGCAATATTCCAATCCCCCTTCCGAGCCGAGTGGAAGACCCATCCACATATATTCTCCACAGAGCTTCCGGCTCTGGCCTCTGCACTTCGGTCACAAAATCAGCCAAGGATTGCGCTTTGATCGCCGAGCGGGGTTGATATTGGATGTCAAATTCACTTAGTTCTGTCGTCCACTTGATGAGCCGCCCGGACGCTTCTGGATTCAACAGCACTCTTCCTAGTGGACTGTTCGTCCGGACGATGATGGTGTGAGCCAAGAAATATGGTCGAAGGCGCCGAGCGGCTAGAACTATAGCAAAGGCCAACTTCTCGAGCCCGGTGTAACGAGATTCAGCATCCTTCAAGATGTGACTTAGAAAATACACCGGCTGCTCTTCGCCGCTCGCCCTCACAAGTGCCGAGCCTACAGCATGCTCAGTTGACGACAGATACATATAAAGTGACTCACCCCTAATCGGCTTGGCAAGTACAGGCAGAGAATTTAGATATGTTTTCAATTCTTCAAATGCTCGGTCACATTCTTCATCCCACTGGAACTTAGTAGCCTTGCGCAGGATCTTGAAGAATGGTAAGCTCCGGTCGGCGGTTTTAGAGATGAATATGGACAAAGCAGTTATCCGACCGGTCAACCGTTGCACTTCCCTTGTATTTCTGGGAGGCGGCATGTCTTGCAGAGCTTTCACCTTGCTGGGATTGGCTTCAATTCCCCGCTCGGTCACTATATATCCCAAGAAACGCCCCCCTTTTGCTCCGAACAAGCATTTCTGGGGATTTAACTTGACTCCATATTTGCGTAGCGTTCGGAAGGTTTCTTCCATGTCCTTGAAGAGATCGGCCGCTCGGACGGATTTGATAAGAATGTCGTCCACATAGACTTCCAGATTACGCCCGATCTGCTCCTTGAACACTTTGTTCATCAAGCGTTGATAGGTGGCCCCGACATTCTTCAATCCGAACGGCATCACATTATAGCAATATGTGCCGTCGGCCGTCACAAAACTAACTTTTTCTTGATCATCACGGGCGAGCGGAACCTGATGATAGCCTTGGTATGCGTCGAGCATGCAAATCAATTCGCAGCCGGCCGTAGAGTCCACCAGCTGATATATCCGTGGCAGAGGATAGAAGTCCTTGGGGCATGCTTTGTTTAAGTCCCGGAAGTCGATGCAGACTCTCCACTTGCCGCCCGGCTTGGAGACTAATACTACTGCACTTCTCGTATGTGGCCGGCCTCCAGAAGTTTCTCTACTTTCGCCCGGATGATGGCATTCTGCTCGGCACTGAAATCCCTTTTTCTCTGCTTCACTGGCCGAGCGTCCGGTCGGACATGCAATTCATGCTGCGCCAGGCTCGATGAAATTCCGGGCAACTCATGTGTCGACCAGACGAAGACATCATGATTTCGTTGGAGGCATTGGATCTGTTCCTTCTTCTGCTCCTCCTCCAGATCAGAGGCGATAAAAGTTGTAGCCTCCGATCGGGTCGGGTGAATCTGTACTTCCTCTTTTTCTTCATAAATTAAAGAGGGCGGCTTTTCAGTGATGGCATTTACCTCTATTCGGGGTGCCTTTCGAGCAGAGTTGGATTCTGCTCGGACCATCTCGATATAGCATCGCCGAGCTGCTAACTGATCTCCCCGTACTTCTCCTACTTTGTCTTCGACGGGGAACTTCATCTTCTGGTGGAAGGTTGAGACGACCGCTCGGAATTCGCCGAGCGCCGGTCGTCCCAAAATGACGTTGTAGGACGAGGGAGAGTCAATCACCACGAAATTTATTGTCCTGGTCCTCCTGAGCGGTTCCTCTCCCAGCGAGGTAGGCAACCGGATCTGTCCGACCGGCTGAACTTCATTGCCCGTAAACCCGTAGAGGGGGGTCGTCATGGGCTGCAGCTCGGCTCGATCAATTTGCAGCTGATCGAAAGCCTTCTTGAATATGATGTTGACCGAGCTCCCTGTGTCAACAAATATGTGGTGAATAGTGTAATTTGCTATTACCGCTTTAATGAGCAGCGCGTCATCGTGGGGCACTTCAACTCCTTCTAAGTCTCCGGGCCCGAAAGTGATTTCCGGTCCACTTGCCCGCTCTTGGCTACAGCCGACTGCGTGGATCTGCAGCTGCCGGACTCCCGCCTTTCTGGCTCGGTTGGAGTCTCCTCCGGTCGGCCCGCCTGCAATAACGTTGATCTCGCCCCGGGAAGTATTGCTTCTGTTTTCCTCTTCTCGAGTGGACGGTCGGGACCGTTCTCTGGATGCCCGGCGATTATCTTGTCTCGGAGATCGGTGCCGATCGGGTGTCTGTTGATGTCGCCTCTCGGTGCGGGTCCGGTCAGCTTCATGAGTCCTTTGTCTCCTGTCGGTGGGAGGTGACCGTCGTTCGGCCTTCCTAGGAACGGGATGGGCCACGAAGGGAAGACTTCGACAATCCTTCGTGTTGTGCGTATCCGTCTGGTGGAAGGAGCAGAACATAGGGGTCCACCTCTTCTTTGGCTTGGGCCGAGCGGCAGCCACTTCTTGTACGTGCGACCTGGCGTGGGGAGATCGGATTGCTTCGGCTCTCGGTCCTCTAGGTGGCTGCTGAGCGGCGTGCTGTTTCCGCTCGGCCTGAATAGGTGCCCGCTCGGTAGGAGTTTCCTTTTTCCGGGCGGCTTGTGCTTCTTCCACGTTTATGTATTCGTTGGCCCGATGTAGCATATGATCATAATCTCGGGACGGCTTTCGGATGAGCGACCGGAAGAAGTCCCCATCCACAAGGCCCTGCGTGAAGGCATTCATCATGGTCTCCGATGTGACCGTTGGGATATCCATCGCCACTTGGTTGAATCGCTGGATGTAGGCTCGAAGCGATTCTCTCGACTCTTGCTTGATGGCAAACAAGCTGACACTTGTCTTCTGATAATGCCGACTGCTAGCGAAGTGGTGGAGGAAGGCCGTTCGGAAGTCCTTGAAGCTAGTGATGGATCCGTCCGGCAGCCTCCGAAACTACCGTTGAGCCGATCCCGAGAGAGTTGTAAGGAAGACACGGCACTTTACTCCATCTGTATATTGATGGAGTGTAGCTGTGTTATCAAACTTACCCAGATGATCATCCGGGTCCGTTGTTCCGTTGTACTCGCCGATCGTCGGAGGCACGTAGTGCTTGGGTAGAGGGTCTCGTAGAATAGCCTCCGAGAATTGGCGATTGATCCGCTCGGGAGATGAGTCCGCCCGGGGGGCTTTCCCTTTTCTGTCATCCCGCCTTGGCATTTCGTCTGAAGAAGAGCCTCTATCTCTTCGAGCTGGTGCGGCTTCAGGGGTGCGAAATAAGGCCCGGTGGAATGCGACGGTGGCTTGAGGTGCTTCCGCTCGGCCACCCGACGCAGAAGTTGCTTGCTGCTCCGGCCGCTCAGCTGACGCCTTTTGTTTTTGCTCCACAAGTTTGGCGGCCCTCATTTCGACCAGAGCGTCCAACTCTTCTTGTGAGAGTGCCACATTGTGTATTCTTCCAGCCTCGTCCATTGTCTCTGTTCAGATGCAGGCGCGTTCCCACAGACGGCGCCAAATTGATCCTGTTCGAACCAGGGGTCAACGAACGCTGGGGATGTGGCGCTCCCTACTAGATCCTCAGGTGCTCCGGCGAACCTGCAACAAAACCGAGCCGGGAGGGGTGTCCCGGCGACGGCCCTCCGACGCTCAAGTCAGGCGAGGAAATAGATGAAGTGGCTTCAGAGATCCAGACGCGCGTACCTCCGGTGAAGAAATGGAGGCCTTATATAGAACTATCGAAAGAGCCCGGGCACGCCAATCGAAGCAGTCATCTGCTTTAGACCATAGCCAGGTATGGGTCTGTCAGAAGGGCCATGCCCAGATATGGATCTGTCAGGAAGACGTCCAAGAGGCCATACTGCTACTGTATCAACTTTTCCATGATGTGACGGCAAGATCCTCCATCGTGCGATCTTGTGTACGGCCTAATCATCAGACATGCTTCTGCTGATATCCCATATCCCGAGCCGAGCGCCTAGGCCGCTCGGCTACCTTTGTACCCTCGCCCTTATCTTGGCCGAATGGACAACCCGCTCGGCCCTTCGATCCTCCTGCCTTGGCGTCGGAAACCCAAGCCCATGGATGGGTTATCTCTAGCTCCGCTCGGACCATTACCCGCTTGGCCAGCCCTCCATCCGTCCTTAGGCTGGGACCCTTCAGAAGGTGGGCCCCCCATTCTTACCGCCGGATCAATGATATTACTGAAATACTCATGTATAAATTAAATCCATCTTCCATTTATATTTATACGTAATAATTCTCTTTTCTATTTTAATGGCATTTAAGATGACATTAATTTCTATCCATCAATATTAAAGTGGCACTGATACAATATCAATCATCTTAATACTAATTTAGTGGTGTCCGCCTCACTAACACCACCTTAATATTGATTTTTAAGTATCAACATCAAGGACCAAAGTGACACTAGCACTATTCACCTTAGTTTGATTTCTATAAATTAATATTATCTTTGTGTTCATTTTTATAAATCAGCACTATAGTGGATGGTACTGATTTGGTGGTGCCAACATCACCTTAGTGTGATTTTTTATTTTTACAAACCAATATCATCTTGCACTGCAGGAAATTTCATTCGATTGAGAAGCGTATCTAAGAATATTAGCCGTCTAAATGAGCCGCCATTAGCACTTTTCAATTTATCCTAGTCGCGGATGAAAAACTTCTATAGAGTCGGATTAGTCATCTTCAAAAATAATATGTTCAAAGAACTAGTTACCGAATTTTCTCTCTCTCTCTCTTTCTATATATATGTATAATGATATCCTGCACAACTTATCTTGCACAACCGTGGACGATAGTATACGTTGATGATTTGACGTGGGCAACACATTTTTTTATTCTCCTCTCATTTGCATGCAAAGTTTTTCTCTTTCTTGCATGCAAGTCTCTATTCTACATATAAAGTGGTGCTAGTCTTTAAAGATTAGCGCCAATGTTGGTTTGAAACCAACACCAGTCAGTATCATGTTATTCTTTAAAGACGAGCACCAATGCTGATTTGAAATCAGCACCAGTCAATATCATGTTAGTCTTTAAAGACGAGCATCAACGCTGATTTAAAATCAACAACAATCAGTAGCATATTAGTGTTGGTCTTTAAAGACTAGGACCAACGTTGGTTTCAAACTAATACCACATTGGTATTTATCTTTCAAGACCAACATTGGTGCTAGTCTTGAACGTTGATGCTGATCTTGAATTGGTACTAGTCTTCAAGACCAACACCAAGGTGAAGACCAACACCCTTGGTTCTGGTCATCAAGACCAACACCCTTGGTTCTGGTCATCAAGACCATCATCCTTGGTGCTGGTCTTGAAATATCAACACCAACTTTCAAGACCATCATCCTTGGTGTTGGTCTTGAAAGACTAGTACAAATGTAGAGCAAGTAGCATTGGTGTTGGTCTTTAAAGATCAGCACTAACGCTGATTTTAAACAAGTACTAGCCAACACTACGTTGGTGTTGGTCTTAAACATTAGTGCTAGGCTTGAAAGACCAACACCAAAGCTCTTAGTGTTGGTCTTTCAAGACCAACACTAGTTTGGAAAGACTAGTACTAACGTTGGTGTTGGTCTTGAAAGATCAACACCAAAACCCTTGGTGTTGGTCTTGAAGACCAGCAGTAAAAACCAGTACCTTTGTGTTGGTCTTGAACGTTGGTACTTGGTGCTAGTCTTTGAAGATCAACACCAAGATGCTAGTCTTGAAACACCAACACCAACATTGAAGACCGGCACCAACGAAGAGATCATCATCAACACTAATCTTAAACCAGCACCAACATCGGTACTAGTCTTGAATGTTGGTGTCGATATTTCAAGACTAGTACCAAGGATGATGGTCTTTGGTGTTGGTCTTGAAGACAAGCACCTGGTCTTTGGTGCTGGTCTTGAAGACCAGTACCAATTCAAGACTAGCATCAACGTTCAAGACTAGCACCAATGTTGGTGCTAGTCTTGAAAGATCAGCACCAATGTGGTATTGGTTTAAAACCAATGTTTGTGCTAGTCTTTAAAGACCAGCACCAAAGACCATCATCCTTGGTGCTGGTCTTGAAATATTATCACCAACGTTTAAGATCAACATCAATGTTGGTGCTGGTCTTAAAAGACTAGTACAAATGTAGAGCAAGCAGCATTGGTGTTGATCTTTAAAGATCAGCACCAACGCTGATTTCAAACCAGTACTAGCCAGCACCACGTTGGTGTTCGTCTTTAAAGACTAACGTTGATGTTGGTCTTAAACGTTGGTGCTGATCTTGAAAGACCAACACCAAAGCCCTTAGTGTTGGTCTTGAAAGACCAACGCTAGTTTGAAAAGACCAGTACTAAAGTTGGTGTTGGTCTTGAAAGATCAACATCAAAGCCCCCTTGGTGTTGGTCTTGAAGACTAACAGTAAAAACCAGTACCTTGGTGTTGGTCTTGACCGTTGGTGCTAGTCTTTGAAGACCAGCACCAAGATGCTAGTCTTGAAAGACCAACACCAACATTGAAGACCGGCACCAACGAAGAGATTAGCATCAACACTAATCTTAAACCAGCACCAACATCGGTACTAGTCTTGAATGTTGGTGTCGATATTTCAAGACTAGTACCAAGGATGATGGTCTTTGGTGTTGGTCTTGAAGACAAGCACCTGGTCTTTGGTGCTGGAGACCAACACCTGGTCTTGAAGACAAGCATCTTGTCTTTGTATATATATATATATATATAATCCTGTCGGGAAGCTGAGAAGACGGACCTGTCGGAATGACGTATCTGGAATGCTGACCACATCTCCATGACCCGGATGGTGCGCTGTCTTCTGTGTTGACCAAGTCGTCAGAGGTCCTCCGGTCAATGGTACTTGTATCCAGTGACCGGGTTGCCTCGGTCCCTGGTACCCCGATGCTCGAGGCCAGTTCCGTGGATATATAAGTAGTCGAATAATGATAGAACAATTAAATAAATATGAGACGAGTACAGTGACGTACCCTGGCCCCGGGGGGTGCCCTCGGATGTATCGGTGAGCTGGTCGCTATACTGATTGAGTCATCGCGGTCCTGACGGATAGATGGATGTGAGTCAGCCGGATCTGAGGGGCGGCGACATGGAATCCGGTGCAGCATGGATCCGGAAGGCGGCATATAGGCCGAGACATGACAATGACACCTAGGCCGGAATACCATGGCACGCAGACCGACTAAGACCAATAACTACAATCATAATAACAGTACGAAACGAAATATAACAGCTCGATAGCCGGCACCCATCAATGGTCAGATCTGCATATAGAACGATGGACACAACGGCTGTGAAGCCGTCGAGGTCAACTGTGGGGACGTCGGAGTCGGCTGTACGGCCACAGGACAAGGTGGCAGCGGTTGGGAGAGGCGACGGCGGTCGCTGTACAACACCAGATGAGAGAAGAGGCGGCAGTTGGAGGATGCGTTGGTGGTCTACCGGCTGCCAGTACGCCTGGTGGTGGCGTGAGGCGCTGGCGGCGACGACGCGAAGTACAGGTTACAGCGGTGTGAGGGAGAGAAGAGCAATGGCAGGTCTATCCGGTGGTCCGGTGGCGGCATCGCGAGGAGAACAGAGGACCAGCGATAATGCTGGTCGCGGGGAGGAGAAGTCGCGGCTGTGGTGGCGTCGATGATGGCATCCGCAACCATCGGAGACGGTGGTGGCAGCGTGAGGCGTTGCTGGCGACGACAGGGACACCGGGGTCGAAGGAGAAGGGAGGATGAGGCCCCGAGGATGGTAGTTGCTAGTGGATCTCTCCGGCGGCAGCGACGAGGGACCACGAAGGAAGAAGAGAGGTGGAGAGATGAGCCTGCGACGACAGCCAAAGGACGAAGCTCCCTCCTCACCTACTGGCGGCGCCACACGCAAATGAAAATGCCCTTCCCATCCTCCCTAATCCCTCCTCTGTCCTAAGCTACATATATATATCGATTTTGATATCCTGTACACCATTATATGGGTGATAGCCTACGTGGCCACCTAACACGGCTTTGATAAAAAAATTTTAATCTCTCTTTCATCTGCGTGCAACAATTCTCTTATCTTTCCAACATGTAAAATGATGCTAGTTTTTAATTCTCTTCTCTTTCCTACATGTAAAGTGATGTTGTTTTCAACAAACTAGCATCAATGTTGGAGTTGATATTTAAAGACTAACTCTAACGTGCTGGTCTTTAAAAACCATCAATAGCACGTTGGTGTTGGTCTGTACAAATCAGCACCAAAGCAGCACCAACGTCTGTAAATCAGCACCAACAATCCAACATGTGCAAATCGGCACTACGTTGGTGCTAGTTTGCTCAAATCAGCACCAACGTGTGCAAATCAGTACCACGGTGGTGATACTTTGCGTAAACTAGCACTAATAGTTTGCACAAAGTAGCACCAACGTGTACAAATCAGTATCATGTTGGTACTGATTTGCATAAATCAACACCACGTTGGTGTTAATTTACAAAAATCAACACCAACATATACAAATCAGCACTACGTTGCTGTTAGTTCACACAAATCAGCACCAATGTATGCAAATCAGCACCACATTGTGCTACTTTGCAGCTGCTTTGTGCAAACCAGCACCAACAGTTGGTGATGTATCGAACAATTAAGCACCAACGTGCACAAATCAAAACAACACTGGTATTAATTTATGCAAATCAGCACAACACTGGTATTAATTTGTGCAAATCAGCACTAACGTGCACAAATCAACACCAACTTTTGGTGTTGGTTTCCATAAATCAGCACCAATGTATGTAAATCATCACTACGTTGGTGCTGGTTTGCACAAATCAGCACAAACGTGTGTAAATCAGCACCACGTTGGTGCTGGTTTGGGTAAATCAGCACAAACGTGTGTAAATCAGCACCATGTTGGTGCTGGTTTGGGTAAATCAGCACAAACATACACAAATCAGCACCACGTTAGTGCTGCTTTGCGTAAATCAGCACCAACGTATGCAAATCAACACCATGTTAGTGTTGGTTTATGCAACCCAGCACTAACGTGCGCAAATCAATATCACGTTAGTGTTGGTTTGTGCAACCCAACACCAATGTGCACAAATTAATTCCATGTTGGTGCTGATTTGTTCAAACAAGCACCAATGTACGTAAATCAGCACCATGTTGATACTGGTTTGGTCAAATTAGTACCACTTGGTGTTAGTTTAGAAAAAATACAACCAACATGTGCAAACCAACACCAAACATAGTGTTGCTTCGTGTAAACCAGCATCAACCAACAGTTGGTGCTAGTTTGCACAAACTAGCATCAATATGTGTAAACAAGCACTATGTCGGTGCTGCTTTGTGCAAACCAACACTACCAGCTACTTTACGCAAATCAGCACCAACTATTGGTGCTAGTTTGTGCAAAGCAGCACGCACAAACCAACATCAACATGGTGTTGATTTGTGCACGTTGGTGCTGGTTTTTGCAAATCAGCATCAACGTGGTGCTGATTTATAAAAACTTGCACTAAATCTATATCAACGTGCACAAATCAGTACTATATTGGTGCCGATTTGCATAAATCAACATCACATTGGTTCTAATTTTCAAAAAGCAGCACCAACATATGCAAATCAACACCACGTTGGTGTTGGTTTGTGCAAATAAGCACCAACGTAGTGCTGATTTGCGCACGTTGGTGATGGTTTACGAAAAGTAACACCAACGTGGTATTAGTTTGCACATGTTGGTCCTGATTTACGTAAACGAGCACTACTTGGTGCTGGTTTGCATAAAGCAGCACCAATGTGGTGCTGATTTACTCACATTGGTGTTGGTTTGCATATGTTGATGTTGATTTGTGCAAACTATTACTAACTGTAGGTGTTGTTTGTACAAAGCAGCACTAATGTGGTACTGATTTACGCACATTGGTCCTGATTTACACAAACCAACACCAACTTGTTGGTGTTGGTTTGCGCAAAACAACACCAACGTGATGCTGATTTGCATAATACTAACGTGGTGTTGATTTGCGCACATTGTTGTTGATTTGCGCAAATTAACACCAAAGTAGTGTTGGTTTGTACATGTTAGTGTTGGTTTGTAAAAATTAGCACCAATGTGGTGATGATTTGTGGAAATCAGTGTTGATGTACTCATGTTGGTGCTGGTTTGCCCAAACTGGTAACACGTTGGTACTAATTTACGCATGTTGGTGCTGGCTTATGCAAATCAGCACTAACGTTGGTGTGAGTTTACGCAAACCAGCGCCAACGTTGGTGCTGCTTTGGTGCTGGTATTTAAAGACCAGCACATTAGACTTGATCTTTAAATATCAACTTCAATATTGATACTGGTTTGTAGAAACTAACATCACTTTGCATGTAGAAAAGAGAAGAGAATTAGAAACTAGCACCACTTTATATGCAGGAGAGCGAAAAGAATTATTACATGCAGATGAGTGAGAGAAATTAAAAAATTTGGATCACAGCCGTGTCAGGTGCCCATACAAGTTGTTGCCCATGGTCGCTCATATAAGAGAGTGTAGGGTATCAAAAATGATATATACATATAGGGTTTTGATACCTTACACAATATGTATGCGCCGCCCATGCATGCTACCCACGCATGTTGTGCAAGATAAAATCCCGTGTATAATATATATATATATATATATATATATATATATATATATATATATAGATATAGATATAGATATATATAATCCTTAAATATTTTTAATTAAGCGGACGTTTTACTCATCTTATAAGCTCTATACAATAGTTTATAATCTTTTTTATAGTTTATAAACTCTTTAAATAAATTTGGTAAAAAATTTTACAAACAGCTTATAAGTTATTTTTTAAAAAAATAAGAGAGACCCTATATTTTTGTTAAAAGACTTTTTTTTAACAATTTTTTCTCTAAAATATTCTTATATATTTTCATTAATTCTCATCTTATCCTTCACAAAATTGTACAAACCTAACCATTTTCATGCCGACTTTTTTTTCCTAGTGCACTCTATTATCTTCTCTTCCCAGGGCGTAAAATCTCCGATACTCCTTTCCATTTCTTCTCTACCCGATGCACAAATTTTCCGACTCAGTTAGAATTTGATTTTTCTTCTAATTTTTTCTTAGGATTTTAAAAAATAAAAGTGTCAAATATATTATTTATCAACTTTTAACTATAAATTTTATTTAAAATATTAATGATATAAAATTTTCTAAATTAAAATATATTTTTTTTAATATAACGTTAACATGTCATAAAATATTTTTTATATATATATATATATATATATATATATATATATATATATATATATATATATATATATATATATATATATATATATACTCTTTTATTTTATAATAGGAAACACATCACTATATTTAAGTTGTTTAAAATAAATTCATCCAAATATTTTAATAATTTATTTTTTAAAAAAAGACCTAATATATTTAAGTTGTTTAAAATAAATTCATCCAAATATTTTAATAATTTATTTTTAAAATAAGACCTAACAATTTATAAGCTCCTAAAAATTTATAAGTACCAATTTATAAACTGTTTTTTTTATTAAATTTAGTCAAACACCTATAACTGTTTAATAGTTTTATAAAATTTAAATTAAAAAATAAACATAAACGAAGATTCTACAAATGCAATAGTATTTATTTAACACAAATGTAGGTAAGACTTGTAAATCCTTAAATGCTTTTAGTTAACTAAATTCACTTTATATTTTCCATCCAAATATTTAATTATCTGATCATTATTCGAGGATTAGTAATAATTATCAAGGACCACACTCTTTTGCATCTTTTTAGCTTTTGAGATTGAAACTGCATGCAATCATTGTTCCACAGCATCAAGCCCTTATTCAAACCCACAATTGGATGTAATTTGGTGAATCCGATAATCCGAAAACCTTATTGAAGGATAATCGAATGCCGACTTGATTCAAATTTTGCCTTTTTTTTTTTTTATAAGTTTAAGTTTAATTTGTTTAGATACTAAAATATTTTTTATTTATTTAGTAAGTTGATAAAAATTTTATTGATAAATATAATTTATAATTATTGTTTATGAAATTGATACGGTGATGATGAAGGGTCTACCCTGCCATCACGGTGGAGGTTAAAATAGGGTAAAGTTAAGGCGGTCAACGCGTAGATGGCATCGTCCGATCGGGCGAAGCATGCCAACCGGGGAGAAGGCTTTGACTTGTCGTCGCCTTCGCTACGAAGAGAAATCAAACAACCGACGCTCAAGGGAGACGATGTACAGAAGCTGAGCCGAACGGCTACCCCGCTCGGCCAAACAACAAAGATTGATATGCACAGAGTTCAACTTTGGCCGAGCGGCTATCCCGCTCGACTTGGCAGCAGGTATCGACAATGACAGAGTGGAACTTCGGCTGAGCAGACACGCAAAGGAGTATTGAGGTTTTGACCGACTGGACGGGGCATCAGAGCGGCGAATCACCGACCGAGCGGTCAACCCACTCGGCCTAGTGGTACTGTACATTGATATCCATCAACATCCTTTTGGGAGTTGGTGCCACCGATACCGGGCATGGACTGCCAGAAGATCGTACGGCGGAA
Organism: Zingiber officinale; assembly: GCF_018446385.1. Taxonomy (NCBI): domain Eukaryota; kingdom Viridiplantae; phylum Streptophyta; class Magnoliopsida; order Zingiberales; family Zingiberaceae; genus Zingiber; species Zingiber officinale. The sequence goes on from NC_056004.1 coordinate 2,186,882, forward strand.
GCTTCCACTGTTACTTCAGAGATATGCTCGACCTGTTAAGGTATTGTGTCAGGGACACTTTACTGACAAGTCTTTTTAGAGAAAGTTTTGAGAAGCGTGTTCACCTTGGGAAGTGTGCATGTGCGCTGCCGGAGCTCTATACAAAGGGGTGGTCCAAGCATTGACGGAGATATACGATATTCACTGTTTGTGCTATAGTCTTCTTGTTGCTCTGCTTTACAATTCACCGCTGGTGACTGACTTGGGCGTCGGAGGGCCAACGCCGAGATCCCTTCTCTGACTCAGTACTGATGTAATTTATGTTATAGATCCGAACAGAATTCACAAGAGATCAACATGAGCACCATATTTCTTAACTTTCTATCTTTTCGACTTTTAGATAGAATCAAATATTATTCGTCAACACTATTTAACTTATTATCTTCTTTATATTGATCTAACATATTTTATCAAATTAAAGATCAAATTTGTTAACGAACTTTTTACGGTCGCAAGCGCGGTACAAAACATAACGGATCCCTTAGGCTCATCAACGCCCGACCCGCGTTGGGAAAGGGCCCTAGTGATGGCAGCCAATGAGCATCTGTGTCGAGCAGTCTTTCCCTTTTGCCTCGCCTACTTCCATTTCTTCTTCTCTTTCACTCATCAGGCTTCGGACTCGTCGTGCTTCTGCAAGCAGCTCGGTGGGACAGGAAAAGAGTCGGTGGAAAAGCGGGGTGAGAGGTCGGATGCGGAGACCCGTTTGGATCCTACTGCTCGCAGCTTGGGCGGCGGCCGCACTCCACCTCGCCGATGCGGGGGCCAGCGGCGGCGATGGATTCCCTGCTATGCTGACACTGGAAAGGGCGTTGCCTATGAAAGGAGTCAGTTTGAAGCATCTTAGGGCTCGGGACCGCGCCCGGCATGGCCGGTCTCTGCAGGGTGGCTCCTCGCTGACGTCCGCTGGAGTGGTAGATTTCCCCGTCGAGGGCTCCTCCAATCCGCTCACCGTTGGGTACTCTACCGCTCTTAGTCTTGGGTCTAGTTCGTGATACGACTTACTTCTGATCGAGATGTCCGTTTTTTTGCTTTTTATCGTTTTTTTTTTTGTAAAGAAGACACCTTTTTTGTTGCATTTGTTCGATCCTTCCGTTTGAAGCTTTGATCTGGTTGGTTTGGTGGAGTACATTATATTCTTATTTAATCAGTGTATAATATTCTGTTAATATTTGTTCTAGTCCGATCCGAAGCACAATAATATCTCATTCGCGACTTAAAGATTTGGTTTTTTCGGCCAGCTTCCGTTTTCATTTCAAAATTTTGGGCTAAATGATCAGTGCTTTCTATTATTAGCCTTGTTATAATCATTTGGTTTGCTTTGATTATAATAAAGCCATAAAGGGATAACATTCATCTTTCGATCTTGCTACTCTATTACTTTCCTCTTCGTTTTCAAGCGTTATACATGACCTAATTTAGACGTTGAAACTGCAGGCTTTATTATACTCGTGTTAAATTGGGCAACCCAATAAAAGAATTCTATGTTCAGATCGACACAGGAAGTGATATCTTGTGGGTGACATGCAACGGATGCAATGGATGCCCAATATCAAGTGGACTAAATGTAATATATCTTGTTTTCTAAATTTCAGTTGTTTTTTTTCCCTTAAAAGAAAAAGGCAAACTGAGTTAAAAACTAGGATTGTAATGTTGCTTCTTTAAACTTACATATCGTCTTTATGAAGTGTCGATGAAGAATTTATTTTTTGATTGCATAAGTTGCCATTTTTCACATTTGCAGATCCAGCTAGAGTTCTTCGATCCTTATAAGTCATCAACGTCATCATGGATATCTTGTTCTGATAATAGATGCACCTCTTATTTCCAAAGTGGAGAGGCTTTATGCCCCAATTCTGGTTCTTCAAATACTCCATGCAGTTACACATTCCAATATGGTGATGGAAGTGGCACATCTGGATATTATGTATCTGATACTTTGTATTTTGATACAGTCTTGGGAAATGAACAATCTGTGGACTCCTCAGCTACAGTTGTCTTTGGGTAAGATGTTTTTTAAGATCACAAGTATCCTTTTGCGCCAAAGATCATTTTCTCTTGCTGGTAAATGTCAGGTTTCCCATGTGTAGCCGACAGGATCTGATTACTAGTGATGCATAGGGGGTACTAGGTGATTGAATAAATAATCTCTAGACACCATAGTATAGCACAGCTTTTTGCATTGATTTTGTTAGTAGGCATTTCCCATCTACTTAGTAATGCTGGTTTCAGTCAACATCATAGTAACTTGGTCTGCTACAGTAGTTCTAAAGTAAAAGAGAAATGGAAATCATTAGATGTACTCACCAATGATGAAATTACACTTCCTGTTAAACAGTTGTAGCAACTCACAGTCTGGAGATTTGACCAAGTCAGACAGGGCAGTTGATGGAATTTTTGGTTTTGGGCAGCATGAATTGTCTGTCATATCACAACTTTCCTCTATGGGCCTCACTCCTAGGGTGTTTTCTCATTGCTTAAAGGGATCAGAAAATGGTGGAGGCATATTGGTTTTTGGAGAAATTGTAGAACCGGGCATCGTTTATACTCCACTTGTTCCATCACAGTAAGTGCTATTGAACATGATGTTTAATACTTCTGATAAGTATTAACTTATTCTTCCAAGATGAACTAAAACTGCACCACATGTGCCAATAATTTGGGAATTCAAGATGCATGCATCCTCGCCTCCTTTATATTTCTCTGTTAAATTTGTTTTTCTGCAAGTCTCCTTTATATTTCTCTGTTAAATTTGTTATTTCTGCAAGTCTAAGGATTAACTTTTTCAGCTCTCTCTTGATTCTAAGATATTGTTTTCCTCATGACACTCCTTGTTTTGTTTTTGTTGATCAAATGCACACGTTTCTATTTTAGTGTTGATTCTAAGTGTTATGGTGTATGTTTTACATGGATGCTCCACAACACATGAATTACTTAACATGCAGTCAAGTACTGATTTGGCACATTGTATTAAGACATGAAATTTCTCATATATCTGATAATCCCTAGTTCCATCATGTGAATTTCTATTTCATATTTGTTTGCCCTTCAATTGTTTTGATATAATTCTTAACTTAACTAGCAGACAGAAGAAGGCCAGATATTGAGGCACTTAGTGCTACTGTTGCATTGAGACAAATCAATTATTTAGTTTTTAGTGGGTGAATATTTAAAAGTTATTTAGTTTTAAGTAAAAATCAATTATTTTTTATTGAGACAAATTGGTTCACTATTTTGTGAAGAATAAGTCTCATTATCAATTTATATGTATGAGACAACTTTTAATGAATAAAATTTTCTTTGAATATGTGTGTGAGATCTTTGCCTTTCAGTCATTGTCATGCAGATTTGACAGCAATATTACATACTCTCTTTTTCTTTCTTTTTTTACATTTACTGTTCGTTAAACTTGATTTTCTTCTCTCTATTTCCTGTATCTCTTCAGATGTTGACCACTATTATTTTGTACTTAAGGTCTCACTACAACCTAAACCTAGAGAGTATTAGTGTCAATGGACAAATACTTTCTATTGATCCATCGGTGTTTTTAACTTCGAATACACAAGGAACTATTATTGATTCTGGGACCACACTGGCTTATCTGGCTGAAGAGGCTTATGACCCTTTTGTGAATGCAGTAAGTAAATCTTTTACTTCTAAGCTTAAATATGAGGATACAGAGCAACAGAAGACACGGATGGTTTATTTCTCACTTGCTTGTTCCATATTCAGATAGTTGCTTCACTATCCCCTTCCGTTCGTCTGATCAATTCCAAAGGAAATGAGTGTTTCATTACTTCCGGCAGGTTTCTATCACATGCACACATGTTTCTTGATCTTTTAAACTGATATGATTTTAACTACATTTTAACATCATTATGCATCTCTAACCCACAGTGTTGATGAATCATTTCCTTCTCTTACATTGAACTTCAAGGGTGGTGCATCCATGCCAGTAAAACCTGAGGATTATCTTTTGCAAGAAGTTTCTATCGTAAGTCACCTTTCAAACTTGTCTAGATGAGCTACACTACAGAAATGAAATGATTGTTAGTCAACTCATTTTACAGAAGTGTTTGAAATAAGATGATCAATTGCCTATTTGCAGGATAATTCTGTTATATGGTGTATTGGTTGGCAAAAGAACCAGGGATCAGGAATAACAATATTAGGAGGTTTGCAAACTAAAACCTTTCATCTGGAATGTTTACTTCTTGAAACATGGTGAAATTAGACACTAAATGTTATCTGTTCCAGACCTAAAGAAACTCGACCCTACTTCAAGTTCTCAAATTCCAAATTTTAAGAATTTACAATTTTTTTTCATGCTTTTTTCTTATTATTCAGAAGGTCCAACTTCTAAGACTGTTAAGACTTTCAACTAGCCTTAATTCCATAACCTGCATCCAAAAAATTTGAGAATTCATCCAATTGAGTATAATTTTTAATGTCACATCCAGTAAATCATTGTTGCTATTTACTATTTTGCTTGCTAGGTTGTGTTATTTCCTTTCTGGCCATTGAAATTTATCATCATCATGTTCCAATTCAATTTCATCTTACCACATTATCCAAATCAATCTGGGAAGGAATTCCTTGCATCTTGTACTGCGTTCTTCTCCATCATCTATAATCTTTTTTCTCTTTTTGTTTGTTCGCAACTTCCTATCAATCTAAACAAGAGTTCCAGTTTGCTATCCTTCCCTTGTATTGTCTTTGTTTGTATGTCTATTACTAAGAATAGGGCACAGAAATGAATTCCAGTGCAACTAACTGTTGCATCAATTCTTTACAGACCTCGTTCTCAAGGACAAGATATTCGTCTATGATTTAGCTAATCAGCGCCTAGGCTGGACGAGCTATGACTGTAAGTTGATCGATGCACAAGATTTTGTTTACCTGATGGTCCTTTCAGGAGGAATGCTGAAATTTTCTTTCATGTTCTTCACAGGTTCTCTATCTGTCAATGTGAGTATTTCATCTGTAAAAAACCAGTACCTAAACACTGGACAGTTCCAAGTCAACAAATCATCCCAAATTGTATTTGGCAAGCTGCATTGGAGTACCATCACATTTGCCCTGTTCTTGCTTAGCCTAAGCAGATTACTATGAAGTCAAAGAACACATAAATTGTAATTCATTAACGAGAGGCCACAAAGTGATTCAATATTTTTCACAATCCATTGTGCTATTTTCTTGTCAGTACTTTTAGATAGTTTTGATATGATCAACTAAGTTCGGTTAGATTCTATTATGTTTGATCCTTGTGTCTAAGTGTATAGGAATTTAGGAACACAAGAAGTCGAGCGGAAGATACAACTAGCGAGAATGATGGCACGGAAAGAGAGTCGACAGACTTAGTGCATTCAAAGGACGAGAGGCTGCAGAAGAGTGCATCGGCGAACAAGAATGACATGTACGACGTTCGAGGGACAAGAAGTCGGGAAGGAATCCTGCTCAAGGAGAAGGTCGGAGTTGGATTCGGGTGCGCTCAACTCTGGTTAGAAGGAGAATCACCTACGCAAAGAACTACGCGAAGAGATCAAGTTTGAGTTGAGTTGCCCTGTGGAAGGCGTCTTCCATGGCTGGAAGCCCCTTTGATGAACAGTATGAAGGTGCCTTTCAGCCTTTGAAGGCGCGTTCGATGAACCTTTGAAGACGCCTTCTCTAGCCGTTAGTCGAGGATAATGTTTTATCCTTAGTCGATAAAACTCTATTCGATGGAAGGCGAAGGTGTGGATGACTTTTTCGAGAGGTTATAAAAAGACCTCTGGACCTAAGAAATAATGATTAACTCTTGTATTCATTTCTTAGTAACTTTATGAGCATTCAACGAGTGTAAGAGGCAGCTTCTCAACCTTCAATACAGGAGATTTTTAGTATTCTTTTGTCTTGGATTAACAACCACCCAGGTTGTAACCAAGTAATTTCTTTGCCACTTCTTTTTAAGTTATTAATTCAATTTAGTATAATTGTGCTACTAATTAGAGTCGAAAGATCGAAAAAGATTTATTTGATTCCATAAGCAATTCACCCTCCTCTTATCGGTTCTGCTGCACCAACAATTGATATCATAGTCATAACGTCTTAGAAGCACTAATCACTAACTGAAGCACACGACGATGGTTGGATCAACAATCTACTCGCAGAAGTTCGAAGGATACTTCGTTTAATGGAAACGTCGGATTGAGATATTTTTTAAAACAGATTTTGAGATTCTTTTAATTATAAAATATGATTTTGCAGCTCTCAAAGACCCGCAAGGAAATGAAAAAGAAGAATATCAATGGACCAAGAAGGAGCAAGCAAACTTCGTAATAAATGAATGAACCGAGTTCCACTTGCTCAGCGTACTTCCACCCCAGGAAGTCAATCGGATCGGAGATTACGAATCAACAAAGGAACTTTGGGAGAAGGGAGAAGTTCCTGGAACTACACAAAGGAACCTCCGAAGCAAAGCTCGCGAGACGAGACCTGCTCCGGAACCAAAGACGGGACTTGCTCCGGAACCAACTAACGAACCTCCGGATGGAAGAAAGAAAAACAATTGCACATCTGCATTTGAGATTCAAAGAACTCATCATTGGACTCACAAATCTCGGAGAAAAGGTAACGAATTGAGATTCATTAAGGTACACTTTAAATGTATTTCCTAGGACACTCGAGTGAACATCTATAGTTGACTCATTTTATATATCTAAAGACCTCGAAGTTAGTCCATTAGAAAATCTATTTTTCACTTTTGAATTTCACGAATCAAGATGTGTAGACTTACGAAATAAAGAAGAAAAAGCAGCCCACAACATAACTTTAAAGGCCAACTAGAAAGGTGAACCAGATCCAGACTTTGAAGAATCTATTGATGAAGATGAAGTAGCCTTATTGGTAAGAAAATTCAGCAAGTTCATTAAATTTAGTAAATTTAATGAGTCGCAGCGAAAAAGTACTTTTGGAGCAAAAGAAAGGTCGATGCTACAATTGTCAAGGAGAAGAGCACATCAAGAACGACAGTCTCGAACTAAAGAAGAAGGACAAGGACAAGGGCAAAAGACCAACAAGATCGAAGCACAAGATCTTGAAAGCTACATGGGTTGAATCGTCATCCTCCGAGTCTGAGATCGAAGCCTACGCCAGACTAGCTCTAATGACAAACCACTAAAGAGAAGATGAAAGTAGCTCAGAAATGAGCATCGATGAAGGGGAAAGATCATCAGAGGAAAGTTGCGATGAAGAGGGAGCATCAGAACATGAGGTAAGTAAGGTACGTGTAATATCTCCCAAGCAATCTATTGAATTTATCAAAATACTTTTTTTAAAATATTATAAATTAGAAAAAAATATTGATTTTGAAAAGACAATTAGTCCATGCATGCCCACTAGAATTGTTTGATAATTTAAAATTAGAAAACGGAAAATTGAAAACACAAATAGAGAAATTGAAATATTACTATTCTAACTACATTCAACCAAAGTTTAGAAAATATGGTAAAATTAATTGGTACATAAGAAATCATCAATGATAAATTAGAAAAATTCCTAGAAACTATGTAATTCCAAAATTTTTAGTAAATCAATAGATAGGAACCTATATTATGTTCCAAATTTTTTTTTAGATTAAACTCTAATGTTTTTTAGGATAGAAATTTTCTCAATTAGAAAAATATTTTTTTTATTATTAGAGGAATTTGTTTTTCCTATCTCACGATTTAATCTATAAACAGAGATTTTTTTTTAATTTTTTCTATTGAGATATTTTTTAAATTATTGACGGTTAAAATTATTACACATATTTAAATTTAAAATTTTCTATTTTTAATTTTTTTAATGTCTAAATTATTATAAATTATTTTTAAAAAGATAATTTTTAAAGAAAATAGAAATTTTTAAAATTTTATTTTTTCTGCTGTTTAATAATGTGTACTACACATCCAGAAAAAATAATAACTTTTTTTCTAGAATTGAAAGATATTAGTTTATTGGTAATCGTTGTTATGCACCCCTAGAAAAGTTTTTCAAATTTTTCTAACAGTTTACTTTACTTTTTCAAATTTTTTTTCTGAATGTGTTTTATTGAGGAAAAATAAATAAAAGTTAAAGGGGATTAAGGGGAGTTAGGATAATTCTCATAATTTGTATCCTTGTATTTATTTTTGCAATTAACTTGTTTAATTCATTATTTTATTATATTATTTTATTACATTTTTAGCCCTAACTTCAACTTGGGTTGATGAACATAAAAAAAAGAGAAAATGGTTAGTACTCGGGTTAGTTTTGATATGGTCAACTAAGTTCGATTAGGTCATGTTGTGTTTGATCCTTGTGTCTAAGTGTGCAAGAGTTTTAAGAACACAAGAAGTCGAGCGGAAGACGCAGTTAGCGAGAAAAATGGTACGGGAAGAGACTCGACGATTTCGGTGCATCAAAAGGACGAGATGTTGCGAAAGAGTACATCAGCGGACGAGAAGGACGTGCGTGACGTTCGAGAGACGAGAAGCCGGGAAGAAAGTCTGCTCAAGGAGAAGGTCGGAGTTGACTTCGGTTAACTAGAGAATCACCTACACGAAGAAATCAACTTTGAGCTGAGTTGCCTTGTGAAAGGCGCCTTCCATGGCTGGAAAGCACATTCGATGAACAATACGAAGGTACTTTCCATTATTTGAAGGCACCTTTGCTAGCCGTTAGCCAAGGATAAAGTTTTATCCTTGATAGATAAAACTCTATCCGATAGAAGGCACCTTCGATCTCATTAGAGGTGCCTTCAAATTGCGGATAATTTTTTCGAGGGCTTATAAAAAGATTCCTGGACTTAGAAAATAATGATCACCTCTTGTATTTATTTCCTACCAACTTTCTGAGTATTCAACGAGTGTAAGAGGCTTCTCCGCCTTTAACGAAGGAGATTTCTAGTGCTTTCTTTTGTATTGGATTAACAACCATTTATGTTATCACCTAGTAATTTTTTTACCTCTTTTTTAATTATTAATTCAATTTAGTATAATTATGCAACTAATTAGAGTTAAAAGATTGAGAAAATTTTATTTGATTTAATAGATAATTCACCGCTCTTGTTGATTCCACTGCATCAACATTTCTAATTCCCTTTCCATCTTAAAATTAAACGTTACATAATTTATTCTATTACAACAGGGATTTATATTATAAATAGTTTAAAGAACATATGATTTCTTGAGATAAATAAAGGTAAATCCAAATGTACAAAGTTATTAGATTAATATAGTATAAGTTAGTTTCTTTTATAAAAATGCATATTTTTTTATTCTTTTTAAAATATAGAACAAAATATAAAATAATTTATAAATCATTTTGTAGTTGTGAATTTATAACTATAAATGATTACTAATGAATTTATGACTACATATGTTGTGTATAATTATAAAATCCTTGAATTTAAAAGCATCGACTTAATTAGTTTACATTTAAAATTAACAAGAATAAATACTAATTGATTATAAATTCTTTTATAATTTTACTTTTCATCAAAATAAACATTTCACCTAATAACTTCTACCAGTCATATTGTCATGATAATAGATAACTTTTAGAAATTCTTATGTATGGGTCTAGTGATTAGCTCATGAAATATTATCATCATGAGATTTAGGATTCGAATCTCGATAAAATCAAGGTAAATGTCTCTCTTATATGTTAGTCATTATTCCAAAGACTAGTAATCGTCCATGATTTATCTCTTTTGTGTTGATCTTGAGATAAATTAACGGGATGAGTGTATTCAATTAATTTTTTTTTTTCCACCGTGGAGGCGTGAATGTGACGGTTCCTTTTTTTCACATAGTAAGAAAGACATAGCTTTTACCACATATACCAAATAAAAAAAGCAAAGTTGACTCTAACTTTATAGACAAAGACAGCGACGTCAGTATTCATGACATGAGTACTCTGCAATGCAACAAGAATATGCTTAATCTTATTGAGGATTTAATAAGAATCTTTAATTTCAAGAAATTATACAACATGGATGATAACTCACATACACACACAAGAAAAAAATACTGCCACATTATGCGTATGTGAAATTCTCTAATTCTGCAAGGAAACTCATGGACAGTGACAAACTTGATAATGGATTAAAACTGAAATCTTAACTCAGGATTGTTCAGACTTGTGTTGCTATGAGGCAGCTGTTTGAAACATGTCACCGCACGCAACTGCATCCCGTTTGATAAAACTATGAGATACAGCACATTTCTTCCAATCACAGAAATTTAAAGGTGAGGAGGAGAAGCCTACCAGATCAATTTATTCAGAGAACCAACAATTTAGATGCTAATCCTCGTTGCTCAGCTTTCTGAACTTATGAGGAAGAGGATTGTCAAATTTTGCACTTCGCTTCACACTGAGGTTGCCTGCAAGTTCAAGCGTTGGAGAGACAGAAGAAACAGTGTTTCTTTTACTGAGCCTTTCCATATTCCAAAATGAAAAAGGCTCTTCTGTCTCATTCATGCTAGCAGGAATTCTCCCAAGATTACTTGTTGATTGATTCTCGTGAAAGAAATGAGGGCCCTGAAAATTTGAAATTTCAAGACTAAGATCACAGCTTGAATTAGATACAAAATATAAACAACATATATTATTGAAAATCATTGCAGTTGAGAAATAGTAACGGCCAAAGCTCTTGTCTACTAACACCAGACTAATGCAATGTCTAGCATCTATCAGCTATTAGAATGACAGAGTTTGTTCGTGATATTTAACAAAAACTTCGACTCTGGAAGAGTAGCATTTGAACAAGATCTAATGCAAATGGAACTGATTTCCAATCAGACTAAATTGGACAATTCTCTGCAAAACTATAATCATTTACAGAGAGTAATAAGGTGGTCATCATATTTCTAGAAAATTCTGTAAAACCAATCCAAAGTAACCAAACTAATTATTATTCAGACTTAAATTATCCTAAAAGTTGACAATATTTATAGAGAAGTATAGTAGCCATCATCTTGGAGAAACTTCAAAGGAGATATGACGCAGATAGGTTTAATAAAGACATACTCCAACAACCACAAACTAAATCAGATGAAAAGAGAATATCCAGAAAATTGATAAGACAACCATTATGTAGGAAAACATATAATTAAAATGCTAAAGTAGTAGCCAATTTAAACAGACCTACCGTAACAAGTAACAAAAACCATGACTAAAGCATCACATATACTTTTTGGCATATGGTTTCCTAGTCACTATGTCCCTCTTTTGCCTACGGTTCAGTGATAACATCTTAAATATCAACCTGGAACACAAAAACATCTGCCACTATAAAAAGGTGGCATTAACTCTGATAACTTTACTAGACAATGTAGCTGACTGGAAAAATAGCTTATATAGATAAAAAATTATAGGGTGTACTAGTTGATAAATAACCCAACAAGGGTAATCAGCTAAATCACTATATATATTAGAGCAGCCCCAAATGCTTCACTATATGGGCTAACTAATTGTTCATCCAACAGATATCAAGATATAGGGTTACAGGACCATGGGAGAAGAACAACCATATAGATGATCAAAAATACAAAAGGCCCCACGGGCTGGATCAGCTGGTTAGGTGCCTCCAGCTTGCCAATGCCAAAAATACAAAAGGCCTCCAAAATGAATACAAACAGGGATCACAAAGGATAGGTGTTACTTTGGTACAACACAAATAGATTAGGCATGGAGATCATGAAAAAGTATAAGACCTTGTTTCTAGCTAGAATCAAGAATGCTCAAATCAACCTACCTACTCCTGCAAAACCATTTCTTGCCCGCTAATTCTTATTGATCATTGCAGTTACTAGGGAGAACTTTAAGGTAAGCCCAACATGTTATCAGGAGTTTAAAGTTCAAGGATGATAACAAATTCTAGCAATTGGTAAAGTACTCACCAGATTAAATAACATGCAGTTGTTTGGAGTAAGACATTCTCTTTCAGATAGTCCCAACTGAATAACTAGTACTCCATAAATGCGATTAAGTTGAAATTTAAAGACTCAAGTTATGAGCTTTCAAGGACGGAAAGACCTAGATATTCTACTACAAAGAATAGGGCGCAGAACTAAAATGTTCTAATTTTAAAAACAATTGTTATGCTATCATACCCACGCATTTGAGCTTGAGATTAAAGTGATTAGCCAAGGGTAGTATTAACATACTCCAAAGTTTTGAAGAGGTACAACATCATCTACTCCATCGTGATAAGCAACACCTAGAAGAAAATAGCATATAATGAATAGTGATTGTTTCAAGTAGCGAGCTCTTTAGCTGAAACAAAGTCTTTAGAGTTCACCGTCACTTCGTATGTGATGAAGGGAAGCACCGCTACCATGTCTGGTATCGATGGAAATGTGCGGCTCATAGGGTCTCCGAGACGTAAAGACATCAACCAAATCCTGCGATTGGAAACGTGGTATACGCATCGATGAGCGCCAATCATCATGGTCTGGCGGCTTCGTTCGATCCCGATTCTCAACACTTCCCTCCCTTGCTGGAAGACCATAGACGCCATTGTTCCTATCAGTCGAGTAACCTGAGTTCATGGATGGCCGGGACTGGAAGAAAGGGGATAACTTGACCTGATTCTGGACATTCGGCACCCTCCTCGGAAGAGAACCCAAATTCCCCTGACCCAATTCTGCTTCGTCGCGAACAGATTCAAGTTGCCTTCCGACACGAGATCCAAGCATTCCACGTTCCCCGCATAAAGCTTTCCCCAGGTGAGCTATTCCACGAACGAGAGGGAATAAGCCGCCCTCACCATAGGACCCTCCTCCAAGCACCCTTTCAACTCCACCGAATTCCCGGCAAAGACTTCCGCCTTCTTCCCCCGGAAGGGTCGTGACCCTTGACCTAACTCGAAGCGGGCCAAACCCACAGACGGATCCGTCTCCAGCGTCGCCGTAAAGGGCTCGAGAAGGGGGCGACAGGGGCAGGGAGGGGCCGCCAAACCTCCAATTGAGCAGGTATCTTCCGGCTTCAAAGGAGTTACTGAAATTGCGAATCGAGTTCGGGGTGCGGGATTCGTTGGTGGAGATCGTGCGCTTGTTGTTGTGACTTACTACGCCGCCAAACTCACCGGCATCGGAGGCTACCTGATGGGGGACAGGGACGGAGTCCACAGTCGCCGTGGAATTTCTTCCGTCGCGATGCGATGCCGTAAGATCGGACGACGGGAAAGGGAGGGAGCGGAGGTGGAGGCGACTGATCCAGGAGGAGCAGAGGGCTCGGCTACGGTCGGCAGCCTGGTAATACGATCCACCCTCACCTCCGCCATTTCTTCCGCTTACTTCGCCGCCGTGGCGGGTATTGGTACTCTTGCTGCCTACAGAGCTCTTCAGAGAAGAAGGCAACGGATTCAGCGACATGAAGAGAGAAGAGAGAAGAGAGAAGAGAGAGAGAGAGAGGAACACGACCGTTGCTGCCTTGGCGTTTATATCTATCAAGGACTTCCGTGTGAAGAAAAAATAGTTGGAGGGACCAATTAGCTATTTTACGTGTCATGCTTAAATTAGATTGTTAATCCTTCATTTAATTGTTTTTAAAAGTGTTTTTTTTCGATTAATTTGCGGTCGTTCTTGTGGGAGCGGATCCTCTAGTCCGTAAAGGCTGGATCAATTCATGATCCAATCTTTACATTGGTGGGGAGCAATGACCCCCCACCTATTAACAAGGACAGGGATCCTCTGGTCCGGGATTTCTGGACCAATCCTGGACCTTTGCATGTTCATTGGATGAGTGGACTGTATGCCACCTGTTAAATAGGTGAGGTCCAATTCATCCCACTAATGAACATACAGGGTCTCCTCTAGTCCAAAATCTCTGACCTCATTAATAGATAGGGATCATTATTTCCCACCAATTCTCTTGTCTCGATTCAAGAGCGGATCAAGATAAGGGGACCAAGAATCTGATTCCCATTCTTGTGGGCAGATGGACATCAATTTCGTAATAAATGATTTAAATTCGCAAATTTAAATGTTTATCCTTTCATGCTATTATTATTATTGTCACTGATTTATTTATTATTATAGTTCAACTGCATTATAAGAGTAAAACTAAGAATGGATATGACATTCAGCTACTAAAGCACTAGGGTGAAACTAGGGCATTTGTGTATGGTTTTGTTGTGTGTGGAGTTGTTGTTCATTTCCATGGAAGAAAGGCAAGTGAGCTAAAGGAAGAAAGTTTGTCCTTGAGCCGGTGTTGTGAGTAGAAAGCACTAGGAAAGGTGAAGGGAAAGGAAGAAAGAGAATATGTAGCTTTAAGAATACTTGAAATGCTTTAAGTTCTCTTTAGCTTTCCATGCATGGCACCAAAGAGGAGAAGAGAGATGCCCCCGCGGGGCGAGTAATATTTGCACGTGATATTACTGTAATAGATTACGAGGGTACATTTTGAATATGTGCTAAAAACATCATGGATTAGATAGAGCACTCCAATGTAAGTTTTTAAAAAAATTATAAAATAAAAAAGTTGGACAAAAAAAAGGTCTAATCATTATAAGTGCAAGGTTTGAAGTTTAGTGAAATTTTAAAGTTATTTTTTTATCTTAAAATTAATGTAATAATGTAATATATATATATATATATATAGTCATGCAATTATATGTTATTAATTAGACCATACAATAATTAGATGTTTTAATAGGTTTTTAGAATATTGATGTGGCATGATGTGACATATTAGGATTATAAACAAATTTTTTGTAAAATTTTAATCATATAGATGCCCTAATCATCTAGGTAAAGAATAATTTCTTTTTAGGATTTTTTTGAATGAGAGTTGTGACCTTTCATCGTAAAAGAGGAGAGGAGAGTTTTGATGAATTTTTTTTATGACATTAAGTATCTAATTTAATTAATTTTCTGGGTGACCGATCTAGTTCTATGAAAATTTTATATCAAACATCAGGATAAATTGATAAGTACTTGTAGTGAACGGTCCATCAACCCAGGATGTCCAAGATTCTTAGGTCAACTATTTATTAATAAATAATCATATATTAATTTATTAAATTAAGACTTATGAAAAAAGACATTTTATCTCTATACACTTAATCTGAAATTTTGATGATTTTTATCGATTGATGTCCATGTACAAATGTACAATGAGGCTCTTGCCCAAAGAAATTCTCCTTTTCCTTCTCAATGTTTTGTGACAAGTACTTTCTGAAATATAATACAAAAGTACAACTGTATTGAGTGAAATCCTTGTAATTTACATTCCTTTCAAGGTCTCCAAGTAAGGATTATCACTCTTTATTGTAAAAGAGGAAAAGACAATTTTGATGGGTTTTTTATTGTTGATATATCTAATTTATTTTAACTAGTCTTACAGGTGGCCTATCTAGTCTTATAGAAATTTTTCTCAAGCCACTATAGTAAATTAGAAAATGCTCACAACGGATAGTTCGTTAACCTAATGTTCTTAAGTTAACCGTTTATGAAAAAAATTTATTCATTAATTTATGAAAACTGAGACTCAAACTTTAAATATTTGAAGTATTAAAAAATTTATTTTACTATTGTATCATTATCTTGGAGACTTTGATGGGTTCTTATTGACACTGAGGCTCTTTGGGCAAAGGAATCCTCCTTTTTTGTCTCCTCCTCAACGTTTTGTGCTTTCAGAAATAAAATGCAAAAGGAAAATGTGATTCTTCTGTGTTCGATAATGGAGGATGGCCCAACTATGTTGCAAGTAGACAGATGACGAACATTTTTCCCTTGAAATTCTGTAATTCATCAGGTTGGAATGGAGCTGTATGTCAGTTGCCATTGTTGTGATCACTAAAAGTAAAAAGATGACTTTCGAGGTTTTATCATCTCCAGTTACACTGAAAATGACATCCTAAATATGTTTTATTTATTCTGGTAGCAACAAACATTTATTTTGGTATACAACAAATTGTTTCTTTGCTGTTGGAGAATTGGACGATCATGTTCGAAAACTATGATGGCTAATACAATAATAAAGAGGGTCTCGTCCAAGAGAGGGTTAAAGTAACAAGGATCGATTGACGTGAAGATCAAAGTTAAATGATCACAATCATAGGGTCGAATGAACCACAAGACTGTGGACCAAGCAGGGTTGGCCGAGCGGGCCCTCAGTGATAGTCGGACGTGAATAGCCGACCAGACTATTCTAACAGCCATCCTCCGTAACTTGTAGATAAGGTTAAGAGTTCAATACTAAGATACTCAGTCCACCGTCCTAATTGATCGGACCTAAAGGTCGATCGAACACAGTGCGTCTCTCCGATAACCTAAAAGTCAAGCGAAGATTAGGTCAGTATCTATATTCTGTATGACCAAGTTGGTGATATACCAGTCAAGTAGTCGTTGGTCGACCTATCGAGGAACTTAGATACTTGTCATATCGTATAATTTTGGAGTTTGTACAGAGAAAAACAGAGAATATCCCGTCAGTAAATCATTCTTTAAAAACTTTCAACTTATCAATTCACAACAATTTGATAATCATTTTTGTATGTTCATGTAAGGAAATGTGTCAAGAGCACTTTATAATTTGTCATTTCTTAAAAAATATTTGAGAAACGTGTTAATATTTTTAGATGCATATATAATGTAACAATGATATTATAAATCTCCATCTATAGGGAGAGGAATGCAATGATTTATCGCTTTCGTCTCTAAAATCGAACACTAACTTTAACGTTTAAGGAACCCGATATTAACACTCTTTATGTTAAGAATAACGCAGAGTTTTTATTTAGTAGTTACGTCTTAATTCACTGCCTTCGTCAAGTTGGGAGAGTATGAATGGCAGATTCAAATAAAATGGAACTCGAATGGTTTGGACAAATGCCATTTTTATCTGTGCGTCTCAGGGACGTTGGTTTCTGAGCTTAGTTGAACAACGAATGACTGGGTCTGATAAGTAATCGTTGTTGGCCTCCTCTGTTTCGTCTGTCAATCAAATCTAAGCTGAAACAGATGCGTCCAAAGTTGCGAAAGACATGGGTGCAAATCTCTGAACAGCTCGATGCACAACGTGCATGCACGTGAGACACGCACCAGAGCAACGGGGGGAATTCGAGGCACCATAGAAAGTGAAACCAGCAGGCGCTGCTGGAGGCAGGAAAAAGCGTGCTGCTGAATGGCAAAGCAAAGCAGAGGAAGAGAGAGAGATATGAAGGGGACAGCGACCGATGAGTTGACGTATTTTTCTGTGGACATAATTAATATTAACATCGCTCAGTAATGGTACGGTCAGAGTGCGAGTGAAGACACCAACGCAGTCGCACATTTTTCCTGGACCTCTGTTTTCTGTTCCGCGTTCACGGAGGGAGTCTCTTGTCTCCTCAACGGATAGATTTGAAGATATAATGTAAAGATTTTGAAACGCTTGTTTGGAAGATGATAAAGGTGTTAACTTTATGAAGAAATTAATGGCGGTGAGAGAGGAAAAAGCAAGAGAGTACAATTTACTCGGAGAGAGACAGAGGAGGAGGAGGAGGAGGAGGGTGATGGCGGGTGTTAGCGTAAGGCGGTGGACATTGTGGCTAATGCTGGTGGCGGCGGCGGCGGCGGATCTCTCGCCGTGCGCCACCGCGAGCCGGCGTGCGGCGCCTACGAGGCAGAAGCTGGAGGTGCAACGGCACCTCAAGAGGCTCAACAAACAGGCCGTCAAGAGCATAAAGGTCGCTCTTTTCTTCTCCTTTCTCGAAGAAATTTTGCTAGAAATATACTTCCCTTCCGAGATCATCATCTTTTTGCTTGATTGCAGAGCCCTGACGGAGATATCATAGACTGCGTGCACATCTCCCATCAGCCAGCCTTCGATCACCCTTTCCTCAAGAGCCACACTATCCAGACGATGCCATCTTCCCACCCAGAAGGCTCATTGTTCGCTGAGAACAAGGCAGCATCCCAGAACAAGACTCCCTCCTCCATGGCTCAGCTATGGCATCAGAACGGGAGGTGTCCCGGCGACACCATTCCCATTCGGAGAACGAGGAGGGAGGATGTGCTCAGAGCTAGCTCTGTCAAACGCTATGGAAAGAAAAGACACAGGAGCATCCCAAACCCCATGTCGATTGATCCTGACCTCCTCAACGAGAGTGGACATCAGGTAATCAATCGAATTCTATTTAGAAAAGAGAAAATTATCACTCCCACTGCCATGCTCATTTGCTCTGTTCTTGAATCTTCTTGAGTAGCATGCGATTGCTTATGTAGAGGGGGACCGATATTACGGCGCAAAGGCGACGATAAATGTGTGGGAGCCAAAGATCGAGCAGCCCAACGAGTTCAGCTTGTCTCAGCTCTGGATCCTGGGTGGCTCCTTTGGGGAGGACCTCAACAGCATCGAAGCTGGTTGGCAGGTTGCTTCTATTTCATTAATTGTGTGAACAAAATTCATATTCTCTTCTCTTATCAGAGATGCTAATCCAGGTCAGCCCGGACTTGTATGGAGACAACAACACAAGATTGTTTACTTACTGGACTGTGAGTCGACTCTGTTCTTCCTCAATCATCCAATCTTGTTGTGTGATTGGATAACTTCTAATGCCACTTGTGTGAAACTCAGAGCGATTCTTATCAAGCAACCGGCTGCTACAACTTGCTCTGCTCCGGGTTCATTCAAACTAACAATGAGATTGCGATGGGCGCGACGATCTTCCCGGTATCGAAATACGAGGGTTCTCAGTATGATATCAGCATACTCGTTTGGAAGGTATATGCGTGCTGAAGTTCTTGGAATAGTTATTTCAGTTAACCAGTGATTGAATTGCATGTGTGAGCAGGATCCTAAGGAAGGGCATTGGTGGATGCAGTTGGGAAACGACTGTGTGCTGGGCTATTGGCCTTCGTTTCTCTTCTCGTACTTGGCGGAGAGTGCGTCGATGATCGAATGGGGAGGGGAAGTGGTGAACTCGGAGCCAGACGGCGAGCACACCTCCACTGCAATGGGCAGCGGGCATTTCCCCGGAGAAGGATTCAGCAAATCGAGCTACTTCAGGAACTTGCAGATCGTGGACGATTCGAACAACCTGAAAGCCCCACGGGAAGTCGGCACATTCACTGAGCGACCCAACTGCTATGATGTGCGGACGGGCAGCAATTTCCAATGGGGGCACTTCTTCTTCTATGGAGGTCCTGGCAAGAACCCCAATTGCCCATAGGACACCTGAAAGGCTCGCTCCTGTACATTTAAGCATGGAATACTCTTGGATAACTGTTAATCTCTCCAATTCTACCTTGAAATTTTACCTGTCTTGCATAGGTAAGTATTTGGTTAATTCGATCTATAAATTAATTAAATTAATCGATTTAGAGTTAACTAACCGAATTAAATTAAAATTTTACTAAAATTAAATTAATTGAATTAGTTATTTTAATTAATATTAAATTAATTAAATTTATTTAAAATAATAATAAAAATAATTTATATAAAATTAATATTAAATTAACTAAATTAATCGAATACTCATCTTTTCGCTGAAATTTTACTAGCTGGAGAGAGGCTAGAAAGAATTGATATTATTAGATATATGAATGAGAGCTGCTTTTCTCACCCCGCATATGACCCACACCCTTCTCCTTCTCCCCTCTCTCCCTGCCAAATGACGCATGTGCCCTCCTCTTCTATTTTTTTATTTTATTTAATTTTTATTTAGTTTAATTTTTTAATTAATTTTGTTTAAAAATAACTCTCAGTATATTTTAAATTTTATTTTTTAATTAATTTAATTTATTATTTTTATCAATACTTATTTTTTCAGTTTTATATAAATTTTATTTAGTTTTTAGTTTTTAATTAATTTAATTTATTATTTTTTTCATAATACTGTTATTTTTTAATTGATTTTTTTAAATTTTATTTTTTATTATTTTTTTTTGTTAATCAATTTTTTTATCATTTTTTATCAGTTTTATTTTTTTAATAATTTTTTATATGTTTATAATTTGTGTTTATTTTTAGTTTATATTTAAAACTAACAAAAATACTAATAATTAATAGTGAACACATTCATAACTTAGGAACAAAAATAATTTTTTCAAATGAAGAGTACATGTAATAATAAAAAAACATGAAAATATATAAAAATAAAAATCTTAATCAAAATTGCCTCCAAATTTTTCTCCCGACGCATTTGATTAAAGAAATAAAACTAAATAAATATTTAAAAAATAATAAATAAAATTAATTAAAAATAAAACAAAATAAGTATTTAAAAAATAATAAATAAAATTAATTAAAAATAAAACTTAAATAAAATTTAAAAAATATAAGTATTAATGAAAAATAATAAACAAAATTAATTAAAAAATAAAAATAAATAAATTAAAAATATATATAAGTATTAATGAAAAATAATAAATAAAATTGATTAAAAATTAAAATTAAATAAAAATTTTAAAATCTATAAGTATGAATGAAAAAATTAATAAATAAAATTAAATTTAAAAATAAAACTAAAAAAATAAAAAAAAAAATCAAAAAAAGATAGAGGGGCAGAACGGACATTTAAAGGGGGGAGAGAGAGAGGGGGGAGGGGAGGGGGGGGGGGGGAAGCAATTTACTATATGAATCTATTAGCTGGAATAATACTCTGGTCCAACATCGGTAGTTGGTTCTGTCGTTCTGACAGATGAGCCGCAGCTACCGATGGCCCAGGCAAAAGTCTCGTGCCAGCTAAAAACGTAAAAACAACAGAGAGAGGCTGTTGTTTGCCGACCTCTCGACTCTCTCCACCGAATCCAAAATCCAACCGATCATGCAATGCATGTTGCTAAATACGTGACAAAGCACCATTGAAGCCAGCCTGTGCTTGTCCACAATTATTCATGGATTTCTCCTATAAAAGGCCTCCTCCAAACCCTCTCCTCCTTCCACAATTCCCTCTGCGTTCTATAAATTCCTCCTCCTCCTCGGCTTCCATTCTTCACCGATACTAGCAAATATGGCGTCGTCCATCAAGCTCAGGCTCTTCGCTGTCGCCATGATCGCTGCCGTGATGGCCTTGACGGCCGCGGCCGCTGAGGCCCCTGCTCCCGCCCCTGCCTCCTCTGCTTCGATGTCCGGCTCCCCCGCCGCCGCGGCGGTGGCTTCGGCGGCCGCCCTTGCGTTTGGTTATTTATTGTATTAAGGAACGTGGTACAAAGTGTATTTGTGGGCGGTGGATATCTTGTTGTATTGTTTTTATTGTCTTTGTTTTGATATATCATGTGATTCGTTATTATTTCAGAAAATAAAGATTTTTTTTTTCATTTATGGAAAAAAATATTTTACTTTTGCGAGAATATAAAGTTTCTTAGACGATTCGGCAAAAAGATTTTTTTGTTGTTGTGAAATAATAGAATGATTAAGGTCTTGTTTGGTTAGTGATTTGTTTTTTATATATAAAAAAGATATTAATCAACACCAAAAATAAGGAGAAGTTAGAGCAACGTGGTTTATGTTGCGGAGATTATTAAAAGTTCCAACAGTATGTTAAAAATAATATTAAAAATCCTAAACCATCCCGCAAATTGATTGACGAATTCAAATATATATCATTTTAACTTTTAAAAAATTTCATTTAGATGGATCCAAAGATGTTCAGATTGCCTGGCTCTGCATTTATTAATGGTTCCAGGAATTTACAAACACAGATGATGACCCTGAAAATTCAAAGGCCCGAGTTTTGTTAATGGGGCAGCCGGGAAACATTTTTCTCTATCAGACCATCCCGAGTTTTCCAGCCATCCAATAGGAAGATAAAATACAACACAGCCACTAAAATTACTCCTAAATAGATCCAACAAAATCTGAAAAGAAAAATTATATTCCTCGACGAGAGGAGAAATGGAGGATGAGTCAACTCCTGGAGAATGCTAGTTAGTCCCAGGCACTTGTGACTCCTGGACCAGCTGAAGAGGCCCCTGTCGACCCCCCTCCATATCCACTACCTCCGTTGTAATAATCTCCACCACCTCGATTGTACGATGAATCTCTCCTAAAGTCACGACCACCGAAGCGGGCCCCACCGGATCGCCGGTTTCTGCCACCGCCACCACCTCCACTGCTGTAAGAACGCGCTGCAGCATAGTGAGAGAGCCATTGTGGTACCTCCTGGTTTGATTCTTGCATCAACTCAGCTAAAGACCTTGCCAAGGATGCATTACTATCGTTGAAGAATGCTGTAGCAAGGCCCGACTTCCCCGCCCTGCCTGTCCTTCCAATGCGGTGCACGTAGTCATCAATATCGTTGGGGAGGTCAAAATTAACGACGTGCGCCACGTGGGGAATGTCCAACCCGCGTGCTGCAACATCAGTTGCAACAAGAATTGGCGTAGCGCCGCTCTTGAAAGATCGCAGCGCAGCCTCCCTCTCCTGAAAGTAAAAACACTAATATCAAGCACTTTATGAAATCAAAAGAAAAAACAACTCTATAAGTATGAAAGAATCACCATGCTTATCTCAACAGAGCTCGATAACTACTAGATATTTTAAAATTTGTAATTTTAAACTCACGTTGCAGTATCATTCAACAAACCACTAGCATAGCTACTAAATTAGTCGGCTACAACTCCTGCACACGTTATATATGCAGCATATAAATCAGACCCCTCTTGCCCATAATCAAATGTTAAATTCACCGCACAAGGCAGAAAACTATCGGTTTTACAACAATCCTCAAAAATCTCAAACACATTTTAATTTAGTTATTCTTCTGTTTCATAATACTGAAAATGGAGGAAAAATAAAGACAAGCAAAATTAATTAATCAATAAGTTGATTTAATAACTACCTGCTGAGTCCTATCTCCGTGAATCGTGGTTGCTGGAAACCCATTCATAGACAACCAGTGTTCTAATGAATCAGCACCTCTTTTCGTCTCCACAAAGACCAATGTCAGAGCTTGCTACAGAAATTGAAGTGAAAAATGTTTCTAAATATTTTTCACAAATTGTAGGAATGATAGGAAAGTGCAGAGTAACTCAGCAATCATATATATATATAGAGAGAGAGAGAGACTGAATCTTACTTTCCCATGAGCGCCACTATCTCTTTGGGCATGAAGAAGATCCATCAGGTGGCTTCTTTTGTCTGAATCAAGTACAAATTCCACTCTCTGAACAATCAAATCAGTACTTGACCCAACTCTTCCAACCGCAAGGAATATATAGTTATAAAGGAAATCAGAAGCCAGCCTCTGCATACACAAATGAATTGAAACATATTACTATGCAAACTAAAAGCATATCAATCAAAGAAAATAAGCACACGTACAAAAAAAATAAGAAAAGGCAAGAAACTCAAAGACAACTAAGTGAAAAAGCAAATCCACCTACAATGGAATAGGATGGCAATGAGTAGTCAGGTATCTGGTAACTAAGGTACCAGACCTATTTAAATAGAGTCTAAATACGCAATAAATACTGATGTAGGTCCTGTTTAGATTCAAGTTTGCTTAAAATCATGGGGTGCAGATGCCTGCATATTTTATCCATTTAAGTTGGGTACCAAGGGCTTGGGTACACATTTATTGTCTAAAATGAGTATTTGATCAAGTCAAGACTCATTAATCAAAGCTTGGGTTTGGATGGTATCCAAAAATTCAGGTACCTGTTGGCATACTTAAAATTTTCAAATATATATGTAAAACTTTATATTGATCCAGTAGAATAGAGGTTTATTAATTTAGCTGGGGGTTTTGATAGTACCCAAAAAATGCAGGTATCTGCTGCCATACTTAAAAAATGAACAAGAGATTAAGAAAATAAAGAGAGAGACAGACACACATTTTGATTTGAAATGGAATTCCATAATGCAGTTAGTGTTGGATCTTTGCATAAGCCTAAGATATTAGTATTAGTAGATGACATCCTAGCATAATTCAATAGTGCTCATTTCACCCTTTAGATTATTAAGGAAAAAGTCTACATACCCAAACTGTTATTAATATTTATTCAACACCAATTAATTTTTATTTTAACCAGACTACACTGGGAGGCTAACTACCAATGCTTCTATAATCAAACATCCCACCACCTGAATTGAATAAAATCCAAAATGAACCATGAAACTAATATTCCAATGAATAGAGACATAACGAAGATTTTCCTGAAATAAGTTAGCAATTGTGCAAAGAATGCAATACTGCAACATGATAATCTAGCTTCTATTATGAAAAGATATTCTATAACACTATGATAATGTAGCACATGCTGTTGTCATGTCTCATAAGCATCAGTGTGAATTCAAACTTCAAAGACTATTTTTTCTTTTTTCTTTTTCTTTTTTTTTTTTGAAAAAAAGGGTATCAGTAGTTCGCCTATCATATAGGAAAAGACAGATGCACAGCAGTATCACATTCTAAAACAGCAATGAATATTCAATTCCTATGAATAAAAATCTTCCCTGACAGCTAAGCTTTTAGAATAAGGGATCACTCAGCCATCTACTGTATCAATTGTTATTGTATCACCAAACATAGGCTTATTTATGCAAATCCCTTGGCTTATCTTACAGTGCCTTCCAATTGCGGCCCATGGTTTAAGATTACTCTGGCTTGATCATCAATAGAATGTTCAACTAAAAGTCCATAAACCAATCCCTTTTCCAAACAACTTTAAGTTAACGATTCAATCACCAGAAATCCAGAATACAGTGAATAAATTATTTAACAGAAAGATACAAACCTGTATCTCCTTTGGGAATGTAGCACTGAATAACATAGTTTGCCTTTGACCTCGTGGAGGCATGTCCATCTGTTCAACAATTCTCCGAATCTGCGGCTCAAAGCCCATATCCAACATCCTATCAGCCTCATCTAGGGCCAGATATCTAATGTGTTGTAGTGAAACCCTGGCTCTCTCCAACAAATCTACCAGACGACCAGGAGTTGCAACAAGAATATCAACACCCCTTTCTAAGTCTCGCAACTGCAAACATGAATATGAAAGATGCATAACACAAAGGAACAGCAATATACCAACACAAAAAATAATCTCATAAATGTCATTCCACAATATTTAGATGCATCAAAGGAAAATCAGAGTGAGACACGAATAAAAGATAATAAGATTCTTTGTTGAGTTTATGTCCAATATCCCAACATTTTTTTTTCATTTTTTTGAAAATGGATGATATAAATGCACCAAAGCTGCATTTGCCATCACATAATAAAATCACACACTAGTTCACAACTAAATCCTATGGGCATCATCACCAAATAGACAAGTAGTCCAAAAGTACAGTTAACAGTTGTAAGAACATGATATGACAAAACACCACAGAAGTATTGACAAAATTAAAACAACCATAACCTTCTGTTTCTTCATCTAATTTTGAATACAATTATCATCTTGTCTCTTTTATCTCCTTCCCTTTCTTTTTTCTAAGTATGTTCATCTATCATACTCTTCTCTTTCATCTTCTGTTCACAAGTTTCTTGTTATAAGTATTAAAGTTGTATACTTTTCCTCAAGAAAACTTCTGAACCAAAAAAAAGCATGGTATGCCATTCACCTTTTACTTTCCATGTTTCATGCAAATGTCTAAAGATAGATTGCCCATGGACCTTGTCTGGCCAGCAAAAGCACCAACCTCTAGCCTTATGGGGATATCTCTCATATAAATAAATATGTTTCTCAAATGCTATTCTGTAACTGATTTAACGAATGATAAATTTACAGATAAACAATTTAGGTGGTGTACTTCAAGTATAACCTTTGTGAAGCAGATATCTCATTACAATACAAGCATGCCATTGCCATGCAAAAGATCTTATATACTTGATAAAGAAAAATAAAAAAGTGAATACTTGGAGAAGAAGAGAATTCATGGATTTCAAACATGAAAGACGTTAAGCTGATAATCATGCGCCTGACCATAAGCTTGCCAGTCCATAAAGATTCAACACAAGATTTCTTGCACCAACTAGTCTTTAAAGGACACCTAGATCTAGATCTGTACCCATATCACATAGTTTTACTAGAGTCTGAGTAACAGTTTCCAACCACTACTCACCCAAGTGAACCAGACTACAAAGCTTCATACAGGCTGAATTTTATCTGTTACTCAAATGAGAATTTTACATAATATATGTTATAATGTGGAATTATTAATTTCTATCAACTTTGAGATGGAACATTCAGAGCTATGTAATGACCTTGAAAAAGTTAGAATTTAACAAAAAGGGGGAAATTTAGCCACTAAACATCTGAATTTGTTGATGTTAGGCCTATCAGAACACAAGGGTAAGTAACAACTAATTATCAGAGTTAAGAAACCACAGTCAGATGGTGATATTCAGTTTCGTGCTTTATCAATATTTTATATCTTTGACTAAGCATTACATATCCACATACTGTGGATATTTTGCAAGTGGAGGCTGTACTGAATTATAAAATAGAAACTGAAGTCTAGATCTAAAGGAGAGAAGCCACAATTTTTTTTTTACATATTCCATTATTTTGTAACAAAGTTCATCTATTAAACATATTCTCTTTACCAAGGAATGAGGAAGCTTTTAGCAGTTGCAACCAATGCAGATCGAGAAATGAATCAAGAATTTCTTACATACTGACTCGCAGAATATTGGGCACTTTTGACTGCAATAACCTGCAACCTTTGCAGTGATTTTGTACCGTCCATTTGGATTACTAAATAGGAAAACTCCCTTGTTTAAAATCTTGAAAATACCAAGTCATGGATCCAATGGAACTTCTTAAATTTTAGCCGCCCTTTAAACAGAGACCTAGTTGTCTAATTCATCAGAAACCTCATTTTTACCATTTTTATGGTACTCTTATACAATAATATAAACAGTGATGCAAAAGGTGATAACAATCACCTCAGGTGCCCTCCACTACCCGGCCCAAGGCCTTGTGGAAGGGAGGTATCATGGTACTGAGCAGCCTCTTAGGTAAGGGAATGAACCCCAGGAGATTCGAACCTTACTCCTGTGATGCAAATCTATCACCCGAGTCCCGAGTACCAACTCAGTTATAAACAGGCTTTATTGTTGTTAGAAAACACAATTATAGGTACATTATTGGGGTCATGCATGAATTTTTGCACCTCTCACCTAATGCGTTGTTAGGGCCAATTTTTTTCCCCCCTTAGTGAATCATTAATTAGTGTGGATTTGCCTTTGACTGTGTTGATTCATCTAACCACAAGTTATCAAAGCGAGTATTATCATAGTAAATGTAAGAATAACCTGTTGATTGATAGGAGCTCCACCATAGGCAACTACTACCCTAACGCCTGTCTGGAAAGCAAATTTCCTGGCCTCCTCATGTATCTGTAGAGCAAAATGAAGTTAAGAAAAGCATCAAACAAGGTAAAAGGCCCATAGAAAATAAAACAACATACTTGAACAGATAGCTCACGGGTAGGGGATAAAATCAAAGCAAGTGGGAAAGCCGTCCTTGATCCTCTTTGTCTCTGTCCTGGCGGTTGCCTCAGGATTGCACTAATGATAGGAAAGCAGAAAGCTGCTGTCTTTCCTGATCCTGTCTGAGCACAGGCCATAAGGTCCCGTCCTGCAAGTGAAATAGGTATTGCATGGCGTTGGACAGGGGTTGGCTTCACATACTTGCATCGCCTAATATTCTCATTCAGTGCATCTCCCAAATCAATCTCAGCAAATGTGTTAACTGGTGGGGGTACATTCTCCCCGCTGGTATCTACAGGAATGTCTTCGTAAGCATCAAAATTAATCCCTGAATTCTCTTGGCTATCACATGCAGCCTCACTCGTATCATCATCTTTGGCAAAAGGGTTTGCTTCACGCTCCCTCCTATCCCACCCACCACCTCTGGTGTTCCAGCCGCCACTTCCACCCCTCGCACTAGGGCGACTTGGGTCACGAATAGGGCCACTGCCCCAGCGGCTTCCACCTGCAGGTGGGGCAACAAAAGGGGGAGGTTGCCTGGTGAGTGGAGCGTCCGAAATAGCTGGCGCTGCTGTGGCAGCAGAGGACTCAGAAGACTGCTGACGGCTGCGAAGATGGGGAGGAACGTAGGCAGCACGACCACCACGTGAGGGGGAAGGAGCGACGGTGGCAACGTTGCTAGGGGAAGCACTGGTCACGGCCGCCGAGCTATCGGCGTTCGCGACTGCATCAGCCCATGATGTTCGCATAATTCAGGTAACAAACCCCGATCTTCCCAGCCCAAATTAAAAAAAAAACAAAACAAAAGTATCAGATCGACAGAACTACTGATCTAGAAAACCTCGATTGGTCCCTTGCACCAAAAATACTATCGAGATCAAATTTCTCTTCGTTCTGATGCACGCGACGATGTAGAAAAGTAGCAGCAATCGACGAAAGAAGAAGGGTTGGTGGTAAGGGAGAAAGAGAAGGCAAAAAAGAGTTCAATTGAGAATGATACTTTGGTGAGAAGGAAGCAGTCGTCGTGGCTTCAGAGGAACCACAAACCCTAGTTTTATTCGGGAACGCGTGCAACAGAAATATCAAGCGTGATCCTGCTCGTTTTCATTTTATACAGAGAACGAGTAATTATTTTTTGTCCGACTAGTCAAATTACAAAAATGCTTTTTTTTTTTTGGAATGTTTCAGTATCTTTTCATCTCAAGAAAATTATAATTTTTAACGTTGTGGAGTTATTAATGTTTAAGCTACTGTTAAGATGTCGTTGCCAGAAGGTTAAAGAATAAATATTTTTGGGGCTTTGTTGACGGTGATTTTTTCCCACACTGTATTCCGGCAACAAATTCTCTTACAAATCTCTCTCAACTTTTGAGAGGAAACTTCAGATCAAAAGCTAAAATATCACTCATAAACTATCCACGTACAAACATTAGATTGTATCATCGAATAATGACAATTAGAAAGGGTAGAATCTTCCAACCGGTAATTTAATAATCAGTCTAAACCAGCCTGCTCCAGTATTTAATCCAGAAACCAAAAATCCAAACCAATTCAATTGGACCATTAAAAAAAAACACCTTGATCAACCGATGCGTTTACAAGAAAAGTGTTTACAAGCCCACCTTAGCGGGCATAGCACTTCACATGCTACAAACTATGAAACGCAAATGTCAGTATTTCTCGTAGATACTAGATTGAAGCAAATCGTATGGCATTTGGCGGCACGAGAAAACCGGTAAGGAGTGCATGCACATGTCGTCAAGCCAAATGGCAAGAATACTTTCTATAGAAGCTACTGGGGTTTCAAGACCAACGTGGTAGCCATGAACCCTGTATTTTGAATCCCCAAGTTTCTGTAAGGTTTCTGTCAAAATATGGCTAAATCCTATTGCCAAAGAGTTCACCAAAAAGAACATATTTAGCTATCAAACAATACAATGGTACATAGAATAGTTGAAGATGAGCCCACCATGGCGACATATACTTAATATAACAGCAGTGGAAACAAATATCTACCTCTGAGAACTGACCAAGTGATGGCTTTTTGATTTACCGTCTCGTTTGTTTAATCCAACAGACAACAAATGGGACAAAACAGCCTGAATAGCAGCAAAACGAGAAATATTAGTTAAGGCTAGAAATGTGATTGCAAATTATGATTTAGTCAATGTCCGGTATGGACTGTATTCTTCAGGAGGGAAAAAAAAAAGCAATTTACAAAAAGGTGCAAGTCATAGATATATGGGGCAGTCATCAATACAATTTGATAGTTTGATATTTCTAAAGCTTACAAAACAAGGAACATTTGTGACAAGTAGGAAGACCACAACTCATTGTATCAACAGTTCAAGCATGGAGAAGGGAACATTTCATGATAATAATCCAAGTATCACAAATCTAAATGCCAAAGCCAGGGAAGAGAAAGGATCATCTCCAAAGGCTATTTATTGCGTTTAAGGAGATAGCAACCTAGTTGATTACTACAAAGAGCAAAAGTTTCTAAAATCAATATGGTAAAACACAACAAGAAGATATACTTACTAGTTTTAGCGTCTAATTCTAGTAGGTTTGCACCTAAATTCTGCTAGAAGGGCTATATGATCAGATGGCCATTCAGGAGAAGGAATGGCAGTGTTCTTGCGTAGGTTTTCCTCATCTAATAACTCCAACAGGGATTCCACTGACAATGAGTCAGCTAAAAACAAAAATGAAACAAAATTAAAAATGAGTTGTAAAAGGGTACCACAAAAGGAGGTCTGAACAATCCAAAGATTCATTTCCTATATCTATTAGACGGGAAAGGAAGAATACCAGTGTAAAATATGTAATCAACAGTGCCAATAAAATCCCTGGTACAATTTGTAAACAAAGGCTCATGTGTTGCGGCATCCATTCTCCTCCTTTGTTGCTCTAATCCAGAGCTTACTCCCACCATTCTTGCAAATGATGAGTATGCACTAACCTTTCAAATATAAACTCACATCTTAATACCAAAATTTAAAAGCTAAACATTCACAAAATACAAACAATATACATATATATGTATATATATACCAATGGTAGCTGATGACCTATCTTGTGCGTAGGATGCACAATTCCCAACGGATCAACAGCCAAGTCTGGATGCAATTGATCAATTTTTCCATTTGCCAGTAAGGCATGAGGAGCACTGCTTATAGAGATTTTTTATGTTTTTTACTATTTTACTTATACAAATGGAAAACTAAGAAAATAGGAAAAGTTGCAAACCTTCCTGGTACAGAGTTAAAATCTCCACAAACCAGCATAGGAATATCTGCGCTAACAGCAATTTTCTCCAAACCTTTTAAGAGGGTATGAACCTGAGGAATAAATCAACACAAACACCATAATACTTAGCATGATTTTTCAATAGCTAAAGAGATGCAACAAAGACCAAACAAAAGTTAGCAGGACAGGACACCTGCCATAGCTTAACATCCTTGTGCTCCTGAAGGGCATTTAGATGAGTGTTTGCCTGAAAGGATGAGAATGATTAAAAAATGTCCAGAAGCTTATGCCACAAGATTACCATAACGTATATATCACATCTGTAAGGTGGCAAGAAATTAACATGTGGAAACAGCAAGGCAAAAACTTAACCAGAAGGCAAAGCAATTGACAAGGAAAAGCAAGTGAACCAATTAAATAGATCACATCTAATATGGAATTAACATGCAGAGAATGTTAGGTAAAACTTCAATCGAAGACAAACTTTTTAACCAATTCAAAAATAAAAGTGAACGAAAACAATAAATCATTTTCGCATGGCACAAAAGATGTCGGAAAATCTACAAATGGTCTAGAAAAATGAATCCCATTAAAATTTAGATAAAGCATATTCATCATTTAAAAATACAATGAATTTTTATTTATGTTACTTTAGAGAGATACAAAGAACAAGAAACTCACAACACAAATTAGTTGTCTTTTTCCAGGATTAACAGTGCCATAGTTACTAAATTTTGCTTCCAGGACCACAATTAAAGCAATGTTGTCCTACAGGCAGAAATAAAGATATATAAGGATGGGATAACAAAAAAACCCAAACAAAAAATGGATAAAGAATCAACTGGAAACCTTAATAAGACGGCTTAAAGCGACTTTCTTTTGACTAGATTGAATTGCAATTTCTGCCAAAGATTGTGCAGCTTTGTTGAAATCAACCTGGACACAGATTTTTTGCATTAGACCTGATCCACCTGAATACAAGAAACATAGTGCAAAGGTGGAGCTACCTCATATTTTTTGACATGTGAAAACCTGTCCCTGCGGAAAAATGTAGCACAACCATCAACAGTATTTGGATTGCCGCTATAAACCTGAATCAAAGGTTTTGTTAAAAGGTACAGAAGCAAGAACATGGAAATTTTTTTTGAAGTAATCCAATGTCAAAGCAAACCTCCGAAGTTTTTTTCTTGTAAAGTGATTGATATCCGTATTTATCAAGTTCTGGGGCAAAGAATTC
Organism: Zingiber officinale; assembly: GCF_018446385.1. Lineage (NCBI taxonomy): Eukaryota > Viridiplantae > Streptophyta > Magnoliopsida > Zingiberales > Zingiberaceae > Zingiber > Zingiber officinale. The sequence goes on from NC_056004.1 coordinate 2,218,774, forward strand.
CTCAAAATGGTCATTTTGGACCTACAGATAGCTTATATCATGATCTACATCCCAAACTAAATAAAGAGATCATTAAAAAATCAAGCAAACAACATATATTTGATAGAAGAATATAGTGTAGGTATTTTAGAAACAAGACTGATGCACTACATGCACCAAGACATTGATAAATCCAAATGAGCATGAAAGCAACAGATGCCCTAATATAGTTCATAGCAATAGCATTACAAGAACCTTATGGGTGAAAGAGGGTGAGAACAAAATTTTAACTAAATGCTAACATGTAAAGGGCAAAGTCATTCATACTGGATACTGAACAGTTCAGTAATATCAATCACAACAAAAACAATAGCAGATGAAAGCAGAATATGATAAAATCATCAAGTTTTGCAAATATTCACATTTCTCTCTACAACAACAAAAAAAGCAAATTTAAAATATGCACCTCTTGGAGACAAATGATATCAGCATGGTAACCAACAATTTCACGTAACAAATTTTGCCTCCGGTAAGGCCATGAAAGGGCCCAAGTTGGACAGTAGCTATATGGCTCACTTGTGGCATACACATCAGAAAGAATGTTGTACGAGAGCACAGAAAATGTCCCAGAAGATGCCCGACCGTCTACATCTAATTGCCCCAAGAGATCTCCATTCACTTGAATCATTCGACGTGGAGTAGGTGCAGGGGCTGGAATTACTCGTGATGTCAAAACTGTATTAACATTTCCAATACTTGCTCTTGTCTCTGCATCAATCACCACACATTCAAACTTGAGAACATGATTAATGTCTTCATCTGTGGGTGTGTATGTCCTAGAAACACCAACTTCAGACCAGGATTCCCCATTTTTGTCAGCAACAGTTATAGGATATATAGATACTGGAGCAGAACTTGATGGAGCACCAGATAAACCCAGAGTAAAAGTACCAAATCCACGTCCATGCACCTCTTCCTCCTCAGCTTCATTTTCAGTTTGTGCCTTTTTAGCCCGTTCATGCAATGAACGATGATGCTGCCAAGCACTAGAGAAGCATTTAGGACTACAATGAAAACTCTTAGCAACAGGCACTTTCTCCTTGAGGCAAACCAAGCACTGTAGAGTTGCAGGCTCAGTCGGATGTACACTGCATATGGGAACTTTCTGATCACCTAGATTTCTGTACCTGCAACAAGAATTGGTTACATAAGGGAAGGAAGTCATTTGCACGAGATGAGATTATAGGCACAATATATCACTAAAAATGCAAACTTCATCTAGAACGAAAATTAAGCTTCTATGTTCGTAATACAATGGCATTCTGAGGCTTGGGAATGCCTTGCAATTAGGAAAAAAATTGAGCGTACAGGGAATAATTTATACAGGTGGATAAATTGGAAGCATGAATAAACCGATATATTTTATATATTGCGCATATAGAAGATATTGACTCAACACACAAAAGTTGTGTAACTTTTGTGGCCCTTGGACAAAGAAATATGATTAATCAACCATTGATCATTTGTTCATGGGCTAAAATTTTAGCACATATATAAAGTTGCAGTATTACAGATATGAGGAAAATACAAGGATTTATCTATCTTGAGAGGGTCCCAAGTTAACAAACAAATGTTGCAGGAATGAAGTTCACATCCTAACACTACAAGGCTACTGAGAAATAAAGGATGCCAGCAAACATCCTAACACTACAAGGCTACTGAGAAATAAAGGATGCCAGCAAATATAGAGAAAACGTACACTGTGCAAGTACTATTTAGCTTTCCATATGTTTTTTTCAACAGAACCAAAATAGATCCAAGAATCGAGACCAAAACATTGTGATGTTCCCCCGTGAAATTGTCTTGATAAAAAATGCAAAGTGCGAGTAATCAAATTCTCTATATATCAGATTGGTACAGAAACAATACTGTTATGTTAAAATTCAAATAAAATGAATTATTAAAATTAATTGGACTATGTAATTCTATTAACACAAAATAGAAAAAAAAAAGGTTATAAGACACATTTAAAGGATATTGTTGGTCGTGATTTTTTAAAGAAATATTCGTCAATTCTACGCTTCAGGAATGAGCTTTATGTAGGAAAACAAGAATGGGGGATGCCCTTCGTCAGCTCAGAAACAGGGAGCTAGTGCACTTCAAAAAGAGGGATGCAGTATGACAATATGATTGTCAAAACCATGGACAAAAAATGTAAATGATAAAGAAATGAAGATTGTATTTTAAACTTTGCGTATGTAACAGAAAGAACCTGTCACACCACGTTTTGTTTTCTAAATACAAAAGGAAATCCATTACAAACAGGAAGAACCTGTTCATACCACATGTTCTGTTTTCTAAATACAAAAGGAAATTAATTAGTGGCATTTTGGAAGCACAAAAAAGCACCTCCTCAAAGATTCATAGATTAGAAGGTTTCAAAAATTCACAGCAAAATCATATAGGAAACAGCATTTGGCATCACACCACAAAGGAAAAAAAAACTCACCAAAGTTATTAGAGTCAAGTGGTTCTTTCCTATATAACTAAAGGCAATAAGCAAAAAAGACGGAGCTAGTGGAATTTGAAGTATCTTTAATACCAATGTGCAAGATTTTCATTGCAGTAATTTCTCAGCTTAACTAATTTTGTACTAGCCCTAGGTATCCAACAAGGAAATACTTTATCTTATGAGAAACGTGATGATAAAATAAAATAAAATCTGATACATAATATTGTTAACAATAATCATAAGTGTGCCGTAGCAACTAGTAACTAAGGAACCCAGATGTCACGATTCACATGAAAAGATAGGACCAAAATAATTTTTTTAACTGAGATCAAACCAAGGGAAGGTGGGTAATTTGAAAGAAGCAAACAAAATGACCACTCACCACCTATATCTCATGCAGCAACCATTGAACGGGATAGACTCGGGTACTTCATCACTCGAGATGGAACCATCCGGCCGCCGCAAGAGGACATAGGGTGTGATCTCGCATCCTACGACGGGGATTTCGGACGGAAGATGAACCCGGAGAACGGTCAGCATACTTCCGCAGCGTCCAATTCCTCCCTCCCAATACAAACCCCCAATCTCAAAACTTCGTCAGAGACCTTCAAACACGATCTCACGGACTCAATGCTGATTCCAGACAGGCGGCGGCAGATGCGGCGCGGATCCGCCATCATCTGACCCTAGCTTCCGCCAGGGTTGACCACCTGAAATCCACGAACTATCGATCAGTACGCTGCTCAAGTGCGCGAAACACTACAAAAATAGAGCCACGCTTGGATGAATCACGAAACAAATCAATTCGTCGAGAGAAGGCATACCTACGGATCAATGATCGATCAGTCTTCGGTTGAAATTTCTTGAGCTAAGGAAGTGCAACGATTGAAATCGAGGCGACGGAGAGGAGTTGGGATTAGGGTTCGGGAAGAGAAGGGGAAGACGAGGCAGTCCGCGGCGCTACGGGCTCGAGGAGCATTTGAGTAATTTAACGAATTACTAATTTCCGAGACTTAAAGAGCATCCCAAACATCAACCCGTCCATCGACCAGCCATTTCGTCTGCTGAACAGGTGGGGTCGTCCTAGATCTCCTGTGATAATTGGTCGCCAACGGGTCGAGTTTCTGTACTTGCATCAGATACGTTATTCGGTGAAAATAATACTGGGAAAGTCTTGTTCAGTTAGAATAAGTGATTGGTGAAGATAATTTCACTATATTTTTTTCAATATTTTTAAGGATAAATTTATCTGCAGTTTCTATTGGTAAATATAATTTTATAAATATTTCTTATTGAAAAAAAATTTTATTTTCACTATCTAGTCTAATATACTTATCTAATTGCCCATGATATTTTAAGTATAAAAAATCTAAAAATGAATATAAATCCTCTTAAATTCAGTACATTAAACTATAATCTAATATATTTTCTATCAAATTAGATGTAAAATATACTAGATTTTTTTTAAATGATACTCAATTGGATGGAAAATATACTATATTTTATTTAAATGATACTGAATTGGATGAAAAATATATTAGATTTTTTTCAAATGGTACTGAATTTAGGAGAATTATATTAAATAGGAAAAACCTCGTACTCAATTTAATAGAAAATATAGTTTAAAATGCTAAATTTAATAGAAATTATACTCATTTTTAGACTATTTATACCTAAAAAAATATGAAGGACAATTTTAATAGAAAATAAACTCGAATATACTAGATTTTCTTTAAATGATACTCAATTGAATAGAAAATATACTATATATTTTTTTTAAAATGATACTTAATTGGATAGAAAATATACTAGAATTTTTTTTTCATTGTGAAAATATACTCGATTCTAATGTAAAATGCTAAATTTAAAAGGAATTATATTCATTTTTTGACCTTTTGTACCTAAAAAATTTGAGGATAATTAGGTCATAATATTTGCATGAGGGAATTGAAGCAAATAAAATTTTGCATGGAGAGAGTGGAAACAAAGTTTTTTATGAGTGAGGATTACATGCAAAATTCAAATTATGATTGAAGATTTTTTTCTACTTTACCGTTTTTTTAATTATTTTTTTAAAACAACTATCCTTCATTTTAAGGAAATCTTACTAACGCAACTTTAAGAAAAATCTTGGACGCAATTAGTTCGTGGTTAAACTTTAATTATGAATCTGACCTAACATTAATTATTGGGCAAAGTTCTTTCAATCATGCGAGAAAGAAAGAAAGCAGCAGCAGCAGCAGTAGAATTGCCAGAGGTGGTGGGACGATTTAAAATTGAAAGCGAAAGGAGAATAATAATTAAATTTGTTGAGTGCAATTTTATTTAATCTAATATTTGTTTCAGCTTTTAGGAGGCGCATTTGACAGTTAAACCGTCGCGACACAGTCGAGATTCTTTTAAAATTTACACGATCTGCTGGCCCATCGGATCGTGCTCTGTCCACATCAATCTCCAATTCAACTATACAAAATGAAATCAATTTAAACATATTTATGTGCAGCATTATTATGTATAAAGAAAATTAGCATCAGGCTTTTTCTCACAATCAATCCGCATCACAAATTGTTGATTATTTCACAATGAAAAGGTAGTCTCTGCTACCCTGCAACTAACCTGTATAGACTCCAGACCGATGAAGAAAACAAGCTAAGCCTTCTACTTATTTGAATATTTTGCCAGTATGTACAGTGTTTATTAGAGCTGCCATCGCGTCTCAAATGGAGGTCTGTGACTCTGATCTGTTCTGTACATGGAAAAGGGGGGAAGAAAGAAAAAGGAGAGCAAAAAAAACTTCACCTTTCTATGCCTTTTTCATCAACAGATGACAGATAGATCGATTAGGAAGCAGCGCTTCCGCTCTTCAACCGCAGCCGAGGCGAGTGCGATTCGACGAGAATCGACCAGAGAATGTGCACGTCCTCGCATTGGCATGACTGCACGTCCTCGTACAAGACGTAGAGCCCCCTCTCTGACAAGAAAAGCCCATGTTAATTGCGCGCCGAGGGAAGAAACCGTAACTGCACGCACCGAGAATAGTACTCTTTCTGTGCGCAGAGTGGAGGCGAAGCCAGAGCTTCTTGAGGGGAGAGAAGAGCGTGCGAAGCCAGCGAGCCATCGGATCTAGCTAAGGAGTCGAAGGGAGGAGCTTCCTGCGCTATTTCATTGTCTGTGAGACGATGAATTGAGGCTGGAGAGGTGAGAAATAGGCGTTGGTTTGCCTTTGGCAGGGAGTATGTCTCTTTCAGCATTCCTCACGCTCTCTCTTCAAGTGTTTTGAATGACATTTTGGCTCGGTGCAGAGTCACCGTCCACCTCCCTCTCTCTCTCTCTCTCTCTCTCTCTCTCTCTCACGCTTCAAGGAAAGGTCCTAGTCTTTTGGTTGCTTGGGTTGGTTGCTTGGTTGGTCAGTCCGTCATTTTGGGTCATTTAATAAATTGGACCGGGCAGGCTGAGCCAACCGGATAAATCGGAATGCTTAGACCGATGGGCCAATTTAATTAGGAGGATAAATTTATAATTTTATCTTAATATTTAATTATTATTATTGAATTCATTAACACAAATTACTAGCAATCTCGTCCTAATCATTACCAAATGGCCACCTCCATGAGCCCCTGCTCGGTGGCGCATCCCCTGAACATCCCCACCGTATTGAACCCGAAGGCCACCTCGCCGTCGCCGGACACGGCGATGAGTCCCGCCTTGCCTTCGTCCAGCCTCTCTTTGATCGCCCAGTCCACCGCCTCCTGCAGCCGCATCCCCTTGTACTCCATCACCGCCGCCACGTCACGCGCCAAGGTGCTGCGGATGATCGCCTCCCCCTCCCCCGTGCACGACACCGCGCACGCCCCGCACGCGTACGTCCCTGCTCCGATCAACGGCGAGTCGCCGATCCGCCCGCACATCTTGTTCATCAGACCCCCGGTGGATGTCGCCGACGCGCAGTGCCCGTTCGCGTCGACCACCGCGCATCCCACGGTCTCCGGCGCATAGATGCTGATGGGGAGCCCATTCATCTGCATGGCGCCGGCGCCGGCGCTGCAAGTCTCCGGAATCGGCACTCTGTAATCGTACTGCGATCCGCGCCGATCGAGAACAACCACTCCGTTAATAAATCTCCATAGAAATCCTAAACAATGAATCATGAAAATCAATACGAACCAGGATGCTGTTGGCCTCCTTTGCAAGCTTCAGCATGCTCACGTTCTCGTCTGTGACAAAATAGCTATTGTCCACCACTTCGACGCCCTGCGATGAGAAAGAGATTTGGGCCCGAATTAGGACCACTCGAAGGCGACAATAAATATAGGACCGTACGTTATGCCTGGCTACAAAACCCCGTTACGAAAGAGACAAAGCACAACAGTTGGATCGCACGGCAGTGAGTCATACACGTTGCCGATGCTCTGCTCTCAAGTTTTGACACCTCTGCAAATTGCAAGCTTTCCGGTGCAACGATCGAGAAAAAAAAAACAAAAAAACCACTTTTGCAAGTAAATTTCAGGTGAATTTTATAGTCTTAATTATCCACGGTGTGATTGTAATATTATGGACGACAAATTGGGTGTAGGGTTCGACTCAAAATTACTGAATGAAACAGGGGAGGAGGAGGAGAGAGAGGAGAACCTGTTGACGCGCGAACTCCTCTGCGCCGTCGAAGGCGAGATAGGAGTGGGGCGAGCGGTCCATGACGAGGCGAGCGAGCGAGACGGGGTTCTTGACGGTCGTGAGGCCAGAGACGGCGCCGCACCGGCGGCCGCGGCCGTCCATGATGCTGGCTTCCATCTCGACCGTCCCGTCCCGCGTCAACGCCGACCCGCGGCCGGAGTTGAACACCGGGTCCGTCTCCAGATCCCGCACCACCATCTCCACCACGTCGACGGCGGCGCGGCCGGCGCGGAGCGCCGACGCGCCCAGGGCCAGGCAGCGGGAAAGCACCCGTCGCGCCGCCTCCTGGCGCTCGGCGGGGAGCGAGGGGTCGACGCCCGCTCCACCGTGCACGGCGATTGCCCAGCCCACCATTTTCCCTTCGCTTCTCTTCGCCGCCGCCGCTGCCGTGGTAAATGGATCGGCTCGTGAATCGTGATTGTTCGAAAGTACCCTGGCGGTTGCGTTGTATTTATAGAGCGCGGACGCGAAGGGAGAGAAGAGATGAGTTGAGGGGAGGGCGGGTGAAGTCCGGGGGAAGCGCGCCCCAAAGTTGCGGGAAAGGTCACACGTAACAGAAGCCCTTGCGGAACGCGAGGGGAGGCCATCTGCTGACTCATTTCCCGCGCGTATCCAACCAAATCTTGTCCAGATTCTACAGCCGACATTGTCGTGGCCTGCCGCCGATTCGATATCCCCCCTGCACGAGGTGGGCGATTCCTGTGACTTCGTCTCTAAACGTGTTACAACTTAATTTACAAATTCATTAACACAATAAAAAACCATAAATTACCATATGGATTTAAATAGATTCGAAATTATAAAAATTTCGCTTTTTTATTAAAAAAACGGAAGGCCATCTGTTTTTTCCTTTTTAATTGATTCTACTAAAAGATAATTAGGAAAAGAAAATAAATACTTATAAATGAAAGCTAAGCACTGAGTTGTAATTTTTTTAATTCTTTCCAATGAAGAAAGATTTAACATTATTAAATTTTCTATTTATTTAGAAGGAAGTGAAAAATGATTAGAAATAATTAATTTGATTGGATTTTTTTTCATTTTGTTTCCATCCGAATCCGATGAAAAAAATAAAGAGAGATGAAATAAAAGTAAAGTAGATTGCATTATAATACTTTATAACATTAGTAAAAACTATATATAATTTTAATATCACGACGCAAACTATGATAACGTTTTACTAAAAATAAGGAAGGGCCCCTTTATTTCTGTTTCCTTTATTTTTTATTGAAACATAATTTTGAGGAATTGGATGATCATGCATATCCTCGTCAAATCTATATCTATTATTGCTGAATTTAAGGATTAATATGAATTCCATGCAGATTAGGCTAAGCACGCCATGCACGCATACACACGTCACGTTAATCTGCCACGTAGTATTACGTTTCGTCCTTGCTCGCTAATCAATGTTGAATTGAACGATCGACGTGGCCGATGTGGCAACAAAGGCTTCGTCCAATTCCCTATCTCCTTCCACTTACAATAAACCTTGCATCATTCAGGTTAAAAATAATTCTTTATTTTTTTTATTAATGGCTCATGATTTATTTTTCCATTCATATTTCTTGATTTCATTGTGATTAAATAGTTATAATTATGATTAATTACTACATTTATATTGGTCTATTAATATTTATGTAATTTTATTTAACCTAGGTATTCATGTATATAAGAATGAATAAATTTAAAGCAAATGAAAAACTTATCCTCTTTTATAATAAAAATTGATTACACTACATACAATAGGAGGATGAATAAATTGAATTAAGAGATAATTGAATATGCATAATGATAAAAGGGTCTTTAATTGTCATGGCATCCATAATACCAAGCAACTTGGGGTGAAAGTGAATAATATTATTTTTTTACTTTAAAATTTGTAAATGTATAATTTAAAAAAACAAAAAGAACTTATTGACTTTTGTGAAGTCAACAAGCATACTTTTTTTAAGAAAAACTAAGCCATTTTATTGGACTTGGAAAGGATGGATGATCATGTTAGAATATACATCTTTATGAATATGTAAATTAAGTTTTTCATTTACATAATCCTTAAAATTTTAAATTAAATGATTTTCATTATGTAAAATATTTAAAAATAAAATATATCGGGCTTACATGACTTTTAAGTATGAAAAAAGTTAAAGACTCTTTTATTATTATGTATATTCAATTATCTCTTAATTCAATTTATTTATCCTCTATTATATAAATATGAGGACAAGTTAGATAAATCACGGGGACCGAGGATGTAAACATGAGAAATCCACGATGTTGTTAAGTATAGTTTTCATTTGCAAATATGCACAACGTTTACTTCGTTATCTAGGCCATAACATGATGTTCTTAGGCCATAATTTTCATGTGAGGTCCATCATGCTGTTAGGCCATAATTGTAAATGTCCTACTTTGTTTGTGAGGTCCATTCCAAGTCTAATGTTGTTATTTTTTTTCTTAAAAAAAATGTAAAAAACATGTTTCTCACTTTTTCTTATGATTAGGGGTGGCAATTCGGTTCGGGTTCAGATTGACAGGTTCGGGTTGACAGGTTGGCGGTTTGGCAAATGACAACCTGAACCCGACCTGATTATTATTTCGGGTCAAAATATTCAACCTGAACCTGATCTGTTTATTTGCACTTGACCCGAACCCGACCCGAACCCGACCCGTTTGACCCGTTTAACCCGTTTAACCCGTTTAACCCGTTCGACCCGTTTGACCCGTTTAACCTGTTTGACCCGTTTGACCCGAATATGACCTGAATTCATTAAATAAAATTTGTATATTTAATTAAAAATTAAAAATAACATTTATCTACACAAATTGAAAATTCATATCATAAATGATAAGCCATAGCAACATTGCAATCAATAGCATAACATATCTCTATGTTTAGGGTTTTTAACTTTTTTAAATTTGTAATTTTAGTTTAAATTTATAATTATTTATAAACGGGTTCGCGGGTTGTAATCGGGTCATTTCAGGTTGACCCGAACCCGACCTGTTTATTAATTGGGTCAAATGGGTCGATCCGATTTCGACCCGAACCTGAAACTACCCAACCCTAACTTGATTTTTTCGTGTTCGGTTCGGGTCGTGTTTTCATGTCGGGTCAAAAATTGCCACCCCTACTTATGATATCTATATTTTTTTACATATAATAAAAATTATTAACTAAAAATAGTAAGAGCATAATTGAAGATGATGTGATTTAATTTTCCCTTCTCATGCTTAAAGTTATTATTCATTTTAATAGGATTGTAATTCCACAACCAATGTAGATTTAGAGATAAAGTTTTATTACGATACTCTCTATTAAAATCTAAAATAGTTAGAGACATATAAAAAATCAAGATAAAGTCTCATACATTATTCTAAAATTTTAAAATACTTGGACAAAGAATCTCTTGTGCGGGTTGATACGTCAATTTCCTTTAGTCCCCACATGTCTCATGAGTTAATAGTCATGCTGAGTTGTCAATCAAAATCAATATGAATTAAATATGATCCAAATATGGCCAGATATAGCCCAAGGTAAGACTCAGGTCTAATTAGACCAACTCGAACGTTGATATAATTTGGCTTAGTTATGGTCCCAGCACCATCTTGTAGTCTTCGGTTCAATGTCCGACATCATCGTAGTCTCGACTTCAATCGTCAACATCATCACAGTCTCAGCTTCAAGCACCGATAGACGTTGACATTATCTCTGTCTCGGCCCCAGTCGTCAGCATCATCTCTCAGTCTCAGCTCTCAATCCCGATATATACTTTGGCTTAGTCCCAACTCCTACCACCATCCCTTAGTCTCGGCTTCAATCACCTACATCATCTTTGTCTCGACCCCAGTTGCTAACACCTTCTCTTAGCATGGGACCACCACATCTTCTTAGTCTCGATCTCAGATTTTGACTTCATCTATTCTCAAGGTCATTCTAATTCGATGTCACCTTTTTCTCACTCTCAGGACAGGCATATGCCCTACATGAGCTTACTGACAAGGACTGCGAATATTCTAGGTCTTACAAGGCTTACTGACAAAGATTGTGAATATTCCAGGACGAATTACATTCTAACAATGGAGGAGCAGTTCAAAGTCATAAGATCAGGTCCCCTAGATGTCCCGTACTGACATGTGGCATTGGATGAATTAAGAGGTAAGAAGTAACTCTCAGATATGTTCCCCTCACCTACTCTAACTATGATGATACTTTAGTCGACGTGAAGATGCTGTCCTAATAACCATATAAATGTTTGTGCAGATAGCACTAACAGTTTAACTCAGGTTTTGATGAATGACAAAGTAAGTTAAGTTAGGTTTATTGTGATCTAACAATCTGACTGAGTGTACAGGAGAAGTCCAGCTAGGTCAATGGGTCGACTGGATAGCTGACACGAAGTCCAGCTAGATCGACGGGTCGATCGGATAGCTGGCACGAAGTCCAGCTAGGTCGATGGGTTGGTCGGATAGCTGGCATGAAGTCCAGACTGGTCGACGGATTGACCAGATGTCTGGCAAAAGGTAAGTAAAGGTAAGTCATTGGAGGAGAGTGACTTTGTGAGGACGCGTCTCAGTTGAGGGACAATAGGCGTCGTCGGTCCAGTTTAGATCCATTCGGGATCCCTATACTGAGACATTGACTAGTTCCTGGTCCTGGAAGGATAGAAACTAATTACTACTATTCATATTTGTATTAACACTTGTCTTGTAGGTTATTTTGACTAACACATGTTTGCAAGGCAAGAAAGCAACATTGGCTTTGGATGAACAATACCCGAAGGTGCCTTCCATGATTATGGAAGGAGCTTCAGTACTGTTCATAGAAGGTACATTCCATGGCTATAGAAGGTGGAAGGCGCTCTCCGCAAGATGATTTTTGGATTTGCCTTATTGGAGACGCCTTCCATGCTTATAGGAGGCGCCCTCCAAGCCCTTTATAAGACAGTCTCGAGTAGGCACTTCATCATCAAGTACATATGATCCACTACACGTGCATTCAAGCTTCTGATTGCTACTAGTTCCTACTGTGACTCTACTGTGAAGCTGCCAAGTCCGACGACTGCTCCAAGGAGTTTCGATCGCACTTGGCAAACAAACATCAACACAAAGTGCCTCATTCCAATTCTTAAAAAGTGTTGGTAATATCTGTGTTTATACTTAATTACTATAAAAGGACAAGTGTAGTGTGTTGCACTTGACTTAACTTCTCTTGTACTCGATTCTCTCTTCCAGGGTTATCGGAAGAAGTTTTTTAGTGGATTGTCCATCGATAGGTCCGTAGGATCTGAGCCTTAGAGTAGGAGTCGCCGAAGGCTCAGAATCAAGTAAAAAGCAACTTGTGTTCTTCTCGTGTTTCTTTTCTTTTATTTCTTACTTTTCACTATGTACTCGTGTTTTCAAAAACCGAAAAAGAATCATTTTTGAAAACCACGTAATTCACCCCCCCCCCCTCTTACGTACGTCACAATCCAACAATAAATACTCACGAAAGTAATGACAAAAAGGATATTCTTGGATTTTCTCTTCAACCCACTAGGTTCTACCTCTCTTCTCCATCTCCGTTCTTCAACATATCATCTCAAACAAATCCTAATTTGAGCGTCGTAGTGGCCTTGGGATCCCTTTCCTATCCAATATATTTAACTCTCTTTAAGTGCATCTCAGGTCTTTCTTCTCCTTCATTGACGGTCTCTGGAGTGTGCTCATGTCAGTGAGTTTGTTGACTAGTGGCTTGATGATCCACGATATTTGGTCAGAATAAATTAATATCGTCTGTGGAAACTCTGAGTCATGACGCTATTATGATTTTGTTAGCTTTTGAGAGATGTCCTAAGACAATCGCCTTATGATTTTACTATTTATTTGATAAATATAGATTCACTATCTGGGTGCACATTATTTATGTGTATGATTGGATTTTAAACTCATGCACTGAATGTCCGTGATACGATTAATAGCATAAGAGAACTTGTGATTGGATCACAACTTATGAGTATCTCTACATGTCGATTACAAATGTATTAGAATATTCCCTAGTTGATAAATTGATGAGTTCGGGCATCATCGATTCCGATAGACTAGCACGGGTTATACTCCTTGGTATAACTAAACAGTTGTTTCTCACTAACTAGAGACATTGGGATGTCAAGAGTTAAACGTGGATGCTAGTTATGGTAATTAGTTCATTGGAGTGACTTGTTATAAGACTTCATATAGTTCTCTATATATATATAGATATGTCAATGAAGCTCTTACTACAACTTGAGTGCAAGTTTCCTTCGACTTGAGGTATACAAGTCACCTTAGTCATGGAGACTTATACTTTGACATCTTAAGCAACCATCTCTTTAGAGATGTGGACTTGGGATGATTGGATAGAAGTTGAAGTGCCCGAAGGTGTTTAAATAACACACAGAGGATTCACTGCTCCTTGCGATGAGACGTATACTCTATGACCACTCGTTCGGATTATTACTCAAAATGTTTGGCCAAAACATTACATGTTAAGAGTATGAGACTCTTGTACATATGTATGAATAATTAGAATTCGCAGAATGAGGAAGTATTACTTGAGCTCGATGTGACATAGTCAGCTTAGTGGGGGCTGGTACATAGATAATGTCTTAAACCAAGTGGGTATAAGATGAGTGAAAGGAACAAAGCACAACCCACTGTAACCGCTGAAGGGTTTAGAAATGGTTCCGAGATCAACTTATGATTTTTTGATTAATTGGGGATCATGATAAGCTACTAGGTGTCACTCATGATCGTTCCATAATTAATGGTTAATTATGGATGACCAACATAATCGAAAATCTATAAGATCACACGCATTACGAGTTTATCTAAGAGATATAAAACGAGTTTGAGAATTGGATTTTCAGATTGAGAAAGATTAAGTCTGGTTAGACCAGACCAAAGGACAAATATGGAATCAATTTGGCGCAACAGGAGTGTAGATGAGTCACGTCTTTTAAAGACGAGTTGGTTTAATTATAAACCAAATTAGTTTGGTTTTAATTAATTGGGATTCTTGGCTTTGAACCAAGATAGTTTGGTTTTGAACTAAACATGGTTTGATCTTGAACTAAACATGGTTTGATCTTGACCTAAACTTAAGGCTATTGGTATAGATTATGGGTTAAAGGATATGAGTTTGGATTTGATCCCAATCCAAAGGGAAGTATATATATATATATATAATCTATTTCCTCTCTTCCTCCTTCGTTTTCTGCCCACCAATATACCTCTGCCGTCGACACCGATGAGGAAGAGGAGCTCACCGCTGCTTCCCCTTTTAGCACAACCCAAAGCACTTCTTCTCTGGCCAACAACTTCCTTGTCGGAGAGAGCAAACGCTGGAGCCGTTGTCTTGTGCATGCATCGCCACAGTTGTCACTGCTACTGCAAAGACTTGTCGTTGGCTGCCCCTTCCTCCTGTGGTCGCCTACTGACCTCCAGGATCTTACCATTGGCTATGCTTCTGATAGCAGTGAGGAAACACTGCAAACAACAATGAGATTTGCCGCCGAACAACAATGTAAGTTGTTGTCCACGTTGTGTTGTTAGCCAGCATCGACACTAGGCATTTGTGTCCTCCCGGTGGCCACCTTTTGATCCCGGACACTCTTGTCATCAGCTACATCACCAGTAGCAGCGAGATCCTCCGTCGAACAGTAGCGAGAGCTACTGTACATGTGATGTCGCCGCCCCTCCTAGAATCGTTGACTGTCCGACCTTTTTCCGTCAGCTCACCGCCAGACAGTGGAGGCTTTTGCCTTCGATTACAACCACTGACAATGACTTTGTCACCACCGGATAGCGATTTTGTGATAGTTGCTTGCCAGTTCATTTATATCGCTTAATCGGTTGCAATTGTTGCTGGGTACAAATCAGACAGTGATCCCTCTCTTAGATCGAACCGTCTCCCACATTCATTAGTACCGAAGCGGAGACACGACTTGGACTTATTAAAGTTGTCTCGAAGATAGCTCGGCATGGATACAAGTAGAGGCGAGGCTCGTGCGTCGCTTGGTCGATCTCCTTCCTACTCCGAATGATCCGATGGAACCTTCTACTCATCATCCATCAACTATACCTAGCATAAATTTACTTTTCGTAAAATTTTAATTATGCGATCATGTTTGACATATTGTATCCTTGTATACTTGTGTTGTGTGTGATGTACTAATTATGAATTATTTTTATTTTTATTTTTTGCTGCGCATGTTTACGAAATGTGTTCTAGTACGTACCTGCGTCGGGTTATCCAACAAGTTTAACACTACAAGAATTGCACATGTGACTCCATCGAAGAGAGAAGTTACAAGAAGGCGCAAAAGGCTAAAATGCGAGAGGTTCGCTCCTTACACAACACATTCGTTCCTCAACCAATCCGAGAAAAATAGGAAGTTTAAATATTATATGGCTAACCTGGCCACGTTACTCAGATGACAGTTACTTTGGCACCTAAACTTAAAGAGAAACTAATCACTTGTTTGGTCTGGAATAATGACATCTTTGCCTACTCATCACATGAAGTCACGAGGGTAGCACCCACTGTAATGAAGCTTGACTTAACAACCTACCGAAGTCTCGATCGATTCAGTAGAAAAAATGACATTTCACGCCAGAACAAGACAAAGTGATCTTCACCGAGATCATCAAACTCTTAGAAGTAAAGCACATTTGAGATGATCAATTCCTCTCTTGGCTGACAAACGTAGTCCTAATACCCAAGTCAAGAGACAAATGGCCGGTGTGTATCAATTTTTGTGACTTTAACAAATTAAGCTCACCATAAGGATTGCTATCCTTTGCCCTGAATCCATCAACTCATGAACTCAACTTCGGGCTATAAGTTCATCTACATGTTGGACGCGTATCAAGGGTATAACCTTTGGATGTGGAAGATCAAGAAAATATTAGTTTAGTCATCTCTGACAAAACTTTATATTATATTGTTATATCGTTTGGACTAAATAAATACAAGAACCACTTATCAACGATTTATGGACCAAGTATTCAAGCATCAAATCAATCATAATGTCGAAGTATATGTTGATAACATCCTGATCAATTCAGCCCGAGCTGAGAACTTAATCAACGACATGGAGGAGACATGCACCTTGCGAAGGTATGATCTCAATATAAACCTAGCTAAGTGTTTATTTGGCATCAAGAGTGGATGTTTCCTTGGCCCAGAAAAGGTTCAAGTCTTACAGAACATGACGTCCCCAAAGAACACTAAGGATATACAAAGACAGGTTGGTTGAATCACTTCATTGTCACTGTTCATCTCTCAATCAACCACAAAGAGTCTCCCATTCTTCAAGGATTTCACAAGGTCACTCAATTCTCACAAGACAAGAAATGTGAACAAGCTTTCATGGAGTGAAAGTTTATTTGACCAACATGCTCGTTTTGTATAAGCATGTGGTGAGAAAGCCTCTATGGATATATTTATCGATTTCGAAAGGGGCCCTCGGAATAGTCCTAGTATGATAGGAAGGTAACATTTAACAATCCATCTATTTTTCAAGTCATTTATTAAAAAATATCGAGACCTGTTATGTGACATTGGAAAAGTTGGCTCTGGCTCTGGTATTGATAGCCTGTTGAGTTTGACCTATTTCCTTTTGCATCCTATCACGGTGCTCACCAATAGCACCTTAGGTCGAATGTTGACCAATCTAGAAGCTTTTGGGCACCTGATCAAATGGATCACTGAACTCAGTGAATATGGCATTTAATACCAATCAAGGGCATCCATCAAAGTTCAAGCCTTAGATGGCTTCCTCAATGAGACATCTAGTCAGGAATTGCAAGAGACCTAGAAAATCTTCGTGGATGGGGCCACTAAGAAGGAAAGTAGAGTCAGATTTTTATTGTGTTTACCTCGAGGAGACACTACAATTGGCAAAAAGGCCTCATTTTAGGGCCACAAACAATAAAGCTGAATTTAAAGTTTTGCTCATCGACCTATGGGCTAGGGATGACAATAGATCGGATTCCATATCCATCCTCATTTATTATATTCATCCACATATTGATCTTCATATCTATTGGGTATTTAACTTTCATCATCATCTCTATACCCATCGGAGGATCAAGCATCTATACCCTATCCATTATCTTATTACTAACTACAATTTTCTTTTTTTTTAAAAAAAAATATTTCAATAAAATTATGAATATTTATTAAAATCTAAAATAAATAAGTGTTTGTGAGGATTCTATGTGGAAAAAAGATGAGATATATATTTGTGACCGAGTAAAGAGACAAATTAAGTTTTTTTCTAAGGCGAGAAGCAGACTAATGTTTTTTCTTTTTAATAAAAAATGATATATATATATATATATACTCATCCCCTAATATCCAATTATTTAATCGAATCTAAAAAATTCTTTCCATACTCTCCTCCATTAAGGTCGGATATCGGATTCGGAAAAAATTATCATCTCTACTGTAGGCTATTAAGAATATGGGGGCCACTCATGTCCTCAGATTCATAGTTAGCAATGCAACAGCTTGAAAACACTTATGAGATTCACAATAACCGAGTCTGACATTAGACTGGAGCCTTTGAAAAGTTAAAGATGGGGTTTCAAGAAGTTATCCTCCAAAATGTGCCTATAGAGGAAAACTAGAAGACAGATGAGTTTGTTAAAATGGCTAGTGCCTTGGTAACTTAGGAGGTGGAAGAACCCATAATATGAGATCAATCGGTCGCTCACATTGATCATGTGCTTCACTATTTCACTCAAATAACTAGACAGATTGAAAAACTCCTCTCGCTTCCTTCCTGAAACACAGGACCCTTGCCGGATAACTCTGAACGGGCTCGGACTATCAAAAGGTGTGTGACACGATTCACTTTGGCGGGGAATGTTTTGTACAAGCATGTCTTCTCTTGCCCTCTTCTCAAGTGTTTAAGTTTTGAAAATATTGATTATGTCATGAGAGAGATCCAGTGAGGATGCTACAGAAATCACATGGGAGTCAAACTTTGACATGAAAGGTCCTCATAGTCTATTACTTTTGACATATACTACAAGCTAACACAACTTGATTAATTGAGGCATGCCTCAATTTCTAGAGGCATCAACATTTGCATCATTGACCCACTAAGTTGTTAAAGACCTCTATAGTATCATGCTCTTTCTACTAGTGGGAATGGATATCGTAGGTCCCTTCCCAATAGGGCTTTACCAGAAGAGGTTTCTCTTGGTTGTGGTGGACAATTTTGTTGGTTCAATCGACCTAGGTTTGGTCAGATATGATCATGATTTTGATGTGTAAAAAAATTTAAGTTAGGTTTCATATATATTTGATATGTGTGAATGCTTGAATCATACAGGAGTTTGGTGTGACCAAGCTTGGAAAAGCTCATCCTATGGCTCGAGTCATTGAGATCGATGAAGGATAGTGCATCCGAGGGACCGTCGAACGAGGAGCAACGGAGTGAAGGGAAGCGGACTTCAAGCTAAAGTGAATGATGCATGGTGAGGAGCCGCATACTCGAATGCATCTAAGGGACAAAGGCTGAGGAAGAGGTCTTCAAGGGTGACTCGGAGAGGATGAGTGTGAGTGTGTAATCGGGACCGGTCAACTGATGGAAGTGGCGGTCGACTGAGCAGTTGACTGGGAGCGAACAGAGACGTTCTGTTCACTCAAGAGCAACGACCAGTCAACTGATAAGTGGCTATTGGTGATCGTTGGCAGAATCGATTCTACGAAGTAACCGTTGGCTAGATCCAATGATAGTACCAGTCGACTGATGGATTTGCTAGTCGACTGGTGCGTAGAAAATGAGTTGATTGGGATCAACTCTTTCCACTATATTTAAAGGAGCTTTGAGGGAAGAAGTAGGTTACTGATTCTTGCTAAAATACTCCAAGTCATTCCCTTAAGCTTCTAAGCTAATTCTCTTCCTCCTAATTTAAGTTTCCATTTTGTAAAGAGGAAGAGAGATTTGTGAGAGGTTTCACTCTACCGAGAAGAAGTAAGCTTTAGCCAGAGATTGCTAGGGACTAATCCACCGAAGGATTGAGGAATCGTTCATCTTAAGGACAAGCCGTGGAGAAGGAGCAACCTATCTCCGAATCACGTTACATAAACTTGTTAGAGTTTGTTTTCTCTTACTTTATTTTTATTATTTGGCTACGTAACTAACGATTTATAAAGAAGCAAATGACTTGGGGTGACCAAGCTATTCAACCCCTTTTTAGTCGGCCATTGATTCTCAACAAGTGATATCAGAACGAGGTTGCCCTTCAACGGATTAATCACCGAGAAGATTGCTTTCAATAAAATGATCGGCTCACACATTCAACCACTGAAATTCGAAAGAGATTTTGTTGGTGCAGGGAGCACCAGACGATCAAACCTGTGTTTTGATAATAGTAAATGGTTCAAAAGTTAAGTTATTTTGTTATTTAACAACTGTGAATGAAATTACAGGAAAATCCTAGTGGATTTTAAGTAGGTGGAAAATTCGATGAACCAAGCAGAAAATAGCTGCTTGGTGAGCTAAAGAGTATAACCCATACTAGTCTTATAGAATTAATGATGTTCGGATGCATTAATTCGACGAATAAAGAAATTCTAATACATTCATAATTGCACATGTAAAGATAATCACTAGTTGTGATTTAATCACAATATCTCTCATGCTATAAATTGTATTGCGGGCATTCAGTAAATGAGTTTAAGACAATCAAACATATAATATGTACTTAAATAGTGAATCTATATTTAATAAAAATCGTAAGGCAATTACCTTAGGAGATCCTTCAAAATCTAACAGATTACATCAACAAAGATCTCTTCGTGAAGGTCTGATTGGGCATGCAACTAGGTTTCGGAAGCAACCCATTATGGCATTATCCTTCTTGCATGATCAATTCTTTTTTGCCTCAAAGCAGCTCTTCCTGAGTCTGTTTGGCTAATTTCTTCGAAGCCTGCATGGCGGTTTGTGCCTGAGTTAACTCACTTTCTAGTCTCTAAGCCTTTTCTGAATAGGTCTTAGCTCTCTAACGCCATTTTTCTGCCCCAGTCTTGGTTATCTCCTTTACCTCATGATCCATGGTTTCCTCAATTTTGACTTTATTAGCAGTCAGTAAAGCCTCTACGGTCTCCTGTCTCGGCTAAGCCTACTACCCCTCTAACTCAACGACCTTGTCTTTGATCATTTGGTATTTTTCAACTAAGTTGTGAAAGCAACGATACAACCCTTGCGATCCCACTTTGAACTGCATAATACAAAACTATAATTTATAGATGTTCAATGAGTTTCGAGTTAAAAAACACATCATACCGTTAGGACAGTCCAAACCAAGTTCTCGCCTAGATTTAAGAGGCTTGGGTGTGATATGGCGTCCGTCTTGTAAGTACGGAGTTGTTCAACTAGGGAGGGGCTAGACTCCCTTGACCTCTCTTAAACCCTTGGACCTTGAGGTGGCAAGGCCAAGACAGAACTCGACTGTGGCTATTCTTAAGAAAACGAAGTGCGTTGTTTGGTGGCGCTGGTAGATGTTGGTCATGTTTGCCACGATAGTGGGGTAGCTTCCCGATTGAGGATAGTAGATATCGTCCCAATATTAGTCTTTCCAATCCTTCCTCTTGCCATTGCCTCAGGAGGATAGCTTCTTAGCCATTCTAGGGTCGAGATGTTCTCCCCTAATAGCCGGATCAATTTTTTATTCTTCGAGGCCTTGGCCTCAGTCACAAATTTCTTCGAAGTCCCAATTTCTATAGCAAATTTCTTTGAAGTCCTGGTGTCAAGCGCTAGTTTCTGACTCCTACCTTGAGTGTTTTAATGGGCTAGAGGACAATGGTCGCTTAGGTGTTTGATCTCCCTTTTAAGGTCGAATTTCTAGTAAGGCCTCAGCCTTAGACCCTAGTGTCTTGGGAGATTCTTTCAATTCAATTACTGAAGTCAACATCTCAATCACTGCAGAAGTCTCAATCTTGACTGCAGTTGTCGAGACCTTAGTCATAATAGCAAATACTTTCATGGCTACCTCTTTTGAATCCCACACGTTGTACATGGAGGTTAAGTGTCATTTCAACTTCTTGCTTATTGAAGGATTATACATTATTCGACTTGCAAAATAAGAAAGTTAGCTAGTTAAAAAGGAAAAATCTAAATATGAAAGCACCTTGCTCAAGTGGTTATCCAATTGCATCACATTCAGGCTTAGCCCAATCGGTAAAGTAAAACTTCATTCTCCACCAACAGATTAGCATTGAACTTCGCTCTATTAAGAGCTCAGTTGCCTCTAAATATGCTCACTCCAGTTTATTAGGTATACAACTTAGGCGACTTGATATAGATGAAGCGACCCTTCCATCCCTTATATGAAGACGGGCACTCCCAAGGAAGTTACCCCGATCTAGCAACAAAATAAAAGACCCCAAACTCTATTTGATGGGGATTAAAAAGATAATAGAATATAATAAGATCAAGTGGAATCTAATATAATCGAAAGAGAATGGTAGAACTATAGATCAAACTGTAAAAGTTTGTGGCTAGTTGGGCTAGAGGAATTTAGAAGTAGGAGGCCAAGTCCAGCGGTGGCTCATGTGGCCAATGCTCTGACATCAGAATGTGAATCTGATGGTCAGAAGGAATACTAAAAGATTGTTGAAGTTGTTTATCTGCGCCTCTTGTGTACACAGTTCGCTGGAATTCATACCATGGGAGATGCTAGCGTCCATAAGTCTAAAACAAAGAAAAATAAGATGACTGAAGAACAACGAACTTACTAAACTCGAAGAAGGTAAAGACGAAGATGAGGAAACTGAAGACAAAGGAAAGCGAATGAATGCAGCGTTGCTTTAGGATAACCTAATATACTTTAGGGGAGGCATAATAGAATTGTCGCGTTGGCTCGTTGAACCGTTGGATGAAAAGGCAAGATCTCTTTGCAACCATCAGATTGTTTGATCAAATGATCACGATCAAGACGCAATCTCTGCCACCAAAGCATAGTAATGGCGAGTTACAAGGCGATACATCAATCTCTGAGACAATTCAAATATTGTCGTTAGATGCAAAGATTAAATAGGTACCAATATACCCCCACCATCAAATCTAGGGTTAGGTCAATACTAACATCGTATCACACCGTTGCATTTAATACAGTAAGGGGCTCTCACGGGCTGAAGTGGATATCACATACCACCCATTAATACAAAAGTATAGGGTGCTAATCATCGACATTATACGCGATCTCTCATATCACGTCCATTGAATGCAAGGTTTTCTCTCCTCGATGACCAAGGTCTAGGCAACTGTCTTAGTCAAATGTGGACATGTCAATTAAGCGTTTTAGAAAGTTCATAGGCGGTAAGCAATGACAACTCAACACAATACAGTCAATTGGACTATGCCCCCTTTAACAATACTTGAAGGGGAGACTTGTGATACAAAGATTTCCTTCAATCCCCACATATTCCGTGGGTCAATACTTATGCTGAATTGTCAATTAAAGTCAATGTGAGTCAGACATGACCCAAAGATAACCTAGTATAGCCCAGTAAGACTCAGTTCCGATTAGACCAACCTGAACACCGACATATACTCTAGCTTAGTCCCAAGTCCTAGCACCATCTTAAAGTCTCGGCTTCAATTGTCGACACCTTCACAGTCTCAGCTTTAATCACCGACATTATCCCAGTCTTGGGTTCAATCACAAACAAACGTCGACATCATCTCTATCTCGGCTTCAATTGCTAACAGATGCTACCATCATCTAGATCTCATTGTCGGCATCATCTCTCAGTCTCAGCTCTCGATTCCGAAATATACTTTGGCTTAATCTCAGGTCCTAGCATCATTCCTTAGTTTCGACTTCAATTGCCTACATCATCTCTAGCTCAGCCTCAATTGCTGACACATTCTCTTAGTATGGGACCTTAACATCCTTTTAGCATCAGTCTCATATCTTGACTTCGTTTATTCTCAATAACTCCACATTGATGTTACCCTTTTTTCATTCTCATGATAGGCCTATGCCCTACATGGGTCCGCTGATAAGGAAAATTCTACAAGAGCTCGCTAACAAAGACTGCAAATATTCCAAGACACATAACATCATAAGAATGGAGGAGTGGTTACAAAGTCATCAAATCTAGTCCCCTATATGCTCTATTAAGACATGACGCCTGATGAATTGAAAGACAACCAATGGTTGTCAAATTTGTTCCCCTTGCCCTCTTTTACTACGATGGTGCTTTAGTCGACATGGAGATACTCTCCTGCCAACTATATAAACACTTACAAAGATAACGATAAAATAAAGATTCCCATATTTTTCTCTGGAACTCCACCAAATTCCATCTCTTTTCTTATCTTTATTTTTCAACATACCATCTTAAATAAATCCTAACTTACCGTCAAATTCACCTCGGGATCCGTTCTCCGGCCAATCTAACTTTCACTTTCAGTGCATCTCAAGGTTTTCATCTCCTTCACTAGTCGTCTCCGTTGCATGTGTACATTAGTAAAAAATTTAATCATCTATAATATTTGACCAGAATACGGGCTAATTGGACGGATTACGTAAATGAGATGAATTTTTATAGTTTTCAATTTTATTTCTTTACTATTTACCTATAACATTTTTATGCATCAAGTATAAAATTCCAGCGCCCATTATTGATTCTCATTAATTAATCAATGGACAACGGTAGCTAAGAAAGATGCAGTTTTGTTAAATTTGTTTCTTCTAATTATTCTCTATTTTTCTGGCAGCTCAAATGTGTTTCAATTTCTTTAGTCATATCGCAATGGTTGGCCTTGTCGATAGCAGTCGAATGATATAGTAGCTAGGAG
This sequence comes from Zingiber officinale, assembly GCF_018446385.1. Classification (NCBI taxonomy): domain Eukaryota; kingdom Viridiplantae; phylum Streptophyta; class Magnoliopsida; order Zingiberales; family Zingiberaceae; genus Zingiber; species Zingiber officinale. Next base: position 2,242,780 of record NC_056004.1, read on the forward strand.
CCGGCAATCGTTCCGGCGGCCGGCGGCTGCCATGACATTCTGGAGGTCTTGTTGTGGCAGAATCCGTCAGTGGGGGTGCCAGCGCGGATGACGAAGTGTCCGAGGCGGGGAGTGCCGCCAACTAGATTCTCCGGGCAGAGGAACTCGCCGCTACTCACCCTCTCCACCTCCCGGTCGTAGTCGTGCACGAGCACGTCCACCTGCCAGGGGGCCGACCTTGCCATCACGGCAGCCGTGAAGATGGAGGACGCCCGCCCCGGCGCCTCCGGGGCGTGCCCCTGCGGCCCGTCCACGAGGATCACTCCCCACGCCACGCCGTAGAGCTGGTTGGGGAGGTTGTTGACGGCCAGGCGGCAGTCGGAGTAGAGCAGGTTCTGCACCGGCCGGCACTCCCCCCGTCTCTGCCTGCGGGCCGCGGCCAGGAGCTCCGGCGTCCCACGGACGGTGGTGGTGAAGGCGACGTCGTAGGCCTCCATCCCCGGGTTCCGCCCCTCCGCCTGCCCCACCAAGTACTCGCTCTCGTCAACGAACACGGTGCGGCCGCCGTGGTTGAGCGCGCGCCAGAGCGGCGTCTCGTGCCCGATCCCGAACACCAGCAGGTTGCACGGCGCACGCCGCCGCAGTACGCTGGCCACCGCCCGCAGATCCTCCTCGTTCATCATTCCCGTCGAAGTGGATCCCGCGGCGTAGTCGACGAGCGCATCGAAGACGGCCGCAGGAAGCGGCTTCTCCGCTTCTCCGGCGGACCGGGAAACAGAGGAATAAGAAACAGAGGAAGGGAGGCCGTCGGCAGGTCTCGAGGTGGAAGTGTTGAGGAGAGCGAGAAGGGAGGCGAAGGTGAAGGAGAGGAGAGCGGCGAGCCAAAGGCGGCTGCGGCGGCGGCGGGAGGCGAAGACGAAGAAGGACGCGACGGAGCAGTTGCCACCTTGCTTGTGGTTGGGCGAAGGCTGCAAAAGTATCAACTTTGTTCTGTTTACTCCCTTCATCGTATCCTAGCGAAGGAATTGAATAACAGCAATCTCGCTCGTCTTCTTCTCCCTCTCCAAGAAGGAAGAAGAAGAAGATTTATATATTGATTCCAGGTTGTTGTCAATCTTGCAGAAATTGTTCTCCCAAACTTTGGGGAAGAAGAAATCGTCTTCAACTGCTCCCTCTGACTTCCAACAACTTTGATATAAAACATAAATGCATACTCAAGTCTTTGCGTATCTAACTATCGGAAGAACTTGTTAGCTAATTGGTCTTTGTCAGATCATAACATTCCAAGCAAATTTCACAAAAAAAATCAATAAACTGGCCGAATTAGGCCCTAGTCACACCATGCCGAACTTTGACTGTGGCTATTATTCTTTGTTTTCCAGAAAATTAAGAGATAAAAGCATTGCTAATGGCTCTTCTCCGTGCTTAATGACGAGTGTTAAATGGGCTGAAAAGGCTGTGGCATAGGCCCAGCCCAAGATTCCATGGTTATGCCTATCGGATTCGGGGAGGACTATCCATAGCCCGACCCGATACCATACCATATCTATTATCCCTTCGCCTCAAGTAAACAAACAAATCTTGTGGAAGCCGATCGCCCGTCCAAATCCCTCACCGTTTTCTCTCGCCGTGATTTGCTTTCTCCGGCGAGATATGACCTCCTCGGTCTGGTGCCTTTCCGCTTCCTGTTCCGCCCATTGGCCCTCTTTGACGCCGTCCCGACCGCCGCTGCGGGCTCAGGAGGCTTCCGTTTCTTTGTGCCGCCTCAGCTTCTGCGGGCGTGGCTGCTCCCTTTTGCCTCCTTCGAAGATGGGTATAATCCGAGGAAGAATTCACGGTGTCGTATGTATGGCCCCCCAGGAAGAGAGGAAAACTCGCCGCTCGCCTCTCGATTTCCCAATTGTACGCACCCGCTTCCTTTTTTTTCCCCTGCATTTTTGTTTAATTATAATTTATGATGAACACAGTACTTGTGATATGTTGATGAAGTTTTTTGGTGCCATGTAATATGCGGTCGAGATTGTGTTGGGTTAGGGAGAATATGGTTTTAAGAGGTTTTACCATGTAATTTTTGGTGCCTCGTTAATTTTCGAGCGTTAATCTTAGGATAATCTGCAAAAATTTAGCGTTATTCTTTAGTCTAGGTTGATTGAGAGGATTATTGGTTATGGAAGTAAAGCAGTACTTTTGATTACCCGAATGAAACATAACTCAGCGGCGAACAAAATCTTTTGGTATGTGTAAATGATTTTTTTCTTCTTCTGGGAAATAAGGTTAAAGATTAGTAGGAGATGTGAACCTTTGTTTTTTTTTTCTTATTTTACATTTTTACTGCAGAGTGAGAATATGTGAGAAATTACACCAATGAAGGGATAGATTAATGTGAGAATGTACAAAAAAATATAAGTATAAATGCAAAGACAATGGCTAGAGATACAATTTGTTTAGTCTAACGATTAGGCGTACAGACATCAAGAGCGATAGGGGTGGGAGGTTGATTGCCTGCAGTTCCACACATTTATCTCATTCCAAGCGTGTTCCAAGCATGTAGTAAAGGAAACCAATGATGAGCCCTTGTCGACATCATTTAGCGAGCTTGTCAATTGTTTGGGAAACCATCTACCTCTTGCCTCTATAGGATTGCACCTGCTATATTGGTAATCTACTGACAATTAGGTTAAAGGCAACACCAACCTTGACAGGCACACTCGATTTTTAACATCAAGTATGAATATATTTTTTATCTCCATCTGCAGACGCCAGAATAATCATTAAGAGTAATATTCAAAGAGTAAGCTAGCATTTGGAGGATTAATGCGAAAGTGATTGATACACGAGTAGAGCCCTCAGAGCAGAGGTTTTAAATCATGGAATACCTTGTGAGGCTTATCAATGCTTTATGCCACTTGATTCATTCAGGGTCCAGGAGGGAGAAATAAAGACAATCTGGGTTTATCAAGTGAATTGGTTATCAGTACCTCACCAATGTGTATTTTGCTCTGATACTATGATATTCAAGCATCCATGATCATGTATCCATAACATTATGGAACCGATGGATCAGTTTTGCAGATATTACATGGAGGTTGAGGGCTTCTTATTTGATGGAAAACATTCACATTAAGCTATACATGAGAAAACTATGAGAAATTTGTACTGATAGACAGAAGATAATTGCAAAAAGTGAAGGGACTGCCGCATCTCTCATGCCAAATAGCAGTCTTGTTGGGAGAATGAAAATAAGGCCAAGTTGGAAAAACTCCTGCAGAGCTTGGAATGCAGTGCGTCATGTTGGACTCTTTGTCTGGGAACCGAATTAATGTGTCCGTGCTATTTGTTTGGAAATTATACCTACTATATCTTTCAGGAGACTGAAACTTATAAGAGACAATAATCAATGTGTACACTACTAGGTACTGACATGCTTTCTTCAAAGTGAAAGGATGTGATATACAGAAAAAAGGAAGAATTGTTTTTGTAAAATGAAAAGATGGATGTCTTCTGATTTGCACACTTGTTATGTCTCAAAACATCAGCTACTACTGCTCTTGTTTTTTTCCTTCCCTCTATTTTTTTTTGTGTGTTGCTGTCTTCTCTTGTTGACATATGCGTTTATATATTGACTGGATTTAGAACATATTCCTTTTTTTTTGTTGCATTTTTAGTACCTGCGTTTAATAAAGAACACTTTGTGGAGCATTTAGCATTTCTAGATGCTAATTCAATTTCCTTTTAAATAATCTTAGCCACAAGCCGTAAGCCTTTATAGCTAGAAAAAAAAATCCAAGTTTTTGACCTTTAACAGTTTTCAGTTTGAACTATACTAAATTGTTAACCTTTTCTAAATGAAAGTGGATGTTAAGGGAAAACGATCAGATGGTATTATTCAGTACAGTGAAGTTTCATGTACACTATCAATGAACGTCTCCTCCATATTTCAAAGATTACTTCTCACTTAGAAAAGAATGAGCATTTAACTTTTGAGAAGTACTCTGTAAACTAATCCTTGAAGATAGCAACATGTTAAATTAGTATGTTGGTATTTCCTTTTCTTTTGGTCACCTGTAATAATTATGTTGCGATGTAGGAATGGGAAAGGCCTAAGCCTCCCAGGAGGCCTGATATATTCCCACAATTTAGCCCGATGAAGACTCCACTGCCGCATCCGCTACCTGAGGACCCCCCTGAAGAGGATGAGGAAGAAGAGGAAGAACAGAAGGAGGAAGAAGAAGAAAACCCGGAGGAGGAAGAATCAGAAAACCCAGAGCAATCCAAGATGCAACAATGATGGCCTTGATTCTCGAGCACTAGTATCATATTTTGTCCCGATGATAAGTACTCGATTTGTCATTCTAAATTTTGACTCTGGTGTCATCCTTTTTTCTGGTTGATATATGAATATGATGATATTGATCATAACACTGGCATATTTGTTTGATGAGTGATATATTATTTTAGAATTCAATCAAAAGTTCATTAACGTAGCTACCTAATTACTAAAAATGTTGTTAGGCTTTCACTCTAATTCCTGAAGTGGAAGAAATGAGAAGATCTAGCGTTTGCAATTTGATACTTGCAAATAATACTAAATCAACGTGCCTATGCAGGGTGATTAGTAGGGGCTGAAAGGCCCGATCAATTACAAGGTACCTAAACCATTCTTCAGTGCAGCAAACATTGCTGCCAACTGATCATAATCCGGCAGTCTCGGATGCACTCGACCGCGGCAATGACTCCTTGTATCAGGCTCGGCCGGGCTAGCTGATTCTAAGGGCAAGGAGGAAGTTCTTTTTGGAGGAGGCAATTTGATTCTCGGAACCTGGTGACCTTCCCTATTTCCATGTTGGTGCTCAACTATATCTCGCTCACAATCATCCATTTGTGAAGCTCTAGTCCTTGTTGTCGTTGGTGCGTTATCTGTCCCTTTCCTGCTGTAGTACAACAAGAGGTCATCCAAGATCTTTTCTTCCTCATCTCGTTCATCCTGATTAGCCTCGGCATCCCCCCTCTCCTGCCCTTTGTCTCCACTCGAAGGTCGACGCAAGAATGTGCCATATCCTAAAGCCATGTAACTGTCAAGGTCTTCTCGATCAAGGCTCGTGGGCATCTCCTCGTGGATGACATTATTTTCTTCCTCATTCTCGATCTCTCCTCTCGTTTTATTGATACCGTTTTGTTTGCCGTATGGTTGAGTTACTACTGCATTATTTGGCTTCAAAGGCTTCACTGAAACAATGTTTTGCCCCTCTATTCGTTCATGAATCTCCTCTCCGACCTCTTCATCGAGTGGTGGTGAAACTTGGTCACTTCGAGTCTGGTTGACAGATTCAGGTGAAGGAAGATTGCATGATTCTTCACCTTTCTTGGCCCTCCAACTTATTGAAAATTCGTCGGCGATATCTTGCATCGCCTTGAGCTTCCATTCCCTCGAGAAAGATTTCCTCTTTGTCTTTTCAGCAAACTGCAAGGAAAATTGTGAGAGTTAGAAAAAGAATCGATACGCTCGGTGTGCTTGGAATTGCCCATTAAGATTGGCACCTCAGCGTTCACAGACGACTCCATGCGACTCCCGTATCTCTCTACGAAGACTGACCGGAGATCACGCAACTCCGGCAAATCGGAGAATCGTGCTGCTGCGTAAATTAGAGTCGATATCGCTTCCTTGCATTCTTCAGGACATTCTCTGTCGAAAGGATACCAAATTAAGCAAATAAGAATCTCAGAAAGCTCCATGAATCCTGAAGAACAATACCTCTGCTTTTGAAGAGTTGGAAGCTGACTCAAGATGCATTCACAGAGTTTTTCAATCGTCTCGTAACAGGACGCCAGGTTTATCTCCGCAATTAGAGTGTCCATCTTCGCGGAATCAAAAATGGAAGGAAAAAAACAAACTTGATGATTTTGAGTTGCTAAAAATGCAATCTTTTCGAGGATTCCAAGAACAAGGAGCTCAATCTTCTTACCCTTCCAAAGCCTGAAGACTCATGGCCGGCGGCGATAAGGTCGGCAACGTCCTTCTTTAGGATCCGCACCACCACCCGCTTCTTCTTCTTGATCAGTTCCAACCTCAACTTTATGCACCGCACCGCCTGCTTGCTGCCATGGATCGAGCGCCATGAGCACATCCAATTTTAATCCAATTCTAAACTAAAAATTCAGATATGTAATTCTCACCATTTCTTAGAGAATTTGCCAAGTATCAAGGCATCAAACATCTTTCTTTTTCGCTGTTTCGAAATCTATTTTTTAAGGAAGAGGAGGTGATTGAACAAGCAATTCAAACAGCTCCAACTGTACATATAAATGTCAGGAAGAACAAGAAGCAGCAGCAAAGGGAAAAAAACAGAAGAAGAGAGGATGATGGAACAGAAAATAACAAAATCCAGAGAAAAACAGAAAAAAAAAAATATGAAGAGATGGTGGTCGTGGATTGCGGGGCGAGAGGTTTGGCTCCTCACGTTAGGAAAACTGTTTGATCATCATGCAAACAAATACAAAAAAAAAAACAAGGAAAACAAGAAAAACAACAGTTTTGTTTGAGCTTTGCGCTAATTTTAAATGCGGAGGAGGAGGCGCAATCTTTTTATAAATTGGGAAGTTGGTGCGTGCGATCTCATGCTCCTCGTGATCCGGCGGCCTCCTCGAGGCTTTTTAATTTTTCTCGCCGGAATTAGGAGTTCTTGACTTGTCATTTCTTCATTGGTTGAATTAGTTCGGTACGGTTCGAACAAAAAAGATAAATGATAAAGAAAAAAATAAATTAAAAAAAAAGGATAATATAACCGATTCGTAGCTTGCGGTTTGATCTTTTCTTTTAGCTTTTTCAAATTGAGATTTTAACCAATCGAACTGAATATTATTATTATTATTATTATTATTATTTTACATTGTCAATCTATGTTTTCTTTTTAATAATAATGATTAAAGATCAAATATGAGTTCAACATTAATCCATAGATATTTAATAAAATTATTTTGTGAAGGAATCATGGAATGTGTCCATTGCGAAACATGCACCCAAAATTTAGTAAAATTTTTATAATAGCTCAAACTTGTTGCACCTTTTATGGAAAAAAAAAAATCATTCAAGTTTGTGAAAAAAAATATACAGAAATTATTTTTGGTTTGAAACGAATTAAAACACATCGCCAAGCTGTTTTTATAAAAAGAACAACTTAATTGAGATTTTTACTAAAAAAAATTATCCCTTCCAAATGAAAAAACATAAAATATTTTTTTGATTATTTTATACTCTACTATGCAAAATTAACCCAAAAAAATAACAAATTTACAGGCCTCATTGTCTACAAAATCCAAATTCATTCTCCGTCCCACATATTATATTTAAGTATACAATTCCATAAAAACTATAGGACCATAATGCAAAATCATAAGCTCGACGATACACAATTCAATCTTTAAAGGCGTGTTATGGTGCCCCCAGGGCGTAGCGCAGACGTTGACGCATGGTATCTCTGACGTAATGGTTAAGGGTCGATTCTCAGGAACTGACGACCTGCATGAACCTCCCTCCATATCCGTGGGGCCGACACTAGGGGGGCCGCTAAGGTAGCGGATCTACCTTTTTTTTTTTTAAAGGCGTGTTATGACTCCCAAGATGTAGCACGCGCATGACATTTCTGACGTAATAATCAGGGGTCGATTCTCAAAAATTGATGGTCTGAGGTTTACCTCATTATTCGCTTGACACCTGTATACTTGTATATACCTCCCTGCATATCCATACGACCGCATTAGGAGGGCCGTTAATGTAAATTCACATAGTCTCTAGACATTTTAATTTAAGTTTGCATGGTATGCTAAACATCATAAAACAATTTTTATCGCTGAAAACATACCAGCACAAGATGTCCCCGCAAATGTCGGTCCTTTCCGAGATCCAGTCTGGAGTTAATTCTAGCAAAAGTAGCAAAATGCATCACGCAAGTTGCAAAACCTCTGTCTATTGTTTTGCAGTGATTTGATGCTAGCTTGTTAATCAATTCGTGTTTTGTCACAACCGATTTCTTCCATGACTGATATGCTAAGAGAATCATGTCCAACGCACTGGGTAAAGAGGCTATCAACTTTTTTCCTTCTACTTGCATCACCGACACCTGCTTTTTTCTCTAGCAGTGATTTCATCTCTTTCTAAGAAGAGCAGGGTTTGTTCAATGAGAATCAAATCAATGTTTGGCGGTCTACAATGTGCAACCAGGAGATGCAATGGGACCAAGGGAGGAGCATTTCAAGGTACTTAGTCAGGCATTAAAATATATACAGAAAAAAGTAAAAGAACTTACAGATTGTAAAAGGGATTTTGGTAGTATATTGAGGACATCTTCATCAGCAGACAAATTTCTATCCTCATCCTTCTCAGTCGTAAACAACTTCATCTTGGCTGGCCTCTTTGCAGATTTTTCCAATATTGGACTGTCTTGGATAGGAGTCATCCAACATCTCTTTGGAGCAGGACATTCTGGAGTGTTAGCCATTAACCGCAAGGGAGTCGATAGGCGCTTTGCAGGAGTTTGTTGGTGACAATTTGGTTCTTCGCTCAAATAATTGTCAGCTGTCAGCATATCTTCATTCCCTTCATCACTTCCGCATTTTGTCAACAAGACTGTGGTAGGCAAACCAAGTAATTGGTTCCTATGTACTTGTGGTGCTGAGGCATGTCCAAAAGATGAGGCAACAAACATAGGAATATCATTGCAGATAGATGCATCACTGAGGCATGCCAAAGGAGTTTTCTCTGAATTAGGAATGGGAAGTTTGCTTGAAAACCGTCTCTGAAAACATCGGGACGTGAGACATGATGCTATGAAATGATGCTGGCTAATTACACTAGGTGAAGATTCTCTGAATGTCGCATTGGCATTGATATTCATAAGCGGATTTGCGGTAAGCTTCGTTGGATTAAATGGATGCGGGAGTTCATCCTCAGGAACATCATCTCCCTGATATAAAATCTTACCATTAGCAATGATTTAAAGAAATCTCGGAGTATAGAATGCAAAATCACAATGTATCAACTAAATATCATAAACACAATTGCCAAAAACAAATATAATCGGTTGCTGTTCCATAAGGGAAAAAAATAGAGAATCATTTCAAATTGTTAGAACAGAATCTTTCTGATTGCAAATAGAAAATGGCTTAACATGTCAGATAATAGATATCTTTTACTGAATAAGCAAGAAAATAGAACATTTGATAACCAAAATTGTGATTAATATAAATTTAGCAGAGGATATCGCCAAATTTTCTCAGTGCCAGCTAATGGTATTAAAGAAAAGACAGTTAAATTGCTGCCAATTAAACTGCAAGACAAAGAGGGATTCCATTACCTCTGGGTGCTCTTTGACGAAGTTAAGTAACCTTTCCCTGAAAACAGCCCTCAAAATTGAATAGCCGCTTTCACTTTTCCCCTTGATGTTCTTTTCTATAGCTTCAACTTGCAGACTTATCTGAAGCTCTGGCTTCATGCAGCATGTAGTCTCATCATGCAAGAGAACCTTCTTGACAGTTATAGCTTCGGGGATGATGTATTTCAATTGTGCTAAGTGAGTATGGGTAAACCTCCTGAATGTTTAAAAAACTAATCTCAGCAAGAAGCTACATACTAAAATTGAAAAGGCAACCAAATCACTTCATCAAGATATTGAAGCTTGTCAATTCACTTTCGCACAAATAAGCAAGTACCTCTCTGTCAAATGTTGAATACTGGTGCAGATGTTCAAGAATGTCGGCATCGACCCTTTTAGCTTAAGCAAACGAAGAGAGCTCGCCAATGAGTTGAAAAATTCACACAGCAACTCGTATCTAATTACATAAATAACTGAGTTAATCATAATAAGAGTTACGCACTATGAGAACCCTAAGAGTTAAACAAAACATACTTTTGAGGGATCTTTGCGATTTCTTTAACCTTCGACTTGGGACTGGAACAGGGTGCCCATCCGACACCGAGTTGCTGCTCCACTGACGAGAGGTTGGCATCAGATTGAGCTAGATCGGACCGATCCGAGGGCCTCCGAAGCCCGACGGCGGCACGTCGTACTTCCTCCACAGACAAGGCGACGCCGCGGTTTCTAGATCGCAACGGAAGCTGCTCCAGCTTCTCCGGCGTAAAGATCTGGCCTTCAAGCGACACGGCCTTGGCAGGCGAGATCCGAGAGGCCGATGCCTTCTTCTTAGCGGCAGGGGAAGGCGTCGCTTGGGATTCGGCCTCCATGGGGAGCGCTATGCGGATCGAAGAGGAGGCGGAGTACGAGGGCACAAGGGAGAGTAACGGTCGCCCAATAAAAAAAGGGCTCCGATAGAGGCCTGCCCAAGGGCAGTTTGAACCGTGGTCAGGTCTTCGGTATGGAGGGAAGATATCGTTGGCGGGAATGCACCAGAGCGCGCGTGGGCTCGCTGACAGTTGATCCCCGCCATTCGTGGACCGGACCGGAACAGACCGAGACGGATGGTTTCCTGTACTCGAAGGAAATTTAAATTTTATGCTTTCGTTTGTTAAAATAAAAGTTAAAAATTAAAAGAAAATAAAATAAGTACTAATATTTTATATTTCTTATTTTAATGAGAGATGAATAATGTATGACTTACATTTTTTTTTACTTTTATATATATTTTGATCATGCTTGTTGATGGATTAGGAAGAGAATTGACCCGACTGAGTAATGAATTGATTATTTGGATAATACTAAATAGTTAAAATTTGATAAGTCAGAATACACTTTCAAAATTATTATTAAGGATATTTTAATAAAATTATCTCTATATATTAATTACATACATATATTATAATTCAATTATGTCCAGCCAGATTGACTAGATAAATCTATTGTTATTAATTATAAGAAGATTTTTTGTCCCCCTTCAAAACTTTTAATGAGATTATGATTGATGAGGACGTAAAAACACATGACTATTAATTTGCTTCTTCTATTTCCCTTTCTCACGTATCTATGAGCCTATAATGAACATCGAATATAAGCGACGTTGGACATTTAATGTATATCATAATAACATATCGAATTAATATAGTAATTATACCGATCAGTGACTAGGTAATTTGTCTCTCGAGCAATCAGATATCGAAGTTTTGACATGATTTCTCAAACTAACCCTATAACGGGTACCTGAGCACCGGACGGTGGCTCTACTCTAAACTCCTCGGTAAGACTTAGAAACGATAAGGATTTTCCTAATAAATTAATTATCCACTATCGATCAGCTCGATCATTACCAGAGTAATGTATCTTCTCTATTCGATTTTAACTTTGACTGCCACTTTACTCGTTATATTGACACCACATGACATCTTTTATGAACCACCACCTTATATATATACATATATATATATATATATATATAATATTTTGAATCTTCTGACTTAATTTGAGATAAAATAAGGATATTTTTCCCCATTGTTTTAGTCTATTCTTCATTTCATGGACAATCTATCTATATGAACAATCTAAATAAGAAACAAACTATTCTAACGTCCTGACAAGAATGATAATTTGAAAGATGACTAATGAAAAAACACTACTGACAAAGATTTGACAACTAACCATCCAAAAGTTGGTTAGGTTCTGACCTCAATGTAGGTCCAGTGTTCCACTCGATTGATCGACCGACACCTCAGGCCAGGTCTGCTCATCGTTCTGAAATTCTTGAGATGGTGGTGTACCCTGTCATCCTTTGCCAAGAGGAGTTCTTATATAGATGCTTCTTGGAGTTGCTTTTGATCTGATTCTTCAAAAATTTATCAAATGAAATATTATTTCTTTTCAACAAAAAAATATTTTTCAATTTTGTTTTCGGCCTAAAGAAAAGAGACGAAGATAAAGCTCTTGATGTGAGTAATATGGAATCACTTTCACTTAGGAAAGAAAGGAAACATTCTGATCCTATTGGAAAACTTAATTGTTAGGAGGGATCAAAATTCAAAAACTCAATAGAAATATTTTTTGAGAATATTATACCTTTTTTTTCTTCCCTAATTCCTAATTCTCAGGAGTTTTTTAATCCCATTTGAGAGATATAATCCACGAATGAAATGCTCTTATCCAGCGTCAATTAACAACAATTTCCCACCTAAACCTTTGAAATTATTAGTCATTCTTAAATAGTATATATATATATATACAATAAACTTGATTTCTTGCAGGGTAGTTAGGAATCAAAATAATTAGTTTTTTCTCAATTCAAGTTGAATCAACGATCAAGCACAAAAAAAAAAACAAATCGCCAATACTTAATAATTTCATTGTCTAGTTCATGGAAAGTTTTATACTTGTAATAACTTGAACATTTAACTTGCACCGAGCAAGTCCAAGAGCAAGTATTTTTTACTACAGTTGCCTATTAAACTCGTGGAAATAAACTGATCTAAAAGAATTCCACGGGCGCATTTTTGTGAAAACATTCAAACACGAGGGAATTGAATAAGTTCATAGCCGCGTTCTTTGAAAATCTCAATTATTATTATTATTATTATTATTATAAACACCAAGTGGAATTTGCAAGCATGTTACTTCACAGCCTTGCCCCACTCGAAGCAGCTTCAAATGCCATCCTCGAGTTGACTTTCCTACAAATTTCATTCTGCTTTCTAATCGATCTCTCTCTTTTCTGAGTGTTTATCGGTTTCGTTGTTAAAATCTTCGTCGGAGACGATGCAGAGCGAGTCGAGGATAATTTCGGCCACTGTTCTTCTGTTCATCTCGATTCCCATGGCGTGCTCCCTCTCCTTCAACCTGAGCAGCTTCAATCCGCAGGAAAATCTAGTGATCAATCAGAACGACGCCATCTTGAACGGCTCCAAGATCGATCTGACGCGATACCCCATGCAATACGCCACCGGCAGAGTGGAGTACGGCGATCCCCTGGTCCTGTGGAGCTCCGCCACCGGAAACCTCACGGATTTCACCACCCAATTCACCTTCGTCGTCAACTCCTTCAACGGCTCCGAGTACGCCGACGGCATCGCCTTCTTCCTTTCGCCGTACAACTACAGCCGGCCGCCCTACTCCTCCGGCGGCTTCCTCGGGCTCTTCACCAACAGCTCGCTGGCCGCCGTCAACTCCACCGTCGTCACGGTGGCCGTCGAGTTCGACACCTTCGCTAACGCGTGGGATCCAGAGGGCGACCACATCGGGATCGACGTCGACTCGATCGTGTCTAGAGTGACGGCGCCGTGGAATGCCGACGCCGGCATCAGGGCGGGGCGGGCGGCGACCGCGCGCGTAAGCTACGATTCCACCACCCGCAACCTGAGCGTCCTGGTGAGCTATGACTCAGGTCGGGCCTCCTCCGCCAGCCTGTCCCTAATCGTCGACTTACGAGAAATCCTGCCGGAGAAGGTGGGAATTGGCTTCTCGGCGACCACCGGAAACTTGACCGAGACGCACTCTCTTCTCTCTTGGTCCTTTCACTCGACCTTGCAGCTGCCTCTAGTTCAAAGCGGAGGAAGTAAGCAACCGGCGGCTGCCATCGCTGGCGGCGCGGCAGCCGGTACGGTCGCCTTGATCTCGCTTGCAGCCGCCTTAATCTGGTGGTGGAAGAGGAAAAGGCCGGATATTAACATTCCCCTCAACGTCCGATTCGCGAGAGAGGCGGGACCGAGGGAGTTCCCCTACGAAGTGCTCGCCGCCGCCGCGAGCAACTTCTCCGGGGAGGTCAAGCTCGGCGGCGGCGGATTCGGGTCGGTCTACAGGGGCCAATTGGACGGCCGCGACGTCGCCATCAAGAAGGTCTCCCTCGAGAGCGAACAGGGCATAACAGAGTACATCTCGGAGGTGACCATCATCAGCCGTCTCCGGCACTGCAACCTGGTGGAGCTCGTCGGGTGGTGCCACCGCCACGAGCGGGAGCAGTACCTGCTGGTGTACGAGTTCATGCCGCACGGGAGCCTCGACAAGCACCTGTACGACGCCGGCGAGTGCATGCCGTGGCCGCGGCGGCTCCACGTGGCGCTCGGCCTGGCGGCGGCGCTTCGGTACCTGCACCACGAGTGCAAGCCCAGCGTGGTGCACCGCGACGTGAAGCCCAGCAACGTGATGCTCGACTCCGAGTTCAACGCCAAGCTCGGCGACTTCGGGCTAGCGAGGCTGCTCGACGACGACGGCGACCAGCGGCAGGCGACGAAGTTGGCCGGCACGAGGCCGTACATGGCCCCCGAGTATTACTACGACGGGGAATTCAGCAGCAAAACGGACGTCTATAGCTTCGGGATCGTGGCGTTGGACATCGCGTGCGGGAGGAGGCCGAGGGAGATCGAGAAGATGCTGGTTGAATGGGTTTGGGAGCTCTACGGCAAGGGATCGGTCCTGGAGGCGGCGGACCGGAGGCTGAACGGCGAGTTCGACGGGAGCGAAATGGAGCGGCTGATGGTGGTGGGACTGTGGTGCGCGCATCCCGACTGCAAGCTGCGGCCGTCGATCCAAGAGGCGACCCGCGTGCTCCGAGCGGAGAAGCCGTTGCCGGAGCTTCCTTCGACGCGGCCCAGGCCAGTCTACCAGCATCTTCAGGTGACCGACGCGATCGTGTCGACGGCGCTCAGTTTGATGACGGCGAGTTCGTCGTCGATCGGCACTGCGGATTCGACAGAGTTGAGAATATTTGTTGAAACTACGATTCCTCCCGTCATCTCCTCTCCGGATCCATCTCCATGATCAATGAACTACGTAGCGAATTAAAATAAGCTGCATAAAACTTGTAAATGTAATTGAAGCAAAAAAAAAAAAAAACTCGTAAATTAATTACAGTGAATGTTCATCGGCGATCAAGGTGGAGAACTACTCAGTGAAAGAGGGAAAAAAATATCGCCGTTGCCGGGGATCGAACCCGGGTCACCCGCGTGACAGGCGGGAATACTCACCACTATACTACAACGACCTGATATTACATCTTAAATATATTAAACATTTATCAGTGATCAAGGCTGTGAACGAGAAAAAAATAACGCCGTTGCCGGGGATCGAACCCGGGTCACCCGCGTGACAGGCGGGAATACTCACCACTATACTACAACGACCTGACATTAATTGATTACAACTTAATTATTATAAATGTTTATCAGGGATCAAGTTCTGTGAACGAGAAAAAAATTTAACGCCGTTGCTGGGGATCGAACCCGGGTCACCCGCGTGACAGGCGGGAATACTCACCACTATACTACAACGACCTGATAGTAATGTGTTCATTTATTAGGTAATTTTATATATTATATAATTATAATTAAAAAATTGAATTTGTATGTACAGCCAGAAATATCAAATCGAAGTTGCTCATTTCATATGCTTAACATGCATGCATCCAAAAAATGGGACCGGATGTTTTGATCTTCTTATCCTGATCCACTTCTGGATCGAGACAAGAGGATTGGTCGGGGCAATGACCCCCACCTATTAACAAGTAAGGGTTATTGTGTCACACTAATGCTAAGACTGGACCTTGAATTGATCAAGACCTTGCCGACCACCCACCCGAAAATCGACTCCTAATAGCATTGCTAAACTAAATTCACACACGCAATATAAGAGAATTAATTTCTCCTTAAGTCTGAAATTCATAATATCAATCTTAAATTGTTAAGACAAACACAATCTGATAAGATTTTACCTCCTAACATCGAAAGGTCGGATCACAGGCATTACTAACAAATTATAATTAGCACCATCATTCTTTTAAAAACACTTCATTAATTTAACCCACTTGAACAATAAACCGACCACGTAAACAGTACATTGGCTATAAATAAACTCATCTCTTCTCCTAATTAATGAACGATGAAGAAGGGCCTTCAACGCGAGTTGGAGACTGGTCCTCTCCTCCTAATTGTTTTGTAGTCTCACTATTTGATGGAAAAGTTGTTGGGGTTGCTCCGGTTGCGGGTGGTCAGAGGGATCAACCTCGCCTACCGCGATGCCACCGGCAGTGACCCCTATGTCGTCGTTCGCATGAGCAATCAGGTAGCTTCTTCATCATCATCATCGTCATAGTCATCACCATTTATAGTGTTTAGCTCAATAGTTTGATAACTTTTAAGATATAAATCTCATCCTCCATTGTTGAGCAGAAATTGAAGACTAGTGTAAAGAAGAACAATGTCAATCCAGTTTGGAACGAAGATTTAACGCTTACGGTTTCAGATCCACTCCAACCCATCAAACTCGTAAGCATAGTGTTGAAATACATAATACGGAAACACATAGACATAAGAAAAAACTAGAGATATAAAGAAAGAAAAGATAATTACTTCTTTATTATTGATTGATAATTGTCATAAGCTAACTCATCTATTTATATGTATTATCAATATAATATATGAAAAATATAATGATAAATATAAAAATATATTATTATAAATATGACAATAATAAATATAGAAATATGATTTGGATTACAATCTAAATATGATAAATCATCAATAATTAAAATCAATCTCTGAATCTCCCGAATTACTATCTTTGTCATCATTATATAGCGCTTTTAAATGATACTTACTACATCTAGTATATTTGTGCCGGCTTTAAATTGGTTATATGTGGTTTGTGTTTGTGCAGAAGGTCTATGACAAGGATACATTCAGTCGCGATGATAAAATGGGCGATGCAGAGATCGATATCGAGCCATTTCTGGAAGCAGTGAGGATGAACTTATCAGGGCTCATGAACGACACCATAATAAGAGCATTGTGCCCCAACAGACACAATTGTTTTGCGGAGGAGAGCACCATTGTTTGGAGAGATGGAAAGATTGTGCAAGACATTGTTGTGAGGTTGAGGAACGTGGAGAGTGGTGAGTTGGAGCTGCAACTGGCGTGGATTAGCTTCCCAGATACTTTTGCCTTTTAGGCTTCATGAAGGCCTCATTTGATCTTTCTACCATGAAGTTGGGTTCCTGTGGTATGCAAATAGACAGATGTGGTCAAGATTAGACATAAATTTTAGACACAAATATATCTACACATTAGATTCAATCAGTTTATCCTACTGAGGTTTCTTACATGCACTGTTGTTTTTTATATATAAGAAGCAATCTGATGTGCAGCAATGTAAGATAAAATGAGAGTCACATATGTTATTACATATTTGGTTCAGTTTGAAGTGAAGGAATCTGCTTACTAGGGAAATACACTATCTTATATTGAAAATTCTAATTGCAGTTATCAAACTACAGTCACTATGGTTTTCATATTTTGATAGGTGGCTTAAATAAAATCAAACCTAACATAAACCAGAATTTCAGTAACTATATGTCATTATAACAGTTTAGAACAAAAGTGCATATCAAATGTTGCAAGAACCAAAGTTCTTCGGGGGAAATATAGATTACAAAATGATGGACAGAGATTTAAACATACCACCTTTCTATTAATCTGCAATCGAATACTCGAATTAAAGGGAATTACCCTTTTTTTAGAAATGCTCTTACTATCACGACGTTAGGGTCAAGATTTGAATTATAGTATTAAATCTAAAAATAATAGACATGGCGCTCACAAGGTGAGCACCATATAGATAAGTAGGATATATATATTAACTGTTATGCTATGGATGAAACACTATGAATATCTAAAATATTTTTTAAATCCAAGCACTTGGATTCAATTTTGTTTTTTTAAATCGAATATTTCTTAAAGATGAACACTATATCTCATGAGCATCTAAAATTTTTTTATCTTAAACATTATAACTCAAAAGAGAAGTCTGAACTTTAGAGAGAAAATTTTATTAGCTTAAACCATTATAACCTAACGCCTAAATTTTAAAATCTTAAACCCTAAATACATATAATGTACCCCATAAGCATCTAAAAATTTAATTTTGAATACTATTGTTGGTCCTATGAATTGCATGAAATTCATTTGTCTTGGACTAAATTGCTTGAAGAGTCAAATGCGCCTGATTGCAAACCAAGTAAATCCAAGACAAATGAAGTGCACTAGCAGAACTCCTTCTTCGGGCAAACTCTGAGAGGCGGAGAAGCCGTGTACAGTATTTTATAGCTCAGAACAATAAAAATAGAATGAAATGATTCGAATACAAGTGTTGTGTTTCAATGAAAAAGACCAGAACTCTATTTATAGTCCACTGGTTGAAAATAGTCGTTTGTTGAGTTGGCGACTTCAGGCACTTGGACCCACTCCGGGCGCCTCAGTTGTGCGCCTTTTTTGCTCGCAATGGCTATATAAAGGTGCGAAGATAATGATTTAACTTGGTCCTAGCGCCTAAACTAACTCCGGGCATTCAGAGTGCTGCTGACATGGACCCAGCCATGATCCTCAGCAATGGGCTTTGACGAGGCACTTGTTCGACACCAAAATGGTCTGGGCGCTCAGACAAGGTCAACTCAAGTTGACTTTTTCGGTCTTTCGCTTCATTTGTTTGGGTGATTTTTCGGCCATCCAGAGTTAAGCTCACCCAAAGTCAACTCTGGCCTTCTCTTCTCGAGCAGTCTTCCGCTCTGACTTCTCGTCCCTCAGAAGCGTCATGCGCATCTTTCTCGCTCCACCGACATATTCTTCCGCAATTTCTCGTCCCTCGGATGCAACAAATCTATCGACTCGATTCCCGTTTCATCCTTCTCGTATGTGGTCTCTTCTGCTCGACTTTTTGTGTTCCAAAATTCCTGCACACTTAGACACAAAGATCAAAATACCAAAGGACCTAACTATTGGGACCTTGACGTCCGCTAGAGGAGGGTGAATAGCGTCTCACCCAAAATATCACTTCCTACAATGATTAGTACGCACATCGGAATACAAAAACAAATACTAATAATAGAAAGCAAACCTAACACGTTGATTTAACGTAGTTCGGAGATAAAGTTCCTACTCCACGACTGTCTGTAAGGTGGACGATCCCGATCCATCAGTAGATGACTCTCCGGAGAACTTCTGGCTAGCTCACATAACTCCTTGTGGGCGGAGAAACCATGCCACAACCTCGTACAAGCACGCTAGATCACTTGGGCACTTGGAGAACCACTAATTTCGTTAACCATGGGCTCGGGAGGAAAACACCTACTATTTTTCCCTCCACCAGTCGACTGGTACAACCACCAGTCGACTGGTCCTAGGTGAAATTTGATCGTTACAAGTCAACGACCAGCTACCAGTCGACTGATGAAAACACCAATCGACTGCTACAGTAAAACCCTAATCATAGAATTTAACCCCTGAGTGCATTCACTCAGCACTCGTCCTTGCCCAACCAATCTAGATCTAGCCTTCTAGTCTTCCTCCATCAGCCTTGCGTCCCTCGAATGTCTTCTCATCCTTTACGTTTTGCCTTCTGGAGCTTCCATCGGTCTTGTCATTGTTGTCGGGTCTTCCTTTGCCAAGAGGTTGCACCTTCGGGGCTTCATCCATTACCAAGTTACACTTGGACTTACGTTGCCAAGACTATATGCTTGGACTTACACCGCCAAGACTCATCCTTGGACTTTCCTCCTTTGCCAAGATCACACTTGGACTTTCCTTGTTGTACTTGTACGTATCTTGCACACTTACAGTACATATCAAATACAATAATAAATCTAACTTAAACCTTTGCCCAAATATCAAAACCTAGGGCACCTAGATTGTTCCAACACTAACTTAACTCACTTGATCATATAAAAACTTACCTGAAGTATTTACAACTATAACTCAAGCGGGAATCTGAACCATAGAGGAAAAATCCTTTATATATATATATACACACACACTGACATCTTCATCCGAGCTAGCATCCTCTTTTCCTTTTATCACCCTAGGCTAATCTCCTCTTTTCCCTCACGTTTTTTCTTTGTTTTTTTTCTATCCTAAATCTCTTTCTCACCCTGTTGGCCACCGGGCTACAACTCGGGTAGACATTAATTTGATTCATTCATTGTCTACACACTCTGGCGACCCTCATAGGTCTGAGCGCTTTGATGTCCGCCCAGACGTTTGGATTCTTAAAAGTGAATCGGGGCACCCGGACCTGTGAGGGTCGTCCAAAAATGTACAAGGTAATATTTCCCTCTCACATATTCTCTCTATATATAAAAGGATGTTACATTTCTCTATATATATATGTAAAGTGTAAGAGTGGGTGACTGTTGGACTACTCTCAATGAATCCGAGTACTTGGAACTTGGCTGGACATAGAACGCTCGAGAGGGTTCCGGGTGCCCGGACTCAGTGAGAGTCGCCTACGAAAGGGATATACTGGATAACACCTCTTTTTATATACCGGATAAATGAGATAATTCTTACCATTAAGTTTTTTAATAAATTTTTAATATATTTTTTAAAATAATAATAATTTTAAATCGTCTCGAACCGTGAATGGTAAATTATAATATTGTAAATGATTAATATTAAGGATCAATAATTTAGAAATTATATAATTTTGAATCTCGATGAGGTCCAGCTACGTGAAAATATCTTGTAATTTTAAATCTTAAATTATTAAAGTATTTTGTTTTCATCTAAAGATTTTTTTTTGTAGCTATTTTTTCTCTACCCTTTACATCGAAACTCCTGTTCCTATCCATATTTTCATTAATTACGATTTCAACTAATCAATTTATTATCCTGAACTTGGGGCCGACCTCAATTCAATTCATTGGACAAAGCAACACCGACGCCTTGTGCTTCCCAACTTTGACCACCATGGCTGCTGCCCTCGTGTGACAGCATCGTATTTTTCAATTCAATTTCTTACGTAAAATCTACGCGAAATAAACGGCGACCCAAATCTATTGGCTGACACGATTGGATACGGGAATCCGAGTGGGCCCCTCGCCCTCGGGCCAACCTGTGATCTCAAATGCGTCCA
Source organism: Zingiber officinale (assembly GCF_018446385.1). Lineage (NCBI taxonomy): Eukaryota > Viridiplantae > Streptophyta > Magnoliopsida > Zingiberales > Zingiberaceae > Zingiber > Zingiber officinale. Next base: position 2,263,584 of record NC_056004.1, read on the forward strand.
CGTCTGCCGCACCCTTCCTAGTTCCCAACCGCTCGCCACGTGGGCAAATTATACGGTCGCTGGCTGGTTTGCCGGCGTACCGCCAGCCAATACGTGGCTTCGCGATCCGAGTACCAACAAAAGCCGGCCTCCGAACGGCTGCGGCAGCGTACCTTTAGGGGCCCCACCGAGACAGCGGCACACCACCGTCCCCCCCACGGCACTCGATCACCATGTGGCCTCTTCCGAAGGGATAGCCACGTCATCCGATGGCTAATTCCGTGGATGATGTTCAGCCGTCGCACAGGGATCCCGACAAACTTGCTCCGCGTGCATCCGCGTCCACCGGGACCACCAGCCACGGCGCCGGTCCCTTACTCCCTTACAGTCACGTGCGCGAAACTATCCTCCCGAGCATTAGATTCGCACGCGAAGGCGACTGCCACGAGCCCCACCGTCAACCGTCCGCCGTTAACTATGACGGCGCGAGGCACACGCGTCGGTCGCAGAGGGAGGGACCATCGTTCGTACGCTGTACGCGGTCCGCGAGGTAGACGTCGTAAAGACGCACGAGTGACGACGTCATAAAGTCAGTGGCAGGAATGCGATATGTGAATTAAATGTATGAGGATGAAGACAAAACATCTGCCGGCTAACTTAGCCGCCGTATTGTTAATTCATATTTGACAATGGCAAGAGCAACTAAATATCATATCGCCGACGGGGTTTTTTTTTTTTGTCTTTTTATTTTTTTTTAAAAAAAGGAAATTTGGCAAAGGAAAAGAAAGTGGCTGCTGCTAAGATCAGGCTGCCGTCGCTGGGGGTGGGAGGTTGAGATCCAGATCGAGACGTGGCGTCTTGGAAAGTGGCGGTTGCGCCGGAGACCAACGGTCAGATTGCGGATTTACGACGGAGGAGGAATCCGAGTCGCTCTGGGCGGCCACGTCGCGCGGCGGCTGGAAGCAGGCGACGACCATCGGCAGGGGTAGAGTCGGCAGATGGCGTTTAGTCGCCGTCGCTGCGGACGCCGGTATATTTGCGGATCTGGCGATTTGGTTGAAGTAGAAGAGCGGTAACGGTTTCAAAGGAAACGGAACGGCGCCGGATCCGCGAGCGCCTCCGCCGGTGTGGACGAGGTTGGCATCGAGCTGGGAGGGGGGAAGTCGCGGTGCAGCCTCGTGGCCGGAGCACTGGACGACGGGGCTGCTCTGGCTTCCGCAGGCGGCAGAGCCGGAAAAGTTAGTCTTCGCTCTAGGCCCGCGGAACTCGCGCGCGGCGGCGTCGTAGGCCTTCGCCGCCTCCTCGGCCGTGTCGAATGTCCCGAGCCACACGCGGCTCTTCTTGATGGGGTCGCGTATCTCCGCCGCGTAGCGTCCCCAAGGCCGCTTCCTCACTCCGCGGAAATGCACCTCGCCGCCTTCTCCGCCGCCTACGGCGGCGGATTCGAGCTTCCCGTTTGCCTCCATGAAAATCTTCTCAACTTGTCGCCTTGTTACCCTCACTCCGAAAAGAAAGCCTCACTAAGCTGCTGCTGTTCCTGCGTTGCCTGATGAACTTCTTCTATAAATAAGATTAAGTAAAGAGATGGACGGCATGGATTTAAAGGAGAAAAAATGATTACGCACAAGCAACGGAGGCTGGCCGTGTTCTTCGTCGGTGCCCACACATGACGAACCCAATTTCGTACCCATCGGCCGTCACTGTAACGGTGCAAAGCTGGCCCACTAAAACTCATGGGTAATACTGTTTCGAGGACCGAACAGAGCCAATACGCTGTTTTAATTACCACGCTGAATGCGTGACCCGCGGCCGTCGGGACACGCTGCGCAGCGTCGCCAGCTCAAGGTACATAACGGCGTGGTGCCGTTAACGTTGACGAGCAGACAGAAGGGGGGGGACGCCAATAGAGAGAGCGACGCGTGGCGGAGCTAGCCGGTGGCCTGGATCTATTCGCCGCCCGACGAAATAGCCAACAAGCTATCGACACGGAACAGTATACGGCGGGTGGGAACTGGTCATGACAGGTGCAGATTCGGACCTCCTGTGTTAAACATTTCTGAAAGGTAATCAGCTTCAACAAATAACTTTTTCCAGTGTTCGATCATGAATTGTTGAAATTTATTTTTGATAATTAATGGTATAATTCCAATTATTTTCCCTATTTTCATGAAATATTTTAGTATTGATTATCATTTTCAAACTAAATTATTTATGATGTCATTTGAAATACACTAACTGTCCAATTTATGTCTAGTGAATAAATGGATTATCCTCAAAATTAGTCCGCATATACTAGATAATTGATATCAATTAATAAAAATTAAGCTACAGTAAATCACCCCATTCAATTCTTTTCCGTGTTTTTTTATAAAAAATATTGTGCTGAACAAATACTGACTAGATTCTGTATAATGATGCTAATAAATAATTGATATGCTTGTAAAATAAGAAGGATGTTACAAAGGTGAAACTTTTATACATCGTTGAGCTCCCGCAAGAAGATCGTGTTTTGGGGGTTGGTGACCTTTCTTACGCCAGTAATTCACGAGAAGACGCTCCAATTTCCTGACCTGAAACATTTGCAAGTTGATGAAATACCCACCTTCAAATTAGTAAAATCATACATGGAATATGGGCTGAAACTGAAAGAACTAAACTTAAGCAATTCCAGAGCAAAGAATATAGTTTCAAAAGATATCCCACTTGCAATGGATCACCTTGACAGATTTCCAAACTTCTATTTCAGAAAAGAATAGTTTGTAAAATCACATGTCCCAAAATAATCCATGTTGATGCTTAGCAAATAAGTATATGCACACCTAATGATATTTTAAACATATAGAGAGTTAATTTGTTTTTGGTAGAAGTCATTCAGAGGTTATGAAAGTCCAATATTCGAAGACACACTAGATGCATTAGCATAAGCTCAATGAAGAGATGAAATCTTGTACCAGGGCCTAAATAGTTGAGATAACCATGGCCTGAAGATAAACTCACAATGGGAATCTGACAGTTTTCTTGCTTCACTCTAATGCTAAATTAAATTTGATTAATTGAAAGCCCATGTGTCTCAAGAGGTTAGGTTGCTCATTGGTAGACAAAAAAATCAATCTATACTTCCATATACTCGATAATGTTTAAGTTTTTCTATCTTATTGAGGTCAAAATTAATGCAGAAGGTAGCTACTACTAATTGCATTTCCCATGGGAATAACTTAATTATCTGGTGAATCTGTTGGCCCCTAAGCATTTAAACCACATATATGACTAACCATGATATTTTGATAATAATCAAACTCACAGATTTCAAACAAAAAAAAAATCAATATTATATTTCTGAGAAATTTGGAAGTTTCAAGACACGTTGGATTTAAGAATCACAACTGTAGTTATAAGCAAATATTGGAATATGAACCAGCAGTTTCCTCTAAAATTTGCTTCTGGACCAGTGTTCTTGCAGAAGGAAAAAAAAAGGAGCTTAATAGCATAAAATGCTTAAGCCTGAACACACAAAAATCGTACCCTTGATTCATCCAAGAATTTATCATCAAAATTTGAGAACTAATAACAGACCAAACTGAATACATCAAGTTCATCCGTCTTGAAAATTTACAGAACCATCATAAGTGAATTCCTCTACAGCCAGTACATCATGGGTTGACTCCTAAGTCCTTGTATTTTTATGTTGATATTTGATGGTCACTAGATAAGCTTCCATTGTGTATCTTATTCGTAGATAATACAGAAATTAATCATATGGTTGGTGATAAGATTTGGCAAAGGAACTAAGTAGAAACCAAAATTGAATTCGTGAAATTTAGATTAGTAGTATTAAAAGGGAAAAAAAACTAATAGATAAGCTGTGAGGTCAGGAAAAATGTCTTAAATATATTATTCAACAAGAAGACCTCTTAGGTTGAAAAGAAAGTTTTAAAAGAGAGGCATGACTTAACTTTACGATCTTTGAGTTTAGAGCTTAAGAAGTTAAAACTTAAAAGAACAATATAGAAGAGAAGTCAATGTTGAAATGGATGTGAGAGTACTACGAGAAAAAACAAATGCTTATCAACTATTACTAGCTAAATGTGATCCTCAGTGACAACCGGCAAGTTCAAAGAAGATCTACATAGTGTATATTCATACAAGTAATATATAAGGGTGCAAATAAAAGGGATATAAGGAAAATTGTACGCAAACCTGTTAAGATAGATCTAAACTGATGATACAGTGTTAAAAATAACTCAATTACAAATCTATCTCTAAGTACTTGTTATAGTAGTTATCGTAAGACTTACGCATCTCAAACTTAAAATGGCAAAGAATTGAAATTTAAAGCTACATGTGAGTTTGTGAGAAATGTTTGAACAATATATCCTAGTCATAAACTTTTCCTTTAAGCCTAATACTAACAAAAAGAAAACTTCTGTGGAGCAATACCTGCTTAACAATAAAAGGCTCTCCCGAAAGGTTAAATGGGTCAGTTAAAATGGTTAGAAAGCCATGCTTGTTCCCATATACCACATCAGTGAAAACTCGATCTCCCACCTGGTAAACGAAGAATATGACAATCATAATATATAACAGATGAAAGAAGTGATGTTATAAGTCACAAGGATGCCCACCATGACAAGAAGTGAGGCTGGACAACCAAAGTACCTTTCTATATCTTCAGCTGTTCCAGATGGCTTCTTTACCTCTAGAATAAAAAACTAGACTAAGGATTCCAGTGTAGAACTAGGCATCTTAGATTATAAAACAGAATCAGAATAAATAGTCATTGGGATCAAATTGATATGCAGTGAATGTTTTACCATATAAAAGCTTTATATGTATGCCATGCTGGTTCACCAGATGCAAAAGTTGATTCAACAAAAAGAAGACTGGGAAAAAATGCCCTGAACCAGAAACAATGCAGGTATAACAGATACTCTTTTTTTTCAATAGAATCAGCACTTCAATTAGGAAATCATACCTTTCAACTCTCACTAAACAATCCATAAAGTTGTAGTATCAAATATTTGCTAAAATAAGGGTGAAATACAACCAAGAACTGAACTCCTCCAGAAAGCATAAACTCCAGCTCATTGAGAAAATATTTGCTGACTTAATGGGAGGGTTGAGAAATTAACGAATTTAATGGCTAGCAACACAATTTATCAAATTAATTTCAAGCATCCCATAACAATGATCAAAACTTTTATTTCTCATAGGCTCACAAATGCGATCAGCTCCTAAATCCAAATGTCGTGTGCATATACTTGGTGCATTTCATCAAACAGATGAATTTCATCACTTCAGAACCAAGTCAACAAACTCAGCTAAATTAAAAAATAATAATTTGAAACTAAAACAAACACAATTGAATTTAACAACAGAGCAACATACAGGGACTTAATTTATATGTCAAATTAAAGAAGAATAAACTGGCCTTCGTCAATCGAAGAGGAGGCGTAATACGCATAAAACGCATAAAGTACTTGCCATGCTTTACGACCCGAATCCCCTCGATAGCCTCCTCCAGAGCTTTCGCCTCCGCTCCATCAGGATCATACTGTTTTAGACCTGCACGAGACTACGAATCCACAAACTGCGGCAAAATAAACTAAGATAAAGGCGAACACACAATGGGATAGAGACGCACCGGCGGAGTTGCTGAAGACGGCGACGGATCCGGGGAAGGAAGCTTGGCAGAGTCGGAGGGAGGGAGAAAGCGGAGGCCAGAGGGCGAGGGAGTACGGGGTGGTGAGGGTGTTGTCCTTGTCGAAGACGACGCCGCGGAAACCGAGGCGGCGAATGGCGGGCCAGTCGACCCAACGGATGTCGGGGACGGAGAGGTGAGAGAGAGCGAGGTGGGGTTCCGTCACCGCGACGCCCAGGAACGACGCCGCCCCCTCCCGGTTGAATCGTTGCCCCAGAGCGCGCCGCCACGAACTAGTACTGCTGCTAACGCCCATCTCGATTCGATCTCTTCTCTTCTCTCGTCTTCCTGTTGACGGGGGCGGGGGCGAGGGTGGCGGCGGAGGGAGGTCGATAGAAGAGGAGACGACGCGGGTGATTGGGTTTGGGAAATGAAGATGCGACGACAAGGGTTGAGTTTGGGTGAAGGGGAGGGCCATCGGCGACATCGACTCCAGCGATAGCTCTTTTTTTTCCCTTTTTAAAAAATATATAAATAAATTGGCGTAATTCATGGACTGCCTTCTGCATGCATACCAATTTATATATATATATATATATATATATATATATATATATATATTTTCAAAATAAAATTTGTAAGCGAGAGATAATTTTTCATAAATTAAATAGAATTTAATATATTTTTTATTAAATTAAGAACGCTTTAATTTTTACTTGATCAATTGATGATTGACGAATCAATTAATATAATAAATTCTAGTTAAATAGTACCAAATGAGTTTATGAAGAAATAATAGAATAAAATATTTTATTATTTTTTAAAAGTATAAAAAATTTAAAATAAAATATAATTCTTTTTAAATTCAGTGTCATTTAATTAAAATTAAATATATCAATTGGATATTTAATAATTTTTATAAATAAATTAAAAATTAAAAGAATTAAAAATGATAATAATGGAGAGTTTAAAAATGATATGTTTACTAAATTATTACCATCGAAAATTCTCATGTCTTAATATACCTCAACAAAATGGAATAATCGAAAAAAATTAGAACTCTCTAAGAAGCCAGTAAGACAATTCTTATTGAATACCAACTACCAAAATATTTCTGGGTAGAAACTGTTAGTACAGCCTACTATATACAAAATAGAACAACAATTAATAAAAAATAAAATAAAACACCATTTAAAATTTACATAATAAATTACCAAATATTAAATATTTTAAGGTAGAAAATAAAATCTTTATAAGATATTCTTAGGAAAATACAAGAGAATGCTTAGAAAAATTTTCTTCAAAGTAGAAAATAGAATCTTTATAAAATATTCCTATATAGTAGATGATATAGAATTTACAATAAAAATACTCTAAGAATTGAAGAAACCATCAATGTAAAATTCAATAAAATTACTAAAGAACCTAATTTAACTCAACCTCAATATCAACCAATTAATTTCGTTAGAGCTAGCATTGATCTAGGGGGAACGAGTGAAAGTCCAATAGAAGAATATGAAGTTGAACAAAACCAACCACAAGAAAATGAATAAACACAAACTGAGCCTAGAACAATAAGAGTCGGCTCAAATCACCCAATTGAACAAATTATAGGTGACTGAGACTTAAGAGTTCAGATTAGATCATCTTTCAGAAACCTAAGTCAAATATCTTTAATTTTTAAAATCGAACCCAAAATAGTAGAAGAATCCCTACTTGACCCAGACTGGATCATAGCCATGCAGGAAGAACTAGCTTAGTTTAAAAGAAGTGAAGTCTGAGATTTAATACCATTACCCAATCGTAAAAAGGTAATAGAAATAAAATGAGTATTTAGAAATAAATTAAGTGAAAAAGGAGGAAATTATTAGAAACAAGGCTAGACTAGTAGCTAAAGGGTTTAGTCAAGTAGAGAGACTTGACTATGATGAAACATATGCTTCAGTATCCAGACTTGAGTCTATTAGAATGCTACTTAGCTATGCAACCCATAAAGAATTTAAGCTTTATCAAATGGATGTCAAATCCGCCTTCTTAAATTGGCTAATAAAAGAAAAAGTTTATGTAGGTCAACCACCTGATTTTGAATGTATAAATCATCTTAACCATGTGTTTAAAATAAAGAAAGCCTTGTATGATCTTAAACAAACACTTAGGGATTGGTATGAAAGGTTGACTACCTAACTAATCTCCAAAGGGTTCAACGAAAGTCAAATTGACCCAACTCTATTTGTAAAATTAGTCAAATAAGATATCTTCATAACCCAAGTATATGTAGACGAAATAATTTTTGAGTCAACCAACTCAGAATTTTTACAAGATTTTATAACTTTAATGGAACATGAATTTGAAATAAGCCTAATAGGTAAACTAACTTATTTCTTAGGATTATAAATTAAACAAACAAATGAAGAAAATTATATTTACCAACAAAAATACATCAAAGAATTACTTAAAAAATTTGGAATGAAAAATACCAAAGAAATAAAAACACCAATGACAACTAACACAACTTTAGATAGTGATCCAAATGGGAAACCCGTAGATCTAACTGTTAGGACCAAAAGTATCTAGAGGGGGGGGGTGAATAGCTCTTCGCGTGCTCGTTGCTCGGCGTTGCTTGTTTCTTCAAGGATGCGCAGCGGAAATACAAAGAAACAAATACAAACACGCTAACACTTGGATTTTACTTGGTATCCACCTCCAAGGTGTTAGGATCTCTTCGTACGGCTAGAGAGGGGGGGGTGTGAATAGCCGACCCCAATTGCTCGCGTTTCTTTCTACAAACTAGGGTTAGCACAGCGGAAACTAAATGTAGAAAGAAAACAGGAGAAGAAATCAAACCTCAACGCAAGGATGTAACGAGGTTCGGAGATGATACTCCTACTCCTCGGCGTGTCCGTAAGGTGGACGAGCCCTATCAATCCGTCGGTGGATGAGTCCCCGGAGAACCGGCTAATATCAACTCCTTGTGGGTGGAGAAACCTCGCCACAATCACTTGCAACAGCAAGCTAAGAGTACAAGAGAATAGCAAGAACAAAATACAACAGGAATGTAAACACAGTAGCTTTCCTTCTCGTCGACTGGGGTCCCGGATGAAGTAGCAACTTCACGGACAGATGCAACAGCAAGCCAGTCGAGAAAACTGTCGGGGAAGCTCACGCGAAGCTTCAGCAGCGGTTGAGCTCAGCAAAGTTCGGAGCACCAGAAGAAGCAGAAGCTTCAGGCAAGAGAGAACTTCCAGAAGGAAGAAGAAGTAGCAGTAGAAGAGTGCTTCACCGAAGTCCTGTAGCCCTCTTTTATACCTGCGAAGAAGAAGAGCAGAGAACTAGCCGTTGCGTCGCAACGGCTAGATTCCTGATCGGTCCATGGACCGATCAGGGAACCTCCTGATCGGTCCACAGACCGATCAGCCCCTCTTGCGATCGGCGTCTCGATGTGGACCGATCCAGCTGTCCTGATCGGTCCATAGATCGATCAGGCTTCGGTTCCTCAGCCACTGCTCGATCGGCTATTGAATCGGTCAGCAGATCGATCCACGGCTTTCTTCTCGCGAGGTTGCGTTGCCTCGATCGGTCTCGGCACGATCAGATTCAATCGATGAGCCATCGATCGATTCGATCGGTCACCGCCGATCGTGAAACCGCAGATATCCGGATCGGTCACCGACCGATCCAAAACCTCGACCCTAAACCTAAGGCTTCCACACCAACATCCGGTCAACCTTGACCTGTTGGTACATCATCCCTAGCATCTGGTCACTCCCTTGACCTGCTAGCACTCCCCGCTAAGTGTCCGGTCAATCCTTTTGACCCACTTAGACTTTTCCCACCAGATGTCCGATCACCCTTGATCCATCTGGATTTTTGCCTTGCCCGGCTTCACTCACCGGGACTTTCCACACTGCCTAACATCCCAGTTTCTTTCCCAGCTTCACTCACCAGATTTTCCAACCGCCTAACATCCCGGTTAGGACTTTCCCACGGCTTCACTCACTGGACTTTCCAACTGCCTAACATCCCAGTTAGGACTTTTCCACTTGCCAAGCTCCCTGCTTGGACTTTTCCCGTGCCAAGCTCCCTGCTTGGACTTCTCCAGTGCCAAGTCTCCATACTTGGACTTTTCGCGTGCCAAGCTCCCTGCTTGGACTTTTCCAGTGCCAAGTCTCCATACTTGGACTTTTCAGGTCAACCAGGTCAATCCTTGACCTAGGGTTGCACCAATAATCTCCCAACCATCTATTCTTGTCTCACATCAAGAATAGAACTCTCTCACGAGTGTCAAACATCAACATGCAACTCAACTAGGTCAACCCTGACCTAAGGTTGCACCGACAATCTTCCCAAGTCAAACATCAAAATACAACTCGAGTCAAGTCACCTCGAGTCGGGTCAACCAGGTCAACCTTGACCTAAGGTTGCACCAACACAAGGGAGGTGACTAATCCAAGGATCCACACAACGCACGCACCCTCCACTAATGAAACTCTCCTTTATGGTAACTACCAAGGGCGGAGAAGCCCTACAAGACTCAATACAAGAAGAAAAAAGGGTAGTAAAGAAATACAAGCTTACAATGAGTGCACAAACCCTAACCCTAGTTTCTTCTTCTTGCTTTGATCCGCCTCTTGACTTGGAAGAGCCTCCAAGAACCTTCAAGAACTGGCGATCTCGAGCTTGAGAAGAGTTGTGGAGGAGCTGGTGAAGATCTGAAATGAATCTGTGAAGTAATACCGAAGACAACGCTCGCCTGCGGCTCAAATACGACGCAACGGTCGGATCCCAATCGATTCGATTATTCCCAATCGATCGGGGAGGCTTTGGATCGATCCACGGATCGATCCAGAGCGCCTCTGTGCTCTGGAAAAACGCCTGGATCGATCCACGGATCGATCCAGCGCTTATCGCGCGAAGCAGCAGCGTCCCAATCGATCCACTGATCGATCCAGAGGCTTTCTGTTCGCTGGGAAAGGTCTGGATCGATCCACTGATCGATCCAGAGGCTTTCTGTTCGCTGGGAAAGGTCTGGATCGATCCACTGATCGATCCAGAGCTTGGTTTTTGCCCAAAAACAAGTCCCAAACCTCCCAAACCAACATCCGATCAAACTTAACCTGTTGGTACGTCATGCCTAGCATCTAGTCACTCCCTTGACCTGTTAGGACTCCCTCACCAAGTGTCCGGTCAATCCCTTTGACCCACTTGGACTTTTCTTTCATGCCAAGTATCCGGTCACTCTCTTGACCTACTTGGACTTTCACCTAACTTCACTCACTAGGGTTTTCAATCTGCCTAGCTTCACTCACTAGGTCTTTCACCTGGCTTCACTCACCAGGATTTTCATACTGCCTAGCTTCACTCACTAGGACTTTCACCTGGCTTCACTCACCAGGATTTCCATCTGCCTAGCTTCACTCACTAGGACTTTCACCTGACTTCACTCACCAGGATTTTCATACTGCCTAGCTTCACTCACTAGGACTTTCACCTGACTTCACTCACCAGGATTTCCATCTGCCTAGCTTCACTCACTAGGATTTTCACCTGGCTTCACTCACCAGGATTTCCATCTGCCTAGCTTCACTCACTAGGACTTTACCTGGCTTCACTCACTAGGATTTCCATCCAGTCAGGTATACCTACTTGACTCTTTTTCATTCACACTGATCAGTCCCTGATCAGAATCTCCCCATATGAACAACTGCACCTGCATTGTCCATGTGTCTACATGTATTGTCAAACATCGAAACTATGACCAAGACTCAAGCCTTGGTCAAACCAGTCAACCTTGACCTAAGGGATATTGCACCAACAATCTTCCCCTTTTTGATGTTTGACAATACCTTTAAGTTTGGACCATTCTGAGTTAAGCTAATCCCATAGCCTTGATTCCATTCATGCCAAGGTATGAATGTTGGTTCCCTTCATTCTTCCCCTATGACCTCCCCCATAGGTAATGAAGGTCTAACTTAAACCACACATTCTCCCCCTATTGGCACACATCAACCCATCTTTGAGCACACATCAACCCGTGCCTCAATTTTGGGCACTCTTCAACAAATGCCCCATTGTTGAAAACTCTCCCCCTGAAGAGTTGCTCATCGTTGTTCACAACTTCACTCGTTGTGACCAACACGATAATGAAGGACCCATTCCCTTCATTTTCAAATAATGCTCGCTCTGGAGCATTAACATGGTCTAATGACCCAAATGAAGGTCTCATACCCTTCATTTATCCTTAACCCTACATTCTTCCTCAATGTAGACAAATGCCCATCCTTGAGCATTATCCACTTAACGGAAGGTTAACCACCTTCCAAGGTTTATGAAAAATAATTTTCATGCCTTTAAAGAGTCCCTCCCCCTAAAAACATGGTGGTAACTTCTGTCATTGCACCAACAATGACCTGGATTCCCTAAAACTTTAGGAAACCCTATTGTAGAAGTTTTGAGGTTCAAATATTCAAAATCTGAAACAAACCTCAACCTAAACTTCAACTTAGCCTTCTTTAACCAATCCATCCTTGTTTTCACATGAAAACACCCTTTTTATGTATACACATGTATTTTTAGGGGTTTGGAAAGGTTATCTAGACTAAATTAGGTTTAAAGATGCTGAAATCAGGCTTTCCCAGCCAAAATCAGCAACTTGGATCGATTGGAGTTGGGTTCCAATCGATTGAACCTTTCTGAATCGATCCACTGATCGATTCAGACTTCCTGGATCGATCGGCTGATCGATCCAGCGAGCTTCTGCTCGCGGGAGACTTGCCTTCTGAATCGATCCACGGATCGATTCAGGCACTCCAATCGATCCATGGATCGATCGGAGCTCTGATAGTAGCTGAATTTCAAAATCAGCCAACTTCAGAAACCCCTAGAAAATTCTACAAAAATTCAAAAATCATGAAATTTCGTGTAGGCATTATTTAGGGCATATACTATCAAGGAAAAATAGTTTTCTATGAAAATACTTCATATTTTCAAATATTGACTCAAACTTGAAAACTTGCAAAAACTTTAGTGTTTTTCTTCAAGATTGTGTCTAACTATTCAATGGTGATTACTATCAAAAGATAGCCTTCACCAATATTTTCCAAAATCATTTTAAAAACATTTTCAAAACCAATATCCCACCATGTTCCTTGGGCTTAATGCACATAACTTGTATATTAGCTTTCCCAATGATGGGAAAACACATAACTATGTGTTTTGATGAACTTAAAACTCAAAAGAATGCACTAAATCAACATCTTGAGTTTTGTTCATCATCCTAACATCTCACTTGTATCTAATGTGCACTGAAACACATACAAGTCATCTTATAGGTCTTTGTGAGATGTAAGATTTTGGTTTTGCCCTATTCTAGGGATCATGCATATTTATCTAGGCATTTTGAGAGGTAGACATCCACAAAGGATGTTACTTGTTGATTCACTTGTTAAACAAATGCCACTTGTTTATTCCACTTGTTGTAAACAAATGCCACTTGTTGAACTAATGCCATATGTCCTTAATTTTTTTTTTTTAAGGAAATAAACATAATGCATGATAATGTTATGGCATACATCAAAATAAAATAGCTTTCAAAAGAAAGATTCCTATAACTACATGATGTATGTATGGCATGACATGGTATTTTTGTATTTTTCATGATAAGTCATGAATGCAAAATAAAAATCAAAATAAAATATGATGTCATGGCATATTATGGGCAAACAATCATGGCAAGGTTTAGCATAAATAAAATATACCTAGATTACCTATCTAAGTATCGTTAATCTTAGCTAATCCTAAAACTTAAACACTAGATTGCCCAAAGTGCTTCAAGAGAGTGCCAAAGCCTAAATTTGCATTTCTAGTTCTCTTGATTAACTTATGCCAATTGAAATTTAGCTTATTCCTCAAATGTTGGCATATTTCGTTCTTCCACAAGAGTAATCATATAAATCAAGGCCCGGATTGCCTTAGAATTTCTAAGAGAATACCAAAATCCCAACTTGGTATTTCTCTAGGTTTTCCCAATTTATGTCACTTAAAATATCATCCAATTTATCAAATTGTGACACATTTTACTCTTCCCAAGAGTAAACATAAATCCACTTCATTTTCAAAGGTTAATAATCACCTTAAAAATGCTCCTTGAGTGTCAATTTCTTCAAAGTTGGGTTAACTACCCTTCTTCTTAGAGTTGACACTCTCTAACCCATCTATGGGGTAGAGAAGATGCTCCTAGGAACCCAACACCTATTGGTGCTCCTTGGATGCTCTAGGTACTCACTAGGGATAACTTCCCTAGATACCTTCCTAGTGACCTTGTTGGGCTTCTTAGAAGCCTTGGTCACATTTTCTAGGTCAACTCTAGGGATAGCCTCCCTTGTGACCTTGTTGGTGACTTTCTTAGACTTCTTAGAAGCCTTAGTCACATTTATTGCAAAAATACTCTTAGGGATGACTTCCCTAGTATTCTTGACTTGACCACTAGACCTAGGGTTAGTTCCATAACTATATGGAACCCTATGGTACGAAATTTCATCCTTCTTAGCCTTAGGTTTGTATCCCAAACCTCTATGGCCATTGGATGACTTTGATACTCCAAGACCTAGATTTTTACCCTTAGACCCTTGTGTCATATTTGTGATTTTTCTAAGGGTCTTTTCTAATTTATCAAGTCTTGACCTCAAGACTTGATTTTCCTTCCATAATCCCTCAACCATAGATTTTTCATTACACCCATGAGCATTTTTGTTTCTAGACTTATAACTATGGTCCTTAGTGTGATTGCCTAGATTTTTATCTATCTTCCTAATCCTAGGTGTGGTAGTCTTAGCATGATAAGCTACATATTTTTCTTTAATTTTATCATGCCTCCTATTTTCATGGTAAATAGCATTAAAATGATATAAACTTGAATTAGCATGCTTTTTACCATTATGCAAGGGAATAGGCTCAATGAAAGTTACCTTTCTTTTTACCTTAGGGGCTCCCCCTTGAATTGAGCTTCCTCCTTGAGCCTTGACCATCTTCTTCCCCTTGGGGCATTGACTTCGGTAATGTCCCTTTTGATTGCAAGAGAAGCATATAATATGCTCCTTGCTCTTCTTTGTATTGGGGATGGTCTCCTTTAGCTTCTCCTTGCCTTTTTGTGTCATTTGGCCCTTTTTCTTGGCCAATTTGGGGCACTTGCTCTTGTAGTGCCCATGTTCCCTACATTCAAAGCATATAATATGATTTTTATTATTAATTGAAATGTTTATACCTTTTTGTGTAGGGATGACACTTTCTCCTTTGGATCCGGAGGTAGAAGCTGTTAGGACCGAAAAGTAGCTAGAGGGGGGGGGGGGGGTGAATAGCTCTTCGCGTGCTCGTTGCTCGGCGTTGCTTGTTTCTTCAAGGATGCGCAGCGGAAATACAAAGAAACAAATACAAACACGCTAACACTTGGATTTTACTTGGTATCCACCTCCAAGGGAGGTGACTAATCCAAGGATCCACACAACGCACGCACCCTCCACTAATGAAACTCTCCTTTATGGTAACTACCAAGGGCGGAGAAGCCCTACAAGACTCAATACAAGAAGAGAGGAAAGGGATACAAGAAATACAAGCTTACAAGCTTACAATGAGTGCAAACCCTAACCCTAGTTTCTTCTTCTTGGCTTTGATCCGCCTCTTGACTTGGAGAACTTCCAAGATCCTTCAAGAACTGGCGATCTGAGCTTTATGAGTGCTGTGGAGGAGCTGGCGAGAGATCTGAGATGAATATGTGAAGTGATGCGAAGACAACGCTCGCCTGCGGCTCAAATACGACGCAACGGTCGGATCCCAATCGATTGGATTGCTCCCAATCGATCGGGGAGGCTTTGGATCGATCCACGGATCAATCCAGAGCGCCTCTGTGCTCTGGAAAAACGCCTGGATCGATCCACGGATCGATCCAGCGCTTATCGCACGAAGCAGCAGCATCCCAATCGATCCACTGATCGATCCAGAGGCTTTCTGTTCGCTGGGAAAGGTCTGGATCGATCCACTGATCGATCCATAGCCTGGATCGATCCACTGATCGATCCAGTGCTTGGTTTTTGCCCAAAACCAAGTCCCAAACCTCTCAAACCAACATCCGGTCAAACTTAACTTGTTGGTACGTCATGCCTAGCATCTAGTCACTCCCTTGACCTGCTAGGACTCCCTCACCAAGTGTCCGGTCAATCCCTTTGACCCACTTGGACTTTTCTTTCATGCCAAGTATCCGGTCACTCTCTTGACCTACTTGGACTTTCACCTAGCTTCACTCACTAGGGTTTTCAATCTGCCTAGCTTCACTCACTAGGTCTTTCACCTGGCTTCACTCACCAGGATTTTCATACTGCCTAGCTTCACTCACTAGGACTTTCACCTGGCTTCACTCACCAGGATTTCCATCTGCCTAGCTTCACTCACTAGGACTTTCACCTGGCTTCACTCACCAGGATTTCCATCCAGTCAGGTATACCTACTTGACTCTTCTTCATTCACACTGATCAGTCCCTGATCAGAATCTCCCCATATGAACAACTGCACCTGCATTGTCCATGTGTCTACATGTATTGTCAAACATCGAAACTATGACCAAGACTCAAGCTTGGTCAAACCAGTCAACCTTGACCTAAGGGATATTGCACCAACAGAAGCTTCCTCTTGATCCGAAGATGATATTCCTCCATTTGATTTTGCTTGACTTGTGGAGGTGGAAGCTTCTTCATCCTCTTCTTCTCTTGACCCGGATGTGGAGGATTCTTCTTGCTCTTGTTCCGGTGTCAATGAAGATTGCTCCCCCTCAATCCTAGAGGTGGAGACTTCACCTTCTTCTTCATCTTCATCCTCTTGTACATGAAACAAGGAATATACTTCTTCCTTGCTCTTTTGATTGCTCTCCTTTGAGGATGAAGCTTCTTGGACCTCCTCTTCGGAGGTTGAGCATCTCTCAACCTCGGAATCCTCCTCTTCTTGATTTTGATCCATTGAGTCACCCTCTTTGGATTCTCCTTGATTTGGTACAGTGGAGGGGATCTCATGAATCCTTGCCAATTCGCTCCAAAGCTCCTTGGCATCTTCAAACTCTCCAATTTGCTCCAAGATGTTGCTTGGCAATAAATTGACCAAAAGCTTGGTCACTTTGTCATTGGCCTCACATCTTTGGAGTTACTCTTGGCTCCACTTGCTCCTCTTGAGAACTTTGCCCTTTGAGTTTGTTGGAGTCTTGAAGCCTTCCATAAGAGCAAACCATTGCTCTATCTCCATCATAAGAAAATTTTTGATTCTTGATTTCCAAGAATCGAAGCTCGTGGAAGTGTATGGTGGAGCCACTCTCGTGTCGAATCCGAGCCCATCTCGGAATTCCATTGTAGAAGTTGAGCTTTTGAATTTCTTTGACTTTGACAATTTTGCTTCAACTTCTTCACCCTCTAGCTCTTCTTGTTATGCTTGACCCTTCCGGCAATGATTCCGGTGAAGAGCGGCCTCGCTCTGATACCACTTGTTAGGACCAAAAGTAGCTAGAGGGGGGGGGTGAATAGCTCTTCGCGTGCTCGTTGCTCGGCGTTGCTTGTTTCTTCAAGGATGCGCAGCGGAAATACAAAGAAACAAATACAAACACGCTAACACTTGGATTTTACTTGGTATCCACCTCCAAGGGAGGTGACTAATCCAAGGATCCACACAACGCACGCACCCTCCACTAATGAAACTCTCCTTTATGGTAACTACCAAGGGCGGAGAAGCCCTACAAGACTCAATACAAGAAGAAAAAAGGGTAGTAAAGAAATACAAGCTTACAATGAGTGCACAAACCCTAACCCTAGTTTCTTCTTCTTACTTTGATCCGCCTCTTGACTTGGATGAGCCTCCAAGAACCTTCAAGAACTGGCGATCTCGAGCTTGAGAAGAGTTGTGGAGGAGCTGGTGAAGATCTGAAATGAATCTGTGAAGTAATACCGAAGACAACGCTCGCCTGCGGCTCAAATACGACGCAACGGTCGGATCCCAATCGATTCGATTATTCCCAATCGATCGGGGAGGCTTTGGATCGATCCACGGATCGATCCAGAGCGCCTCTGTGCTCTGGAAAAACGCCTGGATCGATCCACGGATCGATCCAGCGCTTATCGCGCGAAGCAGCAGCGTCCCAATCGATCCACTGATCGATCCAGAGGCTTTCTGTTCGCTGGGAAAGGTCTGGATCGATCCACTGATCGATCCAGAGCTTGGTTTTTGCCCAAAACCAAGTCCCAAACCTCCCAAACCAACATCCGGTCAAACTTAACCTGTTGGTACGTCATGCCTAGCATCTAGTCACTCCCTTGACCTGCTAGGACTCCCTCACCAAGTGTCCGGTCAATCCCTTTGACCCACTTGGACTTTTCTTTCATGCCAAGTATCCGGTCACTCTCTTGACCTACTTGGACTTTCACCTAGCTTCACTCACTAGGGTTTTCAATCTGCCTAGCTTCACTCACTAGGTCTTTCACCTGGCTTCACTCACCAGGATTTTCATACTGCCTAGCTTCACTCACTAGGACTTTCACCTGGCTTCACTCACCAGGATTTCCATCTGCCTAGCTTCACTCACTAGGACTTTCACCTGGCTTCACTCACCAGGATTTTCATACTGCCTAGCTTCACTCACTAGGACTTTCACCTGGCTTCACTCACCAGGATTTCCATCTGCCTAGCTTCACTCACTAGGACTTTCACCTGGCTTCACTCACCAGGATTTCCATCTGCCTAGCTTCACTCACTAGGACTTTTACCTGGCTTCACTCACCAGGATTTCCATCCAGTCAGGTATACCTACTTGACTCTTCTTCATTCACACTGATCAGTCCCTGATCAGAATCTCCCCATATGAACAACTGCACCTGCATTGTCCATGTGTCTACATGTATTGTCAAACATCGAAACTATGACCAAGACTCAAGCTTGGTCAAACCAGTCAACCTTGACCTAAGGGATATTGCACCAACACTAACATATTATAGGAGTGCTATAGGCAGCCTTTTATACTTAACTGTAAGTTGATCTGATATTTTATTTACAGTTATATGTGTACTAGATACCAAACCTGTGCTGAAGAATCCCACTTAACTAATCTAAAAAGAATTTTTGGCTATTTGAAAGACACATCAAATGTAGGAATTTGGTATCCTAGAACACCTAATTTTGAACTAATAGATTACTTTGACTCAGATTATGTCGACTGTAAACTAGATCGTAAAAGTATAAGTGATGGATGCCAATTACTTGGACCATCACTTGTTAGCTGATTTAGTAGAAAATAACAATGTGTTGCTTTATCAACTATTGAAGCCGAGTACATAGCTACGGGTGAGTGTGTAGCACAATTGTTATGGATGATGCACACATTAAAATATTTTAACTTAGAATATAAAAATATAAAAATTTATATTGATAACATCAGTTCAATTAACTTAATCAAAAATCTAATGTATCATTCAAGAACCAAACATAGTGAAATTAAACATTACTTTATTAGAGATCACGTCACCAAAGGAGACATTGAACTCAACTATGTTAAGTCCAAGCTAAATTTTGTTGACATTTGCACTAAACCACTACCAGAATCTGAATTCAGTAATCTATTAAGATGACTAGGAATGTGTATGATAGACTAGGACTTCTATTTTTAAAATAATTTTCAAATGATTTACAAATTTTAGGAAAAACTCTTTACTTATATTTTCTAAAATTTTCATTTCCTTAGTATTTCAAAATTAATTTTGACCTTAATCTAGATTAAATCCATAAAAGGCATGTTCCTATAGATCTAGGTATTGAGTATCTCACAAACACACTAGGTTTATCTTGATTGTGTATTCAAAAACTTAGAACGACGTGAAATGCATAGGCCTATTGCCTGAACTTCAGATGTTTATATCAATGCATCAACACAAATCTGGGTAAAAAAATATCAAAATTATAGAGATCAGGTTAAGTAATCCATCTTAGTCAAAACTAACTGAATACATTTACTTAATTTGACTAACTAAGTTAACATTACTATCTTCTGATAGTTAGTTAGTAACTAACGATTAGACATTTAAGGCAGAATTTTTAGATGAATATTTTTCTAAATATATCAGGTTCAGGAAGAGGATAATTCAAAATAATTTTTAAATTAATTTAATTCCTTTCCGAACACTTGTTGCAAAAATCACTTTCAAAATTGCCTTCAAAATTCTTTTTGCAAAAGATTTTCAAAAATACTTGTAGGACATTTTCTTTGTAAAAATTCTTATAATTTTTCAAACTATCTATTTTGAAAAATAAAATGCAAGTGTTTTGAAAAATATTTTGAAAGATATTTTTGAAAAATACTTTAGAAAATGTTTGAAAAGTTTTATTCAAAGGTTATTTTTTCACTTCGAAAAATATCTTTGAAAAACCTTTAAATATTTTTGAACACTAGATTGTAAATATTTCTAAAATTATTTTTGGAGAAATTCTGTAAAACCACTTTCACATTTATTTTGAAACAATAAGTTGCAAAGTAATTTTAATTTCTATTTTGAAAACTAGTTTACAAAATTTAGTTTTACAAGTGGTTTATATTGCAAAATCAATTTTTAAAATGTTAAAAATCTTTTTAACAGTAAAAAATTTCTATTATAATACTTTTTAAAAATTTTACTAACTCCTCCCTCCAATCGACCTGCAAGTTTTTTTACTTTGCACAAATTATTACTTGCTTGTCTATTTGTAGTTTGCCTTACCTGTCTACATTATTTTTTATGAATGTCAAAGGGAAGTGTAAGAGTTAAATAAGAAAAAGACAACTAAATCTATTGATAATATTAACCCTAAAATGATCAAGAGAATAAAGTAAAATTTACTTGATTTTAAGTTCTCTTGAATCATATTTATTTCATTCTTGCATATATTTTCCTAACGTTAACACAGGTTATCATTGCATCAAAAAGAGGGAGATTGTTGGTATAATTTGTACTAATGGTTTAACTCAGGTTTTGATGAATGACAAGTGAGTTAAGTTAGATGTTATTGTAATCTAATTTTATTACCGAGTGTACAAAGTTGACTAACTTGACGGGTAAGAGCATCTAACACCAGACAGGAAGTCTAGTTGGGATGTTCGATTCTCGAGTGGTGAAGTCTGAATGTGTGATTCTGGCAGGAAATCGAAATATGCAATTCCTGAGTGGTGAAGTTCAAATGTGTGATTCCGGCAAGAAGACATGGTGGGTCGGATTAACATCAAGGAGGTAACTTGACACATGATAAGTAAAGATAAGTCACTGGAGGAGAGTAACTAAGTGAGGGCGCGTTTTAGTTGAGAGGACAATAGGCGTCGGTCCAATTTAGGTCCATTTCAAAAACTTAAATTGAGACCCTGAATAGATTCTGGTCTGGAAGATAGAGTCTAAGTCATAAATTAATCTTATTATTAATATGATAATGTAGTTTTGTAGGTTAGATATTATCGTATTGGACTAACCTAACTTGCAGGGCAAAAGGAGCAAAAAGGCCTCGGGTGAACAATATCCGAGGTGCCTTCAAGCATTGGAAGGTGCTTTCATACTATTCATGGAAAGCACCTTAAGTGCTATGGAAGACGCCTTCCAATGGATAAAATTTAGACTTCGTCATTGTTGGTGTGGTTAGCACTAACGGTCTAACTCAGGTTTTGATGAATGAAAAATTAGGTTAAGTTAGGTTTGTCGTTATATAACACTCTAACCGAGTGTGCAGGCGAAATCCAGACAGGTCGATGGGCTGACCGGATGTCTGGCACGAAGTCCAAGCGGGTCGACGGGCTGACCGGACGCTTGGCACGAAGTCCAAATGGGTCGACGGGCTGACCAAACATTTGGCACGAAGTCCAAGCGAGTCGACAGGCTGACCGGACGCTTGGCACGAAGTCCAGCTAGGTCGACGGGCTGACCGGATAGCTGGCGAGAAGTCCAGACGGGTCGAAGGGCTGACCGGACGTTTGGCGGGTAAGTAAAGGTAAGTCACTGGAGGGGAGTGACTGTGAGGATGCGTTCCCGGGAAGGGAACATTAGGCATCGATTCGGCTTAGATCCATTTTGGATATCTAAGTCGAGATCGTGACTAGATTCCGGTCTCGGAAAGATAGAATCTAAGTCATACTCTTTATGTTGAACTTATAAACTGTGCTAACACTTTGTTTTGCAGGATATACATTATCTATTTGCCTCAGACTAACCTTGTCTTGCAGGAGAAGATGTTCTCTGGAGAAAGGTGGTCCGGGCGCCCAGAGGGGATCCGGGCACCCGGAGGTCCGGGCGCCCAGAGGGGATCCGGGCACCCGGAGGTCCGGGCGCCCGGAAGCAACTTCTATCCAGTTCGCGGCGTAGACACGTGGAGCTCACTGGTTGGGTCTTCCACGTCACACCAAGGCGCCCGGAAGGGATCCGGGGCGCCCCGAGCCTCCTATATAAGGAGAGTCAAAGGCGAAGCTCAAAACAACAACTCAGAACTGAAGAACTGCTCTCTTGTGCTCCTGCAACGCCG
This sequence comes from Zingiber officinale, assembly GCF_018446385.1. Lineage (NCBI taxonomy): Eukaryota > Viridiplantae > Streptophyta > Magnoliopsida > Zingiberales > Zingiberaceae > Zingiber > Zingiber officinale. The sequence goes on from NC_056004.1 coordinate 2,285,749, forward strand.
CGATCTCCGACGAGTTTTCTTTCTCTGCTCTATTTCTTTTCATTGTCGGTATTTATTTTTCTAGCATTCCTGTACTTAACTGTTTGTAATCGAATATTCAAATTGCTAGTGGATTGCCCAACGAAAGCACCCTTGTGTGCGGGCCTTGGAGTAGGAATCGCCAAGGCTCCGAACCAAGTAAAATTGGTTCTTGTGTTAGCATTGTTCTGACTTTGTCTTTTCCGCTGTGCTTACTCTTTTTAAAATTTTTATAATCGATATTCACCCCCCTCTATCGAACTATCATAATCCAACAGTCGCAGATAAGGAGCAACGAGTGTTGGATCATGAAAGCGCTAGAGGGGGGTGAATAGCGATCGAAAATTTGAAGTGAGTACGCAGCGAAAAAATAAAAATCACAACGCTAACAAAAACCAATTTTACTTGATTCGGAGCCTTCGTCGACTCCTACTCCAAAGTCCGCACTCGTTGAGTGCTTTCGTTGGGCAATCACTAATAGTTCGCAAATTGATTACAATAAAAGGTACAGGAACTATTAAATCGAAATACCGACAACAATAAAAAAAACTTGAACCGCAAGTTGTCGGAGTAGCTTCGCAGTGTCGCAGGGGTAGAGCACAATAGAGCAGTAGTAGGAAGCAGTTGTTATTATGATGCTCCGTGGAGGCCTTCTTTTATAGACATGCTCCGGGCGCCCGGACCGTGACATAGGTCCGACCAATCAGTGCGCTCCTTAGCTGCGATGAGATAAGTTTTGCCTTTCGGGCGCTCGGATCCCTTCCGGGCACTCGAACCACCATTTTCTAGAAAACTCTTTTTCCTATAAGAAATTGTTAGTCCAAGGTAAATTAGAAGTTATACTACCCTGCAAAAAAAAAGTTAGCACAAATATAATAAAACAGGATAATAATTAGATTCCATCTCACCGAGATCGGAATCTAGTCACAATCTTAACTTAGATTCCCGAAATGGTTCTAAGTTGAATTGACGCCTACTGTTCCCTCAAACGGGGAACACATCCTCACCAAGTCACTCCCCTCCATTGACTTACCTTAACTTACCTGCCAGACCCGGTCAGTTCGTCGACCTGTCTGGACTTCGTGCCAGATATCAGGCCAGTCCGTCGACATAGCTGCACTTCGTTCCATCTATCAGGTCAGCCCGTTGACACAGCTGGGCTTCGTGCCAGCTATCAGGTCAACCCGTCGACCTAGCTGGACTTCGTGCAAGCTATCAGGTCAGCCCGTCGACCTAGCTGGACTTCGTGCCAACTATCAAGTCAGCCTGTTAACCTAGCTGGGCTTCGTGTCAGCTATTAGGTCAGTCCGTCGACCTAGTTGGGCTTCGTGCCAGATATCATGTCAGCCCATCGACCTATCTGGACTTCTCCTGCACACTTCGTCAAAATGTTAGATCACAACGAAACTAACTTAATTTATTTTGTCATTCATCAAAATCTAAGTTAGACTGTCAGTGCTAACCACACCAATAACGAGTTCGGGATCAAATTTGACATGTTGGAGGTGCCTTCAAGACTATGGAAGACACCTTCCACACTCTTTATAATGGTGTCTTGAGGAACCTTCAAAACACAACTTTCATACGAGTTTCTACTCGTCCGATCAACTTTCCAACTACTCTGTCTTGCTACAATCCTACTATGCCTGACTGCTACCGAGAAGTCATCTAAACATCGAGTTTGAGCCGACCATCTACAAAAGTGTTTGGTAATACAATTTAATTCATATACTTAATTTCTGTAAACAGAAAGTGCAACTTGTTACACTCTTCTAATTCTTATTTATTCGATCCCTTTTCTGACATTTTTAGAAGAGGTTTTTAGTAGATTATCGGTCGATAGGTCCGCGACACTTGGGTCTTGGAGTAAGAGTCGCCGAAGGTTCCAAATCAAGTAAAAATTGATCGTATACTTGTGTTTTCTGCTTGCTTTCCTATTTCTTTCTTTTTCGCCGTGCATACTTTATTTTTAAAAAAGAATTAATTTTTTTTTTGAAAATCACATGATTCACCCCTTCTCACGTGCGTCTCAATCCAACATGATTTAGTTTTAAGTCATTCTGAACTCTCTTCATTAGTCGATTTTGATCAGTTTCAATTAAAATCAACTGATAGACCTAGAGAGCTCAAAATGACATGAAATTAGATTCTATGTGTCTGTCTAATTCTCTTAATAAACATTAAGTTGACCTACTATATTGAGAGTAGTGATTTTCAAACATGAATCAAAATTTTCAAATATATTTGTGTTCAAAAAATTAATACTCTCAATATAGTGTATAAAATTGATATTTAAGGGCATGAATATAATCAGGAGAATTAGACGAATATATAGGACCTAATTCTAGGTCATTCTGAGATCTCTAAATCTATCAATCAGTTTTGGCCTATGTTCTGGCCAAAATATCTTGGATGGTCAAGTCATAGTCAACAAACCTGCTGACGTACGTTACTCCATAGAGATCATTGGGAAAGATGAAGAAAAGACTTCTATTTGCAGGGCCACCAATGAGGTGTTGCTGATGTTGACAAAGTTGTCATTGTTAGAGTGTATACTAAAAGCCTAGCTTTTGGTATAAACATTTATCTAGAAATAAGAATCACATTGGTCAAATGTCTACATTTATGATAAATATAGTTGTTCAATTAATTTATATTGTAGATAACATGGTGTGTGGTGTCACACACAGAAGATCATGTTATCGGTTCCTTATAAATTATAAACAGTAGCTTACGACCAAGATGGACAGGAACAAACCATTGGAAGGTCGTAGTGTAATTAGGTATTAGTTTATCTTAACTATATAATTACACTAGTACACTTAGAGTGTATTGAGTAGGACCATTAGAGGTCGTTCTTTTTATACTGACTTTATGAAGGAACAAAGATCTCAGTTATTATGGAAGTGTGTGCTCTTAATCCTAATATAATAACAAGCACATATATTTGATATTTATTTCTTTAATTTATCAATGGGTGAGATTTAGTTCGATAAATCAATAAGCTCGATAAGTTGGGAAATGATATCACTTATAGTGTGTGTTGTTGATTATAGAAGGAAACTGTGTCCTAGTGATCTAGGTTGAGAATGTCCCCAAGAGGAGCTCATAAGGATTGTCATGTTAAACCCTGCAGGTGGACTTAGTCCGACATGACGATAAGGTTGAGTGGTACTACTCTTGGACTAAAATATTAATTAAGTGAGTTGTCAGTAACTCATTTAATTAGTGGACATTTGACATCTTAAACACATGGAGACTAACACACTCATAATAAGAAGGAGCATAAAATGTAATTTGGGATTGGTGCGGTAGTTCAATAATAGTTCTTTAGTGGAATGAATTATTATTGATGAAATTAAGTTGTGTGTTCGGGGCGAACACAGGATGCTTAATTTCATCGGAAGACCAAAACCAATTCCTCCTCTCGGTCCCTATTGTAGCCTCTTGTATATGTTTGGTTCTTCGGGCCGCGAAAATCGCTTTTCGCGTCGCGGAAACCCCGAATCACCCAAAGTCGTAGATCCGTGCAAGGAAAACCGAACAAAAATTATGAGTACGAGTTACAAAACTTTAGATCTACTCCTAGATCTATGTGTTGAGAGCTTTTACCCTTGTTGCGTGCCCTTTCGCGTTCCCGCTCATCCAAGGAGTTGCCGGATCTCTAGACCGTCAAGCGTCGGTCCTCTAGAAGTATCCACATGGACACGTAGGTGGAGAAAACCTCACACAAAGGTGTGCTAGCACCTTGGTAAGATTCGGCCAAGCAAGGAGGAGAGGGAGAGGAAGAGCTTCAAGAGGAAGAAGGAAGAATAATGCACACTTGAATGATTGAATGAAAATCAATTCATCCCCATTCAAAATGTGGCCGGCCATAATCTTCATGTGTAACTCCCCATTAAATGCAATTAATGTGAAGTTATTAAGAAAATAGCTTTGTAACTTCCATGAGGTGGCACCCATGATGATGTGGAGTAACATCATTGGTCCACTTCAATGCCAACTCACCAATGAGGTGGCATAAAGTCAAGTCAAACTTGACTTTTAATCTTCCTCTCAAGTCAAGTCAAACTTGGCCAAATCTCTTCCATGGTTGATCGAATCCAACCATTTGATTCAAGCCAACTTAATATAATGAATCTAATTCATTTAATTAAATTGATTCAATGAGTCAAAATCTAAATTAGACTCATTGAACACATGAATCAACTTGAGTCGAACTCAAGTTAGCCCAATTAGGATTACTCTTAATCCAATTTGATTCATCAAATGAATCTAATCCTCTTGGTTCATCATATGAACATAATCTCCATCTAATTGTCCTAAGTGTGTGACCCTATAGGTTCTTGTAACGTTGGCAATGCCCTAAACCCATTTAGGAGCATAAGTAATGAGCGGTATCTAGCAACACATCATTACTACCCAAGTTACAAGAAATGTCGAGATCCAACATCACCTTGTGACTACTAATTGTGACTCCTCACAATATATGACAAGTGTCCTTCTATCCAAGACATCTAGATTGATCAATATGAGGCATAGACCGTGTCATCCTCTAATCAATCTAAATCTTGAACTCCAAGTAGACTTACTCGATCAAATGAGCTCAACATCTAATGTTGACTCATTTGGGCATGGCCATGCACTTAGTGGTCTCACTCTATCAAGAATACCGATGTCGCTCCCGTCATATGGGAGGGATAGATCCCATCTACATCACTCACATCCCTCTGCATAATTTGTTATATACCCAGTAATCGCCTTTATAGTCCACTCAGTTACGGGTGACGTTTGACGAAACCAAATTACATAACTCATTATGTAGTGATCTATGGTGACTTCAGGTCTAAGGACTAGTAGTCATACTAATAGCCACATGAGAAAGTATATGACACTCATATAACGATCCATGATACTTTCTCATGGCGGGTCATTCAGTATACATTCTCTAATGTATACCCATGTGTCAACTTGATATCTCTATATCCATGACTTGTGAGATCAAGTCATCGAGTTGACCTACATGCTAGTCTTATTGCATTAACATTGTCCCTGAATGTTAATACTCGACTAGGAATGATTAAGAGTAGTGTTCCCTATATCATCTCACTATCGGTTCAACTAACCGATTGATATAGGTGAGAACCATCTACTCAAGGACATTATTATACTTAGTTTATTTGACACCAATACAAGTAAGTATAATAACCAAAATCCAAATGTCTTTATTAATATACAAGAATATGATACAATGAGTTCATACAATCATCAAATGATTGGCTCTAGGGCTCTAACTAACAATCTCCCACTAGTCCATACAATCATCCAATGGGGCCGGCCAAGCTAGCTTGGAACCCAAACTAGGGCCGACCAAGACCAAGTGGATGAGCCAAGTTGGTGGCCGGCCAAAGCTTGGGTCCCAAGCTTAGGTGGCCGGCCACTAGAGTATTAAAAGGATTTTTATTAAAATTATTTCTTATGTGGATATCAAGGTTTTTAAAAGAGAGTTTAAAAATTAAAAATTTCCTTTTATAGCTTTCTACAAAAGATTAAAAGAAGAGAATAATCTCTTTCCTTATTTGTAGATTAAAAGGATGGTTTTATTTTTTGGTAAAAATTTTCCTTATTTGTAAATCATCTACATGTTTAAAAGAGAGTTTAAAATTTGAAATCTTTCCTTATTTGTTGATTAAAAGGTAGATTTTAAATTTTAAGAAAACTTTCCTTTTTAACCATGTTCATGATTTAAAAGAGAGTTTAAAAATTAAATATTCTCTTTTATAAGTTTCTACAAAAGATTAAGAAAAGATTTGATATCTTTCCTTATTTGTAGATTAAAAGAGATTTTAATTTTTAGAGATAACTTTCTTTTTATCCATATGTTTAAAAGAAAGATTTTAATTTATTAAATTTCCTTTTTATAAACCAATCATGAAGGGATAAAAATTATTAGAGAAATTTTATTTTAAAATTTCCGGAAACAAATTAGGAAGGTTTTAATTCTTGATTGAATTAAATTTCCTTTGCTTAGATTATTGTGGCCGGCTATGTTGATTAATAAAAGAGAAATTGATTTTATATCAATTAAATTTATTTTTCATGGCAAAGGAATTAAGGAAGTTTTTATTAAAATTTCCTTATTTGCCAAGACCAAGGATTATAAAAGAGGGGGTAGAGGTGCCTTCATGACAAGAACTCTATTATATTTTTCTCCCTCTTTTTCTTCCTTGGTGTGGTCGGCCATCCTCTCCTCCTCTCTTCTCTTTGATGGCCGAACCTCATCCTTCTTGTGGAGATTCATATGGTAGCCGGATCAAGTTTAGAGAAGAAGAAGAAGAAGGAGAGAAAGAAAGCTTTGTTTCTAGCATCCCTTGGAGCATGGTGGTGGTGGCCGAACCTCTTCATCCTAGGAGAAGTTTTGATGGCCGAAACTTGCAAGGAAGAAGAAGGTGCTTGGTGGTTCTCATCTCGGAAGGTCGTTGCCCACACAACGTCCGAGGTTAGAAGAGGAATACGGTAGAAGACCTAGAGGTTTTTGTTTGCAAAAGAAAAGGTATACTAGTATTTAATTTCCGCATCATACTAGTTTTATTTTTTTGTAAAAATACCAAATATAATAGGCATGCGATTCTAGTATTTCGAATTTGTTTTCGATGTTGTGTTCTTTTATTTTTTTTTCTTTTCCTTGTGATTTGATTGTTCTTTTCGGTTGACCTAAAGTTATTTAAGGAAATTAAATATTAGCTTTCCTTAAAAGGCTTTGTCTAGGCGGTGGTGGTTGTTCCCATATCCAAGAAGGCCATGTGCCTCGCCATGCAGTCCTGGAAGCCAATTTTGGAAATTAATATTTAATGGAATTAATAACCTAGGTGATTTGGATCAAACGTGTTAAGTTCCGCAAGAGATCCAAGTCTAAACCTAAAAGAACAAATAAATTAAACTTAGGATCAAACGTGTTAAGTTCCGCAGGCGATCCGAGTTTAATTTAAAAGAACACATGGTAGCTAGGAAAATGTTCAGACCTTTGTACAAAATTTTTGTACAGTGGAACCATTAGGTTTTCCGAGTAGCAACCAACAATTGGTATCAGAGCTAGGGTTTTGCCTCTGTGTATTTGGTATTAGTTTAATTATGCACATGTCATACATAATTTAGGCAGGATAATAGTAGGATGTGCTAACTTTGTGGATGCAGGATCCAACTATTATGGCTTATAGATATTGTGTATGTGATTGGACCCTTGGACATATCAAGGACATTTTATTGTGTGTGCATGATTGTATTATAAAATACAGCAGGAGCTGTATTTAGTTTTATTAGAATTTTATTTTTTGATCTAGATACATGTACATTCCTTCGAGGAATATAGGATCGAAAAATGTAAAATTCTATTTATGTCGCGAATCGAATCTTGCAAGGCGTGGAATCTTTTGAGGATCAGAGGCGCAGCGGAACAAGGAGCAAGATGGATGCGACAACTAGACCCGGTGGCGGTGGCCAAAGATGGCAGCAGCTAGGGTTGGCGACACACAGAGGACAGCAATAGATAAAAGTCATAATAGTTGAAAATTAGTTTTTCTATTTATTGCTTTTTATGCTGTGTTGTGTGTGCTTGTTAGTATGCATGTTAAGTAGGCTAGCATAGTCAAAATTCCTCACTTTAAATAACTAAGTGGGAGAGAGATTTATTTTTAAATAAATTCCACGGTCTCCATTACTGGTTTATAAGTGATGCAACAAGCTTGCGCGTTGGCTCTGAGTGCCTTCCTCCATATCGGATGAGCTTGTTTGCAGATCACTAGATTAAACTTCCATTTTGGATGACTATAGGAAGTTAATTAAGAGCGTGTGATCTTCCCCATCGGAAGGGGCACAATCTTATTAATGGACTTAGTGTCAAGTAATGGTATACACTTAGGCACGTCTAATAGTATCCTCCCCATCGGAGTCACTGCTATTATTTGTGTGACCGAAGAAAACCAACTATTAATTTGTCAAATAAATAGGTTGACAAGATAATAAAATTAAAAACTCCTTTTACAAATGTTTGATTTTATATACGTCCACACTATCGTGACATACAAAATTCACGGTGTTTGAGGTAATTTTATTTGTCATAAAGATTTATTGACAAGATAATTAATGGGTAAACCCCTTCTCTTACAAATGTTAATTTTGTATACATCCACACTATCGTGGCATGCAAAATTCACGGTGTCTGAGGTGTTGGTGAATTTAAATAATATTATTTGAGGAATCAATGTTATTTTAAATTTAAAAGTTTTGACCAAATATTTGATCAAAGAAAGATCAACTATTAATTTTATTCGTCATAAAGTAAAGTTGATGAGATAATAAAATTAATGGATAAAATCTCCTCTTTGATTTTGTATACGTCCACACTATCGTGGCATACAAAATTCATGGGAATTTTAAGGAGTTGATCTTGACCAAATATTTTTGTGACTCTTAGGATTTAAAAAGTTTGTCAATTCCCTAGTTGTTATACTAAAGAAAAGACTTAGTAGTCCCAATTGTAATGATTGGAAATAGGACTTGGACATTAAGGTAGACTATCTTCTTAGAATTAAGAACAAGATAGGTGTATTTTATTCATACATGTTTAGTGATATTATCTACCAGTACATGGTGTGTAGATACAGGAGCCACTGATCATGTCTGCAATTCATTGCAGGGGTTCCAGGAAACTCGATAACTATATGAAAGGTAAATCACCGTCTACATGGGCACTACTGCAAAAAGTGGTAGCTATTGCAGTGGGAGATGCTTATCCTCTGATAGGAATAAAATATGGATTTTAGAAATTGTTTTTACGTACTAAGTTTAGAAAGAACTTGTTTTCAGTTTCTAAACTATTCAAAGAACTTGATATTTTGCCTCTTTTAAGAGAAAGAAGGAAGTTATCTATTCTGGTACGTTGGTTGACAATTTATAAATCCAATAACTCCCATGATGCAACAAATGGAAATTAGTAACACATCTTCTAATTTTAAGAGAAAGCAACCTTCGGAAATGAACCATTTATATCTTTGGCATCTAAGGCTAAGGTTATATTAACTTGAGTAGGATTCATTGGTAGCTGATGAACTTTTGGGTTCATTGGTAGTGGAAATCTTTCCAACCTGCGAGTCTTACTTGGAAGGAAAAATAACCGAGAAGCTTTTAAGTATAAGGGGTATGGAGCCAAAGATACATAGGAATAAGTTCATTATGATTTGTGAAGACTTTTGACTATCCAGGCAAGAGGTTGTTTCAAATATTTCGTCTATTTTATAGACAACTATTTGAGATACAGATATATTTACATTATTAATAAAGAATCTTCAAATGTTTTCAAGGTATATATTAAGTTTTTAATGTTAATAGTAATTTTAGAATGATGAAATTTTGAACGTTTTGAATTATTTTTATCAAATATAATATTTTATTGTCTTGATATGCTAGGAATTGGATGAATTTGAGGATTTTGAGTTTGCTGTCGATGCTCAAAAAAGTCAATTGGAGATATATTTAGATGAACCAAGAAGTAAAAGAACATCTTCAATTAATGTACTTGAGTTTTGGAGATCTCAACAATTCAGATATCCAGAGTTAGCTAAATTAGCTAGGGATGTTCTTGTTGTTCCAATTTCAACAGTTGCATCTAAATCGGCTTTTAGTCTTGGTGGTAGAATTCTTGACCAATATCGTAGTTCAATGTCTCCACAAGTTGTTAAAGCCTTAATATGCAGTAGAGATTGGCCCTTTGGAGAAAACGGTAAATTTTCCAGAGTTATAATTTTTTTAATCTAAAGTTGTATTTGTAATGTAATTTTTTTCTTTCTTTTTCGTGTAGATATATCTCCGGTCAAATTGGAAGATGTAACTCAAGATATTATGGCTTTGGATCTCAACAAAGGTGAAGTGAAATCTACTTTGATGGAAGGTGCAAATTCAAATATTGGGTGATTAGATAATTGGTGAGTCAATGTCTTTTTATTAATCTTTGCATCATAAGTTTATTTCATAAAAAAAATTTTTCTAGAATTTGACGTTGTAATGTTATTCTATTTGGATAATTAACTTTGCTACTTTGAATTGCCACAGTGAATAGAAGAATATATTTTGTTCAGAGGTTTAATGTTAGAATTGTTGATCCTCTCCTATTCAAAGGCTCTTCATCTTGTAAAAATATTTTAGATATTTTGTTAACTAAAATTATGAAAACTTTATTACTTTATATTTGACAGTGACATTTGGAATTTGGACTTTGGATTACGAGGGATTATATTTCTCAAAGATATATTTAGTTTGTAATTTTAATGGTTTACATTATTTGCAGATTTGACTTCATTTCATTTATGATTTGATATTATAGTTTGGAGTTTGACTGTGATTTGATTTATAATTATATTTGATAGTAATATTTGGAATATGGAGTTTGGATGTGATTTACATTTAATTTGCTTAATCCTAACTATAGAGATGTGCTATTGGTTCCAATATTGATATGGTTTTATCATTTATGATTTTATGATATGAATTTTTAATGTGCGTACATAAATGTAATTTTTAATTTTTTAATTTAATATACAAAATTTTTTTATTGAATTCGGATCATGTTTGGATCAAACGGATCAAATTTGTCAAACGGGCCGGGTTCAGGTCAAATTGGTCAGGTTCAGGTCAAATATGTCCGGTTCGAGTCAAGTGCAAATAAACAGATCAAGTCCTGGTTGAATAGTTTGACTTAAATTAATAATAAGTTAGGTTCAGGTTGTTATTTGCCAACCCGTGAATCTGTCAATTTGAACTCGTCAATTCGGAATCAAATCGAATTGTCACCCCTAATTTAAATATTCTGAAATTTTATTTACGTGGTTGGATAATTTTATTTTTTTTAAAAAAAAACTTTTTTCAGAGTGAATGACACTTGTATTGCACTACTTGCAAAAGACACTTCCTCCCGTCCTGTTATCGATGCAGCGCAGTGTAGTACGTGAGCATAAGCCCGCTGCCTGCACAGGCCGCTGCAGCAGCTTCTTACACAATTCCGATTGCAACCTCCTCCCCTCACCCCGTTCACGCTCGCCCCCTTCTCTTCCTCCTTTTCCTCTGTCTTATTGACGCCGCCCCTCTATTTCTCCTATCTACATCTCACTGGCTTTTGTCCCCTTTCGCCCATTATTAGCATTAGCTGATCAAGCCCCGAGGCGGACCCCAATCAGCAACAATCCCCACAACTGCTTCCCTTGTCACCTTTTAATTCCTAACAGCCTCATGCATGCCTTCCTCACCCTCCTCCGATCCTCACCTTTTCCTCTCCAGTCTCATCCCCTTCTTCCTTCATTTCCTCCTCAATTCTTTCGTGCATGATTAATTGTTCTGTTACATGCATGCGCGGAGAGATTATATTGATATCTGGGAAGAGATTTGCTGGTCTATTATCACATATATCCGAATCCAATTCTCGATTTAGTTAGTTTTCAGGTCGTAGAGTATTGATCTCCCCTCGCAAACCTATCGATCCGCATTAATCGGATCCCTTTGGGAGGATTGATTAGGAGATGGAGGAGGAGGAGGAACAGCAGCAGAAGCGGCAGCGGGCGCCGCCGCCGCCGCAGCCGCAGGTGCCGTGCGCGCGGTGCGGCTCCGGCGACACCAAGTTCTGCTACTACAACAACTACAACACCTCGCAGCCGCGGTACTACTGCCGGACCTGCAAGCGCCACTGGACGCGCGGCGGCACCCTCCGCAACGTCCCCGAGGGCGGCGGCAGCTCCAAGAAGAGCCACCGCAAGAACAGAAACCTCTCCCCGTCGTCTTCCTCTGTCGCCGCCGACGCGATGAAACTTCCCGCACAGCCGCCGATGCCGCACGCCGCTCCGGCCGTCGCTGCGGCCGCCGGTATCGGCGCGTCCCTCCCACCGCTGCCGTCGTACTTCTACGGCGGCGGCGGAGGGAACGAGTTCCCTGCTTTTCAGATTCCTCGCGGCGGCGTGGCGCCTCCGGGGCTCAATCCCTTGGACGGGATCAGCATGCAGCGGTTGGTGCAGCAGCCGCGGTTGTCCCTAGCGCTGCGCCACCAAAACCTGCTCGTGCTCCAACAACTACAGCAGCAGAGCAACGCAGCAGAGCAAAATCAGATCAGACACCAATCGAACGCCAGCATGTTCTTCAACATGGCAAGCTCCCCTCCTCAACCTCCTCCTCCATAATCATCTTGATTTCTCATGCATGCACTAGATCCGATCATGGGTTCTTTAAGTGGTCCTCAGATTACTTGAATCCTTGTACCTATTTCTTGTTCTATAGACAGAATCTGATAAATTAGATCTTAATCCGAAGTACTTGGTACTTCAAAATGCTGTTGTTGTGGTTGCATGGATTTGGAATCTGGTGAGAAGTTTTCAGTTCTAATTTGATCTTCTCTGAGATTGCAGAACTTTTGTCAGTTGATTATCTAAGCTATATATGCATGCATGAGCTTTTTGGAGATGGACTTGAGATTGGAATCATGGAATGTTGGGATGGGATAGTTAGCGACATTAATAGTTTTTTTATTACCTTTTAACAATTAAATATTTATTACAAATTGAATTGATTCATTTTTATCAAAACAAAACAAAAAACAAATGAACAGCTCTTCTACAGTTCTACTAACTTTAATAAAATTCCGGTGAGTTGGGTTAGGTGCAAGGATGAGTGGTCAGTGATGCATGACTATGACGTGTAATGGAAGATTACAAACTCGCTACAAACTCTTTATTAAAAAAAAATGATTAATCAGGTATTTTACGGAAGTTTTTTTATTGGCTATGAGAGTGGCATTATGCTTATGCTTCCATGATGTACATGATCTTCTCCATTGCTGTTATATGTTTGTGATATAAAGATTGATGCAAGAAAAACCTCATCATGTCGATTGAAATTGATTGGTCTGTTGAACTGCATGTGGAATTTTAGGGCTGACCTGAGGTTTTAGGGCCGAATTGGTGTTCAATCGACTGGTCTTGGATCTCAATTGGGCTGCCACAGTGGTGTATCTCTTATCCGCAATGAAGAATTGGGCGAGCCCAAAAGCTGAAGAAACAAAGCTGCATGCAGCTCATAACAATTGGGAGAGATCCAAGTGACTCTCAAATTAGACAGGGAGCTGAAGAAAAGAATGAAAAATAGTAGCGATGAATAGTAAATTTTGATAACGAAGTTTATCTACGTCGGTAAGTGGAGACTTTTGATATAGTAATATTTTTTCTCTATACAAATAGTAATACAATTTTAAAATAAGATCAATTATTTTGACATTTTACCGTCTTTCCTAAATTGAATCCATCATCTCTGAGCTTGCGGGGTCAAAACTTCCAGCTTACGAACAACACAAGGAATATCCTGACAACAATTACGTAAAATGTCAAAAAGAAATAGTAGGTCATTAAACTGAGGGACTATTAATTATAACACTTTAACATTGAGTTGAACGAGTCCAATCTACTGTCCGATCTAACATCTCTCTTGAACGGGTCCGATTGACTACCCAAGATTAGGTACATAGAGGACTCGGCATCCGATCGGACAAACAACCCGATCGAATAGTATATCTAGAAGATCCGATCGAACCAAGAAGACTCGGGTTCCAATCCCACCAAGAGGACTCGAGAGTTGCTCAGACAAAAGATCCGATCAACTAAAGGACTTGATCTCCGACCGGACAAGGAGTCCAATTGAATAATAGGTCCAGAAGATCTGATCAGATCAGAAATACTCGGGTTCTCCTAAACTTACAGGACTTAGGATCCATGCGGATGAAATATCTAATCGGATAAATCCACTCGGAATTAGTTGATTGGCCTTGTCTCCTATTCATGAGAGAAATCCGGATAATGTGTTTATCATCGACTGTTGACCTCTTTCTAATTTTAACCGTCATGTCAATTGACCTTACAAACTCCAATTCAACTTCCGGAGTACTATTTTATTCGTCATATCACCGATATTACGGGTGTATAAATTTATAGGAAGGTAATGAATTAATTAATTACGAGACTGTGAGTACTTTAATCATCATATCATACAAACTATTGAGCAACTCCCATGGTTACTTTTCCCATGCAACAGTGTCCTGAGCTGCAATCATATCGCATGCACGTATCGAGGTCACTCAGTAGATGCACTAGCCACTGACGATATAAAATGGCAGATGCTACTACTATAAAGCTGCTCCAATATATCTATGCTGTCAGAGCAGAAGAACATATTACCGACAAATTAAAACATTGTTTATTCAATATATCTCTGAGTATAAATTATCATAATAATGTTATTAAGATATATTTTTTTGACTAATATTATGATCTAGAGGAGAATTAGGAGTCTTATTTGGTACTATCTAGGAGTTCAAGATACAAAATATCATTGCTTAAGTCATTCAATTGAACTTTGCAAATTAAAAGATGCTTCATTAAGGAAGTAAAAAACCATTTTTTATGGATTAGTTTATTGAGCTAAAGTAATCATATGAAGTAGAGATATTATCATTTTGCATCAAGAGTAGTTGGGGATAAAGATGAGAGGAGATACACTTGAATATCTCTTTGTGGTTAGCAAAATTTGTTCTTTCTTTTGTCCTGAGTTGGAGCATTTTTAATATTTAATTTCTTCATCCACTATTGACAGTGAAGTGGTACCCTTAATCTCAAATTATAAAATAATAAATTCTTCTCTTCCTTCCATAAGCCTACTCCATTGTCATTAGCAACACAAATCTCTTGTGTTTGTGTTAACTTTATCTATTTTCTTCTAAATTTATGCAAGATGGTAAAATTTCTTTTCATGATTTTTAGTGCGAGAAAGTGTCACTAGTGACTTTTTTCTCAATAAAGATAATCCACTCTACTTTTATGAATTACTATAACTTTAAATTAGAATGTTAACATAGTAAAAAATGAATAAAAATGTTGATATCTATAAACAAGCTCCAACTGATAAAATTTGTTTGCTCAAATGTATATATATTTTACAAATAGAAGAGCAAGTTAAATAAGTTAGTGGAAGATGTAAGGGATAAGGGCCATATAAAAAATATGTAATATAAAAAAGCAGTTTAATTGACATGAATATTCCTCATGACATAACTCTGCATAAAGCAAAATGAAGATGTACAAAATTCTTATATTCGAGAACAAATAGTTGAGACCAATTGGACTTGATGATGATTTTTACCTTGAACAAAAATCTATGAGGAAATTATGAAGGACAAAGTGAATCAGAGGAGGCTTTTGCAGTTTTTTTTAAGATGAAAACAAATAATATATACAACCAAAGATTGAATAATGGAAAAGACAGGCTAGTAGAAAAACACCATCAAATGAGACAGATTGTTTAATAAATTCATGACATGTTTTTGGCATCATGTTAAGATTTGACTATATGATCTTTTCTCCTGCCAAAAACTTAGCTATCAAGAACAAAAACATTCTCCATACTATTCATATATATTGTCTCTCTCTATATATCATTAAAAAAAACAAAAACACAATTAGATTTAAATCTTTCTATAATTTATTGTACATGTACATGTACATGTCTTGTTTATTATTTTCTCAATAAAACAAAAGAAAGTTCCATCACTCACAAATGAATCGACCTTTTGTTTCCCATCTCTTCAATCTTAGAATATCACAAAATAAGAGGCCAGAACATCACTTATTTGTCTTAATTTAGCCCATACACACATGAAATTAATTTGAACATTACCATAACATAACTTTTCTCCATAATTTTCTGGATCAAAACTTTAATCTTTAACATATTTTGCTTATGCATAAAAATCATGGTGAGTGAGAGAATGTGTACTATTCTAGTCCAAAGCAAGCTACATAATTCCAATTGCTATATTACATGAGGAAAAAGCATCATGTGTTTGTGTTGGACCTCTTTCCTAAGCTACAACTTAAGAGCAAAAAAGAGTTCTCAATGAAATAATTAAAACTAGCAAATCCTGAACAAAAGTTGAAACACATGCCTGCCAAGTTTATGATCACCTTCTACATGAAGGAGACACAAGCCATGCCTGCCCAGTCCTTTAATTCCTTTAATTTCCCACCTAAATACTCAACTGATAAAATGCAAAAATATTGGTGAAAAGGCAGCTAAAGCAACTTAATTGAATCTTGGAACAATAATTCCACACACTGCATGAAATTAAAGACACTTGAATAGCTGTGAACAAAAATAACCTTGAGAAGGAAGCAAACAAGCCCACTCTTGATCGATCAGTACATTGATATATCAATTAATACAGTCCAGGAAAGAAAAATATAATCAAAACAAGTAAACACACCAACTCCAAGAAAATTATACCAACTCCTTAATTTCTGCAAGCTCTTCAAAGAAATGGAAGTGAAAAAAAGGAATCAATTGTTAAATGGCATCCATATATATAGATATATATATCTTCAGCAGATCAAATATTAGATAGTAATATGAACTGATGAAGAATTTAAAAGCCAACCACACCAGTAGACCATAATCCCTGCTATTTATATACATACGTGCCAGAGCTGCAGCTGATCCTCTTCTTTAATCAATTCCCAGTGCGATTGGAATTTGATTGCAATTAATTGCCAAATGGATCCGATGTTCCTCTCGGAGCAAATTAAATCAGTCCGGTTGGTGCCGCGATGATTTAAAAACACAAGGGGCTTGTTGATGAGACCTTAATTTGCTTGCAGACCGACAGGAACTCTCCGATCCATATATACTTACGTAATTGATCTTAATTTAAGAACGCTAAAGAGGATGAAGAAGCCAGTTATCTTACTTTAAGTTGAGGGATGATGCTAACTAGGAATTAGATAAGAGGAGCGATCGATGAGCTGCAGTTTGTGTTGAAATCCGACCAACTGATGCCGCCGCCGCCGGTGGTGGAGTTCCAGTACATGGCGGCCGGCGGTGGAATGAAATTATCAAAGGAATTGATATCGGAGGGAATAATGGTATTCTGCCAATTCTGGGAGAAGCTGTTGTCGATCACATTGTTGCTTTGCGATTCCAATTTGACTTCCTTCATCATGCCGGCGATGCCTCCGTTCATCAGCGCCGAGGCCTCCAACTGATCAGCGCTGCCGTCGAATGGGAATAGAGTTTGATCGAATTGATCCTCTAATTGCTTCATTGGATGCTTGACGCTTGACGCGAGGAAAGATGTAGAAGGAAGCAAAGACGATCCGATTAGTTGATTGTCGTCGTTGAGGATGGAATTCACCGGCGGAAGTGGATGAAAGCCGAGATCTTGATTGGCGGAGGGGACTCCGAGGCCGAGATGCTGCAGCAAATCGGCGGCGGCGGAGTAGGACGCGTCGGCGAGGCCGTCCAAGAGGAGCGGAAACGAGGCCATCTGCAGCGCGTGGTTGGCGTAGATCGTAGCGGCGGAGTCGGAGGCGGCGCCCGGTCTGCGCGCGGCCGCGGGGAGCGAATTAGTAGATATTAACGGATGGTGGTCCGGCGGCGGAAGCAGAAGAGGGCGAGGGAGATTCCCGACGCCAGCGGCGGCGGAGGGGTGCTGTTTCTTGGAGGTGCGCTTATTCTTGCGGCACCCGCCGCCGACGGGGACGTTGCGGAGGGTGCCACCGCGGGTCCAGTAGCGCTTGCAGGCCTTGCAGAAGTGGCGCGGCTGCGCGAGGCTGTAGTTGTTGTAGTAACAGAACTTGGTGTTGGCGGAGTCGCACCGAGGACACCGCAGCGCCTCCACCTTCCCTGCCGTCGCCGGCGACGGCCCTTTCTCCATCATCGAATCGCTCACCTTATTATTATTATGCGTGCCAGCGCTGCCGGTGGCGGTAGCGGTTGTACCGTTGTTGTTGTTTTTGTTCTTGCTGCTGCTGTTGTTGTTAGCGTTCGCTGCAGCAACAAGGAGTGCGTCCTTCATCTGCACAGAAAATGGAGCAAATCAAGTTGCAAAAGGCGGGTCCCGCCGCCCAGCGGCCCCCTCACCCCTGCCCCACGAGTAGAAAATGGAGCAAATCAAGGAGCTGCAGAGGAGAGAGAGAGAGCGCGTTCTTCAGTATTACTATTAGGGCTGAGGAAGTGAATTATGAGAATGGAAGCAGGGGAAGGTTCCGTGACAAGGGCTAGCCAACAAAAACAAGCACGCAGAATTATTGACTGATGTGACAGAGACAGCGATGGATTGAGAGATAGAGAGAGAGAGAGAGCAGGGCGCAGATGCCTGGCGCATTGGTGGGAAAAATAGTACCAAACCTACCTGTGGCCACTTCTTCCCGGAAGAACTCACGCCCAACCTCTCTCCTCCATCCCACTCCATCCTCCTCCTCCCCTCTGCTCTTCTACTGCTGTACGAATGGAGCAGTGGGAAGCGAAGGAAACAGCGCGTATAAGAAGTAGTGGAAGGCGCAGAGAGAGAGAGAGGGGGGAGGAATCCCGAGGTGGCGCAGGAAGAGCGACGAGCGTGAGAATCGAGGCGAGCGAGGAGAAGAATCGTTGGCACTGATGCTCTGCCGCGGCCTGCAACTGCATGCCACTTCTTCTTCTTCTTCCTGAATTCACTTTATCTCTCTCTGCTCCTTTTTCTTTACGAGTTCGGCTTTGAATTTTTGTCCTGCTTAATCGATTCACAGATCGCTGGCTGGCTGGCTGTTCAAATTAACGGGATGGAATTGTTGTTCATTTCTTTTGAGAAACGCAAAAGAAAAGAAGAGAAAAGAAATATGAATGGGTAGAGAGAAAGCGACAAGACGCAGCAGCATGTGGGGTTGGGGCTAGTGGGCGAGACCACCATGAGATGAGAGATGCATGGAGATCATATATATCTCTCTCTGGGTGGAGTTGCTGCCATTAGGACCAGGCGTGCTGGTGCTTTAACGAGACAGGAGACGGGTTCACCATGTGGGCAGCTCACGTCTCCCTCTCTCTCTCCCTGCTACTGCTCCTGATTAATCAATCTCCATTAATTCAAAGAGATCGATAAAGAAAGGGCATCATCACGTTATTGTGGGATGAGGAACAAACCTCAAAGGGATTCTCTAGTCTCCCGAGAAATCTCATCGCCATTCATAGCAATTATTCCCTCCTCTGACAAAAAACTAGTATTATAAGCATCAAATCTTACCCAAACTGGTACTCCTGCTCTGTGTATATATATATTAAACAAACTGTACGCTCTTAATTCTTTTAACTAGTTCATCAGGAGATTAAATGCGAATTCAGTCACCAATTTGAAAATATATATATATATGTTCAAGGACAAGGATTTGGGTCAAAGCTAGAGTGGCCCACCGCCGACCGGAGATTCCCACTAGACGTGGAACAGCCGACGCACAGCATGCACATGGAAAGATGGCAAATCCATGAAGAGAAACATATAGAAAGAGAGAATACGCCCAATTGGCGTGTGCAGGGAAATATATAGAATTAATGTCTGGGACAATAGAATTAGAATTACAATATTAAACAACGACAAAGATCTCAGTGGTTCTTTTATTCCGTTCCTCAACGTTATTTTTGCTAAATATGCATGTTTGAGAGGGTGTAATTATTTGTATAGACACGAACACTTGGAGTTGGTGGTAGAAGACGTGAGGATTCACATGAGGCGCACCATTAGTGGAACTGGACTGATTTATATAGAACTTAAATTGAGGACTACATAGTCGTGATATATCATGATGGTTTACTCATTTGGTGATATTAATCATGGATTGAGGGTTTAGATGTCCTATGGAATGAATGTTTATGTGCATAGCAGACGGTGATAAAGCCATTACAGCAAATTGTGCTCGAGGCATGACAAGTAGTGTCTAATCAAATCAATGTAGTACCTCATAAATTGCTTACACTTCTAATAAACTAAACTATATTACGACAAATTTAGAAAGAGCTATTGAGAACTTGTACCGCCCGCACTATAACATCGCTGAAGTGGGGTGAGAGTCGAAATACACATGCTTTATTAATAATAGGTAGGGTATATAAATATCATAACAAATATAAAATAGGAAAAATCTAAAATACTAATAAATAAATAAATAAAACTAAGAAAATATTCTTTAATAAAGAAAATATTCTCTAATAACCCTCTCAGGATAGTGCCCTAGAGATAATGTCAATCTTGCTACAAATAGCTAACAATCAATGTCGAGAAAGTGACTTGGTTAGTGTATTAACCAACTGATTAGCAGTAGGAATATGAGTAACTCATAATTTGGAAAACTACACTATATATCATAAACAAAATGATAATTAGTAGCCAAATACTTCATCCGAAAATGAAAAATAGGGTTAGCTGAAAAATAGTGGCATCCAAATTATCAGTAAAGAGCATGTCAAACGTGATAACTGGAAGAATCAGTTCTGTTAGAGAAGTGACTTAATCTATTGAAGTTCTAATGCCGCAGAAGCAATAACACGATATTCAGCCTCAGTTGAAGAGCGTGCAACCGTGTGTTACTTGGTAGATTTTCAGAAAATCGGATTAGTATTCAGAAAAATAATAAACGCGCCTGTAGAATACTGATCATCTGGATCCCTGCCCAGTCCGTATTGGAGAAGACATGAATGATGAGAGGTGTATCCGTAAAAATATGAATATCAATATCCCTAGTACCATTGAGATACTGAAACAATACTTCACAATGCCCCAGTGCGTCTCTGTCTCTAAAGGGGTGTGTATAAACTATAAGAGTTTGTTGACTGCAAAGGGAATACCAAGATGGGTTATACAGACAGGGTCGTCTCAACCATTCTTGATGCTCTAGGCAGAAAAAAGAATTTAATATTTTTTTAAAATAAATATTATTAGAAACATTTAATTTTATTAGTTATAGTAAAAGGTGAAATTTGCCACCTAGCAGCCCAACACGACCGATCCTATGACCATCTGTGAGGAGATAAATCGGAAAGCTGCAGTTGACCACTACGGGAAAGCATTTTTCTTGGCTTTACCGAGATTCGACACCTTGCCCATTGTAACAATATCTACCTTGTATTAGCCAAGTCAACCATGTCTCGGGGGCGACATTTATTTTTATTAGTAAAATTTAGAAGGGAAGTTTCATATATTGTCACGATTATTTATACAATTGGAAGAGTGACCAACTAGGCCACGTAGCAATAACTTTATCTTATGTCAAACCTCACTTTCTTATTATTAGAAAAATTTTAAAAATAAAAAATATATTTTATATTAACTAATTTAGAAACAAGTAATAAATTATTGTAATACTATTAATATACATTTTAATTATATTTTTTTTTAAAAAAATATCAATCATTTTTAACTTCGAGGAAGGAAAGTCTTGACACATCGGTAAAATTATTGTGTGACCTAGAGGAAATATGTTTGAGTACTAGATATAGTCACTACGTATAATAGACTCTTCCTCGTAATCTCATATTGACGGAAACTTCGTGAACTAAATTGTCTTTTTATCAATTTTAACTTTGATAAATTATTAATAAATTTTATTCAACCAAAAATATTTAGCAAGAAATTATCGACGGTGAATTATTAAAAAAATGAAAGAAAAATAAATTTTAAGAAAGAAATAATACTACAATATTAAATATGCTTTGACTTTCAAAAGTATTTTTCTAAAAAAAAATATTAATTAAGTATAACCAATAAATATTTTAAATTTATTAAAAAAATTTAATTTTAATTAATAAATTAAATTTTTATCAGTAAAAATTACTAATTAAATTTTAATAAAAAAATTAAAATAAATTATAAACTAAATCTAATTTTAATAGTAAAAAAATTAAAATTATCAATTAAATCTAACACGAGTAAAAAAAATAAAAATGATCTAGATTTAATCTATAAAAAATTTAAAATTTTTGACCAAATATAGTTTAGCTAGTAAAAAATTAAAATTACTGATGAAAATAAATCTCGACTAAAATTTATTTTAGCCATAATTTTAAATATTTAATATCCAAACTCATATGTTTTTAAATTAATATTCATATTTGATTTATATAGGTATATATATGTAAAATTTGTAGGCCCCAATATAATAGGGGCTCTAGGAATAGGCCTTAATGACCTATGCTTTAAGTCGCCTTGTATACAGAGATGTTGTGGGACAGTCTAGTGGCTAGCACATGAGGTGTTGTCACCATAAGGTCTAGGGTTTAAATCTCGACAAAACCGAGATAAATGTCTCCCTTATGTGCTAGTCATTATTCCAAAGGTTAGTAGCCACCCGTGATTTACCTCCTTTGTGTTGTCCCTGTGACGGATTGGTGAGAGCACTGGGGTGAGCGTATTCATCTTTTTCCACCATGTTATAAACCTTCAGCCACCTATCAAAACTTAATCGCATTAAAGGACGAAAACATATCATGCAGAGTAAGATGAGAGTCAGTAGCAATAGGAGTGGAGACTGCCTTGGAGTCAAGCATATTGTGTTGGGAGAAAAGATCAACGACTTATTTCTGCTGAGACAAAAGAAGACCATCTGAGGTTGGGCGAATCTCAATCCCACAGAAGAAGGAAAGAGCCTCAAGATCCTTAGTTACAAATTTTGTGTTAAGTTGACATACTATGTCATCAACAAAAGAAATATCACTACCTGTAATGATTATATCATCAACATATATAAGGAAATAGATAACAGTATTATCCCAATGATAAACAAATAAGGAGGTATCAGTTTGGGAGACGATAAAGTCAAGAGAGACCAAGAAAGCACGAAGCTCCAAATATCATGCGCATGGAAGCATGCTTTAGACCATAAAGCGCCTTATGCAGGCAACACACATGATCTGGAAATTCAGCACTACGCATACTCGAAGGTTGCGCCATATAAACCTCCTCTGTAAGACAACAATTGAGAAACACATTGTTGATATTAAGTTGGTGAAGACACCACCCCTGATTCATAGTCAGACTAAGAACAACGTGAATGGTTACTAGATTAATAACAAGGTTGAATATATCATGAAAGTCAACACCAAGACGCTGATGAAAATCCTTAGCAACAAGGTGAGTCTTATACCGATCAATAGAGTCATCGAATTTATGTTAAATTTGAAACACCCATTGGTTACCTAGAAGATTCTGGTCCAACGAAAGTGGAATAAGAGTCCAGGTCTGATTATGAAGAAGAGAATCATACTTGTCGTGCGTGGCCTTTACCCAATTCGGATCTTTGAGTGCCTGCATGATAAAAGATAATTCATAGGGTTGTAAAAGACTAATATGAAGGATATACTTTGGGTTGGATTTGTAGATGACCTTTTTGGAGCGAGTTTGCATTGGATTTGGGTGAGACGCTATTCACCCCCCCTCTAGCGGACGTCAAGGTCCCAACAGGTCGGTCTCCATAGTCAGCGTGGATAGCCTGACAACAATCGGCGGTACGATTAGTGGTAGGTTGCGACGCTGGTGCCGGAGAGTCCCATGAGAGGACTGGTGTGGCAGAGAGCTTAGAGTCAGTGTCTATTACTGTGGAACCCGAGAAGGAGGTGACAACAAATGGAAAAATATTCTCCACAAACTTATCATGACGAGATACAAAAACTTTTTTGAAAGTGAGATCATAGCACAGGAAAACACTCTAAGTGAGAGAATAACTAAGAAAGATATAGGAAGACACTCTGAATGAGAGAATAGCTGAGAAAGATACAGGAAGTTGACTTGTGATCAAGATTGTGGTAGGAGTGGGGCGCAACCACGGAACGCACAAACACTCGCAGACACGAAGCTTCAAAAGATCAGGGATGGTGGTGAATAATTTTTCAAAAGGACATGTGGGAATGACTCAAAAGGACACGTGGGAATGACCGACCTTAGGCATACGATTAATCAAATAGACTGTCGTAGCAAAAGTATAATGGCAGAAAGTGAATGGAATAGATACTTTGTGCAATAGAGTGAGACCAATTTTAGCTATATAACGATGACGAAGTTTAAAAAATCCATTGTGTTTAGGAGTGTACGAAGGGTGGCAGGTGATTGATACCATGAACAGTAAGAAAGGAGCTAAGAGCTAAGTGATCCTGTCCGAGTGCTCAGTCGACAGTCGTTGGGGACGTGGCGCTCTCGTTGACTCCGCGTAGCCCTGTGCGTGACGTAGACCTTCGGTGAGAACCTGCAAGCACAAAACCGAGCAGGGAAGCGGTTCCCGGCGATGACCCTCCAACGCTCAAGTCAGCTTCCGGCAACAAGAAATCGAAGTAGAATGATAAGAACTGTAGCTACAGTGATGAATAACGTATACCGCCGTTGGAGTCTGAAGGCCCTTTTATAGGGCTTCTTAGGGGCGCGTGCAAGCTCCCCGAGACGTGCATGACCCTCAAAGCATACCTGGAATGGGCATGTCAGAAAAGCGTGTCTGTCCCCATACCTCAACAGCACGAGCATATGTCTGACATGACAGTGGAAGCTTCCACCGTACGATTCTCTGCTACTAACCATGCCCCCTGCAGACGACACTGGTCCCTAGGAAGATATCGATACTTGCTCCATTTGTCCTTTACCGGGCCGGGTGGACGGGTCATTCGGCCAAACACCCTCCTCGGGCTGAGCGGAGGCCACCTTAGCTGGGCTGAGCTCACCCTATCGGGCGAGTGCGCTTTGACTGCTGAGCCGATGTTTCGTCTACCGTCGGCCGAGCGAAATGCCTGCTCGTCCGTTATCCTCTCCCGTCGAGCCGAGCTGTCGAGAAGCCAGGTCGGCTCTCCTCCAACTGATCGAGGGGTAATTCACCGACCGAGCACCTGTAGGCCGTTGACCACCTTGACCTCCTGCTGGATGGGCCCCCTTCCCTTACCACCGGATCACATGTCTTCCCTTCAAATCTAATCGAAGGAGGCTGAAAGTCCGACTGACTCGACCAACAGTCTGGCGCGAGGTGGCCGGTCGACTAATGGGCAGGCCAAATCCTGTTTGGTTAATGTTGAATGGGCTCCTCTCCCCTAACGGACCCTTCTCCCCGGTCGGTGCTTCGTGCCTTTGTACTTGGATCATTTTGGATATTTTTCCTCACCGTTGTCGAGCGGGCCGATTGGCTACTGCTGACGTCGTCCGAATCTCCTCGTGATACGTGCAGATCACTTCCATTAAGGCGAAGCACACACCCATTAAATGCTGACCTGTGGGGGGACGTCATGTGTCGCTAGCACAGTCGCAGCACGTCCGAGGTGGCAACTGCCGATGTGACGTTTGGCGGTTTAAATTCAACGACCAGATGTGCACTTTGATCCCTGTGCCCTAGATCGGACGGCTTAGCTCGGTCATGCCCATCTTTATAAAGCTTTGGCGTCGCCGCTTCCTCGGCACTCTGTTTCCGCTTCTCCCTCGTTTACTCTGGCGACTTCGCTTGCCTCCAGTGCTTCGACGACTTCGTTTGCCTCCATTGCTCCAGCGCCTCTTAGCTTTCTTTTCCAGCGCTTCATTTTCCTGTAAGCTATAACTTCCGCTTCTTTTCCTTTGGTTGTCATCGCCCTTTGATATTTCGTCAATTCTGTTTATCGAACTCGTTGCCAATCCAGCCTTATCCTTCCATCGACTCCTTTAGCCAATCCTTCCGCCTGTGTTTTCCGGCTATGGCCAGCTCCTCTCTGTTAGGATCGACGGTCGAGGCTAGAGAGGGGGGGGGGGTGTGAATAGCCGACCCCAAATTCACGTTTCTTCCTACAATTTTAGTTAGCGTAGCGGAAATACAATGTAGAAATGAAACAAAGAATAGCAAACCTTAAACTCGACGATGTAACGAGGTTCGGAGATGAAACTCCTACTCCTCGGCATGTCCGTAAGGTGGACGAAGCCTATCAATCCGTCGGTGGATGAGACCCCGGAAAACCGGCTAATAGAAACTCCTTCTGGGTGGAGAAACCTCGCCACAAACTTCTTGCAACAGCAAGATAGGAGTACAAAGATACAACACAATACAAAGGCAGTAAGAATGTAAAAACACAGCTTGCCTTCTCGTCGACTGGATGAAGTAGCAACTTCACGAAACACCTACAACAGCAGGAACCAGCCGAAGGAAGCTTCCACGAAGCTTCAGGAAAATGAGAGCTCAGCAAAGCTCTGATTGCAGTAAGATCAGAAAGAAAAGAGAGGCAGCCAGAGCTCCGAACCCTTCCCTGTAGAAACCCTCTTATATGAACCTGCGAAGAAGACAAAGAAGACACAGAGAGAAATCTAGTCGTTGTGTCTCAACGGCTAGACCTGGACCGATCAGGCTCCATCCTGATCGGTCCAAGAGGTCCCGGATCGGTCTGTGGATCGATCAGGCCTTAGGCTGATCGATCCCCAGACCGATCAACCAACTCTCACAGAGAGTTGGCTTCGAAGTCTGATCGGTCTGTGGACCGATCAGACTATAGGTGGATCGGTCCACAGACCGATCCCCTCCTATCGCTCTCTGAAGTCCATCGCTTCCTGATCGGTATACAGACCGATCAGTTAACCCACAGAAACATTCTGTTTGGTTACTGATCGGTCACCAGACCGATCCAGACAATCAGAGTATCACTGGATCGGTCACCAGACCGATCCAATGCCTTAGAGCTTCCCAGCCCTAAACCCTAAAGCCTTCCTGGTCTAAAGAACGAGCTACCGAACCCTCTCTGACCTAGTCCGGAGAACGAGCTACCGAGCCCTCTCCGACTTCGTCTGGTCCAGAGAACGAGCTCCCGAGCCCTCTCTAACTTAGTCCGGAGAACGAGCTACCGAGCCCTCTCTGACTTCCACGTCCGGTCCAGAGAACGAGCTCCCGAGCCCTCTCTGACCTAGTCCAGAGAACGAGCTACCGAGCCCTCTCCGACTTCGTCCGGTCCAGAGAACGAGCTCCCGAGCCCTCTCTGACCTAGTCCGGAGAACGAGCTACCGAGCCCTCTCCGACTTCGTCCGATCCAGAGAACGAGCTCCCGAGCCCTCTCTGACCTAGTCCGGAGAACGAGCTACCGAACCCTCTCCGACTTCCCATGCCAAGCTTCCACACTTGGACTTCTCTCGTGCCAAGCTCCCTGCTTGGACTTTTCCGTGCCAAGTCTCCATACTTGGACTTTTCCCGTGCCAAGCTCCCTGTTTGGACTTTTCCGTGCCAAGTCTCCATGCTTGGACTTTTCTGAATCAAGTCAACTCAAGTCGGGTCAACCAGGTCAACCTTGACCGAAGGTTGCACCCACAATCTCCCAAGTTTGTATACTTGTCAAACATCAAGATACAACTTTTCTATTCTCGTCAAACATCAAAATACAACTCGAGTCAGGTCAACTCGAGTCGGGTCAACCAGGTCAACCTTGACCTAAGATTGCACCAACAATCTCCCCCTTTTTGATGTTTGACAAAAACCATAATCAAATTAGGTTAACCCGATAACCTAACTTAGGTTTTCCAATAGTTCTCCACTGTTCTTTCTTGAACATTCTCCCCAAACTCCAATGTTCTTCCTTGAACATTTTCTAAACATTCTCCCCCTTTTTGACACACATCAAAAAGAGTGAATAAAGGTCAAGAGTTTCTTACTAATGAAAGTCCCATACCTTTCATTGAAACCCTTAATTTCCCCCTTGATACTAAACACAACAATCAACATAGTGATAATCTCATATCACTCATCTTCAGAAATCGAGTAAAAACTCCCCCTAAAAGTCAACTCCCGCTTGACCAATAGGTAAAACTCCCCCTAAAGGTCAACTCCCCTTTGACCATTGCACCAACAATGTCTTGGAGAGTTTTAACCCTTTAGAAATCACCAATCTAATCAGCTGAAATTTCAGAAATTTCAGACAGTAAATTTCAGAAACTGGATCGGTCCAGTGACCGATCCAGCATCCCCTAGACCGATCAGGGAACCTCCTGATCGGTCACACATGTCTGATTTCTGATTTCTGAATTTCTTCCTCCTGAAATTCAGAAACCCCTACAAAATTACAGAAAATTTCAAAAATTTTAAAATTTTGAAGATACATTCCTCATAACATATATTATCATAGAAAAATAGTTTTCTATGAAAATAACATCCATTTTTAAATCTTGATGCAAAGTTCAAAAAACTTTGAAATAGCTCAAGGTTAATCCATCTTTGTATCAACTTGCTCAATGATGAATGCTATCACTAGAAAAGCTTCATCAAGGTTTTTCAAATCAATTTTGAAATGATTTTAAACCATTCAATTTAGGACCATAATCTTAGGGCTAAATGTACATGACTTGTACACAAGTTTTCCCTATGATCCTCCATTTTGAATTAGGCTCATATAGGTACAAGAACTATGCACCTTGATCTTAACTCATGATCCTAATATCTCACACACATCTAAGGTGTATCAAACACATCCAAGTCAATTTTGATGTGAGATATGGTTTAGGTCATCTTAATCTAAGTTCTCATGCATTTTCTAAACAACAATTTGATTTCCATATCAAATTGTATTTTTGTCCTTAAATCAAATTAATTGATTATAAATACAAAAGATGATGACATGGCATATAATGATATCATAAGTAAAAACATGTGCCAATGTCATGATGTCATGGCATAAAGTATGAAACTTAAATAAGGCATGACATATAGCTAACCTAAGTATTATCATGACATTTCAAATGATAATAAATTAAATATGATGTCATGACATGACATATGGCAAACAATACATGGCAAATAATATATAAAGGTATAGAAAATACCTAATTCTAGCCTTAGTTGCCATTTTTGATAATTTTGATCATTTTGCCATAAATTTCATATTCCTAAGTGTAATAGACCTAAGATCATATACTAAAGATTTTTATATCACTATGTGCCAATTAGATTGACCCTAGAGAATTCCTCGAATATGGTTGGCACATGCTAATCACCTTAGGAATAATTTCTTAATCTCATTTTCAAGGCTTGATTACACCTTGAACATTCCTAAAGTGCCACCTTTTCCATGATTAGGTTAACTACCTATTCAATTAAGGTTGGCACACCCTAATTCATCTAGCGTGATGGAATCACGCTCCTAGGAACCCAATACCTATTTGAGCTCATCGGATTCACTAAATATTCACTAGGGATGACTTCCCTAGCAACCCTCCTAATGACCCTCCTAGGCTTTAAAGCCTTGGTCATTTGAGACTCATCAAGATCAACTCTAGGGGTGACTCCCCTTGTGACCTTGGTGATGGTCTTCCTAGCCCTAAGTCTTGTTCCATAATCAAATGGAACATCATGATAAGTGGGCTTGACTACTTGAGACTTAGGTTTGTGACACAAACCTCTCATGTCCTTGAGCTTTGGTTTTTGACCCTTAGACCCTAGAGTTGACTTCTCTAAATTCTTAAGAGCCTTTTCTAAATTGTCAAGTCTTGACCTCAAGACTTGATTTTCCTTTTCTAATACCTCAAGTTTTAATTTGTCATTTATCTTTGAGGTATTCCTAGGCATATGTCTAGTTGTTTTGGGATTTCTACCTAGGTTCTCCTTAGCCTTAGATGAGTTAATTCTAGGGTTAACATTTCTAGAATTGTCCTTACCTAGGCTAACATGTTTGGCACCTAAGCACATGTATTGATTTCTATTGTTATCATGCCTATCTTTATTGACAATTGCAACAAAACTACTATTAACATGTGTCTTATTCAAATTGCAAGAATGTGCCTTAAAGGTTACCTTAGGGTTTGCCTTAGCTCCCCCTATTGATGTGCTTGGTCTCTTGTTCTTGTCCTTGTGAGGTTGCCTCCCCCTCGGACACTGGTTCCTATAGTGTCCCCTTTGCTTGCATTGGAAACACACCACGTGCTCCTTGCCCTTGCGTATCGGGACTCCGGCTTCCTTGACCTTTGGCGCCGGTGGAGTCTTCCTAATCCTCTTTGGACATTTACTCTTGTAATGCCCAAATTCCCTACACTCAAAGCACATTATATGTAATTTACTTGAAAGTAAATTGCTTGAGTTACCTAGGGTTGAGGATGGTTATATGCTTTCTTCTTCATCCCTTCCAGAGGTAGAGGCTTCTTCTTGCACCAATCTTGATGAAGAACTCTCCTCCTCTTCTTCCTTAGATGTTGAGTAGCCCTCAACTTCTAATTCCATACCTCCATGATGTGAGCTACTTAGCTCACTTGACTCCTCTTCATGACTTGAATTGGAGCTCTCCTCATGAAACTTAGCCAAGTTGTTCCACAACTCCTTGGCATCGTTGTATCTACCTAACTTACACAAGATATCATTAGGTAATGAAAATTCAAGGATTTTCGTTACCTCGTCGTTGATTGTGGATTGGTGGATTTGTTCCTTCGTCCACTTCTTCTTCTCGAGAGGTTCTCCCTTTTTATCCACCGGAGGAGTAAAACCTACTCGTACACAATTCCAATTCACTAGGTTAGTCATAAGAAAATACTTCATTCTTACCTTCCAATACGCGAAGTCGTCGCGATCGTAGAAGGGTGGAATCGTGATGTCTTCTCCAAGTAGATCCATTCTCTGGCTTGTGCTCCCCCGGGTGTTAATCCGACGAAGAGCAACCTTGCTCTGATACCACTTGTTAGGATCGGCGGTCGAGGCTAGAGAGGGGGGTGTGAATAGCCGACCCCAAATTCGCGTTTCTTCCTACAATTTTGGTTAGCGCAGCGGAAATACAATGTAGAAATGAAACAAAGAATAGCAAACCTTAAACTCGACGATGTAACGAGGTTCGGAGATGAAACTCCTACTCCTCGGTGTGTCCGTAAGGTGGACGAAGCCTATCAATCCGTCGGTGGATGAGACCCCGGAAAACCGGCTAATAGAAACTCCTTCTGGGTGGAGAAACCTCGCCACAAACTTCTTGCAACAGCAAGATAGGAGTACAAAGATACAGCACAATACAAAGGCAGTAAGAATGTAAAAACACAGCTTGCCTTCTCGTTGACTGGATGAAGCAGCAACTTCACGAAACACCTACAACAGCAGGAACCAGCCGAAGGAAGCTTCCACGAAGCTTCAAGAAAATGAGAGCTCAGCAAAGCTCTGATTGCAGTAAGAAAAGAGAGGCAGCCAGAGCTCCGAACCCTTCCCTGTAGAAACCCTCTTATATGAACCTGCGAAGAAGACAAAGAAGACACAGAGAGAAATCTAGCCGTTGTGTCTCAACGGCTAGACCTGGACCGATCAGGCTCCATCCTGATCGGTCCAAGAGGTCCCGGATTGGTCTGTGGACCGATCAGGCCTTAGGCTGATCGGTCCTCAGACCGATCAACCAACTCTCACAGAGAGTTGGCTTCGAAGTCTGATCGGTCTGTGGACCGATCAGACTATAGGTGGATCGGTCCACAGACCGATCCCCTCCTATCGCTCTCTGAAGTCCATCGCTTCCTGATCGGTCTACAGACCGATAAGTTAACCCACAGAAACATTCTGTTTGGTTACTGATCGGTCACCAGACCGATCCAGACAATCAGAGTATCACTGGATCGGTCACCAGACCTATCCAATGCCTTAGAGCTTCCCAGCCCTAAACCCTAAAGTCTTCCCGGTCTAGAGAACGAGCTACCGAACCCTCTCTGACCTAGTCCGGAGAACGAGCTACCGAGCCCTCTCTGACTTCGTCCGGTCCAGAGAACGAGCTCCCGAGCCCTCTCTGACTTTGTCCGGAGAACGAGCTACCGAGCCCTCTCCGACTTCCACGTCTGGTCCAGAGAACGAGCTCCCGAGCCCTCTCTGACCTAGTCCAGAGAACGAGCTACCGAGCCCTCTCCGACTTCGTTCGGTCCAGAGAACGAGCTCCCGAGCCCTCTCTGACCTAGTCCGGAGAACGAGCTACCGAGCCCTCTCCGACTTCGTCCGATCCAGAGAACGAGCTCCCGAGCCCTCTCTGACCTAGTCCGGAGAACGAGCTACCGAGCCCTCTCCGACTTCCCATGCCAAGCTTCCACACTTGGACTTCTCTCGTGCCAAGCTCCCTGCTTGGACTTTTCCGTGCCAAGTCTCCATACTTGGACTTTTCCTGTGCCAAGCTCCCTGCTTGGACTTTTCCGTGCCAAGTCTCCATGCTTGGACTTTTCTGAATCAAGTCAACTCAAGTCGGGTCAACCAGGTCAACCTTGACCGAAGGTTGCACCCACAATCTCCCAAGTTTGTATTCTTGTCAAACATCAAGATACAACTTTTCTATTCTCGTCAAACATCAAAATACAACTCGAGTCAGGTCAACTCGAGTCGGGTCAACCAGGTCAACCTTGACCTAAGGTTGCACCAACACTCTCAGCCAGTCGACTCGGCCCCTGGTCCCTGGTATACCACCATCGCGACCAAGTTTGATGCCGCCGACGCGACACATCTTATAAATGTCTTCGACCTCCCGTCCAACCATGAGCTTGTCCTGGCCGAACCGTCTGATCGGCCACACAACCCGTCGACCGGCACTGTTTGTTTCTTTCGAGACCAGTTCGTGGCCGGTCTCCAATTCCCTATCCATCCCTTCATAGCCGAAGTCTACAATTTTTTCCGCATCCCGCTTGGCCAGCTCGTTCCTAATTCTTTCCGCCTGCTATGAGGCGTGGTGGTGTTGTTCATAGTGCACAACATCCCACTAACCCCTCAGATCTTCCACTACTTTTACTATCCCAAACAATCCGAGCTGGGCACATATCTCTTCCAATCCAGGATCGGCTTAGTGTTTTTTGATAGGATGTCCTCCTCCAACAAGCACTGGAAGGAGTACTTCTTCTACATCAAATTCCCCGAGCGGCCTTGCTTCCGCACCCGATGGCAAACGGCTTTGAAATCTACTCCCGAACTGAAGAGGTACAAGACCCAGCCAAATTACCTCCATGCCGCTAACATGTTGGCCGGTCTGAAGTTTGATATCCACAAATTGCTTCAAGAGGGGGTAATGTACATCTTCGGGTTGAGTCCAAGCCGAGTGAAGCTCCCGAACAGCTTAGGTAAAAAATATCTTGAACCTTCCTCCTTTGAGTCTAACTGATTCTGTTTTTCTTTTGCAGCTGACATTATGATGCGAGCCCGAGCTGGCAGTATAATGAAGGCCAAGCAGGCCGAAATTGAGGTAGCTACAGCCAAGGAGATGGACCGGCTCGGCTTGATCCCGGTCGACTTGCAGGAGGTCACGACTGGGGACCGCCGAACAAACACCAAGCGTGGGCGGTACTACTGACCCAGGGGTGGGCCAAGAGGTGCCCCATGTCATTCGAGCTGAGGGATCAGGGTCCTCGAGTAACGATGTGCCGCTCACCCGCAAGAGACACCAAGCCGAGGTGCCCTCCCGGTCTGCCACATCGGTCGTGCAAACTTCCGCGGGAGGCATCCCATCCACAACCCCTACCACAGTGAAGGCCACATCCTCCGATCGAACCCCCTCATTGACTGAGCTGCAGGAGCCACTTCCCGTGCAGCCACTTACCTCCCTTCCTCCGGCTGGGAGGAGGATAACTCGCTCATCCATTCATCCTGTTCGCACTGCCCACTCCTCCGGCCCATCCGCCTCTGCCCAATCAACGTCGTGTGGGAGATGATTCGTCACCGCCACCCTTCGTCTGCCAACCGAAGACCTTCGCGCGCCAGGCGACCAGGCCGAACCTCCCCAACATCATGTCTACATCCAGGATCGGCTCGGCCGCGTATGGGAAGAGGCGAGGACGCGAGCGGCTCTGCAATCCCCGGGCGCGCTGGCAGACAATCATTTGGAGATGTCCACGGTGGTTAGTTCTCTTAGCTATCACTTTGTGTATTGTCTCCGATCGACACTAATGTTTGTTTGCAGTACTGGGAGGAGAGCATCGTCATGTGCCAGTGGCTGGCGCAGGTGGAGGACGAGCTGAAGAAGCTCAAACTCTCCGGGGAAGCTTCTTCTTCTCAGGGTCCGTCGGTTGGTCGTCTGAAGGCCGATCTGGAGAGGTCTCAACGACTCATGTCTAAGGAGCAGCATAAATCGCTCGAGCAGGCCAGCGGGTTGGGTTAAATAGAGGCACAGCTGAAGACCTATGATAGGAAGTTGGAGCTAGCCTCCACGAGGAAGCAGCGGTCGACGACCTAGAAGAAAAGAACAAGCAAGCTAGGCAACTGGCCGAGAAGCTGAAGGAGGCGGAGGACTTCCTGGTCGCCGAGCGGGAGAGCCGCTCGGCTAAAGAGACTGAACTACAGGGCCATGTGAAGCGCCTTGAAGATGAGCTGATGGCGTCGCATGCTGCTTTGAAGACTTATCAGGAAGCTGAGCCGGCTCGCTTTGTCGCCATGAAGCATCAATACCTTCACTCGGAGCCTTTTCTGGAGAAGGCAACAGACCATATTATACGTTCGTTCGAGCTGGCCATTACTGCCACTCTTGCCCAACTGCAGGCGAATGACCACCTCCCTGAAGGTTTTTCCGACCGGGATGTTAACCGAGTCCAACTCCTGGAGGGTATCCCTAATGAGGCGTTTGAATATATTGAGTGAGTGAGTGGTCAGTAGAGTTTTTTGTGGAGTCTTAGTGTAATCCTGCCATTCGGTAGCGCCTATTAATGAAATCATTTTGCGTCTTCCTTTATGTGTTGCTTGCTTTACCAAGTATTCGGATGCATAGTTCCATTCGGCTGTGGAACCCATGCCCTCATTGAAGTATTCGCCTAGGATCATACCTTCAGGGTTTAGAATAGCCGCTCGACTTCCATTAACGTAGGCGTTGGATTATTTTCCAAGGCCGGGTTTTAACGTCGCCGCTCGACGGTCTCCCGCGCGAGTATTTATAGTCGTCGTGTCGACTCTGGCGTTTAACGTCGCCGCTCGACAGTCTTTAGGCCGGGGATTTATAGCCATCAGTTCGGCTCTGGCGTTTAACGTCGCCGCAAGACGGTCTTTAGGCCGGGTATTTATAGCCGTCGGTTCAACTCTGACGTTTAACGTCGCAGCTCGACGGTCTTCAGGCCGTATAATTATAGCCGCCGGTTCGGCTCTAGCGTTTAACGTCGCCGCTCGACGGTCTTCAGGCCGATATTTATAGCCGCCGGTTCAGCTCTGTCGTTTAACGTCGTCGCTCGACGATCTTCAGGCTGGGTATTTATAGCCGCCGGTTCGGCTCTGGCGTTTAACGTTACCGCTCGACGGTCTTCAGGTCAGGTATTTATAGCCGCCGGTTCGGCTCTGGCGTTTAACGCTGCCGCTCGACGGTCTTCAGGCCGGATATTTATAGCTGCCGCTCTGGCGTTTAACGTCGCCGCTCGATGGTTTTCAGGCCGGGTATTTATAACCACCGATTCGACTCTGGCGTTTAACGTCGTCGCTTGACAGTCTTCAGACCGGGTATTTATAGCCGTCGATTCGGCTCTGGCGTTTAACATCGCCGCTCGACGGTCTTCAGGCTGGATATTTATAGCCGCCGGTTCGGCTCTGGCATTTAACGTCGCCGCTCGACGGTCTTCAGCCCGCGTATATATATTCGCTGGTTCGACTCTGGCGGTTAACATCGCCGCTCGACGGTCTTCAGACCGAATATTTATAGCCGTCGGTTCGGCTGTGGCATTTAACGTCGCCGCTCGACGGTCTTCAGGTCGAGTATTTATAGCCGCCGGTTCAGCTCTGGCATTTAACATCGCCGCTTGACGATCTTCAGGCCGGGTATTTATAGCCGCCGGTTCGACTCTAGCGTTTAACGTTGTCGCTCGACGGTCTTCCAAGTTGCCTGTGTCAATAAATATGTGATGAATAGTGTAATTGACTATTACCGCTTTGATAATGAGAGCGTCGTCATGCGGTATTTCGACTCCCTCGAGGTCCCTCGGACCAAAGCTAATCTCGGGCCCGTTCGCCTTCTTTTCGCTACAGCCTACAGCGTGGATCCTTAGCTGCCGGGCGTGCGACTTCCGGGCCCGATTAGAATCTCCGCTGGTGGGCCCCCTGCTATGATATTGATCTCCCCCCGAGAGACGTTGCTTCTGTTTTCTTCCTCCCGTGCGGATGGTCTAGCTCGCTCGTGAGAGGTCCAGGGTTGATCACCGTGATGTGGCCGCTCGGATGATCGCCTAACTTCTTGTCGCCTGACGTCCTGGTGTCGATGCCGCTGGTTGGGCGAGGGCAATCGGCGGTGATAGTTTCTTAGCGTCGGCGAGACAACTAGGGCGAACCCTCGACAATCGCGGGTGTTGTGGCTAGCCGACTGGTGTAGGGAACAAAACATAGAGTCCATACCTTTCCCCTTGCCTTCGGTCGTTCGGATGTCACATGTTGAACGGCGCGTGGTCTAGCTTCTTGATATGACCTTATCCCCTTGGCTCGAGGCCCTCTCGGTGGTTGACTAACTGGCTGCCTCCGCTCGGTTGGCGCTGGTGGGTCAGTAGGCATCTCTTTCCTTCTGGCCGCTTGGGCCTCCACGTTGATGTACTCGCTTGCCATTTTTAGCATATGATCATAATCGCGAGGCGACTTCCGGATGAGCGAACGGAAGAAATCCCCATTGGTCAGTCCTTGGGTAAAGACGTGCATCATGGTCTCGGATGAGACTATCAGGATATCCATGGTCGCCTGGTTGAATCGTTGGATGTAGGCTCGGAGAGTCTCTCTGGGCCCCTGCTTTATGGAGAATAGGCTGACGCTCGTCTTCTGATAGCGCCTGCTACTTGCGAAGTGGTGGAGGAACGCCGTTCGGAAGTCCTTAAAACTCCGAATCGATCCGTCCGGCAACCTTCGGAACCATCGTTTCGCCAAGCCGGACAGGGTGGTGAGAAAGACCCGGCACTTAACTCCGTTAGTGTATTGATGTAGAGTAGCGACGTTATCGAACTTACCGAGGTGGTCGTCCGGGTCAGTTATACCGCTATAGTCTCTGATCGCCAGAGGGGCGTAGTGCTTCGGGAGCGGGTCTTGCAGGATCGCCTCAGAGAACTATCGATTGATCCGCTCAGGAGATGACTCAATCCGAGGTGCTTTGCCCTTCTTGATGTCTAGAGCGGGAGCTTCATCGGATGATCCTTGGTTGGCCTGGGCGAGCTCGGAGGGAGTCTGGAATAGAGTCCGATGAAATGGAATTGGGGCAGGCGGCGCTTCTCCTGGCGTGGCTGTCTGCCCCTTATTTTGCGCCTAGGTAGAAAACTACTCCGGTCGATCTTCCAACGCCGCTCGACCACCGAATGCCGAGGTGGCCTGCTGCACAAGCTGCTCGGCTTATGCCTTCTGCCGCTGCTCCACTATTTTTGCCGCTCGCGCCTGGATGAGCGCGTCGAGTTCTTCTAGAGAGAGCGTCATAGTGTGTGAACATCCAGCCTCCTCCATCTTCTCGGCTCGGATTCAGGTGCGTTCTCACAGACGACGTCAATTTGATCCTGTCCGAGTGCTGAGTCGACGGTCGCTGGGGACGTGGCACTCTCGCTGACTTCGTTTAACCTTGTGCGTGACGTAGACCTTCGGCGAGAACCTGCAAGCACAAAACCGAGCCGGGAAGGCGTTCCCGCCGATGACCCTCCGACGCTCAAGTCAGCCTCCCACAGCAAGAAATCGAAGTAGAATGATGAGAACTATAGCTACAGTGATGAATAGCGCATACCTCCGTTGGAGTCTGAAGGCACTTATATAGGGCTTGTCAGGGGCACGTGCACACTCCCCGAGACGTGCACGATCCTCAAAGCATACATGGAATGTGCCTGTCAGAAAAGCGTGTCTGTCCCCATACCTCAACAGTATGAACATATCTCTGACGTGACAGTGAAAGCTTTCATTGTACGATTCTCTACTGCTAACCATGCCCCCTGCAGACGGCACTGGTCCCTAGGAAGATATTGATACTTGCTCCCTTTATCCTTTATCGGGCCGGGCGGACAGGCCGTTCGACCAACAACCCTCCTCGGGCTAAGCGGAGGCCACCTTAGCTAGGCTGAGCTCACCCTATCGGGCGAGTGCGCTTTGACTGCCGAGCCGATGTTTCGTCTACCGTCAACTGAGCAGAATGCCCGCTCGTCCATTATCCTCTCCCGTCTTGCTTTAAGAGCGTCGGAAGCTTGACGTCGAGCTGAGCTGTCGAGAAGTCGGGTCGGCTCTCCTCCAGCGGATCGAAGGGTAATTCGCCGACCGGGCACCTGTAGGGCGTTGACCACCTTGACCTCCTGCTGGATGGGCCCCCTTCCCTTACCACCGGATTACTAAGAATTCACCTTTATTGTCAATGAAGAGTGTTTTGATAGTCATTGAGAACCGATTTTCAATAAGAGTTTTAAATGCAATAAAAGTAGAGTATACATTCAATTTTTTGCATAAAGAATAAAGTCATATATAATTTATAAAATGATCAACGAAGATAATATAATATCTTAGCCCATCAAATGACGAAATAGGAGACATCCATACATCAGAAAAGATAATATCCAAAGGAGCATGATACAAAATACTAGATTTATGAAAATCATCTTATGACTTTTATTAATATTACACGAAGTGCAAGAATAAGTAGATAAAATATCCATAGGAAATGAAAAGACCCAAGGAAAACAAAATCGGTCACAAAATACCTAACAGATAACCTAAAAGACTATGTCATAAGGACATAGACAATGAGGCATACGTAAAAAGGACGGAAGTAAGCGATAGCTTAGACGCAGATTTCAACCAATAATAGGCACCATTTCTACAAACTTAGTTGATCAGTGTTGCTCTCGTACGATGATCCAACACCTGAAAATATGAATAAAATAAAAAAATGTAATGAGATTAATAGCTCAAAGCATAGCGACAAAAATCAAGTTTTTGACATAGCTAACACATATAAAATATTGGAGAAAATTAAAGGTAAATATGGAGTGGAAAAAAAAGAACTAGTGTGGATAATATGTAGTCCAGAATCATCACCAATAATAATATTATTGTTCCCAGAGTAAGACTTATGCAACGAAGAGTGGCGAGATGAATGGTAACACAATGGGAGGTGCCAGAGTCAACCACCCACTCATGAGGATAAGATGGAGGGGCAAAATGAATGATAGTGTGAGCAAACAGTGCATTGTACACAGGATGCAGAGCACGTGACGAAGTTGATGGAAGCAAGGCTAGCATCGAGACAATCATATGACCGCACTAGCGAGCAGAGTGACTTATAACACCATAGATCTGACAATGCCCAAGATAGTTATTAGGACCAAACACAACCGATCACGTAGGCGGGCGCATAGGCAACACTGGGGCAAGCATGTACAATTGATAGGACATCGTTAGAATCTTAAGCCACGCCTACGACTGTATAAATTTTGAATTAGAAGTCT
The DNA here is from genome assembly GCF_018446385.1 of Zingiber officinale. Classification (NCBI taxonomy): domain Eukaryota; kingdom Viridiplantae; phylum Streptophyta; class Magnoliopsida; order Zingiberales; family Zingiberaceae; genus Zingiber; species Zingiber officinale. Next base: position 2,324,945 of record NC_056004.1, read on the forward strand.
GTTGGTGATTGCCATGAGAGTTTGAATATTAGGTATGTGAATTCCATGTTGGAGCCACAAGAACAGTCACTAGAGCCGAATATGAAAATGGTGTCGAGATTTTTAATTGGACCTCATAGCTAAGAAGCTACTCAAAGAGCTCATCAAAGGTGACAGGGATATCATGAACATGCAAGGTATGTGAGATATTAAAGTAGTGTTGACTAAAACCATTCAGGACACAAATAGAGAGCTCATCAAAGTCAACTTTTGGCATTCATAAGCACAAGAGCATCAATATCTCTTTTGATATCTTGCATATAATCAGTGATAGATCTGATAAGATTTTGACGATGAGTCATAATCCTACTACTTGAGGGAGCAATGTAGGTTCTCTCTAGCATTTACCACTCATCTCTAGATGAAATGGATGTAGAAATAAACTACACAAGAGTAAGAGACATCGATCCAACAATAGCGTTGAGGAGAAGTTGATCCTAACATAGCCAAAGAATATGATCGGGATTCACTTGAAGAAGTGTTGCATCTGTAGGCATTATTTGCGAGAGGGACAGGTATACGAGCCATCAACAAATCCTAGTAAGTCGTACCCAAATAGAGATGTGAAATATAAACACTAGACAGAGTAATTGGATGTGGTAAGTTTAACGGTGTCTGATCATTGATGTGGAGAACCACAAAACTGAAAACCAAATCAAGAGCTTTCGTGGGAGGCAGCTGGTGGGTGACGTCGTGAGAGGCAGCTACGACAATGCGCAATTAGGGTTTGCGGAGAGAAGTAACATTGTCATTAAGCTTAGCGCTTTGACATCATGTTGAGAGTTGAAATACATACAATTTATTAATAATGTGCACAAAATATAATACCATTACAAGTGTAAAATAGAAAAAACACTTAAAATATTAAGAACCAAATAAATAAATAAATTAAAGAAATATTCTCTAATAAAAAAAAATTCTCTAATAAAGTGTGCCATCAGTTACATGCGAATACGGAAAATTTAGCATTTACCTAATTAAGTGAGCTATTTTGGGCATATTTTATTTTAGAATTAATTAGTTAATCTGTATATTTTCAAATACAATAATTACTCATATTCAACATATTATATAAACGGAAAACTTAAGAATCAGTAGCTACTTATCTCCAGTTGGAACTGTATTTTTCACAATGAACCGTAGTGCACTCACAGCACAGTGCACATGACAACCATCCGCAAGAGTGAGAAGTTGGATCAAACAAAGAATTTTACCCATATCATTTATGGAAAAGAAAATTGAGAAGTGTTTTGTAAAAAGGGATATTCCTTGCAGCACAATGAGATTCTCGCTTGCCACAAGTGGATGAGGCACTCTGTTAACAAAGAAAAGTGAGTCAATATTACAATTGCAATCTACGAATCAGCTTTCATATTTTTAAAACAAGGAAAAAAACAATACTCAAATGCTCCTTAAACTCATTTCATGTCACCTCCTTGCTAACACTAGGCTTCATCATTACACCTCCTCGAACACATTAAACTGAATTAATTAATTTTCTAATTTGGCATCAACTCAATGTCTTAGATCAAGGATGACAAATGAGGGGCCAACGGGACCACAAACAGAACCAGTCATCATACCATACATCAGTAGTAGTCATCATTCCCTGTTGTGTATATATTAATTAGTAGTGTGCCTTGACAGATAGTTTAATGGACTCTTCTAACATCTTCCTTGGCTCATGTCCTTATTCCAGGTAGTATGATGTCTTATTTATTAATAGCAAGACCAATCCATTGCATCTACCTCGCGGGCCCATGGAATGTTGGGATTCATCAACTTCTCATTTGATATTACTCTTTTTTTGCGCCTCACAGTTGATATTTAAATTGCATTTATCATACCAAGGAACAGATAGATAAGCATCTTCTTGTGTGTCCATCTATATTTATTTATGATAAAATAGCATATTGTTAAGTGTGAGGAATGTGCCTAGTATTATTTTAAAAGTTTAGTATAATGACAGTATAGAATACGCGTGCTTTAGAGTCAAAACTAAATTATCCAGTCTAATTATTATTTAAGAGGAGTGCATATATATTTTTTAATCTAATTTGATTGCTACAGGTTAAGTATTCATTGCCATATAGACTTGATGTGATGATAAAGAGGGGTTCATTAAGTATTGGTTAAAGGATGGAGATAGTAATTAATGCAGAGGTAAAAGTGAAGGAGGTCAACGTCAAAGGATCAACGGACTCACCAAAAGGAGGTCGAGCAGAGCTCTATGATAGTGGTCGATCGGGCGTAAATCTTCCGACCGATAAAGAGCTGGTCTAAGGAGAACGCCCGTACATCCAAGATTATGAGGCGCTCGTCACGAAGTAGATGACCGTTGGGACGACCGAAGCGTTAGTTCTAGCGGGCGATAACAAGCTACTATACCCTGTCACCATAACGAAGAACAGCAGAGGCCGACCGATCGGAGGAGTCCTTGTCGATCGGTCATCCTGCTTGGCCGAACAGCGGGATCATTGTCGTATTTCTCAATATTCTTTTGGGAGATAGTACTGCTGACATACGGCATGGTCAACAGACAGGTTGTACGACGAAAACTTCTACTGTTTTGTCAGAGATATGCATGTCCTATTAAGATATTGTGTAAGAGATACTTTCCTGACCCATAACTAATTGGAGAACGTGCTCACACCTTGAGAAACGTACACATCGTTCACCAAGGTATTATATAAAGGTGATCTATACACTAATAGATATATACATTATTTGCTATTCACACCTATGTCTACTGTTGCTCTGTCTTTTTTCTCTTTCCGATGACTGACAGAGACCCCTTCCTTGACTCTGTAATGACGTTTCTTGTGATTACAGAGCGGAACAAGATCTACATCCAATTAATACAGTAACTATATCCCCAACTTAACTATTTTTACGATTTTCAGACAAATCCAGACTGATTCTACATGATGAGGATATGCTCAGAAGGATTGATATAAATGGTCCACGGCTCATTATTGTGCAATAAACAGGCATTACAACCAAAACAATACGGCATCATTTCATTCATGCACAGGTGAACAATCATAATTGGTATGTTTAATGTGTTAGGGCAATATAGCAGAACCGTTTTTTGTAACTGACCCTCAATAATTGGTTTTTAACGAATTGTCCTCAATAGTCTTCTTCCCGTTAATCACCTAAACCTAGTTTCACGCAAAGTCGAATGGGTAAACTTTTAGGTTTGCCCAGCGTTAAGTTGGAGATCCACAAAAATAACTGTCTTAAATGTAAAAGAATTCAAATAAATAAATCATTTTTGAATTAAAATCATGTCAAATTCACTAATAGACCATTTTTCATTAATCAAACACATCTAAATTCTGAAAAAAAACTAATATATATATATATATATATATATATATATATATATATATATATACCAATTTAACTGAACGAAAATTTTCTATCGCTATTAAGAAAAATCCGAAGCATAAATAAAAGTACACACAATGGTCCAATGGTGTTCAAAGGTGTGTGATGCGATGATAAGGAGGGGACCATCCCGCGGAAGGTTTGTGCCACGGTAGAGTTCAGAGTCAAGGTGGTCAAACACCCCTATATCATTGGCCGCTCGGGTAGCCCTCTCGCCCGATTAGGATAATGAAGACCTGATCCGACATTATAACAGCTCGGCGGGATTCCGAACTTCCGACGCTCAGAAAGACTAGGTATCTGTAAGGGCACGCCGAGCGGCTTCCCCGCTCGACCTTATATAGAGCTATAAGAACGGAGCGGATTTACGACCGAGCTACACAGAAACAGAAGGGTGGCCGAGCGACTTTCCTGCTCGGTTAGATAAGTGACTCATGGACCAGGACGGTGGGAGCGCGGGTCGAGCGACCTTCTCGCTCAGCCAGATAGTATACTCATCCGAGCAGAAAGTGAGAACCCGAGCCGAGCGGCTATCTCGCTCGGCCCAGTAAAAGACACTGCTAGCTGGATATTATCTTTTTGGAAGCATGCGCCGCTGACAGACGGCATAGTCGACGACTGGTTCAGACAGAAGATCGTATGGCAGAAGCTTCTACTGTCACTTCAGAGATATGCTCGGTTCATTAAGGTATTGTGTCAGAGACATTTTACTGATACATCTTTTCAGGGAAAGCTTCGAGAAGCATGCACATCTTGGGATGTGTGCACGCGCGCTATAGGGATTCTATATAAAGGGGGTCCAAGCTTCGCCGAAGGTACGTGCACATTACTGTTGCTACACTGTTCCTTTGCTCCATTGCTTCCATACCACCGGCAACTGACTTGAGCGTCGTAGGGCCAATGCCAGGGATCTCTTCCATGGCTCGGTACTGACGTAGTTGTGGTTACAAATCCCTTCGATTGGAGTCTACATACGGTCAACAGGAGCGCCACATCGCGAGCATCCATCGCCCCGACTTACGGACAGGATCAGTGTGCTTACCCTAGGTGTTCAAAGGTGTTCAAACATGAGAATCTACATGAACCCTAGGTGGATGAGAAGCTCCAAGGTGTGCTTACCATTACACGAGCAAGAAAACTCCTATATCATGGTGGCAAAAGGTGAATATGCTCGCCCTTAGTGTCTCCACCAACCCGTCCTAGGACAAACACGGAGGAGATAAATCACGGACGACTACTAGCCTTTGGAATAGTGACTAGCATATAAGAGAGATATTTATCTCGACTTTGCCAAGATTCAAACCCCAGACCTCATGGTGACAACTCATGTGCTAACCACTAGACCATCCCAAGGGGACATAGAAAACTCCTATATTATTATGGCAAAAGGCGAATACGCTCGCCCCCAGCGCCCCCGCCAACCCGTCCCAAGGTCAACACGGAGGAGGTAAATCACAGGCGGCTACTAGCCTTTGGAATAGTGCCTAACACATAAGGGAGGTATTTATCTCGGCTTTACCGAGATTCGAACCCCAGACCTCATTGTGACAACACCTCATGCGCTAACCACTAAACCCATCCGAGGGGACAGAAAACTCCTATATCATTGTGGCAAAAGGCGAATACGCTCGCCCTCAGCGCCTCCGCCAACCCGTCCCAAGGTCAACACGGAAGAGGTAAATCACGGGCGGCTACTAGCCTTTGGAATAGTGACTAGCACATAAGAGAGGTATTTACCTCGGTTTTGACGAGATTCGAACCCTAGACCTCATTGTGGTAACACCTCATGCGCTAGCCACTAGACCCATCCGAGTGGTAACATCTCATACGCTAGCCACTAGACCCATCCGAGGGGACACAAAACTCCTATATCATGAACCATTAGATGTGAGTACTTCTGAAATGATTAATTTAGATGCCAACTAATCTGAACAAGCCAACTTTCGGTAAATAATCATATTGCAAGTTGATTTAAAAGCCAATTTATAGTCTAAATTAATATGTGATTTAACTCATACGTATTTAATTATATTTATAATGCGATAAACCAAACAATCGATATTTTAAAAATAAACTTATACAAATTATCAATAGACAAGAGCAAATTTAAATATTTTTTAAATTTAAAAAATAAAGGAAAAAGATAAATATTTTTGTACCCAATATTGAAATATTGAAAGATTACTCGCATGATCAAAGAAAATGAGGGTTTGAAACCAAATATAAACAAGATGCTCTACTTCTTCACTATGCAATTGTAAACAAAAGGGTCTTCACTATGCAATTGTAAACAAAAGGGTCCCAGGACAATTGTGCCGCATGATGCTTTCTTATTACACAGACATCTAAGGATCAAGTTTCAACTTTGACAAATTAACAAATGATTTTTTTTCTTAATTGATAATTGATCTAAAAATGTTAGACTAATGGACACGGTATACTTTCTGATTTATTCTAATAACTATAGGTCTAGATTGATTATCTTTAAAATTAATCAACGTAAATTGAATACCCAATATCAACTAAAAAATTGTAAACAAAATGATACAACCACACTGATCCAAAATATTCCAGAAAAACCTAAATGAAATTTAATTGAGCTTTCTTACGCTTAGGGATGAGGATTAATTTAGTTAATTTAATATTAATTTTGTATATTTTTATTATTATTTTAAATAAATTCAGTTAATTTAATATTAATCGAAATAATTGATTTAGTTAATTCAATTTAAATAAAATTTTGATTTTCGAATTAGTCAATAGTAAATTAATTTTTAATTAACTTATAGATCGAATTAACTGGATATCCACCCTGACTCGCACGGGGCGGTAACACAATCTGACACATGTTACAGTCCAGTTTACCAGTGCCATCTTTTTCTAAGAAGAATCCTTGTCCTTTTATTCCCATTTTAAAAAACGCAACTAAAACAACCCAGCTAAGAGCTAGCTAGCTAGCTTCATGCATGTTATTGGGATCTGGGATTAGTAATAGGATGCCTGGGATTGGGGGAAAGGAACGTTTGATTCTTTCTGCAATAGAGTGTCTGCTCTGATGCCGTCTGCGTACTAATCAATTAGGTTGATAGGGACGGCATTTAGATTAAATATAGAAATAATGACGTGATTGGGATTGGCTAATGTCCACTGTCGACCCACTACACTAGTCTTGCTCTGTGGCTCCACTAAGATCTCCTGTTTGATCCTCGCACCAGCTTTTAACTTGTAGGTGTTGTCTGGCTCTAGTTACATCCAAGTGATTCGCAGTAAGGTGACAATACAAATATTCGGTAGAAAATGTTCAGTATAAATATTCTAGGATGACGAAATTTAAATAAAGAGTTAGCTTCAGAAAAATGGCATTGGGCCATTGGATGGGTGAGCATTTGGTGACCGTCCACCATCCTAATCGCACACACGGTACATCAAGGAATGTGATTGCCATGTGATCAATCATACTAAGCCCATCAGCATCGGCCAGCTTCCTAGTTGCTATATTCTAAATTTTTAATCCCCGGATTTATAGCGTCACTATAGGATATCTAAATTATCATTCAGATATTCGTAATTCTAAATTATCATTCAGATATTCGTAATTCGATCCCCAGTTATGATGTATTTGTAAAAAAAAATTCTCTAAATAAGAAATGAAACGAAAAGATACTGAACTTCTAGATTAATCATCGGATATGTTTTTCGATTTATACTGATAACCGATGAAAAGCTTCTATAGAATCAAACCGATTACCTTAAAAATAATGCTTTATCTGGAATTATCATATTCTAAGCTTTCGAGCCTAGGTGTCTTTATTGGATTTGGACCGTCTAAATCCAACCCGCACTATACATATCAAGTGGAATAATTATGTCCTGGAAAGCGGGATTTTGGTAGTCCAAATTGCGCAAAGAATAAGGAGTTAATTAATGATCTGCCATATTTATAACTCAGTATTTTTAAATTTTTTGAATATACTATAACATTTAAATTTTAATGTCAAATTTCTCATCCATTTGATTTTTATCCAGCCACATTACCATCTAGACCTATGTCATTTGTCCATTGTGATTAAATGTTGGAAACTCGAATTAATTATAAATAATTTCAAAAAAATTCCTAAATACGTAACCCGAATCTAAGCTAAGACCCTCTACTCTTGTCCCAAATTGGTCACAGCAATAGGCACCGTGATGACCTCAACACTAACAAGAACTTAGTGGCATTGATGTTACCACCGCAAGTGTGTGCCCCATGCTCGAGCCTTGAGTCACACCCACTTCAATATCAGGAGGCAATTTCACTACTTCACCCTTCCACAAGTAGGACATCAGTAGACTTCCCATCTCCGAAGTTGTAACTATGGATAATGGCAAAGTCAATCACCAGTGTGGTGTAGCAGAATGGCGAGCAACATAAGTGGTGACATTGATGATCTATTTAAGGACTACAAGACGCCACCAATGTGATTGCACTATTGATCTCAATGGTGGCATTCATTTGATGACGTGAAAGCACGGAAAACTTATGTGGATGTAGTTGATCTCAGCAATGCCTGAGAGAAGCTTAAGCAAACATAAGAAAAAGATTTCTCAAGACAGCCCAATCAATGATGGAATCAATGATGACAGGAGACTGCATTGGCAGTGGATGAAATCCTCAAGGGTTAAAGCGAAGTTGTAGGTGTAGTTAAGGACCATAGAATCTCCTTTAGCTTGACCTACAAGAACTCCAAGTCTCCTATCTATCCGACATTCCGTAGGTGATGATGAAGCTAGACAACAATGATGGAAGCACCGCATAAGTATCCTCAATGATGATGTGAAATCAAGAAATGGAGGTGGGGAAGAGACATAGGGCATGATGGTGAAGTGTAAGGGAAAGCACACTGACAAAAAAAAGGTTAGATTCCTTATGGCAGAAGAGGATGAAACTTGGTCGAAATTAACAGATTATATAGATCGGAGTGGGTGAACTAATGTTCTACCACGCTAATGCCACATCAACTAAACGATGGCTAGATGAAAATTAAATGGATGTCATATTTGACACTAGAACCTAAACGTTGTTGCAGATTTGAAATTTTTTAAATGTCTAAGAGATGAAAATCCAGTTATGATGGGGTTGCTATATGTTAGGGAAACTTCACCATGCTGTTTATTGGCAGAATTTTTTATGAGGGGTTGTCATCAGTTAGCATTAATTTACGATGTCATAAAGATTGTGCACAGGAACGAACTATAGGGGTGATGAAGTGACAATACTGATGCAAAATTTTAACCCATTAAAGCTGTGCCCGCACTTTGAGATGCTGTGCAATCCGCTGTAGATATTAGAGATCAATGCGTCCTCTTTTTGTTATAAGACTTTAGACTATAGCAATAAGTTTGCTGCTGCTGATGTCAAAGAACTCACATATGGAAAGAATACGTGATGACATAAGATATATTTACGCTAAGAATACTTACATGCATCCACAGAAATGCTGCACTCCAAAGGAAATATATCATCAAAAAATGCATTTAGATCACCTCTGTGAGCATCGAAAGCCAGCATCTTCGCCACCGCATCCTGCGATTATGATGTTGGGATAGAAAATTGAATTGACATTTTTTACTCCATTCTTCAGTTTCATGAAATGATGGATAAGTTAAAAGGTGATAACTACATTTGTTCATGAAATATTCAGTTATGGATAATGCATGTTCTTCATCCCAGTTAATTCTCACCTTGTATTGCTGGTCTGTAGCTGATAATCTCTGATTCACAAAACGATCAATTGGCCTTTTATACTTGACCATCTCTAGAATATCAGCTGCTCTTTGTACCACCTCGTCAGGTATTCCTAAAGTGTGGTATCAATGACATGCAGACATCCAGAAATGATATAGAGCTAAAGAATATGGCATGGACGTTTCTTTTAAAAATAGAAAAGGACGTGGAGTAGATAATTGTTAAGAGGAATTGGAAAAAATAATGCAGAGAAATCGCTTATTAACAAGTCAATACAATTTTACTCTTAAATAGCAAACAGAGAAATAGGGGTCATATTTACAGCAAAATTCTACTCCGAGGAGGAACTTATGTTTTGAATGGCCTGCAGCGGAAAAAAATCATGTACCAAACCTAAATAATTGGGACTACCATTGCCTGACAATGATGATAATCCTTAGGTGTTAGAATAGGGCTGAGAAAGGAACATTGTGCTTTGATCACCATGAAATAGAATAGGTAACATCACTAGTAAACATAATGCCATAAGGTAAATAGTAGCCATAATGGTTGATCTGAGAATTGCACTATTTTCTGATCCAGCTCATGGGAGCCATAGATCTAAAACCAATATTTTGATTAGATTGATTAAGAAAATAACTTTAGTCAGAGATTAGGGACTGGTAAATAATCTTTCGAGCAAGGTTTTAGGTTTGAGATCCTAACTAAGAACGTAAGGTTGGACCACAGAGTTCTCATTGTGACTTCTTCGAGCCATTTAACTTACTCTTAGCCCTTTTAGAGGAGCGGTGTGTGGTTACTGGCTGCAAATTCTTTTGATCTTTCTTCTGGTCCTAGCTTAAAAATAGTCTTTGGTTGTGCTTGATTCTAGTGATATGGTCATTCCTACATTAGTTTTGTGTTTAGTTAACCAGTTTAAATATCTGTTGCTATAAGCTTTGATTCATATCTGGACTATTGTGTCTTATTTTGGCTTGCTTCTAATGCATTTTCTGAGGGAACTATCTGCCCGCCTATATTGTTTTTTTTTTCTAAAAAAAAAATTGGAGCATAGAATAGTGAAATTCAAATTCAGTTCAAATTCCACAGGGACTTGGATCATCTAGAGAAATTTAAGTAGAATCCTATGATCCTAAGGTCGAAATTATGATCTTCATAAGCATGCCTATCAATAGGAGTGGGGAAAAAATACCAAAAATTTAGTATATCGCACATACAGTACCGAAATATACCGAATCATACTGATATTATTAGTATACTAAAAATTTTAGTACGATATTATACTATATTGAATTTTTCGATATCAGTATAAGATTTAGTATCGGTATACTACGAATACCGTACCGATATTGAAATTTTAATATAAACGGTATGGAATTTATTATATACTGAAAATTCAATATACCGAGATTTCTATAAACTGAAATTTCAGTATGGCATCTGTATGAATTTTTTTATACTATATTTTTTGGTACAGTATATGGTATACAGGTTTAGGATTTGGATCGTACCAAACCAGAATAACTGTGGATCATAGTAGGACGACATTATAGTTCTATCCATAATTGTGGATCTGAAACCAGAATACGAAAGATATCTAGTGATAATGTGTTTGGACTAGATTTCCAAATAAAAGAGCGAGAATTAACCCACCCCAACTAATTAGGACAAATGGGGTTTGATGATGATTAGAGTATCAATAGGAATTAAAATAATTAGATCACCATTTTTTTCTTGTTAAACTTGGAATCACTGACCAAAGTGACCCATCTAATTTGTCATAAGATATTTCAAACCTATGCTATGTCAAGATTAGTGAAATCCTTGCATGAGTGCAGGGCAGCCACAGTGAATTTTTTAGATTGCATATTGTGTGTTGATTTTATGTAGTAGAGGCACCTAGTTAGTGTAAATGTAGCAACCTACTAGGATAAAGTAGAATGCCCAAATCTGATAGAGAGCCCTAGTTTACCACTTAACAATCAACAAGTGTGTTAATCCCAACCATTTGAGATCAGTTGCATGGATTCTATCCAGTCGATCAATGCTCATAAGGTTTATGCACTTATGTTGGCTGAAATCAAGGCCTAGTGCAATCTTGAATCTTTATCATCCAGAATAGGGACCAATATTGTCCTACACCTAAAGATATAGTGCACAAAAAATGGTAGTGGTATTGTAATGTGTATAAAACAGGAGTTGAAGTCTAGAATTATGTTTAAGCAGGACTTGCCAAGAAAATTTGAAGTTGCTCTCAGTAAAATGCTTATTGTACTTGTGAGTCTCCTTCATCTTAAAATAATATGCTTTGCATCCTAGACATAAAAGAAAAAACAAAATCAAAATATGAGGTTCTTTTGAAGCATACCTGCAAGACTTGCACAGTGTAGTCCTGCAATATTGATTGAATCTTGTTACTATGGAATGAAGTAGAAATTTGATGGCTAAGATAACCAGATTTCACTCATAATAATTTTTTTCTTGAAAAGAAAAAAAAATCAAATAGCCATACCATAGCTTAATGGTGCTTGTCCAGGTATAAGCCTTGATAGAGAAAACCAATTACAACAAAAAAGAAATCAATATAAGCTGTAGAATAGAATAGGCAAGAAAAACCAGCCATGAATATATACCTGTACAGGAAAATGATGTCTTCAGTGCTTGTACAGCTACAGTTGCTATCAGGTCGTAATACACTCATTGTGTAGAATTTAATATTTTCAGACTGCAAGATTTTTTTAAATTGCATATTTCAGATATTACAATATAAATAAACTCTTTGAACAAGATTGTTTAAACCTTGGGTAAGCAACTCTTGTCAAACATCTCTGTCAAATGTGTACATAAGAGAACCTGAAGAATATAGATGAATTAATTGAAATGTTATAATCTACAGTCGGAGAGAAGGGGAGATAAGTGGGGGAGAACGTAAATGATCAATATCAAATGATTGAAATAGCTAAGATTGAGAGAAACATTTTTGAAAATTAATAGTCTAAATTATGCCAGATTTATATTGCATGGAATGGATCACCATCTAAAGGAACATGCCTGTCAATTATTATAGTAGATTCATTAAATGTTAAGCAATCAATAGATTTCATTGCATGTGCTTATAAATGGAGCTGCTAATTTTGTCCCGCTTGGCTAGTGAGTTTCACATTGAAATGCAAATGTTTTTAAAATACCATATGCAAGCTCATTTTGACATGGTTTTGATAGTGATACTTTCCTGATTTACCAGATTTGCATGATAACAAAGTAGCAAGAGCAATGGCAACTATGCAACATAGTGCATATATTAACAAAATTTTGCAATTTTAAACTTCTTAATAACATTTAGTTGGGAGGTTAAAACAGACTAGCATTTTGGGCATATGAGGCTAAAAATTAATTTCAACTAGAAAGAAATCATTTTTTATAAAATGTTCTCTTTTGAAGCCACATTGTCTACGGTTATACTGAACTCAGAAAAGGAAAAGGCGCTTGCTACTTTTATTCCCATACAAGAGCTTCTTGTTTCCCCTGTTTTTACCAAGATTCCTAACCGAAAGGACGCCAAGATCTTGCAGAGACCATCTTTATATCAACAAAAAGAAATTTATTAGGCAAGTAGGTTATCATTTTGAATTATTTGTTTTCCTTTTAATTTCTTTCTCAGTTGAACATGACTGACCTATTACATGTTTATATACACAATATAGACAAGGTAGCCATCATAATAGGGAAATAAACCATTTACCTAGATTGCTAAAATATTTCTAAAAATATCCAAAAGATTACATAAAAGAGCAGAATATGTAGTCATTACCTTCGGTGGGTTCTCATAGTCCACAAAATGATGAATAGCTGCTGCAAGCAACCCAATTCCATCTAGAAATGATTTAGCAAGCAAGAAGAAAGAATATAAGCCCGTTTGTCTGCTCAAATTGAATGGAGTAACAAATGCTGCGGCTCCTAGTAATGCCAAACCTTCTGTGAGAGTGCCCTTGCCAAATTCATCCATTAAACATAAGGAGTGAGATGTTGCTTGTCTGTAAAGACCGGAAGCCATGCTTTAGAGCATACATGCCAGACAAAAGTGTTAACATTATCATGTGTACCTGAAAAAATATTAAAAATTTTACCTAAGCATCATCCCCACTTGATGGAGGTCAATCATGAACGTTGATTGCTCAGGAGTCATAGGCTTGTTTCCCATAGCACAAAAGATTCTGCTAAAGGGGAAAAAAAAAGATGGGAAGAAAATTCGTAATAGACCTAATGCCTCTGTTTTTTTTTGCTTCCTTTTTCTTGAAAGAGTAAATTGATAAAATAGCCTAATTACTATATAACTTAAGCAAAATGATATTCCTAATGTTCAACCTATCAGTAATCCCAATAGTTGCAGAATCAGCTGGCACAAAACTTCCAATGTGAGAAAGGAAAACCAATAACGCCACCTACAATAAAATTTCATTTATATATGAGAAAATTCATACAATATCAAATATTAAAGTATTTACTTTATTGATACAGTTGATATGCATGCTAAATTACAAACAAGTAATAAAACACAAGATTTTAGTGGAAGGATATTAGCCAGAAGAATGCTATATTGATATTTCAATATGTAAGTTGAATAAAGTGAAAATTGATAGGAAATTGTGTCAAACCTATCTAGCAACAGAATTACTAAAACAGAATAAAAAATACCTAGGATATTTTTTTGACAAAATTTAGATAGGTTATTTTTTATTATTTTAGCTTTAATTGAACCAAGATTTATAAAATTTTAGTTGAAATATACACTAACAATCAGCTATGTTTATTCAAAAGAAAAGGGAAAAAAATGAGAATTGTAAATTATATCAATCCAGTAAGAACCCTTTTTCATTGGTAAATCCAAAAAAAAAAACACTGTTAATAGTATTAGAGTCAAAAGGTTATTTAGGTCCAGAGCATTTAGTTCCACATTGGTACTAGCTAGGTCTAGGATTTCTCGAGTCCCATATGTAACTATATGATAGTTATCATATAGATGCAACCTTGTACAGTTAAATATTTCAGGTATCAACATTCAGCAGTAAAAAAGATTGAACAAGAATCACTTTATAATTGAACAAACATAAAAGTGAAGCAATTGTTGGTGTTTTTTTTTCAAGCATAAATATGCGATTGCTCAAGTACTCACGTTCGCGTGAAGGCTACCTTGGCAATAACTTGTATACTCTTACCGACTAAGCTGGTTGGCTCAGAACAATACTTGCTAATATTAGTGTAATACTATAATAGATGCTCCCAACAGTAGATCAATGTTTAAAAAAAAAGAGAACGAATGCAACCCTCTGCTATACTCATATATTATCATGGTAAAATTCATCAATTATGAATAAAAATGATCACAGGGTTTCACCTGCTTGACATAAATGCTTTTTCCTGAATAATTAGGACCAGTTATGATATTTATTCTCCCTGAAAAAGAAACATAAAGCCTCTGATATAAATTTAATCATAATTCAGAGTTAAGATGAATTCCTGGTGTCACCCTCATTAAGTATTCTTGTGTCATTTGGGACAAAGGTATCAACAGTCATCTCCTGTAAAACATGCCTGAAAAATCAAGTAAAATTATAATAATAACTTGAGTTCCTTTTTAACGATATGTTACCCACTAATAAGATTACTAATGTATCAAGGTAAACAACTTTAAACTACAAATTCTTTACCATGTGAAAAACATACCTGCCATTCCTTATGTCAAGAATCGTATCCTGGGTCAAGATGGGGCGCACATAATTGTTTTGACGAGCAATCATTGCCAACGACAAAATGCTGATGAAGAATTCAGAGGATAGCATACAGTTATAAAAGGAGTAATAAGTGAGGAAAATCAACTAAAATCAGTCAGTCAAAATGCAGCTAACATCCAAGTGTAAGAGAGATCACCAATCAAGCTCTGCTGCAAAGCCCACTGCCTTGATTAGCTGGGGAACAAAATTAAGTAATCGAGATATCAAATCCCTAATAATTGCTCTCTCCATATCTGCACAAACTTAGTGTTATCTTTTCTCACAAGTCAGACAAAGCAAACCATGATATTTAATAGACGATTTAGCAAACCAAAATAGAAAAAAAGAGTAAAATAGATACAGAATGAAACAATAAAATTACAACTAATAACTGTTCTTGGTGTACTACTCAAAATAACTAAGAATGCAGGGAAACATGTTCAATGAAATAGATGAACAGATTTCAATGACAGTTTCTATAGCTCTAACATAATTTAAAAAAATGTAAATGACATAGGATCACCATCCCAACGATTCAACATGAGTAACACGCAAGATCATAGAATGAAAATTATAGATTAGGAGTTCCAACATCTGCTTGTGAGAAAAAAGAGTTAATATGAGACCGAGTACAGGCTGATATTATTCTGAGAGACAGATGTCATAGAGGAGACTTATGTAAAACCTTATATACATTGGAGATAAAGAGGATACTGAAAAAGGACAAAGACTAATTTTATCTTCTTGAAATTGAAACCAAAGAAGAAAAGTGTTGCAAATATAAGTGAGATTATGGTTCCAGTCACCTAATCAGAGGATAGAAACGCCAGAAGACTAACTTGTAAATCATTTTACTACAAGAGAGTGGGTGTAGATGTTTGAAAATGAAAGAAAATTAACTAATTTGAACATAAATTATGCACATAATAGGAATGAAAGCTGATGAGATAAAAACTAGCAGTATATCATCTTGAGATAGAATGGGAGAAAGATATTTTGGGGGGTTTTATATCTTGAACACTTGACCTGAACTCCAAGATGCAACATTTCCGATGCTTGAAACTTGATTTGGAAGCTGAAAAATCCTGAAAATTTTTAAACCTTTTCTGATAGACTTTTATGGATAGGGCAGAGTATGTTGGTTTTTTTGCTAACCGTTATATGATATAATACAATGTTGAGAGGGTAAAAATATTATATTGGCACTGATCTTAAGGAACAACAGTTACTAACGTAATACTATAAATAAAATATCCAACATTGAACAACTCTTAAGACCCACTAAATAAAAGTTGAACTTATATAAAATTTTTTCTTTTACTGATAGTGATTGTAATACCCAGTAACCAGATTTTTTTATTTGCTAAAAAAGGAAATCGGCTTGACTTTTAAAACCCAGTATTGTAGATGGCAAATAATGCATCAGTTTAATCATTCTTAAAGAAATCTTGTTATTTTAGAGCTTCTAGCAACTTCTACCTCAAAAAGAATCATCCCTCAGAAAAAAGGAGCTACAAGAAACCTCCTTGTTTTAGATGGAGCATTCATACCGAGAATTTTATGAAAAATATCACCAAGAAGGTTGTCCAATTCTTTAGTCTTTGGTGTATGATAAAAGAACTTCTTGATGTCTCCATCTTCAGAAAACTGAAAAAGTTTCATGTCAGCTGGCATTTATTTTGAAACCAAGTTGAGAATTGTAAACAACTTACAGCAAATTCAAAACCTTCGAGTTTACCCAATGTTTCATCGCTAAGCTTCTCATCAAAAATGCACATCAAATATCCTAGCAAATGAAAACTTGTGAAACATTAAAAAGTGGAATTTATCTAGTGCTATAATTTGGAATATGATGATCTCTTAAAAGTTGAAGATGTAAACATTAAAAAAGAGAGTTCAAGTCTTCTCCTAAAATTTTACACTAAGTTTATTGATGATGGAGAAAACCATCGGAGTTAATTATAGTATTGACAACAACTAACCTATTTGATGCACATAGATTATACAGGGATCCTTTTTCCACCCATACTGAACTGGAAGGGAAGCACTCTCATATGCTGATACCTGAAAAAGTATTCTCAAATATAACCACAGCATAATAGCCAAGAAAATGTAGTCCAACTTGAACAATGTAATTGGAAAGAAAGCTTCTACTTGCTCCAGGAAATCAGGTAGGCCCTCATAAACCGTTCTCAGCTCATCCAACTATCATTGAAGCTACAAGATTAAAGAGAAGTGTATGCATAGGAAGTAGTGTACATATATTTATTCCCAACTTTACTCTAAGAGTTTCCTAGTTTAGAAACAATAAATGATATATGAAAGAAGAAAAAAAAATTAGATTTATATTCAATTCGCTAGAGACTGAATTTGACTCAACTTCGTCGCAAAGTCCTTCCTTCACTAGTGTCTCATATCCCTTCTTGCAGCGCTTAACATCAATAACACCCATTATCTGCATACAAGAACATGCAACAATAAGTAGGGAAAAATAAGTTAATATCTCAAGAGAAACAGTAAA
The DNA here is from genome assembly GCF_018446385.1 of Zingiber officinale. NCBI lineage: Eukaryota > Viridiplantae > Streptophyta > Magnoliopsida > Zingiberales > Zingiberaceae > Zingiber > Zingiber officinale. Next base: position 2,342,397 of record NC_056004.1, read on the forward strand.
ACATGATAATAACATGATTGGTCATGCGATGACCAGATAAACAAATTATCTTTAAAAAAAGATTTAAAAAACAGCTTATTAGAATAAACCAACAAGAAATTAATAAGACATTTCAGTTGTTCTTTTGATAAAAATAAACGTAATTTAACAGAAGAATATCTAACAAAATAAAGTTTGGTGAAAACTGAAGGAAAAGCTACAATGGAAAAAAAAAACAATTTATCTGAAATATAGCATTTAAAGGACCTGGAAATAAATTGCTCTAATAAAATACAGAAGAATATCTAAAACTGATGGAAAAAAGATAAAATGGAAAAACATTTAATAAGAAACATTTAATAAAATGGAAAAACATTTAATAAGCTTAATGTGAATGCCCAATCTTCAATTCAAAGGACATTCACATTAGTGAAGGAAATGATCCTGATGAATGTTTTCATCTCAAGTATTTCTATGATAATAAATAGGATTTCTGAATGGTGCACATGTGGATTTCACAAAAGAGTATTTTTTTCAAAGTTGTAGCTATTCAAGTTTCGTGTTAGTTGGTTTGTTCCTATATATGATAAACAAGTTCTTTAGATATCTGTATCAACAATTGGCCCTACAGTTGTTCTCTATACTAGGGGTGTAAATGATCTAAGACGAATTGTATTTAAGTTTATCATTTTATTTTTTAGCTTGCTCAAGTTTGCTGATTAAAGATATTTTCAAGGTTAAGCCAAGCTCAATCTTTCTATCGAGCTCAATAAATAACGTTAGATAAAACATTGATCTAATACCTAAAACTTATATTATTGTCTTATTTTTAATGTATTAGTATACAATTTAAGATTGTAAAAAATTTATGGATCATTATATTTTTATATATTTGAATAAAAAATAGAGAAATAAATTTATAATTAAGATTTAGAAAAAAAAAAGAGCTTAGGTGTCCAGGTATTTCAATTAAGATTGAGACAAGCTAACAAATAAGTTTGTTCATGTTCATGAATGTTTCAAAATGAACTGCTCATTACATTTAAACTTGTTTGTTTTATAGACTTTTTGGCATAAACATGCACTTATCAAACCGAACACAAAGCTTATTAACGGACATTAGTTCATTTACAATCCTTCTCTTTACAATTGTTTTCTTCTATATTTATACTAATTTCTACATATTGAGTTCATTCCAACCTTTTGTAATAATATCTTGGTTTATTGAGTTTTAGCTTAAAAATATCATTTTCATGTAGAGTTATGAAGGTCAGCAATAAGCTCCAATAAGGTTTGTGAGATAAATAGTTGTCCATCTCATCCAAAAAAAACTAATAAACCATTTCACACAACACTATGTTGATAGTATTAAAGAATATTCTGATTTGATTTGTTTTGATTTGATATGATTTGATAGATTAGGGAAGGAACATAGAAGGAAAGGATAGGTCAATCTGTGATTGAGAGAGATTTTTATTTTCCTTTTTTTTTACCTTCCTTTTCTAGTGTTTCCTACATCCTCCTATTTTAGTTGGACTCTTTGTAAATTATGTAGAAGATGAAAGTATGTATGTTCTTTTTCTCTTCATACAATTCTACATGGTATCAGAGCGATAGGGCATAAGTATGAATTTTAAGGCAATCATGGTTGGCTCTGGCTCAACATCTTCGGATACTAGGAGTGAGGTGATGCCTTTGGAGGCAAATGCCCAACCGATGGCTGGTTTTCTTCCTGACAACTCTACTCGCTCTCTCCAGATTACCCTTCATAAACCGAATAGAAAAAATTACCTTGAGTGGTCTCAAACAGTGAGGTTGGCAATAGACGACAAAGGAAAACTTGGATATTTGAATGGTGAAATCAAACCCCCAACCACAATGGATCCAAAATTCGAGCCGTGCCGGTCTCAAATTTCTATGGTCACTACTTAGTTATCAACTCTATGGATCCTGTGATTGGAGAGTCATTTATATTCCTACCCACAACTCGAGATGTGTGGGAAGCTATTAGAGAAACTTATTCGGATTTGGACAATCATTCTCAATTGTTTGAATTGAATGCAGGACTATGGAAAATGGAGCAAGGAGATCATGAAGTAACAACTTATTATAATGAGATGACGATTGTTTGGTAGGAGTTGGATCTATCTGAAGAAGATTGTGAAAATCCAAGCAATACTACTCGCGACAAGAAGAAGATAGAAAGAGGTTGGGTATTTGCGTTTCTGGCTGGTTTGAAGTTTGAACAAAGAACTTGATAAGGTTTGAGGGTGTATCTTAGGACAAAAGCGCTTGCCCCCTCTTAGAGAAATTTTTTCAGAAGTACGTAGAGAAGAAGCAAGAAGACATGTGATGATAAAAAGCGTTCATGAATCAAAACCAGAAATGGAGGGGTCCGCTCTTGCAGTTCGTGGTGCAGAATTTGAAGGAAATAGACAAGGAAAGCAAAGGCCTTGGTGTGAGTAACAAGTTAGGGGGAGAAAGTCATGCCCTTCATGTGAACCATTCATATCCAAAGTAGAAATCTTCCTCAGAATCTTTTCCCTTCACTAAGGAACAAATGGAGAACTTACAAAAACTATTCAAATCCCAATCCTTGGAAATTCTAACTCTTCATCTTCCCTTGCTAAGTCAGGTATTGTTCCCATCGATACCATTGCATGTAGAAAATCTCATGGCTTCTGGATCTTAGATTCAGGTGTCACTGATCATATGATTGGTATTTCGCAATATTTCTCTTCATATACACAAGTGCAGGGAATAAAAAGGTCAAAATTGTAGATTGTTCCTCTGCTACTGTTGTAGGAAAATGACCGGTACCTATTTCTCAAACTATAACATTGAAAGATGTTCTACATGTTCCTACCCTTTCATACAATCTTCTATCCATCAGCAACTTCACCCATGATCATAATTGTAGAGCTAATTTTTGTTCCTCGCGTTGTGAATTTCAGGGTTTAATCTCGGGGAAGATGATTGGGGATGCTAAACAGGATGGTGGGCTTTACCTCCTTAATGAAGGATCAATTATTGGAAGGCAAGACCATAAAACTTGTTTCAGCTCTATTTCTGTTCCAAATAATAGTGAATTTTTGTTATGGCATTATAGATTGGGGCATCCTAGTTTTCAATATTTAAAACTTATTATGGCATTATAGATTGGAGCAATCAATTTTTCAATGTGAGTCATGTGAATTAGCAAAACATCATCGATCTGTTTTTCAATCCCAGGATTCCCAGCCATATAAAAAAAATCAGCACCTTTTGCTATGATTCACAGTATTATTTGAGGTCCTTCTAGAGTGGCCACCCTTTCTGGAAAACGTTGGTACATTACTTTCATTGATGATCACACTAGGGTCACATGGGTTTTTTTTGCTAAAAGAAAAATATGAGGCTACAATGATGTTTAAAATTTTATGTAACATGGTTCAAACTCAATTTCAGACTTAGATTAAAATTTTTTGAAGTGATAATAGAACGGAATTCTTTAACAATGTGTTGGGGAATTTTTTTTGCTTAGAAAGGAATTGTGCACCAAAGTTCATGTAATTATACACCTCAACAAAATGGGGTTGCCGAAAGAAAAACCAAAAGTTCCCTAAATATCTTTGGGGGGAAGCAGTTTTGACAACAACCTATTTGATTAATCGAATGTCAACACAAAATTTGGCATTTAAAACTCCAACCCAGGTTTTCACAAAATGCTTTCCCGATTCTCGGTTAGTGACAAACATCCCTTTGAAAATCTTTGGAAGTGTTGCATTTGCTCATAATTTTGATCCAAAAAATCAAAACTTGATCCAAAAGCACATAAATGCAATTTTTGGGATAGCCCACCAATCAAAAGGGTTACAAATGTTTTGATCCAGTTTCGAAAAAGTTATTTCTCTATGGATGTCACCTTCCTTGAAGGAACTTCATACCAGAACTCTCATCTTCAGGGGGAGAACAAAACTAATGAAGATGAATGTGTTGATAAGTCTGACTTAACATTTGCACTTGTTCCTAATGATGCCTAATCACTAAAAGCAAATGGAGTAGAAAATGTGAAAAATATTGAATCTAACGACAAACAAGAACACTCTGTGATAATGCCATCTCAAAATGAACAAGCTGAAACAATAGAAATGGATGTGAAACGATTTAAAGGTCTTGTCTATTCAAAGAAAAAGGAAGGCCCTAGTCCCTAGCATCACCAAGAATCTAATCAAAGGTTCGATCATGAAATCCATGATTCACAAGGTCTTGATCTTCCCAGTAACTCTGAGTCTAACTCTTCTAGTCAACTAGATCTTCCCATTGCTCTTAAGAAAGGTGTTAGATCTTGTACAAAATATCCACTGTCAAATTGTATCTTATGAAAATATTTCACCTTCCTATTGTACATTTATTTCACAATTGTCTAGTGTATCCATTCCTAACAGCATCCAGGAAGCCCTAAATGTTCCCGAGGGGAGAGAAGCTATTTTGAGCTGATGAGAGCTTTAGAGAAGAATTCTACTTGGGAGAAAGTGGACCTACCTAATGGGAAGACAGTTGTTAGTTGTAAGTGAGTATTTATTGTAAAATACAAGTCAGATGGATTCTTGGAGAGGTACAAGGCCCGCTTGGTAGCTAAAGGGTTGACTTAGACTTATGGAGTAGACTACTATGAAACTTTTTCTCCAGTTGCTAAGTTAAGCACGGTATGAATACTTCTATCTATAGCTGCTAACCTTGATTGGCCAGTGAATTAGCTAGATGTGAAGAATGCATTCTTAAATGGGAATCTAGAAGAGGAAGTTTATATGGAACCTCCACCCAAATTCATTGAGAAATTTGGAAGTAAGGTGTGCAAGCTGAGAAGGTCTATATATGGACTCAAACAGTCCTCAGAGCTTGGTTTGACAGGTTGACAAGGTTTGTTAAAGGTGGATATACTCATGGTCAACCTGATCATACTCTATTTACTAAAAAAATCCACCAAGAACAAGATTTCAGTGTTGATTGTCTACGTGGACGACATAATATTGACGATGATGCTGAAGAAATGAGCAAATTGAAGCAAAGCTTAGCCAAAGAGTTCGAGATTAAAGACTTGGGCCAGCTAAAATATTTTCTTGGAATGAAAGTTGAAAGATCCAAGAAGGGCATTGTGGTTTCACAACGGAAGTATATTATGGATCTTTTAAAAGAAACTAGAATGAGTGGCTGCAAACCATCAGAAACTCTAATAGATGTTAATGTTAAGCTTGGAGAAGTCAAACATGGAACTCCTGCAAATGTAGGAAGGTACCAAAGACTAGTTGGAAGGTTGATTTACTTGTCACACACACGTCCTGATATTGCCTTTGCTATGAGTATGGTGAGTCAATTTATGCACTCTCCATTTAAAAAGCACCTTGAAGCTGCATATCGAATTCTCCGATATTTGAGAGGGACTCCAAGAAAAGGACTCTTCTTTAGAAAAAATGACAAGAGAGGGATTGAGGTGTATCCTGACGTTGACTGTGCAGGATCATTCATTGATAGGAGGTCAACTTCAGGTACTGCACATTTCTTTGGGGCAATTTAGTTTCTTGGAGAAGCAAGAAACAAAGTGTAGTTGGTAGAAGCAGTGTTGAGGCAGAGTTTAGATCTATGGCTCAAGTGTTTGTGAGGTTCTTTGGATTAAGAAGGTCCTAGGAGATCTTACTAAGGCAATTAACCTTCCTATGAAGTTGTACTGTGATAATAAGGCATCAATCAACATTGCTCAAAATCCAGTTCAACATGACAGAACAAAGCATGTTGAGATTGACCGACACTTTATAAAGGTAAAACTCGATGAGGGAATAATTAGTATTTCATTTGTGCCAACTTCACAGCAAGTAGCAGTTGTGTTGACCAAGGGCTTGTTGAAACAGGCATTTGAATTTCAAGTCAACAAGTTGGGCATGATAGATATCTTTGCACCAACTTGAGGGGGAGTGTTGAAAGTATTAAAGAATATTCTGATTTGATTTGTTTTGATTTGATACGATTTGATAGATTAGGGAAGTGACACAGAAGGAAAGGATAGGTCCATCTGTGATTGAGAGAGATTTTATTTTCCTTTTCTTTGTAACCTTCCTTTTCTAGTGTTTCCTGCATCCTCCTATTATAGTTGGATTCTTTGTAAATTATGTAGAAGATGAAAAGATGTATGTTCTTTTTCTCTTCATAGAATTCTACACTCTACTACCAAAAGTACTCTGGATTTTTAAAAAAAAAAAAAGAAAAAAACAAGTCCCACATGCCACTTATTAATTAAATACTTAAGTTTCGGAAAAATTTCACTAACTTCTAAAATAATAATAATATCTGTTTAAGATAACAAAAAGATCTTGTAACAATGGCTTATAATTTCTCTTCAACAAAACTAGAAGATGGAGATAAGAGGAGTGCAGGAATAGCAGACATTTCAGAATATTATAACAGGAAAATCATGGCAAACTTCAAAATATATGCTATGAATCTATGTTTTAGATAACAAAAGATATGCCAGTAAAATCATAACAAGGAACTTAAGTATAAAAAATGTTAGTTGTAGAAACAGAGAGTCAAACCAGATCATAGACGTAAACCAGTTCCAGTGTAATGCAAGAGCTTGCCTAGAAGAATTTACAAATTAGAAAAAGTCTTTAGTTTCTAATTAAATAATTAAAGAAACAGTGTCAATTTCTTAAACCTTATCTCTTAGGTATCCATACCTTATCCATTAAATCTATTTTCAAGTATGTCAATTTCTCCTGAAGATACTCAGAAATACCTACTTCAAAAATCTTGTTTATGTGCAACAGAGAACAAATGCTCTGCAGTATAACGATGAATGCTAAAAAAATCTGATTAAAAGAATTGCAAGTATGGAGTAATCATTCAAATTGAGAGAAAAGACATAAGTTCCTATGAATGATATGATGAGAATTAGAAAAGGCTTTGAAGATGGAAAAACTATTCAGGCTTCAAATATAAAGCATAGATATACATACAAAAAGTTGAAATATTTCGAATGTAGCTGGAAACTAGCCTCAAAAGAAAGTAGCAACATATAGCAGCTACAGGCACCTATATGAAAAGGCAGCATTTTAATTTTGCTTCTCACCCCCACACCCCACAACAACAAAAAAATTTATCACTACCACCAATAAATTTTGATTTTGCAACAATAGATGTAGCTGCAAAATGCCCAAAGATTTTCATTGTTATTAAAATGCCTCCGAGAATTTACCCTTTATTTTCAAACTAATTCCTCAGCTTGGCAAGATGGTCATAACCATCAAGTTTATTAAGATATACAATATCAACTTATTGAAGCATCATTCTCAGCAGGAAGTTGGTTTTGTGCTGGATAGTACTATGTTGTACCAACACTTGGCACACTTCGAAGGGTAGTTAATTTAGAAAGTTTTAATCAAATAATTCCTTCCATTTAGCTTGTTTACCTAGTTTTAGAGTAACAAATTACAAAAATAAAGTGTCAGGATTAATGATAATATTTTATTAATACTAAAATAAGTGGTGTCCTTGAATGAGAGCATAGATTAGTGTCTTAATGAGATTAGATCCACAGCTCTTAGGAAGAGTTGACACTTGACATTATATCAAAATCAGTCAACGGCTACAATGGTACATATTGATTATGACGATCAATATCAATTGAAACCATGGCTTGTACATATAAGTCTATCTCAACCAAAACCACATATGTTTACTGCAAGTACAAACAATATGTTTTGACCTGCAAATTGATATTGACACTTGAAATTATATATCTTATCTCATACGGATATAAAGAATAATTTAGAAATTCTTTGGTCCTGGAATCTAGAATAACTAAAAACTCATAACCCTAAAATATAGGCCCGAGTTAAACCAACAAAATTAATTCAATTTTTCTATGAAACTTTTGGGTTTGGATTTTTCCTGTTGCGCCCCTATTTAATACCCTTGCACCCTTTGTAATGAATTATTTGGATGATCATGAATTAAACTCCTTGGTCGTGCACATCATGTCATTTGTAATTAAGCACTTCCATGAACAATCAATCTACTTAAAAATATCACCTAGTAAATATCTCATACTGAATATTTGCCTAGTACCCATATTATACTATTAAAAATAAGTGATTGCCTATTGGTCACTTCTTGTAGACACTTCAAATCCATCAAAGGAATTTAATTGAAGAAACCATTTCCACTATGCAAGTAGTTCTTGATAAAAAAAAAATTATGAAGTCCAACATAGAAAATTTATAACGTGTAATTTTCAGTAACAATTGAATAAAAAGTAAATAATTAGCATAATGAAAAAAAAAATTATGTTACCTTTAAAAATGCATTCCAGTCAGTGGTTGTGAATGAAGAGCTAGGTGAGTTGAATTTCTTCATAAAAGAAAGACAAAACAGTCACATTTTGCACAATTAAATATTGTCATTTACTGTAAACATCAACTCCATGCACTCATTTCAGCTAATAGCTTTGACATGTAAAACAGCGTATTGTCACTTGGAGAGAATGTAGAATAATGGGAGGGATTAGAAAAGCTATGGGTATCTGCAAGATTAAAGACCTAACGTGTGATAAAAGCAGTAACAATCGGTGTAAATTTTGATGAATTGGTATATGCTGATTTTTCAAAAAGTTACTTAAAGTAAAGCAGAATCACAAGCACTGAAAGCTAATCTTTGACAAGCGATTTCACTAAAATTAAGATCCCTGCTAAGCATCCTTTTCCATCAAAAGATAACCAACCGTCTCTAGGATAGCTGACCATTTTAATCATCAAGGGCATGCATATTAAAATCCATTTGCAATAATCAAGGAACACTTCATCTTTTATGCTTAACCAGAATTCTAGGATGCAACAGGATCACCCCATACCTAAAAACAGGTGAAGGGAAAAGGAAACACACAAGAAAACAATTTTTAAACAACAGTCTTTAATGTTGACTTTATGACTGATTTTTTCAATGCAGAACCCTGCTCTTCTTTAGGGTCAGAGTAAGAACATGAAATATAATCTCAAATACGATAACAATCACAGATCAAGCACATGCCTAATGGCATGGCACTAAAATCCAGTTCAACATGACAGAACAAAGCATGTTGAGATTGACCAACACTTTATAAAGGAAAAACTCGATGAGGGAATAATTAGTATTCCATTTGTGCTAACTTCACAGCAAGTAGCAGTTGTGTTGACCAAGGGCTTGTTGAAACAGACGTTTGAATTTCAAGTCAACAAGTTGGGCATGATAGATATCTTTGCACCAACTTGAGGGGGAGTGTTGAAAGTATTAAAGAATATTTTGATTTGATTTGTTTGATTTGATAGATTAGGGAAGTGACACAGCAGGAAAGGATAGGTCAATCTGTGATTGAGAGAGATTTTTATTTTCCTTTTCTTTGTGACCTTCCTTTTCTAGTGTTTCCTGCATCTTCCTATTATAGTTGGACTCTTTGTAAATTATGTAGAAGATGAAAAGATGTATGTTCTTTTTCTCTTCATACAATTGTACACTATACTACCATAAGTACTCTGGATTTTTTTTTTTAAAAAAAAAAAAAAACTAGTCCCACATGCCACTTATTAATTAAATACTTAAGTTTCAGAAAAATTTCACTAACTTCTAAAATAATAATAATATCTGTTTAAGATAACAAAAAGATCTTGTAACAATGGCTTATAATTTCTCTTCAACAAAACTAGAAGATGGAGATAAGAGGAGTGCAGGAATAGCAGACATTTCAGAATATTATAACAGGAAAATCATGACAAACTTCAAAATATATGTTATGAATCTATGTTTTAGATAACAAAAGATATGCCAGTAAAATCATAACAAGGAACTTAAGGATAAAAAATGTTAGTTGTAGAAACAGAGACTCAAACCAGATCATAGATGTAAACCAGTTCCAGTGTAATGCAAGAGCTTGCCTAGAAGAATTTACAAAATAGAAAAAGTCTTTAGTTTCTAATTAAATAATTAAAGAAACAGTATCAACTTCTTAAACCTTATCTCTTAGGTATCCATACCTTATCCATTAAATCTATTTTCAAGTATGTCAATTTCTCCTGAAGATACTCAGAAATACCTACTTCAAAAATCTTGTTTATGTGCAACAGAGAACAAATGCTCTGCAATATAACGATGAATGCTAAAAAAATCTGATTAAAAGAATTGCAAGTATGGAGTAATCATTCAAATTGAGAGAAAAGACATAAGTTCCTATGAATGATATGATGAGAATTAGAAAAGGCTTTGAAGATGGAAAAGCTATTCAGGCTTCAAATATAAAGCATAGATATACATACAAAAAGTTGAAATATTTCGAATGTAGCTGGAAACTAGCCTCAAAAGAAAGTAGCAACATATAGCAGCTACAGGCACCTATATGAAAAGGTAGCATTTTAATTTTGCTTCTCACCCCCACAACAACAACAACCAAGCCTTTTCCCACTAGGTGGGGTCGGCTGTATGAATTCTTTTACGCCATTGAGCTCTATCTCCTATTATATCATCATCTATATTTAAATAAATTTTATCTTGTTTTATTGTTGTTAACCAAGTCTTTTTTGATCTTCCTCTTCCTCGTTTGATATGCATGTTTATCATAGTTTCACATCGCCTAACTGGAGCATTTATTGGTCATCTAAGTACATGTCCATACCATCTTAAACGTGTCTCTTGAAGTTTGTCCTCAATAGATGCAACTCCGACTTTCTCTCTAATGCTCTCATTTCTTATTTTGTCCATCTTTGTATGTCCACACATCCACCCTAACATCCTTATCTCTGCAACTCTCATCTTCTGCTCATGTGCTCGAGTCATAGCCCAACATTCAGCTTCATATAACATAGCAGGTCTAACTGCGATTTTATAGAACTTACCTTTAAGTTTAAGAGGTATTTTACGGTCACATAAAACACCCGACGCTCCCCTTCATTTCACCCATTCTGCTTGTATTCTATGTAAGACATCTCTCTCAATCCCTCCATCATTTTGTAAAAATGATCCTAAATGTTTAAATCTCTCGGTTCCGGGCAACTCGTCCTCTCCTATCTTAACAATTGTTTCATTACTTCTAATATTGCTAAACTTAAATTCCATATATTTTGTCTTTAATCTATTAAGCTTAAAACCTTTCCCTTCTAGTGTTTCCCTCCAAGATTCTATCTTAACATTTACTCCTTCACGTGTCTCATCTACCAAAATAATATCATCTACAAACAACATGCACCACGGTACTGTGTCTTGAATGTGCGCAGTGAGTTCGTCCATAATTAGTGTAAAAAGATAGGGACTTAGGGTTGATCCTTGATGTAACCCTATCTTTATTGGAAATGCTTCAGTTACTCCGCCTGAAGTCTTTACTCTGGTTGTTACATCCTCATACATATCTTTAATTAGTTCAATATATGTTACGCTAACACCTCTCCTTTCTAAAATTCTCCATATAATTTTTCTTGGGACTCTATCATAAGCTTTTTCTAAGTCAATGAATACCATGTGTAGATTTTGTTTTTGCTCCCGATATTTTTCAAGATGTATAGCTTCTATTGTCGTGCATATCCGTTTGACTCACCGAGTACACTCTTAGCTACTATTTTCAACTTTGATATCATCTTATCCCATGTTGTATTAGAGTCATCGTATATTTCACCTAATGTTTGTATTTCTACCTTCTCCTTAAATATATTTTGTTTCCCATCCTTTAACTTCCACCACTTAATTCTAGGAATTGTATATATTTTCTTTCTATTGATACTATGTTTGAGGCGTATATCCAACACTACTACCCTATGTTGGGTAGTTAAGCTTTCTCCAGGGATGACTTTGCAATCTTTACAAATCTTTCTATCCTTCTTCCTAACCATAAGAAAGTCAATTTGCGATTTATTATTCCCACTTTTGAATGTGACGAAGTGTTCTTCTCTTTTTTTAAAAAACGTATTAGCTAATATAAGGTCACATGCTATCGCAAAATCTAATATAGTTTTCCCTTCCTCATTACTCGTTCCAAACCCATAACTCCCATGTACTCTCTCATATTCCTCATTTTTCACTCCGACATGCCCATTTAGATCACCTCCTATTAAAATCATTTCATTTGGTGGAATATTTTGTAATATTTCATCTAAGTCCTCCCAAAACCTTGATTTGGTAGCTTCATCTAATCCTACTTGTGGTGCATATACGCTAATTATGTTCATAGTTTCTTTTGCCACTATTATCTTAAGGGCTATACTTCTATCCCCTTTTCTAACTACTCCTACAACTTTATCCTTTAACAAACTATCTACAATGATACCCACTCCATTTCTTGCTTTACTCTTTCCAGTGTACCATAACTTAAAACCCGAGTTCTCTATCATCTTTGCCTTCTCGTCTGTCCATTTTGTCTCTTGTACACACAAAATACTAATTTTTCTCCTAATCATCATATCTACTACCTCCATTGATTTACCAGTGAGAGTTCCTATATTCCATGTTCCAAATCTTAGATTATTAGTTTTTCTATCATATTTGTTCTTATCTAACCTATTGATTTTGCAACAATAGATGTAGCTGCAAAATGCCCGAAGATTTTCATTGTTATTAAAATGCCCCCAAGAATTTACCCTTTATTTTCAAACTAATTCCTCAGCTTGGCAAGATGGTCATAACCATCAAGTTTATTAAGATATACAATATCAACTTATTGAAGCATCATTCTCTGCAGGAAGTTGGTTTTGTGCTGGATAGTACTATGTTGTACCAACACTTGGCACACTTCGAAGGGTAGTTAATTTAGAAAGTTTTAATCAAATAATTCCTTCCATTTAGCTTGTTTACCTCCAAGAACAAGAATATAGAAATTAAAACTTAGAAGGTCAATTAAATTAGTTTTAGAGTAACAAATTACAAAAATAAAGTGTCAGGATTAATGATAATATTTTATTAATACTAAAATATGTGTTGTCCTTGAATGAGAGCATAGATTAGTGTCTTAATCAGATTAGATCCACAGCTCTTAGGAAGAGTTGACACTTGACATTATATCAAAATCAGTCAATGGCTACAATGGTACATGATCCTGTCCGAACCAGGAGTCAACGGACGCTGGGGATGTGGCGCTCCCTGCTGGATCCTCGAGTGCTCCGGCGAACCTGCAACAAAACCGAGCCGGGGGGGGGTGTCCCAGCGACGGCCCTCCGACGCTCAAGTTAGGCGAAGGAATAAGAAAGTGGCTTAGAAAATGTAGACTTGCGTACCTCCGGTTGAAGAAGTGGAGGCCTTATATAGACCTCTCGAAGGAGCCTGGGCACACCAATCGAAGCAATCACCTGCTTTCGACCATGCCTAGGTGTGGGCCTGTCAGAAGGGCATCCATAAGACCATACTGCTACTGTATCAACCTTTCCGTGACGTGATGGTGGGGCCTTTAATAGTGCCCTCTTGCGTACAGTCTAATCATCATGCCTTTGCTGACATACCATATCCCGAGCCGAGCGAATAGGCCGCTTGACTAACCACTGTTCCCTCGCCACGATTCCGGCCGAGCGGACACCTCCGCTCGGCCATTCTATCCTCTGCCGAGCGCCGAAACCCAAACCTTGGTCGGGTAATCTCGTTCCGCGGACGGACCCCATCCGGATCCCCATTCTTACCACGGATCATCACTTCCCCTTCAAGTCTAGTCGAAGGAGGCGAGTCCGACCGACCGGACTGTGTGTCCGAGCGGGTGCTTATCGCCTGATATCCCTTGAGCCGCTCGGCCCTCATGCCAAATTTAGCCGCCGGACCGTCTCCCGGCCCAACGGATGTTTGCTTGTCTAAATCCTCTCAAAATCGCGCAAGTCTTTTCATTGCCAAGCACGCATGTACGGGCGCATTAATCGCGCTCGGTGACGAGCGCCACGTGGCCGCCTCATTGGTGGTGACGCCCGCACGATGGACGCCTTTGTTTTGAAATGAGCGGCTAGATGACGACCTGCCTCTGCCCTGCATCCCGACCGGACGAGGTCGAGTGGTCTCGTTGTATAAAGCCCTCGCTTCGCCTTCACGCCGCACTGCTTCATCACTGCCCTCCCGGTCAGCCGCCTGCTAGCTTACTCCGACACCTCAAGCTTGCTTTCCGGTTTCGAGTTCCGGGATTCTTTCCTTTGATCTTCCCTCAGAAGCTTCTTCTCTCTCGCCCCTTGTTTCCAGTATTGCTAGGCTTCCTTCCTTCTTTAGTCATCGAGCACTTCGCACCCGCTACCGAGGTTCACGGTCCGTGGTATATGAGTATGGAGAGTAGGTTCGATGAGGAGCGCGCCCGGCGCGTTGTTAGGACCTACGGGATCCCGAACGACCATGAAATAGTTGTAGCCGGCCCGACCGACCGGCCCCATAACCCGCCGATCGGTACCATTTGTTTTTTTCTGGACCAATTCCAGGGTGGCCTTAGATTTCCTACCCATCCATTTATTTTGGAAGTTTGTAATTATTTCCGCATCCCGCTCGGCCAACTTGTGCCGAATTCCTTTAGGCTACTGAGCGGGGTGGTCGTCCTCTTTAGGCTGCACAGTATCCCACTTGACCCCAAAATATTCCACTACTTCTTCTACCCCAAACAATCCGAGTTGGGTACTTTTATTTTCCAAAGTAGAATAGGCTTCAAATTTTTTGAGAACATGCCGACCTCCAACAAGCACTGGAGGGAGTTCTTCTTCTATATACGACTTCCCGAGCGGCCAGCATTCCGAACCAAATGGCAGACCACTGTGCCGACCCAAATGAGCTCAAATTGAACGATCGCCTACCTTCACGCAAATTGCTTCCGGTCGATGACAAAATCGACCGATTGCTTCTCAAGGGGTGTTGTACATTTTGGATTATCTCCTGTTCGGGCCAATACCGCGTGGGTAAGGACTCTTTACTCCCTTCCTTTTTTGTCTAACGATTTTAATTTCTTCCACCGCACTGAAGTGCAAGCGCCCAAGGCTACCGATCATCCGAAATCAAGGCCGTGGAAATTGAGTGCTACAAAAGAACTCGCCGAGCGGGTCTTATCCTGACCGCCCAGACGCAGGAGAGGGGGATGCATTACCAGAACAGAAAGTTACCCAATCCGCTCAACCGGAGGTTGAGGCGGATCCTGTTTCTCCGCTCACCCGAGCGGAGTCCCCAGTGCCGGATTCACCATGGAAGTTCGCGGAACGTCGAAGAGGCTCCACCTTCCACGACCCCAGAGGGCGAACCACAGCGCCGATCGAGATCGCTTCTCCAGATAGCACGCCGTCGCAGATCAGGACCCCCGTGGCCTCGCCCACCGCACAGCCCTCTGGCTCTCCTCCACGGACTCGTCGTCGCTACGACGGTTGGGCGAAACTTCAACCATAGGGGAGGCGACTGCGGCCGAGGAAGTGCCGGCCGGCCACCCAACCATCAAGACTACCCTTCGATTCCCATCGAGGAATATTTATTGTTCGCCGATCGCCATCAAGCCCCGCTCACGAAATAACCTGACGGGTCCGCCGCCAAACTTTCGAGGATGCCAGATTCGGTGGCCTCACGACGCCCAAGCATCGGCGATAACCACACGCAGCAGCTATCGGTAGGTCGGTTCCTGATTTTATTATTTCCTTACAAGATTGGGTGAGCAATCGCCACTAGCCACCACCGCCGATGGAGGGTCTCATGGAAAACTCAAGTCTCGGGGTCCATCTACGAGCGGAGAAACAAGCTCATGAGGCCGAACAAGAACGTCGCCGACTGCCACAGAGGTGGCTCGACAAGGCTTGGTGAAGAAGCGACGAAGACGTGCGCGCCAAGATGGAAGAAGCGGGCGATCGCGATCCGGACAAGATGAAAGTTGAAGTCCGAGCCCAGATCGCGATCTAAGGAGCCGAAGCCCAACTAATCGCCGAACGGATGGGCGCTCAGCTGAACGCACTAAAGCGGAGGTGGACCAGAAAGTTCTTCAAGATTCACTGATTGCCTCCCGAGCGGCGCTCAGAAAGTACAAGGAAGGGGAGCCGAGTCGTCTGGCTGCTGCACGTCAAGATTACCTCCGCTCGGAGAGGTTCGGCACGAGATTTGGCGGCAGCGTCTCTTCAACCTTTGCCGAGGCCGTTAAGGTCACTATGGCCTACTTGAAGAAGGGTGGCCACCTTCCTGCGGAAATGCACATTCCCGCCTCCGATCTGGCGGCCATGATAGACGACATTCCGGACGGTTTCTTCAACTTCGAAGACCCCGAGTGAAGAGTGTTCCTCGTCTCTATCATGTTTTTGCGTTTCTTACGCCCAGCGCAACTTTTTGTACTTGCCGTCCGGCATGCTTTCCCTTTAATGCAATTATGTCTTTGCTTGTGTCTTCCTGATCATTATCCATAATATTCTTCTGTTTGCTTGACGTTTATGTTTAGAGTCAGTCATGCTCTAAGTGTTCTCCGTTACGCGGCCGATCAGCTTAACCCATTAAACAAAGTCCGAGCGGGAGGGCCTACTCGCTCTGCACGTATCTAGCCTGTGTGAAGTCAACAAACGCCAAGTATCGAAGGACCAACGCCCGAGCGGGCCTAAACGTTTTAATACTTGTGGTTTCCGCGGTTTCTTATTCTCTGATATTCGCTCGTCCGCCCGGGGTATTTATAGTCGCCGGACCGACTCTCGATTTTTAACGATGGTGCTCGGCGGCTCGGTTTTATAGACGCTCGCTCTCGATTTTTAACGTCGGAGCTTGTCGATCTTTGCTCGGATTTATAGACGCCCTCTCGGTTTCCACGAGGGTTTATAGATGCCGGACCGTCTCCCGGTTTCCGGGTTTATAGCGCCGGACCGCCTCTCGATCTTTAACGACCGAGCTCGTCGGCGGATATTTATAGCCGGTCGGCTCTCGATCTTTAACGACGAGGCTCGTGTGCTATTCCCGTCTGGCGCGGCTCTCGATCTTTAACGACGGTGCTCGTCGGTCGATTTATAATGTCGGGCTCGCCGGTTTCCCGTCGGAGGGTTTATAGACCGGACCGTCTCCCGGTTTCTCGGTAGGTTTATAGACGCCGGACCGTCCCTCGATTTTTAACGACGGGCTCATCGCCGGGTTTAACGCCGGTCTTCGCCGGGATTTATGACGCCGTCTCCCGGTTTCCCCGGAGGGTTTATAGACGCGGACCGTCTCCCGGTTTCTACGAGGGTTTATAGACGCCGGACCGTCCCTCGATTTTTAACGACGGGCTCGTCGGCGCGGATATTTATAGACGCCGGTACGGCTCTCGATCTTTAACGACGGAGCTCGCCGGATATTTATAGCCGCCGGGCCGGCTCGATCTTTAACGACGGAGCTCGTCGAGCTTTTAAGCCCATTGGATAACGTTACCGCCGAACGGCAGTGGTCTTGAATCGAGCCTTTGGCTCATAATATACCTCCTACCGAGCATGGCCTTCGCCGTCGATCGCTTGGCTCGGATAATTTACCTCCTACGAGCAAGACGGGCCTTCGGATACTATACCTACCGAGCAGCTGGGCCTCGTCGAGCCGGTCTCGATAATTACCGCCGAGCAAGCACGGGCCTCGGATACTATACCTTCTGGCGAGCACTTGGGCCTTCGTCCGAGCTTGGCTCTGATACCTCCTACCGAGCGGCACGGGGCCTTGATACTATACCTCCTACCGAGCTCTGGGCCTTGCCGCCGAGCTGGCTGATAATTTACTCCTACCGAGCAAGACGGGCCTTCGGATACTATACTCCCACCGAGCTCGGGGCCTCCATCGAGCCTGCCTGATAATTACCTCCCACGAGCGGCACGGGCCTTGGTCCCGAGCCTTGGCTCGACTTATACTCCTACCGAGCCAGGCTAGCCCCATCGAGCCTTGGCTCGCACACACCCTACCGAGCGGCACGGGGTCTTCCCATCGAGCCTGCCGGCTATCACACCCACCGAGCGGCACGGGCTCTTCCCATCGAGCCTTTGCTCACATACTCCCGGCCGAGCGGCACGGGGTCTTCCCATCGAGCTCGGGGCTCGGTTAATATGATCCTGGCCGAGCGGCACAGGCTTCCCATCGAGCCTTTGGCTCGGTTTATTTACTCCCGGCCGAGCGGCACGGGGTTTTCCTATCGAGCCTCGGGCTCGACTAACATACTCCCGGCCGAGCGGCACGGGCTTCCCATCGAACCTTGGGCTCGACTAACATACTCCCGGCCGAGCGGCACGGGCTTCCCATCGAGCTCGGGGCTCGGTTTATTTACTCCCAGCCGAGCGGCACGGGATTTTTTACTCAAGAAACTACAAATTTATGAGCAACAGAAATAATTGAAGAACTGACCTGCCGACCAGCAGGGGATCTGACCCAATTTCTTGACTCCCGAATACCCGTGGAGTGAGAAGAATATATATACTTGTCGAAACTCATCAAGGCTTCCTCGTCGGACCGATATCGGGGCAGGCGTTGCTCCCACTTGAATTCCGGTCGGACCCCCATTTTTAATGCCTCGTTCCTCCCGGGCCGGATATCCGCTCAGCTGAGCCTTCGCTTCGTTGCTCCACGAGCTTAGCCGCTCTTGCCTCAAGAAAGGCCGAGTTTCTCCCGGGAGAGCGCCACGTGAGGTCGCCCGCCGTCCATTGCTTCGCCGGCAGGAGCGCTCCCACAGACGGCGCCAAATTGATCCTGTCCAACCAGAGTCAGACGGGGGTGGCGCTCCCTGCTGGATCCTCGAGTGCTCGCGAACTGCAACAAAACCGAGCCGGGGTGCCGGGGGTGTCCCGGCCCAAGTTAGGCGAAGGAATAAGAAAGTGGCTTAGAAAATGTAGACTCCTCCGGTTGAAGAAGTGGAGGCCTTATAGACCTCTCAAGGAGCTCGGCACACCAATCAAGCAATCACCGCTTTCACTACGCTGTGGGCTCGCGGAAGGCATCCATAAGACCACATCGCATCAGATCAACCTTTCCGTGACGTGATGGTGGGGCCTTTAATAGTGCCCTCTTGCGTACATTTGCTGACATACCATATCCCGAGCCGAAGGAACAGCCGCTTAACCATCGCTCCTCGCCGATTCCGGCCGAGCGGACACCTCGGCCGATTCTATCTCTACGAGCGGACACTCGGCCACTCGGCTCCGGTTCTCCTGCTTTGGCGTCGGAAATCCAAACCTTTGGCTGGGTAATCTCTGGTTCCGCTCGGACGGGACCCCATCTGTGGGTCCCCCATTCTTACCGCCGGATCACTTGATCCTGTCCGAACCAGGAGTCAACGGACGCTGGGGATGTGGCGCTCCCTGCTGGATCCTCGAGTGCTCCAGCGAACCTCCGGTTGAAGAAGTGGAGGCCTTATATAGACCTCTCGAAGGAGCCTGGGCACACCAATCGAAGCAATCACCTGCTTTCGACCATGCCTAGGTGTGGGCCTGTCAGAAGGGCATCCATAAGACCATACTGCTACTGTATCAACCTTTCCGTGACGTGATGGTGGGGCCTTTAATAGTGCCCTCTTGCGTACAGTCTAATCATCATGCCTTTGCTGACATACCATATCCCGAGCCGAGCGAATAGGCCGCTCGGCTAACCACTGTTCCCTCGCCACGATTCCGGCCGAGCGAACACCTCCACTCGGCCATTCTATCCGGTTCTCCTGCTTTGGCGTCGGAAACCCAAACCTTTGGCTGGTTAATCTCTGGTTCCGCTCGGACGGGACCCCATCTGTGGGTCCCCCATTCTTACCGCCGGATCAGTACATATTGATTATGACGATCAATATCAATTGAAACCATGGCTTGTACATATAAGTCCATCTCAACCAAAACCACATATGTTTACTGCAAGTACAAACAATATGTTTTGACCTTCAAATTGATATTGACACTTGAAATTATATATCTTATCTCATACGGATATAAAGAATAATTTAGATATTCTTTGGTCCTGGAATCTAGAATAACCAAAAACTCATAACCCTAAAATATAGGCCTGAGTTAAACCAACAAAATTAATTCAATTTTTCTATGAAACTTTTGGGTTTGGATTTTTCCTGTTGCGCCCCTATTTAATACCCTTGCACCCTTTGTAATGAATTATTTGGATGATCATGAATTAAACTCCTTGGTCGAGCACATCATGTCATTTGTAATTAAGCACTTCCATGAACAATCAATCTACTTAAAAATATCACCTAGTAAATATCTCATACTGAATATTTGCCTAGTACCCATATTATACTATTAAAAATAAGTAATTGGCTATTGGTCACTTCTTGTAGACACTTGAAATCCATCAAAGGAATTTAATTGAAGAAACCATTTCCACTATGCAAGTAGTTCTTGATAAAAAAAAAATTTATGAAGTCCAACATAGAAAATTTATAACGTGTAATTTTCAGTTAACAATTGAATAAAAAGTAAATAATTAGCATAATGAAAAAAAAATTATGTTACCTTTAAAAATGCATTCCAGTCAGTGGTTGTGAATGAAGAGCTAGGTGAGTTGAATTTCTTCATAAAAGAAAGACAAAACAGTCACATTTTGCACAATTAAATATTGTCATTTAGTGTAAACATCAATTCCATGCACTCATTTCAGCTAATAGCTTTGACATGTAAAACAGCGTATTGTCACTTGGAGAGAATGTAGAATAATGGGAGGGATTAGAAAACCTATGGGTATCAGCAAGATTAAAGACCTAACATGTGATAAAAGCAGTAACAATCGGTGTAAATTTTGATGAATTGGTATATGCTGATTTTTCAAAAAGTTACTTAAAGTAAAGCAGAATCACAAGAACTGAAAGCTAATCTTTGATAAGCGATGTCACTAAAATTAAGATCCCTGCTAAGCATCCTTTTCCATCAAAAGAAAACCAACCGTCTCTAGGATAGCTGACCATTTTAATCATCAAGGGCATGCATATTAAAATCCATTTGCAATAATCAAGGAACACTTCATCTTTCATGCTTAACCAGAATTCTAGGATGCAACAGGATCACCCCATACCTAAAAACAGGTGAGGGGAAAAGGAAACACACAAGAAAACAATTTTTAAACAACAGTCTTTAATGTTGACTTTATGACTGATTTGCCAACTAACAGAGATCACACATGGATTTTTTCAATGCAGAACCCTGCTCTTCTTTAGGGTCAGAGTAAGAACATGAAATATAATCTCAAATACGATAACAATCACAGATCAAGCACATGCCTAATGGCATGGCACTAAAATCCACCTTAAGCATGTGGGGAACATCTCTTACAGTCTTCAGTGTCTCATGCAATGCAGACATCACTTCCTCGCAGCAAAGAAAAAATGATATCTTATCCATTTGATGAAATACAGTTACCGGAACATGTGACGTGTGGTGAAGCTAATAAAAATGCCAAACTTGTAAAAGGAAGGATACTGTATCCAGGCGATTGTTCAAAATGTCAAGGTCAAGAATAGGCCTCAAGAACCATGCCCTAATGCAAACAATAGAGCATTGTCAGAGCTTTTAGATTTTATTTCAGATGCTTATTATAATATTCTGACAGTAGATTTCGTGGACTTGCCTCAAAAGACGCCTTCCCATTGGTGTAACACACTGAATAGAAAAATAACATTAGTTAAGATTCTGGATTTCTAAAGTAACAGACTTCTCATACCTTATTAAACATTCCGAAAACTGAAAACCTGCACCAGAGAAGTAAATTATCTAAAGAAAATATCTACTATATGAATTTGACAAGCAAAGTGTCTACCCTTCCTTTGCTCTACCGATTCCCATGTGACTTGGGTGCTTGTCAATTTGAAAAATTTGCAATGCATCATGAGCAGCTGCATCAAGTTTGAGAAATTTGTTTCTGTGTTTTGATGTAAGAAATGACGGTCATATTTTCCTTGGTTGCGAAAATTGAACACAGAAAGCAGAATAATTGCCTTAACAACAGAAAGGATTGTAGGCATTGGATAATATATAAGTGTAACAATGTAAATCTTAAATAAGAAGGATAAAATGAGATTTGAGACACACAATCAATAATTATTGATGAGTAACCACATTCATTCTGCTGAAATGTATCTACAAGCCTCTCATTCTCTAGTATGGCAAGAAGACCCCCACCAGCACGAACTTGAACCTCACTCCCAAGGTCCATCATGGAGTTAAGCTACAAATAAGAAAACAAAATTCTCCAGATGATTAACAACAAAAATTAACAATTCTTTGAAGCAATCAACACAGAAGAATATATTAAATCTGCAAGATATTAGTGAGCACGACCAAAAATTTCATTTGGAATCATACTACCTGAATGTAACAGAGGAAAAGAAATATCATATTTCAGTAAAAAGGGCATTGCAGAAATGTACAAATAATATCTTAAAGAAAGCATGTGGGAACAAATATGGGGAAACATTGTTCAAATGATCTCAAGATTGTCTAGAAACTGGAAGGATGGAGTGAATGGCCAAGAGAAAAATTGAGGGATTATGAATTTGGTGATGTCTTAAGAGAATAGATCAAAAGGAAGCAAATGTAAAGAGTTTTTTTTTGTAAGATAGATCGAGTACAATTGAAATTGTCGTGGCTTCTGAAAGGTGCTGGGTTATCCACAAGAGGGAGTGGAGAGACTCATAGGTAAAGCCATAAAGTCCTCTTGTAAGTTAGGCAGCTCGAGAAACTTATTCATGCCAGCTGATCTTAAGTTCTGTTTCTGCATAGGCAGTATCGGAGGAGTTTGTTAGCAAGAGAGGAGTTAGTTGTGCTGCAAATTTTGCTGTGCATGATGTATGCTCCTCAGTTGACTTTGTTATTAAATTGATTTGACGTGGGAACTATCTGTTCATGCCGCCCATTATTTTAGCAAAAAAACAACAGTAATAAATTTTGAAATTCTACTACGAGCCTAGCATGTAGACATCTGCAAGAGAGACTGGGCCTCTATAAAACTAGAATATATTAGCAATTATCTTATCCATTCTTTCTCCTGCCTTGCATCTCCACTAGTGCACGAAATGAGTTGCCTAAGATATAGTACTATAAATACACCTGGTAATGAAAATCCAATTTTCAACCAATGTTTTTAGATAGCAAGAGCCAACATATATGAACCATAGCTCTCATAGATATAGCAATCTTCCAATGACGAATAAGCTTCTTGATTAGCATCTTCAAAGAATAGGAACAGAAATTCCCTAATGTACCATTTAAAACATGATTGCTACCCTGATTAGATATTCCTCACATGGAAAGTTGCATGTCATTAGGGTTCTTACAAAGCATATTCTTTCTTTGATGCTAAGGCCATCATCCATGCCAGCAACTCTCAGATAAACCAATCTGCAATCTCAAATTAAGATAAAACAAAACAAGGCTGCACCTATCCTGCTGTCCATTCAAATATGGAAAAAAAGGATAACCTATGAATCACAAAAAATCAGACAAAACCGTATTATGAAATATAACTATATCCAACATCAGGGTATACAGTAGCAACATTAGCATCAAATGTCAGGTTAAGCATCCAAATTAGAAAATAAAACAAGAAGAAAGCAGAAAGAATGAACAAACAAAATACCTATGAATTACAAAAAATCAGACAAAATTGTGTGAACTATAACTATATATATCAGGGCATACAGTAACAACATTATCATTAAATGTCTGTTTTAGCATCCAAATTCGAAAAGAAAACAAGAAGAAAGCAAAAGGAATGAACCGACAAGATACCTTTGAATTACAAAGAATCAGACAAAATTGTACTATGAAATATTACTATATCTATCTATCTACCAGGGCATACAGAAACAACATTAGCATTAAATGTATGGTTTAACATCTAAATTTAAAAAAAAAACAGAAAAAATGAACCCCCAACAAGATACAACCCTCATAAGTGTTCGTGCAAGATCAAATCCGTATTTTGATATATAACAAAGAGTTTAAAGCTAGGCACTAGATGTAGAATGTGTCAAATGTGCAGATAAAGTTAACAGGAGAAATCCCAATGGGACAAAGAGATCGAGCGCCAAGCAAAAAAAGTCTTGGTGTGAAATCCAGATGGTCGACGGACTAAACATTTGGTATGGAAAGTCAAGATGGGTCGATGGACTAGATATATAATAGATGAAGTATGGATGGTCGACGAACCAAACATTTGGCAAGGAAAGTCCAAATTGGTTGACAAACTAGATTTTTAGCAGAGATTCCAGATAGGTTGATGAACCAACATCTGGCGGAGAAAGTTCAGATGGGTTAGCAAGACTCGATGTTAAGTATTGGTTACCACATACTTATATATATTTTGAAAATTATTTTAAAATTTTCCAAAATTACTTTGAAATTTTTTGAAAATCATTTAAAAAATGTTTTAAATTTTTTGAAAATCATTTAAAAAATGTTTTAATTTTTTTGAAAAACCCTTTAAAAAATTTTCAAAAACTATTTTTAAAAACTACATGTAAAATTTTCAAAAATTACTTTGCAACTTTTCTAAAATATTTTAAATTATTTTTAAAATTATTTCAAAAAATTTCAAAAATTGTTTTAAAAAACTACAGGAAAATTTTTAAAAATTTATTTTTGAAATTTTGTGAAAATTGTTTTTCAAAAAAAAACTTTGTAAATTTTGGAAAATAATTTTAAAAAATTATTTAGAAAATTGCTTTGAGAAATTTATTCCAAAATATTTTGAAAATTTATTTCAAAAATTATCTGAAATTGTTTTGAAAAATTATTTTGAAAATATTTTTAAAATTACTTTGAAAATTTTCAAAAATATCTTTCAAAACTATATGGAAAATTTTCTACATGTGTTTTGAAAAATTACTTTCAAAAATTTCAAAAATGATTTATAAAATCATTTTCAGAAATGTTTTGAAAAATTGTTTTCAAATATTACTCAGAAAATTTTAAAATATATTTTGAAAATTTGTTTTTAAAAAAAATTGTAAATCATGAAAAAATGTTTTGCAAAATTATTTTGAAAATTGTTAAAAAAAATAATTTATAAAAAGGGGAGATCATTAGTGCAAGGAGCACCAACTTATTAAACCAAGATTTTGATGTATAACAAAAAAACTAATAATAATTGATTGGAGAAGTCCCAATGAGTCACACATACTAACCATGACTCGTTTGTTAATGAGGTACTTAACCAAACTTATCTTAGAAAGACAAGTGTTACTCACACATACTTTTATATATATATAAAAGTATGTGTATATAAAAGTATGTGTGAGTAACACTTGTCTTTCTAAGATAAGTTTGGTTAAGTACCTCATTAACAAACGAGTCATGCTTTGTATGTGTCTGTGTGTGTGTGTGTGTGCGTGTATGTATAAAAGTATGTGTGAGTAACACTTGTCTTTCTAAGATAAGTTTGGTTAAGTACCTCATTAACAAACGAGTCATGCTTCGTATGTGTGACTGATATATATAGCTTTTTAGGAGACTAAAAAGCTTTTTTGACCATAAGATTGAGCGGCCACAAGTTAAGTTTGGATGACCAGACGTTTGAATGAGCACAAACTCAATCAAATGTTAACATGGTAGAGGATAAACTTTGATGAGATGATGTGGCAGATGATAGAATTCAATCAATTGATGTGGATACGTTCGGGCAACCATAAGCTAACTAGTAGAACAAATCTGGATTGAAAAATGGCATGGAAGGCTTTTGGTTGACTACAAATAGTTCCGTGCGATTAGAAATCACATAATTGCCGATGAACAAACACCGGATAAATTGTGGATCAGTTGACCGAAAAATGATTTCGGGCAACCCTAAAACTAGTATAAAAGGCCCTCGATAGTGAACATCAGAATTCATTCATTCATCAAGTCCATCTCTCATAATTCATTTTACAAGAGCTCGATACACTCAAAAGCTACATTATGTTCGTCTAGAAAGCTTTTCTCTAGGCAATGAAGCAATAGTTTAGTAATCTTGTTTATTTATTTAATTATCTATATAGCATGTCTAGATTTATTTATATTTGGTTATTGTGCTTTACTTATTATTTAATATTGTGTCAAATATTTGTTATAGAAAGGTTTCTCCGCCTCTAAGTTTATTTTAGAAAGGAGAAAAGATAATGACATTTTCGAGGAACGATCCACCTAATGGATTAATAGATCGTGGGATAAGAACCTGAAGGTTTCATACCACATTAAACACGCATGTCACTTAGCTCTTGTTTTATTACTTGCGTCTTTTATTTTCCATTGCGTATTTTAACTTGATCCAATTAATTTTGAAAATCACTATTCACCACCCCATTTGTCAACCTCAATGATTCTATAATGAGTTAGCAGATTGAATATTATGATTTATGAAATGGCTGCAAAAGTGGAGAGTTGAAGAACTAATATTGATCTTTCAAATATTAGAAAATTCATCTAACCCAGCCAAAAAGGTTGAAATGGAGAATTCTAGTCATGCTGAAAATTTTCAATCAAGACAACACTAAAAAAAGTGTTGAGCAACTCTCCAACTACAGACCATATAAAGGATTAAGGGATTTCAAAATAGTGATATGGAACAATTTGTAAGGGCATAGGTGTAGAATAGTGCATAAACATGTTCTACGACAGATGAATTAGATCGAAAGCAAGACCGAGAAACAAATAGCATACTTCTTCATAACTGTTTGGGAATATGCGTACCTGTGCCATGCTTGCTCATAGCTAAAAATTGAACTTCGTACAAGCTTCACCTCAAAGGTTAAGTTAGAAACTGTAGAATGTCGAGCAGTTCCAGTAAAAACGAGTGGAGTAAATTTTAATTGTTTATTTTCATCTACATACCAGTTCTTTGTAAAGCACCAAAGAATGGTTCATCCGTCTTAGTACTTGCATATATGACCAACGGTTTTGCCTGATACTTCACTAGATCAGCAACAAAGCAAGGAAGTTATCAGGTAGGAATAACTTGCATGCTTTCAGTGGCAAGAACAAAAAAAAACCACTTACCTAGGTCAACCAGAGGAAAATCTCCACTCCCATCTTCCCAGAACTCAACAACAAAAAGTTGGTTTGTGCATGAATCATAATATGCCACTCCAACTCTTAAAACAAGACAATGTAAGTCATCAATAGAGAAGAATAATTATTCCAGATGGCTGGAGTACTCATGAACACTGAAGAGTACCAAATCAAGCAGTTTCAAAAATAAAAAATGAGATAACACAGTACAGGGTACATTTTCAGCAAGACAAATGTGCCGAATAGAGCAGACACAATATCAAAACACAAAAACCAGAGCATAAACTATGGGATAGAACTCCAGACAAAGAGTCCATTGACATGCCAAAACCATAGTCTTCAAATGGAATGCAAATATGCAACCAAGGAAGGATTAGAAAACAAGTAGCAAGGTTCACCAGAATCATATGTTGCCAATATATCTGAATTTGACAAGGCAGAAATATTTCTCCATCCTACTTCAAAAAATAATAATCCACCTATAGTAGATACATTTGTAGAGAAAAAAAGTTGATTAATGTGTTTAAGATTTCAATAAATTCTAGCCATAAGCGGGACATAATGTCATTTGGTAGACTCTCAACAACTGATGGCAGATGGTATGTTTGACCAATAAACCTACTCATTTTCAGTTAAAGTTGAAAATGAGCCTTTCATCACATAACAAAACTGAAATATCTACATGATCCAGCCTCCATAATCAGCATCAGTATAAATGTTTATTAAAATCTTCCAAACTTGGTACATGCATCCAACAAAAGGTAGCAGTGATACTAAATCCTTGTAGTGACCCTGTAACATTATCTAATTCAAGAGGCCTAAATAAGAATATGAACCAATGATTACAAAACAACGAGGTGGATATCAACTTATTAAAAAACAACTAAGTTTTTTTAATATAATGGTCCTTCAAGAATACTGGTACAAGCGTCATAAAATACAGAGTGACACAAAAAAAAATCAGAAATTATTTTAAATAAATTAACCATGAAATGAAGTATGAGTTGCATAAACAAAAATGATCCACACATCACTAGCGATCTAGTGTTGAATGTTGCTCATGGAGAGCTGAGATCAAATAGCAAACCCTAATTAGAGAACACGACTTTATGATGATGAAAACAACTACATGTAATCGTTCATTGATATTGATAATGGGCCCATCGCCATGTCAAATATACGGAAACCACCAAACATGTTAAATTAATTGCTCACCGACGTCCATGTACGACGCAAGCCATATAGACCTGCATAAAATGTACTTTAGCGAATACAGCAAAATAAAAACATTCAAATTTGTTCAGGTAAGTGTGTTGATAAAACACCAAATATTAAACTTCATGGAAGGTCTTCATGTACGAAAGGGATTGATGTGTTAAAACAAACAAAAAAAAGGGTTTATAAACATAATATTATGATTCATCGGTAGCATATCCTGATCGCATTTTCCCAGAAAACTGAAACAGAGGATATGTTGGGGTTTTCGCGACGTCCTAGAAGAAATCGAATGATCCTATGATGAACAGAGAAAATACTGCACCGATAGGAGATTGACCTGCGACTCCTCCACCGTCTGCGACTTCCTCTTCCATCCCCATACGCCGATCGATCTGCCCTCGAGTGTGAGTGAGCGAGCGGGAAGGCTAGTGGTGAGATTTTATAGGTTGGAACAATAAGGTTAAATAACCATACGATTAGGATTCCCCGGTAGCATATCCTGATCGCATTGTCCCAGAAAACTGAATCAAATGATATGTTGGGGTTTTCCTACGATCTCGATCCAAAACGCGACCAAAAAGCATATGCATCGAAAGATAAATCCATTGTCCGAGAAGAAATCAAATGATCCAATGATGAACAGAGAAAATAATGCTCCGATAGGAGATTGACCTGCGACTCCTCCACCGTCTCTGCGACTTCCTCTTCAATCTCCATACGCCGATCGATCTGCCTCGAGTGTGAGTGGGCGAGCGGAAAGTCGAGGGGTGGGATTTTATAGGTTGCAACTTCGAACGGGCGTCGGGTCCGTAACGTGTCACGGGACTTTCTAGAAACCATTGGATTTTAATTTGAAATATGGTTAATGTACAATTAAAAAATATCTTTATCGGAGCGGTTTCGGGTCTTTCTAGAAATCATTGGATTCGATTCGTGAACAAATATTCATTAACAGCTTGTTAATATTCCTATGATAAAATTTATGTTTTAGATAAAAAAAATGCTTGAATTTCCTCCAAGAAAAAATATGAAAAAATAAAATAAAATAAAATAGATATCTAAAAGATAATTATCTATTTCCTCATTTACACGCAACAATTACTATTGTATTGCTAAAAAAGAAGAAAAAATAACAGTAAAATTATATATATATATATATATATATATATATATATATATATATATATATATATATATATATATATATATATATTAGGTTATAAAATCAATTAAATTTTTTTATAAAATATTTCTTACGTACAGAGAAAGTTTCATTTGCACACCTCGTTTGCGGCCCGGCCCGGCCCGGCCCTTTGACGAAGGTGCATGAGCTAGAGAAAGCCCAAATTAGTTTTCACAAGATACCGTCACTCTCTGTGAGTGGGTAGGCCATACGTTACCTTCAGGAGATCTCCTAGATGGAAAGTGGTGGCCGTTAGATGGTGGGCGAGTTAAAGGTCCATCGTTTCTAGTGGTGGTGTCTGGATCCCCCATGTTGTCTCGCTGCCTTTTTTTTCTTAATTTTACGCCATTCCTCTCCCTCTTCTGGAGCAGCGGCTTTTGGCGTTTGGAGTCGAGGTATTTGGAAATCCCCAAAGCGATCTCAATTACCAGACGATCGATCGAGGGTACCATTTCTCTGTGTTTTGTAGAGAACTTTCATGGCACTTCACCCCATTTTTGAATCTAGCTTGCGATTTGGTTCGCCATTTTAAGCATCGGAGGCTTCCTTTTGATCATTTTTGTTATTTGTACTCTTGGCATCCTGATTGTATATTTTTTTTTGGAGGCATTTTGTTTGCTTTATCAATTGGGTTGATTCGCTGCAAGTGAGGGCAAGTTACATTATATTGCGTGTTGGGCAAATGGCTTTGTTCCTTTTTCGTGTAGCGATCGGTTTTGCTTGTAATTTTGGATGGTCAGTTCGTTCAACTGGTTTGTAGTTTTTCCCCCTGTTCCTACCAGCATACCTGATTGTTTTCTAGGGAAATTATTCCAAGTATGTTAACAATTGGTACATATTTTTCCAGTTTAAGTTTTCCATAATTTTAGAATGGAAAGAATTTGTGAATATCTTCACTGAATGGATGGACGATCTTTTGTTTTGGTTGCATGATGCCATGATCTGCTACTTATAGTTGTTTACCCATAGTCAAAGTACGAGTTTGGGGCATAATAGCATCTCTATCCTTTAGTAGTGTTTGACCCAAACTCTTAATGCAATGGTCTCTTATTTTTTGAATGATTGGATAGAGATGCAATGTTAACCTTTATTTTAACCATATCTTAAAAAGTATATTTTGATGTTACAACAACTATACTATGTTTTTTTAGTTGAGGTTTGACATGATTTATTGCAGCCGGCCAAACTAAGAGCCATGGTTTCATAAGATCTTTACACATTTGTATGTGTGTGTATTTAATTTCTCTTTCCTTGCTTTGGAAAGTCAGACTATAATTTTTGGGACTTTTCGTTCATACACTAAAAGAATAGTGAGGGTCTGATTTTTTTGAATTTGTATTTGATTCTAATAAAAAGTGGAATCTACTTGTTCACTTGTGGACTTTAGTCTGTTACGTAAAACACTTCTGTATATCTTAAATACTTGTTTACTTTTGCCTATTTTTCTTAGATTTTGTTCTTCTCTATCTGAAGCATTCTGTTTGTGTACTGAAACTTAGAGACAATCATATAATCTCTTTTTGTGTTTTCATTTTGGTAAAATATCTTGTAACCCATTTATCTTCTCAGCACACATACTGGGAAGAATGGATGTGGATTCTCTTAACATTGAGGATGGGGTCCCATTCAAAGAGGAGTTGAATGATAGCTCATATGGAAATAAAGACGAAGAGAAGGTGAACAGTTTTAATGAAGCTGATGGAGAACAAGAAGGGATGCAAGCTTTTGCAGATCAAGAGAAGCTTAGTTCCCCTGTACTTCCTGTTGCTGTTGTTAGTGAAGGACTGCAATCACCTACTTCCATACCAAACTTGGCAAATTCATCATCTCACATAAACAAAAATGAAGAACCAGGTGAGCATCATTTGCCATTTGAGTCTGATGACCATTCACAAGTTGAGTGCGTTTCTAATGAAAATGTTGAAAAGAATAGTCATAGCTTTGAGGAACGGACCTCAAATGTTGGGGATCATGAATGCCATGATGAGGAACAAGGAGCTAGTGATAACAGTCATTCTGGTGATCTTCATGATGTTGAGGCTGATCAAATAGTGAAAGACGAAAGGACAGTAGTAGATTCATCTCATTTGCCTATTGAGAATGATTTCAACTCTCAATCTGAAAAGCCTGAGTTTGATAATGATGTAATCAAAGGTGGAAATGCCTGTAACAGTATGGCTGAGAAAGAAGATGATCATATAGTTGGTGTTGCAAACTTGGATGACAGAGAACCCCTTAGCGATAGTTTTGTCGTGCAATCTCTGCCAACTGATAGAAGCTCACAACCATCTTCAGTAGAGAGGGAATTATCTGTCCATACAGAAAAATCTGCCAACCCCAATCCATTGGCAGTAGGAGAGCACCTACCAACCAAGGTCAATGAGCAAAAATTAGCTCGTTCCCCCAAACATACACCTTCTGAAAAGCACTCTGTGAAGCGAAAGAGAGATTCTCAAGATAGTGTATCTCCTCCTCCAAGACTTAAATCTTCTCGAGGAAGAGCAACATATAAAGAAGCTCATCACAGAGATTCTTCTCCAAGAAAAAGGACATCAGCTTCACCTCGAAGCCGGGAATCTCCACATAGGAAGGAGAGGCCAACATCTCGGTCACCTGTTAGGCGGAAAGATACTTCTGCTTCTGGATACAGGAGAGATCACCATGGTAGATCTCGCTCCAGATCTCCCTATTCAAGGGATCATCATAGAAGGTCTCCAAGGTGAGTTTGTTTTTCAATTTTAGTTGAAGCATCTATGTAAATGTGCATTCCTTATAAAGGTTCATAGTTAGAGTAGCAAGTTATAGAGTGGTGAAAACTATGAGAAAACAACTTTTATTATAATTTAAGTCCGGTTGGATTAGCATGCCTCAACTTGTAATGGACTGATAAAATGGTATTTAAAAAATTTATTCTTCAGTTGCTGATTGCTTTTTTCCCGCAATCTTTTTGATTGTGCTAGTCAGTATTGAACTTAATGATTAATCAAGGCAGATTGGATCTTTGTCACTCTTCTGTATTCTACTCAAAGGCTTATTCAACATCATTGTAATTTAGGGTGTCTACATAAATCTTACCCCTCCATTAAGCAAGTAATATCACCTGTACTATTTATATCGAGGAAATAGTTTTGCTTTACAATGTTGTCTTTGGTTGCACTTTACCCCCTCTTCAACTCTAATAATAAATTCCATTCTAACTATGAAATATATCAATTATCTTTGAACATATTCACACCATCTGAACCTATTTTTCATCATTTTATCAACTATTATGGTTGCAAAATTGCTCTCGAAATTATTTTGTTTCCCAAAATAAATTGTTCTTAATTTTAATCCCATGCATCCATCTTAGCATATTCATCACTCTTATATTTAATTTTTGCACGTATTATTTCCCAACAATTTAACACTTTGACACATAAAGTATGGCAAACAATGCCACAGTTTTGTAAGAAAAAAAAATTGCCTTACAGGGATATGACAATCACACAAGACTTTAGAAGCTTTTCTACATTTTGACCATTCATTCTTTTCCTATTAATTATGATTTCATTAATTTCCCACCTTGTTGAATTATAATTATAGGTTTATTATTTAGTAATTAGTTATTTATTTCTTTATTGAATAGGAGACGGCATTCTCCAAGGTATAGATCTCCTCCACCTAGTAATCATTCTCGTCATTGGTCATCCAAAAGGCCATGGTCACCACCAACTAACCGCAACACTGGAGTGGGTAAGCCCGGGAGGAATTTATTTGTTGCAGGTTTTAGCTATGTTACCACTGAAAGAGATTTGGAAAAGAAATTTTCTAGGTATGGACGTGTAACAGATGTTCGGATTGTTCGGGATAAAAGGTGAATTTTATAATTCAATGAACACCTCATTACTTGTAATTACTCACTGCCATGGTATTTTTATGCTGTTGTAGTGTTGTGCTAATGGATCACATGAACTGGCTCAATTTGGCCTATTTATTATATTACCTGAGTATTCAACTTTATCAGTCAATTTTATCTGAAATATCAAACATTTATATATTTGGAGGATGAGTAATATAGACTACCTGTTTAAGTTGAGGTTATTTAGTTCATTTCTAGAGATTGCTTGATGTCATTATGTTCCCAACTAGCTACTAAGATCATCCTTTTCTTTTCTGTTGATAGTGAAACATACAAGACAGCTACTATTGTTTGCCTGGGTTAGATTTCCCTGTTCCTGTAGTGTACAATTTATGCTTGAATTTAGTGTCATTACTTGATATTTTCTATTATTAAATGACCTATTTGTATCATTGTATGACCACTGCTTCAGTTCCTCTCAAAAAAGAATGATATGACGTAAATTTTTGTTCATAAATATACACATGCTTGCCCCCTTTCCCTATCCAGCATAATTCTATACAATGAAATTCCAACTCTATCCTGATCTATATGTGACTGTCAAAAACTAGCAAATTCCTTCTTTGTACCCACATTCATTAGGCTATGCCTGCTTGCCAAAAATTCTACATCTACAACTAATTACAGAGTAATAGCAGAACTAACATTCTATATCAAATATCTAAAAGGCTTATCTTCCATTTGGTGTAGGTGACTGGTGTTGTTTTATTTGGTGATCCTCATTAGATTGTTCTTCATTCCTTGGAATAGCTTCCTTAATTGTTTTACTTCTCAAACCTTTTAGTTGTCATACTCCAGTGATTGCAAACATTCTCTTTACTGATTGGTATCATTTTTTTCATTCAGACAGCTTTTGAGGTAGGGTGTATGGACCGCCTAATTGATGCTTTCTTTTCATGGATGAACTGTTGCCCTTAAGATTCAGTTTCGTTTGTTGATCCTAAATGATGCTAAAAGTCAAGATTTTTTAAAAATTTATTTTAGACACTGTGTTATACTGTGTAGGCAAATCAATGTATCGCTGCCAGATGATTAGGAAGTCAGATTACAAGGTTCACTTTTTTTAATGGTTTACAAACTCTAATTCTATTTAGTCACTTGCATACAGTTTGTGTTGGAAGGAAAGGAATGAATGGAAATAGAACAAGATCCATTTTTTACTTGGGAAGAAAGGGTTAAGAGAAATTTTATTCCTTCACATTTTTCATTTGCCTAAAACAGGCAGAAGAACCTCTGATCAACATAGCAAATTAAGTAGCATTACTTCATTATGGTTCATCCAAGTAAATAAGAAAAATGGAGGTCGCTGGAAGAGAGATAATATAACTCTGGTTTCTCACTTACACTATTTCCTTGGTCTCCTACTTCCCTCTTCCAAGTAACAATTCGCGATTAGCAAATTGTCAGAGGAACCTATAAGCAACTTGCTGAAAAATTTCAGTCCCACTGACTGTATTAATTTAAATCATTGATCCTCCTATTGTCTTTTATGCAATTGACTCTATCAATTAAACTGTATCAATTCTTCGATTCTGAGTGAAATTAGGTTATTTGTTAAGTTTTCTTTGATTTTTGTCTTGCAAATGTTTCCGTTAGGTTGTAATTGTGGCAGTACATATTTGTTTAATTTTTGATAAATTTGAATTCCAAACTTCATACCTTTTTCAGTTGATCTCTCTTTCCGCTCCATTTTTCTCTCCATATTTCTGCTTCTAAAATTTATAGCTAAATGTACAGATCCGGGGATTCTCGTGGCTTTGGATTTTTATCCTTGGAAAAGGATGAAGATGCCGATGCTGCAATACGCGCTCTTGATCAATCTGAGTGGAATGGAAGGATTGTTCTGGTGGAGAAATCCAAGAGTCCGGGGCACTGAAAGATTTCTCTGCATTGCTGCCATAGTCAAGAAAGATCGAAGAGCTTTCAGTTTTGTTTTGGATCGGTATTGGTTCCAAGTTCCAAACATATGACATTGATCATGCTATACTGCCAAGTATTACTCAGTAACGAACTCTTTGATCTTGTAGTATGTCTCTGTTTTCAGCTTGTCATAGAATGTTTATTCTCTTTATGGAAGTGTTGTGGACAAATATTTAGGGTGTATACAACTGCAACAATATGTAATTTGAATTTTCAATCAAATAATTTCTGCACATGAAACATTCTTCAAGGGTTTATCATCAGATAGAGACCATCAGTGTTCCTTCCCTTTCTGTGAAGTTCCACCTATGGCAAACGCCTGAGGCCTAAATCTACTATTTTGAAGATCATTTCTTTCATGCGTTGCTATCTTTTTGACACCCATTGCAGTGGTGTGTTTTTTCACATGATTTATTAAATCATTTTTTCTAGTTATTTAACTTTTATGAATACAACTTATCAGTTAATAGAACTTAAATTTTGAGCTAAATTTGCAGCTCGGTGCGGAGCAGCCCATAAATTACCTTTGCCTACAGTGTCAACACGAAGGTGGCCGGCATGCTGCACCAGCTCGCTCTTCAACTCGCCTCGACGGAGGTGGCCGGCATGCGTGCCTTCGATCATTTTTCAGGAAACACAAATGGAATGTCATTTTGGCTGGTTCAAGGATCCTCCCGTCCTTGTACATGGCGGTTTGTTTTGAAAACGTTTAAAATTATATGGGCAATCTTGATAAAAAGTCAACTCCACTTTGATCCAATCAAAACCAAAAAAAAAAACTCAATTTCGAGCATTACTGATTCGACGGCGATCATGATGTATCCACATCAATATCTATTTCTATCTTCTTGGTGTCGCAGAATAAGCTTGAACTGGTGTGTTGAATTCGTGCGTGCCTCATGGAAGCCAGCGTTAATGGAAATTATCGTTGTTCTGAGATCACTAATCAAGTCGAAGGAAGCTTCTTCGGGCATCTGAGCTCTGAGATTTTTTTTTTTTTTAGTTCCTGCCACATCAAATGTCATCTAAAAAAATATAAAATTTTACTATTCTCTCCGCAATTTAAAAATCTCTATACAATTTTTTTTTTAAGTACATTACAAATTACATATTTTTGTTTATTATTTTTTATTTAATATTTATATATAATTTTTATTTAATATTTTAATTAATTATATGATCTTTAATTTAATTTATAATTTATAATTAATATATTAATTAACTTAGATTTTTAGTTTAATTAATTTTTAAAATTTTATTTAATATTTAGTTAATTTAATTATAATTATTTGTATATTTTTTAATTTATGAATGCATTTAATTTTTAAAAAAATAATTTACTAACCATATTATTAAAAAAATATATATTTATATAAAAGAAATAAAAAGTATAATTTTAATCATTAATTAGGGACTCCGTGAGAAAAAATTTAATTCAAGTTTTTTTATTAAGCTTTTTGTAATTTGACAGATTCTCAAAAATCGTAGAGCCCTTTGCTTATTTTCTAGTGATCGATTCATCATTAATTAGCATTAATCATGCCACCTGATCCTGTCTAGAAGGGTCCAATGATGGGCTATTCGTGATCTGGCGTGAAAGTTGACTTGTTCTGAGAACTCTATGAAACATTTGCCTATGGAACCTCCATGATCTACGGACAATCGATAAAAAAGAGAAAAATATCATTAGTAAGCAAATCAGGGAAGGGTCATTGACACAACTACTCTGACGATCAAGTAAGAA
Source organism: Zingiber officinale (assembly GCF_018446385.1). Classification (NCBI taxonomy): domain Eukaryota; kingdom Viridiplantae; phylum Streptophyta; class Magnoliopsida; order Zingiberales; family Zingiberaceae; genus Zingiber; species Zingiber officinale. The sequence continues at coordinate 2,379,266 of NC_056004.1, forward strand.
ACAGTAGTGAGGCAAAAACAAACAAATAAAGACAAGTATGTAGATATTTGCGCGTACCTACACCAGCTAAGGACCCCTTTTATAATGTCTCTCAAAACCTCCGCATTTAATAAGGCATTATCTTGCTATAAGTCATTTTGTCCTATCACCATGTTATACAGTATGTAGCAGTCACATCATAGGCGTGGGGAGAGTATGTGTCATATATTGCATATATGCATATTGATATGATTTTCTCACTCTAACAAACCCACGTATTGTATTAATGGCGAAAAATAGGTTTTAGGACTAAGGGTTATTTGAGCTGTTGGGGCGTTAGGTAAAAGATGTGCTTCTCATAGAGTCTATTTATATATGTAACCTAAATGGGTTGTAGCAACAACCCCCAAAGGGGATAGAATTTCATGGGGGATTTAACAAGCCCATGTTGATCCCTTTATAACCTGTCCGATCGATTGGGCTGATCGAGAGAGGGGGAGCAGAGCTACAAGTGAGTCCGGTCCAATCTGAGAATGAGGCTCATAGAGAGTCATTTGATCAGCATGGCCAATCATGAGAGAGTGAGCAAAGCCCCGAGTAAGTTCGGTCCAAGTTAGGAATGGGGCTCATAGAGAGTCGTCCGATCGACAAGGCTGATCGGGAGAGGGGGAGTAGAGCCTCAAGCGAGTCAAGTCCTAACTGAGAATGAGACTCACATAGAGTTGTCCAATCGACAAAGTCAATCGGGAGAGAGAGAGAGAGCAGAGCCCCGAGCGAGTCCGGCTTGAGCCAGGAATGAGGCTCATAGAGAGCCATCTGATTGGTAGGGCCGATCGGGAGAGGGGGAGTAGAGCCCCGTGCGAGTCCCATCCGAACAGGGAATGAGGCTCACAGGGAGTCATCTGATCAGTAAAGTCGATCAGGAGAGGGGGAGTAGAGCCCTGAACGAGTTCAGTCCGAGTAGGGAATGAGGCTCATAGAGAGTCGTCCCATCGATAAGGCCGATCGGGAGAGGGGGAGCAGAACCCCAATCAAGTCCGATCCAAGCCGGGAATGAGGCTCATAGAAAGTCGTCCATCGATCGGGAGAGGGGGAGCATAGCCCCCGAGCAAGTCCGTTCGAACCGAGAATGGGGCTCATAGAAAGTCGTCCGATCGGCAGGGCTGATGAGAGAGGGGGAGCACAGTCCGAGTGAGTCCGATCTGAATTGGGAATGAGGCTTATAGAGAGCCATTTGACTGACTTGGAGAGGGGGAACGGAGCCTCGAGCGAGTCCGGTCCGAACCAGAAATGGAGCTCATAGAGAGTTGTCTGACCGGCAGAGCAATTTGGAGAGGGGGAGCAGAGCCCCGACCGAGCCCGGTCCTAGCCGAGAATGAGGCTCTTAGAGAGTTGTCCAACCGGCAAAGCCGATCAAGAGAGAGAGAGTAGAGCCCCGAGCAAGTCCGATCTGAGCCGGGAATGAGGCTCATAGAGAGTCATTCGATTGGTAGGGTCGATCGGGAGAGAGGGAGTAGAGTCTCAAGTGAGTTCCGTCCAAGCTGGGAATGAGGCTCATAGAGTCGTCGATTGGCAAAGCCGATCAGGAGAGGAGGAGTAGAGCCCCAAGCGAGTTGGGTCTGAGTCAGGAATGTTGCTCATAGAGAGCCGTTAGATCGATAGGGTCGATCGGGAGAGGGGGAGTAGAGCCCAATCGAGTCTGATCCGAACCGGAAATGAATGAAGCTCATAGAGAGTTGTCCGATCGGTAGGGTCGATCGGGAGAGGGGGAGTAGAGCCCCAAGCGAGTCTCAAATCATGAATGAGACTCATGGAGACCTGTCTAATCGGCAGAGCCAATTGAGAGAGGGGGAGCACAGTCCCGAGCGAGCCCAGTTCGAACCAGGAATGAGACTCATAGAAAGCCGTTTGATTGGTAGGGCCGACCGGGAGAGGGGGAGCAAAGCCCTAAGTGAGTCCTGTCCGAGCCTAAAATAAAACTTATAGAGAATTATCCGATCGATAGAGTAATTAAGAGAGGGGGAGCAGAGTCGGAGTGAGTCTAGTCCAAGTCCAAAATTGAACTCATAGAAAATCATCCGATCGATACGACCGATAGAAAAGGAGTCATCGATCCGAGCCACCTCTTGGACCCCACTAAAAGACCCTCCCATATTCTCCGTATCACCATCTTGACACCTTCACCATTAAACATCATCACAGCGTGATATTTGTTCAAGGTAAAACATTATATAAAAACCTGTCGACAATATATAAAATCATGGCGTTCTTTAGAATAAATATCAAAACTTATAATTTTCCTCTTATTTAGCATGATATAAGAAAAACATTTTTCATTTCTGAACTTGACCTAGATCCGACAACTTACTTATCACGACAGATTCAGTGCGGCCCCCTATTAAGCTATTTGACAGACATCCAATACTTTCTTTCATACGGTACTATAAGATAGAATCTACCCTCTCAATCCCAATGATTCTATATGGTCAGCTTTATCGGATAAAAAGATGATTTATTTATCCTATATTCATTTCAATCTATCCCTAAATCAATATAAAAGAGATAAATAATAGATGACTATTAATCATTAGTGTAAATGGTCAAGATATAAGAGAGTATTTGAATGCGTCAAATTTCGACGCTAAAATTTCATATAATAATATTTTATACTTTAACTATCGTACCATTTCGAAGAAAGAGTTATATGGTCGGTTTTATGATCCTCTACAAGGAGCCAATACTTTCTTCCATTGACCTCTCTGGTAGTGACAAATTATTCGGTAATTTACTCGAACATTTCAAATCTCAGTGCGCAGATGTACCTGTATAACTGCATTATAAAATTCCTAGCTACAATGACAAATTATTCAATAATTTACCTAAGCATTTTAAATCCCAATTACAAATGTACTATATTGCATTTTCTTACAGTGGGACGAAAAATCTATTGCTCTTCTAAATTTAGAAGGATAGATATAAGGAGGAAGGCTATCCGTCTCTGAAATTAATTATTCAATAATTAATAAAATCCCAGCTACAGTGCTAAATTATTCCAATTTTATTATATTTTACTTTTACGGAAATAAAAAACCTATCGTTCATGCTTCTTTCTAAATTTTTCCCAATGCAGAAGTCTAGTAGTATTTTTTGATTACGCCTTTCACCAGAGAAAAAAATTCTTATATATAAATAGGTCATAGCTAGAGTTTAAATTAGTGATAATTTAAATATCTTATCATGACACCATGACCCATAAGACTTTCAAATTTTCCCAATGAACATACAAAAGTAATTGTCAGTCTTCGGAATTAATTGAGGGTAAGACTAGATATATCTGTGATGCGGTGATGATGAGGGTCCCATCCTGTTATCACGGTGGAGGTCAAAGTCAAGATGATCAATAGGTGGATGGTGTTAGTTGGTCGGACAAGGCATACTCCGACTGGGGCTCAAGCATCGACTGATCGTCTTCGACATATGAAATAATCAAACAGACGCTCAAGGGACGTGCAGAAGCTGAGCCGAACGGCTCCTTCGCTTTGCTTAACAGCAGACTCGACATCAGATGAACACGTCGACAGTGAACTGCGTGTTGAGCGACTATCCCACTCGGCCTAGCAATAGAGCATATGGACAGTGGGCTTCCTGTCGAGCGACTATCCCGCTCGGCCCGACAACAGACGACACTTGGACAGTGGACTTTCAGCCGAGTGGCTAGTACGCTCGACGCGACAGTGAACTTTCAGTTGAACGAATATCCCGCACAGCGTGACAGTAAACAGCGCAAGAATAGCAGAATTCCGGCCGAGCAACCACTTCGCTTGTCCAAGCAACAAACACAGCAGGATATCTTTTGATATCCTTTTGGGAGCTAGTGCCGCTAACAGGCGGCATGGTCAGATAGAAGATCATACGACAAGAGCTTTCATTATCACTTCAGAGATATGCTCGGCCCGTTAAGGTACTGTGTCAGGGACATTTTACTGACATATCTTTTCAGGAGAAGCTTTGTAATGCGTGCTCGCCTGGGGGAAGCATACACGCGCGCTTTCGGGGCTCTATATAAAGGGGGGTCTAAGCATCCGCGGAGGTATGCTTCCAGTAGGGATCCTCTGGTCCGCAAATTGCGGACCATGAGATGGTACACTACATGAGGACTCTTGATTTGGATGAATCCCACTTTTAAGTAGGTGGGGTCCATCCAAATCAAAGTTCTAAAAAAGTGGATCATCCCCTGGTCCGTAATTTACGGACTAGAGGATTCGTGCTCGTATGTTTTATATGCGATTTTTACTGTTGCGCTACATGTCTCGTTACTTCTTGCTTCACTGGAGACTGACTTAAGTGTCGGAAGGTCATCGCCGGAGACTCTTTCCCTGACTCGACACTGACACTACTTATATTATAGGCGGGAGTAAAGTTCAGATCATAAGAAATCAGTAGAAACATCATATCTCTAATATCGATCTCCTCTCGGACAAAATCAATGATAAAAAAAATACTTTCTTCCGTAGAGTGTTGTTCTTCGTATTGACTTACTGTCAACTTGATTTCGGCAGATAAATTAAAGATGGCGTGGGGAGAAAAGGAAATTATTTATTAAATTTAAAAGAGAACAATTACTTTTTAAAATTATTAAAAAGTATGCCTCTTTCTTTTTAAATATGAAATGCGCAATTTAAATATCCTGGTAGAATCGGTTCAATGGCAAAAACGTTATTCGGCAAATTTAATTGATTTTTTTCAACCTAATAAAAATAGAAAATTAAATAAAAACATGATGACATCCAACTCAGCCCCGTTGGATCTTAATCGAACCAACAAAAATCCAACTCCGTTTCGAAAGCAAACAGGAAAGCGACGACGCAACATACGGAGCGCGTGATTAGGAAGGAAGTCTTCATCGATCATTATTAGTAACAATAATAATTTAGATACCGCTCAAATTTCCCGTTCACATGGGCCATTTAACGATCCAACCACTAGATTCCTTCCCGCGGCCCGTTCACACCTTGTCGGTCGGTTTCCGCGCCGCGGGCCCCCGACTGCCTATTCGTCCGTCGACGCTGACTTGGCGCTCGACGACCCAGTCCTCTGTTTGGTCCTTCCATTTCCCGATCAGTTTGACCATTTCCGATGGCGCCCCCCACCTTCTCTTACCTTCTCCGCCCACTGCTATTTCGCCTATAAATTCACCGCCTTTCCGTCGTTCTTATCCCTTCAGACGCTGTCCATTCAGTTCGAGCCCCGGAGAACACGAAACGAAAAAGAATTGAGAGATGGGCAATTGCATCGGTTTGCAGAAGCCGGTGACGTGGGTAGACGACGGCGACGGCGACGACGACTGGGGATTCGCGACGCGCAAGCTCTCAAGAAAGCATCAAGAGGGAGCGGCGACAGTTGACATTGAGGAGCAGGTGAATGCCGCGGCGAAGTCGACGGAGATCAGGATCAAGATCAGCAAGAAGCAACTGGAGGAGCTGCTGAAGCAGGTGGAGGCGGAGGGCTTGCCGCTGCTGCAAGTTCTCGCCGGCTTAGGCGAGGTCGAGAGGCATTGGAGGCCGAAGCTACAGAGCATACCGGAAGTAGCGGAGTAGAATGAGATCTGTTGTGTGATTATATGTGGCTCATCGTTTTCTCCATTTTAGCAAGTGTTTTGTGAATATGTATAAATCAGGAAGAAATATAGTGCAAAGATACATATAAACTTTTTAGTGTTTAGATTTTTTTTTTTAAATTTAGTGGAATACTGATCACTAAGTTGAACACATAAAAACTATGCAGTGGAACTCAAAACCATCCGAAACACAATTGGATGCACAATCCATCACAATATGAACATTTTTACCAGTAATTTATTGCTCTTTGTTTTCTTTTCTTGATTAATACGTGCCTTGCAACTTTAATTGTTGGTACGTTTAGCCAATTCATGCTGATTAATACGTTTGGTAAAGGTCTCTGAAAAAAGCAACTATAATTATGAAGAATATATTCTCGAAAGGCCCTGTTGAACAGAAGTATGCATATACCACTTCAGGTATTGATATTGAACTGGGAAGATTTGTTGTACAATTGAGCATTTTAAGTAGCATATATCCCGTACGTCTTATACTCATCTCATTTCTTTATTCAGAGTTTTGCTCTGTTTTGGATATGTAGCTCTAAGCTGTAATTTACAAAAGCTATGAATGCATCTCCAATTCTACGCTACCATCTTTTAATCCAGCCAAAAAATGAAATTATAATTGAATTTCATCAAGTTGAACTTATCCTGTGCCACATGAGATAAATATCGGTATGGCTATCTACACACATCAAACGGTTTGCTTTTAGTACGATAATCTAAATTGATAGCTTTATATAGATGCTTTTTAGACGCGTGAAGCTTCTCATAAACGTCAAACTGATTTTTTTTCCTTGCTTCTCCTGGAAAGTTTCAGTTTATACTTTTTCCTTGATTATAATATATTAATAATTGTCATGTTACCTTTGGATTCCTTCCTTTGCATTACTATTCTTTCTTAAAGCATAAGACATTTTTTTAGTTGACATAGTAATTTTTTTTAACATTCTTAGTCAACCGTTCATTGATAGAACAATTTAAATTGATGGGTTATAAATCGATCTTATATATCTTTGTTAACTCAAGATCCATTTTATTTGAATTGGAAGCCAACTCATTTAACAAACGAGTCAAAATTTATAACTGAATACAATCCGATCATATTGTAACTGATTTTTCTCTTTTAATTAAAATCTTTATATTTATTTATTACTTCTTAAATATTTCATGATTCATATTGATTAACGTTAAATAACTAGTTAAATATTTAGATATTAATAAATAAGGTAAAAATAAAAAAGGCATCCCATTATATCAAAATCATACAGATATTTTTAATCAAAAGGATTTCACCCTGTAAACCCTTAGTAAATTGACAAAGCTACCATCCAATACATTATTTGATATTATTAGCATCTTTATGTCCTGTCCTATTTTTTGGAAATGTGATAAATAAATAGTAAATCTATCAAAAGGGATCTACGCCGGCATCCTTTCATCAGCATATATCCTCTTGACCGTAATTTACTGTTTGAACCATACAAATTTGATAAGGATGGATCCCACCTATTAAATAGATGAGATCCATCATCATCAATGTAAAGACCGACCAAATAATGGAAGGTGAAAATAATGAAATTAGTAGAGAATGAAATCCTCACCCCCACCACTACAATGGAGTGATGGAATAATGGAAGGTGGAAGTAGTGGGGTTAGTGGAGGACTAAATTTTCACCCCCACCATTATAAATAACCTCACACTATCGGAGGGAAGGTTGGATTGTAAGAGAAGACGGGAACCTCGGTAGATTCGTGTTGTGCAAGGAAGAAGAGATCATCACTATAGCAACTTCAAAGTAAAGGGTAAGTAGACCTATTACGTAAATTCTGTAATTTTTTTAAGGCAATGGTCTTTTATTCCCTGTAATTAATTTGTTTTACTTCTGAACATTTCTGATTATTGATTTTTGTTATTTTCGTAATTTTAGGTACTAGGTTGATCATGAACTAAATGATAGGAATACGTATTCTGAACATGTCTGACATCTGATTTTTGACTTTTGTGATATTTTTGATCTCCGACCTCTCCTCTAGGAGAGATAATTCTAGAGGGCTAATATCAGTTAAGTCATGCGAAACATGATCCAATTTAAGTGTCAACGCGAACATCTGTGTCTAAATTCTGTTATTTTACTATTGTCTCTCAAGAATTTTAGTATTTGTGTGGTATCCCCACTTGCTGAGTGATTCCCAAATCACTCACCCCCTTACAACCCATTACAAATAAAGATGAAAGGGGCGTCGAGAATGAAAACGAGGATAGAGAACAAGCTGAGGACTAGAAATATATTGCAGCTACGAATTTCTTAATTTAGTTAGGAGGATATAATTTAATTTGTTAAGTAGTGAAAATATACTTTTGTATTAAGTATATAAAAATTAATTTTATGTGATAATTACTATACTACTAAGACTTATTGCCTTCAAACTTTGAGTTGAAAGCAATATCGATATCAACCCCGATCGGTCCCGATCGTGGGTGTGACAATGGATATAATGATTCATCCTTAGACCGCAAATTACGGTCCAGATCCTGGCTGTCCTTTCACTTGCTCGATTGTTGATGCTCCTTATGACACGTACGACAATGAAGAGTCTTTCGGTTAGGAGCGGCCGTTTCTCGGCCATGCTTTCGGGCAGGATCACGGTGCAAAGACGCTTGACTTCTCATCCTTAGTGTAGCTGGAAACAATGTGACAAATTGGTTCAAAGACGCAAGCAAGAAGACGATTCATCCAAGAAGTGAAACACGAGAAGGAACGAGAAGTTAAGCGACTCAAGTAGTCACAATTGTCCTCGCTTCATCCATCAAACGCGGAATCGGGACAGTGCCTCATCCATCAACCGCAATTGTCCCTCCTACCATAGTTGTTTTTCCTTTTCTAAAAAGAAGTCCCACTTTAATTCAAGTGTTTTCCCCAGTAAGAGACAATTACCTCTCATTTTATAATACCGATCAGGTACTTGAACTTGTTTGGATTTCAGTTAGTTGAACTTTTTTCGATTCAAAGACGATCTCATGTAATATCTTACACCCTTGCATGATCTAGAAGTGCTGCTCATGAAGTTCCTGCTCTGGCCTTTGCATCGCATGTGTTGGGCACCACTCTCAGATATAAATATAAAACACACACACACAAACTCTGATTCTTTTAACGGACGGAGTGCTGAGATTGTTTGGCATAATGCCATCAGAGTTCAAATTTGCATCAACTTAATTATATTTCTCCCTTTCAATTCATCTCTTGGTGCAAAACGTAGCTCAATCCATCTCCCAACCATCATTCCAAAAACCATGTCTCCATCATATCCAAGATATCGTATTTATTTTTTGGTCATTTCTCCTATTCTTTCTTTTTCCTGAGTGGGGATATCGATCAGCTTCTCGAGAGCTTTAAGGTTGGTGAGGTCGCTAAGTTAGTCGAGGTCGAAAGGAAGGAAACAAAAGAATGGCGGATTGTTTGTGCTTGTCAAAGGATGAGATGAAGAAGCCAACGATGGAGGAGAGGACGACGTTGAGGAAAAAGAGATTTTGGAGGAAGAAGAAGGCGCTGAGAAAAGGGCACAATCTGGTTTCTCTGGTTAACAAGATGTCATTCAAATCAGGCAAGTCCTAATTTCCATTAATTTTCAAGTATGTACATATATTTATGCGAAGATATTCTCTGATCATCACAGATGACGGGAGGCAAAAACTTGCAGCCGAGATGCTACGCATAGGCAGTGAGAAGATCGCCGCCCGTGTCTTCACATTTCGCGAAATGGCAGCTGCCACGAAGAACTTCGACTCGGAAAACCTACTGGGTGAAGGTGGATTTGGGAGGGTGTACAAAGGGCAACTCAAAGGCAGCAACGAAGTAACGCCAACTTCAAAACCTCTTCATAATTTTGCACAAGATTCATAGCTTTTGAGTGACTCAAATTCACAATTGCCATCTCAGATTGTAGCAGTGAAGCAACTTGACAGAAATGGATTCCAAGGCAACAGGGAATTCCTGGTTGAGGTCTTCATGCTGAGCTTGTTACACCATCCAAACCTTGTTAAGTTGCTTGGCTACTGTGCTGATGGAGAACAAAGGATCTTAGTGTATGAGTGCATGCCGTTAGGTTCATTGGAGGATCATCTACTAGGTTTGTGCTGTATTATATCCCATTTCAAATTCAGATTCCATGCCTTGAAATCTCCTATTTCATATCTTTCTCTTGGTTTATGAAACTTCCAGATTTGGCACCAGATAGTAAGCCATTGGACTGGCTCACAAGGATGAAAATTGCAGCTGGTGCAGCCAAAGGACTGCAATACTTGCACGAGATTGCAAACCCACCAGTGATTTACAGAGATTTTAAGGCATCGAACATCCTTCTCGACGACGACTACAACCCAAAGTTGTCCGACTTCGGCCTTGCTAAGCTTGGTCCGACCGGAGACAAGACTCATGTGTCCACCAGAGTGATGGGGACCTATGGGTATTGTGCTCCGGAGTATGCATTGACAGGCCAGTTAACAACGATGTCGGATGTGTACAGTTTTGGAGTTGTATTCTTGGAGCTGATTACTGGAAGGAGAGCTATCGACACGACCAAACCGACGCGTGAGCAGAACTTGGTCCATTGGGTACGTCTACTAGTCCTGTTGTTTCAACTTGATCTCAGTACTTGATGATCAGGCCTTTGTATTGGCATGTGCACAGGCAGAGCCACTGTTCAAGGACAAGAGGAAATTCGTGGCAGTGGCTGATCCTCGGCTGGAGGGGAAGTACCCCATAAAGGGCCTGTATCAAGCTCTTGCTGTGGCTGCAATGTGCCTGCAAGAGGAGGCAAGCATAAGGCCTCTCATCAGTGATGTGGTCATTGCTCTCGAGTACCTGGCTAATCCAAGGACCAATGGCCCTGAAGAACCAACAACACCTGAAGCTGAACCAATTGCCAGCTCTGTGATAGTGGAAGATACTAGACATCTTGAAGAGAAAGAGTCAGAATTAGATGATCATATTCACCAAGAAAGCTATTCCTTCTCGAGCAGGGAAGATGAGCTGAATGATGTGGAATAGTGAGATGGGATGGGATGTTTTGCATCTACAATTGTTTTCTGCATTTTGATTGATTTGCTACATATATCAAGTGCATTGCTAGGCTTTTGAGTCTTAGAACTTGAATCATGGAGCAAAGAAAAGGCTTATGCTCTCGAGGAGTTTCATCCAAAAAACAATTATAACAATTGGATTAAATTGTATTTTGCTAGTTTATCCGCACACACATTGGCTTCATGGCATACAACCCATGATAAATATTGTAAATGTTAGGTAAGAACTAATCTAAACTGGAATTGAATAGTATTTTAAGAATTATAGAATATGTAGGTCCACATACATCTGCACCACTGCTATAAAATTAAAGGGAAATTAATTTATCTTCTAACTTCTATGAATCTATCGTCATGCATGATAAAGGATAACACCAAAGTTTTGATGTGCTATATTTTTTTATCCTAATAATCTGATAATTATTATTCAGCGTGACAAACATGCTTACCTAAGCAGAAGCAATTCGAGTATATAACATCATCAAATTCCAGTCATTGGGCATGTATGATCCAGAACTAAGATAAAATTAATGAAGTAAAAAAGAAACTGAAGATAAAACAATGAACCGATTAAGCGCCTATCAAGTTAAAAGCTACTGAGATTCCAATAAAAAAAATATCTAAATCAGCGATAAATTTAAAAATCCAAATTCAATTGATTCCTTTTTTTCATTAGAAAGTGAAGCAGACCACATCCTCCTAATACCTCACCTCACTATCCATGTCAAGATGGGAAATACTATTGTTTATGATAATTCACTGTGTAAGGAGGTCTGATCCAATCTTCCGCAGATAAGGAAAAAAAAGAAGCGACGCTGTCGACAAGTTCCATCATGGTGACAAGCTATCGGATTCTAGGTCGCCATAAATGCATCCTCTGGTTTTTTGTTCTCCAATAATCAACGATAGTTACTACACTCATGCACAGTTTCCCTTTTATTAGCTAGGGCCACCTCAATCTTCAACACCCACAATGAAAAATCATAAAACTTTTCATGAATCAGACAAGAATTTTGTAAAACACCGGCGCAAAATTTCTTGAGTGCATGAATGCTGATGGGTAGAGGAACATGGGAGTGTGGGGTTCGCGCTCACCAAAAGCATAGAGGTCCTTTTCAGAATAAATTGTGTAGTAGGCTCAGAATCCATCGTTGTAGGGGCGTACATAGGGCATCAAGTTGTGTCAACCGGTTCACGAGCATTTGTTGGTTGCAATCTAATTGCAGACCCCATGTGGGAAGACCCACCTCCATGTCCATAGCACCTTTCAGTATCATGGAGGATCATTGATCATTCAAGGCTAAGATTATGAGGGTCTGAAACTGAAACTAAAAAACAAGAACAGTTGATGTTTCACTATCAAATTTTATCTACCTGCATTCTTTATTTCTATGGTATCAAGTCAATCGGAAAAGAAGTGGAACAGAGAATTTTATTTTAGGAAAAGTTTTGTAGTTTGTGGGCAGGCCTGCAGGTGCATTATTGATGATTTATAAGAACCTTCTCTTTATTTTTGGAAAAAAAAAGCAGATCTAGAAGGAAATCATGGAGAAAATCTTATAAATGAATTCCAATTATAAGTGTGATGTTGATGGTTTTTTCTATAGAAGTTTATCTAGATTTTAGAAGACGTGCAGCCAACTAAGCCCTGGAAATAACTGTAAAAACTGTTGAGAATCAATCAGCAGTAATCAATAATGATAGATTGTGTGTTAAATATAAGGAAAAAAGAATGATTCTGACAGTGCGGTGATGCCCAGCCATCCATGATTTCTCTTCTTCCCGTCACAATCCAACTTTTTGTTTTCAAGCTACCCAGCTTTTACTCTTTCAATATCTCTGTCTTGTCTTCCTTTTTGATACATATAAATCAATTCCACAAGGCCATTCAACTTCCACCATACGAGATATGGAGGAATCAATCAACTCATCTATGAGCAACTCCTTCTCCTGCTCCATGGATGGCTCAGAGGAGAGCGGCTGGACCATGTACTTGGAGGACTTCATGGCATCAGAGGAGAAATCACAAGTTGCAGCAGAAGCTTCTGGGTGCAACTGCTCCAGTGTTGTCACCCTCTCCACCATTTATGATGCTGCTCCATCCACTTTTCTTGCACGGCAGCAACAACCGTCTGCTAAAGTTGATGTGCCAGAGGACTACACAAAACTGATTCCTAAGAGGAGGAAAAGATTAATAATGGATGATGATTCTTTGGAAGACACTGCTAGCTCACCTGTTAATAGCCCCAAGGTTATAGAACCTAAATTTGACTATTTATTTACTAGGATTATAATCATTTTTATGTAAGAAATATATATTCTTTTAATCTTCAAACAGATTACTGAGAGTTTCTTGACTACTAATCCAACCAAGAAGGATTATCAGAGCCTTCTTCACAAAGGCATACCTCAGGTTTTTTTCTCCTCCAATTTTCAAATTAAATAGGTAATTTAGATGTCTTTTCTAGTTCGATTTAAATGAGTTGGTGTTTTAGGTCATGAATGACGAGAGGCTGAAAGAAGCTGAAGAAGAGTTCAATTTGACTGAGGGGACAAATGAAAAATATTCATTGCTGAAGAATAGAGGGCTTTGTTTAATTCCTTTGTCCATGTTAGTAGACTACCTGTAGGATAAACCTTCACTTTGGATGGTTAGCAAGCCTATGGACTCTCTAATTGTGCCTATGAATTTATGGATATTTGATGCATGCATATTAATCTTGTCTATGGATATTTGATGTATATTACTCCTTTAATCATTATATGCTAACCTTGTTTCCTACAGATAAATAGAATTTGATATATAAATGACTTAAGGGATTTTATTTTATGAATATCACATCATATTTTTGATATAATAGTTTTGGGTATAATTTACTATTTTTAAAAATATTAAAATTTGAATAAATCATATCAATTATTAATTGGTATACACATGGCAACTAATAAGTGGGATTCAGATACTACCCTTACTAATAGAATCAAATTTATCCCATTTGAATGTCAACTATTACTATGATTTATGATTTATGATTTATATGTCTATATTTTAATAACAGGGCAAAAATTAATCAACTACCACACTTTTATAATAAAGGCTATTTTTCATTTTATTATAAAATTAGGAGACTCATTTATTATCTATCAAATTATTCAATCAATTAAAGTTTATAATTATTTATAATAAAATCCTAAAAAATATAGATCCATTACATTTACATTAATGATCTCCTAATGCTGGCTGCCTGGCTCCAAAGCAAATATAGATACACAAGCGTTAGCACACATCAACCGTCTAAATTGCTGTCAGAAAAAGGAATTATTGAAGAAATTGCTGTCGAAATTGTACGTATGATATGAGCTTTCACGCAAATATATTTGCATTCAGAATCCAATGACCATTTAAACTCCACGAAGCTGGTCTTGTGCTTCATGATCATCTCCCAATGAAGCTACATATGGAGCTTTCAGTCTTGAAGACCTTTTCGAATGTGCATGTGTTAATGAAGACGAGGAGGATGCAGCTCTGTGTCTTCTCCTCTTCATCTTCTTTGGAGTCGTAGAATTGTCGTCGGTTTCAGAGCTACTAGTTGATCGAAACGATGTTTGAATGCTTCTCGGTCGATCCAATCCTGGCACAACGTAATACACGTACGACACTTTCAGTCATATTGCAATCTTCTGCTAGCTGCTGACGATGAATGATTGAAGAATGTACCTCGAGAAGCCAAAGATGATCTCCTAGATTGCCCAACATTGCTGGGAGAAGAGAAATCCGACGGGGAATCGAACCTTTTCATCTGCATTTCATCACGGCAAAGATCATGATCACATTCAGAACTCAGATTGGAATATCTATTTTTCATACCCAACTTGGAGAATGGACAGAGTCTCTATCCCAGCCAATATGTGCGACATGTTTGACATCTGTTGGATGCCCGATCTCCATTTCATCTTCCTTAACAACTACCGGACAAGAAGAAGAAGAAAAAATAAAACATAAAAGTTTTTTTTCTTTTTTTTTTTAAAAAAAGAACAAAGAAGTGAAGGTATTTACCAAAGATCTTTGATATATGCTTGAACCCTCTGAATAGCCCTCTCACCCTGGTTCGCATTGTGCTTCTTTAGGGATGGTCTATTATTGTGTTTCTTGTGCGAGCAATGCGAAGAGTTTATATTCAAAGATCTTTATACAGAATTCTACACTGGTTTGGAAAGAACTTTTGGGGGGCAGAGAGAGGAAGGTGGGTGGATAACTGCAGCAACAACATGGCTTCAAAATTGGCACAAGGACGAGAAGCAAACTGTTATTTTAACGTCATTACGATTTGTACACGTCTCACACCATTTTTTTTTTTATTATATATATATATATATATATATATATATATACAGTTTTGTTCCGCTGCGGAACAAAACTTGCGGAACTGTGCGGACCGCCCTCGTGGCAAAGTCCGCGTCACGAGCTGAGAAAACGCGAAAACGTTGCCACTATTCCACTTAAGCCCTAACGCGCATTCCTCCTCGACTTTCTTCTCTTCCCGCTGCCGCCGCGCTCAATTCCTCTCCCTCTGCGTCGTTGGTTTTGCCCTCGCCTTTCTTCTCGCCGTGGCCTTTCTTCTCGCCGCCGCCGCCGTCGCCCTCAGCTTCTCTCCCTCGCGTCGCGGGTTTTGCCCTAACGCGCCAAGTTCTGTGAGGTTTCCTTCTCGTCGAGCCGCCGCCCTCTACTGATCCTCCCTCGCGGGTGCTGCTCTCGGCCGCCGCCCTCTACTGATCCTCCCTCGCGGGTGCTGCTCTCGGCCGCCGCCCTCTACTGATCCTCCCTCGCGGCTGCTGCTCTCGGCCTTGCGTCGAGAAGACTTCGACGCCCCACTTGCCGCAGCCATCCTCGTCCAGCAGCTGTCGGCCTATCTAGGGTTTCCGTCTCTCAACGCAACCAATTTCTTTGCAGGTACAACCAGCAGCTGTCTCAAATCACAGATTCTGCAATTATGTTATCGTTTCTCATTTAAATTATTGTAGCAGTGTCCGCACCAGATTGATACTCCACTTTAATTGAACTTGAAGTTTTGTTCCTCTAAGCTGAATCTGTGATTTGTTATGTTATATTTTGCAATATACAGTTTTTCTGTTGAATTTAACAGGCATAGGAATTATCAAATGGGAAGAATTTATAAGATCAATTAACAATATCAGTGTGCATGATCAATGTTTTTATAAGTTTTGATGGTTTCTGTTTTGATGTAACATTTCTGTTCTTAGTCACATTGGCCAAATAACTCAACAGGCATAGGAATTATAACTAGACATTCTCCTATAATGTCTACTAAATTAGTTAGCTTCACACTACCCTTATGCGTGATATTATAAAGAAGTCTGCACCTAATTGTTTATTTATGGTTTCTGTAGTGCTTTAAGTTGCAATCAAAACTTTAGAATGCTCCATATATTGTCACTTGAATACCATATATATTTTCCATTACTTATGTAAATAATAATGAGGTTTTAATTATGGTTTTTATCTAATTATATTTTGTCAATTATAATGTGATGGCGCCTAGAAATGGAAGAAATTAGAGTTGATGATCAGGAATACATTCCCCAAGTTTCAGAAGATCGAAAACCACAAATTGGAATGGAATTCTCATCACTAGAGGATGCATATTCATTCTACAACCAATACGCAAGAGAAGCCGGATTTAGTTCAAGGATGCACACGAGCAAGAAAAATAAAATAACAAATGAAGTAACATGGAAACAAATTGTATGCTTTAAAGAAGGGCATACAGATCTAATGCGGTGGAATAAACATGCAAAAGTTGATCAACTGACAAGGGAAAGAGCACGTGGGTCAGTTAGAACGGGATGTAAGTCAAATATTGCATTTGTCAAGAAACAAACTGGACCTAATTGGGTTGTCAGTAATTTTGTAGAAACCCATAATCATCCACTTGCAACTCCATCAAAGGTGCATTTGCTACGCTCACATCGTAATGTTTCTGCTGCAAAGAAAGCTTTAACTCAACAATTTTCAGAGGCAAATGTGCCAACTTGTCAACAAATGAGATTATTAGAGATAGAGTATGGAGGACCTGAGGGTGTAGGTTGCACAGAAAGAGATATTAGAAACTTTGAAAGAAATCTAAGGGATGAACAAAAGGGTATTGATGCTGAAACACTCATCGAGTTTTTTACATCTGAGCAAGAGAAGAATTCGGCTTTTTTCTTTGATTACCAGACTGATTCAGATAACAGATTTAGTAGGTGCTTTTGGGCTGATCATGTATCAAGAAGAGCATACAGTGTATTTGGTGATGTAGTGGTATTTGATACAACATATAACACCAACAGATATGACTTGATTTTGGCACCATTTGTAGGAGTTAATCATCATCATCAAACAATTCTTTTTGGCTGTGCATTTCTTAGTGATGAGAAAACTGATTCATTTGCTTGGTTGCTTACAAAGTTCTTAGAAGCTATGCCAAAGGGTGCACCAAACATTATCATCACTGATCAGGATCCTGCTATGACAAAAGCTATTGCATAGATTTTCCCTCAAACAGTACATCGATATTGTTTGTGGCATATATTGAATAAATTCCCAGATAAATTGGACCCTTTGACTTTCCGAAACCACTATCAAAACATAAAGAATGTCATTGCAAATTCTACAACACCTGATGATTTTGAAAAGTCATGGGAAGAAGCTATCAAGTGTGCTAACTTAGGGAATAATGATTGGTTGTCTTTGATGTATGAACTGCGACACAGATGGGTGCCAATATATTTTAGCCATATATTTTGTGCTGGAATGTCAAGTAGTCAAAGATCCGAAGGCTCACATGCATTTTTCAAGAGATATGTCTCAAATAAGAACTCATTGATGGATTTTATCACCCGTTTTAATAGAGCACTAAGACACCAAAGACATAATGAGTTGGTTGCAGACCATATTGATATGAATGAGCATCCTAAGATTAATACAAACTGGCCAATGGAAACTCAAATGGTTAAGGTGTACACAAAAAAGAAATGGCTTGAATTTCAAAGTGAGATGACCGAGAGTCATGGTTATTACGTGCAACATGCATTTACAGGTGTTGATTCAGTGGTTTACCATGTGATGAAATTTCAAAGTTTTTCTTCCTCCAAATCAAGGGTGCTCACGCATGATAAACAAAGAGATTACATATCGTGTAGTTGCACAAAATTCGAGTTCGAGGGCATTCCATGCAGGCATATGTTAGCTTTTTTTCGTATCAACCAAGTGTTTCATTTGCCCGATACATATATACTTAAGCGATGGACAAGAGATGCAAAAGTTGGAGCAGTATATGGTTTGGGTGAGCAAAATGTCATCGATGATCCAGATCCAGAAAGGTTTTTGATGTCGAGACATTCAAGGTTATCCTATAAAGCTTCAGTATTAATTGATGATGCATCTTTGACTAACGAGGGGACAACCTTTTTGGATGAACAATTTGATTGTATCTATAATAAAATTCAAGAGTTGAACATTAGTAGAGCATGTAGTGATAGAAGTCAAAGGAATAAATCCATGGATGAGGGTATTGGTATTATTGATCCTTCTTTAGTTAGAACAAAGGGATGTGGGAAGAGATTGAAATCAGCGAAGGAGAAATCAACCTCAAATTCCAGGCTATGTCATGGATGTGGGCATCGAGGAGTGTCACATGACAAGCGTAATTGTCCAAATTTACAGCAAGGGTAAGTGTCGATTAATTCTGCAATTATATTATAGGAACAAATTGCAAGAACAGATTAATTTTATTATATTTTATAAATATGACAATGTGTTAATTATCAGGTCAACTCAAGATAATTGTCACAACAGCGTTGACGATATATATGAACCAGATTTGGCATCTATATCTGGTATGACAAAAAAAATTCTGTTGAATTATAGTGTTTTATTGAGAAAATGGAATTAATAATTACTTTTATTGTTACAGGTTCTAATAACATGCATTAGGATGTTAACTATGGTTGGTATTCATCTATTTGCTTTGTTGGTATGTTTGATTGGTTTATTGTGTTTATTATATGTTTAGTGTTATGATATTAGTATACATTGCTCTGCACTTTATTGAAAAGTACTCTGTGTAGAGAATGTTTATCATCCTTTGAGAATTAAAGAAAATACAAATAGGTATTTTAGTGTGGGTTTAAAATTTTGAGATTTGATACTTGCTAGTTTTTTACTTGCTGTGCGCATAAACCAGATTTCATAGCTTTGAGTGATTATGTGATTGTAGCACAGTACACAAAATGTACACAAACAATTAGAAGAGTAGTGAATGATATATTTTGTTATATTTTACAATCCTAAACATCATATTATTGCATAAAATAACCTCACAAAGATCAACTTCTTAATTTTATAGATCAAACAAATTTAACTACATGGATGTCATATTATTTATTTCTTATATTGTTAATCTGATTCACATACTGCTTTAATTTTTATTTTATGTTGTGGTATCATATTTTTTATCATTCATATACTGTTTATATTGTTTATCCAATTAGGCTGATATTTTGCTGCGTGGATATCTTGGTTGGAAACTATTCGCTTACTCTTTTCAGCGTGGTGTTCAAGTGCTTGAAAAAGTTTGTAAGAGGCACAGAAGATGACAGTTTGGTAATTGAGTAGGAACTGTATTCCTAATGGATGTATTATCTGACATCAAAAACTATGTACTTTGGTAATTGAGTAGGAGTTGTATTCCTAATTTATGTATTATCTGACATCCAAAACTATTTACTTGTGGATGCTGGATGCAGTTCATGGAAATGAAAATCCTGACAACTCTTATGGCATTGTGTTTGATGTGTCTTTGATGCTACATATTTTTTCTTTAATTCTGCCTATATCTCTCATTGATTTCTTGTATGTGCCTTGCACATAAGATGACACTGAGATATATCTGTACACTATTAGTCATTTCTATTCTTTTTTTTTTAGATGTAGCACAGGCTGAAACTAGTAATAGTTTCATCAATAAGCTTCAATCTAGCAGAGAGGGCTCGGTAGCTACTCATGTATTTATGCTACTCAGTTTTATATTTGCTTGCTCTTTATTATGCTTCATTTTCTATCGGCTATTAATATGCTGTTCACTTGCATGTCTTGTTTGTCCTTTATTTCTTTATTACTGTCTTATAATACACTTAGAGGACTCGGTAGCTCGTTCTCCGGACTAGGTCAGAGAGGGCTCGGTAGCTCGTTCTCTGGACCGGACGAAGTCAGAGAGGGCTCGGTAGCTCGTTCTCAGGATCAATCCTATTATCACATAGGCGTTGGATCGGTCAACAGACCGATCCAGTGAGACTTTGATTGTCTGATCGGTGCACAGACCGATCTGGTGAAACTAGGTTTACTGATCGGTCTGGTGACCTATCAGGAAACACTCAGTAGCACACTGAGTGTAATCTGATCGGTCTGTAGACCGATCAGGAAACACTCAGTAGCCTACTGAGTGTAATCTGATCGGGATGATGTCGCGAGAAGGAAAAAGGCAGGGGATCGGTCTGTGGACCGATCCATATGCACTCTGATCGGTCTGTAGGACCGATCAGGCCATATCCTGATCGGTCTTGGGACCGATCAGGTGGGAGTGCGAGGAACCGCACTCATTAAGCCCTAATCGGTCTGCAGACCGATCAGGCCATACCCTGATCGGTCTTCACGACCGATCAGACATCAATTATATAATTTATCATGTTTTGAGAAATAAAAACAACTCATTAAGCCCTGATCGGTCTGCAGACCGATCAGGCCATACCCTGATCAGTCTTCACGACCGATCAGACATCAATTATATAATTTATCATGTTTTGAGAAATAAAAACAACTCATTAAGCCCTGATCGGTCTGCACACCGATCAGGCCATACCCTGATCGGTCTTCACGACCGATCAGACATCAATTATATAATTTATCATGTTTTGAGAAATAAAAACAACTGCGAATCAAAAGCAATCAGAAGCAGAAGTATTTCCCATCCATGTAAAAGGAAAAGACCAAAAGTTTAGATAATTGCTGCAACCAGCTGGAGCATAATGTTCTGCTCATTTTAAGAACAGAGACCAATCCAAATCGACAGCCCATTTAGAGCTAAAATTGTATAGAGCAATTCATAACTAAATATGTAGCATCAAAGACAGAATACAACAATTCAAAAAAGTTAAGATAATTGCTGCAACCAACTGCAGCATATGTTCTGCTCATTTTAAGAACAGAGACCAGACAACCCATTTAGAGCTAAAATTGTATAGAGCAATTCATAACTAAATATATAGCATCAAAGACAGAATACAACAATTCAAAAAAGTTTAGATAATTGCTACAACCAACTGCAGCATAATGTTCTGCTCATTTTAAGAACAAAGACCAATCCAATTTGGCAGCCCATTTAGAGCTAAAATTATATAGAGCAATTCATAACTAAATATGTAGCATCAAAGACGGAGTACAACAATTCAAAAAAGTAAATATGTATAGAACTACTCAAAACAATTGATTCATTACAACTTACAAAATCCATCCAAAAATTAAAAAAAAAATATTCAAATGTCATCATCCATCATTACATTTCTTTATCACATTACAACACTAGCACTACTTAACTAGACCAACCAACAAACAAAACAAGTATATAGCCAAAAGAAATAAATTGACTATGACTAATATCCAAACCATAAGTGGTACATTCCAATTTCTCATATTACGTCCAGGATAAACAATGTGTTCACTTCCAAATCTTGACTCCGCTCTTGGCAACATCCTACAATGTATATCATTGGTGTCTACATTTAGTCCAGTATCGGACCTCACCCACTTTAACCATCCATGCTGCCTACATCCATAATATAGTCTTCCTGGGTTCTTGATCGATCTAGAGACTAGCACAAATGCTATTAATCCGCAATCCCTACAACGTACAGTTTCATATTGCGTTTGGTTGATGGTACTGTTACTTGATGATGCCATTCAATAACAACCTAAAATTAAAATTTCACAAAATTAAGTTAAACAATAGCAGTTTGCATAAGTAATGAAAAATATAGATGGTATTCAAGTGACAATATCTGGAGCATTCCAAAGAATTGATTGCAACTTAAAGCGCTACAAGAATATAACTATAGAAAGACTTGTATTGTATCTCAAAGATTAGTGAAAACTCTGTTAGCTAAACAACTTGTCAACTGATGTCAAACTTAAACAAATTGAGACTGTATATATATACACCTCTGCTCTCTTGTAGAAACAAAGAGTAAATTAAATTCAAACAAAATATAAAGATATTCAATCCACTTGAAACAGAGAGGCAACCATTTAAGTTGACCTTCAGTGCTTGAAATGACATGATCATTAGTAATGCTACTGCTACTTATCGCACTTCCTCAGCTTCTCAGACAGCAATCAATCAATCTATCGTGATGTGTAGTAGGCCATAGAAAATAAATCACTTTGCTAGCTAGCGCTGATTGCATGAGCCTCTGAATGATTGAAGAAATCTAAGGTTCGAGTTGGACGATGATGAGCATCTGTCGATGGATTATTGTGTTCAACTTAAATTTGCTTTAACTCAACTTTACAAAACATGAAGACTTGGCCACAGTTCAACAGAAAAACTGTATATTGCAAAATATAACATAACAAATCACAGATTCAGCTTAGAGGAACAAAACTTCAAGTTCAATTAAAGTGGAGTATCAATCTGGTGCGGACACTGCTACAATAATTTAAATGAGAAACGATAACATAATTGCAGAATCTGTGATTTGAGACAGCTGCTGGTTGTACCTGCAAAGAAATTGGTTGCGTTGAGAGACGGAAACCCTAGATAGGCCGACAGCTGCTGGACGAGGATGGCTGCGGCAAGTGGGGCGTCGAAGTCTTCTCGACGCAAGGCCGAGAGCAGCAGCCGCGAGGGAGGATCAGTAGAGGGCGGCGGCTCGACGAGAAGGAAACCTCACAGAACTTGGCGCGTTAGGGCAAAACCCGCGACGCGAGGGAGAGAAGCTGAGGGCGGCGGCGGCAGCGGGAAGAGAAGAAAGTCGAGGAGGAATGCGCGTTAGGGCTTAAGTGGAATAGTGGCAACGTTTTCGCGTTTTCTCAGCTCGTGACGCGGACTTTGCCACGAGGGCGGTCCGAAATAAAATAGGAATAATATATATATATATATATATATATATATATATATATATATATATATATATATATATATATATATATATATATATATATATATATATATATATATATGGGCAATGGATCCTAGGAAAGAAATAAAAAATTGAGGTGGGATAACTATCCCACTAAATTTATACATAGCTCCCACTAAATTTATACATGGCTTCCCCCTTAATACCAAAGTTATATGTGGCTTCGTCCTTACTTGTGTGTATAATATAATACATTAACGTGTACGAATAACAAACTCTTATTCATATAAAATTAATTTAATTTTTTATAATATATAGTAAATTGAGTAAGAATGTGTCAAACCCATACAATAGTACAATGCTAGGGTGACGTTCGAGAATCCTAGAAAAGTATCATACTTAATCTTAGCCAAAAAGTCGAGAAAAGTGTACTTTAATTTCTAACATCGCCGACCCAAGATATCTATAGAAGCTTCTTTATTCTTCAGTGTTATCAATTCTAAGATGTGGACTTACAAAAAAATTTAGATTTTTAAATGATTAATGAGAAAAATTCTAATAATACAGTAACTGAGTCTCAAATTTTAGATCATTGATTGATTAATGAGAAAATTTTTAAATAATACACAACAGCTGAATGTGGAACTCTAGATCCATTGATACGTTTCTAGAAATTACGAATAAATCTTTAAATTAATTAATTAATTAATAAAGAGGACATATTCGTAATAAAATAGTATGATGTATAATCTACCCATAGTATTTAATACTTAAAAAAAAGTTAATATTAAACAATACTTGCACAAGTAGTTTCGTAATTTCGCTTTTCCAATTGTAATTTCAAATTAGAAGAGACGAAAGATAAAAAAGTATTTGATTATTTTTATGTAATATTTTTTTTTTATTTTCAGAAAATAGAAGCCTTAGTAATTATTGAAAAGTAACTATTTTAAAACTTTCACGAGTGATCCAAATAAAGAGATTTGATTTATTAGTTTATAGAATTTATCATAATTAAAACTCTTATGGCCAAATTGATAATAACTCACCGTTATAAATTAAACTTATGTCATCAGTCCTCAATTGAGCAAGTGTGTTTAAATCGAAGTATCATTTGCTGAGTCATGTAAAATACTTATTGAAATTAGAATGCTATCAATATCTCTCAGATAAATACAATGATTTATCTAAATATTAAGAAGATGGCTTCTTTTTTTTTCTTTTAAATGCCTAATCGTTTTATGATAGAATGAACTCTGTAAATTAATAGCATACTCATCTAATTAAATTTAAAACTAAATTTTACATTAAAATAAGTCATGTGAGAATACACTGAACTGCCAAAAACAAAACTCTTTACATTCTTCTCCAACGATAAGATCAAGGTCATTCATAGGCCAGACTGTATAGTAGCGGATGTGAAAATTCCAGTAGCTGGCATAAGGATTCTTGGATGTTTCCTGCAGTGTATAGCCTTTTTCTACCAACGATAATGTCGTATTGCACCTAATCCATTTGCAGGAGTTGTCTTTTGCTTTCTCTGTTCACAATGCTATCATGTTTTTTGTGTTGTGCCAGCTCCGAGTACTATTTTCAGAAGCATTCAAATGTCTACAAATAAAAAACTCTTGATCCTAAGAAACTTGTCACTTCTCAGTTGGCGAAGATCACAAAGTCTAAGCAATGTATTTCAACGCCATGGCAAGCTTGATCCTTTGTCTTCTTCCATTCATGCTCATTCTTAGGCCAGCATTATATCATCCTCTTTATAAAGGACATCCTTCAATTGTTTTCCTTCTTTTTTGATCGTTTCAGCTGAAAATCATAAAATGAATGACCTTCTCAAGGTACTCATCTCTTTCTTATAGAGAAGAAGACCTTCGTTTTCCCCTTTTAGAGCTAGCTAAAAAAATGTTTGCATTAGTTTTTGGTGCTTCATTATCTTTCATTGAAACTGAAGGAGGACTCCTTCAGAAAGGACTCTCTCATGGAGAGCGATATTGAGCTAGGAAACCAGTCTGGTAAACTCAAAAGTGCACCAGATTATGGAATGGATGATTTTTTTGATCAGGTAATAATTATTTAAAACACTAAACTTGGGTTTTGAGATTTTTCTTCCTTTTTCAAAAAAGAGGTATTTTGATATCTATAAATACTACAATTGAGTTTCTATGTATTTATTTCCAACTTTTTTGTCATCTTGCTTGTTCTTTTTTATTATTAGGTATCAGAAATTGAGAAGATGATAGACAAGATCTCCAATCATCTTCACAAGCTTCAGGTAAAACCATCAGGTCTTTATGGTTTCAGTAACTGTAATATCACCCTGTGTTTCAGTAATTAAAATTGCTGTATAATGTATTCATCAGTAAAAGAAAGACTTGTTAACTAATATTAATCAATCAAATGAACCAGGAATCAAATGAAAAGTCCAAGGGTGCCACTAGAGCATTTGCGATGAAAGGTAGCGAGCAAGTTTATTTATATATCTAATTGTTTGTTATCAACTACAGATCAGCTATGAATTAAACTTACTCTTTCAGAGATTAAACAGCAAATGGAGAAGGATGTCAATGAAGTTGGAAAGATTGCCCACAAAATAAAACACAAATTACAAGATATCGACAGAGATGTATTATTCTTTAAAAAATTATTGATGCAGATAGCTCTGTGTCATCTGTCTTTACAAGCATCATTTGAAAAGATTATGATAACAATCTTATTGGTTCCATTCTCTAGAACTTAACCAACAGAAATAAGCCCGGATGTGAAAAGGGAACCGGTGTAGATCGATCGAGGATGGCATTGACTAAGTATGTTTTAACAAGATGCATATGATGATATTTATACACACAACTTAAATTGATGTGTTTTAGATATGAAAATAAAAATCCATGACTAATGTTTTCTCTCATTGTAATCATTGATGTCCAACTCCAGTGCACTTAAGAAGAAATTGAAGGATATAATGAATGACTTCCAGGTACTTGTATTAACATACAATTTGAGGTTGGCTACTAGTGTGTAGAATATTTGATTAAAGTAATTTCTAGCAGATTTTGAGGCAAACTATCCAGAATGACTATAGAGAGGCTGTTGAAAGAGGGGTGTTCACAGGTTTCATTCTTTCTTCTTTTCCGACAAAAGTACATACATAGATTTAATATTTCTGAATTTTTCTAAATTTGGCAGTAACTGGAACTCGACCAACTGACGAGGTAAGCATCATCGCTATATGCTATTGGAAAATAATCATGCTGGATATATAGACTTAGACTGAGCTTCTCATGCCTATGTAGGTGATTGATCACCTAATTGAAACCGGAAATAGTGAGCAAATATTTCAGAAGGCAATTCAAGAAATGGGAAGAGGGCAAGTATGTTGAGTTCTCTATTGAGTACTAACTATGAACAAGAACATTAACTTACAGGTAAGTTTTTTAGTTGTTCAGAATATTATGAATTTGTTCTCCAGGTAATTGGCACAATAGAGGAGATCCAAGAGAGGCATGATGCTGTGAAGGAGATAGAGAAAAAACTACTAGATTTGCATCAGGTAATTGTTTCAGAATAAACGAATAAATTGCAGAAAATTCAAATAAGCTGCCCATAAGATTTCTTCTTTTTTCTTTTCGTTTTCTTTTGGCACATAGGTGTTTATGGACATGGCTGTATTGGTGGAGGCACAGGGAGAGATCCTAGATAACATTGAGTCTCAGGTTTGTCTTCATTTATTCAGGCCATGGATAGAATTAGTTTTTGTATCATCCTGATCTTGGCACACTGTTTATATAATCACAATGCCAACTCTACAGGTATCCAACGCGATGAACCACGTGCAATCTGGTACAGATGCTCTGCGGATTGCGAAAAACCTTTCAAAGAAATCAAGAAAGTGCATGATAATAGTTATAATCATCTTTATATTAGTTGCTGCTCTAATTGCGTTCTCAATTCTGAAACCATGGAAATGATCGTAAAGCAAAGCAAAGTTTCACAGACAGTTTTATCTTCCAGCTTCAAAATAGAAAAAAGGAGGAAAACCAGAGTATCTCATTTTTTTCTTATTTGGGAAAACAATAAACAAGGCTTCTAATATTTTTTTTCATCTGATTACTGTACAATTTTGAGACTCGACTTGCTTTGAGTGTCAATTATGGATTGATCTTAAAAAAATAGATCAGGACTCCAAAGATTTCTAATCAAGCAAATCAACCATTTTAGGTCAGTGATGCAACTTCTGTTGGTAAAAGATTTAAGGTCCTTTGAGCGACTGACAAATAATTAAGTCTTTGTTTCTGAATTGTCCATATCAATCCAACAACTATTTGAAAGCCAATAAATTTGTAATTAGGGATGAGTATTCGATTAAAATTGAATCTAACCGAATCATATCGAACTAAATTAGCCGAATCGAACTGAACCAATTTTTTTTTTTTTCAAACAAATCGAACCGAACCGAGCCGAATTTTCAATAAATAAAAAAAAAATTAAATTTAAATCTGAACCAAATTAATCAATTTTTTGAAAAAAAAAATCAAATTTATGAATAAACCAAATCAAAAATTTAAATTGGATCGATTTAATCCAACTTTTACCCACTCCTATTTATAAGACAAACATCAACCTTTTGAGCATTTTGTGGGCAGTTAGCTTGCAGTGAGCAGTTAAAAGGCAAGAGAGACATAATGGCCTGGCAGCGTCACCTCCACGACAGAGTTTTTCCGAATTAACACTTTCAAATATAATATTCAGGAATTATAATGATTTTTCATTTAATTCTTGATAAGATTGTTTGTTTTTCAATGAAGGATGACAAGGAAAGATATAAAAATATTCCATATAAATACTTTTTTGATAAGATTTTTTTTCCTTCTATTTCCGTGTCGCATAAAGAAATATTCCCCTGATATGCCTGCCGTGATGATCGGCGATGACGGACACCAAGCCCTGAACGGCGGATGCATTGTCGGTGGTTGGCACAATGCCAATCCTAGCGGAGTGCGAACGAATCTCGGAGTAGATTCCAAAAATCCACCTCCTTAATCTTCACGTTCTCGACACGGTGACGACATCTCTGAGTCAACCTTCCGATTCCTGCCTATTTATCTTCCCAAGGTCAGCAATTCACTACGGCACTAAAAAACCAACAATTCAACGCACAGAAAAAGACGCTGTTTTGTTTCTCGAGATCAAAAGAACAAGGTGCACCAATAACTCATTTTACTTTTAATTTATTCCCATTTGTTGAAAAGTAGTATTTTCATTAGCATCGCCCGTTTTAGACGTATGAGGAATATTATTCTTAATAAGTTTCTATCATAGTAATTAATTTAATTGAAATTAAATAGGAGCGGTAGTCAGGAGGGAGACGTGAGCGTGCAGCTCATTATGTTTGGTTATGTGTTTACGAAGCGATTCTTTCTCCGCCTCTTCGTCTTCCTCGTCTCGCCTTAAGAAGAAAGATAAGATTTCCATTTCCCTTCCATTCGCCTGCAGTGTTTCAGGCGATCGCTTCCGGTGATTCAGAGAAAGCTGCGTTTTTTTTAGCAGGCTTCCCCTTTTCCGCACGGGAATCATGTTTGTGTATAAATTAAAGACACGGTCTTGATTCCTTTCAATTGATTATATGATTCTCTTTTGAGGAAAACATGAAGGTCTTGTGCACTAGTTGCGGTTAGCGTGTTGTTTCTTGTTGACTAAAAAAGGGAAGAAAGGATCAGCTTTGGTTGTGATAGGAAGCTATTGCAAGGCTGGAGCATCTGGGTTCTTGATCGCCTGAAAGTATGCTAAGGGATCACCAAAATGGCAGAAGCAATGGGTCATTTTCAGTTCGGTCTTTGTCGAAAATTGTGTCTTCTGGTGCTTCCAATCTTGCATCCAGTGTCTGCAAGACTGGGGCATCCATCGTCTCTTCGATAGCCAACTCTCAAGATCACTCTGCTCATGATCAGGTAAACACATACAGACTTTTTAACCTGTTAATCTTCATTTTTTGGAAAAAAAAAGAGACAAAAGTGAATATACTCAGCTCAAAATTGGTTTCTGAGGAAGAGATATCATAGCCTACATTGTAAGGCCTGACTAGTTCCACATTGGAATTGGAGTGCCATTAATTGATGCCCAAAATAATGAGTCAATTTCCCATCTGACCTATGCTGCATATTTATTTGATTGAATATGTCTGTACTAAGATTTTATTGCTCATAACATAGGTGCTTTGGGCTGGTTTTGACAAACTGGAGTGTGAAGGTGATATCAGGCAAATTCTCTTGCTAGGTTACAGGTCGGGTTTCCAGGTTTGGGATGTTGAGCATTCAGATGACATAAGTCAGTTAGTATCAAGATATGATGTTTCTGCAACCTTTCTGCAAATGCAAAAGAATCCAATTGAATCTAAGGGGATAATCGATAAGTTTGCAGATCACCGGCCGTTGCTGATTGTAGTCGGAAATTCAAATGTTTCTGCAAATTCTAACAATTATGATGGGTATGATCCACCTTTCAATGGTTATGCTGGTGGTTTTGGTCAGGAACCGAGCAATGACAGTTTCTTGCTGACTTTTGTTCACTTCTATTCCCTGAGGACCCATGAGTACGTCCATACCTTGAAGTTCAGATCAACCATTTTCTCTGTCAGGTGCAGTCCTCGAATTATTGTTGTTTCTCAAGCTTCACAGGTAGGGATGATCACCTTAACTTTTGTTATTTTCAATCAAGAGGTTTATTAAGCATCAATTTTACATGCAGATCCATTGTTTAAATGCTCTCACTCTGGAGACAGAATATAGTATCCTTACTCATCATGTGGTTTCAGATCGTCTTGGTGCTGGAACTGTAGGATATGGACCAATTGCAGTTGGAACCAGATGGTTAGCTCATAGTGGAACTCCAATTGCGAATTCAAGTGATTGCCATATTAGCCATCAAGATATTAATCCTGCCACAGTAGCTTATTCAGATGATAGTCCGGTTACAAATTTTGCAAGAGAATCTAGTAAGATGCTCGCCGCTGGTTTGGTGACTCTCGGAGATATTGGATACAGAACAGTTTCCAAGTATTACTTAGAATTAATGGGTGTGAATAACATTCCAACAGTGAATGGAAACTCCTACTTAGAAAGGGATGACGACCTGCATAGGGATCCTGCAGAGGTGGAACAGGGTGGGATGGTATGGTTCTGTTTGAATGTTCTTTCAGTTTGAATCCTTTATGATTGTTCATATCGAAAGACACACTGAAATAGTGTGTAATTTGTGTTTTCTTTCATTTGAATCAAACAGGTTATAGTTCGTGATATTGTTTCTAAATCAGTGATAGTGCAGTTCA
Source organism: Zingiber officinale (assembly GCF_018446385.1). NCBI lineage: Eukaryota > Viridiplantae > Streptophyta > Magnoliopsida > Zingiberales > Zingiberaceae > Zingiber > Zingiber officinale. Next base: position 2,409,476 of record NC_056004.1, read on the forward strand.
TGGCACATAGGAGTCCTATTTCTGCATTATCCTTTGATCCCAGTGGGACTTTGCTAGCGACTGCTTCCATTCATGGACATAATATCAATGTGTTCCGTGTGATACCTACTCTGCATGCAAGCTCAGGGGAGTCATATGCTAATGGAGTTTGCATCCATCTCTACAAGTTACGGCGAGGCATTACTAATGCGGTAGTGAAACATTGTTATCGCCTTCTTCTCTTCATTGCATATGCTGAATTTGATTTCTTGAGTTCATGCACCTTTTTACATTAGGTTATACAAGACATCAGTTTTAGTGATGACAGCAACTGGATCATGATCAGCTCATCGAGGGGAACTAGTCACCTATTTGCGACTGGTTCTTCAGGAGCTGCAAATATTAGGTTCACTAGGAGGGATTTTGCAAATTCCAGCAGTGGAATATCTCTGGCAACGAAAACAAAACAGTCTGTCTCTTTATCTTCAAAGTTTTGTGAACAGAACCCCTCTTTATGTGGAAGCCCTGTAACATTATCAGCTGTAAGCAGAATAAAGAATGGAAATCCTGGATTAAAGAATGCTGTTAGCTGTGTTGCAGCATCTGCTACAGGAAAGGTTAATCCAACACTTGGGGCCATTGCTTCTGTTTTCCACCATTGCAAAGCAACTCGTCTTCATAATAATATCAGCTCACTGCGGACAAAGCACTACCTGCTCGTGTACTTTTCCGGATCCATTATACAATATGGATTACGTCCCAAAAGCAAGGAGGATTTTGACACCAAACTATCAGCAGAACCTGATGCTGATTTAGTTGTCGATGCACTTCAGAAATGGGACATTCGTCATAAGAAAAACATGAGAGATAGATGCGACGACTCTGATATATTTGGTGAGCATGGTGATAGAGAGTATGGTAAATTTTCACGAAAAGGGATGAAGAGAGGAACCAGTGTGTATCCTTCTTCTGTTGGGACAGATTTTAATCCCATGCTGATTGCGAAGGAAGCTCATCACTCGTACATATCTGAATTTGAGTTGCATGTGCATGAGGCACCGTTTCCTCTATGGACAAAGTCTCAGGTAAATCCACTACTGGATAGTTTCATATTCTTGATATACCATACTTGACATATCTTCATTGAAACATTGCATATGGCTGCATAGGTTCAGTTTCAAGTGTTGTTGGATCACCATTGCAACGATAAAACTAAGAATTCTGTTGGTGAAATTGAGGTTGAAAGAATCCAATGCCGTTCAATCAAAACTAGACTAACAGATCCAATACCTGTTCTCGAGACACTCGGTTCGTCGACACTGCAGCAATCAAGGTTCAAGCCACTAGCCTTGGTGCTTTCATTTATCATTTGACATATCCCTCTTTGTTACATTGCTGCAGTTTTTCGTTATAAGCAGTATGATAAGATATTTACTCTGAATAAATCTTCTTATTGTTTTAGGGAAGATGACAAGGAGAACTCACCGCTATCCCGTCAGACGTCTGAATTGTTGGAAGATGCAAACGTTCATGCAGACAACTTGAAGAGCAAACTAGAGTTTGTAAATAGCACCATTGGAATCTCCTAGTGTACAGCTGTTGAAATGACAATTTTAATGGATTGAATGTGAGCTCTTTTCAAGAGAAAGTGAATAATGCCTACTCGTTCTTTGTCCAAGAATTAAACTCTTGATGAGCCCCAATGAAGTTGAAATTGTTGATGATCGAGTATGCATGTTCTCTCGTCTGCTCTGGTCAAATTTGATCGGGCCTTTCGTTCTTTGATCCTTCTAGTGTTGGGTGATGATCAATTTTGTCAAATTTTTTTTTTCTATTGCAGCAGCTATCTGTTTGAGATGAAGTTTGGTGATCCTGTCTGATATCGAGGAAGAAGGCGTATTAACTAGGTGGCTTTGATGTTGACTGCGTGAAGACTCCGAGAAGGAGGAACTTGGTGCTACGATCGATCCTGTGTGTCAAAAAGAAGAATTGAGAGAAGAAAATGTTAGTCACCGGACTAGGAAGGGGTCTTGACGCAAGCATATCGATGCTAAAGTTAGACAGAGAGCTGAAAAAGAGAATGAAGAACAGTAAACTCTGATAGCGAAGTTTATCTGTACCTGTAGGAGGAGATCCCTTATATAGTACTCCTTTCCTCTCTATACAAAGATCGATGCATTTCTAGAATAGGACCAACCAATCTGGCACATTGCGGTCTTTCTCGAATTATGTCCACCACCTCTGTGTTTACAGGGTGGAACCTTCCACCGTACGTGATCTTGTTCTAAATCGGTGAAGCTGATGAGCTGGCGACGCGACTTTGTTGTTGACTAAATGAAAACTCTACGTTGTCTTGCAATACAGCGAGAGTTAGTGTTAAGCTAGGGAAGGGGTCCTCGACATTGACCCTCCGACACTCAAATCAATGATCCGATTAAGATAAGAGAACAGTCAAAGAATACTGTAGTAAAGAGCGTGTGTCAAAATGTAGCATTGCATACTTTCGCCTGTAGAAGGAATACCCCTTTTATAGTGTCCTTATTGCATTATGCATGTATCTCAAAGTATTAACACATTTTCTCAAGTTTTCCTAAGAAAGGACGTGCTATAAAATACTCTTAACACCTTTCATTAAACGATAACGCAAATCTCTATGTTTTGACAGTCTAGAAACTTCTAAAGGACAATTTGATGGTAGGATATTCTCTGTCTTTTTTTAGACAAACTTCCAAAAGAGTATGTAGGTCCAGCTGTAGGCCGACCGGCCACCACTTAGTTGGGATATTGCCTGCTCGGCCTTACAGAATGCAATCAAGAACTCGTTCTTTACTTGACCCTCATTTTACTAAGGAGGCGTAGTATGTCTGATCGGCTCCCAGGTTCGATCGGCCCATAAGTTCGATCGGCTAGGGTGGTGAACCAGGTAAATTAGTACTTAGCTCCAAACTTCATTTGCGAATTACGAAGGATGACCGCTCGGGTGGTCCATTCTTTGCCCTTCACATCCGATCGGCGTTGTGAGGCCGTTTGCAAGGACCGCTCAACCAACCTTGCATAGTCAGCAGTTTCAGGTTCGTCCGACTATGTGACTTTTACCGTTTGACTTTGACCTCCATGTCTGTTGGTCTTTCCTACTTTGACCCACTTTTTGGAGGGCTCATCTTTATCACCATATCAGTATGGATTGCACATGACATATTCCCTTGATGCTCTAACAATAGTTACATAAAATGTTTAAAAAAAAAAATTAGGCCGTTGGGTTGATGGACCACTAGTACGCTTTGATGGTAGGCTGGCCAAGTCTCTTCTAACGTTTGGTCGGACCTCACTCTCGCACGAGGTCGGGTCGGACAAGGAGTGTTTACCATCCTAAGGACTTGACGCCTTTGAGGACTCGACCTCCTCAAGGACTCAATTCCGAATTATACTAAGATGACTCGAGATTCCATCGAGCCGAGGGGACTCATGATCCAATCGGTTAAAAGGTCCGGTTGGCTGAACTACTCCGCTAAGTCATGCAACCATGCTAGCCTGAGTGTTAACTCTTTCTTGACTTTGATCACCACATCAACCGTCTTTCTTTACTTTAACCCCACTCTAAGACCCTACCTTATGTTAGGATGTATACTAAAAGCCTAGCTTTTTGTATGAACATTTATTTTGAAATAAAAATCACATTGGTCAAATGTCTGCATTTAGTTAAATGCAGTTGTCCATTTAATTTATATTGTAGATAACATTGTGTGTGGTGTCACACAGAAGATCATGTTGTCAGTTCCTTATAAATTATAAATAGTAGCTCACGACCAAGATGGATTGGGACAAAATATTAGAATGGTTGTAGTGTAATTTGGTATTAGTTTGTCTTGACTATAAAATTACACTAGTACACTATGTGTGTATTGAACAGGATCATTTGAGGTTATTTCTTTTTATACTGACTACATAAAAGAACAGAACCTCTGTTATTATGGATGTACGTACTCTTAATCCTGATATAATAACAAGCACATATACTTAGTATTTATTTCTTTAATTTATCAATGGATGAGATTTATTTCGTTAAATCAATAGGCCCGATAAGTTGAGAAATAATATTATTTATATGGTGTGTTGTTGATTATAGAAGGAAACTGTGTCCTAGTAATCTAGGTTGATGATGTCCCCTTGAGAAGCTTATAAGGATTGTCATGTAAACCCTGCAGGTGAACTTAGTTCAACATGACAATAAAGTTGAGTGGTACTACTCTTGGAACTAGATATTAATTAAGTGAGTTGTCAGTAACTCATTTAATTAATAGACATTCGATATCTTAAACACAGGGAGACTAACACACTCATGATAAGAAGGAGCCCATAATGTAATATGAGATTGGTGAGGTAGTTCAATAATAACTTTTTAGTGGTATGAGTTATTATTGATGAACTTGAGTTGGGTGTTCGGGTCGAACACAGGAAGCTCAAGCTCATCGGGAGACTAAAACCAATTCCTCCTCTCGGTCCATGTTGTAGCCTCTATAAAGCCTTATATCCACCAAGTCCACTTCTTACCCAAGTAATCGGTCGGACACATCCTTGCTTGGTGCAAGGGGGCCGGCCAAGTATTAGCTTGGAGCCCAAGTAGTGGCCGGCCAAGCCTTGCTTAGTGTCCAAGCAAGGGGCCGACCACATAGAGTTAAAAAGAGAGATTTCATTTGTTAAAATTTTTCCTTTTATAGTCATCCACATGGTTTTAAAAGAGAGTTTTAAATTTTAAAATCTTTCCTTTTATAGTTATCTACAAAGGATTAAAAGAGATATTTTAATTTTATTAAAATATTTCCTTTTTTGTAGTCATCTATAATGTTTAAAAGAGATATTTTAATTTTGATAAAATTTTCCTTTTTTTGTAACCATGATTTAAAAGAGAAATTTTAATTTTAATCTTTCCTTTTTTGTAGTCATCTGTAATGTTTAAAAGGAAGGGGAATCTTGGCGCAACGGTAAAGTTGTTGCCATGTGACCATAAGGTCACGGGTTCAAATCCTGGAAACAGCCTCTTGCAAAAAGCAGGATAAGGCTGCGTACAATGGATCTTTCCCCGGGACCCCGCATGGTGGGAGCTTCGTGCACCGGGCTACCCCCTATCTACAATGTTTAAAAGAGAGAGATTAATTTTAAAACTTTCCTTTTGTAGCCATCACAATAGGAAATTTAAAAGAGAGAGATTTTAATTATTATTAAAATTTTCTTTTTTGTCATGAACAAGGATTATAAAAGAAAGGTAGAAGGTGCCTTATGGGACATACATCTCCATAATTCCCTGGCTCCCTTAGGGCTCGTACCTATTCCTCTTCTTCTCCTTATGTGGTCGGCTCTCTCATCTTCTCCCATTCACCTTGTTTTCTTCCCTAAGGCCGACGGCACACATATTCTTCTCTCCCTTTATTCTTTCTAAGTGTTGGGCCCCGTGGTGTTTTGATGTGATCAACCAAGTTGGTTAGGTCCTGCTTTGTGTTTGATCCCTGTGTCTGAGTGTGCAGGAGCGCAGGAAGTTGAGCGAAAGACGCAGCTAGCGAGAAGGACGACACGGGAAGGGAGCCGACGGGCTCGGTGCGTCCGAAGGACGAGAGAGCTGCGGAAGAGTACACCGGTGGGCGAGAAGAACGTGCGTGGCGTTCGAGGGATGTTAAGCCAGGGAGGAAGACTGCTCGAGCAGAAGGCAGGGAATTGGGTTCGGGTGAGCCCTATTTCGGTTGGCCGCAATCACCCAAAAGAACGGAGCTTCGGAAGCCAAAGCGAAGAAGAAAAGGAGTTAACAGAGGTTGGAAATTACTGTAGCAGGAAGTTACTGTAGCAGGAACTTGAAGGCGCCTTAAACATGCATTGAAGGCGCCTTCAACATTGAAGGCGCCTTCATTGCTTGTTGAAGGCGCCTTGAGCCAGGTCAGAATGATCGTTCGAGCACCAGATAGAATTCTATCCACTCACCGAGAAGGAGGCGCCTTGGACCTTGTTGGAGGCGCCTTGGACCCTCGGGATAGAATTTCCAGAGGCTATTTAAAGGCCCCTGGAGCTAGGAATTAAACAACAACTCAAGTAATCAATTGTGTAGCCATTCCTAGTAATAGTTCTAAGCTTCCAAAGTGTAAAAGACTTCTCCGCCTTCAGTAAAGGAGATTCTTTTTAGTGCGCTTCTCATTGCCCTGGATTAACAACCTCCTTGGTTGTAACCAGGTTAAATTCCTGTTTCTTTTCTATTTACTGCTTTATTACTTTACTGATTTATTTACTATTGCACTAATTGAGTTGAAAGCACGAGGAGGGTATAGTTTATTTTTTGTTTTTCAGCAATTCACCCCCCTCTTGCCGGCCTCCGCTGCATCTACAATTGGTATCAGAGCCTGATCGCCTCAGAAGGACTAACCGTCAACTGAAGCACTACGATCAAGACGATGGCCGGAGCGAACATCCATCCCCCGAAGTTCGACGGAGACTTCGCCACATGGAAGCGCAAAATGGAGGTATTTTTTAAAACCGAATTTGACATTCTTTTAATAATAAAATATGGCTATGCAGTTCCAAAAGATAAGGAGGAAAACACTTGGACAAAAAAGGAGCAAGCAAATTTCGTCGCCAACGGAAAAGCTGAGTTCCACCTGCTCAGCGTTCTGCCGCCTCAGGAGGTAAATCGGATCGGAAGCTACGACTCTGCGAAAGATCTTTGGGAAAAATTCTTGGAGCTTCACGAAGGTACCTCCGAAGCAAAGCTAGCAAGGCGCGACATCCTCCGGACCCAGTTGACGAACCTCCGAATGAACCAAAGCGAGAAGGTAGCGCAACTCCAAGCGAGGATCAAAGAGATGATCACTCAACTCAACAATCTTGGAGAAGAAGTAACGAACAGGGACTCAATCCGATACGCGCTCAACGCCTTCCCGAGAACTCCTGAGTGGGCCTCCTTAGTAGATGCTTACTACATCTCTAAGGACTTCGAGGTAAGTACATTAGAACAATTGTTTTCAACCTTCGAACTTCACGAATCTCGACTTGCAGAAACTCTAGTAGAGAAGTCGAACCTCAACATTGCCCTACGAGCTGAAAAGGACGATCCTGACTCCGAAGCGACGATCGACGAAAACGAAGATGCATTAATGGTAAGACGTTTTAATAAGTTTTTTAAATCAAACAAATTTAGATCGCAGTCAAGTAAACGTCATCAAAAGAGAAGAATAGTCCGTTGCTACAATTGTAACGAAGAAGGGCACATCAAGGAGGACTGCCCAAAATTGAAGAGCAAACAGAAGGATAAGGAAAGGAGCAAGAAGTCAGCTCGACCCAAACACAACCTAAAGGCCACGTGGGATGATTCGTCGTCCTCCGAATCAGAAGTCGAAGAATTCTCGGGACTAGCACTGATGGCCAACCATCAGCTAGAAGAAACGTCTAGCTCAGAGATGAGCATCGATGAAGGGGGAGGAACATCAGAAGAAGAAAGCAGCCGTGAAGGGGGAGCATCATCGAGTCAGGTAAGTAAGGTACGCAATCTAACCCCGACTCAGTCTTTTAAATTTATTAAAGCACTTTCTAAAGAGTTAGATAAATTTGAAAAGGAAAATGAAATTTTGAAATTAGAAAATATAAAATTAAAAAATGAAATTGAAAAATGATGCATGCTTAAAGAAATTTTCGAATTCAAAAATTAGAATTTATGGAAAATTAAATTGGTACATTAGAAACCATCAGGGTCAACTTAGAAAAGTACCAAGAAACTATGTACCCCCTAGATTTTTGAATAACCCTGTAGGAAGGAACCTTTATTAGGTTCCAAAATCTGTGTTAAATTAATCTTTTAAAATTAAAAGCTTCAAGAGAGAAAATTAAACATTGATTTTCCTTATGCGTCTTTTACTAGAAGGTGGTTGTTGCTCCAATAACCAAGAAGGTCTAGTGCATCGCCACCAACTAGAAGCCAAATATAGAAATGAAAGGTTTAATTAAACTTTCTAAAAAAAGCATTTAAACTAGAATTAAATAATGCTTTAAAAGGTTATCAAACATTTTTTTTAAATTATAAAATAAACAAAAAAAAATTACTTTTACTTAGAAACTTTTTTTTTGAAAATTCCAACTTAGAAATTTTTTCCTGAAAAATTCTAAAAACTTAATTTGCTTTTTGACTTGTAAATTTTTCTTTAGAAAATTCCAAAAATTTAGTTTACTTAGAAATTCTTTGTATCCTTAGAATTTTTTTTTTCTTTCTCTGAAAAATAGTAAAAATCATTTGTATTACCCCATTTTTGCTGTGATCAAAGGGGGAGAGAAAGGTACAAGTTTAGGGGGAGTTAGGAAAGGGGAGTTAGGAAAATTAAATTTTAACCTTTTTTAAATGTGTTGCAATTTTATTTATTGTAAAAGTTATGCTTAACTGGTTAGTTTAGTAATTTTTCTTTAAAATTACTTTTTATGTCTATTCTTTCCCTAACTTGAACTTGGGTTGATGCACATCAAAAAGGGGGAGATTGTTGGACCCCATGGTGTTTTGATGTGATCAACCAAGTTGGTTAGGTCCTGCTTTGTGTTTGATCCCTGTGTCTGAGTGTGCAGGAGCTTAGGAGCGCAGGAAGTCGAGCGAAAGATGCAGCTAGTGAGAAGGACGGCACGGGAAGGGAGCCGACGGGCTCGGTGCGTCCGAAGGACGAGAGAGCTGCGGAAGAGTACACCGGTGGACGAGAAGAACGTGCACGGCGTTCGAGGGATGTTAAGCCGGGGAGGAAGACTGCTCGAGGAGAAGGCCGGGAATTGGGTTCGAGTGAGCCCTATTTCGGTTGGCCGCAATCACCCAAAAGAACGGAGCTTCGGAAGCCAAAGCGAAGAAGAAAAGGAGTCAAAAGAGGCTGGAAATTACTGTAGCAGGAAGTTACTGTAGAAGGAACTTGAAGGCACCTTAAACATGCATTGAAGGCGCCTTCAACATTGAAGGCACCTTCATTGCTTGTTGAAGGCGCCTTGAGCTAGGTCAGAATGACCGTTCGAGCACCGGATAGAATTCTATCCACTCACCGAGCTGGAGGCGCCTTGGACCTTGTTGGAGGCGCCTTGGACCCTCGGGATAGAATTTTCAGAGGCTATTTAAAGGCCCCTGGAGTTAGGAATTAAACAACAACTCAAGCAATCAATTGTGTAGTCATTCCTAGCAATAGTTCTAAGCTTCCAAAGTGTAAAAGGCTTCTCCGCCTTCAGTAAAGGAGATTCTTTTTAGTGCGCTTCTCATTGTCCTGGATTAACAATCTCCTTGGTTGTAATCAGGTTAAATTCCTGTTTCTTTTCTGTTTACTGCTTTATTACTTTACTGCTTTATTTACTATTGTACTAATTGAGTTGAAAGCACGAGGAGGGTATAGTTTATTTTTTGTTTTTCAGCAATTCACCCCCCCTCTTGTCGGCCTCCGCTGCACCTACACTAAGGTCGGCACTCATCTCTTCTTGGTGGCCAAAACTTAAAAGAAAAGAAGGAGCACTTGGTGACCGATTGCTTGAGAGGAAGAAGAAGAGAAGAAAGTTTCCTATTTTGGCATTCCTTGGTGGCCGGAATTTCTTGGAGGAGAAGAAGTGGTTCGAGTGGATTTCATCTTGGTAGATCGTCGTCCACACGACGTCCAAGAGGAGGAGAGGAATACAGCAGAAGATCAAGAGGTCTTTGTTTACAAAGAAAGGTATAATTAGTTCTTAATTTCACAGCGAAACTAGTTTTTCTTTGTATGAATCTTGAAATACCAACATAAGAGGCTAGCGATTTCGTGTTTCGTTTTTTGTGTTTCGATTTAGTGTTTTAATATTGTGCTTTTATTGAGGTTTCTGTAGTTAAACCTAGGGTTATTGTAAGAAGTTTAAATATCTAATTTTTTTGAAAGGTTTTGTTTAGAAAGTGGTGGATGATCTCATACCCAAGAAGGCCGAGTGTCTCGCCATATTTAACCTGGAAGTCAATCCTTGAAATAGATATTTAATCAACTTCTGTAACATGGGATGAACTTGAATTAATAATGTTAAGTATCGTTTGCAATCTAAGTTTTAACTACTGAAGAACACATGAGTTGAACTTGAAGTAAAAATGTTAAGTTCCGTTTCCAATTCAAGTTTAACTCATGAGGAACACATAGGTTGTTAGGAAAGTTTTGTGCTTGTACAAATTTTTATATAAGAAAAGCAGAACGGAATTCCAAGTAGCACCCAACACCTTATTCACCGCATCACTTGGGTTTACAAGGGAATCCAATTTTGTTTTGTATTTCAACTCATTATTGTCAAGATGGAAACCTATCACATTTGAAGAATCTCTTCACTTTGTGAAGAAAGTCAAGGTAAATTGGTCAATGATTTTTTTCCACGGTAAAGTTATTATTTTATGACCAAAATGTCACGGGTTCAAATCCTGAAAATAATCTCTTGCAAAAAGTAAGTATTTAAGACTGCATACAATGGATCTTTCCCCAGAATCTCACATAGCGAGAGCTTCATACACCAGACTACCCTTTTTTGTGTTCGAATGAGTCAAATATAGCACATTATAATGTCCTTTTTGTGAGTGCTATTATTTTTTTTTTAAATTGTGAAACTCTAAACAATAACCTTTATGTGAATAAGGAAACTTACGCTGAATTAAAATTGCTGAAAAGCATGCTCTGAATGATCTTTCTCGTACAAACTCCTGTGAGCTTTTATATATATTAACAAAAGGAGCAGAAGCACCCCGGGCACAGTCTGATATTCGTATAGTATGATAGTTCGAAATTTCATTGAGATAAGGGCAAGTCACATTCAATCAATTAAAATTGTAATTTCAACCGCTGTGCGCTAGGAGATTCTGTAGAAACATTGACCTTGATGTAAAATAAAAAAGGTCAGAGTTTAGGCACTAAATGGGGAGAGATCAAACACCGATTTGTCAAAGAGGTTTTTCTCTATTCAATTAAAAATCATTTGGATGGTAGATGAAGGAGAAATCTTTAAAAAGACGTCAAATTGTTGCAGATAAAATGAGGAACAACAATAAATTTTTGGATGATTGAAGAGACGAAAAAAAGTTACAGAACTTACAAGGAAAGACATGGCCGAAGCGAACTGTATAATAGAAAAGCGATGCAAAAGAGACGAGACAAGATAAGAGCAGATAAAATGATATAGTCACATGGCACTGCGTTCACCGCTGGTCACGTCACGGGAATAACAATGGGTACATTTGGAGGAGGGGGGATCTTCTTGTCCATAAACGTTGAATTAATTTATGGTCCAGTCTTTATATTGGTGGAGGACAATTAACCTCTACCTATTAACAGATAGGGCTGTAAATAAATCAAGTGTTCATGAACAAATTTGGTGTTCGACTTGATAAGAGCTTGTTTATGTTCGTTCAATATACATAAGATTAATTAAGCAAACAAGCTTGAACAACTCGTTAAGCTAAACAAACAAGCTTGAACACATATGCGTTCAGCTCGTTAACGTTCGTGAACAACGTTCGTGAACAATGTTCACGAACCATATTTATTAATAAAACTCTTTTCAATTTGCTAAATAAATAATAAAATAAAATAAAATAAATAAATAAATTTAAATTACCAATCTTAATAACCAAAGAATTAAAAGTTTCAAACAAGCTTGAATTGAGAGCTTGATAACATCTAAATGAACCAAGCTCAAGCCAAGCTCGAACCAAGCTCAAGCCAAGCTTGAATTGAGAGCTTGATAACATCTAAACGAACCAAACTCAAGCCAAGCTTCAAACAAGCCCAATCTCATAAAAAATAAATCAAGCCAAGCTTGAACACTCATTTCAAAAGTTTAGTTCATTTTAAGCTCGGCTCGACTCGGCTCGGTTATCTTATCAAACAAGCTTGAACACCTCAAATCTTGACTTGGCTCGGCTCATTTACAGCCCTATTAACAGATAGGGACCATTATTTTCTACCAATCTCCTTGTTCCGGTCCAGAAGCGGACCATGACAAGGGGACCAAAGGATCCGGTCCCTATTTTTTGGGCCACTCGTGGTGGGCTCACTTTTCCGGAGCATTATTTTTCCAAATCATTTGTTGGGAGAGTATACATGCAATTATTCCTGAATTAAAATTGATCAATTTAACTGAGCCCGATTAGATTCAAATTTAAAATTTGATATTTAGATAATATATTTAGAAAATATCTAAAAAAAAATTAAGTAGTTGAAGATTGATAGGATACATAATGATATATGAGAGAAAAATTAAATAAGTCATGGAGGACAGGATACTTGGTAACTCACCCAATGCTTCAACATAACTCCTTCACAACTCTTCTATAGGCCTTTGCGCATCCGTTCAAAGCTCCAATCGTGCTGCTATTCTGCTATGACGCTGCTGCGCCCGACTACTACTGAGGAGTAGACCAGCACCGAGTCTAATCCAATCATCTATAAGTGTTGGGTAACATAAGTTTGATTTTGTACTTAAATATTGTTTAAAAGGAAAGTGTAGCTTGTTACACTTATTCTCATCTTTTTATACTCGAGACCCTCTTTCGATGGTTCCGGAAGAAGTCATTAGTGGATTACTTATTGATAGGTCTGTGAGACCTAGATCTTGGAGTAGAAGTAACCGAAGGCTCCGAACCAAGTAAAACCGCTTGAGTTCTTATGCTTTCTTGTTTCTATTTTTTTTCACTGCGCGAACTTTATTTTTAAAAGAAGAAAAAGACAAGTTTTTTAAAATCACGTGATTACAAAGGGGAGAAGATTTTCTAAGGGGATTAGGGGTGACGGTGTCGAATCCTCTTCGTCAATGGGGAACAAAGAGACGTCTTAAAGATACCCTAAATCCTTGGGGGCATCTTCCTTATATAGCCACTTCGATCTGTTATCAGTTTATAGATGATAACAAATCCGATTAAAGGGTTCTACACATTAAACTCGTATCCAATAATCCAATAAATATAAGTTAGATCACTTTTTAACGAGTTCGAATTGTATTCGCTTATATAAATTATAATTAAGCCCGACTTAAGAGATTAAATCCAACAATAAGCGCAACCGCCCCAAATAACACAAGTGCAAGCTTACATCTTCAACAACCCATGTGGATCCATCACAATTCATTAGTGAAACAATATTCAAATAAAATAAAAATCCATTTTATTCTAAGTTTGAGAATGAAAAAAACATAAAAATACTGTTTGACAGTTGCTAATGTAATTTCAATATAAAGTTATGATGACTATAAGACATAATATACCTTAGCAAGAACAAAGCTATCTTTCAGTTCTTTCTCAAGATAAATGTACAAACAAATTTTCAATAATAATATAATAGATAAAGTTACAATAATCCCAGAAATATGGAATTTTTGTACGACAATCACTAAAAGTGCGTACAAGAAATTTAAATGACATCGAAAATCTTCCCTTAGGTATGAAGACTTTAAAAGCAACTAAATTATGATAATTGATTATTATTTATAGACTGAGCATAAAAAATATGTAATAATAAATAAAACTTACCTTCTGCAAGAGCTGCAAATGGTATAAGTAGACTTACCCTCTTGCTTGTTTTACTTACAATGAAAGCTTGGTTTCTTTCCCCAACCTTTAGATGTATAAATTTTCCTATTAACCTGCATTCATATAATTTTAAAAAACATATTTAAGTTCTAATATAAATAATTTAAGTAACAAAATCAACTTCTAGGATTAACTTCTTTGTCTTCATCATAACTCTTTGTGCTTTTGTTCTTATCTTCATTAGGTTATTCGGTATGATATATCAAAATTATTTTTATATGAAATTATATATCATACTAAAAATTTTACTATAAAAATTATATATCGATATTATACTAAAATTTTAATATACCAAAATCTCAATATAAAGTTATATTATTATATGACATAATATACCTTTTGCGATAACAAGGATATCTTTCAATAGAAATGTAATAGATATAGCTATCATAATCTTAGAAATAATACTAGAACTTAATTTTTAATAGTTAAAATATTGGTGTATTTTTTTTTAAAATAGATAAAATAATTTTTTTTACGTTAAATTTAAATGTAAAAATAACTAAATATCATAGTAATAGTGCACACAATACATAAATAAAAATAGATTTAAAAAAAAAAAAAAGAGTGGGCTTTTCAACATAAACCGTTGCTTATACATAATAAAAGAAGTAAGTTTTCATAAGAGTGGAGAAGAAAACAGTAGAAAATTGAAAGGGAAAAATATATATTACAAGAATATTCTTGGCTTTAATCTCACAACATACCTTCTAAGTTTGAGATTTCGAAACAAATTAAATCATATATTGATGTAATTCCATTGAACAAAAATAAAGGCAAACACTTTTGAAATATTTGTAAGACCATCACCAAAAGTCTGGACAAGCTAAGAAATATCATAATAACATCGAAACTCTCTCTCTTAGATTTGAAGACTTTAAAAACAGTAAAATTATAACAATTCATTATTGTTTATATACTGAGCATAAAAGAAATGTAATAACAAATAAAATATACCCTCTGCAAGAGTTGCAAATGACCGTATAAGTAGGCTTATACTCTTGTTTTTTTGACTTGCTACTAAAACTTGGATTCTTTCCTTGAGCTTTGGGTGTATAAATTCACCTTTTAGCCTGTAACATTCATATAATTTCAAATAACATATTTAAATTCTAATATAAATAATTTAATAACAAAATTGTCTTCTTAGGATTAGCTTATTTGTGTTCGCCCGCAATCCGCACTCTCTATGCTTTTGTTCTTGTCTTCATTAAGACTAGTTTGATATGACATACCAAATTTTTCATACGAAATCGTATATTGTACCGAAAATTTCAATAAAAAATTATATATTGAAATCATATCAAAATTTTAATATACCGAAATCTCAATATAAGGTTATGGTAATTGTGCAACATAAGATACCTTCTGCTGGTGGCGAGAACAAAGTTATCTTTTAGTTTTTTCCGCTTTTGAAGATAAATGCATAACAAATTTGCAATAGTAATGTAATAGATAGAGAGCTATAATAATACCAGAAATAGCACTAGAACTAAATTAGCAATAGTTAAAATATTGATATTTAAAAAAAAAAAATAGATAGAATAAGTTTCAGGCTATATATATATATATATATATATACTTTCTTGAGAGTTAGACCGATATGTGCTTTGTCTTAAAAAGGTCTAGCAGCCCTTCTTAAATTGCACAAGAAAGAGCTATTCGAAGCCAGAAAATAGCCTTTGTGGACACAATAGACCTTTGGTAGTAGCTGCAAGGGGGTTTTAGTTTGACTCACCAAGTCCAGCTTTCTTGTGAAAGTCTTGGCTTACTCTTTTTCCATGTCTATTTGGAACAACTCCTAGTTGGGATAAACATATTGATATGAGTTAGATTTGGAAATTTCTTTGTGGGAGTTTCATCGATTTAGCACATAACCGCTCTTTATTTAATCGCATTTTCGAAGGCAAGGTAATAGTAGCCGAACTGGGATCGGTAGAAGGAAAGAGTTATTTTAGCCACCCCGAGTGGATAAAAAAAAATAGTTTTTGCCAACCAAGTAATCCGACTAGAGGCCACTGTACATTTCAAAATGTAGCATGATAAAATACTGTTTAATAAATGTAGCATGATAAAATGTTATTTAATAGAAGGATCCTCTATTGAGATTATACATAATCTTATAATGAAGTGAAGTGATAAAATCAAATAGCACGGTTGAAGCCTCTAAAATGGAACCCATGATGAGAGATTTTATCAAAGAAATCAAAAACTCATAAAAAGTTGTCTAAGAATGCTCATCCAACAAACTAATTATAGTTAAACTGTCTAAGAACGCTCATCCTTAAAGAGTAAGAAAGGCATGACCACAATTACAAAAAAGATGTAACGTCCATCCTTAAAGAGGAATAGATTCATTATACTACTTTGGAAGGGAATAAGAATAAGTCCACAACATGATTAAATGAACCTTAAAACCCAACCAATAAAATTAGACACTTGATAAACAAAGGTACCAAATTCCCCACATTAAATGAATCAAATCCATAGGCTAAGTAGTTTGAGTCCAAAATCATAGGTTAAGTAGTTTGAGTTTGGTATGGCTCAAAATGAATAGGCGGCTAAAATGAATATTTGATGGCTAAGTAGTTTGAATTCGGTAGGACTAAAAATAATAAAATGAATAGGCGTCCATAGGCTAAGTAGTTTGAGTCCAAATTCATAGGTTAAGTAGTTTGAGTTTGGTATGGCTCAAAATGAATAGCGGCTAAAATGAATATTTGATGGCTAAGTAGTTTAAATTCGGTAGGACTAAAAATAATAAAATGAATAGGCTAAGTAGTTTGAGTTGTTGAATAAGTGAATGCAGAAGAAATGGAAGAGGAAAGAGGTTTCATTGTGAATGGTACTTTAGTCCCACATTGGAAGTTTCAAGATAATTTTGTTGGTTTATATTGATTCACATACATTGAGGTTGTGAACAAATGCATGGGAAGAGACTTTCTCTCACGCAGGTGGGGTGCAAATCTAGGGCCCGGATTTGCATTGAATCAAGTTGAATCTTTCACGTTTGTGAAACGGATGCATTAAATTCGAGATTAATGCGGAATAAAACCGGTCGAGTAATAATGAGTGAAACGGTGGTCGTTTCACTGCTTGACTAATAATGACCATTAAGATATTAACTCTGTCCATTGATTCGAGCTCCTATATAAAGAGGCTCCGATCATAGGCAGAAGACACAACAAGCAAAGCAAAGACTCTCCATTTTTTTCCCTCCTGCTCGGCGGAGTGCTTGTCGTAGCATTCGGATACCACTCAGCTCGCCATGACCACCAGTGCTTGGTCGAATTCACGGTCGACCGTTGTATCCTGGGAAACAGACGACTCTTGTAAGCCTCGAAGCACAGTCGGAGGTGGGTGAATCTGTTTCAAGGAAACTACGACTTGCAGGCCTCGGTCAGCTCGCCCGGTCGGTCTCTTCATCCGACCGACAAACTTCTCTGCCCGTTCAGGATCTTCGCCCGGTCTGTCAGCTCGCCCGTTGTGAAACGGATGCATTAAATTTGGGATTAATGCAGAATAAAACCGGTCGAATAATAATGAGTGAAACGGTGGTCGTTTTACTGCTCGACTAATAATGACCATTAAGATCATTAACTCTGGCCATTGATTCGAGCTCCTATATAAAGAGGCTCCGATCATAGGCAGAAGACACAGCAAGCAAAGCAAAGACTCTCCATTTTTCTCCCTCCTCCTCTGTCGTGCAGCTCTTGCTCGGCGGAGTGGTTGTCGTAGCATTCGGATACCACTCAGCTCGCCGTGACCACCAGTGCTTGGTCGGATTCACGGTCGACCGTTGTATCTTGGGAAACAGACGACCCTTGTAAGTCTCGAAGCACAGCCGGAGGTGGGCGAATCTGTTTCAAGGAAACTACGACTTGCAGGCCTCGGTCAGCTCGCCCGGTCGGTCTCTTCATCCGACCGACAGACTTCTCTGCCCGTTCAGGATCTTCGCCCGGTTTGTCAGCTCGCCCGGTTGGCCAGTCTCTCTTTCAGCCCGACCTGTCTGCTCGACCTAGCTGACCTATCTGCTTCGACCAGCCTGTCTGCCGCCCGGTCTGTCTACTCGACTCGGCCAGCCTCTCTAACAACCCGACCTGTCTGCACTACTCGGTCAGTCTGCCTCGTCCGACCGGCCTCACTGCTCGGACGCTCTGCTCACTCAGTCACTGTGAGATTGGAACTTGAATAAAAACCAGCCCCTGCTGGCAGCCTGAGATCATCTGCTCAGGTCAACTCAACTGTAAGTTGAATTTAAATTCTGTATAATTTTAAATTCAGCTAAGTCCCTAAAATCTCCGGCAACAGATTATTTGTGTCCAGCAATCTTGAAACAGACTCGATTCTGTTGAGATGACCACGGAATGAAATGTTGAGGTGCAACAGACTCAACACGTGTAGGCCCCCTCCGCCCTGATTGGAACTGTGCCAATGAACCACGAGGAAAAGCCAGAGAAGTTTAGTGGACTGAACTTCAAGAGGTGGCAGCAGAAGGATGCTCTTCTACTTGACCATGCTCAATCTGGCTCGGTTCTTGACCGAGGACCCTCCCAAGCAAGCTGAGGATGCTAATGCACAGACCATCAGTACAGTAAAGGCATGAACTCATTCTGAGTTCCTTTGCCGAAATTACATCCTCAACTGCCTTACCGACTCGCTGTATGTTGTGTATAGCATGAAGAGAACGACTAAGGAGTTATGGGAGTCCCTGGACAAGAAATACAAGACGGAGGATGCAGGGGCAAAAAAGTTTATCGTGGGTTGATTCCTGGACTACAAGATGGTTGACTCCAAGACGGTGATCAGCCAAGTCCAGTGATCTTGCATGAGATCCACTTAGAAGGGATGTTTCTGAGTGAAACCTTCTAGATGGTTGCTATCATTGAGAAGTTGCCTCCCGGCTGGAAGGACTTTAAGAACTACCTGAAGCACAAGCGGAAGGAGATGAATGTGGAGGAACTCATTGTTCGACTTCACATAGAAGAAGACAACAAGAGTTTAGAGAGGAAACTGGTCTTTCAGGCTACTGTGAAAGCCAACGTGGTCGAGCATGGTCAAAGCTCGAAACAGAAGAACCCCAAGTCTTCCAAGATAAGACCCAGAGGAGGCATCAGCAAGAAGAAGTTATCTGGGAAGTGCTTCAACTGTGACAAAGTGTGTCACAAATCTTCGGAGTGTAGAAAGTCGAAGAAGAAGCAAGAGGCCAACCTGAATGAGGGACCAGAAATGGACGACCTCTGCGTTGTGGTCTCTGAGTTGAACTTGATCGATTCAAATCCGCGGCAATGGTGGATAGATATTGGAGCCACCAGACATGTGTGCTGCAACAAGGAGCTGCTCCACAACTTCGAAGAAGTCACAGGAGACAAACTATTCATGGGGAACTCAGCAACCTCGGACATCATGGGCCAAGGAAAGGTGGTGCTGAAGATGACCTCAGGCAAGAATCTCACTCTGAACAATGTGCTTTATGTTCCGGAGATTCGAAAGAATCTAGTGTCCTGATAACAGTTAAGCAAGCATGACTTTCACATTATCTTTGAGTCGGACAAAGTTGTATTGTCCAAGAATGGAGTGTTTGTAGGAAGGGGCTATATATCTGATGGATTGTTTAAGCTCAATATAATCGTGATTAGGCCTAAGATAAATAAAACTGAAAGCTCTTCCACTTATATGCTTGAGTCTTCGTATTTGTGGCATGGTAGACTAGGACATGTTAACTACGATGTATTGCGTAGATTAATTAATATGCAAAGCATACCTACATTCCACCTTGACCCAAAACACAAGTGTGAGATTTGTGTTGAAGTGAAAATGACAAGGTCATCCTTTTAACATATTGAAAGAAGTAATGAATCACTTGACCTAATCACACTGATGCGTGTGACCTAAAAGGTATGCCAACACGTGATGGTAATAAATACTTCATCACTTTTGTAGATGATAACACAAAATTTTGCTATATGTATCTTCTCAAAAGTAAGGATAAAGCTATAGAGAAATTTGCTCTCTATAAGAATGAGGTTGAAAACCAACTTAATAGGAAAATTAAGGTGGTTCGAAGTGATCGAGGCGGTGAATATGTGTCACCGTTCGCTGAGTTGTGTGCTGAACATGGGATCAGACACGAAACAACAGCTCCTTATACTCCTCAGCAAAACGGAGTTGCTGAGCGAAAAAATCAAACTCTAAAGGAGATGATGAATGCTCTTCTATTGAGCTTTGGATTACCAGAGTCCATGTGGGGGGAAGCTATGTTAACAGCTAATTACCTTTTAAATAAGGTGTCCCGGAAGAAAATAGATAAGAGCCCTTATGAGTTGCGGAATGGAAGACAATTGTCGTACAAATATTTACGAATGTGAGGGTGTCTTGCCATAGTATTGGTGTCTGATCCGAAAAGGATTAAGATAGGACCAAAGACTGTTGATTGCATATTTATTGGATATGGACAAAACAACACTATGTATAGATTTTGTGTGTATGAGTCACACATACCAAAGATACATAAGAACTCAATAATCAAATCGAGAAATGCCTCGTTCTTCGAGCATATATTTTCGTATAAGACCCGAGAGGATGCTAGCTCCTCAAAATGGGCAAACGAAACACAATGCGAAGAAGAAGATGATGATGACGAGGACCCCGTGGAGATTGAGCCTAGACCGAGCAAAAGAGCTCAGGTAGAAAAATTCTATGAATTGGATTTTATCACTTTCATGTTGGAGAGTGAGCCCCGAAGTTACTCAGAAGCTGTAGGTTCTTCTGATGGACATCACAGGAAAGAGGCAATTGCATCTGAGATAAAATCTATCTTGCAAAATCACACTTGGGAACTTGTGGATCTTCCTCCGAGAAGTAAACCACTAGGTTGCAAGTAGATCTTCAAGAAGAAAATGAATTCAGATGGCACAATCGATAAATACAAGGCCAGATTAGTAATCAAAGGATACCGACAACGAGAAGACCTTGATTACTTCGATACATACTCTCCGGTGTCGAGAATAACTTTCATTAGAGTATTGTTGGCTATTGCCGCTCTATGGAATCTTGAAATACATCAAATGGATGTAAAAACAACCTTTCTAAACGGAAATTTAGAAGAGGAAATCTACATGAACCAACCTGAGGGGATTTCTGTGTCAGGACAGAAAAATAAGATCTGTAGATTGGTGAAGTCATTATATGGCTTGAAACAAGCACCAAAACAATGGTATGAGAAATTCGATAATGCCATGAAGGAATATGGATTCAAGATCAATGAATGTGATAAATATGTCTACATGAGAGCCACAGAAAGTGACTATGTCATCTTATGCCTCTATGTAGATGACATACTTATCATTTGGAGTAATGATAAGATAATCAAATCTACTAAAGATATGTTGAACTCAAGATTTGACATGAAAGACATGGGCCTAACTGATATGATTTTAGGAATCAAAATTCTTAGAACGACAGAAGGACTTGTTCTTAGTTAGTCACATTATGTGGACAATATTCTTGAGAAATTCACCAAGGGTGATACTGCGTTGGCACGAACGCCGATAGATATGAGTCAACATCTATCAAAAAATCGAGGCGAAAGTATCTCGCAGATAGAGTACTCTCGAGTGATTGGAAGTCTGATGTACTTGATGAGCTGTACACGACCAGACTTGGCCTACGTAGTTAGCAAACTGAGTAGATACACGAATAATCCCAATGTTGAGCACTGGAAAGGGATAACAAGAGTACTGAGGTACTTGAGGTATACTCGTGAATATGGACTATACTATACAAGATATCCTGCTGTGAATAAAGATACAGCTATGCAAGTTGGATATCTGATATAAAATACTCTAAGTCTATAAGTGGATATGTCTTCACTCTAGCAGGTGCAGCCATTTCCTCGAAATCTTCTAAGGAAACCGTAATAACTAGATCCACGATGGAATCTGAGTTTGTAGCTCTTGACAAATGTGGTGAAGAGGCTGAATGGCTACGGTAATTCTTAGAAGATATTCCACAATGGCCGAAACCTGTGCCAGCGATTTGCATACATTGTGATAGTCAATCAGCAATTGGTCGGGCACAAAGTCATCTGTATAATGGTAAGTCTAGATATATACGTCGTAGAGATAATACCATTAGACAACTACTCTCAACGGGAGTTATCACTGTTGACTATGTGAAGTCAAAAGATAACCTAGCGGATCCGCTAACCAAGGGATTAAATCGAGAGTTAGTTGCAAGCTCATCAAGAGGAATGAGCTTGATGTCGTTGTAAGCGATCAGTGTAGAGGACACCCAACCTATGCTGACTGGAGATCCCAAGAACTAGGTTCAAAGGGACAACTAATCTGCATTGACTAGATACACTGTAGGGGGATAGCCCAATGAAACAGTGACTAGACCAGGGTAAGCCAATGGACTTTTAATGATCAAAAAGAGTAAATGGCAACTCTTAAGGGATCACCTATATGAGAAAGAAGTGGGGCTACTTCGAAGAGAATTGGAGGCACAATTCTTAGAGCTTCTCACAGAACCAGGCGTGTTCATGGCCAAAAACGAACACACTCATGAGAACTGAGTTGTATCAGGGAGAGTCTTGGGTGAGATTTGTCACTGCTTACACAGACGACAATATAGTTCAAGGACATCGTGTCTACTATCAGCCAGTAAGCAACCAAATAATCACAAGGGAAGGTTCAAAGAGTAAAACTTGTCTATCCTATACTTGATTCAATTGTTGAATGCTATCACTTACCCTATATCCATTCATGTGAGGGATTGTTGAATAAGTGAATGGAGAAGAAATGGAAGAGAAAAGAGGCTCCATTGTGAATGAGACTTTAGTCCCACATTGGAAGTTTCAAGATAATTTTGTTGGTTTATATTGATTGACATACATTGAGGTTGTGAACAAATGCATGGGGAGAGGCTCTCTCTCACGCGTGGGTGCGCAGGGGGGGTACAAATACAGGGCCCGGATTTGCACTAAACTAAGTTGACTCAAGCTCGACCTGCGCACACGAATGCTGGATCGGTCAGGGCAAAAATTTGCCCAAATGGAACACCTAACATTTTGCCACGTAGATCTTTTGCTGCTGTGAAATGGATGCAGCTCCGATCATAGGCAAAAGACACAACAAGCAAAGGAAAGGCTCTCCATTTTTCTCCCTCCTCCTCTGTCGTGCAACTCCTGCTCGGCAGAGTACTTGTCTTAGCATTCGGGTACCACTCAGCTCGTCGTGACCACCTGTGCTTGGTCGGATTCACGGTCGACCGTTGTATCCTGGGAAACAGATGACCCTTGTAAGCCTCGAAGCACAGCCGGAGGTGGGTGAATCTGTTTCAAGGAAACTGCGACTCGCAGGCCTCGGTCAACTCGCCTGGTCGGTCTCTTCATCCGACCGACAGACTTCTCTGCCCGTTCGGGATCTTTGCCCAGTCTGTCAGCTCGCCCGGTCGACCAATCTCTCTGACAGGCCGACCTATCTGCTTCACTCAGCCTGCCTGCTTGACCCGGCCAACAGTCCGACCTGTCTGCTTGACCCGGCCGACAGTCCGACCTGTTCGCTTGACCCGGGTGACCTCTTTGACAGCTCGACCCGTCTGCTTGACCCGGCCGACCTATCTGCTTTGACCAGCCTGTCTGTCGCCCAGTCTATCTGCTCGACCCGGTCAGCCTCTCTGATAGCCCGACCTGTCTACACTACTCAGCCAATCTGCCTCGTCCAACTGGCCTCTCCTGCTCTGCCTGTCTGTCTCGTCCGACCGACCACTCCTGCTCGGCCTGTCTGCCTCGTCCGACCGACCTCACTGCTCGGACGCTCTGCTCACTCAGTCACTGTGAGAATGGAACTTGGATAAAAACCAGCCTCTGCTGGCAGCCTGAGATCATCTGCTCAGGTCAACTCAACTGTAAGTTGAATTTAAATTCTGTGTAATTTTAAATTCAGCTAAGTCCCTAAAATCTCCGACAACAGATTGTTTGTGTCCAACATGAGTTCGGTATGGTATGCTCAATCAATTCTAAACATTGAAAATAGACTTTATCAATACTATTTAAAATACTTTCAATATACTCTAATTTGTCGATAGCGAATGACCTTGGCTCCTCAGGACAGCTCAGTGAGTTCTCCCATATAAGGAGATGTTATGCTACGGTAAGATAGAGAAGGTTTAAATACGACGAGATGCTCTTAAGAAATCCCATGAAATTTCTTTTCCAAGTCCTCTTTTATTTCGTCCATTTCTCAACTTCTATAATTAATACTATAACATAATCTCTAAACCCTAAAGGCAAAAGCTTATTAGCATAACTAGGAGCGTAAAAAAATAAATAACAAAGATAGCGTTTCACACATTGTGAGAGGTGACCACGATGCTTGTTCACCGTAGACGAGGTGCCCACAGTGGTCATTCGTCGTGGACGCCCGGAACACACACACGCACTCACGCACGCTATAACCCAACCCATTTTCATGACTGAGATGACTCGAGGTGCTTAGAACAGATGCCCTTAGTCGTCTCAGTCACTGAAATATGACCTTATGTCACACACCTCGTGTGGACCTAAAAAATTTTCAAATTTTTTATATTTAATATCATAACTCAACACCTAAAGGTAAAACCCTAAATGACTAAAATGCAAATTAAAACAAATAATTAAAAAAATTGATATTGCATAAGTTCATAGCGGAAGGTTCGTAGGTTATATATAAGGGTGGAGCCATCCTTTGGCTAGGGTGGGCTCCAGGCCCACCTACTTTTTCAAAAAAAAAAAATTATTAGTTTTTGATTTCGGTAAATAATTAAATACTATAAAAGATCTTGAATAAAAAATAAATAAATAAAATATAGATGTATTGAATTATTGAACATGAAATCAATGATGTATCTAGGGCTGGGCTTCACCGAGCTCCAGCCAAGTGCAGCGTAGCCACCTAATAATTTTTAAGCTTATATATTGAGCTCAAATCCAGCGGTCTAATAATTTTTATGCTTTTAGTCCGGTGCAACTCAGCATCCAACAATTTTTAGGTTTATATATTGAGCTCAAATCCAATAGCCGAACAATTTTTAGACTAATATATTGAGTCCAAATTCAAAAAAGATTTTTTTTTATTTGTTGTTCGACACGTCAAAGAGCAGCACACCATAGAAAGCACAGTCACATAACAACAATAACACAAGACAGTTGAAGATCCTAACTATGCCATTACATAAAATGACAGTGTTAAATTTAAATTGGATTAGGTGTGAATTAAATCCAACGGGTAGATTTAGAGATAAAGAGTACATTGATTCAAATCGGAATTGATTTGGCTATGAACTAAATGATAAGTTAAACTGATTCTATTGATTTAAAATGAATTAAGGGTATTTTAAAAAAATCTTCAATTTCTTCTTCTTCTTGTTTTTTTTTTGCCTCCAAGTACCTAGCTCCCACCGCTACATGTCGCCCTCTTTCACCTTCGGCAGCTTCACCTGACATGCCCTTCTCTTCTCTTCTCTTCTTCTTCTTCTTCTTCTTCTTCTTCTTCCCTCCTGCTCTTTCTTATTTAACCACTAAACTGCATCTTTTCCCTCTCCTCTTATCAATAGTAGCGGTCTGCATCTTTTCCCTCTCCTCTTATCAATAGTAGCGGTCCTAGTTACAGTCTTCTTTTCTCCGTCAACAACAGAACCCAACAACAAGCGCTAGAGCTAGTCAGAGTCATCGTCGAAGCCCGTCAAAACTAGCTGAGGCCATAAGCAAAGAGGAAAATAAAAGGTTCTCCTTCCTTCATATTTCTATCTTAGTAGCTTTCTATTTCATTTCTTCTCCCTTATGTTCCAACAAACAACAAATATTGTTGTTTGTTTTTTTATCACAACAAGCATTGCTAATTCCGCCATCTTCTGTCATCCACTGTTGGAGAGCCAAAGGTGAGAACTGACAACTCTGGTATTGCCTAGACTAATGTGAATCATAGTTTTTCTTATTTTTAAATCTTTCGATGTTCTCATTCAAAGAGATTGTCGTAGGTACAACAATCAATTTAGAGTAAAAATTGATAAATAATTATTTATTGATATTGAAAATTAATTAATTAAGTTTGATTAATTACGGTTCATTATATATGTTTGATTTACGGTAGTCTCGAGTGAGAATTTAATCTATTTGATTTAGTTCAATTTTAACTCATATATCACGTTAATATTGTTTATTTGTTGATTTATTATTATAAGTTTTGAAATTACACAACTTTGAGATAAAATTATAACTTTAAAATTATTTTGAATATTTAGAAATAGTTGTGATTATTTGAGTTGTGATAATATTAGATGATGATATTTATGAATTTTTAAAAAGGTAGATTCGCTACCTTAACAGCCCTCCTAGTGCCGGCCATACGGATATGGAGGGAGATTTATGCAGGTATACAGGCCATAGGTGCATGACAGGGTAAACCTCAGGTCGTATTTGGATGGATCTCATCTTTAAATAGGTGGGGTCCATCCAAATCAAGGGTCTAAAAAAATGAACCATCCTTTGTTCCGCAATTTACGAACCAGAGGATCTGTCCTTGATAGTTTTGAATACTGACTCTCTCTCTCTATATATATATATATATGTATATATATATCAACACCAAACCAACATGTGGAATATTTTCTCAATGCAATCCCATTTAGATATTGGCACATCTTCCTCGAGCAAATGTTTTACAGGACTACTTCTAGTTAGGATACTTTGGGAGTGGATGATTAGCTCCGATCGCTTTGTGGATGATTTGTTATAGTAGAAACTTAAAGCAATGCTAACTCATTGGATTTTACTTAATCTTCACTTCCTTGAGATGACTAATCCAAGGGTTCCCTTTCCTCACTCACAGATGCACTATGAAAATCTCCTTTTTGGAGGAGAAGTCTCGTACAATCTCAACATAAGAAATACAATGAGAGAATGCAACAACGATACAACACGAATAAGGAAGTAAATACAATAATGAAAACCTTGCTCTTGATCTCTTGTTGCATTTGGACTGCCTCTTGATGCTTGGAAAATGCAATAACACTTCTCTTCCAAAACCTCAAGAACTGGAAAAGAAGAAGAGTGATTTGAATTTTTACGAAATCCTTTATATCGCACTGATTTAGGGTTCCCAATTGATTGACTTTACCCCCAATCGATTTCCACGCTAGATCAAATCAAATCCAGTCATCTAAACCTCACAACAACTCTTTTCCCCTCTTCCTCAATCGATTAAGTCATAGCCTTAATCAATTAAGCAGCTTCTTAATTGATCACCTAATCGATTCAGAAGCCTACTCTTCTCTCACGAAATCTCCCAATCGATTAAGCCATGACCATGATAGATTAAGCAACTTCTTAATCGATTAAGAGTGCTTCTACTTGCAAAGAAGAACCTTCTCAATCGATTACCCGATCAATCTAGGAAGCTACTATTCGCTCGCGAGTTTCTCCCAATTGATTGGCTTCAGGCTAGATCGATTACCTAATCAATCCAGAACGCTTCTATTTCGTGAATAACATCTTCTAATCGATCAGATCGATTGGCTTTTGTCTTAATTGATTACCTAATCGATCTAGAATCCGTCTATTTTGCGAGGAAAAACTCTCAATCGATTTGATATGGATCAGTCGATTACCGAATCGATTGCCCAACTATAATCCTAGTTTTAGGGTTCCTTTGCCCAACCCAAGGCCTTTCATGATTTGTTGGGACTTTTCATTGCCTAGTTCCCAACTACGACTTCTCTCATGCTAAGTGTTTAGCTCTCAGCTAATCCACCTTAAACTTAACATATTTCCCAACTAGGTTTGCCTAGTCCCACTAGGACTTCACTTGTATCAAGTGTTTAGCTCCTAGGTATAGTCGCATTGGACTTAACCTAGTTGCCAACTAGGTTTGTCTAGTCTCACTAGTACTTCACTTGTGCCAAGGGTTTAGCTCCCAGCTAACCCACCTTAGACTTTACCTAGTTCCTAACTAGATTTGTCTAGTCCCGCTATGACTTCACTTATGCCATGTGTTTAGCTCCTAGCTAACCAACGTTAGACTTAACCTAATTCCGAACTAGGTTTGCCTAGTCCCACTAGAACTTCATTTGTGCCAAGTGTTTAGCTCCAGCTAACCCACCTTGAACTTAACCTAGTTCCCAACTAGGTTTGCTTAGTCCCCCTATGACTTCATTTGCCTAACCTCCAGTTAGAACTTCTTGTTTCTCTAACTTCCAGTTGGGATTTTGCTAGTCATGTTTCTTGTCAACCTTGACCCACTTGACTTCTTATTTACATATATTATTTAAATATTAAAATTCAAGCTCGAGCCAATTCGGGTTTGATGAACCTGGTCAACCTTGAACTTGAAAAATTACAATAACATTCCTTGTGTCCAAATTTTATATGTTAACTAAACTTTTACAGGCTTTGGTTTGATTGGATTGGTTTTGGTATGTTTTCTTGAAAGTCATCTGCCAATTAAACTATTTCTGTAATTGAACTGGTGATTTATTTCAATTGTTTAGAGTCAATTATACGAATATATAACTAATACTATTTAAATAAATTATAACATTAATTAGTTGGCGTAATTAAATTCTAAGATTGAATACATTCAGTGCACTGCATTCAGTTATTTTTTGTTGGTTTAAATTTTTTCCTATCCAATAAATCAGAACACTAGTAATCTTTAAATAGATTGTAAGGTTTTTTAGTTTATTTACTATTCTTTTGTCTTATTATTTTCTATCAGTTTTATATATCTTTAATACCCTCTCTCAATGTATTCTTCATCTGTTAGCGCTTAAAAACATATGTTATATTTATTTGGATTTTTGAATTTTATATAAAACTAAAAGAAATGACCGTAATCAATAGTTATTTATTTGACAGGCAGTCCAACTAAGTATGCGGGATCTGACAGTTGGTCAAAGTCTAGTTGGATCTGCGGACCTAATAGCTGGCGGAAAAACCTAGTGGACCATAAGGAGTCAAGCTATTCTGCATGGTAAGTAAGGTAAATCACTGGAGGAGAGTGTTCCAGGGAGGACGAGTCCCATTTGGGGACTTTAGGCGTAAGTCTAATTTAAGTCTCTTTCGAAAACCTAAATTGAGACCGTCATTATATCCTAGTCTTGGGGAGACCTGATCTAATTAAGAAATTGCTTATTTTTATTGTGTTAACTTCGTCTTATAGGGTATATTTTATTTTGTTGGACTAACACATTTTGCATGACGAAAGGAGTACAAAATACCTCGAGTGAACAGCGCCAGAGGCGCTTTCCATGCGAAGGAAGTTGCCTTGAGCTGGGCGATGAAAAGCGCCTTCGAAAGCTTGAAAGGTACCCCTTCAGTCCGATAAAATTGGACTTTGTTGACGATAAGATGCGAGCTGTTTAGGATAAGAGTTTGCTTATGGAAAGCGCCTCCAGTGCTATGGAAGGCGCTTTCAACACTCAATAAAAGAGGGTCTCGCCCAAGGCTTATTCACAACTCATACACACTTTTTCTATGAGCTTCTACGCATTAGTGCAACGTTCCGACTGCTCCAACCTTGTCCTGTTGCTCTGCCGTGACGTTGCTATGTCCGACTACTATTGAGAAGTTGTCCAAAATCGAGTCTGATTCAATCATCTTCGAAAGTGTTGGGTAATAAAAGTTTAATTTTATATTTAATTTCTGTAGAAAAGAAAAGTATAGCGTATTATGTTTATCATGATTTTTCTATTATACTCGTTTCCCTCTTTCAGCGGTTCCTAAAGAGAATTATAATGGATTGCTCATCGATACGGTCTGCAAGATCGTGGGTCTTGAAGTAAGAGTCGCTAAAAATTCCGAACCAAGTAAAACCGCTTGTATTATGCTTTTCCTTTTTATTTCTTTTTGTCTTTTCCACTACGCACTTATTTTTCAAAATTGAAGAAAAATCAAGTTTTCAAAATCACGTGATTTACCCCACCCCCACCCCCAATGTGTGTAACGATCCAACATTAAGTACGATAATAACTAAAATTATATGCAATTTAGAAACATTATATATACTGATGCGGCGATTGATGTGGGGCCTCTGGGTTGGATCAAACTCAAGAAGGTTGGATGACATGATAATCTGAGTCAAAGAAGGGTCAACTTCTAAGCCCGCACAATTGATTACTTCAGACGAGAGATAGCTAACCAGGTCGTCAAGCCAACCGAACTGAGGGGATGGTCGGATGCTTATCCACGCGACATTGATGAAGCCCTGAGCCTAGTCAGTATTTCGCAGAGCTAGCCTCACATGTGGCTCAGAGATAGTACAATTAACCAGCTCGACATAGTGACCTAGCCGATTGAACCATACGTCTGATCGGACCAACTGGACACTCAGTTTGTCCGAACCTTCTGACTCAATGAAGGGCTGAGTCTCTAACTGTAGTTCTCTAATCTGACCAGGTGATACCTCCAAGCGATAGCCAGTCGACACACTCGGGAGGTTCGGTTGGATTATCAGCTAAACATATAGTGGACCTCTCAACCTAATGGCTTCATACTACATTTTTGGTATTTTGCGCCACGGAAGATAGAGAATATTCTACATGCAAGTTGTACATTCGAAGTTTCCTCTCTGACAAATACATAGATTACGGGTCCATTTTGGGAAAGGTGTTAGAACACTTTTATGGTCTGTCTTTTTTTGAAAATGTTTTGAGATTTGCGCATAAACAACAACACTATAAAAATGGGATCTCCATCTACCCGCGAGTACGCGAGACTACACAATTCTACTGTTCACTAATATTCCTTCTCTCTACTTGACTCGACTTGATCACTGATTTGAGCGTCGGAGGACCAACACCGAAGACCCGTTCTCTAGCCCAGCAACTAACGCTCTTTTTGAGACATAGGAACACTTAGGAGGCATCTTGGGAGAGCGAGAAATCTTCATTTAGTCAATATTAAGACCACCGTTCCTATACAACCACCTTATCTACTTTCAGATGGGATCATATACACATATTTCAAATTAAATGACTTTTATAATTTTATTATTTGTAAACAATAAGTCGAATGCTATTAATGTATAAGTATTTTTAACCAAAAACCCCAGAACTTAGGGTTTAACAGAATGCTCATGAGGATTCTCGATTTAAAAAGTTCTACAAGATTTGGTCTCCATTAGATTGCTGGACCAAGCTAGCTAGCAGAAAGTTGAAACACGCATGGCAAAAGAGAATGAAGGCAGATTAAACTTCACATATAATATGTTAGTATATATACGTAGGAAGTTAATTATATTATACAGCGTTAGAAATGTACTAAAAAAATCTGTTTGGGAGGTTCAATAATAAATGCGTTGACATTAATTTCCTTTCAATTAATAAGGAAAAAAAACCTTTTTACCCCCTTATTTTCTATCAACTATTTTACCTCTTATATTGAAAAAAATAACATTTAACCTTGTTTTTAATTAAAATCATGTGAAAAAATTTATAAAAAATAATTATATCCTTATATTTTTTATAATCATAAGAAGAAAAAATATATATTGAATTGACTAGAAAATAATTACATATGTTTTCAAAAGTTGATTCTTTAATTATTTATTAGTTGTATCAATAGTGTATCCATAGAAAAAAATATATATAAAAGGATAAAAAAAAATATATAAAAGTATCTAGTGATGGTGCTCTTTGTCACTCGCTCGGATCTGTGACTATTATTGATGTCGATTTGTTGGTACGTCCACTCTCGATGTCCTGCAATGCAAAACTTGTCAGCTAAGGGTCAGCGTTGCTGGTGTTGCTCTCTTTAACAGTCAACTGAGTGATGAACTGAGATGTAAGACTCGCGTGCATGCATAAGAAAATAAAACAGTTCGAAGAAGACGAAAAAAATTTACCTTCGCATAAGAAAAGAAAATTATACTTTTGCCTATTTTTGCGGAACCTTATATAATTGTGGATAGGGACGGATCTAAAATTTTAAATTTAAAGGGAAGTGAAGAAAATAATTATTATACATTACATTCGAAGGCTGCGCAATCGAGACGACAAAAATATATATTGATCCTGTCCGAACCGGTTATCAGTGGACGCTGGGCACGTGGCGCTTCCTGCTAGATCCTCGAATGCTCCGGTGAACCTGCAACAAAACCGAGCCAGGAGGGGTGTCCCGGCGACGGCCCTCCGACGCTCAAATCAGGCGAGGAATAACAAAAAGGTGGCTTCAAGATGAAGATTTTTCATACCTCCAGTGGAGAAATGGAAGCCTTATATAGATCTCTCAAAGAAGCCTGGGCGTGCCAATCAAAGCAACCACCTCCCTTTGACCATGCCCAGGTATGGGTCTGTCAGAAGGGCCATGTCTGAATATGGATCTGTCAGGGAGACGTCCATGAGACCATACTGTTACTGTATCAGCCTCTCCGTGATGTGACGGCAAGATCGTGTGATCTTGTGTACGGCCTAATCATCAGACATGCTTCTGCTGATATCTCATATCCTGAGCCGAGGGCATAGGCCGCTCGGCACCCTTTATACCCTCGCCCCTATTTGGCCGAACGGACAACCCCCTCGGCCCTTGGCCCCTGCCGAGCGGACTCCCGCTCGGCCCTTCGGTCTTCCTGTCCTGGCGTCGGAAACATGAGCCCATGGATGGGCTTATTTTTAGCTCCGTTCGGACCTACCCATCCGCTCGGCTCGGCCATCTACCGCACAGCCTTTCATCGGTCCTCAGGTTGATCCCCTTCAGGAAGTGGGTTCCCCATTCTTACTGCCGGATCACTTGCCTTCCCAGTGAGTCCGACTGACTGGACTATATGTGTCCGAGCGGGCGGTCGCCGCTTTTCCGTAGCTTATAATATCACTAGGGCCGTCCGGCCCTTCTGCCAAATTCAGCCGCTCGGCTCTTTATTTTGGTTGTCTTGTCGCTTAATGTTGATATTTGCTTGTCTAGATCTCCTCGGAAATTATGCAAATCCTCTCCATTAAGTCGGAGCATGCGCGGTATGGGCGCATTAATTGCACTCGGTGACAGGGCGCCACGTGTCGACCCTTGTGTGGCGGCGGCGTCACTTACGATGGGACGCCCCCGTTTGAAATGGACGACCCGACGGCGTCCTTGTTTCTCGTGACCTGGATCGGACGGCGGTGGCTGACCGGCCTCGGCCGTATAAAGCCTCCGTCTCTTTTTTGGCCGCATATTCGCTCGCGCGTTGTCTTCTGCTTCGTTCTGTTGCTGCGGCCTCCGGCGATCTAGTGTCTGGTTCTAGGCGGCGATCACCTCGTCGGTGATTCTTTCCCCCCGTTTCCTTCCCAGTGAGTCCTCTGCCTTCACTTAATAGGTCTTCCCTGCTCATTTCGCTCCTTTCGTTTCCCTTCCTTTGATTTCTTTCTGAGATGGCGAGTTCCTCCGAACCCGCTGTTAACATTTCGGGCCCCTGGTACCTGACCATGGAGAGCCGATTCGATGAGGAGCATGCCCAGCGCCTTGTTCGGACATACGGGCTTCCTGATGACCACGAAATAATTATAGCCGGCCCGACCGACCGTCCACACGACCCGCCGATCGGCTCCATTTGTTTCTTTTTAGACCAATTCCAGGGCGGCCTTAGATTTCCTACTCATCCATTTATTCTGGAGGTTTGTAATTACTTCCGCATCCCGCTCGGCCAGCTTGTGCCGAATTCCTTTAGGTTGCTGAGTGGGATGGTCGTCCTCTTTAAGTTGCACAGTATTCCTCTTGACCCTAAGATATTCCATTTCTTCTTCTACCCCAAACAATCCGAGCCGGGCACCTTTATCTTCCAAAGTAGAATAGGCTTTAAATTTTTTGATAACATGCCGACCTCCAACAAACACTGGAAGGAGTTTTTCTTCTTCATCCGACTTCCCGATCGGCCAGCCTTCCGCACCCAATGGCAGACCGCCGTGCCGACCCAGCCGGAGCTCGGCAAGTTCAGAAGTAATCCAGCCTCCAGCGATACAAGATCGACCAGTTGCTCCTGAAGGGGGTGTTATATATTTTCGGGTTATCTCCCGTTCAGGCGAATCTCCCCTTCCGCATGAGTAAGGACTCTTTACTCTCTTAGTCTTTTTTGTCTAACTGATTTTAATTTCTTTCACTGCAGCTGATGTCATGTGGCGCTCCAAGGCTACCGCTCACTTGAAATTGAAGTCTGTAGAAATTGAAGCGGCCACCAAAAAGGAGCTCGCCGAGCGGGGTTTAATCCCTAGCCGCCCGGCAGGTGCAGGAGAGGGAGGGGCACAGTCCGCTCCTGAAACAGAAGCTGCCTCATCCGCTTCCCCGGTTCCCCAGGTTGGAGATCCACCTTTGGAGGTTCGGCGGAAACGTCGAAGAGACCCCCGCCTTCCGCTAGCCCAAGAGGGGGAACCACAGGCGCCGATCGGCGTAACTTCGCCCGACCGCACGCCATCCCGGATCGGGACCCCTATGGCTTCGCCTGCCGCACAGTCTTCCCGATCTCGCCGCCGCTTACGTCGGTTGGGCGAAACTTCCACCATAGGGGAGTCCTCGCATCAGGCGGCCGCGACTGAAGAAGCGCCGTCCGGCCACCCTACCATCAAGACTACCCTCCGATTCCCATCGGAGGAATATTTACTGTCTGCCGATCGGCCATCGAGCCCCGTTCACGAAATAACCCTGACTGGTCCGCTCGCCAAACTCTTCGAGGACGCCCAGATTCAGGTGGCCCTTATGACGCCCAAGCAGCTCGTCATTCCCGTGTCATGCTATTGTTTGATTCCTGACATTATTATTTCCCTTACAGCGCTGGGCTGAGCAAATTGCCACTAGCCATCGGCTAGCCGAGTTGGAGGGCCTTCTGGAAAAACTCCAAGTGTCGGAAGGTCCCACGGCCGAGCGGGAGAAACAAGCTTTTGAGGCCGAACAGAAGAAGGCTGCCGACCTGGCTGCTGAAGTAGCTCGGCTAGCGGACTTGGTGAAGAAGCGTGACAAAGATGTGAAGCGCGCCGGTAGCCGGAAGAGGCAGGCGATCGCTGACCTGGACAGAATGAAAGTAGATGTCCATGCGCTAAATCAGCGATCTAAGGATCTGGAGGCCCAGCTGAACGCACAAAGGCTGAAGCAAACTTGAAGGCCCTCCAAGATTCCTTAACTGCTTCCCGGGCGTTGCTCAAAAAATATAAGGAGGGAGAGCCTAGTCGCCTAGCTGTAGCGCGCCAAGAATACATCCGCTCAGAGCGATTTGGTGAAAAGTTTGGTGGCAACGTCTCCTCAACCTTCCTCGAGGCGGTCAAGGTCACCACGGCGTACTTCAAAAAGGGGGGGCATCTTCCTGCTGACCTGAGCATTCCCCCTCCCGAACTGGCGGCCATGATCGACGACATCCCGGACACCTTTTTTAATTTTGAGGATCCGGAGTGATGTGGGTTATTTCAAGCACTTTTTGTACTTCCTCCGCTCGACGGATGTGAAATTTTTGTACGTGTCGTTCGGCATAATTTTTCTTCTAATGAAACGATGCCCCTTTTCCTGTCTTCCTACCCATTGTCCATAATATTCTTCTGTTTGCTTAACACTAATGCTTGTAAAATTTTCGCCAGTCGTGCTCTTAAGCTTTCTCCCTCACGCGTCCGATAGGCTTGGCTCATTGCATAAAGTGCGAGTGAGCAGACCTACTCGCTCTGCACGTATCCTGCTTGCGTGAAGTCAATAAACGCCGAGTGTCGAAGGACCAACCCCCCTTCGGGCCTGAATGCTTTAATATTTATAGTTTCCGCAGTTTCTTACTCCGATATTCGTCCTTCCGCTTGGTGTATTTATAGCCGATCGGCGCGGCTCTCGATTTTTAACGACGGTGCTCGTCGGCGCGGATATTTATAGCCGGTAGCGGCTCTCGATTTTAACGAGCGGGGCTCGTCGCGTCCGCTTCGGATTATTTATAGGCGCTCGTCTCTCGATATTTATCGTCGGAGCTCGGCGGTTTTATCGGCGCGGCTCTCGATTTTAACGACGGTGCTCGTCGGTGCTCGGTGATTTATAGACGGCGGCTCGTCTCTCGATATTTATCGTCGGAGCTCGACGGCGCGTTTATAGTCGCCGGCGCGACTCGATTTTAACGATGGGGCTCGTCGACGCGTCCGCTCGGATTATTTATGGACCCTCTCTCGATATTTATCGTCGGAGCTCGACGGCGCGGTTATAGCCGGTCGGGCGGCTCTCGATTTTAACGACGGTGCTCGTCGGCGTCCGTTCGGATTATTTATAGACACCGCCTCTCGATATTTATCGTCGGAGCTCGAGGCGCGGTTTTTATAGCCGGTCTCGATTTTAACGACGGGGCTCGTCGCGCGGATATTTATAGCCGGTCGGCTCTCGATTTTAACGACGGGCTCGTCGACGCGGTTTTATAGCGGTCGGTAGCGGCTCGATTTTCGACGGTGCTCGTCGGCGCGGATATTTATAGCCGGTCGGCGCGGCTCTCGATTTTTAACGACGGGGCTCGTCGGCGCGTCCGCTCGGATTATTTATAGACGCCGGCTCGTCTCTCGATATTTATCGTCGGAGCTCGACGGCGCGGTTCTTATAGCCGATCGGCGCGGCTCTCGATTTTTAACGACGGTGCTCGTCGACGCGTCCCAGTGAGACTACACACCTGGCCGAACGGCTCAGGCCTTCGTTCCAGGCCATAACCTCCCGCTATCACCCTGATCAGCGCAGGGTTTTGGTTTTTCTTTCTGCCACCCTAGTATGCAGCCCGGCCGAACAACTCAGGGTCTTCAAGTTCGAACGGTGTTTATATTCTATACGCAGCCCGGCCGAGCGGCCTGGGGTCTTCGAGTCCGAGCTCCCGGCTCGGATATGAACCTTACGGCCGAACGGCGAACCGTTCATCGGAGAATGCTCAATGTGCTTTTATCTTTTTGCTTCCTGCATCGCAAGCATATAAGCGACGAAAAAGTATATACATTTATATTTAGCGCACCTGCCACCCAGCGCGGAGAACGTACTCCCGACCGAACGGCTCATGGTCTATTTCGTCGAGCATTTTGGCTCAGATAATTTACCTCCGTCCGAACGGTACGGGGCCCCCGATTTTCGAGCGCTTGGCTCGACCCATATACCTCCGGCCGAGCAGCACGGGGCCTTCGTTTTTCGATGATAATGCCTTATTTTCGCTCTTTTGACCTTTCATTTCTGCATTTTCAGTAATCAGTCGAAAAATGTACACAAGGTGATTTACAGTGATACACCTTTCACCCCGCCCGGTAAGGCTGGAGGTGGTTCGCACTCCACGGTCTATCTAGCTGCCGACCGTCCTCATCCTCCAGATAATACGCGCCCGAGCGGAGCTTTTCGATGATTTTGAAAGGACCTGCCCATGGAGCTTCAAGTTTGCCGACGTCACCGACCGGCTTGATCTTCTTCCAAACAAGATCGCCGACCTGGAATGATCGGGGAATGACGCGCCGGTTGTAGTTTTGCTTCATCCGCTGACGGTATGCCATCAGCCGAACGGACGCCTTCGCCCTCTCCTCTTCTACCAAGTCCAGCTCCATGTTTCTTCGTTCGGCGTTGTCATCATCGTAGCTCTGGATCCGGGTTGACTCAACTCCAACTTCGACCGGAATGACAGCCTCACCGCCATATACCAAATGGAACGGTGTGACTCCTGTTCCTTCTTTCGGCGTCGTTCGGATGGCCCACAGGACGCTCGGCACTTCATCTGGCCAACTCCCTCCCAAATGGTCGAGCCGAGCGCGCAGAATACGAAGAATTTCCCGGTTGGCGACTTCGGCTTGACCGTTGCTCTGAGGATAGGCCACGGATGTGAAATGTTGCTCAATGCCGTAGCTCTTGCACCAATCCTCTAACATCTTCCCTGTGAATTGCCGCCCGTTGTCGGACACTAGTCGGCGAGGGATGCCGAACCGGCAAATGATGTGTTGCCAGATGAATTTTTTAACCATTTGTTCAGTAATCTTTGCGAGCGGCTCGGCCTCCACCCACTTGGAGAAGTAATCCACCGCCACTAGTAAGAATTTCCTCTGCCCGGTCGCCATCGGAAACGGACCCACAATATCCATTCCCCATTGATCGAACGGACATGAGATGGTTGATGCCTTCATCTCCTCTGCCGGTCGGTGAGAGAAGTTGTGATACTTCTGGCATGAAAGGCAAGTAGATACTACCCGAGCGGCATCTGTTTGTAAAGTTGGCCAAAAGTATCCGGCTAAGAGGATCTTTTTGGCTAACGAGCGTCCTCCCGGATGACCTCCGCATGATCCTTGATGTACTTCCTGGAGGATGTAAGCTGAGTCCTCCGAGCTTACACATTTCAGCAGAGGACGCGAGAAAGCTTTCTTGTAAAGCTGATCTCCGATGAGTGTAAATCGACCGGCTCTTCTTCTAAGGAGCCGGGCTGCATATTCATCGGATGGTGTGGTGCCCGAACGGAGAAATTCCATAATAGGTGTCCTCCAGTCTCTTGGAAATGTGAGGCCTTGCATCCGGTCGACATGCGCCACCAGCAGCGTTTTTTCAATTGGTTGCTGAATGGCGACCGGCGTTATTGAACTCGCGAGTTTGGCTAACTCATCGGCCGCCTGGTTCTCCGTTCGGGGAATCTTCTGAATAAGCACCTCTCGGAAAGTAGCTTTGAGTTTTTCAAAGGCCTCAGCGTAGAGCTTAAGCCGAACACAGTTGATTTCAAAGGTGCCGGAGAGTTGCTGAGCGGCTAACAGTGAATCCGAATAAAGTGTCACCCGACCGGCCCCCACATGCCGAGCGGCCTGCAATCCGGCTATAAGGGCCTCGTACTCGGCTTCATTGTTAGTCGCTTTGTAATCTAGTCGGATGGATAAGTGCATCTTTTCCTCCTGAGGTGAGAGTAGTAATATTCCGATCCCACTTCCGAGCCGGGTGGAGGATCCATCCACATATATTCTCCACATAGCCTCCGGCTCTGGTCTTTGCACTTCGGTCACAAAATCAGCCAAGGATTGGGCTTTAATCGCCGAGCGGGGCTGATATTGGATGTCAAATTCACTTAATTCTGTCGTCCACTTGATAAGCCGTCCGGACGCTTCTGGATTCAACAACACCCTTCCGAGTGGACTGTTCGTTCGGACAATGATGGTGTGAGCCAAGAAATACGGTCGAAGGCGCCGAGCGGCTAGAACCAAAGCTAAGGCCAACTTCTCGAGCCCAGTGTAACGAGATTCAGCGTCTTTTAAAATATGGCTCAGAAAATACACCGGCTGCTCCTCGCCGCTCGCCCTCACAAGTGCTGAGCCTACAACATGCTCAGTTGACGACAGATACATATACAGTGACTCACCCACGATCGGCTTGGCCAGCACAGGCAGAGAATTTAGATATGTCTTCAACTCTTCAAATGCTCGGTCACACTCTTCATCCCACTGGAACTTAGTAGCCTTGCGCAGGATCTTGAAGAATGGCAGGCTCCGGTCGGCGGTTCTGGAGATGAATCTGGATAAAGCAATTATCCGACCGGTCAACCTTTGCACTTCTCTTGTATTTCTTGGGGGCGGCATGTCTTGCAGTGCTTTCACCTTGCTGGGATTTGCTTCGATTCCCCGCTCGGTCACTATATACCCCAAGAAACGGCCTCCTTTCGCTCCGAACAGGCACTTCTGGGAATTTAGCTTGACTCCATATTTGCGCAGTGTTCGGAAGGTTTCTTCCATATCCTTAAAAAGATCGGCCGCTCGGACGGATTTGATAAGAATGTCGTCCACATAAACTTCCAGATTCCGCCCGATTTGCTCCTTGAACACCTTGTTCATCAAGCGTTGATAGGTGGCCCCGACATTCTTCAATCCGAACGGCATCACTTTGTAGCAATATGTGCCGTCGGCCGTTACGAAGCTTACTTTTTCTTGATCCTCCCGGGCGAGCGGCACTTGATGATATCCTTGGTAGGCGTCAAGCATGCAAATTAATTCGCAGCCGGCCGTAGAGTCCACCAGCTGATCTATCCGAGGCAGAGGATAAAAGTCCTTGGGGCATGCTTTGTTTAGGTCTCAAAAGTCGATGCAGACCCTCCACTTGCCGCCCGGCTTGGAGACCAATACTACGTTGGCCAGCCAGCTCGGGAACTGCACCTCGCGTATGTGGCCGGCCTTCAGAAGTTTTTCTACTTCCGCTCGGATGATGGCATTTTGTTCGGCACTGAAGTCCCTTTTTCTCTGCTTCACTGGCCGAGCGTCCGGTCGGACATGCAACTCATGCTGCGTCAGGCTTGGCGAAATTCCAGACAAAGACATCATGATTTCGCTGGAGGCATTGGATCAGCTTCTCCTTCTGCTCTTCTTCCAGATCCGAGGCGATAAAAGTCGTGGCCTCCGGTTGGGTCGGATGGATCTGAACTTCCTCCTTTTCATCATAAATTAAAGCAGGAGGTTTCTCGGTTATGGCATTTACCTCGATTCGGGGCGCCTTCCGAGCGGAGCAAGCTTCTGCTCGGATCATCTCTATATAGCACCGCTGATCTCCACTCACTTCTCCTACTTTGTCCTCCACGGGGAACTTTATCTTCTGGTGGAAGGTTGAGACAACCGCTCGGAATTCGCCGAGCGCCGGTCGTCCCAAAATGACGTTGTAGGATGATGGAGAGTCGACCACCACGAAGTTTATTGTCCTGGTCCTCCTGAGCGGCTCCTCTCCCAGCGAGGTGGCTAGCCGGATCTGTCCGACCGGCTGAACTTCGTTGCCCGTAAACCCGTAGAGCGGGGTCGTCATAGGCAGCAGCTCGGCTTGATCAATTTGCAGCTGATCGAACGCCTTCTTGAATATGATGTTGACCGAGCTCCCTGTGTCAACAAATATGCGGTGAATGGTGTAATTTGCTACTACCGCTTTAATGAGCAGCGCGTCGTCGTGGGGCACTTCTACTCCTTCCAAGTCCTCGGGTCCGAAAGTGATTTCCGGTCCACTTGCCCGCTCTTGGCTACAGCCGACCGCATGGATCTGCAGCTGTCGGACGCCCGCCTTTCTGGCTCGATTGGAGTCTCCTCCGGTCGGTCCGCCGGCAATAACGCTGATTTCGCCCCGGGAAGTATTGTTCCGGTTTTCCTCTTCCCGAGCGGACGGTCGTGACCGTTCTCTGGACGCTCGGCGATTCTCCTGCCTTGGAGATCGGTGCCGCTCGGGTGTCTGCTGATGTCGTCTCTCGGTGCGGGTTCGGTCCATTTCATGGGTCCTATGTCTCCTGTCGATGGGAGGAGATCGTCGTTCGGCTTTCCTGGGAACAGGATTGGATACAAAGGGAAGGCTTCGGCAATCTCTCGTGTTGTGCGTATCCGTCTGATGGAGGGTGCAGAACATAGGGGTCCACCTCTTCTTTGGCTTGGGCCGAGCGGCAGCCACCTCTTGTACGTGAGATCTGGCATGGGGGGATCGGATTGCATCGGCCCTCGGTCCTCTAGGGGGCTGCTGAGTGGTGTGCTGTTTCCGCTCGGCATGAGTAGATGTCCGCTCGACTGGAGCTTCCTTTTTCCGAGCGGCTTGCGCTTCTTCCACATTTATATATTCGTTGGCTCGATGTAGCATGTGATCATAATCTCGGGGCGGCTTTCGGATGAGCGACCGGAAGAAGTCCCCATCCGCAAGGCCTTGCGTGAAGGCGTTTATCATCGTCTCCGAAGTGGCCGTTGGGATGTCCATCGCCACTTGGTTGAATCGCTGAATGTAAGCTCGAAGCGATTCTCTTGACTCTTGCTTGATGGCGAACAAGCTGACACTTGTCTTTTGATACCGCCGACTACTGGCGAAGTGGTGGAGGAAGGCCGTTCGGAATTCCTTGAAGCTCGTGATGGATCCGTCCGGCAACCTTCGGAACCACCGTTGAGCAGATCCCGAGAGAGTGGTAAGAAAGACGCGGCATTTCACTCCATCGGTGTATTGATGGAGCGTGGCTGTGTTGTCAAACTTACCCAGATGGTCATCCGGGTCCGTTGTTCCATTGTACTCGCCTATCGTCGGAGGCACGTAGTGCTTGGGTAGAGGGTCTCGTAGAATAGCCTCCGAGAATTGGCGATTGGTCCGCTCGGGAGATGAATCCGCCCGGTGAGCTTTCCCTTTTCTGTCATCTCGCCTTGGCATTTCGTCTGAAGAAGAGTCTCTATCTCTCCGAGCTGGTCCGGCTTCAGGGGTGCGAAATAAGGCCCGGTGGAATGCGACGGTGGCTGGAGGTGCTTCCGCTCGGCCACCCGACGCAGATGTTGCTTGTTGCTCCGGCCGTTCGGCCGCTGCTTTCTGTTTTTGTTCAACAATTTTGGCGGCCCTTATCTCGACCAGAGCGTCGAGTTCTTCCCTAGAAAGCGTCACCGTGTGTTGTCGTCCAGCCTCGTCCATTGTTTCTGATCGGATGCAGGAGCGTTCCCACAGACGGCGCCAATTTGATCCTGTCCGAACCGGTTATCAGTGGACGCTGGGCACGTGGCGCTTCCTGCTAGATCCTCGAATGCTCCGGTGAACCTGCAACAAAACCGAGCCGGGAGGGGTGTCCCGGCGACGGCCCTCCGACGCTCAAGTCAGGCGAGGAATAACAAAAAGGTGGCTTCAAGATGAAGATTTTTCATA
Organism: Zingiber officinale; assembly: GCF_018446385.1. NCBI lineage: Eukaryota > Viridiplantae > Streptophyta > Magnoliopsida > Zingiberales > Zingiberaceae > Zingiber > Zingiber officinale. The sequence continues at coordinate 2,451,592 of NC_056004.1, forward strand.
CCTCCAGTGGAGAAATGGAAGCCTTATATAGATCTCTCAAAGAAGCCTGGGCGTGCCAATCAAAGCAACCACCTCCCTTTGACCATGCCCAGGTATGGGTCTGTCAGAAGGGCCATGTCTGAATATGGATCTGTCAGGGAGACGTCCATGAGACCATACTGTTACTGTATCAGCCTCTCCGTGATGTGACGGCAAGATCGTGTGATCTTGTGTACGGCCTAATCATCAGACATGCTTCTGCTGATATCTCATATCCTGAGCCGAGCGCATAGGCCGCTCGGCACCCTTTATACCCTCGCCCCTATTTGGCCGAACGGACAACCCCCTCGGCCCTTGGCCCCTGCCGAGCGGACTCCCGCTCGGCCCTTCGGTCTTCCTGTCCTGGCGTCGGAAACATGAGCCCATGGATGGGCTTATTTTTAGCTCCGTTCGGACCTACCCATCCGCTCGGCTCGGCCATCCACCGCACAGCCTTTCATCGGTCCTCAGGTTGATCCCCTTCAGGAAGTGGGTTCCCCATTCTTACTGCCGGATCATATATCTTAAACAATCTAATTTTATTTTATTCATATAATTAAGTATTAATATTTATATATTATCAGAGGTTACATGTAATTAATTAATTTTAATTAGTAAATTAATAATCATCCACATATTGAAAATATACACATTGAATTATCTAAAGTTAGTTCAGATATCAACAAACAAATAGTAATTATCATAAATTATTAATAAATTTATATATTTTTTCTTTTTAAAATTATAAAAAAATATTAAAAAGATAAGGATATAATTATCTTTTTAAAAAAAATTCTCATTTAATTTTATTTAACTTTGATCAAAGAGATTAAATGTTATTTTTGAAATACAAAGAGATAAAATGCATACAATGACGCCATGTGTGTTCCTAGCTAGTGAATGCTCAGTTTATTAGAGGTGACAGTTTTACTGTAATGACTTGTTTAATTATTTCTTCCGAGCGGAATATATTCAAGATTAATTTGAGATAAGAAAGTTAAAGAAAAAAAAATTGCTATCACACACTTTCGGGACTTGTCCTAACTGAAGCAGCATCCATTCCTGGACATGATTTCCAGCAGTTTGCCGATCTAAATTCATCTCTCCAACGCACATATGAAAGATTTAATTAGAAACAAAGAATAAGATTTGTTGCAATCAAAATTAGCCCAGTGCACTTTTTATAATAAGGCCATAATTAATATCACTATATTAAAAGTGATAATATTATAACGGCGTTTAAATAGTTAATTTATCATCGTTTTTAAATATCAACAAATTTGGTACAAGATATTCACATGAATATATATAGTACAATTCATAACATTATAAATTCTAGTTAAAGCATTTTTATTAACGGTAAATTTAACGGTCAGATTCTAACTAATTTAGTATTATCTTATTAATTACCGCTTCAATTTCAGACCTAAAATACTAGAATCAATAAATATTTTTCATTCATCAATAATATATATTTATGACATTTTATAATATATCAAAATAATTAAACATATTAATTTTATGTCTCCAATAAACGCCATACACACGAAACACCTTTAACATATGATCGTTCCCAAGTCATGGTGTCACGGTAGGATATATATCTAGGTTGTCGTTCAGATATTCCTGGTTCAAACCCTAGCTACGATGTATTTATAGAAATTTTCCTTTAAATGGAGGAAAGGGGAGTGTAACCAAAAGATATTAGGCTTCTAGATTGACTGTCGTGTGCACTTCCCAATTTACTTTGATGACCGATGAAAAATTCTATAAGACTAGACCAGTCATCCCAAGGATAATCAATGAGACTAACTAAATTATCATACCTTTAACGATTCATCGGTAAACACATGCCCACCATGTTAAAGTATATTTTTCATTATATATAAATTTAAAATTTTATTTAAATAAATTTAAACATTTCAAATGTATTTTTTTAATTGCCACCCGTTCTCCAACCGATCAATCTTGAAGATGATCAATTTGACTTCATAAAAAAATTTTATTGACTATCAGAATAAATTGATAAAAAAATTATCCTACAATACGTCATACCCTACTAAGGGCAGTCCGATGCACGAAACTCCAGTTATTCAGGATTCTGGGGAAAGATTCATTATATGTAGTCTTATCATATTTTTTACAAAAGGTTAATTTTAGGATTTGAATCCGTGACCTTTTTGTCACAATACACCGTAACTAAAAATTAAATTTTAAATTTCTTAGTTATTTATTGTAGGGCTCCACCGTTACACTATTATTTTTTTTCCATGACAATTTTAAATGAATCTGATACAGATACTCGTAGTAGTATTACATATTTAATTGTATAAAAGTTAAATAATAATTTGAAATTTTGCAGTAATTTAATTTTTTTTATGATGTCATCCTATATAAAAAAATTATTAAAAGTTCAATATAATGTCACTTAATCTATTTAATAATATAATAATATTATAAATTACACCAAAATTTATAGACACAAACTCATAAAAAGGCTATAAAATAAATAGATTAAACAAAATATATATATTTAAGTTAAATTAATACAAATATGGATTAAAGGGAAAATAGGATAAAATAAAAATATTTAATTATGCTGGATAATGTCAAATCTGGGATGATCGATTCAGTTCCATGGAAGTTTTTCACCGACCACTAGGGTAAATCGGAAAGCGCTTGCAGCAAGCAATCCAAAACCCAACATCCTTTAGTTGTGTGTCTCATTTGAAGAAAAAATTCCTACAAATTCATCATAACTGAAACTTAAATCGTGGATATCTGAATGACAATCTGAGTATTTTATCGTTGCAACATAATCCCAAGTAAGGACATGTCCTATTCCTGGACATGATTTCCAGCTTGCCGATCTAAATTCCACAGATCTCTCCTATGCACATATGAAAGATTTAATTAGAAACAAAGAATAAGATTTGTTGCCATCAAAATTAGCCCAGTGTGCTTTTTATAATAAGGCCATAATTAATATCACTGTATTAAAAATGATAATTTTATAACGGCGTTTAAATAGTTAATTTATCATCATTTTTAAATATCAACAAATTTGGTACAAGATATTCACATGAATATATAGTACAATTCATAACATTATAAATTCTAGTTAAAGCATTTTTATTAACGGTAAATTTAGCGGCTTCTAACTATTTAGTATTACCTTATTAATTACCGCTTAAATTTCAGACCTAAAATACTAGAATCAATAAATATTTTTCATTCATCAATAATATATATTTATGATATTTTATAATATATCAAAATAATTAAACATATTAATTTTATGTCTCCAATAAACGCCGTACACATGAAACACCTTTAGGGTGCGTTTGGTTCGGGGTTATTCTTGATAACCTTGGTTATCCATCCAAGGTTATCAACAAAAACCTTGTTTGGTTTAGGTATTCGATGATTCTCGAGTAATGTTCCATGCCCGACACGTCAGCAAAAGGGTCATACAGCATGGAATAGGAAAACCTCAGAAAACTAAAGTTTTTCTTGATTCCGGGGTTAACGAATTTTTTTTACCAAAAATACCCTCCGATAAGAAAAAACATGGAAAAAAGAAAAAAAATATTAAAAAATGAAAAATAAATAAATAAATGTTTAAAAAATTTTAAAATTTTTAAAAATAAATTTGGTTGCATTATCTAGGTTGAACCAAACAACATTTGGTTATGTTTTATTCCTCGTAACTTTGATTATGTGATTACATAACTAAGATTATAAATGATAATTTGAACCAAATATACCCTTAACGTATGATCAGTAAACACATAGACATCAGGTTAAAGTATATTTCTCATTATATATAATTTTAAAATTTTATTTAAATAAATTTAAACATTTCAAATGTATCTTTGCCCACTGCTCCTGACGTGCGTCGGTGCGTGCGGCAGCAGGAGGCTCCTGATTTTGAGCTTTTCAGCGATCACGGCGTAGTTTTATGGTGAACCGTTGTTCTGACTGTGGTGAAATCAACTCTTCTTCCTTATTGTTGAGTTAATTGAGTTCATCACTTAATTGAAGCTTCAACGGTACACATGAAATGCAAAATACATTTCATGAATATTCTAAAAATTGAGTAGACATATGACATATGCTTACCTGACCTGAGTTAACTTATGAGTTTCCACATTGATGCCAGTCGCCAGATCTTAGCGTCTATGGGATGAGTCTGAATAATTTATAGCTAGCTTATTTTATTTTTTTTTCGCTTTTATCAATATGTGAAACAACATTATTTTTTTAATAAGTGATTTGCTTGGTAATATATTAAGCGAATAAGAGATGTTGTCAACTTTGTTTTTACTGCACTTGGTGGAAAATAGAGATGCTGTCAACGGAAAAAGGAGGCTAAATTAAAATTATTATTATGTTTTATTATCTATTTGAATTTTTATTTCTTGCATTCATTTTTTATCTCTTGCACTCTAGATCTAGATTTAAAATTGTGAACTGGTGTGATCATAATTTGATGAGGCTTTCTTACTTTGGATGTTAACGTCAGAAAAGTAAATTCTTTTATTTTTTCGCTCATTCTTTATAATTTTGTTATTTTTTAGTATGAATTATAATCAATTGTTATTTTAGAGCGGCTCCCTTTTGTAAATTATGTTATTTTGTTTGAGTTCAGTAACTTTTACAGTTTTATTTTTTAATAGATTGTAATTTATATCTCAAGATATTCTCAATTCAATATTGTACTTTTGAGCCATTAATTGACTATTACTTATTTGTTTATATGATTGTTATTTTATTACTTATTTAGGGATATAACTTGGACTATTTCAAAATGGAACATCAATCTACTATAAAGAAGTGAATCCTTTTTCTTTAGAAAAAGAGTTTGTCAAACTAGTGAAAATACTTCAATTGCTACCGTCCCTACAATGCAATATCAATCTAGTGAAAGTCTTTTAATTCCTAGTGTCCAAATTTCTACTATTTCCTCTCTTAGTAACGACTATCAGCAGGGCTGGACCTATAGTGTAACAAGTGAGGCGCAAGTGCCTCAGGCCCAAAAAAATTTGGGCCACCAAATTTTTTTTAAAAGCTTATTAGTTTGATATGTTCATGAGCTTATTTTTAAGAAGTTCATAAGTAATAGTTGATAAATAAGTCTTATCTAAATTTGTATTCTAAAAAATATTTTATTTTAGCTAGTTTTAAACGTGATTATGTAGAAAAGAAATTGACCGATTCAAAAAATGTTAAATAACAGAGAAGAAATCAACAGATTCATCAAGCATTCACACGCTGAAGAGAGGGAGGAGCTTATTTCTTTTCTCTAAGAGTTCAAAAAAAATCTAGATTTGATCAAAACTTGGTTGTAGTTGAACATATTGTAAGTGAAATAGGAATTAAACCTATTTTTTGAGAAAAGTGCATCATTCGAAGAAAAAGATAATTTGATAAGATCAACAGTGAAAAAGTACCTCAATCTTCTAAAGAATATTTTTGAGTTAATTACTTCATATTTATAATTGATCAAGCTCTTTCTTCACTTGAAATTCGGTTTGAGCAATTTCAAAAGTAGAAAAAACCTTGGGATTTTTATTTAGTTTGGAGAAGTTGTTGTCTATTGATGAAGATGATCTCTTGAGCTCATATGTCAATTTTCAAAATTCATTAACACATGATGGGTGTTTCAATGTTGATGGATCAGATTTATTTCTAGAACTAAAGTTATTAAGACACTCATTAGAGAAGCAACAATAGCAATTGGTGTGCTGAATTATTTGAGAATAATGGATGATTGTTATTCAAATGACTACATCACTTATTAAGTTTTGTTGACTATACTCGTTATAGTTACATCTACCGAAAGGAGTTTTTCAAGTTGAAGTTGATTAAAATTTATCTTCGATTAACTATGTCGCAAGAAAGACTAAATGGATTAGCTATATTATCTATTGAGAAAACAATCATTGAGAAAGTTGATTATGCAAATTTAATCAATACTTTTAATTCAAAAAATGCAAGACAAATAATATTCAAGTACTAGTTCGGAACATGAATTTTATATTTTGTTGGGATTTTTTTTTTTTAGTATTTGCTTACTACATTATTTTTGATGATATATTTTGTCTATATTTTATTCTTAGATTTCATGTTTCAAATATTTTTATATTTATATTGATAAAAAATATATGAATATTAAACTTTGAGGGCACTATATTTTGTGCTCGCCTCAGGCCTCAAAATCTCAGATCCGACACTGACTATCAGTCATCCTCTATTTATATTGAACGAGATCAAGGAAAAAGAAAATAAATATGTGAATATCATGTTAATATACGCGATGAGATAATACATTCATATCTAAAGACGGGACCTTATCAACCAGATATGTTGGAGTATCCGACTACAGAATCTAGAAGTCAAAATCGTCAATTTTATAAAAAATGGTTCAAAAAATTTCATTGGTTTGAGTATTCGCTTTCAATAAATAAGATATATTACTTTTATTGTTTTCTTTTTTTTTTGAATGAGGTTAATTCGTCTAATATCTCATCATCAGTCAATGAAGAATTTAACAATTGGAAAAAGGTGAATCAAGAAAAAACATATGCATTTCTTGTCCATATTGATTTTGTAACCTCTTCGCCTCATGCTATATGAGCTAAAAATTTGATGAAGCCCTCACAACATATTGATAATGTGATGCATGCCCAATCTCAAGAAAAGAAGAAAGATCATTTGTGTTTGAGACCTCAATTGTAACTATTTGTTGGTTAACACTTCAAGGTTGTGCCTTTAGAGGTAACGATAAATCTTTGTTTTCATCTAATAGTGGAAATTTTCTTGAATTGGTAAAAGCTTTTGCAACAATGAGTACAAAAATTAATGAAATTGTACTTAAGAATGCTAAAAAAAATGTCAAATATATAGCTCCAGAAAATCAGAAAAGATTTTACATATTATGGTTAATAGAGTATGAAAGATGATTTGTGAAGAAGTTGGAGGTAAATGCTTCTGTATTCTTGTTGATGAAACATGAGATATATCTAAAAGAGAGCAAATGACCATTACCTTGAGGTTTGTGAACAATCATGGGATTTTGACAAAAAGATTTTTTGCTATTAAAAGTGTTAGTGATTTTACTTCATTGAATCTGAAAAAAAGAGATATAGAATATTCTTGTTCATCATGACCTCCAGGTTAAGAAAATTAGAGGTCAAAGATATGACAGTGCTAGCAATATACGTGGTGCATGGAATGGACTTCAGACATTATTTTTTCAGAGATTGTCTCTATGCATACTATGTCTACTATTTTGCCCATTGATTACAATTGACATTGGTTTCTGCAATTAAGGATGTCAGTGTTATTTGGGAATTCTCATTTGGATAATATTACCAATATTGTCACTTCTTCTACTAAGCATATTGCTGAGTTACATGTTGCACAGAGAAATTAAATTGAGAATATGTTAGTAATTGGAGGATGTGATTCTGGAAATAGAGCTAATTAGATTGGTAATTTACAACGAGTAGGAACTACTCAGTGGAGTTCTCACTATGACTCAGTAAAAAAGCTTCATAGGTAAGTACATTGTAACTTGTAAATTTTTTAAAGTTCTTAGTGACCATTCTCCAATGAAAGAACTAAGGCTGAAGTTCGGGGATTTATAGAAACATGACAAGCTTTGAATTTGTGTTCGTTTTGTACTTAATGCATAAAATTATGAGAACAATCGATACTCTTTGTTAAATTCTTCAAAGATAATTTCTAGATCTTTTGACTGCTATTATATTTGTCTCTACGACCAAAAGGATAAGAACTTAGAAAATGTGGGTGGGAAGAAGTTCTTTATGAAGTGAAAGATTTTTGTTCAAGAAATGAAATTGATGTGCCTGACCTTGATTGCCAATATAAGACCAGTTATTTCCATCAACAAACTACAGTTGAGTATCATTACCACTTTGATATTTTTAATGCGACAATAGATTTCATCTTGATGGAATTAAATGCTCGGTTCAATGAGTTATCAGTGGAATTGTTTTCTCTTAGTACAACTTTTGATCCTAAAAATTTATTTGACTGATCAATTAACAGTGATGATATTTGCAAGCTTGCATCGAAATTTTATCTTGAAGTTGAACCAAATCAATATATTGTTACTTTGGATTATGAATTGGTACATTATAAACTTGATGTGATGAAGAATTTGAAGGTTTCTATATTTATTAAGTTGTGTTAGCAATTGATTGAGAATGAGTGGTCAAAGGTTTATGATTGATTCATCTTATTTGATGTTACATGTTTCTGTCGTCATTACTGAGCAAGTCTTTCTAGCAATAAAGCATGTGAATACATCACTTCTCAATAAAATGAATGATTACTTTATTGAAGATTACTTGACACTCTATATTGAATACGATTTAATTAAAAATATAAATATAGATTCTATTATAGATGAATTATATATATATATATATATATATACAGAAATGATATGCTGCGGACAAAGCCGTGTGAACCGCTACGGACTTGCCTTCCTGATTGGTCTGTAGACCGATCAGGGAACCTCCTGATCGGTCTGTAGACCGATCAGAAAATGATCGGGTCCCTGATCGGTCTGTAGACCGGTCAGAAGGTTCCCTGATCGGTCTACAGACCGATCAGGAAGACAAGTCCGCAGCGGTCCGCTCGGCTTTGTCCGCAGCATATATATATATATATATATATATAAAATTATGCATTCATATAATTAATATCTAATATGTATCTTGAATACGGGAACACTTTGGCTAGACCCTAGGTTGTTGATTTTTTTTTTGGTTAAAAATACTTATATATTAATAACATTTGGCTTATTGTTTACGAATAATAAAATTACAAAAATCATTTAATTTGAAATATATGTATATATAACGTTTCCAGATTGCACATAATTTTATTTATTATCGTACTTAATATTTGAAATATTTTTAATTAAACTTATGATATAGCCAACTTATTGTGTCATATATTCAATGATTGGATAAATAATGCGCGGGAAAAGTGAGCAGATCCCCCAACAAATGCAACCATAAGACTTCTTCATAAATTAGGTTAAGTCGATTAGTTGCTCAAAAATTAGCCTTAAAATTCCACCTAATCAACCTGACCCGCTGTTCCAGCGCATACCAACATCTGCCTGATTGTATCCGTTCTCTGCGTCGGACCCATTACCCATCGCCTCCATCCTCCTCCTCGACATACTAACTCCCGCCGATCTCCCTGAGCCGCTGCACATCCAGTAGGCTCACTCTGGGCGCCGCCCCACTCGTTCCACCTTAAAAGCGACGCCGACGGTTGGCGAGTTCCAATCCCTTGCTCTTCCTATTTCCCTCTTAGGGCTACCTGTCAGGAGCGGGGCGTCAAATTCATTGGCAATTGAGATAACGGGATCGAAGGGCCAGAGGTGGAAGACCTGCTTTCTTGTTTAAGTAGGCAGATTGGAGTGGTGAACGACCGGGCTGCCGATCTGGTGTGTGGCTGTTAAGATTTGGTTGCAATTTCCGACCTTCGATGAATCGTCGTGCTCCCTGCTGACACCAATGTGGAAACTTGATTGGCCTGTGGGATCGAGTAGAGATTGACGCCAATCTATTTCTTACTTGGGCTGCCACTGTGGGTGAACAACGATTTCTACCCTGGGCGTGAAGTTTTAATCAGTATACACTATACCTGCTCCTTCAATTTCCTCTTGTTTGATTACTGTGATTGCGAACTTAGCTATCTGTTCATTGTTTGAAGTACTTAGTTGTATGCATTGTTTTCATGAAATTATGTTGCATCAGGATCCTCGTTCGAATTGTATCCTATTTGTGACCAATTGCCATCAATTCTATCTAATTGTTCCCGTTGATAACTACTTCACATTCTGTTAGGCCTAGTTGATAATTAGTTTTTATGGTTATTGTGTAGTGCTTTGAAAAACTTGGATAATCCATATGGGTGGAAACGAGTTCCGTTTTTTCCTTTCCTGTGATATAAATCTCCCGGTGACCTTACGGATTGAGAGGCTTGAAGGCAATCTGCCAAATTCTGTTACATCTCTAGGTGAGTGTTCTTATCTTCTTCAGGCTTCTTTTCTCAACGCAGTTAAGCACAAGAACTTTGGATTTTATAACCTGATATTCTTTTCTTATTCTGGCTAACCTGGATTGGGTTAGTCAAGCAAAAAGGGCAATGAGTGGTCAGTTCTAATAATTAATCTAGTCTATGACTTTAGTAAGCATTGCAGAATGATAGACTAACAATGTATTTTATTCTTTGTGAGATCATTCCTGAACAAGTTTATACATCTATACTTATCAGGATATAAAAATGGGCATTCTATGCTATTCTTCATAGCCCAACGTTCTATGATTGTGGCAACCATCAGTTGACTATTCATCCTCCATTATTCAATTATTCTTCGTGAGATCGTTCTTGAACACAATGCACAACATGAAGTTTATAAATCTATACGTATAAGTTCTATGTCAGGATATAAAATTGGTCATTCTATGCTATTCTTCATAACCCAACGTTCTATGATCATGGCAACCATCGATTGACTATTCATCCTCCATTAGTCAACTAATTCATAGTGTCTTGTTCACATCCTGCCATTGAAATTTCCATCTTTAGTTGCATTTGAATCAATTACTATAGCACCAATTGACTAGACGTACCATCAATGGATTTATCAGTGATATTCCCTGCCAATCGAACCTTAGTCGACTGGGCTTGTCGATTGATGAACATATGATCTTTTGTATCAATTTGAACCAACAATCGATTGATTGTTACCAATTAGTTGACTGTTCCACTCTAGAATACCCATCTAACTTGCAATATTCAATCACCAATCAGCTGGGCAAACCATAAGGGTTACTGAATACCACGATCACAAGCCGACTGATCTACTGTTCAAATAACAAAATCCTAAAACACTTGGAGTGTGGTTTACTCAACCACCAATCAATTGGATTTCAATTATCAATAGATTGGTTCCTTTGATTTCAATCACAATCGTGGTTGAGTTCGCCTAAGTTGTTATCTAATGTCGCCCCTTGTATACAAGGTACTCCGCTTGCATCTCTCATAGAGTTTTTCTAAATCTTGAGGTATTCTCTTGTCATGTTACGCCCCTTAGATGCCCTGAGCCTTTGGCTCCTCTTCTTGCTATCCTTCACGCCTTTTCTTACATAGTTCACCTCCTTGGCTTTATGTTGCTCCAATGCTTGTTGTCCTATAGTATCTCGGATGCCCGCACCATCCTTCTTTGATCTCTATAGATCTCGACTTGCGATCCCTTAAATGCCCACGCCATCCTTCTCTCATCTTAATGGATCTCATTTTGTGGCCCCTTAGATGCCCACACCATCCTTTTCTGATCTACGAACCTCTCCTATGGTCCCTTAAATGTTTGCGCCATCCTTTGTCGATCTCCACAGACCTCATTTAGTCCCCCGGATGTTTCCACTATCCTTCTTTGATCTACAGACCTTGAGCTATCAAACACATTGGCCACATCATGTCAATTTATATACCTACTAGATCTTGATGACTGCGCACACAAGTTAGACATAACAACAAACCTAACTTAAATCCCTAGTCCAATTCATCAAAACACTTAATTGCCTAACTGCAGAAGGGGACAAAAGTTCCAACACCTATCGCATTATGATTGTCAACCTTTGCAAACTAGTGAAATCTTCAAACTTAGTTCTTGTGGAGTAGCCTCAAGAGTGGTTTTACAAATATTTTTTTACTAGAGTGGTAAAAAGCCAGACCAAGACTATAGGAATATATGTAATGTCTACATTAGCACCCAAAATTTTGGGCTTTTCTTTTTACACTTTGTATACTAATTATAATGCTGATGGTTGTCTACATTTTTCTTTCCTATCATTGTGTTGTTAGATACTATATTCCATTGTTTTGTTTTATCTTATTCAGAAAGCAATTCATCAAGTGGGAACAAAAATGCAGAACTGTTTGTTGAGTGTACCTTGTATATTGATGGCGTCCCCTTTGGGCTGCCCACAAGGACAAGGTTTTCTCTATTCTTTTCACCTTGCATACACTTATTTCAATTCTATTTGTAACCATAAAAGCTATATGGAGCTCTGAGTTCCTGCTATTTTTATACCTTTTTAACCTTTTATTTATTTGTATATTATCTAAGTGAAAAAGTTTCATATGCCCAGGCTAGAATCATCAGGACATCCATATTGCTGGAATGAACTCATCACATTGAGCACAAAGTACCGGGACTTAACTTCACGGGCTCAGCTTGGTTTTACTGTAAGTCTACACATATTGTGACTCTAGCAATAGATCCTTTTTTTCTTTCCATGATTCATATACATTGACATAAAATGGCTTTAAGATATACTACCTTGTAAAAAATTGCTTAATTGTCTTGCTGATAAATGCAATTTATGCTCTTTATTTCCATTTGAACAAGATTCTAATTGCTGAATTGGATTCCTTTCTATGAAGTATACTTGGTTTTAGTGTAAGTTTGCACATACTCTGACTCTAGCAATAGTCATGATTTTTTTCCCCCATGATTCTTATAGATTGACGTAAAATGGCCTAATGATATGCTAATTTGTAAAAATTTGTTTAATTGTCTTGCTGATAAATGTGATTTATGTTCTTTATTTCCATTTGAACATGATTCTAATTGCTAAATTAGATTCTTTTCTATGAAATATGCTAAAACTCTTAGTTCTTGTCTGTTTATTATTAGCTCTGAATTAACAAATATATGGCTTTATAACAATGACTATAATGTTGTTATTAAACTTAACATATCAGTTATAAATATGAAAATATTTGTTGTTGTCTCTATGGCCTCTGCTGATGTTACATGTATCATAATTTTCTATGTTGTGCATCTACGGATGAGGTGCAGTAAGTAGGGCTGGTGAGAGAGCACTTTTAGATTTCACATTTGCACGATGTCTGCAACTTATTTTTTAAGTAGGGTAATGATTTGTGTTATAACATTTCACTTATAATCATGTTTGTTATGCTTATGAGATACCTAGGGAACTGAGACCATAATACTTCTGTACACTCAGAGATGATATTATTATTTTTTATATCCCACAAAATTATGACAAAACATTGGCAGATATCTTCATAAGAAAAGATGGCAAGCAACTATTGGGAAAATTAAGAGAGCTGGTTGTGCTTCAATTCTTATAATCTTCTTCCATGGTAGACATCTATACTTTTTTTTCCTCAAGTGTTGAAGTAATCTTTCCTAATAAATTTAGTTGGATCTGGAATATCAGATCAACAACAAGGAATACCAAGTTTTAAGCATACAACAATATATAGATGTTTGTTTTATCTGTATAAATTGCTTTTGTTTTCTTGAATCTCGTGGATCTTTTTTTGTTTCAATATATAGTACCTCCGTTATCTTTCTGTGCATATTCATATGTCCTGTTAGCCTTGTTGTTTTAAGATTTGTTTCTGTGTTTAATTTCCCTGTAGGTTTGGGATGTCTCATGTGGTAATGATAATGGTTTAGTTGGTGGAGCAACAATTTATCTGTTTAATAATAAAAAACAACTAAAATCAGGGAGGCAAAAGCTTCGACTTTGGCCTGGAAAAGAAGCAGATGGAGCAATTCCGACTTCTACACCAGGAAAGGTTATTATTAGGTTATAAGTTGGATATTTTTTTTATTGACATAGACTTTGCATCAATAGTCATCCACCTTTTTAAATGCCTACAAATTAGCAGGTTGCCAAACATGAGCGTGGTGAGATAGAACGTCTCGAGAGGCTTGTAAACAAGTATGAAAGGGGCCAAATACAACAAATTGATTGGCTGGATCGTCTTACTTTTAAAGCTATGGATAAAATTAAGGACAGAGAAAACCTTAGTAATGACAATTCTCACCTTAGCGTGGTTGTCAGCTTCTGCACTTTTGAACACAGAGTTGCTTTCCAGGTTAGCTGTACCTTCACAAGGCTTTCATGATTTCATGGCATCTTTTTTGTTTGCTAAAATTTGGACTCTTCATGCTTCCAATCTCATGCATAAATAGAAGCCACATATAAACATTTTCATTGATATTGTTACGCCATTGCTAATTGGTTAAAAAAGGGTTGGCTACTAGAACTGTAATTCTGTGACAGTCGAGGACCTAAGTTATCATCATTTGATTATTTCACAATTACCTTTCGAGTAATTTTGGAAAATGAGTATTACCTTGAGAACCATTTTTCATGTAACAGGAAGATTGCCCAAGTAAAATCTCAAATTATTTTGGTGATGGTTAATGATATTAACTGAGTTATATAGAGAGGCGCATTTACTTTTTTTCCCATGCTTTGTTGTTAGAGATCTTAGTCATGGATAACTTAGACACTTAGATTACATAATCTATGAGATCAAATGTGTAGAATTCATCTATGTTTGTACATCTTTCAATCCATTATATGGGGTGGTGAGGAGCAACTTCAGGCTGGTTGCATAGTGTTTCTCTAAGCTACTGGCTACCACTGAAACTTGACTTTGTTGCCTTTTCAACCTTTGAGGAATTTCACTTGGACCACACAAGATTTAAATTTGCTATTTAGATTATCCTTTCTGTACAAAGTTTTAGTATACATTTGGTTTTATTGTGAAATCTTTCTATCTGTCATGACCAACTCAAAACAAAGAATAACTCTGTCGATAATATTGACCTTATTTCTCATACTTGCCGTGCAGGAATCTGGGGCAAACTTTTTTGCACCATCCCCTGTATCATCCACAAATGAGCTTGTTACTGTATGGGATCCTGAAGTTGGAAGGACAAATCCTTCTGAGCACAAGCAATTAAAACTTGCTAGAAGCTTGACACGTGGGATTATAGATAGGGATCTCAAACCAAGCTCTAACGAGAGAAAGTAAATTCATTCTTATTGCTGCTATTTTCTGCTTTTCCATGCTTTTTCTATGTTTGACTGTTTATCATTGCCAATATCTAACAAAGCTTAACTTTCTTTAAGTTATTCTAGATTTCTTGATTAAAAATAGGCCCACAAAGTTTAGTCAACAATTGCATTTTCATGGTAATTTAAACCTGATGGTTGGAACATTGAACTTTGAATTAAGTATACCGACATTGTGTCCCAGGGAAAATGTAGTTTGCCAAGGAATATTTGTGTTTGTTACTTGAATAATAGAAAATTAGTATCATATTAGGGAGATAATTGGACTCTATATTGTTTCTAGCCTTCTAAGTTTCTCATCATCCTGTCTTCATTAACAGAACTAAGGGAACTGGGCCAGTTGCCAGTTGCATTCAAATTCATTACTTTTAATCTTTTATCATGGGTCTGCCTCTGCCCAGCAGATTCCTGGAGAATACTGCAATTACTATATGGCATTTATCATACTAATCTCTATTACTTTTGTTATGATGGATGCACTCTTCCTGCCTGAGTTAATTTCAAATTATTGGAAGTACATTTTTTTTCACGTACCATTATTACAAAACACTCACTTTGTATGTGATACTCTTTTCTAAGCTAGGTCATGGAAACCATTAGTCAAAAGATCATCCTCCATCCTCTGAAAATACTTCCATGTTCTAATTTGATGTGTTCTTGACCCAAAGTGCTTTGGAATGTGTTTTTTTTCATAAATATACCATAGTAATTAACTATATTATATAAATTTTTATAAGCTTTAATTAAGTTTTTGATATCTTGGATCTTTTATTCAATATGAAAATATTGGTGAAGATATTACCGATAGGATAAGAGAGGATGGTTGAAATAGGGACACCCTTCTGGAAGCATGTTTGATTTTTTGCTAATAGAGTCATCATCATGTCTCATTTGCAATAGAGTCGTCATCCTCTAAAGGCCTCATCTACAATAGACTCATTCTCCACCCATAAACTCTCATCTGTAAGTAAATTTTTTAGTGTTGTATTAGGTTTTGTCACATAACTATCATTTCCTAACCTTCTATAATGTGTCTAACTACTTACCATCATAAATGTATACCAACACTAGCAACAATAAATACTATTCATCCCAAAATAACATTTTTCATTACCGCTTGCTAGACCACATTTATTAGAGCATCCACAATGCTCTAACGTTATAACACCTACCACCTCATCAAAAAGCATGGGGCCCACTGCCACATACTCGTTATAACAACATCCTTCTTTCACCCACAACCCTTTTAACGTTAATACTCATTATTCATGGGCCCCACCATCCACTCACTCATTTTAACATTATAGCATATTAAATAAATATGTTTTATATATGTTTTAAAATATTTAAATTATTATTATTATTTTAAATAATAATCTTACGTTTGTTCAAAAAATAAACGTTTAATAATCTTATTTTATTATTAATTATAATAAAATATTTTAAATTATTATTATTATTTTTCAAAAATAATATTAATTTTTAAAATATATTTATTAAATAAATATGTTGTAACAGCTAGTTTCCAACAACTTGTTTATAACGACTATTTTACAAAATTATAATAATTAAAAATCACATTAATCGAAATGAGAAATACAATAATTAAAAATTACAATCACTCGAAAATATAATAATACTAGAAAATGAACGTTGATCCGGCGGATAGAACAGGGGGCCTCCGTTTTGAGGGGTCGACGCCACGTGGAAGTCAAAAGGCCAGGTGGACCGGGCGGCTGACCGGAGAAGGATGGGCCCGGACGGCCGGATAGGAGTCGGAATTCCGGCGCTCGATTGAACAGTAACGAGGGGCCGAGCGGAAGTCATGCTTGGCCGAAGATATAAGGTAACATAGTGCTAACAGTCCCTACATAGCACCCTACCGAAAATCTCCCCAGCATATCGATGCAAACGGCAGGCCGGACGTGATGGGAGTGCCATCCGGCCGGCGCGTAAGATGAGGGCCGTCCGGACGGCACTCCCCGTCCGGCCGGACGGACGCCCCGGCCTGTGGTAGGTAGAGAAAGACAAGAACATCTTATGACAGCTGTCAAGTCCTATGGCTAGGTCATACTCCAAGTCTGACAGCGAGGTGTTCTTTTGTCCCATCGAAGACGTGCTTGGACTGTAGCAGTATGGCGTTAGGTAAGCACTCTGACAAGCACATACCGAGGTATGGGCTGTGGACACGTATGCGCCTCGGTGGACGTGCATAAGCTCTTTCACCGCTCTATATAAAGAGCCTTATACTTCGCCGGAGGTACGCGTTCAACATCTTTGGGGCCACTTTTTTCACTGTTTGCTTGCCTGACTTGAGCGTCGGAGGGTCGCCGCCGGGAACCCCTTCCCGGCCCGACTTCTGTGCAGGTTCGCAAGAGCGTCGTCCGACCGGCCTGAGATCCACGTCAGCTGATTCAGCATTCGGACATGATCAATTTGGCGCCGTCTGTGGGAACGCTCCTGCATCCGAACGGAAACAATGGACGAGGCTGGACGACAACACACGGTGACGCTTTCCTCGGAGGAACTCGACGCTCTGATCGAGTTGAGGGCCGCCAAGCTTGTGGAGCAAAAACAGAAAGTAGCGGCCGAGCGGCCGGAGCAGCAAGCAACGTCCGCATCTGGTGGCCGAGCAGAAGCACCGCAGGCCACCGTTGCATTTCATCGAGCCCTATTCCGCACCCCCGAAGCCGTAACAGCTCATAGAGATCGGGGATCTTCTTCGGATGAAATGCCTAGACGAGGTGACAGAAAAGGAAAGGCCCCCCAAGCGGACTCATCGCCCGAGCGGATTAATCGCCAATTTTCAGAAGCTATTCTCCGAGACCCTCTACCCAAGCACTACGTGCCTCCGACGATCGGCGAATACAATGGAACCACCGATCCGGATGATCATTTGGGCAAGTTTGATAACACGGCAACCCTGCATCAATACACAGATGGGGTGAAGTGTCGGGTTTTCCTCACCCCTCTCTGGGTCGGCTCAACGGTGGTTTCGAAGATTGCCAGACGGATCTATCTCAAGCTTCAAAGACTTCCGAACGGTCTTCCTCCACCACTTCGCAAGCAGTCGGCGCTATCAAAAAACCAGTGTTAGTCTGTTTGCCATCAAACAGGAAGCCCGCGAATCGCTCCGAGCTTACATCCAGCGGTTCAACAAAGTGGCCATGGACATTCCAACGGCCACCTCGGAGACCATGATGAATGCCTTCACACAAGGCCTCGTGGATGGGGATTTCTTCCGATCACTCATTCGGAAGCCGCCCCGAGACTACGACCACATGCTACACCGGGCCAATGAATACATCAACGTGGAGGAAGCGCAAGCGGCCCGGAAAAAAGAAACTCCAGCCGAGCGGCCTCCCCCTGCCGAACGGAAGTCGCACGCTGCTCATCAGCCACCCAAAGGACCGCGGGCCGAAACAATTCGTGCTCATCCAAGACCTCATGTTCAAGAAGTAGCAGCCGAGCGGCCCAGGACAAAGAAGAGATGGACTCCGATGTTCTGCTCCTTTCATCGGACGGACACACATAATACCAGGGATTGCCGTAGTCTTCCACTAATCGCCCACCCCGTTCCCAGAGGTGGCGGGCGTCGATCGCCATCAGCCGACAGACGACAGAGGCCTCGCGAAGCCGAGCGGACTGTAGCTGACAGGCGACAACAACAGACTCCCGAGCGGCATCGCTCTCCGAGACGGGAGAATCTCCGGATGTCTAGGGAACGTCCCCGTTCGTCCGCTCGAGAAGAAGAAAATAGAAGCAATGCTTCCCGAGGCGAGATCAACATCATAGCAGGCGGACCGACCGGAGGGGACTCTAACCGAGCAAGGAAGGCGAGCGTCCGGCAGCTCCAAATCCATGCAGTCGGCTGCAGCCAAGAGCGAGCGAGCGGACCCGAAGTACCCCACGACGACGCTCTCCTCATCAAAGCGGTAATAGCCAATTACACTATTCACCGCGTATTTGTTGACACAGGAAGCTCAGTCAACATTATATTCAAGAAGGCGTTCGATCAGCTACAAATTGATCAAGCCGAGCTGCTACCCATGACCACCCCCCTATACGGGTTTACGGGTAACGAAGTTCAGCCGGTCGGACAGATCCGGCTGGCTATCTCGCTGGGAGAAGAGCCGCTCAGAAGGACGAGGACAACAAACTTCGTGGTGGTCGACTCTCCCTCGTCCTACAACGTCATTTTAGGACGACTGGCGCTCAGCGAGTTCCGAGCGGCCGTCTCCACCTTCTACCAGAAGATCAAGTTTCCCGTCGAAGACAAAGTGGGAGAAGTACGGGGAGATCAACTGGCAGCTCGGCGATGCTACGTCGAAATGGTCCGAGCAGCAAATTCCGCCCGAAAGTCGCCACGAATCGAGGTGAATGCTATAACTGAAAAGCCTCCCTCTTTAGTTTATGAAGAAAAAGAGGAAGTGCAGATACACCCGACCCGATCGGAGGCCACGACCTTCATCGCGTCTGATCTGGAGGCGAATCAGAAAGAGGAGGTGATCCAATGCCTCCGAAGAAACCATGATGTCTTCGTCTGGTCGACACATGAGCTGCCCGGAATTTCACCAAGTATAGCGCAGCATGAGGTCCACGTTCGACTGGACGCTTGGCCAGTAAAGCAAAGAAAAAGGGACTTCGGCGCCGAGCAGAATGCCATCATCCGAGCGGAGATGGAGAAACTCTTGGAGGCCGGCCATATACGCGAGGTCCAGTTCCCGAGCTGGTTGGCGAATGTGGTGCTAGTTTCCAAGCCCGACAACAAGTGGAGAGTGTGCATCGATTTTCGGGACCTTAACAAGGCGTGCCCAAAAGACTTTTATCCTCTGCCCCGGATCGATCAGCTGGTGGACTCTACGGCCGGCTGCGAATTAATATGTATGCTCGACGCTTACCAAGGCTATCATCAAGTGCCGCTCGCCCGTGAAGATCAAGAAAAAGTCAGCTTCGTGACGGCCGACGGCACCTATTGCTATAATGTGATGCCGTTCGGATTGAAGAATGCGGGAGCCACATATCAGCGCTTGATGAACAAAGTATTCAGAGAGCAGATCGGGCGAAATCTGGAAGTGTACGTGGACGACATTCTCATTAAGTCCGTCCGAGCGACCGATCTCTTCAAAGACATGGAGGAAACCTTCCGAACGCTACGCAAATATGGGGTCAAGCTAAATCCCCAGAAGTGCCTGTTCGGAGCAAAAGGAGGACGTTTCTTGGGGTACATAGTGACCGAGCGGGGTATTGAAGCAAATCCCAGCAAAGTAAAAGCCCTACAAGACATGCCGCTCCCAAGAAATACAAGACCGGTCGGATAACTGCTTTGTCCAGATTCATATCCAAAACCGTCGACCGAGCCTTCCTTTCTTCAAAATCTTCAAGGCCACTAAATTTCACCGACGAAGAATGCGATCATGCTCAAGATTCAAGGCATATCTGAATTCCTCCCAGATAGCTGCTTACCGCAGTGAGCCACTTCAGATCTACTTGTCTTCCACCGAGCAAGCAATCGGCTCAGCACTAGTGAGGCGAGCGTAGAAGAGCCTGTATTTTCTTAGTCATATTTTAAAGATGTCGAATCTCGCTACACCGGGCTCGAGAAGTCGGCGCCTTCGCCCATACTTCCTGGCGCATACCATCATTGTCAAAACCAATAGCCCGCTCGGGCGTGTATTACTGAATCCAGAAGCGTCCGGGCGGCTCATCAAATGGATGACGGAGTTAAGTGAATTTGACATCCAATACCAGCCTCGCTCGGCGATAAAAGTGCAGTCCTTGGCGGATTT
This sequence comes from Zingiber officinale, assembly GCF_018446385.1. NCBI lineage: Eukaryota > Viridiplantae > Streptophyta > Magnoliopsida > Zingiberales > Zingiberaceae > Zingiber > Zingiber officinale. The sequence continues at coordinate 2,472,359 of NC_056004.1, forward strand.
CGTTACCGAGGTACAAAGGCCAGAGCCCGAGGCCATGTGGAAGATATTTGTGGATGGATCGTCCACTCGGCTCGGGAGCGGTATTGGTGTATTATTGCTGTCTCCCCAAGAAGAGAAGATGCATCTATCTGTCCGGCTTGACTATAGAGCTACAAATAATGAGGCAGAGTATGAGACCCTTATAGCCGGCTTACAGGCCGCCCGGCATGTAGGGGCCGGACGGGTAATGCTGCATTCAGACTCTCAATTGGCCGCTCAGCAGCTCACAGGTACGTTTGAGATTAACAATGCTCTGCTCAAACTTTATGCCGAGGCCTTCGAAAAACTCAAGGTCGACTTCAGAGAGGTAATTATCCAAAAGATACCCCGAGCCGAGAATCAAGCGGCCGATGAGTTAGCCAAACTTGCGAGCTCAATAACGCCGATCGCCATCCAGCAGCCAATTGAACAAGTATCTTTAGTGGCGCACATCGACCGGATGGAAGGCCTCACGTTTCCGAGCGACTGGAGAACACCCATCACGGAGTTTTTGCGCTCGGGAGCCACACCGACCGACCGGAACGAAGCCCAGCTGTTAAGGAGAAGAGCCGGTCGGTTCACACTCATCGGCGATCAGCTTTACAAAAAGGCTTTCTCACGCCCGCTGTTGAAATGCGTGAGCTCGGAGGACTCGGCTTACATCCTCCAAGAAGTACATCAAGGATCACGCGGAGGGCATTCGGGCGGACGTTCGCTGGCTAAGAAGATCCTATTAGCTGGGTACTTCTGGCCAACCTTACAAGCAGACGCCGCTCGGACAGTGTCGACGTGCCTCTCGTGCCAGAAGTACCATAACTTCTACCACCGACCGACAGAGGAAATGAAGGCATCAACAGTCTCATGTCCGTTCGATCAGTGGGGAATGGATATTGTTGGTCCATTTCCTATGGCGACCGGACAGCGGAAATTTCTGCTAGTGGCGGTCGATTATTTTTCCAAGTGGGTGGAGGCCGAGCCGCTAGCCAAGATCACCGAACAGATGGTCAAAAAGTTCATCTGGCAGAACATCATCTGTCGGTTCGGCATCCCCCGTCGACTTATTTCCGATAATGGGCGGCAATTCACAGGGAAGTTGCTCGAGGATTGGTGCAAAAGCTATGACATCGAGCAACACTTCACATCCGTGGCCTATCCCCAAAGCAACGGTCAAGCCGAAGTGACCAATCGGGAAATTCTTCGCATGCTGCGCGCTCGGCTCAACCATTTGGGAGGAAGTTGGGTGGATGAAGTGCCGGGCGTCTTATGGGTCATCCGAACGATCCCGAAGGAAGGAACTGGCGTCACGCCCTTCCATTTGGTGTATGGCGGCGAAGCGGTTATTCCTGTCGAAGTTGGAGTTGAGTCCGCTCGGATCCAAAATTATGATGAGGACAACGCCGAGCGGAGGAACATGGAGCTGGATTTGGTCGAGGAAGAAAGAGCCAAGGCATCCGTCCGGCTGATGGCGTATCGTCAAAGAATGAAGCAGAATTACAACCGGCGCGTAATCCCCAGATCATTCCAAGTTGGCGATCTTGTTTGGAAGAAAGTAAAGCCGGTCGGCAACGTCGGCAAGCTAGAAGCTCCTTGGGCAGGCCCCTTCAAAATCATCGAAAAGCTCCGCTCGGGTGCTTACTATTTGGAGGATGAAGGTGGGCGGCAGCTGGACCGACCTTGGAGCGCGAATCATCTCCAGCCTTACCGGGCGGGGTGAAAGGTGCGCCAATTTAAATCGTCATGTATACTTTTTTCAGCTGTATACTTGAAATGCAGAAATGAAAAATCGCAAGACTAAAGCAAGTATAAGGCATCGTCAGCAAAAACGAAAGCCCTGTGCCGTTCGGCCGGAGGTAAATTAGCCGAGCCAAGCGCTCAAAAACGAAGGCCCCGTTCCGCTCGGACCGGAGGTATATTATACAAGCCAAAGGCTCGATGCCGAAACCCCTGCGCCGTTCGGCCAGGTAGATATCGTCCAAATTAGGCTTGGAAGACCGTCGAGCTCCGACGTTAAATATCGAGAGACGAGCCGGCGTCTATAAACGTCCGAGCGGAAGACCGTCGAGCTCCGACGTTAAATATCGAGAGACGAGCCGGTGTCTATAAACGTTCGAGCGGAAGACCGTCGAGCTCCGACGTTAAATATCGAGAGACGAGCCGGCGTCTATAAACTCCCGAGCGGAAGACCGTCGAGCTCCGACGTTAAATATCGAGAGACTAGCCGGCGTCTATAAACTTCCGAGCGGAAGACCGTCGAGCTCCGACGTTAAATATCGAGAGACGAGCCGGCGTCTATAAACCCTCTGAGCGGATAGCCATCCACGTGATATATTCCGGCGGTAAGAGCCGATCGACGATAGAGCCTGTTCTTTAAGGCCAACATACGGCCGAGCGGCTCGCTTAGCAAAAACAGATTTGAGGTAAGGTGCAAAGCAAAAGATGGTTAATAAGAATTAAAGATGGGAGCGCGTGAATGAATGACATGCGCGCGCCGAGCGGCTATGCAGTCGCATGGCGAAAGGCGTTTTTTGAAAACAATCGGCTTGGGCTCATGTTAGAGTATGAAGCCGAGCGGAGGAGTTTTAAAGAACACTTTAAACATGACGAAAGAAAAATTTCTTGCCAAAACAAAAGTTGCAAGAACAGAAAGATGATCTATTTACGCCAAGCGCTGGGCAAACAAAAGAAGTTACAGTAAAAATAAGTTTTGCCGAACGGCGAGGATACAAAAAAGTTGATAAAAAACACTCCTCACGCTTCAAAATCAAAAAGAGCATCAGGAATGGCGCCCATCACGGTAGCCAGATTCTCTGGGGGAATGGTCAGCTCGGCGGGAAGGTGACCTTTAGTCTTCAAGTAATTCACCGCCGCCTTGATCGCCTCTTCGAAAGTGAGGGAAATCTTGTCGGTAAATTTCTCTCCGAAGTCATCCGAGCGGACAAATGCCTCCCTCACTTCGTCAGAGCGGGCCGACTCCCCATCCTGATACTCTTTGAGCGCGGCTCGGGAAGCATCGTTGGCGGCATGGAGATCCTTCAAATCTCCTTCAAATTTAAGCAGATCGGTCGAGCGGCTCTCCTTCTCGGTGGCCAGGAGGGCATCCAGCTCCTTGACGCGCTACTCTAACCCCCGGTTCTCTACCTTCATCATATCCATGTCCTCGATGGCTTTGAGCTTCCGGACGGTCGCGGTCTTCACTTCCTTGTCCCGCTGCTTGACCAAGGCTTCGAGGCGGGCCACTTCGCTCGTCAAGCAAAAGGATTTACCCCGTTCGGCTTCCAGCAACCTTTTGGCCTTCTCCAGAGCGGCCGTCGATTGTCTGCTGTCTCCCGCGGCCTTGAGCTTCTTCAGCTCGTCCTCCAGTTCGGCTAGGCGATTGCTGATGGCAATCTGCTCCACCCAGTTCTGCGAGCAGATATGAGCAAGTTAGAAGCTTGATCCAAAATAACCAACAAAGCAAAAGAACATACCCCGGTCGCCTGTTGTAAATTGCTGTCGCCGAGCTGACCAGGAGTCATCATGGCATTTCTAAGCCGAGCATCCTCCCAAGCTTTGGCAAGGGGACTAGTGAGCGTGATTTGCTGCTCGGGGATAACAGGCCGATCAGCGGCCGCCATGTATTCTTCCGACGGGAGGCGCAAGACGATTTTTATCAATTTCGGACCGCTCGGATCACCTTTAGAAGCAGCAGCCTTACCGGACGGCTCACCGGTGGAGGAAGAAGGACGGTCGCCCAACCGCCTAATACGTCGCAGTGTTCTTGGAGGACTGGAGGGCGGCACCTCAGAGGTTGCCCTCGGAGAGCCGAGCGGCGTCGGGGTACTCTCGATAGAGACCGTCCCGGTAACACTGGAGCTTCGTCGCCCCGCTCGGATTGCGGTTCATCGGATGGAATTGGTTGAGAGGCTGCCTCTGGCTGTTTGCGCTTCCGAGTTGCCAGAGGAACGTCGTCGGCCGAACGACCCTCTACCTCGACTTGAGCAGAGGGTTCTATGTCGCCCGTGGCCTCGTCGTGAGAAGCAGGAGCGTCTAAGGCTTCGGGGACAGTTTGAGTCCCCTCACCTTCTTCGCTGGCCGGACCAGCTGAAGCCGAGCCCCGCTCGGCGACCTCCCTATCCTTTACCGCCTCAATATTGGCGGCTTTCAGCTTGAGCTTTTCGGTTGCCTTAGCGCGCCACATAACTTCAGCTGCAGAAGCAAAAAATAAATCAGTTAGAACAAAATAAACGGGAAGACAAGGGAACTTATTCATGCTGCAGGGCAGATCGGCCGGGGTAGAAGACAAGCCGAATATATACATTACTCCTGGAAGGAGCAGCTTGTCGATGTGATATCGCTGGCCGATCAGCCGATCGGCTGCATGAAGATAGGCCGCATCGCCTCTAAACTTGCCGAGCTCTGGTTGCGCTGGCATCGCTGTCTGCCACTTGATACGGAAGGTCGGTGGCTCGGGGAAACGCAAGTAGAAAAAGTGCTCCTTCCAATGTTTGTTGGAGCTCGGCATGTTATCAAAAAGAACGAAACCAATCATAGATTGAAAAACAAAAGTACCCCACTCAGCTTGCTTGGGGTAGTAGAAGTAATGGAAAACTTTGGGGTCTAGGGGAATGCCGTTTAGCTTGAATAGAATTATCACCTCGCTTAGCAGTCTTATGGAATTCGGAACTAGCTGGCCGAGTGAGATGCGGAAGTAGTTGCAGACTTGCAAGAAAAACTTATGGGGCGGGAAGCGTAGCCCGGCCAAAAATTGGTCTCGGAAGAAAAGAACGGTGCCGGGCGGCGGTTCATGAGGCCGATCGGCCGGTGTGGCTAATACTATGTGGTGGTCAGAAGGAATATCGTAAGTTCGAGCAAGACGCAACGCGTCCTCCTCGTCGAAACGGCTCTCCATGGTCGTGTACCATAGACCAGGAGCGCCGCCGGTCGACTGCGAGGTGCTAGTCATGGTCGAAATACAAGAATGCGGGACCAAAAGGGAAGGTTCGAGCAAGGAATGAAGGGAAACCGACTGAATGAAACGATTAACAAAAAGAAGAAAACGTAGGGAGCGAGGAAAAGAGTCTTACAATCAAAAGGGATGATCGACTGGGGCCTGGGGGTTGCCGAAGAGTTGAAAGGCAAGGTCGCCGGGGAAGAAAAGGAGCAGAGGGGCGCTGGAGGAAGACGAAGCAACAATGCGGCGAAAAAGGAGTCGCGGACTTTATATCGCCGCCCGAGAGCAGCCTCCACCGTCCGATCCAGGTCGTGAAGAACGAGGCCATCATCCAGCCGTTCGTTTCAAACGGCGGATGTCCCATCGGAGGTGACGCCACCGCCATACGCTGACAAGAGTATAATCGCCACGTGTCAGCCAGATGCAGGTCGCATTTAATGATCGCCCCTTACCGTGCGCAGCACACGTGATGGGCAATAGGGGAAAGGATTTGGCATGGATTCCAAGGGAACGCAAGGCACGGGCAAGGTACTGCCGAACGGATGAGCATCCCTAAGCCTGGTCGAGCGGATTAATGTAGCGGTCGTTACTCAGTCAGATCGGCAGTCCAGTCAGTCGGACTTCGCCTCCTTCGACTAGACTTGAAGGGGAGGCAAGTGATCCGGCGGATAGAACAGGGGGCCCCTGTTTTGAGGGGTCGACGCCACGTGGAAGTCAAAAGGCCAGGTGGACCGGGCGGCTGACCGGAGAAGGATGGGCCCGGACGGCCGGATAGGAGTCGGGATTCCGGCGCTCGATTGAACAGTAACGAGGGGCTGAGCGGAAGTCATGCTTGGCCGAAGATATAAGGTAACATAGTGCTAACAGTCCCTACATAGCACCCTACCGAAAATCTCCCCAGCATATCGATGCAAACGGTAGGCCGAACGTCCAGCCGGCCGAACGGACGCCCCGGCCTGTGGTAGGTAGAGAAAGACAAGAACATCTTATGACAGCTGTCAAGTCCTATAGCTAGGCCATACTCCAAGTCTGACAGCGAGGTGTTCTTTTGTCCCATCGAAGACGTGCTTGGACTGTAGCAGTATGGCGTTAGGTAAGCTCTCTGACAAACACATACCGAGGTATGGGCTGTGGACACGTATGCGCCTCGGTGGACGTGCATAAGCTCTTTCACCGCTCTATATAAAGAGCCTTATACTTCGCCGGAGGTACGCGTTCAACATCTTTGGGGCCACTTTTTTCACTGTTTGCTTGCCTGACTTGAGCGTCGGAGGGTCGCCGCCGGGAACCCCTTCCCGGCTCGACTTCTGTGCAACCAGTCGAAGATCCACGTCAGCAGCCGGGGAGCGCCACGTGCCCAGCGTCCGTTGATTCAGCATTCGGACAGGATCAAACGTAAGTAAACAATTCAGATATTCCATCTTGACCTAATATCCTTGCATAGACATTCATGTATGATAAGCTGCTCCTTTGTCATCTGCGAGGTGTCTTTGTTCAATATTTCGTACTCCTTCAACTTCAAGCGACGATTCTTAGCTTCAGATTTGGACAATGCAGTTTTTGCCTTAATCTCCTCTACTTCGAGTTGTTTTTGTTTCAAATCGACTTCGGACTTCTTCACGCTTGTGTACTCAGTGAACTTTGTGATAATATTGTTGTAGTTTACTGTCAGATCCTCCATGGTCGATTTTACTTTGTCTTTTCCCTTTCTTTTTGCTGCCTTTTGCCCCATTGGACGAGTATCTTCATAATCCAGGTCTATACTCACATCTTGGTTGGAGGAGGTGTTGCTTGCTCCCGACTCTGAGGTCCTCGTCTTCTTTGTGGCCACAAAGTGATCAGCGGACTATGGAGTAAACATTGGACGGTCTTTGACAATTCTCCACACATGTTCTAGATTGAATGCAACACCGTTGTTTTCGGATAGATATTTTTCGTATGCAAACCTCAATATATCTTCATCACTGTGACCACTTCGATATAAACTATAAATACTATTGTAATTTGCGTTGAATCGATATACCTTCTTTTGGATTGTATTGTGCCAATGTGACCGTATAACATTTGCACTTCTGGTGTTTGAACCTAGGGAAAGATTCTCATTATAGTAGCTTGCAACCCGTCCCCAAAAAGCATCCGCCTTTTGATCATTGCCGATTATTGGATCATCACTGATAGTGACAAAACTTCTCGCTAAGACCTCATCTTCAACCTTTGTCCAACTTGAACGCTTTCTTGTACCCTCAGCATTTGAAACCGTCTTTTCTAAATTGACCACCTCAATTGGGGATTCACGGTCGGAAAGTTGAGTCTCCGGGACAAAAGTCGGAGTTGCAGGTTCATTCGACATCGAAGGAGTGAAAGACATACCAGTTGTGTGCGGGGTACCATATCCATGAACAACCGACGGCGTGAAATATGGATGGCTCATGTTTTGCCAATATTTAGTTGGAAGCGGTTGATATGGACCTCGAGGGGCATAATTCAGATGATTCATAGAATTTCCAAAACTGTGGACATTTTGAAGATTTTGTGGAGGAAACGACATATTGGGAAATGGATGTGGGTATTGATAATTTGGTGGAATTTGTGGATTTTGGGAAGATGAATATTTTTGCGACATGTTTGTAGAATTCAAGAAATTTGTAAAAAATGCCCTATTATTTTCATCCATTTCGGATAGAAAATAAGATGGTAGGAATTTGAAAAAATAGATGGGGAGAGAATTTAGAGAGTAAAATTGAAAGAGTAGTGAGTGAGAATGAAAATATGTGCACATATGGATGGATATTTATAGTCGAAATTTCAAACTAGCCGTTAACTAGCTGTTAAAAAGTAACCGTTAAATAACTAGCCGTTATTTATTTTTTAATTTAAAAATGTAAATCTGTTATTTAAAAAAATCATTATTTAAAAACTTATATTTAAAAAAGCCGTTGCATGTGCCGTTGGTAAAAAAAAAAAAAATGTTAACAAGCCGTTGCATGTGCCGTTGGTAAAAAAAATAAAAAAAAAAATTTTGCACATGGGGTGGGCCCGCCCTGGCCCACCCCACGAACACTTGAACGCGTTCAATTGCTTGAACGCGTTCAAGCTTTTGAACGCCACGTTGACATCCTGCAACGCGGCGTTAATGCACAGTAGCATTATAACGCGGCGTTTAACGCCGCGTTGTAGATGCTCTTAATATCATGCAATCGTATAAAACTTCATATATATATATATATATATATATATATATATATATTGCATAATAACTCACATAAATAGTTATGCAAGTAATAGTCTAGCATGATATAACATATAACTCCATGTTGTAACTTTTCACTACACAGCTATATGAAACTATGAACATACATTATAAGATCTCACATATAGGAAAGTTATAGAAAAAAGTCAACAACAATTATGAACAAAGATAAACATCAAAGAAAAAGGCACGAGGTGCGAGGGGGCAGATGGTTCACTGCTTGGTGCACCTTGAAAAGGGGATGTGGCTAGGGCTTCTACCCAAGCAGCAGAAGAAAAAAGGATCTCAGCTGCTAGGTGCCGACATCAGGCTGTTGCAACAAAAGACAACAAGTGATGATGGGTTGTGAGACAATGAAGCTAGTGGAGAGAGCATTGCATGCAGTGAGGCTTTGCAGTTGACTATTGATGGCAGATATATGTGTGAGATTGCGAGAGAAGTGGAGGGTTTGGATTTTGGATTGGTGCCATGAGTGGAGAGGGAGAAGGTTGTACAAGAGTTGGGAAAAAGTGATCGATAGCACAAAACCTAACTTGCAAATTTATCCAATCTGAGACAGACCAGTTTAACTAGTTCAACATTGGTTCAGATCTAAAATGTCCAAAAAAAAAAAGGGGAGCCCGGGGCATGAAGCTCCTGGCAATGCGGGTCCCGAGGAAGGGTCTATTGTATGCAGCTTTACCCTGTATTTCCGCAACAACTTTATCATTGCAACAACTCTAAAATGTCCAATACAAATGTAAGTTAAGCCTGATTCAAGCCCAAAAGTGAATTCAAGATGATTCCCACCTGCTCTTACCCTTAATCAACCAAAATAAACACAAATTGAACTCATATCAGACCAAATTCCTGTAAATCCCCTTTTAGACATCCTGCTTCAGCTGTAGATCATTTGGCTGAAGCCTCAATACACCCTCAATTACTAATTATCCCTGAGAAAAAAGATAAAGATGGTAATTTCATAAAAAGATTATTCATATTTATAAATGGCACTAGTGATCAATGTTTGAAATATTGTTCCAAGTTGGGGTTTCCGACCTTAGTTGAAGTGAGATAGTCCTGGTGTTGGTGCTGTGCTGGGCTTGTTGACACATGTGCCAGAGGCATTGAAGAAAAAAAGCTGTGATGTAGAATCAAGTTCAAACTTATGTAGAGCCATAACAAATGAATAAGAAGAGCGGGAGGAGGTAATGGCTTGGGTTGTGGAACAGTGGTGCAGTTAGCACAAACCCTCATGTTCACCTCATGATTCATCCCATCATGTAAGCTTAGCCCTCACATCCTGTTGTGGCTTGAACTGGTTTTGGTTTGAGGAGGCCAGAAACTATTGCTGAAGCTCTGCATCTTGTAAGCCACCTCATCACAAAACCTTCTAAGCCCTATTGCCAATCATTGGTCCTCACCTAGTGGCACTTGCATCATCTTGAATATTGAGTAAGTTTCATGGTCCGAGTGGCAGGTGAAACAATAAATTTTACCCATACCAACATGGAACGAAATTTAATACCTTGCTAATGATATGATATAGTCTTTCAGGATGCAATTCGTGTGGCTAAGAACCTTGAATAACTTATGGTTGCCTTTCTTTTATCCTTCTTCCTGTGCACATACATACACATCACTGAATGTACTCTGGTTAATAAAGTTTCTTTAACAGTTTGTTGGTCTTCGAGCAATTCAAAAAAAAGAAGATAGATTGTTTTATGTGCAACATTTGTTGACAGCGATGTCTTGCTACTTCTGTATGAAAGCATTCTATTCGCTGAACCTGATGCTTCCATTTTTTAACTAATAATTGTGCAATTTGGCGTGTAGGCTGATACAGGGAATCTTGAAGTATCCTCCAACACGCACACTGACTGGCGATGAAAGACAATTGTTATGGAAATTTCGTTTCTCTTTGATGTCGGAGAAGAGAGCTCTTACTAAATTTTTACGTTGTGTTGAATGGAGTGATATTCAGGTTATTATCTTGTGAATTGATCTAGCATCCAGATTTTGAGCATTCTATCCTTGCACATTTACACATCTAATAGTAATTACTTTAGGATCTGATTGCTATCCTTAACTGGAATTGGAATTACTTTGGAAGTTATGCCTTTTTTTAAAACCTGATATCACCCTTGGACCATTGGAATTTTGTTGTTTCCCATGAAGCAAAACCCCAGCCCTGAAATCTAAATCAGATCCAATTCCTTTTTATTTCCAAAATGGAGGTAATGGGTTCATTTTAGGAAAAAAATTGCAATTTTACTGCTGTACGTTCCATTTCTCATTTTTTCCCCTATTTGTATGGATCTTGTGGTATTGACAATTATGGCTGTCCTTGTCCTTGAAAATTAATCTACTTTTTCCTTCCAAGCACAAGTAAAAAATCGTATTTATCTACTCACTTATCAAACTATATCAGTTTATATATTTTACACTAAGACACAATTTAAATGTTTCTGATATATAAATTCTACAATTGTTTGCTTGCCTGGCATTTGATATGAATATGCTCAACAGGAAGCAAAACAAGCAATTGATTTGATGGGAAGGTGGGAAAGCATTGATGTTACTGATGCATTGGAGCTTCTGTCTCCTGTTTTTGAAAGTGAAGAAGTGAGTATTCGAGATGTTGTGGTTCTCTGTATGTTCAATGTGTTCAATATACTGCCAATTCACTGTTGAAATGCCAATGCAAAACTAACCTATATTAGTTTGGCGGACTGGAAGTCTAAATTAATGATAATTAGTTTAACCTTGACATAACATGCATAGTGCTTGGTTCTTAAAAAAATCTGCTAGTCAGTATGCACCCCTTGTCTCGACATTATTTCTTTCTTTCTGGGCCTCCTATAACTGAAAAATTCTTACGGATGTATAACATTGTTGCCTTATTCTAGATGTGTGCTTAAATGACTATCCAACTAGTGCATTCCTATGTGGTGACATGTCCCCGGCGTTCAGATTTATGATAGGATTAGTTGTTAACTGAAAGCAACCAACTTTACTTTATCTAAGTGACTGGTAAAGATTCATTGGAAGATTAAATACGCAACACTGATGTTGGTGACTGCTAGAACTGATGATGTTCCTATTATTATTGTGTTTAGAGTTTATCCTTGTTTTCAAGTAATCAATTTTGTCTCTTCCTCTGAAAATAGTAACTACTAGAAATAGCTGGGTTTTTTCTTTAAATAAACTTAATATTGAGTAATTTCATGCATTTCCTTGTGATATGGCACTTTAATTGATGATAAATATAGATAAATTTCTTGCAAAATATCCATACAGGTTCGCGCTTATGCAGTTAGTGTCCTTGAGAGGGCTGATGATGAGGAACTCAAATGTTATTTACTTCAGTTGGTCCAGGCTCTTCGCTTTGAGAGAACTGATAAGTCTCGTTTGGCACAATTTCTTGTGCAACGTTGTATGTCTTTTCTTCATTTCAACTTTTAATTGTCTTTATTGGATCAACAGTCTTGCTTTGCTTTCATTTTTGCTACACAGTCCTTATTTAGGATATTTTATATTTGTTGATTTTGGGACTATTCTTCCTTTGAATATCAAATTGGAGTTTTTAGAGATGTTCATTATTGCCCAATTAGATTTACGAACACAGATTGTATGTCTACATGTGCAATTGAATACACATTTAATACACTTGATTGAATATATGAATAAAAAATATCAAAAGGTAAATAATATTAAATTGAAAATAATTATTTTTCTTTTAAAAGAATAAGTGCAATTTAAGTGAAGTAAAATCAATCACAAAACAACTTCCAAAATATGATTTATATTCCAATTTGGATTTATACTTGAGGTGGAATAAAATCAATATATAGTCTAGAGCCCTTGTAAAGTTTTATCCATATTTTTTCTCAAACTTATATTAATTTAAAACATGATTAGAGAAGTGATGGTTTAATTTTAATGTATCTTATCATCATAGTATCGCCAAGATGCCAATTAAATAAAAGAAAAAGGGTTGATAGAATGAAGTTCTCATCAAATCCTTCATTGAAGAATATAACATACCCAATGTGATTGGACTATGTGTGCATGCCAAGTACATATCCTTGATCAAACAATGGTTGCTTATGTAGAACTTGGAATTCTTATTGTCATCAAGTCCAAGCTCATGTGGAAGCCCTAACCAACCTCAAATTTGTGATTGAGAGCAAGCACGAACTCACATGAACTGATCCTTATCCCAAAGAATAACACAGATAACAACCTCTTTTTTTAGTAAAGAAGCAGCAAGCACTTGACTTAAATACCTCAAACTAGCTTTTTTGACTGTTGGGGCATTTTAGATGGAGTTTTAAATAGGGGGTTGGGCATATTGGTCCTGGTATTTATTGTTCTTGACATGTGTCAATTGCTGGCAAATTGTTTGTGTGGATGATAAATTGGTCAATTGACAAATGAAGTCAGCATTCAAAGTAATGGATTTGGGAATGTAGATATATATCTCTTTAATGTAGATGGAGTATATTCTCCTTGTTAAGCTACAGTTTGTTGTTGTTGTTTCTTACCATCATGTGTTAATATTGAGCTTCATTCATCTTAAAGTGTAAATTGCTTGTTACAACTTATAATTGTGTAGGTATGGTAATTCTGTAACCCTGCTTGGCAAACAAAATTTTTCTGCTGCATCTCACTAAGAGTAGAGAGTGACACTTTTGTCCATCGCACTAAAACACTGTGTAGTCCTCTAATATTGTCTTTTAGCTTTTTCTTCGGGACTGCACATATATTGAAAAACCAATGGTGACTCCATAGAATTAAAATTTTAGATAATCAGTCCTTTCATTCCCAGGAGATATTTTTCAGTAATAGCATTAAGATGCCTGCTGATTCCTAATGCACGTATTGTTTACAATTCTTGGAGGTTTGATTTCTTGTTAGTTGTGAGAAATTCAATTTGATACCATGTTTCTTTACTACCTATAACTTCTCTAAACAATGAGAATACATCCATGGAATCATTAGACGTGATTACATTATTATTACTCATTCTTACCTTTGGTTTCAAGTGCCAAAGGGTACTGGTCAGCACAGTAGGCAGAGTAGAAATGTATTGCTCTAATCATTGACTGATAGTGAAATTATGGCAGACAGTTGAATGATATTGTATCACCTGTGTTTACATCTTACAGTGCTTACCTTAATTGATACCGCTTAGAGCCTACTGAGAAAGGAAGAATTTCTTTCCATCATTTATCTTTCAACTGTGTTTGTCGACGGTAAGGGGACGAAACACTAAAAAAAAAAAGAATGGGGGAGAAAAAGCACAACAATAGTAAAGGGAGGGGAGGTCAGAGTCACAGAAACTGTCCATATATTACACTTATGTCATCTCCAATTCCAATTGTCGTTAACTGAGATATATTTATCAACATGGATAAGTTAGCTCCATTGCCAAATGCCCTATAAGCTTTATTTAATCTACATTAAAAATTATAAGTACAATCTCACTAGGATGCTACTCAAATCAATATTTTTATCTTATTCGCGACACTCATTTTAATGCTTAGTTATATTTTATCTCTAATTGCTTTAAAATTTTAATCTCAATTAACTTTCTAATGCTATAGATTTGTATTTGGAACTAAACAAAGTAAGTAAAAGAACATTATATGATTAAAACTCATGAGTTGATCTTGACACATTCAAGTATACTGATGCTCGACACATTGCTAAAATGGTACCATTTCAGTCAAAGATTAAAACTTCAATATAGATTGATATTTCAAACCTTGACTACCCTTTGCTCAACAGCCATCAATTTATTGTGCTTGCTGGATGACTATTGGCATTCTTTTCTGAAACTGTTGCTAGTAAATGAATATTGTTACTTGTCTATGAACTTGATGAGAATGCAATTTTTTTTTTTGGGTAGGTAAGAATCCCATTTTCATGGTAGTTATATGATCTTGAAGTTTCAAGTTTCATCTATCAAGATTTCCGTACTATTCAGTTCACTATGCTTTTTTCTGTCTTTACTTTTAAAACTTTTCCATTTTAAAACATTGCAGCTTTATCAAATATTGAGCTAGCTAGCTTCCTTCGTTGGTATGTAGCAGTTGAGCTTCATGATCCTGCCTATGCTAAGCGCTATTACTGTACTTATGATATGCTGGAAGACAACATGATGAAGGTCAGATTTTAAATTTCATTTCATTGTTATTCCTTGATTGCCAGAAGTTACTTCTTTGTGTATGTAATGCAATTTTTAGATCGTTTAGGTTGTCTCATGTCATTCTGTAGGTTGAGATCACATAATTATTTGGCATCCCTAGAAGGAATGCCACCAGTTGCATATTTAGGGAATAATGAATTATTGTCATTGATTTTCCATCCCAATCTTGTATAAGGCTATGAATCTGTATATATATATATATTTTTCAACATCTGTGATTGTTGAAATAATCTTGAGTAACATCTGTGAATCTCATGTCATTTGATTGTTGAATCTACCGTCTGACTTGGAGCTCACGGGTTTGAGTCGTGGAAACAACTTATTGCAATGCAAGGTAATGTTGTATACAATAGACCCAATGTCGTCCAACCCTTCCCCGGGACCCGCATTGGTAGGAGTTTCATGCACCGAGCTGTCCTTTATCTGTGATTGTTGCTCTACCTTGAGTATTTCCAGTGGCATGTTCCTAATATGGTTCCAGGTTTGCAACTATGTATTTCTAGATGGTCTGCTTCTTTTGTTAAAAGAGAGAAAAATATGCTTTAAAATGTTTTCCCCTTTGGTACTTGATGACAAGAACCTTGTCCAGGTAGATAGTAATGTTATGCATGCTAAATGAGGAACAACATGCCAGATATTACACAGATTAAATCACCAGTGGTGTAGTTGTTAAACAGTCACACATTGTGGAAGAGTTCTATGAAGTTTTAATTTAGTTATTTCTTTACCTATAGAGTGGTGGGTAGATAATGTTCTGATTTGTGTCAGAGACTTGTCACTTCTTTGAGGGCATATATCTTTCATAAGAACAAATGGATGCAATGGAACACGATTAGGTTATGATCAGAAATCTCTCCTTTATTCTTATCCTGTGGTCTTGTTCTTTGAGCTTTAATTGCACATTAGTGGGTGGAACATGAGATTGCATCATACAGGTCAACAACTACAGTGGACTTGGTCACAACTCATAGGTACATATGTAATGCTTAAATTTGATTACGCATCTGTTGTGGAATGAGTGCAGAACCTCATGAAGCTATACTAGAATATCTATCCTGGGAACGACATGAGTACATGACCTTTTGTGTTTAACATGCACAATTCTATTAGGGTTTATGCTAATTAATTATAAAGTTAATTTCGTACCTGTATCTGAACAAGATTAAAACCAGAGTTATTTGCTTCTAGTTGTCACTTTTACTTTCCCTTAAGGATTATCACCTAAGATACCTGAGAGTTTATTAGGTTATTGTTGAAAATTTTAAAAAGAAATGATCAAACATTGGTTATCTGTGGACCACATAGTGATGGATCATCCACCAAGTCATCTTAGAATTTTATTTAGTTTTGAAAGTTCAAGAAAGATTTGAAATTTTTAAAATTTAATTATCTTCTCTTGCTTCTGAATCTCAATGCTCACAATTTCTGTTGTTGTGAACAGTTGCAAGTTGGTATAAGTCGAGAAGAAAATGGATACAAGTTATGGCAGAGTTTGGTTCGCCAAACCGACCTAATAGCTCAGCTGTGTTCAATTACAAAGGATGTTAGAAATGTACGTGGTGGAACTCAAAAGAAAATAGAGAAGTTACGACATCTTCTTACTGGACTTCTTAGTGAGCTTACCTATTTTGACGAGGTATTATTACCATTAGCTGAATTTGGTTAGCTGTATATCTATGGTATCTTTATGTCTAACACATGCTTTTCTTATTTGTATTGTGTTAGCCCATTCGATCACCTCTGGCTCCTGGGACATTGATAACTGGAATTGTACCAGCAGAGTCGTCTATTTTCAAAAGTGCACTGCATCCTTTGCGTCTTACATTTAGAACCCTTAGTGGTGAAACTTGCAAGGTGATCTTTAAAAAGGGGGATGATCTTCGTCAAGATCAGCTGGTTGGTTTCCTTTTTTTTGGTTTTATTAAATTTGAATTTTGTACCTCTTATTGATTAGTTTTCTATGACATTATTCTTATCCTCCTTTGGCAATCCGATGCATGTTGTTTTAGATGCAATAACCTAGCAAACATATAACAAAAGATAGTTATATCATGTATCCACTAGATTTGGATACAAAAGTTTCTGATCATGCCCTCTTTCCTATTTTGCTAAAGTAAATCATGTGAGAATTTCGACCTTTAGTCACAATAAAGTTTTGACATTCTAAGCAATAATTTATGTTCTACAAATCTCTCTTATGGAATAATTGAGCTCAGGCTGCTCAGTTATGTAAAAGTTTTTCTTTTTAGAGATCATATTGTAGGTAAATGGAAGATGTGGGATAGACTTGCCCAAATCATTGAATTGTTCAATAGGCTAGGTTAATTATTGGACTCATTCAGACAAGACTTGCTACATGCATATCCATTTAGGCGTGCAGCATTTCATATTCTAACAACTTTTACATGTGATCAATGTAACTAGGAGGTTTCATCTGATGTTGGTTCTTGGATGCATACAACTGTTAAATAAGCTATGCTAATTGGACTCACTTGGGAAGAGTTTTCACAGGCATATGAATTTAGATGTTTGGGAATTCATTTTCTAAAAATTTTTACATGTGAAGGTGCCTATGAGAGCCTGATGTCTGGTGTCCAAGACAAACAGACAGGGCTAGGAAAAAAGGTTCAAGGAACACAGTAAACATGTAAATATATTATTCTCAATGGTGAATATTTGTTCTTGAAAAATTATATTAATTTGTTTCCTGTTTTTGCTTCATGTATGTTCATGTGCTACCTTAGTGAATCTCTAATGACTTAAAGAGTTTGATGGGTTGTGTTAACACAGGTTATCCAAATGGTGTCTCTAATGGATCGATTGCTAAAATTGGAGAATCTGGACTTGCAGTTAACTCCATATAAAGTTCTTGCAACTGGGCAAGATGAAGGGATGCTAGAATTTGTCCCATCCAGCTCTCTTGCACAGGTATCTTGATGTTCTGACAATATTGAATTAGTCACTTGTGAATAAATAAATCTGCACTACTATTTTGCTGGCATGGTATCATGCTATGACCAGTACTTGTTTTCTTGAACATATTAGTTTTGTGTTCTACTCACATGATTGTAAATTTTGTATCATAATGTCTGGTGTAAAGTACAAGGCCTTGAGAAGTTGATTGAGATCTTATAAATTCACAAGGGTTTTGTGTGAAATAATAATAAAATAATATACATATAAGTAGAGAGGGTTATCTATAATTGGAATAACTACATAATTGTCCCCATCTTCAAATGTGTCATGATCAAAATAATTATTATAGAGTATAAGTGGTTGATACATCAATATTAACCAGATAACACATGGCTACAATTAACGGAATCTTCATATTTCAGAAGAAAATGCATGAAATAAGGTAATGATACATCATATGAGGTTCTGAGCTTCATTTAATGTTGTTAATAGTTGAAAATAATCTTAAATATAGTGAGCTGTGTAGGTAGTTGAAGGGTGATTTTTTAAAATTTTTTGCAGTAATAGTTAAAGATAAATAATAGAGAACATAAAAATTAATTCCTCGGAAGAGGAGTTATCTGTGATCTTTCTCTAGCCAACAAATTTGTTTTTTAGACTTGTTTTACACTTTTATATTATTACACTAGATCATGGATAAAGACTATCAATAAGTTGGGTTAGAAGAAACAATCAACTAAAGCAAATTTATAACTTAATGAATCAGTTAGGATCATTTAGTTACCTGGTATCTAGAACCTTGATTAATTAGTATATTACCAAATTAGGGTACATTCAGTAACTGCTTAATGTACATGAATCAACATTGCTTCTTCAATTACTTTATTACCAAATTTGAGAGATATTTTACTTGGACCAGTACGGACTGAGTTTAGAGTTGTAGTGATGAGGAGATGATTAAGTTTACACTTAACACTTGTCTTTTATCTGAGTAAACATTGCTTAGATTATGCTTTTATTTGCTTCTCAAGGAGCAGGTTTTATACTTGAAAATGTTTAGCCAAGAATATACTTTTTCCTTGTTGATAGTTCATTGTATCTTTACATATTATGAAAATACTGATATTATAGTATCATCTTAGATTCTATCAGAAGACCGTAGTATTGTGAGCTATTTACAACGGTTTCACCCTGATGAAGATGGACCATTTGGCATAACAGCTCAATGTCTTGAAACATTTATCAAGAGTTGCGCTGGCTACTCAGTTATTACATACATACTGGGGATAGGAGACAGGTCTGTCTACTTCTTTTTTCCTTTCTTTTTTCTTTGTTGTAAGTAATTATTTCAAAATGCATATTATGAGAAATTTGCATTTGACTGCATAATATAGTGAATTGTTGCCCACATGTTTCGTTTGAGTAAATTTTCTGCTATATATTTTGCTACAGTTTCAATAGAATTGGATGAACATCCCTCAATGTGTCTCATGCTTTCTTTATGAATTGAAATGAGGATCAACCTTATGGCTAAATATTTTACATGACCTTGGCACTTTGTTTCAACTGTTTGATCAATTTTTTCTTTGATTTCTAGAAGAATGTAAATATACTGACTTTTATTGTATACTTTTCAATTTTCCTACCTTTCATTTTTCTAATGTGACTTTCAGGCATTTGGACAACCTCCTCCTCCGAGATGATGGTCGCCTCTTTCATGTGGACTTTGGCTATATATTAGGTAGAGATCCCAAGCCATTTCCACCACCCATGAAACTCTGCAAGGAAATGGTTGAGGCCATGGGTGGAGCTGAAAGGTATATTGAGACATCTAAGATAGTATGTATTCTTTATATTTATGAAATGCCTGCCAATTTAATATAGGCACAACTAAATTTGCGACTTTGAAATGATGCATATAATTCTATGTTGCTGTAATTTTCCATGGGTATCCTGCAATTCTCAGATTTTTTGGCATTTGAATCACCCTTTCACTGGCTTGGGTCATTTATTAGAATTCTTGTTTGACCAAATTATGCACTACAAATATTTATGGAACAAATAGATAGTAACCATTTGTATAGAATCTGATGATAGCTTTGCCAAATCAACATAAATATGCTTAATCTTTCTTTTGATTCATAAAATGTTTTGCAAATTATGACATTAGAGATAGTCATAGCAGACTGATAGCTTCTTTGTTCTTGTCGAATATTGGTATGGCTAGAAAATTACCTTAACATGCTTCCTTAGAAGTAGATGGTTGAGTCACAGGCCTTACTAACGGCTGTGATGCCAAATGGCACACAACTATTTAATGCAATACTAGGCAACAACACGTTTCATGATCTCATACTCGAATTATGTGCACATCGCTAGATTAAAGTTCCAGTGTGCTAAATGGCTTGTCAACTAACAGCTCACCACAATTTTTTAAAACAGATTAATGGCTAAAAATATCTTGTCTATTCTTATTTTTTTTTTACTTTAACAAACAGTGTCCTAATTTATTCAATTTTATAACTAATCTATTCAATTTCATAACAATCAATCTGTAACTAACCCTTTAAAAATTCAGCACATCACTGCATGAAATTGCAGTTATTGGTTTATAATGCTAGTGTTGAGTGGTCTAAAAACAAGCTAGCTATTGATTTGCCAAGAGATGACAATTCTTTGTTCCTAGTAAAAAGAATGGATTCTTTGAATCCCTTCAAGCCTTAGCACTTAATTTGAACTTTCATGCTTGGAATTTATTAGGACAAATTGTTTTTAATTGAAAAATACATGTGGTTTTAGGAGAAGGATACTCATTATAAAGTTTGAACAAAAAGATCATATATTTTGTCGTTAATTCTTTTCTTGGATTAATGTAATACTATGGTATAGCTACTCGTTCTTTACATGTAACATGGTAGTGTTTGGGGTACTTAGGAAATAATACATGTAAAAAGTTAGTGTATAAATGTTGAGAATACTTAGATGGTCTAGTATTGAACTATATGTAAGGTTAAATTGTTAGTAATATCTAGATCTTTTAGATCACTTATTACATTAAAACATAGTTTTTCTTTGATTTCCCTCTACTTTTCACACCTCAATTCTGATCCATTTTAACTTGTGTGTTTTTTTTGGAATAGCCATATCATCTTAACATTCTTTTTCTCTCATTTTATCATTTTTATAGCTACATTTATTTACTATTAGATAAAAACATGACTGGAGAAAATTATATTTAGCATAATTAGTAGATATTTAAATGATTTTACTAGTGATATATCCTTTCCTAGGGTTCAAAAATGGAATAGAATCCCCTGGCAGTAGACACTAGATTTGTGGTTGGAATCAAATGTTGCACCGCTTAGTCAAGAGAAAATATCATTTGCTGAAGAGGTTTTGTTAATTAAAGTGTAAGTTATATAGGATCCAAATTTCATAGTAGTTTGTCCTTGGGGTGTAGCTTTACCATCTCGAGATTCGACTTTTCTAAATCTGATGTGTCAACTGATGGGCATGTTTTATGGTCAGTAATACAATAGTTTTAAGATTACATATTTGGAAAATTTATCTATACATCTAATCATCCTCAATAGGAAATTTGTTGATTGAATATCCATGACAGTTGAAGTATCAGTTGTAGTTGAAGGCTTGGTTGTTGTTGTAGTTGAAGTATCAGTTGCCTTTATGTTAGGATGTTTAATTATGATTAGATTTCTGGATCTAATGGCAATGTGACCTATCTTACAGCAAAACATTATGGTTTGTATTTACTACAAATAGAACCATTATGAAGGTTAAATTGAGGAAGAAAGGACAACTTTAATGCTGGATTGGTATTATGGGAGAAGGTTTTTGTCTTTCTAACCTATCTATCTTATATCAACAAATAGGCTGAAGAGTAGTGTTGTGATCTTGAATAGAATAACCTTATGTAATTGAAAATTGTTTGAGGCATACTCACCAGTTGTCTACTCTGAGTCCTTATGCAGACTATCTTATTAGCATCCATACAAACACATTCCCATGAACGAACGTGCCTCTATTTTCTTTTGAACCATTGACTATAATATTACTATTGGCTACCTAGTAAATGGTTTTCTATTTCAGATGAAATATTACAAGGTTAATCTTCTGTGAGCTATATAAATTCACTGATATTTGATGGAGGTTAATCTTCAAAATATTTTGAATGTTTCTCTTGGAAATTGTCTATTGTTTAATGTGTGCATGTTGGATTGACCTCTAAGTTTAGATGCTAGACCTTTAAAAAACCATTATGCATGTCATAATTTAGTTTGCTCTTCCGTTGCAGCCAATATTACACAAGATTTAAATCTTATTGTTGTGAAGCGTACAACATTTTGCGGAAATCCAGCAACCTTATATTGAACCTTTTTCATCTGATAGCTGGTTCTAACATCCCTGACATTGCTTCTGATCCTGAAAAAGGCATTCTGAAGGTGTGCTTATGGTTCATTTCATGGTTTGTATTTCAGTAAGAATATCAAATAATATACAAGTTCACAATCTGATCATCTGTGTTTAGGTTCAAGAAAAGTTCCGTTTGGATCTGGATGATGAAGATGCCATACACTTCTTCCAGGATCTCATAACTGAGAGTGTTAGTGCCCTGTTCCCTCAAATGGTTGAAACCATCCATCGATGGGCCCAATACTGGCGTTAATTATTCTCCATGGTGGGTTTTCCCAACTTTTGTGGGCCTGTGTCAAAGTTAAGGTTGATACACGTATCTTATTATGGCCTTGCTGCTAGGTATCTTTTTTTCCCCCTAAATTATGCACTCCATGTTGATTCCAGTCATTCTTGAGTTTGCAATCTGAAAGAATTATGCTTATCGATTCATTCTTGTACACTTATAAGCCTTCAATTCTACTCCATAATTCCCATGCAATCTGCAAGAATTATGCTTATAGATTCTTCTTCTACACTTATAAACCTTAAATTCTACTCTAATTCCCATGCAATCTGCAAGAATTGTGCTTATAGATTCATTCTTGTACAGTTATAATCCCTTTCTATTCTGCTCCATATTTCCTGTTGGAAAGCCCTTGTGTTTCTTTGTGCATCCTATTATTTGTTTTTCCTTTCTAGCTGAATGACTATTTTCGACTTGGATGTGATGTTTATTTCACTGAATGACCAAAATTAAAGAATAGGTATTCCTATTTATCCCTTGTCAATTTCATTCCTTAAATTATTTATATAAACCAAGCACAATGAACCATGAGTTTAATGATTCTAGTCGAATGGTATATTCTTGGTAAGAATCATGCGATTTCTGATGTCTGACAAATTACTTGCGTTGTCAATTTGTATTCAGCAAGTTGAAGGGTTTTCTATTTTCTCAGGGCTGGTTCCGGAAATTGCGTGCTGTATTTAGGTAGGTTTTCTTTAATGCTGGGAATTACTATCTTGTAAATTAACGATATGATCATAGTATTAGCAATCATAAGTCAAAATTCGTTTTGTACAGTTACCATCTTCTGTTTTCAATCTAAAACATTTCTTTATGGGAATCTTGTTTTAGTATTTATTCCTGAGTAAAGATGTATTAATTTTGTATTTCTTGGTGTGGATGTACGCGCAAACATCCGTGCACAATATCGTAGTGTATCTCCTGATGCTGCTCTAATTTCTCCTATGAGAGTCCCTCCAAGATTTTGATAATGATTTCATATTACTGACTCAGTTTTTTTAAAAAGCAAATTATTTAAAATGCATATCTAAATTGGTTTTTTACCAAATAGCATACATATTGATTGATCTGAAATGTTAACACATTTAAATTTGATTGATTGGTCAATCAATAACTTATTTTTCTAAAATATTCTTTTATCTATTTTTCTAACCGGATTGAATCCTTTCTTGCCGGAAACAAACTGTTACCGTGAAAGAAAAAACAAACTCTAGAGCGCGGCAGCTGCAATTTGGCAGCCGCTTGGCTCTAGAGCACACGTGGCAGCTGCGATGTTGCAGCCAACCCAGAAGCTCGCAGCCAGCCGCTAGCGGCCACAATTTTAACACTAGTAAATTAATTCAACGTTTATATATATATATATATATCGTTACAAGGCCTTACTTAAGTACAATCCCTAACTTGATCCACTCTAAATAATCTACCTACACAAATCAACATTGAGGATAAAGATTCACACTTAAATTAAGTGTTTACTTACATAAAAGTAAAACTGAAGTCTTAGAATCATTCTCTCTAATTAATTGCATCCCTTTCTACCTTGTTATCGTTTTTCTACTGCATTACTACTTTTTGAGAGGGTCATTTTTAGTTGGACTACTATTGCTTTGTTGTCTTACTAATCTAGCTGTCTTTCTCTTTCTTTTCTATTTCCATTTTAACCGTTGATATCTGAGTTCGTGACAATCATTTTCTGATTTAGTCCGGACTATTAAATCTATTTAGTAAGCTAGTATTCAATCATCCCTCCATGTGGATTTGATCTTTATTATTTGACCACATAACTGTGTACTTGCGGTTTGTCCATATCAAGTTTTTAATACCGTTGTCGAGGATTGACGTAGATTAATATTGGCTGAAATTCAGATTGATTGAATTAAACTGTTTCTTTTATATTTCTTTACTGTTTGTATTTGTTTGGATTTGTCTTCACTTTATTTCATTGCTTTATCTTTTTAGGAATCACTCTTGTTCATGCACAGAAATTCAAGGTTAGTAGATTTGCAACCTTTTGATATGAAGTTAAATACTTAGTTCAATGAGTCATCAGTGAAACTACTTTCTCTGTTAAGTTGTGTCAACAATTGACTTAGAGGATGGTCAAAGGCTTATGATTGATTTATCTTGTTTTGACGTTACCTATTTCTATGACCAGTACTGAGCAAGCCTTTTCAGTAATGAAATATGTGAAGACATCACTTCACAATAAAATGGAGGATGACTTTATTAAAGATAGATGGACACTATATATGGAACGAGAATTAACTAAGGATATAGATATATATATATTTTATTATAAATAAATTTTATGTTTCAAAATCTCGTAGGGTATAATTTTGTTGAATAGTATAATATAAATGATTTTTTTGTTTTATATATATATAATTTATTATATTAAGTCAACTCCACCTAACTCTAATTTCTTAATCTGCTGACTTGAAATACATAAAACATTTTTTTTAGTTAAATACAGTTTTTTTTGGGGTTCAAACGTGTTCATGGACATGATTCACAGCCAAAACCTTAGTTGTTTTGATGGAATGGTTAAATAAGGGCTCCTCATAATTAAGAAGGTATTCCTGAGTTCCACTTGAATAACTTCTCCATGCCAGTTCTATGATATACACATTAAGAGAGCTCTAGCTCACTTTGGAATGTTATTTTTCACATTTTACATCCTATGCACATAAATCGATTTAAAAGTTTTTTATGTGCTTAGTACTATAACTCAATTTCTAAACCCTAAGAATAAAATCTTACGAGCATAACTAGGAGCTTAAAAAAAAAAAAAAAAAAAAAAAAACTGACAACAGTGGCCCATCCTGGGTGCCCATTGGGGTGCCCAAGATATATATATTGTTAGGACCTTGATGTTAGGCTATAGGGGGTGAATAGTCGATCACCCACCTCGATCTCTTCCTACATTTGTTAGCGTAGCAGAAATATAAAAAACAAATATAACGAAAGCTTAACCCTAAAGACTATAATGGCAAGAAGAACAAACCACAGTACACGTCGATTTATGTGGTTTGGAGATAAAACTTCTACTTCATGGCTGTCCATAAGCTGAACGATCCCTATCCGTCGGTAGATTAGTCCCCAGAAACTTCGACTAGCACAATCCTCCTTATCGGTGGAGAAACCTCACCACAAACTCGATCAAGACTATAGATTTGCTATGAAGGCTTGGAGACTCTAATTGCGTTTTAGCCAAGTCTAATTTCGTTACTAAGGTCAGCCACCCATAATAGAGCTTAAGGAAATCAGCAAGTTGATTTTATCGTTACCAATCGACTAGTTCTTGCACTAGTCAACTGGTGCTGGCCAACGACACTCCACAGAATCTGTAATTCAGTCAACGACTCTTTACCAATTGACTGCTACAGTGTAGCAGTCGATTGGCTATAGTACTAGCCGACTGACTATGGTACCAGTCAACTGGTGATAGTATGAGTCAGTTGGCTACAGTACCTGTCAGTTGGCTATAGTGTCAGTCAGCTGGCTGCAGTACTAGTAGACTAATTTTCATAACCGTCGGGCATAGAAATATTCTATGCCCTGCCCTAGTCGACTGATCCAGTTTTCAGTCGATTGGTAAAACCCTAAACCTAAGATTTTACCTTGAGTACAATCTCTCATGCACTCGTCCTCGCCCGCACAACCTCGACCTTGCCTTCTAGCCTCCTCCATCAGCCTTGCGTCCTTCGGATGTTTCCCCATCTTTCACGTCTTGCCTTCAAGAGCTTCCTTCAACCTTGTCTTTTATTGTCAGGTCTTCTATTGCCAAGAACTCCTCACTCCAGAACTTCAACCTTGCCAAGTCACACTTGGACTTACGTTGTCAAAAATATATACTTGGATTTATACCGCCAAGACTCATCCTTGAACTTTGCGTTTGCCAAGATCCCACTTGGACTTTCCTTGTTGAACTTACATCCTACATACTCACAAGCACATATTAAATATAACAAATAACCTAACTTAAACCTCTGCCCAAATATCAAAACCTAGGGTCACACCGATTGCTCCAACATATATTACCCTACATACCTTATCCTGCACATCCCATGCACATGTATTTTTTTCATTTAAAAAATTTATTTGTGATTAATACTATAACCCAACACTTAAATTTTAAAAGTAAAATCTTATTGACATACTTGGGAGCGTAAAAAAATAAAAAAGAAAAGAAAAAAAAATCACCATGGGCGATGCTTTCCGCGTCGCCCACGCTGGGTGCCCATGATAACAATGTCGTGTGTGTGTGTATTTTGAGATGGCATTTAACTCTAACAAACTATGTACTTATCTGTGTACTAAAACTTAATTTACTAATTTGACAGTGGAATTAATTGTAAGTAACTCGGGTTGATTTTGATATGATTAACTAAGTTAAGTTAGACTCTATGTTATTCATGCCTTGTGTGTAAATATGTAGGGACTTATGAACACAGGATGTCAAGTGGAAGACGTAGCTAGCGAGGAATATGACATGGAAAGTGTGTCGATGAGCTTGGTGCATCAGAGGGAGAAGGTGCTGTTGAAGAGTACACTTGCGGACGAGAAGAACGCTCACGGCGCTTCTGAGGGACGTGAAGCCGGGAAGGAAGAATGCACTAGGAGAATGCCAGAGTTAGATTCGGGTGAGCTCGACTCTAGACGGCTGGAAGATCACCCAAGCGATCGGATAAATCAACTTGAGTTGACTCTATCCAGCACTTGGATTGGGTCTAGGTGCCCAAACTCCAGACACCCGGACTAGGTCCAAGCGTCCAGGATGTCCCGACCACATCAGCGACCCGTTATGAAGAGGATCAAAGCTGGAGTCCATGTCAGCAGACTCTAGGCACCTGAAGCGGGTCCAGGCACCCGAAAGCTGATAAGTCGTTGACAAAGAGCCGTTGTGAAATGGATTGAGGCGGCCACATCCAGGCGCCCTAACCGGATCCAGGCGTCCGGGAGCAGCAACATGAGCAAATGGCTAGTTCAACTAGTGGGTTATAAATAGAGTCCTGGTCTTCAAAGTTAAAAACAACGAACTCTGAATTTTCAATTTGAATTCTATTTTTCTATTTCTGTACTTTCAATGCTCATAAAGAGGCTTTTCCACTTGATTGAAAGGAGATCTTTTATTGGATCTTTCATTGCCTTCGATTAGTAATCTCCCGATTGTGAATCAAGTAAAATTTTGGCCTCTACTTTTTAATTAATATTTATGTTTTATTTGTTCAACTAACGTCTATTTGCCCTTGTTAAGTTAAGAAGCAAGAGATAGTTTTAAAATTATACTTGTAGGCTATTCACCCCCTTTTTAGCTAACCTCATCGAGACCAAAATGTACTATCAGAGCAAGGCAACTTCATAAGGACTAACCGCTAACTGAAGCAATAAAGAGATGACCGGAGAGAGCATCCACCCACCAAAATTTGAGGGAGATTTCGCTATATGGAAAACAGTATGGA
This sequence comes from Zingiber officinale, assembly GCF_018446385.1. NCBI lineage: Eukaryota > Viridiplantae > Streptophyta > Magnoliopsida > Zingiberales > Zingiberaceae > Zingiber > Zingiber officinale. Next base: position 2,499,845 of record NC_056004.1, read on the forward strand.
GGTATTTTTTAAGACTGATTTTAAAATTTTATTAACTATCAAATATGATTTTGTAGCACCTAGAGATCAGCATGACAATTAAAAAGAAGAACATCTTTCGAGTAAAAAGGAGCAGACCGACTTCATGGATAACAGTAAAGCAGAATTTCATCTGCTAATTATATTGCTACTACAAAAAGTCAATCGGATCGGCACCTACGACTCTACCAAAAAGCTCTAGGAGAAGTTTTTAGAGCTTCACGAAGGGACCTTAGAGGCAAAGTGATAAGCTATTATTTGATACATTCTTTTGGGTTGATATTGGGTGTATTACACTTAATTGCACATGTTATATGCACTTTTTATCATGTTTATACATGGAGATTGTTTTAGCTCAAGTGTATATTTCTTTCTCTTAGTTCATGATATTATTCTCACAATTTGAATTTGGTTTTGTAGGACACTTGAGTTGGTTCAATTGGTACTTGATCAAGGTAAACAAGTTTGGTTCATCTAACAAGGGAAGAAGCTCAAACCAAAATTAATTCAACCCATCACAAGGCGTCACCTCTCAAGCTTAACCCAAATCAAATCCTCCTCACCAAAATCCTAAAACCCCACTTGAACCAAACCTAAAGCTACTGTTCACAACCAGTTCAAACCCATGTATAAAGCCCAGATTTCTCACGGATGAACAATAGCTCAAGTACTGTTCATCTGTGATTTTTCGCCTACAGCTCTCGATTCCACCTCCAATCAGCTTCTCAAGTGCTGACGATAGAGAGAGAGTTTCAAGGCAGCTTCTAGACCATCTTTTGGCCAGCTGAAAGTTCGTCGGAGGGAGATTTCGACGGTGAATTTGCTGCTGGTCTGAATTCTCTATTTACGCCCTATTTGGAGGAGTTTCTCCGTTCTAGCGGCTCCGCCTTGTAGCAGTGAACATTGGAGGTGTTTCCCCTGTGTTACTAAGTTCATTCTAACACCCTTTCATCCATCATCAGATTTTCCCTTGGAGCAGATATTCAGATCGGCAGATTCCAGTCTTGTGCTTCTGAATTCGATTAGATTCTTGCATTCATCATTGGAGAGGTCTCTGTGGTGAAGATTGCAAGCTTTGTGTTGATTCAAGAGTTCAAAAGTTACTTGTGCATCTTCTCCGACGATCGGAGTTGGGAGGCTTCATCTCCAACCTCTTGTGTGACGGCAAGAGTGTGATATTTACGTAGTTAGTTGCGAATTTGGATCGATTTTATTTCATTCCTTAGTTTAGTTCTTGCTTTAGATTAGAATTCATTTATGTCTTGCTATTTCGTACCTTAGTTTAATTGTATTGATGGTTAAACTCATAGCGTAGAGTGACAATGCATTGTGGATTAATTGTTGGTACTTAGTTAGCTTTCATTCATGCATTAGATTAGTTTCTTATTGTTTTTCTTTTTCATTTGTTTGATTTAGAATAAAAAATCAGCAACCCCTATTTTAATGATAAAAAAATAGTTCTAAGTCTAAGACAAACATCTAATTGTTAGTTCCTTGAGTGATTTGACCCTGGCTCTTTATTACGATATCATTATGTAGTTAAGGGGTTCATTAAATATAAATTATTAATTTAATTTACAGGTGTGATAGACTTGTTATCACTAAGCTAGCGAGACGGGGCTTGATCAGAAATTAGCTAACGAACCATCAGATGGAAAAAGAAGAAACAGTTGCTTATCTACACACAAGGATTAAGGAGTTGATTATCGGACTCATGAATCTATGAGAATCTATAACAAATTGGGATTCACAAAGTTATGCATTAAATGGGTTCCCGAGAACACCGAAATGAACATCCATAGTAGACTCCTATAGTAATTTAGAGAGTTTATTTTTAACTTTTGAATTACATGAGTCTAGATGTGTAGACTTAAGAAAAGAAAAGGAACCAAATCCTAACTTAGAGCGGCAAACCAAGAAGAACAAACCAGATTTAGATTCTTCACTCGACGAAAATGAAGAAGAGTACATGATAAGAAAATTGTCAAAGTTCATCTAACAAACTTGATAAGTCACATTTTAAGAAGATTCTATGGAGCAAATGAAAGGCTCAATGCTACAGTTGTCAAGAAAAAAGGCATATCAAGGATAACTGTTCAAAGTTAAAAAGCAAAGCAAAGGAAAAAGACAGAGGACGAAGATGGTCAAAGTAAAAGAACCTCAAGGTGATTTGGGAAGAAACATCGTCATTCGAATCCGATATTAAGCAATAGGTTGGACTAGCATTAACGGTGAGTTACCAAAAAGAAGACGACAGTTCGTCTGATATGAGCATTGAGAGCAACGATGAAGGGGCAGCGTCGAACTACAAGTACGATACAGTAAGTGAGGTACGTAACCTCTCCTCTGAGCAATTATATGAAGTTGTGCAAATGCTAAGTAGATCCTTATGTAAAAAATAGAACCAAATACATAAAATCAAAGAAAGACTATGAATATCTATTAGGAGATTTAGACAAAATGAAAAATGAAAATGCAAAACTAAAAGAGTAAATAGAATTACTGAAAAAGAATGACGCATGCTCGAAGTTTTCATCAATTTCAAATTTTAGAGGGCTAAATTGATATATTAAAAATCATAGGGGTCAAATTATAAAAGTAGCTAGAAAATATGTTCCAAGAAAATTTCTAATAAATCTAGTAGGTAAGAACTTATTTTGGGGTCATAAATCATGGTTAGTTTGATTAAATTATTGTTATTGTTTAGTAAAATTCATTCTTTCGTATATATGTTATTCATTTCTATTGAATTTTTTTTTATGATAATGAAGTTTATTTTTTATTAGATTATTTTTTTGAGATTTTTCGATGATTATATAATTTGTTATGAATTTTTGATAAGAAAAAAGGAAATTTAAAATTTAAATTTTTTTTGGAGATTAATTTTGAAAACCCGTATTTTCAAGAACTTGTCCTTGTATTTTGAATAGTGAGAAAAATCATCCAAATTTTTAGGACTCGAAAATTATTTTTAATTTTAAAAATTAATTTTTACTGTTCAAAAATATTTATTGCTATTACACTGTGATGTGAATATTTTGTAGGTGAAAATCTTTATCATATTTTGAATACGCATGATTGTTATTGATAAAATTTTTAGGATTTTTTGAAAAAATAAATTTTATTTTTATTTGTCAAAACAAAGAATTAATTGATAAATTAGTATCTTTTTAAAATTTAATTTCTATAAAAAGGAAAATTGCTAAAAATTCTATTTCAAAGCTATAGAAAAATTTATAATATTTTTCTAACTTTTTATTAACATTTTTTTATGTGATCAAAAGTAAAAAAATTAGGGATTAAGTTTAGGGCATGATATAGATTTTAATATTTTATTGCAATTTTCTTTATTTGCTAAAATTGCCAATTTATTGTATTTAATTACATAATTTATTTTATCATTTATTTTATCCTTACTTGGCGGGTTGATGCATATCAAAAAGAGGGAGATTGTAAGTATCGCGGGTTAGTTTTGATGTGATCAACTAAGTTAAGTTAGACTCTGTGTTATTAATGCCTTCTATCTAAGTGCGTAGAGACTTAGGAACATAAGACGTTGAGCGGAAGACGCAGCTAACGAAAAGAATGACACAAGAAACGAGTTGACGGTACATCTAAGGGACGAGGCGTTGCGGAAGAGTACATCGACGGGCGAGAAGGATGCTCGCGACGCTTCCGAGAGACGAGAAGTCGGGGAGAAAGATTGTTCGAGGATTAGGCCAGAGCTGGGTTGAGGTGAGCTCAACTCTTCATGGCTGGAAGATCACCCAAGCGATCGAACAAGTCAACTTGAGTTGACTTTATCCAGGTGCTCGGACTCCAGGCACCCGAGATGTCCTAGCCATGTCGACGATCCATTGCAAAGAGGATCAGAGCTGGAGTTTACGTCAACAGACTCCAGGTGCTCAGACCGGGTTTAGTCACTTAGAAGCTGATAAGTCATTGGCAAAGAGCCGTCGTTGCGGAGTGCATTGAGGCGACCACATCCATGGGTCCGGACCAGGTCCAGGCGCTTAGGAGCTGCCACGTCAACAAATAGCTAGTTCGACTAGTGGACTATAAATCGAGTCCTGATCTTTGAAGTTAAAAACAACGAACTTTGAACTTTCAATTTAAATTCTGTTTTGTGCTTTTGACACTTGTAAAAAGGTTTCTCCGTCTGACTGAAAGGAGATCTTTTATTGAAGCTTTCATTGCCATGGATTAGTAACTTCCTCGGTTACAAACCAAGTAAAATTTTAACCTCTACTTTTTAATTAGTTTTTATATTTTATTTGTTCAACTAACACCTGTTTGTCCTTGCTAAGTTAAGAACCAAGAGATAGTTTTAAAATTGTACTTGCAGGCTATTCACCGTCTTCTAGCCAACCTCATCGGGATCAACATTAATGTGAATATTAGCTTAGAATTGCAACTCATACCATGAGCTTGAATTTGATAGTTTATTGCAAAGACATTCCTAAACCCCAATATAAGTGTCTTAATGCAATCATATATACCTTTAAATAATGAGCAAATGCTGACTTATTATATATATATCGAGGGTGTTCAATGCCTTTAAATCAAGGTAGAAGATGATTCTTCAACTCATAATCTAAATTGTTCAAGTGTCTTAAGAGTGTATGTGTGTATATATATACACTCTACACATCTTTACGTGAGCGACCAAGGGTGACAGCTGACGTGGACTCCTGACAAGGCCAAAATCCAAATTTTTTAATCCCTCTCTTCCTTCGCGCGAGCTTATTTTTACTCCTCTTACTTCGCTCAGCTCTCTTCCCTAAAACAAAAGTCCTAAACCCTCTTTGCCACTCATCCGCTACTCTCTTCCTCCGCTTCCAACCCTAAATACATGTTGTTCAACTATCAGCTCATGGCAAGTGAGTTAGGGTGATGACCAGAACCAATGCTGGTGCCAGTTTTTGAAGACTAGTATTAATGTTGCAATTTTTGAAAACCAACACCATTATCTTCTTCAAAATTAAGCACCAAAGTATTCTCGTAGTGGTTTTTAAATAGCTAGTTCTTAGAAACTAGGATAGGTAAAAGACAAATACTCAATATATCTTTGCAATGCCTTCCATATCGAAACATGATTAGAAAAATGAAAAGAGGGAGATGACCAATATAGTTTAGATGAAAATCCTAACTCACATGCCACGAGCTGAGAGTTGAACAAGATGACCTGTATCTAGAATTGGAAGCGGAAGAAAAGAGGAGCGGATGAGCGGCGAAGAGGGTTTAGGGCTTTCGTTTTAGGGAAGAGAGGCGAGCGAAGGAAGAGGAGCAAAAATAAGCCCGAGCGAAGGAAGAGAGAGATTAAAAAATTTAGATTTTGGACGTGTCAGGAGTCCATGTTAGATGCTGCCTTGATCGCTCATGTAAGAGTGTGTAGTATAAACCGTTGGTGTTGGTTTTCAAAAAGCATCACCAACATTGGTGTTGATTTGCAAAAACCAGAACCAACACTTCGGTGCTTGATTTTGAAGAACATGATGATGTTGATTTTTAAAAATGACAACATTAGTGCTGATTTTGAAAAACTAGTACAAACGTTGGTACTGATTTTGAAAGACCAGCATCGACGTTGATGCTGGTTTTTGAAGATCAACATTAATGTGCAATTTTTGAAAACCAATACCATTATATTCTTCAAAATTAGGCACCAAAGTGTTCTCGTAATAGTTTTTAAACAACTGGTTCTTATAAACTATGATGAATAAAAGATAAACACTCAACATACCTTTGCAACACCTTTTTACGTCATTTCGAAACACGAGTAGAAAAAGAAGAGGAGAGAGATGACCAGTATAGTTTAGACGAAAATCCTCACTCACTTGTTGCAAGCTAAGAGTTGAACAAAATAACCTATATCTAGGCTTGGAAGCGGAGGAAGAGAGAAGTGGATGAGCGGCGAAGAGGTTTTAGGACTTTCATTTTTAGGGAAGAGAGACGGGCGAAGGAAGAGAAGAGCAAAAAATAATCTCACACGGAAAAATATGGATTAAAAAATTTAGATTTTGACCATGTCAGGAGTCCACATCATATGTCAAATACCTCGATTGATTTATTGATAAATATCGATGGTAGTTGAACGCAGGGAATTAAGACGAGAGAACGGCGAGCAAATAGCAGTGAAAAGGCTTTCAAGATCAGTGCAAAGTCTGATTTAGTTGAAAAATGAAGTGCTATGGTGTGCTGATCTTAGAGATTTTAATTGGTCAGAAGAATGGAAGTTTAAAATCTGGGTATTGCATAGACCTCGTAACTCATGTAAGTATGAATCTTTCTTTGATTGAATGATAGAAATCTAATTAGCATTTTTCTTTGAATAAAAGATAATGGACAACTTTTTTTTCAATTTTCATCTGATTTGAAAAGGTGTGGCGCCAGTGGACTCAATGGAATACTCTACAGATAATTGATCAAAATCTAGTTGATTGCCCCACTCAAGAAGTAGAAGCATTAAGATGTGCACATATAGGATTATTATGTGTGCAAGGAGACCCAGAACAAAGACCCACTATGGCTAATGTTGTGTTTATGCCTAACTCTGTTATAGTTGAGAGATAACTCCAGTTGATGCAAGCTAGAGTCGTCGAAAAAAAAAAGTTCGGAACATGAAGTTTCCGTCGTGTGAAGTCCCGAGAAAAAATTCATTGCACACCGTCTTACTTTACTTTTTACAAAAGATTATTTCTAATGAGTCGACAAACTCCTTTGAAAATAATGCCGATATCTGAATTTTGAATAATGCGTTTCAAGTTTGTATTAGATATTTTGTAAAACAGAAAAAAAAAACAGAAGGGTTTTGCGAATGTATTGTGGAGGAAAATGATTCGTAGAATTGAAAATGAGAAGATATTTTGGATATTTGAGGATCAAGAATTAAAACGAACGTTAATATCCCGATGGCGAGAAAGTGACACCCAATCCATAACAATGCCACGTCGGACCAGGAAGTGTACGTGTCAGTCATCCAGTGGCTGAGAACTTATCCAAAGTTGGGCACGGGCAGATAAGAAATAAGCAACGCTCCAATTAAAAGCTGTCGCCCCATTCGTCTCCCGTCCACAAGACACGACAGAGATGGCGCAGGCGATGGCTTCCATGGCGGGCTTACGGGCTTCGTCGCAGGCGCTGCTCGAGGGGAGCCTTCAGGTGAGCGGCTCGAGCAGGCTATCCATCCCCGGCGGGAGCCGCGTGGCTATCGCGCGGCCTGGGTTCGTCGTCCGAGCCCAGCAGCAAGTTCCGTCCGAGGGAGACGCCGCCGCCGCCGCCGTCCAGAGCGGCCGCCGCACCGTGCTTGGACTCGTGGCTGCAGGAATCGCCGGAGCTTCCTTCACCAAGGACGTGCTCGCCGTCAAGTCCATCAAAATCGGACCGCCGCCTCCGCCCTCTGGCGGCCTCCGTAAGTGATTGATTACTACTTCGTAATCGATTCGATCCCTAATTCGGAAAACCTAATAGGAAGATTTAAGTCCGAAAGATGCGAGCTTCGCTTGATTTATGCTTCAATGTCCGACGATGGATTGCTTAATCTTCCGTTCTGACCCCCTTTTTCTTAGCCGGGACCAAAAACTCCGATGAGCCGCGAGAAGTGGACCGACCACTGAAGGAGAGATTCTATATTCAACCTCTACCTCCAACTGCAGCAGCTGCAAGGGCGAAAGACTCGGCCAAGGATATCATTAATGTTAAGCCATTGATCGATAAGAAGGAATGGCCCTATGTTATGAACGATCTCCGCCTCAAGGCAGGAATTTTGCGTTTTGATCTTAACACCGTCATCTCTGCAAAATCAAAGGAGGAGAAGAAGCTGCTTAAGGATCTCACTGGAAAGCTCTTTGCAGCCATCGATGGGGTAATAACACTTGAGTAATCACATCCTCTGCATCATTTGTCTGAAATTGGATCATCTCATTTGTCCTTGTTTAAACGTGTAACAGCTTGATCATGCTGCAAAGATCAAGAGCACTCCAGAAGCTGAGAAATATTATGCAACCACCAAAACTCTCCTTGATGATGTCCTCTCCAAGTTGGGCTAGACCGCTGGAGGTCAATCTTGTTCTTCTGTTTGGTACAATCTCTGTGAATTCCTTCCTGGTGAACCAGTCATGGATGTAATTTCTAGCAACTAAGATTATGAATGCTGGCTACTGATAAGATTTTGATGCTTTTATGAGATTCTCATTCTAAGTCCAAGCAAACTAGATTATGATATAAGTTTCTATAGAGTACATATTTGGTGAATCATACATGATTCCTACTTGTAAAATAAGTGGGGGATATAACTCTCCATTAATATATATAAGTGATCCTCCTCTAATCCGTAAAAAGTAGACCAAAGATCTTCCCTTTTAAATCCCTCTTTTTTTTCCCTCAATTATATTTCTCTTTATGCTCCTTATATTTTTTATTTCTCTTTATCATTTTATTTTCATTTGTTACTCTCTCTTCTCCTCAATAAATAGGCTATAGTGGTGAGTGAAATGATCAACAACTAATTGAGGACTAAATAATGATGGTCGGTGGAAACCTTAAGGCTTTATTGTGTGATTACTTGTCATTGACTTCAAATCTCAATCATATTAATTGTGGTACTTAGGTCTTTGATTATAAAAATATTTTTCTATGAATTATAATCAAACTAAGTTGTCTTACCAGACTAGATTGTGACTCAATGGATGTTATTTCTACAATATTCAAATGTTTCATAGGATGTTTAAAGGCCATTACTTCAACTATTAATCATTGCTTGCTTGTAATTTCAACATCGAATTTGATACATCATCAATGTTAAAAACAAGTCATTTTTGTTGGAGTGTTATCACCATTTATGTATTTGTATTCTTTTATATATATATAAAATTAAAAACAAGTTATTTTTTTGAGTGTTATCACCATTTATGTATTTGTATTCATATATATCTGTTAAAATTATATGATTAAAAACAAGTTATTTTCTTGGAGTGTTATCATCATTTATGTATTTGTATTCATATATATCTTTTAAAATTAAATATTTTTTTAGGATTTAAGGTGTAGGTTTAAATGTGACATAAATTATAAGACTCCATTCTCCTCTATTTAGTAATTGATATCGTCTAAAAATCGTAAAAAAGGTTGGCTGGAGGTGTGGTTCATCGGTTGACCACGTAAAGACTCCATTCCATGCACTATGTAATATAGGAAATGTCAGTGTCAGGCCAGGGAAAGGGTCCCGACGTTGATCCTCCGATGCTCAAGTCAGTCACCGAAATAGTAAAAAACAGAGCAACATAGCAACAATGAAAGCACAAACGTGAATACTGAATAGCACATATCTCTACCGGTACATAGACCCCCTTTATATAGTGCCCTAGTGGGCGATATGCACACTCCTCAATGTACAGACACACTTTCACAATCGTCTTATGAAAGGACATGTCAGAAAAGTGTCTCTGATACCATACCTTAATAAGACATGCAAATCCCCGATGAGATAGTAGAAGCTTCTACTGTACGATTCGCCTATTGACCATGTCCTGTTGTCAGTGACATTACCTCCCAAAGGGATATTAAGAGATACGGGAATGGTCCTACTGTTCGGCCAAGCGGGCTTTCCACTCGGCCGACACTCCTCCGCACGGTCGACCTCTGCTGCTTTCCCTGCATTAAGTTGGTTCAGTAGATTATTTATGTCGGACCGGACAAGCGCTCTAGTCACCTTAATGTTCCTACGACCCGTAATGAACATATGATGTTCATGCCATAGTGCTCTTAGCCATACGAACGTTCTGCTCGGACAAACCATTGGTCGATTGGACACTTCATGCCCGATTGGTAACTGAAGTCGACCTCCGCTTGATCCACTTTTGGTGAGCTCGTTGGTTCCCTAGAGTTGACCGCCTTGACTTTGACCTCCACCTTGGTTGCTATCTCCGCCCTTGACCCGCACTTGGTGGACCCTCCCTTATCACCGCATCACAAGCCTTCCCCTCAAGTCTAATCAAAGGAGGCTGTAAGTCTGACTGACTGGATGAGCAGTGTCTTCGGTGACCTTCCGCTGATCGGGCATTCTCTGTTCTCGGGCTGCCGATTGGCTCATATCTTCATAGTCACCATTCTGCTTTAACTTATTGACCTGAACTTAGAACCGTAGCTTAGCTAAGGTGAACATCGAAGCTGATTCCTCCCATAGAGTTAGAGGCGCAGCTTGGCGACTAATTAGGCACCTGGATTTAGAGCCGCCACTCGGCTATCAGTTGTAGACCTGGGTTTATAGCCACTGTTCGGCTATCTTTTGACACACCTATGTTTAGAGCCCCGATCGGCTATATCTTAGTCAGAGCTCTATGCCCGATCGGGGTGGTTGGCGACAACACTGAGTAAAATTTTCACATCTCGTCGCTTTCTCAGACGAGTGCCCTTTATTGGTTGCTGATGTCCTCCCAATTTTTGGAAGACTGTGCAAATATTTAGCCATTATGGCTGAGCACGTTGTCCATGTCTTTTAATTAAGCCCCATGAATGCTTCTCTATCGTTGGTTGTCACATGTCTCGATCTCTGTCGTCGCACGCTTGATGTGATGGGCGGATATCCACAGATGATATGACAAGCACCTTTTTGAATTCCACAGTCAGATTTTGACTTCGTTATCTGCAACCCTCGATCGAGCGACTCAGAGCGATTGCCCCCGAGATTTGTAAACCCTTATTTACTCATCATTATCTTTACATTTCCTTGCATTTTCTTTCTCACGCACGTTCTTTGATGCTTCTCCTTCTCTTCGTCTTTGCCGGCGACATTTCTTAGTAAGCCCTTTCTTTCTTTCTCTTGTCGAGTCCGTGATCCGCTTCTTTCTCGATTTTCTATGGTTGTTTCTCCGCAACCTCCTGTGTCCATTCTTGGGCTTTGGTATACTTCTATTGCGTCGAAATTCAACGGGGACGAGATCGATCAAATGAAACTTATGTATTGTTTCCCCTCCAATTATCAAATTGTTGTCCCTTCAACCTATAATCGACATCATTTGCCTCCCGCCGGCTTTTTGCCCTTCTTTAAGGACCAATTCTGCATCAGTCTTCATCTTCCCATCCACCCTTTCTTCTCAGCTATATGTAAATACTTTCTTATCTCACTGCACCAATTAGTGCCTAAATCCTTTAGGTTGTTGTGTCGGGTAGTTGTGTTATTTCGTCTGCATGGCAACCCTTTAGTGCCTCGAATATTCCATTATTTTTATTATTCTAAGTTGTCCGAGCCAGGGATCTTTCTGTTTAAAGCTCGAGTAGGCTCTATCTTTTTTGATAAAATGACGTCTTCCAATAAGCACTAGAGGGAGCATATTTTTTCATCCATTTTCCCTCTCAGCCCAATTTCCTGACCAACTGGCAGATAGGAGTGATGAAGTCGTCACTCAATAGATATCGAAGTCGATCGGACTATTTCCAAGTAGCTTCCAGCTTGGCCGATCAGAAGTATCATATACATCGGCTGTTGTTGGATAGTGTCTTATACGTGTTCAGATGGAGCCCAATCCAAACGTGGTTGCATCTCACCCTAGGTATGTTCTTTCTTTTCTCAATCTTTGAATCTAACTGATTTTTTCCTCCTTTTTTGCAGCTCAAATCATGTTGAGGGCACGTCTGAGAGGTAAGAGTAGGCTCGCTGATGCAGAGATTAATGCCAAGGGCATTGTCAAGCAAGAGAGCCATGGCCTATTGTCGGTCGACCAATCCGACGATCCAACCGGCGAGTTTGGAGGAAGCCACGCAGCGGCCAGTGAGTCCAGAGAAAGTCAAATAGCAGCTAGCGATGCCGCGACCGCCACAGATGAACTTCCTCCTGATCGGCCTTCAATGTTGTTGATCGCGGTGTCCTCGGAGTCGATCACCTTAGGCGAGCCCCTAATACAACGACGCAAGAGGCACCAAGGGGAAGCTTTGTCTCGTTCGGCAACCTCTACCTTGCAAACCCCCGCCCGTACTGGCTTGCATCCTCCCTCTGAGCGGGGTGAGGCTTCATCACCCGCCTTTCCTGAGCAAGGGACCGTCACAATTCCTACTTCCCTGTCATCCAACCGGACGCCCTCGCTATCCGCCCTGCCCTTGAGGACCTTGTGCGCGCCACCGGTCGCATTCATTCCACCTCCATCGTCCTTGTCGGCCGCCCAGGTATCCACCATTCACTCTTCCCCCATGCCCAGGTCCACAGGGCAGGCTACCTCTGAGCCATCTGGGCCGAGCAGCCGGAGACACATAATGGCCATCATCCACTTGCCAACTGATGAGTGGCGCCACCAGGACAACGTCGAGCTCCGCTCCCTCGAACACCAGATCAGGAGTTAAGGACCGCTGACACAAGTCTACGGCGATGCTTGGGTCTGTGCGGATGACCATACTCATAAGGCCACTGGAGTATGTATATTATTCTTATATTTACTTGCTTATTTCCCGCCCGGCACTTACTAACTTATTTTACTGTAGTTCTGGGTCGAGAGTCTGGCCATGTGCTAGAGGTTAACCTTTTTGGAGCATGAAGTCCAACAGCTGTGAGCCCTGAGCGGCCCCTCTGAGGCCTCCTAGGCTCATTTTAAATAACTAACTGCAGAGGTGGCTCAACTAAAGGCCAACCCGGAAAGGAGCTCCGAGCAGCTCAATGCCAAGAGGGGCAAGAATAATGATCAGGCCCCACAGATCGAGTGGCTCACCAAACATGCTAGCAGCTTCGAGCCCAAGATCAATTCCGCTAATGCCTGGAAACTTCGAGCCATCGAGGACTTAGACATCAAAAATAAAGAGGCTCGGGTCCTGACCCAAAATCTGAAGGAGGCGGAGGTTGCTCTGGTGACCGAACGTGAGAGCCGATTAGAGGAGCAAGTGGCTACTAACCTTCAGCTCAACGCCAAAGATGTCGAGATAGCTTCCTTAAAAGCTGAATTGGAGGCATCCCGAGAGGCCTTCAAGAAGCACCAAGAGGAAGAGCCCGGACGACTTGAAGTTCTCAAGCGCAACTATCTCCGATCTGACCCTTTCAATGACAGGCTCATCGATCAGGCTCTTCGCCTATTCAACTGCAGCATTGATGGCACTCTCCAATAGCTGAAGGACGACGACTATCTTTCTCCCGTGCTGACCAATAAGATTATCAACGGGGAGAAGCTCACCGAGTTATTGTCGGACGATGTGCTTGACTATCTTGAATAACCTTCTTTTTAGTTTTTCAAGCCACTTTTTGTACTCCTCAATATTCTATAAAAATTTTCTAAGTATCAATGAATGTGCGCTCGTTCGGTGCTTTTCATCTTATGTTAAATATTCCAAGTGTCCTTCCATGCATCTCTACTTGGCTCCATAAGACTATCTAGTTTCTCGTCTTACAGTCTTGTCATACTCACAACAATATTCTAACCGTGAAACCTTGTGCTCCTATTCTTCCATGTAACTAGTCACTAAGACGCCCAACTGTCTACTTCGGTGTAGGTCGAATGGCATCTTTGCCTTTCTATTCAAAAATCTTATCTGCCAATCGATAGTAGAACGGGGATTCACAGTCGCCACTCGACTGCCCCCTAGCTTTCTCCTCGAGTTTATAGTCGTCGCTCAGCTGTTGTCATTAACTTTTGGGTTTATAGTCGTCGCTCGACTTTATTTGGCGTAAACTCTCGGGTATAGTCACTGCTCGGCTATTGATTTGATGTACACTCTCAGGTTTATAGCCGTCGTTCAGCTATTGATTTGGCATAGACTCCGGGTTTATAATCGTCACTTGACTGTTATTGTCATCAACTCAAGGGTTTATAGTCGCCACTCGACTGTTGACATGGCATAAATTCTCTGGTTGATAACCGTCGCTTAGTTGTTGATTTAGCGTACTCTCGAGTTTATAGTCGTTGCTCGGCTATTGTTGTCGTCAACTTAAGGGTTTATAGTCATCACTCGACTATTGATTTTGTCAACTCAAGGATTTATAGTCGCTGCTTGACTGTTGATTTCGTCGACTCAAGGGTCTATAGTCGCCGCTCGACTTTTAACTTGGTCGATCGACGCAAGAGTCTGGGACACTTATGATTTTTATTTATCGTTCTCCTGCAATTATAGGATATATGTTTATATAAATGTATCTAAATTTAACCACGTGCCTCTCACTTGGCCCAATAGGGCTAGAGGTGGCTTACGCTCCAGGGCCGCTCGAACTTTCTCCCATCTGTTGGTCCCGATAGCGGCCGACTAAAAGGAGGGGGGTTGAAATAGCCCTGCAAAAATGAGACGAACCTTCCTCGAACTTTATAGTGTATTTAAATCGAACACTTGCATAAACAAAATAAATAAACTAAAAGGAAGAGGCACAATGAATTACTTGGTTACAACCGGAGAGGTTGTTAATCCAAGGAAGATAACAATCTCAGTAAACTCTCCTTCAGGCGGAGAAGCTTCTTACAGCAGTTGGCACACTCAATTATAGCTCAGAACTCAAGATGGATCAATCACAAGTGTTGTTTTCTTTTTCTTAGGTCCAGGGGTCATTTTATAGCCCCTGGAAAATCTTATCCTGGGCTAGAAGGCGCCTCCAGCGAGGCAAGCGAGGATAAAGTTGTATCCTCGCCAACGTTCACTTCTGCCTGGTCGAAGGCGCCTCCCATAAGGCTAGAAGGTGTCTTCGTATTGTTCAACCAAGGCGCCTCCCATAAGGCGAGAATGTGTCTTCGTATTGTTCATCGAAGGCGCCTTCCACAGTGAAGCGCGGAGGCGCCGCGGAGGCACCTTTCCCTTTGAAGGCGCCTTTAGCAGTGTTTCCAGCCTCCTTTCTCTCTTCTGCTGCTCTGATCGCCTAAGTGATTTCGACCAACTGGAATAGGGCTCACCCGAACCCTTTTTCGACCTTCTCTTCGAGCAGGCTTCAGCTCCGGCTTCTCGTCCCTCGGACCACCGCGCACGTCCTTCTCGTCTGCTGGTGTACTCTTCCACAGCATCTCATTCCTTAGACGCACTGAGCCCGTCGGCTCTCTCATGTGTCATCCTTCTCACTAGCCACGTCTTCCGCTCGAGTTCCTGTGCTCCTAAGCTCCTACACACTTAGACATAGGGTTAAACACCAACAGGACCTAACTTGACTTCGTTGATCACATCAAAACTACCACGTGGTACCAACAATCTCCCCCTTTTTGATGTGATCAAACCCAAGTTAAGTTAGGGTAATTAAAAAATTGCAAGTAAGAAAAAATTTTCTAAGTAAAATTTGCTAGATTTTTTTTAAAAAAAAACATTTACTAAAAAATTTCAAGTACCATCTAGACTTGTTCTTCCCTACTCCCCTTTTAATCACATTAAAAATGGGGTTCATTTAAAAGTCTAAGAATAAAAATAATAAAACTAGTGAAAAAATTTCTAACTATTTTTTTAAAAGATAAGAGTTAATTAAAAAAATATTTAATTAATTTTTAACAAAAAATTAAGGTATTTTTTATAACTTCTAAATGCTCAATAGTTAGTTAATTAAATATTTATTTCAATAATTGGCTTCCAATCTATGGCGAGACACTAGCCCTTATTGGATATTGGAACAACAATCACTTTCTAGACAAAACCTCTTAAAAAAATTTAATATTTAATTTACTCTAAAAGCCATAATTTAAAAACATTCAGTCTAAATATGATTTTGAAACCCAATATACGTTCTTTCCTACTGGGTTAATTAAAAATTTCTTAGGTATGTATTTCTGTGAAATTTTCCTAATCTGGCCCTTATGGTATTTAAGGTACCAATTCAATCCACTATATTTTCTAATATATTGAATATTTGAGCACGTATGATTTTTCAAGGTTTCTATCTCTTTTTACAATTTTTCATTCTCAATTTTAATTTTATCAAAGTCTTCTAGTCGACAAGATTTAGCTAGTATTGATTTTAACTTCTTAACTTCTTTTTCTAATTTATAGCAAATTTTTTGTTAATAATTTAACAAATTGAAATAATTTGTCAGGAGGAAGACATCGTACCTGACTTATCTTGTCGATCCCGTGATCCGAAGCTCCTCTTGAAGTACTGCATTCTTTCGATGTCGCTTCCCCTTCATCGATGCTCTCGATGCTCATTTCGAACGAGCTTGCTTCGTCTCCTTCTTCTTGGTGACTTGCTACTAGCACAAGTCCGACAATGGCTTTAATTTCTGATTCGGATGATGTTTCATCCCACGTCGCCTTCATATTCTTGTACTTAATCGCTTGGGTCGGCTTCTTATTCTTGCTCTTGTCCTTGTCTTTCAATTTAGGATAGTTATCTTTCACATGTCATTTTTCATTGCAATGGTAGCATCTTATCCTTCTTTTTCTACCTTGCACTTTACTTAAACCTTTTAGTTTAAAATAACTTTTTAAATTTACGTACCATCAGTGTTGTTTCATTGTCATCGAGAGAAGATTCTGAATCTTGTTCGCCCGCCTTTGCCTTTAAGGCAATGTTATGCTCCTTCTTCGGACCTGCACATCTTGTTTCATGGAATTCAAAAGTTGAAAATAATTCTTTTAAAGTAATTGAATCTAGATCCTTAGATATATAATAAGCATCTACTAATGATGCTCATTCAGTATTTCTAGGGAATGCATTAAGGGCATACCTTAACGAATCTCGATTACTTACCTTTTCTCCGAGATTCGTGAGTCCAATGATGAACTCCTTAATCCTTGAGTGAAGATGTGCAACGGTTTTGCCTTCTTCTAGTTTGATGTTGCTGATATGATTTCTGAGCAGATCCCGTCTTGCGAGTTTCGCCTCCGAGGTTCCTTTATGTAGTTCCAGGAATTTCTCTCAGAACTCCTTTGCAGACTCCTATCCGGTTGATTTCTTATGGCGATAAGATGCTTAGCAGATGAAACTCTGCTTTGTCGTTTGTCACGAAATTAGCCTGCTCTTTTTTGGTCCAGTGGTATTTTTCTTTGCCTTCGGGTGCTACAAAATTAAACTCCATTATTAAAAGCCAATCGAAATCAGTTTTGAAAAAGACCTCCATCTTCTTCCAATTGGCGAAATCCCCCTTGAACTTCGGTGGGTATATGCTTGATCCGGCCATCTTGTGTACTTCGTTCGACGATTAGTTCTCCTGAAGCAAACTTGGCTATGATACCATCTGTTGGTCCCGGTAGTGGTCGGCTAAAAGGAGGGGTTGAAATAGCCCTGCAAAAATGAGATGAATCTTCCTCAAACTTTATAGTGTATTTAAATTGAATACTTGCATAAATAAAGTAAATAAACTAAAAGGAAGAGGCACAATGAATTACTTGGTTACAACCGGCGAGGTTGTTAATTCAAGGAAGATAACAAGCTCAGTAAACTCTCCTTCAAGCGGAGAAGCTTCTTACAGCAGTTGGCACACTCAATTACAGCTCAGAACTCAAGATGGATCAATCACAAGTGTTGTTCTCTTTTTCCTATGTCCAGGGGTCATTTTATAGCCCCTGGAAAATCTTATCCTGGGCTTGAAAGCACCTTCTATAGGGTTGGAAGGTGCCTCTAGTGAGCCAAGCGAGGATAAAGTTTTATCCTCGTCAACATTCACTTCTGCCTAGTTGAAGGGGCCTTCGTACTATTCATCAAAGGCGTCTTCCACAGTGAAGTGCGGAGGTGCCTCGGAGGCACCGCGGAGGTGCCTTCAATTCCCTTTGAAGGCGCCTCCAGTAGTGTTTTCAGTCTCCTTTCGCTCTTCTGTTGCTCCGATCACTTAGGTGATTTCAGCCAACCGGAATAGGGCTCACCCGAACCCTTTTTTGGCCTTCTCTTTGAGTAGGCTTCCACTTTGGCTTCTCGTCCCTCGGATAGTTGGCACGTCATTCTCGTCTGCAGGCGTATTCTTTCGCAGTACTTCGTCCCTCAGATGCACTGAGCCGGTCGGCTCTCTCTTATACCGTCCTTCTCGCTAGCTGCGTCTTCCGCTCGACTTCCTGTACTCTTAAGCTCCTGCACACTTAGACACAGGGTTAAACACCAAAAGGACCTAACCTGACTTGATTGATCACATCAAAACTATCATGGGGGTACCAACACCATCTTCATCCTGTAAATAATATTCTCCTGATCAGAGATTTTGAATAACTTTGTAGGGTCCTCCTCATGGGGCTTCTAACTTGGTGACATCACTGACCGGCTTCACTCTCTTCCATACAAAGTCGCCGACTTGGAATGACCCCGAGATCACCCTCTAGCTGTAACTCTGCTTGATGTACTGACGGTATGTCATTAGCCAAATAACAGCCTTATGTCGCACTTCATCTATCAAGTCGAGCTCCATGAGCCTCCAATCGACATTTCCATCATCATAAAACTGCACCTAGTCGGACTCTACTCCGACTTCCACTGGAACGGATGCTTCACCCCCGTACACCAGGTGGGACGGGGTTATGTCAGTCGCCTCTCTTGGTGTGGTGCGATGAGCCCACAATACACTGGGGTGTTCATTGGTCTAGCTGCCTCCAGCGTGGTCGAACCGAGCCTAGAGCCTTCTAAGGATCTCCTTGTTGGTGACTTCTGCCAAACCATTACTTTACAGATAAGCCACTGAGATGAAAGTTTGTGTAATGTCATAGTCTTCACACTACTCCTTGAGCCTCCATCCTGTGAATTGTCTTCCGTTGTTCGAGATGAGCCGGCGAGGGATATCAAACTGACATAAGATATTTTTCCATATAAATTTGATAATCATATGCTCAGTTATCTTGGCTAGCGGCTCAGCCTTTACCCATTTTAAGAAATGATCTACTGCCATGAGTAAAAATCTTTGTTACCCGGTTGTCATGAGAAATGGTCCAACGATGTTCATGCCCCACTGGTTGAATGGGCAGGACACCGTGGATGCTTTCATCTCCTCGGTGGGTTAGTGTGGGATGTTATGATACTTCTAGCATGACAAGTATATGGCCACCGTCCGAGCGGCGTCGTCTTGCAATGTGGGCCAAAAGTACCCCACCAGCAAGATCTTTCATGCCAGTAATCTGTCGTCTGGATGACTACCGCAGGAGGCTTGATGAACCTCTTATAAGATATACTCAACATCCTCTGATCCGATGCACTTGAGCAACGACATTGAGAAAGTTCTCTTATATAGCTGGTCTCCAATCAGAGTGAACCGCCTGACCTCTTTTTTAACAAGCGGGCTTCTTCCTGATCGATCGACGTAGTGTCCGATCGGAGGAATTCTATTAGGGGCGTCCTCCAGTCGCTCGGGAAGTTTACTCAGTCGTCCTATCAATATGTGCCACCAGTAAGACTTGTTCAATCAGCTTATCAATGACGATCGACGATAACAAACTAGCTAACCTAGCTAGCTCGTTCGCGGACTGGTTATCCGATCGGGGGATTTTCTGTACAATCACTTCTTGGAAACCTGCCTTCAACTTCTCGAAAGTTTCAGTGTATTGCTTGAGTCGGGTGTTACTTATCTTGAACGTGCCCAATAGCTGCTGAGCTACCAGCTGAGAATCTGAATGAATGAAGACTTTTATGGCTTCTATATGCCGAGGTGCCTACAAGCTAGCTATTAAGGCCTCATATTCAGCTTTGTTATTTGTAGCCTGATAATCCAGTCGTACGGATAATTGTATCCTGTCTTCCTGTGGCGATATTAAGAGGATGTCAATCCCTCTACCGTGCCGGGTGGATGAACCATCTACATATATCTTCCAAGTCACGTCCGGCTAGACATTCTAGACCTTAGTGACAAAATCAACTAAAGCTTGGACCTTGATCGCCGTCAACGATTGATATTATATATCAAACTCGCTCAGCTCGGTGGTTCATTTGATCACCCATCCGAATGCTTCTAGGTTAAGGAGAACTCTTCCTAGTGCGCTATTGGTCATCACCAAGATTGGATGTGAGAGAAAATATGGACAAAGCCTCCAAGCAACGAGTACTAGCGCTTATGCCAATTTTTTGAGACTAGTGTAGCGGGATTCTGCATCTTTTAATATATGACTTAGAAAATACACTGACTATTGCTCAAAGTCATTCTGCCGCACCAATGCCGAGCCAACCGCATACTCTGTGGATGACAAATAAATCCAAAGTGGCTCACCGGCATTGGGTTTTGCCAATACAGATAGGGAGGTTAGGTGCTCCTTAAACTCCTCCAGCGCCTTACCGCACTCCGCGTCCCACTGGAACTTCGTCACTCAGCGTAGTACCTTGAAGAATGGGCGACTCCGATAAGATAATTTAGAGATGAATCTTGATAATGCGGTGATCTGTCCGGTCAGTCGTTGGGCCTCCTTCAAGTTGCGGGGCGGGGGCATGCCTTGCAACGCCTTCACCTTACTCGAATTTGCTTCAATCCCCCGTTCTGTGACGATATAACCAAGGAAGTGGTCACTCTTTGCTCCGAATAGACACTTGTTTGGATTTAGCTTGATTTCGTATGCCCTCAGAGTTCGACAGGTTTCTTCGATATCTACACAAAGATTAGCGGCTCAGAGAGATTTTATCAAGATATCATCGACATGCACCTCTATGTTATGGTCGATCTGCCGTCAGAACACCTTATTCATCAATCTTTGATAAGTGGCATCGATGTTCTTCAGTTCGAACAATATGATGTTGTAGCAATAAGTCCTATCGGCTGTAATGAAGCTGACATTCTCTTGATCTTCGCGGGCGAGTGACACTTGGTTGTAGGCCTGGTAAGCGTTGAGTATGCAGATCAGCTCACAATCTACTGTGGAGTCCACTATTTGATCTATTCGAGGTAGGGGATAGAAATCCTTCGAGCAGATTTTGTTTAGATTACGGAAGTCAATGCAAACTCGCCACTTGTTGCTCGGCTTGGAGACCAACACCAGTTGGCCAACCAGCTCAGAAATTATACCTCGCGGATGTGATCGACTTCAAGCAACTTTTCTATCTCCGCTTGGATGATTTGATTTTGCTCTGAGCTGAAGTCCCCCTTCTTCTGTTTCACTGGCCAAGTGTCCGGTCGGACGTGAAGCTCATACTGAGCCATACTAGGTGAGATGCCTAGGAGCTAGTGTGTCGACCAGGTGAACACATCGTGGTTTCGCCTAAGGCAGACGACCAGCTTTACCTTCTTCTCATATGTTAGGTTAACGATGACAAACGTAGTGGCTTCTGACCGATTAGGATGGATCTGAACTTCCTCCTTTTCATCATAGATCAACATGGGAGGTTCCTCCATGATGGTGTTCACCTCCAAATGCTAAATCTTCCGCACGACCTTTGTTTCTGATTTGACCATCTCAATGTAGCACCGTTGAGCG
Organism: Zingiber officinale; assembly: GCF_018446385.1. Lineage (NCBI taxonomy): Eukaryota > Viridiplantae > Streptophyta > Magnoliopsida > Zingiberales > Zingiberaceae > Zingiber > Zingiber officinale. The sequence continues at coordinate 2,521,109 of NC_056004.1, forward strand.
GCCAACTGGTCGCTTTTGACTTCGTCCACCTCATTGTCTACCGAGAACTTTATATTTTGGCAGAAGGTAGACATCATAGCTCGGAACTCATTTAGGGTCGTTCGACCCAATTAGACATTGTAGGCGGGCAGTGCATCTACCATAATGAAATTTATGGTCCTGGCCCTTTTGAGAGGCTCCTCTCCAAGTGATATGGCAAGGCGAGCCTGGCCGATCAACAATACTTCATTGCCTGTGAACTTATAGAGTGGGGTCATCATGGGCTGCAGTTTTCTTCGGTCGATTTGTAGTTGGTCGAAAGCTGATCGAATGGTCAAGGCGTCGTCATGAGAGATCTCCACTCCCTCTAGGTCTCGAGAGCCAAAACTGATCTCTAGTCCCTCGACCTTCTATTGCTGTATTCTATAGCATGTCTCTCCAGTCGTCGGGCATGTGACTTCCTTGCTCATTTGAAATCACCATCGATTGGCCCATTGACGATCATTCCGATTTCACCCCGAGCGGCATTGCTTCGGTTTTCCTCCTTCTGAGCTGAGCACCTAGTCCGCTCTGCCAAAGCTCGGGCGGGACTTGCATTTCCCCTTTGCTGAGGCTGGCGATGGTGCTACTCATCCGCCGACCTCTCTTCTTCTCTTTGTCTTTCTGATCGGCGTCGATGTCATCGATCTGGAGTTAGTGAGCGATGACGGTATCCTGGAGGAGTAGGTCGGTTGGAAATCAGCCTCAAGTCATAGCAGTCTCGAGTGTTGTGCGTCATCGATTGATGGAGCAAGAAAAATAATGGCGTCCAAGTCTTACCTTTTGCAGCTTTGGGTTGACTTGCTACTACATGCTGCACGAGATGTATTCTAGGCTCCTGGTACAGCTGTGCTACTCTTGATCGGGGATCTTTTGGTGGTTGATGATTGGTGGTCGACCGTCGTTCGGGGGGAGCAGTATGCTTGGTAGGCGCTTCCTTCCTTCGCGCTGCTTGGGCTTCCTCCATGTTTATGTATTCGGTGGCATGCCTGAGCAGGTGGTCGAAGTCTTTTAACGGCCTTTAGATGAGTGAGCAGAAGAATTTCCCTTGGTAAGCCCTTAGGAGAAGGCACTTACCAATATCTCTAAGGAGACTGATGGAATATCCATGACCACCTGGTCGAACCGCTTGATATAGACCCTCAGTGCCTCCTTAAGCCCTTACTTTACCGTGAATAAATTAATGCTAGTCTTCCGGTGATGATGACTACTGACAAAATGATGTAGGAATATCGCTCAGAAGTCCTTGAAGTTATGGAATGATCCGATCGACAGTTGCCTGAACCAGCATTGTGCTAATCTTGAAAGGGTGGTGAGTAAGACCCGACACTTCACTTTGTCGATGTACAGATGGAGTATGGTCACGTTATCGAACTTGGTCAGGTGGTCACTCGGATCGGTAGTTCCATTGTATTCCCCGATCGTCAATAGGGTGTAATGTCGGGGTAGTGGGTTGTCCAGAATCCCTTGAGAGAACTATCGGTTGATCCGTTAGGGTGAATCATCGTTTCTTAGTGCTTTTCCTTTCCGCGCATCCCGAACAGCTGCGTCATCCGAAGAGGATCTTGGCTCCCTGTCCACTCAGCCTTTTTCTTTCGATGGAGTTTAGAACAACGTCCAATGAAAGGGGATCAACATTAGGCGTGTCCTCTTATGCGTCGGTCGACTTCTTATTCTGTCTCCGCACAGAGACATGTTCCGCTCGGTTTCTATTTCCGACCTGCTGCCCCGCTGTTGATGTCGTGGGTTCATTTACGTGTCGCTCGGCCATCGCCTATTGTTGCTGCTCCAGCAATTTGGCCATCCGAGCTTGTATTAGCATACCCAATTCCTCTTATGTTAGTGTCATTGTCGTGAGTCGTCCAGCGTCCTCCATCTCCTCATTTCGGATACAAGCTATATTTCCACAGACGGCGCCAATATGATCCTGTCCGAAAATCACGAAGAGGACTGGCTGGGGAGATGACTCCTCGGTTGACCGCATGAAGACTTTGCTCCACTCTGCAACATAGGAAAAGTCAGTGACAGGCTAGTGAAGGGGTCCCCTGCATTGGTCCTCCGACGCTCAAGTTAGTCGTCGGAACAGTAGAAAACAGAGCAGCATAGCAACAGTGAAAGCACAAGCGTGAATAGTGAATAGCACATACCTCCGTCGGTGCATGGACCCCCTTTATATAGTGCCCCAGTGGGTGACATGCACGCTCCTTAAGGCACAGACACGCTTTCCTAATTGTCCTATGAAAGGACATGTCAGAAAAGTGTCTCTAATATCATACCTTAACAAGACATGTAAATCCCTGATGAGACAGCAGAAGCTTCCATCGTACGATTCGCCTATTGACCACACCCTGTTGTCAGCGACATTACCTTCCAAAGGGATATTAAGAGATATGGGAATGGTCCCATTGTTCTGCCGAACGAGGCATCCGCTCTGTCGACCTCTGCTGCTTTCCCCGCATTGACTTGGTTCAGTAGATTGTTTCCGCTCAACCGGACAAGCGCTTCTGTCACCTTAACATTCTTATAATCTGTAACGAGCATATGATATTCTTGTCATAGTGCTCTTGGCCGTACAGGCGTTTTGCTCGGACAAGCCATTGGCCGATTGGACACTTCAAGCCCGATCGACAATTAAAGTCGACCTCTACTCGACACACTTTTGGTGAGCCTATTGGTTCCCTAGTGTTGACCACTTGACTTTGACTTTCACATTGGCTGCTATCTCCACCCTTGACCCGCACTTGGTGAGCCCCCCTTTATCATCGCATCAATAATCTTCTTGGCAAGCAAGTTCATCCCATTCTCATCTCTTCGAATATGTTCATAAAATCAACCTCTCATTAAGGCATCCCGAAGTGTTAATAATGTTGATACGACGTGTGGTGAGTAACTCCAAAGGTAATATAGGGTTAATAGTTAAGATGATATGACAGTCAAAATCAAGGTGAGATGACAGTCAAAGTCAAGGTGTACGTAGTAAAACATGCCACTTTTAATAGCGCTCAGTTCTCCACTTCTCATGGGCATGACTCTCAGCATACACCCGACTGGCCTTAGAGCTGGTCGGACCTTCGGGGCTTAGCTCTCCACTTGTCATAGGCATGACTCCCAACATACACCCGACCAACACCAGAGTCGGTCGAACCTTCGGGGACTTAGCTCCCCACCTCATAGACCTGACTCCCAATATACACTTGATCGACCCCGGAGTCGGTCAGACTATCGGGGCTCAACTCTCCACTTCTCATGAGCATGACTCCCATCATACATCCGACCGACCCCAGTGCCGGTCGAACGTCCGTGTCTTAGCTCCCCACTTCTCATATGCATTGCTCTTAGCATATATCCGATTGGCCCCAGAGCCAGTTGGACCTCCGGGGCTCAACTCCCCACTCCTCATGGGCATGCCTCCCAACATATATTCGACCAATCCTAAAGTTGGTCGGACCTCTAGGGCATAGCTCCCCTCTCCTCATGTGCATGACTCCCAACATACATTCGACCGGTCCCAGAGCCGGTCAGACCTTTAGGGCTCATCTCCTCGCTTCCCATGGGCACGACTCCCAATATAAATTCAATCGGCTCACACTGATCAGACTTCGACGGGGCTCAGCTCTCCACCTCACATGGGCATGACTCTCAAACTAAATTCGGTTAGCTCCAAGCCGATCAGACTCCCTCTAGGAGACAACATTGTCAGAGAATTACAACTACCTTTCAGAGAATCATAACTATCTATCATAGAATAATAACTACTCACTAGGGAATATTCCGCTACTCTGACATATACATACAACGGAATCTTCTTCTACCTAGGAGAGGGTTGTCGTTCATCCTCCACTACCTAACATATTCTGACACCAGACATTCTCTAACGTCTCATTATTATGAAGGTTGTGAGAGGTAGTATAAAATGGGGATACTCTTTGTTGATCAGGTACGCGCACGCACACACATCCACACTACTGTTCTATTGTTTATCTTTTTCCACATTTGTCGCGAGGACTACTTTTCCGACTTGAATGTCGGAGTTCCTGTGCCAGAGACCCCCTCCCTGGTTCTCGCTTAAACATTCCTATTTACTCTCTCTATAGTGTGCATAGATTCACGGTTTCCAACTACCATTCCTTCCCCCCATCAACCTTCCCATCTCTTCACCAACTGCTCATTTACTTAACTTTCGATCAAATGTAATGGAGAAAAATAAACGAAAATAAAGGCCTATCGTCGCTCTTCTCATCTCTTAGAATATGTTCTTAAAATTAACCTTTCCTCATTAAGGCATCCCAAAGTGTTAAATAATGTTGATATGATGTGTTGTGAGTGACCCTAAAGGTAATGTAGGATCGATAGTCAATATGATGTGCTAGTCAAAGTCAAGATGAGATAACAGTCAAAGTCAAGGTGTACGTAGTCGAATAGACCACTTTCAACAGGGCTCAACTCTCTACTTTTTATGGGCATGACTTCTAGGATACACTCAATCGACCTTAGAGCCGGTTGGACCTTCGGGGCTCAGCTCCCCATTTATCATGGATATGACTTCCAGCATACACGAGATCATCCCCAGAGTCGGTTAGACCTCCGGGGACTCAGCTCCCCACTCCTCATGGGCCTAGCTCCCAACATACATCTGACCGGCCCTAGAGCCGGTCGGACCTTTGGAGCTCAACTTCCCATTTCTCATGGGCATGACTCCTAGTATACATTCGACCGATCCTAGAGTCGGACGGACTTCTGGGGCTCAACTCTTCACTCCTCGTGGGCATGATTCCTAGCATACATCTGATCGGGAGTCGGCCGGACCTCTAAGGCATAACTTCTCACTCCTCATGGATATGACTCCCAACATATATCTGACCAATCCTAGAGCCGGTTGGACCTCTAGGGCTCAGCTCCTCTCTCCTCATGGGCATGACTCTCAACATAAACCCAACTGGCTCATACCGATCAGACTTCGACGGGGCTTATCTCCCCACCTCACATGAGCATGACTCCAAACTTAAATTCGGTCGACTCTAAGACGATCAGACTCTCTATAGAAGATAGCATTGTCAGAGAATCGCAACTGCCAGTTAGAGAATAACAACTACTTGAATATTCCGCCACTCTGACATATACACACAACATAATCTTCTTTTGCCTAGGAGAGAGCTGCTATACAATTCTCTGACACTTCATTATTGCGGAGGTTGTATGAGGCGGTATAAAAAAAGGATTCTCTCTGTTGGCCAGGTACGCGCACGCACATGCATCAACACTACTGTTTTATTATTCATCTTTTTCCACATTTTTCGCCAAGACTATTATTCTGATTTGAACGTCGGAGTGTCTGCGCCAATGACCTCCTCCCTTGTTCTTGCTCTAATATTCATGTTTAGAGCGCTGCTCCGAAAAGGCTCCGACGACACTGAAAGGCTACTACGAAGTTTTAATTTTTTTTTTCTTTTTTCAATAATATTTGTATTTCAATTCTCGTACTAAATCTTTTGTAACCAATTTTTAAACTAATAGTGATTATCCAAGGAAAGTACTCGATGAGTGTGGGCCTTGGAGTAGGAATCGTTGAAGGTTCCGAACCAAATAAAAAATTACTTGTGTTAGCATTTAAATTTTTGTATTTTCTTTCCACTGTTATTCTCGATTTTCAAAAAAAAAATGACGATCATCATCTCTCTCTGACGACTTAACAATCCAACACATAGGTCTACCGTTTCCAACTCTCGATCTCTTCTCCTTCAATATTTCTATTCTTCATGGATCGCTCATCTACTCAACGCAACAGAGAAAAATAAGCCAAAATAAAGGAGGACGGATCCTCTGGTCCGTAAATTATGGACCAGAAGATGATCTATTTTTTTAGACTCTTGATTTGGATGGACCCCATTTTATTTACAGGTGGAGTCTATCCAAATCAAGGATCCTCATACAATAAACTATCCTCTAGTCCACAATTTATGGATCAAAGATCCCTATTATCGCCCTCTTCAATATAAATGATAAATTATTTTAAAATAATGAAAAAAAAATTATTATTATTTTTTTTTATTTTTTTTTTATTTTTTTTAAAAAAAAGGAGGATAGACACGGGGACAAGTACGTACTCATGTGAATTGAATTGAATTGAATGTACATCATGCCGTAGTATTAATTCATACCGCATTCTTTTGCTCATTCCTGAGCATTCCTTTCAATACTCTTCTTCCGTCTACTCGAGACGTACCCAGCACCCAACTTGTGGGCCCGGATGAGGATGAGCTTTTATGCCAATCACAGAGTAGGTTTGACGAGATAAGCAAGTCAAAATGGAAAGGTTCGTGCATTACTTGGTGACTTCTACTCTCCTCTTTCTTGTCTCTTTCCTCTTGGAATGGGTCCCCGCCTACATGTCATTCTCCACGTGAGAGAGAGCGCTGCACGATGGACGATCAGGATGGAGTCAAAATGGGCGGTGCTTTTGTAGTACCCGTCGGATCGCCATCCGACGGCGATTAGCGGGTGTGCCAGCGCGGCGCATGAGGTCCGACTTGGCGACCCCGCGTATCCCAGGGTGGGTCCCGCACGACGCCACGTCACGTGATTGTCACGTGACGAAGCGCGTCTAGGAGTGGTACGTTGATTAATGGCCGCGTGATCTGTATTGGACGCGGTGGATTTCTGCCTGGAGGACGCGTCTCACAACGCTAGGGACGTCAAATGACTGACGAATCTGCTTCGCAGACGCCGTTAAATGGTACGGTCACCGCCTTTCTTTCTTCGCCGTATAAAGCAGCGGTTCAAGGGAACAAAACCTTCGATCTTTCGTCGGTAAACTTTGGGAGAAGAAGTGGAGAAAGCAGAGACGCAGGGCGAAGCGATTTGGAAGCACGCTGGATCGCAGAAAAAGAAAGGCAAGTCTGCCCATAATACTTAATTTAGTAACTTACTTAGGGCTTGTGTATCGATTTCGTTCCCAAACGTTGATTCCGTTTGCTCTTCGTTCCTTTTCATACGGCCAGAGGTTTGGCTGATTTGGGAGTGCTGTGTATGATGAAGACGAGTTAGTTATACGATGCTGATATTGTCTAGGACTTCGGGCAATACGTAGGAAGTAGATAGAGTTTTTGTAGGATGGATAAGACAATGAAATATTTAGATTTTCAAAAAAAGAATGATTTTTTATTTTATATTTTTATTCGCGTAATTTTATTCTTAGATTTTTGGTTTAGTACGTTTTTCCTGATTATTGAAGGACCTTTTTATTGCCATTAGATAGTTGAAAGAAAACTGGCAAAATGAAGAAAAGATGAATAATTTTGCACTAACTGCTGCCTGTTAGGTCAATGTTCTTGTTCCTTAAATGTAACAATTTGGGTTGCTTAATTATAAAATAAACAGTCAATGAAGCTTCCAAAGAATCTGTCATGCTTGAGGGTGTTACTTGCATTATCAGACGGGCAGTGAAAATCTTGAGCCTCAAAATAGAAACATTCCAAAAGCTGGTAATGTCTGAAACCAAGATTTTCTATCTCAGGCTGTTGGGAAAGCCATTTACTTTTATTCCAAAGGTTTTTTTTTTCAATAGATAAATACGTTCTTAACTTCTTATGGACCACTGTCTATTTCTAAGAAGGATATTGCTTCTGACATGATTCTAGACAGCCTCTCTGATCTGGCAACTTACTATCTTAGGGTTGGACTTACATAGTTGAACATGTTTTAACTATTGTGAAAGCGGGATAGGGAAATACATAGACAGAAGGTGAACAGATGGATGATGGGTATGTTTTGACTTGGATGATGATGGTAGTGGGAGTAAGGACAAATATATGATTGTTTTTTTATTAAAGACTTTCCTGTCAGGAGCAAAACACCAGTGGGTTTTGTAATATAGGTTGATGTCTCTGTCTTTGAATTGTTGTGCCTTCTTGGCTGTTCGTATTTGACACTCTGAGAAGATTTACTGACTTTGCAAACTGAAACCAGAGGTCCAGAATATTTAAGCACAAAACGGTGATAGTAGATTCATCAAAGCCTTGTAAATAGGACTTGATTTGTGAAGTAAATTATCATATATCAGTCTTCTCCATGTAGGACTTGATGTCCTACTCTAGGCCTAATTGCTAAATCACAACAGAATGAACAGGAGAGGTGTGAAGTTTCAGTAATGGCATTATCATCATAGATAACCCTTTCACCCTTCACCAAATAATGGGATTAACCTCAATCCTTCTCAATGTAAAAATTGACTCATTAATTTTACAGGGCAGAACTAAAATGTGTTCATACCAGTGTTGATGGACTCATGACTCAATTAGGCCTTGCAATGCACTGCAGTTAGCCTATTCCCATGGATTAAACTTTGATATTGCAAGATATAAATCATCCCTTAGCTGTTTTTATTGATTTGACAAAGTTGGTGCAGTCAATGTGAGATAATTTGTGTTGTAAGTGTTATGGTAGAAGCTGGATTGGTGATTGATATATGATTTGATTATAGCAGATTTCATTTCTAATTAACTTTTGGTGAAAATTGTCTTTACTAGTTGACATGCAAAACTACATTTCTTATGTTTCTGTTGAATAATCATCAGGATATCTTGGTTATGAGCATTCCAAGGGTATTATCCTGATATACTTTATCTCTGTTTTCTCTCTGTGATGCCCTTGGTAGCAAGTGAAAATTTGCTATTTGTTTGATATTTAATAAAACATTCACTGATGAGATATTCTCCATCCATTCTTGCGCAATATGCCAAAAACATTCAGAAGTCTCCTGCATGCTCACTCACTACTCCCTTTTTGGTTTGGCCGTGTGTAAAAAATAAGTTTGCAAATGCAAATGATGTGTCTGTCTGTTCAGGAATGTGCATCCATGAAATTCCTTTTTATATATGTAACTATTCCGTGTGCTGATGCAATCTTTTAGGCCACTGTAGCACAGTTATAGTAGGGTTATTGACAAAAGGATCCATCCTGTATATAGTTCACAAGGGAAAAACTCATTGCAATGTTTCACTATTTCAGGATGTTAGAATAGGAATAAAATAAATTACCTGGTCTTACATTTATCCAGTCTATTCTCTTAGTTTTTAGGTTAGTTATCATGGAATATAATAAACACGAATTGTATTCTTATTTTTGGATAATGAAGTGATGTCCAAGCTTTCACTCACTCTGATTTTTGTATAGCATCCTGCCTTTCAGGATAAAGGAACCAACTGTTTTGACTTCTTTGTGGCAATCAGATAATCCTATTAATTTTCAATTGAAATCTCTCCATCCTTCAATAAAAAATATATCTGAGTTTGTCTTCTGTAGGAGAACAAAGTACAAAGTTATTCATAATTTGCAACTAAGTATTCTTCTCCCTTCGATTTAGGATTTGTAATAGAAAAACATTAAGAATTATCGTTGCACGGCAGAATTTGGTGTTTGGTTAAGGTTTTTTGGCAACCTAGGTGAGCTCAATGTGAATATGTCAATAGGAGCTTGTTCTTATTGCCCTCCTAATTAAGAGTTATGTCCTACATTTTCCTATCTTTAGCTATCTTACAATGCAGATTTTTCCAAAAAGGCAGTATTGGCTTTCATTTAAATTGACACACGTGCATACTGGAGGATCCTTGCCTATATCTCATGAGCAATTGATCCTTTTATGATGAAAACTAACCTATTGTGTTGATGGACTATTGCAGACCTTGCATACATTCCAGAAGTCCTTCCTGAAAAATTTGCTCATAGTGAAGACACATTTGATTTGATCATGTAACTTTCCTTCCCAACCGTTTGAGTGCAACAACCTCTCTGCCAAACAACTAGTCAGGAGCGGTATAGTTCAATAGAGATCTTCACCAGGGTTTAGCCAGTTGAGTCCTCTCAGCTTACCACTGATAAAGATATCAAGCAGTCTCTAGGTGGTCTTCCAATTGGTATTCAGTTACAATCAAACTGCCTTCTTGCAGTTTCTAGTCAGAGCATGAGGAATGCACTACAAAAGATTGAGACTGCTTTGATGGAACATGATGCTGTTGAACCAACTCCTAGCTCTAGTCATGGTTGGACAGCAAACAGCCCTTGCTTGCAAAACAGCGGTCGAGCACGTGGAGCCATGAAACCCAACTGGAATCTCCTGAAAGCAAACAACCCTTGCTTGCAAAGCAGCGGTCGAGGACATGGAGCCATGACACCCAACTGGAGTCTCCTGGAAGCAAACAGCCCTTGCTTGCAAAGCAGCGGTCGAGGACATGGAGCCATGACACCCAACTGGAGTCTCCTGGAAGCAAACAGCCCTTGCTTGCAAAGCAGCAGTCGAGCACATGGAGCCGTGAAACCCAACTGGAGTCTCCTCAAAGCAAGGAACCCTTGCTTGCAAAGCAGCGATCGAGGACATGGAACCGTGAAACCCAACTGGAGTCTCCTGCTGTAGTCCAGTCTCTCTCTGGCAAACAGGTGAGTCTAAGCCATGAAGTCCGTCCGGAGAAAAAACTTCGAGAAATGAACCCTCTAGGTGGTAATGTGAAACAGCTTTTGCTTCAATGTGCTGAAGCTGTATCAGAGAATAAATCAGAGGAATTCAAGTTATTTGCTGAAGAAGTCCGCAATGCTGTTTCCATCACCGGAGAGCCTATTCAGCGTCTTGGTGCTTATATGCTAGAAGGACTTGTGGCAAAACAGGAGTCTTCAGGTACCAACATCTACCGGGGTAAGTACCGCGAGCTGGACAACAACAAGCTTCTTTCATACACTCACATCTTGTATGATATCTGCCCTTACTTCAAGTTTGGATATATGGCCGCAAATGGTGCAATTGCTGAAGCTCTAAAGAATGAAGACATGATCCATATAATAGACTTTCAGATTGCTCAAGGAACCCAATGGGTTACACTAATACAGGCTTTCGCAGCAAGACCTGGGGGGCCACCACACTTGCGAATCACAGGGATCAATGATCCATCAGCAGACCATGCGCGAGGAGACAATCCGAATCTAGTTGAGAACTTGTTTTCTGACATGTCCAAGAAGTTCAACATTCCCCTGCAATTCCGCAGCCTAACTGTGCACGGACCTGAGGTCACAAGAGAAATGTTGGACATCAGAACTGGGGAAGCGCTCGCTGTGAACTTCACTCTTCAGCTACACCACACCCCGGATGAGAGTGTCGATGTGAACAACCCTCGCGACGGCCTGCTCAGAATGATAAAGGGATTGTCACCCAAAGTAACTACTCTGGTTGAGCAAGAGTCAAACACCAACACAACACCTTTCCTGACAAGATTCTCAGAGACATTGAATTATTACTCTGCGATGTTTGAATCTATCGACGCGACTTTAGCAAGGGATAGGAGGGAGCGGATAAGCGTGGAACAGCACTGCCTGGCGAAGGACATAGTTAACATCATCGCCTGTGAAGGCAAGGAGCGAGTGGAGAGGCATGAGCTGCTTGGGAAGTGGAGATCCAGACTCACCATGGCAGGTTTCAAGCCCTATCCACTGAGCTCCTATGTGAACTCCGTGATAAAGACTCTGTTGGGTCATTACTCTGATAAATATACAGTGTTGGAGAAGGATGGCGCATTACTTCTCGGATGGAAGAACAGGAACCTGATCTCAGCGTCAGCGTGGCACTGATCTAAGGACCCTTTTAACACGGTTTAGATTAGTTTCTTGCATAAACAACATCCACGTAATGGCATATGGAGCTTGATCAAGCGGCTTGTTTGATTTCTTCCGCTTCATTTACATTCTGCCAATGCTGCAAACTGTCCTAGTACACTTGTAATCTTATCTTGTTAATTAGAAAAAACTACTTGAGAGCTTTGATGTGTGAGTCAAATGTTCTTCATCCGTTTGACTTTTCAATCCTCAAAATTTCCAAGCTAAAGATTACTCTTCATAATAGCTTTCAATCCTTTCCTCCCTGGTTTTTTTACTTATAAACATGTATCAAAATTGGATGAGGTTAAAATACTAACAAACTCTGTTACTTGAATAATTATTTTGTTAAAATATATATACAAATTTATAATTTTAACAGTAGTTTGAGAAAATAATCATTATAAATGCCAACACTAACATCACACGGTCCATACACACAGTTAAAAATCTCCTCGATCTTTGTCGATCCCAGTTTAGAATAAGAAGGCCGTCGGCGCGAAGGCTGGCACAACTTCACGGAGCCTGAAGGAAAGAAAACGGTAGAATTAGACAAATACGCAACGCTTAATTTAAAATCCGGAGGGAAAAGAAAAAACAAAAAAAACTCACCGGTGATCTTCGCAATCGGCGGCGCGAAACGCCACCGGTTTCACCTTCGTCTTCGCCTTCGCCTTCCCCTTCCCCTTCCATCCTCCAGCGCCTTTGGCCGTCGCCGCCGAGGTCACGTTCTCCGATATCGCCATCAGCGACGGTCGCCAAAGCGATGCTAATCCGCGACGCTCCCTCCGACGTCGCTTGTCGAGCGAGGCCCTCTTCGCCGCCGGCGTTAGCTTCTCCTCCTCCTCCGGAGGGCAAGTACGACGGCAGCAAGGAAATTCTAGTAACTTCATCTTTCTCTTTATCTTTCCCTCAATCACAAGCCTCGACTCCCCACTCACCAGAAGTAACTTCCCGGTGGATCCATGGGCATCGACAGATAGATATAGATAGATAGAAAGTGCAACTCGACCTTTATTTGACCATAATACCCTTTAAAGCAGGTTTGACACTAGCAAAAGAGGAGTGTTTTCGGGATAGTGATCGAGTCAACTTGTTTCGATAAAGAGAGGACAACCGTGGGGCATCTGAAGCCCATTAGATTATCTTTTTCCTTGTTAAATGTTTTTCAAGTTATCAGCAAATGAAGGATAAGATAAGCCCTCCCTTAAAGTGTAAAAGAAAAGGATCCCACGTAAATTTGAAATTTTTCGTCTCCTGTTTTGAAAGCTTATCTACCGCCGCCATTTCATTCACTGCATCTGCCCATTTCCTAAACCTTTCTTCTAAATGCTCTGAATCTAAACGCTAAACTACTTTTTTTCTCCGGGTTGTTTCATTGTATCAGGAGTTGAAATTATTGGAGCAGTTAAATGGTTTCAGACATCCCTATCAAGATCTTCCAATTATCTAAATCATCAGGCTTTTCTTCCCTCTAAATCATCTTGTGAAAACTTTTGATCCCATGCAATTAGCTAAAACGCTTCAGAAACTGATAAAGGATTTATTTTCAGCAAAAAAAAAAAACAAAAAAAACAAAAAGCGAAAAAGCAAAAGTAGTCAACGTGCAATCTGGAGATGAAGCAAGTGGGAAGAAGAACAGCACGAGGCATTCCTGCAATTGTTTGTGTTTCTTCTCTTATCTGAAGGTTTCTGAAGTGGATTGACACAGACACATTGCCCGCTAGTTTATCACTTTTGGTTGAACTCTGTTATGAGCTTTAAATGAAAAAATTGACTTGATCATCCAATTTGGTTGATAAATATGTAGGATTGGTTGATAAATATATAGGATGGTAAAGAATTCAGATATGGATGATATTATTTATTTTGGATTTAAGTGTTCGTGATTTTACTTTTGGACTCTACTCAAAAGGTCTCATGCTAATGGATATATCTTTCTCTTATAAATTCATGATATTTCCCATGTATTTTCAACGTGGAACTATATTTACAACCTCAACAATCCTCCCTTTAAAAAAAGGACCACAGGCTTCCTACGTCCGATCCTCGACCCACTCGGTTCATCCGACCAATTAGGACTTCCTTATCTAGCCGCAACTAGAACTTCTTACCTGGTGTCTGATCCTCTTTATCCGAACATAGGAGCCTCCACTTTTTTTGTTCGAGGTCAATATTGTATCCACATAGCTCAATCAGACCATAGCTCTTGTGCACAGTCGACGGTTAAACCTTCTGACAGTTCGGACTATGATACCAATCATAAGATCGAAAAAAAATTTAGATATCTCCACAATTATATGATATTGTCCATTTTGAGCCTAAGTCCTCATAATTTTATTCTTGAGCTTTACTTAAAAGGTCTTATGTCAATGAAAATATCTTTCTTTTATAAATCCAAGATCATTCTCATATATTTTCAATGTGAAACTATATTTATAATCTTGCAATCTCAATAAAATAAGCACACTGAGGTATTTTGCTGTGGGTTTTAATTTAATGCCGTCTTCATTTTCAGTACCATCTTAAGACTTCTTTTCCAGCAAGATGGTTAATTTTCTTTTCTTGAAAGATTAGATCGGGATTATGCTCTGAGCAAGTTAATCTAACAAAGTGCACCAGAAATATGCAAGTCAAATCTACCATCAAAATCTTGCTCAAAAGCAGATCTAGCAGTGATGATTCCAAGCTTCATCAGATCCAAGAAAAGTCAGATGAAAACGTGAAGATTCCAGAGGAAATGGCAGTCATTAGCCAAATATTTCAGTCCCTAATCCAACTAGAATACAGCTTAAATTACGTAAACAGAGGCCTGCATTATCAGAGCAGATCTTAAATATGAATTAACCAGTCGACCACAAGCATCGGAGTTGGTAAATAATAATGAAGATTCCTTTGTCATGCACTGGAAACAGGTGCAGTTCGCTTGCACGAGGAGCTCCACTGTCAAGCTGACAGGAAACATGACGCCACGAACGTACACAGAAGTTTCTGCTAAATTAACACAACTGAAAATGATTTCCTCGAGACTGGGACATCGAATCTTCTGTCCCATGGACCATGGACAAAAAAGATGTTCAGGGATCGTCATGTCTCAGAGTTTCCTCAACATCGTTAATTTCTGATGCAACTTCGAGTGTTCCCTTGTCTTCATTGGCTTCACATTATAAAAGGCCACAAGCATCCACCAGGCTTTTCGCACTGATACTCCAAATTAAACACAGACTGATCCTTGGAGCTGCAGGCCTCATGGTGCAATTGCTCGTCTCGGCGTTGATCGTTGCCAATCTTCTTTCGACGGTGGCCATGGGAAGGCCTTTCCAGGAGGCCGTGGGGGTGCAGGAGAAGCTGGCATTAGTAGCTGCAGACTCGCCCATTTCGAGTTTCTCTGCGATGGAAGGCAAGATGGATCGAGCGAGTGCCCCAGGTGATTTGAGGCATCATGATCATCACCACCGCCGGTTGGATAACTCGATCGCCGGAGCAGAGGTGATACTGGGGGCGCTGGCTGCCACAGTGATCGTCGCCGTGATCTGCTACATTCGGGTCACAAGGAAAAGAATTGAAGATGAGAAAGTTTGATCCCCCTCCCTATTTGTTTTCTTTACTTGCTCTCCTACAAATTCTACTGTTTGACAGAAAATGTGGCATATAATTTAATAAGTTTGATCCCTGTGATAGGTGAAGCAGGGATTTGATCCCAAGCCTTGTGAGCAACAACGGAATTGGAGGAAAACTAAGCTAAAATTTAAAGAATTAATGTATATAGAGACGAAATGGGATCGCAGTAAGAATTTTGAGGGGAAAAGGAGGCACGATTAATCAATGCAAACTTCTAAACAAAAGGTAAAATTGACAACAACTTTAAAAAAATTTAACTTTAGTTCCAAAGAAGATAAAAATTTAATTTACTCTCCGTAGAAATAGCAGTTACGTGACCATAGTGTTATATATATGGGAGGAAGACTGGTTTTCATTTTGAATATGAATGACTTTGTAGCTTATTTTTTGTTGCAACCAATTTGAGGATGAAGGATTAAATTCATATGGGTAGGCTTAATTTCCATTTGGATTAATTGGATTAAATGAATACAGATTTAATGTTTAGATCTAATAACCCAATTTATTAATATTAATGGACTGTTAATAAGGTATAAATTTTATGATGGATAGTCTCCATAGATTGGGTCGGATATATAAAGGAAGAGATTTTGTTCAATTAGGAAATACTAAATCGTATTCTCTTCTCCTCTATTCTTCTACCCATTGAGAATGACCTTGGGTTGTCGGCTCAATTCTATGAAAGACTTACTATGCTAATAGGATATCTGGTGACAAATAAGAGATACAATTGTATTAGTTATGGACTTAGGTCAACGTTTGATTTGCCTATGCAGATACATCTTTTAGTTTTGTTTTGATGTATCATAATCATTTCAATTGTATCAAAGTTAAAGATTAGCTTCAACGATTTAGAAATACACATCAATTTTATATTTAATTCTATATAGATGAGTGAAATTGATGCATATCCGTTGAATGTAGCATGGATATGTTAGGATTTAACTTATGAATTGAATTTTTTTTTTAATTATCCGTGAAGAACACGATTGATGACACAATTTTGTGATTTTTTGAGCTAAAAAAAATGTTCAAAAAATCTGGTTTTTTGATATCAAGTCACTAATTGATTGGTAAGTGTAAATTTGGGCACAAAATGTTTCCAAATCAATTAGGTGACTTATTCGTGTTCACCAATCGATTGCCATAAGGATTAATCGATTGAGATGCCTAAAATTGCACAGAGAAAGACCTAAAATCGATTGGGTGATCAATTGGTGTTCACCAATCGATTGCCATGAGGACTAATTGATTGGGAAACCAAGAACATAACCATGCATAGGTCTCCAAGTCGATTGGGTGATCAAGTGGTTAATACCAATCAATTGCCATAAAGGGTCAATCGATTGGAGAACCCTGGGTCGAATATAGAAGGTCTCGGAATCGATTGGGTCAATCGATTGAATATCACCAATCGTTTGCATCAATCGATTGCGGTTCATTTGGTTGTCCACAAAAGGTTTCTAAATCGATTAGTGGATTGATTGATGTTCACCAATCAATTAGGATGGATGAATTGGTGAACATAAACCTTCTGAGTCAATTAGGAAACTTGACTACTATCCACCAATCGATTGTCAATGGTGCGCAATCGATTAGCGTGTCCATAATTGGCACATAAAGTGTGTCAATCGATTGCGATTTGTTGGCAATTGATTGAGTAGTGTGTTAATCAATTGGTAGTTGACACCAATCTATCAATAACTAAATTTAGCTCAATTTTCAACAATTCTTCTTTCTTGTTTTTTTCCTTGCTCTTGCTGTTTAGTCGAAACTATACTATCTCCAAAACGGCGAGAATTATTAGGGAGACTAGGAGTATAAGCGTAGAGGAATGTATATCTATGTTAGGATGATTGATTCAAAGAAAAATCATTTTTGTCGGATATATGTTTAAGGAACCTCACAAGTTTAGTTTGGTTTCTAAGTTATGCACTTAGTATGTTGGCCCAAAGGAAGGGGCACTATGTAGCCGATTAGAAGTGTGTGAGTAGTGTTGAAAATATACGCTACTGACATGATGCGTCAACCCAAAGGAAGATGAGTTATGTGGTAGATGAAAGTGATTCTGAATTGTTTGGAGAGTACCACTAGTAAATTATAATTTAGTATAAAGAGTTAATGTAATTTGCACTAGATATTTCAATTAATGCTCATAAAGTTGAATGTTTTGTTCGTTGCATTTTGTTATTGCACAACTATAAATATACATGTCTTTTTTATTAAATTGGGTTATGTTCTTTAATTTTATTTATTTAGTACTCTCAATATCTGCTAATTTGAACAACATCCTTATGCTTACTGACACAAACTTTAGATAGTGGAAAAACCATATAAAGTACTAGCAGACTACATGGATTTAGACTTTACATTTAGGCATGATCGTCCTGCACCTTTGACTAGTTATTCCACTGTAGATCAAAAGGTGATCTTTAACAAGTGAGAGCGATCAAATTACATGAGTCTAATGATCATGAAGATATCTATTCCGGAATTCCTTAGAGGTTCAATTACTGAGAACAAGGATTCTAAAACCTTTATTAAGGAGTTGGCAAACCAATTCATCTCAAATGAAAACGTCGAAACTACTATACTTCTCACAAAGTTAGTGTCCATATGTGGTACAATAGGAAGGGTAATATTAGGGACTACATCATAGATATGTCAAGCTTGGTTACAAGACTTAAGATACTAAAGTTAGATATGTTTGAAAGCGTCATTGTGAGCATCATCCTAATCTCTATGCCTACATAGTTCACTGCCTTTAATATAATTTACAATACTCAGAATGAGAAGTGAACACTAAATGAGCTCATAGCTCAATATGTATAGGAAAAAGAGAGATTACGGCATGACACATCTCACAGTACTCAATTTACATCCTCATCTCAATATTCAAACAAGAAGAAAAGAAAGGATAAAAGTAAGAGTAAGATTAAATAACTTACAGTGACATAGGCTTTAGGGCACAAGGTGCAAAAGCAATCTAACTTATTTTTTTTTATAAAAAAAAAGATCATTTGAGGAATTAATGTCCTAAATACGTCAACTGGCATATCAAGAAAAGTAAACATTTCAATTTTATCGACTCAATCCCGTGGAAAACTTTTACTGTGCTTGCAAGATCTCCGGTGATAAAAGATATAATGACATTGGCTATGGATTTAGGTCGGCATTTGATTTGTCGTGGTATCAATTTCAATTTTGTATTGTTTTAAATATAGATGATAATTAAATTCGGTTGTAAATGCCTCCTTTCGTTTTGTTTTTGATGTATCACAATCCTTCTAGAGGGTGCCATTTTGCTTGTGATAGCAATTTCGTCATTGCATTAGTTTCCAATTGAAATATGAGCCAGAACTCTGTACGTGAGCTCATCACAAATTAAATTAATTATTATATTTCTCCCCTAGAAAAAAGCTATGACTCTTTGGAAAAGTTTGATCAATGAATGTTTTTAGCTACGAGAATTATTTGAAAAAAAAAACCCTACAAATTCTTATAAAAGAGGAATGGAGTTTTAGTGGCTTCCTTGAGAGAGTTTAATTATAAGAGCATTAGATGCTTCAAAAAAAATAAAGAGGAAAAAGATCAATAAAGGGTGCATATATCCCCCCACGCCAACTTGCATTTCAACTTAATGATTAAGGAATTTGGTATCACACCATTGACAAGGTTAGTACAGTACGAGCAAGTTAAAGCTGCTTTTAGATGTATACAAAAGGGCATAATGTTTCAATTCGAAGATGCTTTGAAAGCAAATGGAACAAACCTTGATTTAAATAATCCACTGAATGAGTGGAGGAAGAGATTGAAGAAATTAAGGGATCATGTCGAAGAAGTAGTCAACAACTTGTTTGCCATTACTTGCGGCTCCACAAAAACAACAACAACAGAAACATTGATTAAATAAAACAACAAAAAGAAATTCCTGAGATTATTAAGATGCCACAGATTTTAAGTGGTTGGTGACTAGATTTTAACTGAAGAGTAGTTGTTGATCACGCATCTGCCGACGTCCTACGCATGAGGACAATGTACAGCAATGTATGACAAAATCCGGCAAGATTCAGTGCCCCAACAAGACCGGGAAAGATCGGCCGCAATGCTCCAAAAAAAGTCAACTCATTGTTCGTCGAGACTCCCGTCTTCATCAGGTACGTGCATGTAGTCAACCATTATTTGTTTGTTTTAGATAATTCTCCGTTCTATAGTCAAAGTGAAAACATGAAAGAGTTGAACAAGCGACAATAGATGGAATACAAAGACAGATGGAATTGTTCCTTCTCTAGCTCGTTTATTTCTGCAGGTGAAATTTCACTGAGATAAAAGAACATGATGAATGTTCTTGAAGTAAATAATAATAAGTTGAGGATGAAAACACTGCCTAGCTCGTGTGGTTCATCTTTCTTTTTCCTCCTCTTTTCTTTCTTTTTGTTGCTTTCTACTTTCTTTTAATTTAGTAAAAGAAGAAGAAAGATTAGCGAGAGACTGTACTGTGGTCTACTTTGAATTGATTAAAGTAAAAGAAACTGCATCATATTCCTTTGCACCCAAGTAAAATATAAATACGCCACTATTTATGCAATTTTAAATATGTAAAAAGGCATTTCAAAGTTCCTAAAAGACTTGAGATTATCCATGAGAAGAACTTTATCTATTGCTATATATCACTTCACCTTCCGCTGATATATTCACTATATAGGCAACTCAATCCATCCTCCAATTTAATCCTTTCCATCGTCGCGATCTTCGCCTCTAAAGCGGGGAGATAGAGAGATGGCAGAAGAATTCTTAAGCATTCAAGGAGGAAGCTGGTGGAGCACCGCAACCGATTTGGGCGAAGCTAAACCTTATCATGATCAGCCCCTTGATCATGAGTCCACAGGGTCGGCTTGTGGCAGCTCAATCACTTTTCAAGAATTCACTCCTAATTCTTTCATGGATTCCACCATGACAACTAGGTTCATCAGCCAGCTTCCTTCTTCCTCCATCTCTTGGACTCAAGCTTTACTGTGCGTGATCTTCATCTTTACTTGTAGTTTTTGATCGATCATACGTTTCATAAGTGCATCATGCATGTAATTTCATTTATGAAACATGTAGGACAAGTTCCGGAAAACCTGTGGATTTCATGGCCATGCTGCAGGATCAAGATCCTGCCATGGTTGGTGCCACGAACCGTAATCTTTTGCTCGACCAATATAACTTTGGGCATGGTGATGAAACCTGCTCGAGCTCACTAGCCATGATGCAAAGCCTAGTGAGGAATGAGCAGCAGCAGGATCCTTCGCCCGCACTGGTAAACCAAGAGCTCATCAATGACCAGTTGCATCTCACCTGCAACACCACTCCGACTGCACTGTGGAATCTTGATGCTAGTAACGATATCAAGTCAATCAAAACAGTTAATAAGGTAAACATTTAATTTAATTAGTTGTGATATATATTGTTAGGATTTTGATACATAATGTTGTTAGCGACACATGTGTAACGCAGAAGAGTTGTTCTTCATCGACCAACAAAACTGGAGGAGAGAAAAGGCAAAGATTAATGGAAAGAGCTTCTCCATTGCCAAGCTTTAAGGTACGGTGATGAACAACGATCATAAGATTTGTTTAGATTATGAACCATCATGCGTGTTTAAGATCTTTGGCCTTTGTACTAGCTTTTCCTTTTACTTGGTTTGCAGGTGAGGAAGGAGAAATTAGGAGACAGAATCACTGCTCTTCAGCAGCTAGTTTCGCCTTTTGGAAAGGTCATAATTAATCTCATTAATAAATGAGTTTCTTTAGGCTTCTCTTCGATCGTGTGTGGTTAAGTAATTGAACCATTGATTACCTTAATGACAGACCGATACTGCATCAGTTCTCCAAGAAGCCATTGACTACATCAAGTGCCTTCATGACCAAGTTGGTGTAAGTGCAAATTAAACAAAAACACACTGAATCCATCTAACTTTGTATTAACTGTGTGATTGAACTTTAGGCTCTCAGCAGTCCCTACTTGAAAGATGGGTTTTCCTTCAAACAAAAACAGGTTTGCCTTTCTTTGAGTTTATCAATAATCATCTATATTAATTATAAATATGCAGTGTGTATTTAGTGATTCCTATTACAATGCAGAGGATGTATGAGCAGCTGAAGAAGTATACTGATGAGGAGAAGCGATTGGACCTGGGAAGCAGAGGACTATGCCTGGTTCCGATCACCGGCAGCTATCCGGCGACTGCAAGTGATACATCCGTTGACTTCTGGCATCCTGGTTCAGTTCTATTTGGAGGAAGCTTCAGATGTAGCAAGAGCAAGCTGGCTGAAGAGTAGATGAAACTGATAAAGAACTAATTAAGCATGCAAAAGTTGAATTGATATGAAGATACGACTAAAGCTGAACCAATTAATTATAGTGGCAGCTGAATGAGGAGTGCTAAATTTGGCAGGAGGAATTTGGAGGAACATTTATTTTGAGTACTTGAGATAAATGGGGGAAGATTTTGATTTGTTTATAAGGTTTGATGGACCTTGGTAATTGGCATATTTGTCTTCTCGTATATTTTCCGGCAGAAATCTGAGTGGATGGCTCGGGTCTTTTAATGTTCTTGCTAGAATAACACTAACGTCCGTAGTCATCATGAAGCTCAAAGGATCTACCTTCCATAATCTATATTCCTTGGGCACAAGAATCAAACATTCAGTTTAAATGAAATGTTGTTTGATCCATAAAGAAAGAAATTGCATGTTTACTCTGTTCCTCTTGTCGCTTATACCAAAGATCGAATTGCTTACCATCATAAATCAGCGTAGATATTGTATTTTAGCCATAAACTTGGACAAGCAACTGGGCAATGCGTTCAAGTTAGCGAGTTATTACACAATTGTTGGCTGACTAAAGTAGTTGACACATGTTGTAAGAGACGAGTTCGTTCAGGCATTCCTTGTGAAGATATCATGTTTCGAGTCTTGAGAAAGTGCAGTACCAGCTTTCTATATCTTGCAAATAACAAACTAAGCAATTAAACAGGGTTTAAAAATCCGTTAAAGCCAACGTAACATAGCACAACGATACTTAAGTTACAATCGAGAATGCAGTGAAAAGTAAATTACACAACACTAGCACAATCGAAGGCTCCCATTATCAGTTCCAAACCTCAATCCAAAAGATGGCGTCTGAGCCTACAAAATGAGATACATTAAATGAGGTGGACAAGCAAACAAACTTTTGCATAACAAGCTCATTGTGACAGAAACTGCGTATTATTAAAGCCTGATACAGGATTGTCAGTCACAACGATCAAATACATCACAAGTGAACCATTTCAGTGTTAAAGAGGAAACCCTTAAAAAATGATGGCCACTTTTTGAGAAGTGTGCTTGTAAAACAGATGCCACAGATACACAGATAGGCGTAAAACTTACATAACTCCAGAAATATTTTGGTACATTGTAAACCAGGATTAAAGAGCACCAAAACAAGAAAAATACTTGTCAGTTGTTATGTATCTGCAAGTTGATCTTGCAATTAATTCTTTGACTTGGTTATGATGGTTGGTGAGATGAGGTCAGTTACAGAGTAAGCAAACTGTCAAGATTTTTAATTGCAGAAAGAATCCAATTATTAGTGCATAGGCTCTAACTCTATTGATGACAAATGGTTAAAATAGTTAAGAAAAATATTAAAAAAAAACAAAACATAGTTGTGTAACATGTTTGTAGAGTAGCAATAACATGTATGCAAATGCTCAAAAGTCAAAATAGTTATGATAGCCCCCCAAATATTCAGTTGATAGATACAAATTTGTGGACCTTACACGGTTAGCTATCTGTTATCAATTATGTAAGGTATCAGTTCTGCTCCCAACAATTATTGTCATAAGAATCAATCATAGGAAAACAAAATTTCTTATTTTCCAAGGATGTGAAATATATTGATATATCAGATAATTTGTTTGAGTTAATATATTTTTTATAACGTAGTCCAACTATTATGATAACATCAGACATTTGTTGAGTTAATATACTAATCATGCTCAATTACTACAACAACAATTTTGATTTTGAAGTCCATTTAAGCGCTAAAGAAGCAAACACAGTGAGAAAAGGGAGCCCCCCTTCTGTAAACTGAATAATTGGATTTAAGCTTTGGAAAACCACAAAAGAAATTCTTACTTCAAATGAATGCCACAATCTAACTAGTCTCAAGTAATTCAAAGCATTTGGGTTATTCAAGTTAACCTAAACCTCTTGCTAAGATCATAAAACCTACTCAGGAGGCAATTCAGTACAGCATTTGATAAGAAGAGCAGAACGCTCCCTCTATTTGTAGTTCATTTTCCAGCATTGAGTAGAAAATATGAACTTCACTCAGCTGACACAGTAATGTAAAAGATACACTCTTTCACTTGAAAGGACTGTCATAGTTATGCAGCTGTGATATGTTGCTTATACATAGCAGTAAATAAGCAAAGGGAACAACTGCCAAGCACCACACATTGAAAAATAGAAAGTCTACGATGTTTTTCTTGCGTCTAGTTGTCTCGCATGCATCGGATTCATATAAGCATACACCATGCATAGTTTTATCTAATTTCCCGATCATAATATCAAAATCGTGTTCATCTAAATCATCGATCGAATCATCAAATTTCATCATCATTTCTTCTAGTAACAAACAATGTTGGTCATATTGATAGGAAAGTAAAAAGTAAGTTGTAGTTTCGAGGCCAAGACTTTGACCTTTGAGTTAAACGGTGGCATCATGGTATTCATCTTCTTCTGGGACAGGATGCAGCTCATCGTCCTTCTCCGTCGACTCCCCTGGAGCTATCGGACTGAGGCCGTCGGTTGCGCCCCCCTCTTCAGGATAGCGCACCACCACGACGGGGCAAACGCAGTGGTGGACGCAGTAGTCGCTGACGCTACCGAGCCTCCCCTTGCTGGTCTTCCTCGAGGCCCCGAAGCCTCTGCTGCCCATGATCACGGCGCTAAGGTTGAGGCGCTCCACCTCGAGGCAAAGACGCTCCTTCATGTCGTGGTCCTTCACGATGTGGATCTTGAACGGAATCTGAGCCTCCACGAGCGGCTGCGCGAGGTCCTGTGCCTTGGTGGTGGTGAAGGCGTCGAAGTCGTCCTCCAACTTCCGCTGCGATTCCTCAGAGCCAGTCTCTTCCGGAACAGAGAGGTCGACGGCGCCCCAATCAGCACCGTAGAGGACAGAAGTAGACCGTACGTGGAGGAGGATGACGATGTCGCCGGGGCGGAGGTAGTTCTGCACGGCCCACTTGACGGCGTAGGCGCTCTCGTCGCTGAGGTCTACAGCGATTGCTATCCGGCGGTGGGAGCCAGCGGAGGGATTCGATGAGGCATCGGAAGAGAGGAAGAATCTGGGAGAGGATGGGTGGGTCGCCTCCTGCGCGGCCGCAGCCGTCGCCTCCTGCGCGGCCGCAGCCGCCGCCTCCTGCGGATCGTAGTGGGGCGGAGTGTGTTGGGGGTTCATTCCGGCGAAAACTAGGGTTTTGTGGGAGTTACGGCTTCTTTGTCGTTGCAAAAAGGTTGGAGACTTGGGGAGAGAGATCTGGAATAAAAGGCGATGGAATCGATTCGGTTCCGGTGTCTTTTGGGGAAGGAGAGAAGGAAGACGACGACTACACGCAGACTCCGACTCTTTGCCTGCCGACGTGGAGAACAAGAAAGAAATACAAAAAGTAAAACAAAACAGTTTGCAAAAATTCCCTTTGCAATTATATTATTATTATTAAAATACTTTTGATTTAAAAAATAGTTCAATTTTTTTTCCCATCACCGCCTTGTTTTTATCTCTTATCAATTCCTCATTAATGTTTTCCTTATAAGGACGTGGGTGTTTAATATTATGGCATTAAAAATAATAGAATATTTGAAACGATAAGTCTAACTGGTCAAAATCTGAATTTAATTAGTTAAAAAATTAATTAAGTTAGTTAAAAAATTAAATAAATATTATTAATAAAAATAAATTATGTATTACTTTTAAAATTAAATATGGAAATGGATAAGAAAGAATATAATTGACTCATATAATATGGTAATACTTGAACACCTTTAATAATTATCCTAATTTTTTTTAAAAAAAGTATTTTAATTTATTCTAGTCATTTAGTATTGTCCTATTTAAAATTAAGTTGGATTTAAATATTTTAAAGAGCAAAATGAGTCTTTGAAGGACAAAAGATAGTATTGTAAAAAAAAAAAAATTATAACACACTTGATCCCCAAACCTTTATTATCCTAATGTATTGCTTTGATTTTAAAAAAACTATGATTTTAGATATCAATAACTAAAACTATGTCTAACTCATTTTGATTAAAATAAATAATGAATCTCAATATATTTCAATTTTTTAGTCAAAAATAATCTATTATAACTTAAATAGAAATATAATGTTTTTTTTCAAAAAAAATCTCTCATTTTCAATTGTACTAAAACATTTATCTAGCCAAGACTCCTTAAAAAAAAAAGATAAAAAAAGCAAGGCAACAATGATATCTAACTTAGATAGACAACTCTCGAACACTCTTCATTCACTATTGGGTAGCATTAATTGTTGAGTAAAGAGTGCGGACCAACTAAAAATTGCTTCAACTAAAAGCTATAACTAAAAATTGCTTACACTAAAAGCTATACATTATTCAGTATCTATTACAAAAGCTCAAGTCATTAACAAATAGCAACACTCAATAATGAATTGATTAATGAAAGGAACCAAATCTGGCTTACGTAATAACACATAAAATGTGCAAAGATTACTCCCTCTGGAATCTTGTGGGGTCGGGGCCAGGGGGCGTTAGGGTGACGGTTCCACCTTTTGCCACATAAAATGTGCAAAGAGATTAAAAAAAGCAAATCATTTCTCAGTCAATAGAGAAATGAAGAAAGTTCGAATGGTTAACTTCATCTATATTTCTTGATTTTTTTTTTTTGGTTTATTGTTTGGGGTTATGTTTAAAAAACATTAATATTATTTCTCATAGAAATAAATGGCATATTAAAGATTAATTTAAATTCGTAAACATATACATCAATGGTTTAAGAAGCATGCATTGAATGCTAATCCAGTTCCAACTACCAAATACGTTGCTGAAATGAACCAATTGAAGGATGGGTACTAAATAGTATGCTCTGCGCAACTTCTTTCCCTTTTATGAGCTTCAGGCGCCGAAACCAAGATCATAAACCTCCAATTCTTTACCAAACAAGAACAACTCAAAACCAAGATCCTCTTTGATTCTTAAGCAACAATATCAGACTAAATAATTCTTTCAAAGTTTAACAGCAGTGTAGGATATTTGTCCAATTCCTAATCATTATTGCAAATTGAGCAAACAACTGATCGAAATAAAAGTTCGAGATAGAAGATTAAGCTCATGGAGAAGTAGATAGAGATACGCAATTAAAACATAGCTCGCCGATCAACATATACTAGTAATGGAGGGGATAATTAATTACAATGATAGCTTAAGCGAGAGATCGAGAGGGGTAGCAGTGGCGAAGAAAAGAGAGGAGGAAGCATCACCAGGCGCCGTTCGATCAGCAAACATAGATGAGGCGCCATCGATGGATGCTCTCAGGCTGCTCGACGATGGGAAGAAATCGAACTCCTTGATTGCTTCCCTCTCCTTCTTCTCTGATGGCTTCAGCTTTGTCTGGTGGCAGCCATACTCCTACATGCAGCCCAAGGAGAAGACGATAAATGAACGATATAGCTAGCAGGAGAAGGAACAGAATAGATTAAAAGAACGCTAAAGGTGCGGCGAAGAGGGGCTGCTGATTACCAGATTTACAGACATTGCAGCAGCGAGGTTCATCTCGAAGTAATCGGCGCCTCCGTTGGACAGATTGGGCGATTGGTTATTGCCGAAGAGACGTTTCTTCTGAAGCAAGTTTAATAAAAAAGAAGCGTGCGAGGAGAAGTTTATTTGAAGGGGGAGAGAGAGAGATGGAGTTGGGTAACTCACTCTGGCGCAGAACTCGCACTGATCGGAGAGGCATTGGGTAATTTGGTTTGAAGGGGGCTCTGGGAATGGACCTCCGACGCGGAACCTGTCTTCCGCCGCAGTCCTCCGGTGGCCATCCAGCGCGAACGGATCTGCAAGCACAGGTCGGGCGGCGGAGCCAGCCGAAGCTCCACCGAAGGAGGTCACCGACATCGGGCGGAGTCGATGGAGGTACCCGTGCATTGGAAGGCCTACGGTGTATGAGACGGGTGCGCCATAGATGGCCGAAGGGCCGGCAGCGACGGGGCTGAGCTGTTGGAAACTGAAAGGCTGAAGATCGTGGGGGGGAGTGCCGAGTTCCTGGAGGCGGATCTGCTCGAGCTGCGCGACACCAAGGCCGCGCTGCGGAGGCCGCTTTGGCCCGGCCGTCTTAGCCCCTCCCCCTCCTTTCCGAATCTTTGCCTTCGCCACCGTAGCTCCAGCGGGGTAACCACTGGCTGCGCCGCCTCCGCCGGCCTCTTCCGGCTTGTTCTGCGAAGAGGGCCACAGGAAGAAGGACGTCGCCATGGTCGAAGCTAACGACTGGCTGCGACTGAAGGAGGCGCTACCGAGTCGGTCAGGTATATATTGTGGGACGAGGCCAACAACACATCGATCAAACTACACGCACCGGCGGTGCAAAATGGTAACGGAATGGGAAGCCAGGGGCCGTGGTCCCATTCTCTCAGCAAAACGAACGGACACGTGTCGTAATCCCTGTGGCGAATACGAGTATGGTCTAGTCGTGCTCCAGCGCTGCAGCGGGTTCCACACTCTTCCTCTGCAGTGCTTTTCTTGTCTTTTCTTCGAAATTTTCATGTCGTGTATGTAATTGGGTTAATTGGAGTCATCCGATGAAGATCATCAGAAACTTCGGCCTTTCGCTTTCTCTACTAGAGGTTTGTAAAATTTAAAAATTAATAAAACGTCTGGAGTCATGGTAGATGTTTGATTCGAGGTTTGTAATTTTAAAATAACACTGAAAACTCAAATCTATTGTATCATTAAAAAAACAACTAATTTAAAACCCTAACATTGAAGATGTAGGCATCAACAGCAGCAGCGTTAAGTGCGGAAGTAGGGTCACGGATTAGGAGGGGCCGTGGTGGACTTGATGATGGTATTTTCCTAATCAGGAAGATTGGTTCTTCGGTGAGGAGCGTGATGATGGGCTGTGTTGGGTCGAGATTGAATCTAAGTCTAGTCTAGTGGTCCCGATCTAGGCATCTCCGACTCAGTGAGGAGCGGAGCGGACGGAGGCGGGCAGGGTGGGGGAAGAGGGCAGAGGACGAACTGTCTGGTGGAAGCTTAGTGATTAAGAACAAGGACGAGCACCTGGATGGAAGAGTGTTGTTGTCTATTCTGCGTTTGCCGCAAAGGGACAGACCAGTTGGATACTGACGAGACTGGCGTCTCAGATCAGACCCACAGAGAGACAGACAGAGAGAGAGAGGGTGTGTGAGGAAGCAGACGAGCCAGAGACAGCAGCGATGCAGCTTAGTGGCTCAGGCACCAGTCCGGGCAGCCTTTCCCTTCGCCATTGCCAGAGAAGGCGAAGCTCTGTGAGCTTAGGCAGGTGTCGATATTGCTCTTCCTATTAGCTTGTCGCCTACTTCTAACTTGATTAATTTACAACTACTTCTTTTTGCGCACCCAAAATCCAAGTCCCTACCTTCCATTGCAGAAATCCATCTCAGGGAAAGGATAAGATTTGGGAATGGAATGCGGAATCCAAGTTGATGGTAGGTTGTGAACTGAGTTATTATTTGATATCTCCCAACTGTTCGATAAAAGTCCCCAACGATAAAAAAAGGAGGGGACCATCTCCGCGGCCTTCGACTGGATGATAGATACAAGGAGAAAGGATATGAGGGCAATGTAATAAAGGAAGAGATGTAGCCCGCGATAGTATAGTGATGCTCAAAAAGGTCGCGGGGACGGTAGGCTTTTGAGAGCCCAGCAAAAACAGCTACGCGGACAGGGAAAGAGAAACAGAAGATTGACTGTATCTGAACTGAGATCCGGTACCAGATATTGTGGTATTATTTGACGAATTTGACGGGGCAACCAAACAAGGGCATCAGTTTTTCTCACCTACTCCTCCTATAATGCAGCTGTAGCAGTTCAATTCTCTTAGCTGTGGAACTGCAGAGTTCACATTGCATGAAGCTCTCCTGCTCAAGTATGTGCGTCGATCATTTATTATTGAACTAAAAGGTTGTATTTGACCGACTGAGAGTTAATATTCATCAGTAGAGTCTATGAATGTTTATTGTTCTTCTTATAAAGCACAGTTTTGGAAACTCCAAATATTCTTAGGCCCTTATTAACCTGTAATGCAGGAATATTTTTTACAAGCCTCACAATTATATACTTAGATGATTAGGTTTCTATTTGTCATGCTTTCTAGATGTAATAGTTATTATACTTGCCTCATTGGCCGCAAATTGATACTTAACATGCTTTCTGTTTGCAGAAGCACTGTAGCAGTAACAATAATAGTATGCAAACGCTTATCTTTCTGGTTCTTGGAAAGATGTGATGTATTGAGAGAGGAATGTTAAGACTAGAGGTGAGTACGTTTGAAGTCTTAAAACTTTTTTTTGTTATTGCTGTTGTTATTATTAGTTTAACCTAAGAAATTTTGATTGTGAGGTTTAGTACTTAGTTGAGAGATTATTCAATAGAAAATTATTTGTATTATATCATGTTTTGGCGAGCTATATTCTCTATCAAATCCAACTACATACTAGGTGATATTCAAAGCCATTTTTGAAACCAAAAGGATCTTGATAATAAATTTATTAGTATATAAACTCAGTCATTTACTGTTCTCATCACTGTATTGTATTTGTATTTATGAGCTGATTACAGCTTTCTTCAAGGACATAAAGCTAATTTATAATACTGGACTGGACCTAGGCCTTGTAAAATCAATATACCTTAATATCCATTGCTCGGTAATAAATGATGGATTATTGAATCTTGATTGGTGCATTTGCATGTGATAATATAGATTGAGAGTTTGTTCCCTGGTTGAGTCCTTGTTACATGAGTTCTGATGCGGTTATATTTTCTTTAAATTAAAATAAAAAAAATTTCAAAAGTTGGTACCCAATTATATCATCTTTTGGAATTTGGTCATCAAAACTTAGTAAATGCATTGAAATTGGTTTCGTTTCTCATCATTAACATGCACCAATTGTGGTTATTGATGAGTAGGACAATGCTTCTCCGAAGACAAGTAGCCAAAGAGGACATAGTAAACATAAGTTGAGTGAATAACTATAACATTTATTTCTTCTGAGTGGCATGCATATTTTCCATGTCAAAATAAAAGCAGACAGATTGAACTCTGTTCATTTGCATGGTCTTACTACTATGTTTATGATCCTTTAAAATCTCCTATTATGTAATTTACAACAAATATTTATTAAATGATAGCTCACTCACATATCACCAATTTTTTTTTATGTTTTTAATGGCTTTGGAAGGAAGAAGCTGCGAACATTGATTTTCTTCTTTGCTAGTATGCTGTGTGAATCGTGTAATCATTATCCATAATCTTATATGTGCAGGCAGGCTAAAGGTCCACTGGATTTTGATAGATCTCTGTATAACCAACTAACCCTATAAATGATGTCACTGTATGGAGATTAATTCATGTAAACTCGATATTAGACTAAATGTTTAGTAGGAAATCTCTGTAGAACCTGTTTCTAATTATCAGATTTGATAAATTGATAGTAGCAGCACTACTAGACTTGGGCAGTGAAAAATTGTAAAGGACAATTAGAAAAGAAGTAATTTGTTTAGCAAGAAGCACGTCATGCGTTTGTACAAGCAGCTAATAAGGTTATTGTCTTGATCTTATCAGATTAATATGCCTACTGGCTTGATCTTATCCTGCACTCTAACTGGCCTAGCAAGCAGTGTTATACTGGTATGGTACTAATTGGCATCAAGGTATGGAAAGTATCAAATATTGTTGGTCAAATGAGGAGTAAGGGCATTAGGGTCACAACCCACAAGAAGATGGTGGTAATGCCATGGGAAAGGATAATGCCTTTATTTCCATGTTGGTAGTAGAAGATCCGTAATGGTTTGCTCCCAATGGCATTGAAAGGTAGTATAAATCTGAAACAAAATCCAATCAGGCCGCCCCGTCTAGTTTCTGAAACACCGGCGGCAAATTTGATGGAAAAATTAATTAGAAATTTTTTCTCTATCTCCTCTAACGCATTAAATTTAGCTGAAAGATATGGTGAACTTAGATTGTTAGAGATATGATACACAATCATAAAATATTTTATAGATTTAGTAACATTTTAATTTAGATTTAGCTTGAGATGATGAGTTCCTTTAAACCAGTTATGACATTTTGTCAGTGAATCCGCTAGGCGCTAGCTAATCATTAGTTGATGAAATATTGTACAACATTTTTGTTAGTATGCATTTTTTTTTCTTTGAGTAGAAGTTGTGTATAAAAGCTTGATATCATAGGAGAACTTCATCCAATTTTTTTAGAGCATGTTATAATTTAATCATCAGTTTTTATTCTACTAAGAAATTAAATTATTTTTTAAGAGAATGCAAGACCTCAATTCCAAGAACCTGCACCTTTAGCATTAGTATACACAATTTAAAGATGACCTTAATCTTCATGAGATCTTCCCATTAAATATTCCTGATATTTAGATATTTGTTTTAGTTTGTCTATTGGATAAATTGAAAATACAATTTATATTCTTAAAGTTAGAGGTTGTAAAGGCGTTTCATTGCTGGTTGCTATACCAAGAGTCAGTTTATGTTTTGCCTTATCTGTTGGGATAGACATTTTTTTTAGATATTCGATGTGTATTTTGGGTCTTATAAACTATATTTTTTTCACAAAATAAAAAATGTGAAGAAATAGTCTAGTCAACACTAGTTGTAAGTAAAAGTTGATTATGCTCATTTCAAATGTCTTTTGCAGTCCATCTCAAAAGGAGCTAAACTAAGAAGTCAGTTTATAGCTAATCACCTAATGTCTAGGGATAGGAGGAGTTTTTTCAAGGACAAGTACCTATCGGGAATTGATCTATGCTCCATTGTAATAAATCTATCAACTTCTAACCAACTGAATATTCCATGGGACAACATTAGTTGCTACAAATGATGGGGGAGGGTGCGTAATTATTGAATCGTTTGACTAAATATATAGGCAATTATCATGGTTTAACTTCTTCCCAAATTTATTTTTTAAAACATGTTATGAAGATTTGTTGTATTATCTTTCTAACATATGATTGCATCCATTCATATTTGACAGGCGACGGTTTCTCCGGCGAAGTGTACATTCAGCAGATCATATTCAGCACTCCAGCCATCAAAATACAGTTATCATTACACCACAAGGTATGACCGGTCATACGTGCATGAGGCATGCAATGCTACGGTCCTACTGCTGCCTCCATTATCTGACAAACCACAATGCTTTTAAATTTAAAAAATTATTCCTTTTTTTTTCATTGGCTTGCTCTGAACATTATTCTCGATCGTTTTCATCTCGGACTGGTATCTTGAGATGGCAGCCGGCGGCGGGATGGCTCTCAGTGCTCGAGCCGAGGTGGCTGAACACTGTCATGGACGTCTCGGGGCTTGACGCTGTCAAAGTCGCGGCGGCAACTGCCATGGCGTTGCTGCATTTCCATAGCTTCTCCTTTTTTACCCATTATGTTAGAACCAGAATGAAGAGGAATGGAGCAAAAATTAAGCTCTTTCTTTATCTATAAATGATGAAAAATTGGAGCTAAATGGTGACCGAATTACTTTATCCACGCATTTGCTGGAGGCGAGAGCTGCGCGGAAGGACGAAGATTGAACAGGTAAGAACTCGTACGTAGCAGAGACCAGCGCCGACGCGGCCATCACCGATGGTTTGAACTCCAGCATTTTAACATCTGCATTTTTCCTTATGCAATCGTCAATCAATGGTAAATTAGATGGAGAATCACTGATAAAGATTAGATTTTTTTTTTATATCTTCAAATAATCATACCATTTAGTGCTTTAAGGAGGATGTCAGCTGCATGGGCTTGAAGAGCTTGGAGGAAAGAAGTCTGGACCTTCGAGAAGAATGAGAGGAAGAACGGAAGGAAGGAGAATGGGGTGATCGATCGCATCCTCCAGTCTAGCGCCCCGAGCACCAGAAGCTCCATTCTTTGGATCGTGTGCAAATTGAATACAAATCCTTCATTTCTCTACCGAAGGATGAGTTGGGCGAAGCAGTGAAATCGATTAGTTTTGAAGTCATTCATAAATCCACCAAAGAAGGATTTCTCCTCTTGTTTTTTGGAGCATTACCTGAATATCTTCAAGTGCCATGACAGTCATCTGCATCTTTGACGCCAGGGAGAGGCAGGAGACAGAGAGGAGACGAACAATCCACGGCTTGTCGCTCTGCAACCATAGATTGATCCATCACTGATTATAAAATGAAATGGTATGAAAGGATCCATTCAGATTCGTCTCTTTTAGCAACATATGTACCGGGATTTCGCGTTTGGAGAGGTAACGATCAATGTAGTTTACTGCAAGGTAAGCGATGGCGGGTTTCAAATTGCAATCGGACTGCGCCTGCTCAAGGAGACATCAAGATGATGAAGAAAGCTGCTTCCTTTATTTGCATTTCTATTTACAATAGCTTGTCTACCGTTACCTTAAGAACTAGAGCGACGGCCTCTCGCCTAGCGCGAAGGTCAATAGCTCCGACGGCAGATGTTATTTGATCGGCCTCAGCAACGAAGAGGTTGGATATAGAGAATGAGCACTGCAGATCGTCGTAGGAGCTCGTGAGCTGGTTACCAAGATCAGAATCCATTATTTCTCAAGTAGTAGCAATTGAAGGTAAAAGTTGGATGTTTCTTTGGCTGAGAACACAAGGGAAGTAGGATCAAGGGGAGAGCTTTATAGGCCAAACTCTTCTAATACAAATCACAAACATGCTATAAACTGTTGCTGAGTTCCTTCATCAATCTCGAGCTTTCTGAATAATTCCTTCTCTTCTGCTCGGTGGTGATGGGAATGTAATGGCGACCGATAGCTTTTCCTAAAAGGTTTCAGGAAAAATAAAGGCGCAGAGAGAAAAAAATGGCAGGGGAGACTATTGATGTTTGTCGGAGAAGAGTACAGGTGTCACTGTCCTAATGGCGACATCGTATGCTTGGTGGTGCCCACCGGTGCAGAGGTAGGAGTCGAAGAAAATATTACTGGTAACAAGCGATTATGTTTTCCATTATCTTCTTACCTGGATTATTACAATGTTTAGATTTGGACGGCTGCTGATATTAATCATCTCAGGTTCTTGATGAGGACTTGACTTTAGGGATCACAGATTTTTTAGCAGGATTCGTAATGTGGCTGCAATGCTCGTTTTCCATGGTGGTGGAAGTTTTGATTTTTAACTGCGAATGGTCAACTCCAGCTCTTCAGCCATTGACAAAAGTTCGCATAGAAACAAGGTCAGGGACCTCTTTGCCTTGTTTCCTGATTGAAGCAAGCCTATGCCTTCTGTTTCGCTTATTAGACTGTAGTGTCCATGCTCCTCATCCCGCTTTTGAGTGTGGCTCATGAATGCAAAAGGAAATTTCTTCAATTTTTATCCTGCCACAAGCAGCTCTTGACAGCTATCCTGCAATGTCCTTTCGAGCCAGTGCAGGAGAAAAAGCTGCGTATAAGATATCCCATGGTGAGTTTCAAACTCTCATTACTTGGAGCTCGTCCTATTTTTTTTATCATTGTGTCATGCCCCGAAGGGTAAAAGATGAATGTTAGGGTTATGAGGAGGCTGTTAATGAAAGTTGATGAAATATGATATCATAATGAGAAACTATTACTTGACAGAGGAGATAAAAAAAGACCTATAATATAGGGTTGATATGGGGAGTAAATCGGGAGGTTTTACGTGTACTGAGAAGGTCAAATACGGATGGGTCAGTCCAATCGTCCCAATTGGACATTCCAAATTAAGAAGGGTGGTCAATCGATCCGCCCAACTCTAGGGGATCAGATCCTTGATTTTTCCAATCAATCTAGCCGACTCTAGGGGCTCAGTTCTTTCGACAATCAGCTCCATTCAGTTAGCTCAACTCCTTGATTTCTTAAATCGTTCCATTCGACTCTAATGACTCAGCTCCCAAAACAATAAACCCAGTGCCCTACTCAGCTCCATTAGGCCCCGCCGATTCAACGCCCACGCCATTCGACTCATTTCTACCGACTCAACTCAGTTCTTCTTCACTTAGCAAGCCAGCCTCTTTGGCCGAATTAGTTTTATATTTTAGGTGCTTGACCAACATCAAGATTAACACAACACATGAGATGACACGTGGGGTGTCAAGACACGTGTGATAGTATGATTATACAGATATAAGATATGAGCGATGCGACACTACAATACATAAAAATACGACGATATGATATTTTTCTTACTATGACACGACGTCCAATTAACAATGAGAGAATACTATTTCAGTATTATAAAAAGATTTCATATATGTGGGTCAAGGTATACACACACACATAGACATATATATATATATATATATATATATATATATATATATATATATATATATATATATATATATATATATTCTCCATTAAATTTTTACTGTACATCTTCTCTATCCCTCCTTGATTGGAAACTGATTTGAATATCGTAGTAGCTGAGTCGGACTATCCTAACCTCTATTCTAACACTTTCCTTCTTTTTCTTACCAACGATTATCCTTGACGACTCTTTCCTCCTATAGATGGTTGATAACTTTGTCGACATCAGAAATAACTCACCAAGAACTTATTTATCGACGATCTCAAATGGGAACATGGATATCATATGATTTTTCTTTGACAATATCTTTTTACTCTATAGCACATATCTTCCTCTTACTAAATATCGACTTTGAATAGAAATTTATTCGGTATTTTACTGAATAGATATATTAAGGAAGTTTATCAAGTATATTAATTCTTATTTGAAAAAAATTTGAAATTCACTAACTCTAATCCGACTACATTGTCATTTTATTGCTTTCTTGGACATCAAATTTGACTTTTAACTTGACTTGCTGCAGTGAAATTTACAACAACTCACGCAGTGCCTCACCTCAGTAGCTGCCGTTGGCCAGAGATGGGGTCTACTGTATAGCAACATACAGTAGTGAAAAGTTATACCATAACAATCCAGTCAAATCCTATTAGAGCTCTATTTTTTTTACTGATTCTAAGTCGAGACTTTCAAGAGTGGTACACCGACAATGAGATGATGATGTTGGCTGCTGTCATTGGAGTCCGCAAAAGAAAAGAGGTCGAAGGGAGGAATCATCGTCTTCTCCAGCACTTGGATAATCACATCAAATGGAAAGGAGTTAGAATGATACTGGGATATCTTAACATTGCCACTCTAATGCCCAAGTTAGAATCAACAGAGAGAGGTAGAAGAATAATGTAGACAATAAGTAATAGACTTCTTGAGATCAACATATCCTTTCCCTCTCCCTGCCGACTCCATTTTATATTCTTCATTGATAGCCTTTGGCCTTCTATATATTAATGCATGGTCTTTATAATTTCGATGACTTTTGATCTTTTCTTGTATTAATGATCAATGGTCTTTACGATTTTCATGGTTTTTAACCTTCTGTTTTATTAACGATTAATGATATCTAATGGCTTTTGATCTTCTCCTATGTTATGATAATGATTGTTGTCTTTAATGTATTAATAATAGGTGTTTCGAGATATATTAATTTTGCATATACATTTGGGGGCTTTTGGTTACTTTGATTTGAGATTAGGAGAAAAGGACCTCATAAGCATTGTATAATTAATCGGAAAACCAGGTGACTTTGGTATTTACCGCTCGGGTGACCCAAGGCTTGCATCCTTAACTTGCCCTCGAGCTGAGGTCTCGCTTGGCTGGTGCCTAACTCAAGTGATAGGGACATGATTAAGTTGCACGACTGTTATTCGCTCATATCAAATTTTTTAGTTTATAATCTACCGAACCTCTTAACCTATATTAAGTAGTATAGTAGAGGATTAGGTCGTCTCTCACGTGGAACTAATTGTTGGAACCCCAAGATATTTTGATGTGATCAAACAAGTTAAGTTAGGTTCTGTTTGGTTTAACTCTTGTGTCTAAGTGTGTAGGAGCTTAGAAGCACAGGAAGTAGAGCGGAAGACGCGGCTAGCGAGAAGGATGGCACGGGAGAGAGCCGACGGGTTCGGTGCGTCCGAGGGACGAGGTGACCGCGGAAGAGTACGCCGGTGGACGAAAAGAACGTATGCGACGTTCGAGGGACGAGAAACCGGGGAGGAAGGTTGCTCGAGGAGAAGGCCGGAACTTGGGTTCGGGTGAGTCCTATTCCGGATGGCCGAGATCACCCAAGCAAACGGAGCCGAAAGCGGAAGACCCAGGCGAGCAGCAGAAGGCCCGGACCAGAAAGTCAACTTGGTTGACTTAGCGGTCCGAGCGCCCGGATCCATTTCGGGCGCCCGGAGTTGGCTTTTTGACCAGATCGCGTCAAGCGCGATCCGTTGTGTTGGGGATAAAATTTATCCCCCCCAGGGCACCCAGAACCCCTTTGGGGCTCTCCTACCAAGGTTATAAATATAGCCTTGGTCCAGAAACTTTTAATCAATCACAAGTAATTCAATTCCATCACTTGTACGCTCCATTTGAGAGTTAAGCTTCTATTTCTTGTGCGTCAACGTTATAAGAGGCTTCTCCCCCAGAGGAGATCTTTTTGTACGCTTTGCATCTGTCTTGGATTAACAACCTCCCCGGTTGTAACCAAGTAAATTGCACGTATTTTTTAACATTATTTATTTTTACATTATGTTTGTTTTACCCTAACTTAACTTGGGTTGTTCACATCAAAAAGGGGGAGATTGTTGGAACCTCAAGGTGTTTTGATGTGATCAAATAAGTTAAGTTAGGTCATGTTTGGTGATCCGGTGGTAAGGACCGGGGACCCTCGTTGGCGGGAGATCAACGACACATGGAGGTCAATGGTCAAGAAGGTCAACCCCAAGGTCATGCTAAGAGGACAGAGGTCGGCTGAGTGGAGTAGCGGGCCGACCGAGCATCCGGCCGACCGGACATCTGGCCAGGGGTCTCCCGGACCGGACGAAAGGCAGCCCGACCAGGGGTCGGGTTTCCGATGATCAAGGTAAAGGAGTCTATTGGTCGGGTGGACAGGCCGTTCGGCCGAGCCGCAGGACAGCAAGGCGCAATTCCATCTAAGCACATGAGCAGAGCTTCCCCGCCCGGGCCGAGGTATGCGCATTCCCGGAGGCCATGAGCGCCGAGCGGCTGGTCCGCTCGGCCCGGGAACAGGTAAGAGCGCTATGAGACAAAAAGGACAGCTGGTAACTTCATCCTTGAGACACCTGCCGCCGACAAACAGCATGGTCGGCGGCCAGAGCGGACAGAGTATCGTACGATGGAAGTTTCCACCGTCACATCCGGGATATGCTCAGACGATTGCGGAATGGCGTCAGGCATGTTTTTCTGACACAACCCTACTGAGGTATGTTTAGGGAAGCGTACCAGTGCCTTCCCGGGGTCCTATATAAGGACCCCTAGACTTCGACGAAGGTATGTGATTCTGATCACTATAGCCACAGTAGCGTTGCCTTGCTCTTCTTCCTCTTCACTGCCTGACTTAAGCGTCGGAGGGTCGTCACCGGGAAACCCCTCTCGGCTCGGCTTCTTTGCAGGTTCGCCGGAGATCCACATCACTAGTTGGAGACAGCGGAGAGTGTCACGTCCCCAGTGTCCGTCGACTCAGCGCTCGGACAGGATCATTTGGTTTAACCCTTGTGTCTAAGTGTGCAGGAGCTTAAAAAGCACAGGAAGTCGAGCGGAAGACGCGGCTAGCGAGAAGGACGGCACGGGAGAGAGCCGACGGGCTCGGTGCGTCCGAGGGACGAGGTGACCGCGGAAGAGTACACCGGTGGACGAGAAGAACGTACGCGACGTTCGAGGGACGAGAAACCAAGGAGGAAGGTTGCTCGAGGAGAAGGCCGGAACTTGGGTTCGGGTGAGTCCTATTCTGGATGGCCGAGATTACCCAAGCAAGTGGAGCTGAAAGCGGAAGACCCAGGCGAGCAGAAGAAGGCCCGGACCAAAAAGTCAACTTGGTTGACTTAGTGGTCCGGGTGCCCGGATCCATTCCAGACGTCCGGACCGTCCGAGCGCCCGGAACCATTCCGGGCGCCCGGAGTTGGCTTTTTGACCAGATCACGTCAAGCACGATCCGTTGTGTTGGGGATAAAGTTTTATCCCCCAGGGCGCCCGGAACTCCTTCGTAGCGCCCCGACCAAGATTATAAATATAGCCTTGGTTCAGAAGCTT
The DNA here is from genome assembly GCF_018446385.1 of Zingiber officinale. Lineage (NCBI taxonomy): Eukaryota > Viridiplantae > Streptophyta > Magnoliopsida > Zingiberales > Zingiberaceae > Zingiber > Zingiber officinale. The sequence continues at coordinate 2,560,793 of NC_056004.1, forward strand.
TTAATCAATCACAAGTAATTCAATTCCAGCACTTGTACGCTCCATTTTAGAGTTAAGCTTCTATTTCTTGTGTATCAACGTTGTAAGATACTTCTTCGCCTAGAGGAGATCTTTTAGTACGGATGGATCAAATATGGATGGGTCAGTCTAATCGTCCCAGTTGGACAATCCAAAATAAGAAGGGTGGTCAATCGATCCGCTGAACTTTAGGGGATCAGATCCCCGATTTTTTCAATCAGTCTGTCCGACTCTAGGGGTTCAACTCTCTCGATAACCAGCTCTATTCAGTTAGCTCAACTCCCTGATGTCTTAAATCATTCCATCTGACTCTAATGACTCAGCTCTCAGAACAATAAATCCAGTGCCCTGCTTAGCTCCATTAGGCCTCGCCGACTCAACGCCCACGCCATTCGACTAATTTCTACCGACTCAACTCAGTTCTTCTTCACTTAGCAAGTCAGTCTCTTTGGCCTAATTAATTCTATATTTTATGCGCTTGGCCAACATCAAGATTAACACAATACATGGGATGACACGTGGGATGTCAGGACACGTGTGACAGTATGTATATGAGATATGAGATATGAGCGATGTGACAGTACAATACATAAAAATACGACAATGTGATATTTTTTCTACTAGGACACAATATCCAATTAATAAGGAGAGAATACTATTTCAGTAGTGTTATAAAAAGAGCTCAGATATGTGGGCCAAGGTATACGCGCACAGACATATATATACATACTCTCCATTAATTTTCTACTGTGCATCTTCTCTATCTTTTCTTGATTGGAGACTAATTTAAATATCAATAGTAGCTGAGTCGGACTATCTTAACCTCTATTCTAACACTTTTCTCTTTTTTCTTTTCTCTTGACCAACGATTATCCTTGACAGCCCCTTTCTCCTATGATTGATAACTTTGTCAACATATAAATATCTCACCAAGGACTTATTTATCAGCCATCTCAAATGGGGACATGGATATCGTATGATTTTTCTTTGACAATCTCTTTTATTCTATAGCACATATCTTCCTCTTACGAAATATCGACTTTGAATAGAAATTTATTCGGTATTTTACTGAATAGAGATATTAAGGAAGTTTATCAAGTATATTAATTTTTATTTGAAAAAATTTGAAATTTACTAACTCTAATCCGACTACATTGTCATTTTATTGCCTTCTTGGACATCATATTTGACTTTTGACTTGACTTGCTGCAGTGAAATTTACAACTCACGCGGTGCCTCACCACAGCAGCTGCCGTTGGGCAGGAAGGGGGTCTACTATAAAGCAACATAAAGTAGAGAAAAGTTATACCATAACAATCCAGTCAAATTCTATTAGAGCTTTAAAAATTTTAAGAGATAAAATCTTCTGTCCCAAAAATATCATATCCCCATGTTTCATCATCGATCAGATGGTTATGATATGTGATTTAATTCGTTCGATTGGCACTGGGACATAAGGACATGGTATTTTCAGGACAGAAAATCTCATCTCAATTTTTACTAATTCTTAGTCGAGACTTTTGAGAGTGGTACACTGACAATGAGATGACAGTGTTGGCTGCTGTCATTGAAATCAGCAAGAAAGGAGGTCCAAGGAGAAATCAGCATCTTCTCCCGCACTTGGATAATCATAGAAAATGAGAAAGGGTTAGAATGACACTAAGATATCCTAACGTTGCCATTCTAATGCCCGAGTTAAAATCAACAGAAAGGTAGAAGAATAATGTAGACAATAAATAATAAAGTTCTTGAGATCAAGATATCCTTTCTCTCTCCCGCTAACTCTTTTTTATATTCTTGGGTTTTGACCTTCTATTATATTAACGATTAATGATATTTGATGGCTTTTGATCTTCTCCTATATTATGATAATAGTTTGCTGTCTTTAACCTATTAATAATAGGTGTTTCGAGATCAGGGCCGTCTCAAGGTTCCACGAGGTCTAGGCAAAAAAAAAAAAAAATCTTTAATAATATTTTTTAAAAAATTAAAATTTTCTTTATTTTTTTTTATTCAGACTTGGGACTGGCAAATTTATTTTTAAAAATAAACTAGATTTAAAAATTCATGTAATGTAATTTTAATTTGATGATTTTTCAAAGTTTGACCATTATCGACATAAATATATATAAAAAAAATATGATGCAATTGTTAATAATTTAGGTTTGAGTTCATAGTCCATTCCTTTCATAATTTTAAAAAAAATAAAAATAAAATATTACCGAGTAAAATAGGAGAAGGATGTCTTCTTAGAGAACCAATGATGAAAGAGGAAAAAATACATATAACATTAGTGAGAGAATGAGTAGATGTTCAACTAATTATAAAATGAGACGAAAGAAAAGAAATTAGATGTAAGGTCTTATATGGTTATATTATAACTTTAGAATTAGATAATATAATAATTATAATTAATATGTAATTAAATATAGTTGTCATTGGAATTAATTGAAGAGCACAGTGGAAATTAAAATAAAATAAAATCAAGTAAAATCGTTGCATTGGAATCAATATAGAATCTGAAGCAAAATCTAGAGAGTATTGGAACGGAAATCGAAACAAGTCAAATTAAAACAAAATATGCAATTAGAACGGAAATCGAAGTAAGTCAAATTAAAGCAAAATATGCATGCATGCGTACATAATGCAGCTTGAGATTGCACAGTATATCATTTAAATGTAAATATTAGATATTAAATATATTTATTTATTTTTAACTAATAATGGACCTTAATTTTTTGGGGGCCCTAGGCATAGGCCTTAATGGCCTATGCCTTGAGTTGGGCCTGTTCGAGATATCTTAATTATGCATATGCATTTGAGGGCTTGTTGTTATTTTAGTTTAAGATCAGGAGAAAAGGATCTTATAAGTATTGTATAAATAATCGGGAAATCAGGTATAGAGCTTTGGTATTTACCGCTTGGGTGACCCAAGGTTTACACCCTTATCTTGTTCGATCTGACATTTCGCTTGGCTGGTGCCTGAATCAAGTGATAGGGGCGTGATTAAGTTGAATGACTGTCACTTGCTTATATCAAACTTGTTTAGTTTCTAATCTACCGAACCCCTTAACCTACACTAGGTAGTATAGTAGAGGACCGGGTCGTCTCTCACGTGAAACTAATGGCAGGACATTTGTTTTCAGACAGAATCGAATAATGAGAGTTTTGTTTTATGATTTCTACACCTAATGAAATAAATGAAATCCTAACTACTAACAAAGATGAATTTATAGCACAGTGTCACTCTAAGCTATAAGGATCCATTCTATAGAAAAAACATATATAAAGAAATTAACACAAACATGAGACAAATGCAACTAACTCAAACATGCATAAGGAAAGCTACAATAATACAAGAAGTACAATTAAACTAAACACAACCAAGAATAAAATCTTAATTATGCATAAAAGCTAAATCTATACCACATTGTCATCCTATGATACAAGATTAACAATCATATATAAATGGAACTAAACAAAGTACGAAACTAAACAATTAGATATACATCATAAGAAAATAACAAATAGATCAAACATGAAATTAAGCTAACTACTAAACATGAATAATTAAATAGTAAAATAAACTACACTTTCCAAACCACTATTCTGCGATCTAACACCAATCGCCTACCCCGCCATCGCACGGAGACCCAGCTCTGGAATGCCATAACCGGTGGGCGGTAACTCAACCAACTGACCACTGATCTACAGCTCGCAATGCACAAAGTTGATAGCTCAGATGAAATAAGAAACCACAAAAATTGCAGCATCAACAAAAACCAAAATAGAATTTCTCTGTCGGAATCAAAGAACTGAGATGAGGAGTCTTCTGCTTTCGCAACGCCGTCTACAGAAGAACATCCACAACAACACAGTGATGGGTTCAAAAGGGTTTCCGCCGGAGAAGATGAAGACAGCAGGCTGGAATTGAGAAGGTGCTCACTGCTCTGCCGTCCTCTTCCTCTATTGAACTCCTTGCGTTCATAACATCGTCGGCAAGGAAATCTTCAAATGTAGGGATGGAGAGGAAGGAAGAACATCCTAAGAAGAGGGAAGAACAGCCGAATTGCTCCGCTGGAATCTCTCTGCATCCGCGACCACGTTGATAGGGAAACTTTCGGAGGTAAGGACCGGAGAGAAACCCCTCACCGGAAAGAACCACTCCGCAGGGGAAGCCCTAGATTGCGACCGCTGGAGTTGATGTCAAGAATCGGGAGATAAAGGAATTCACCGCCGTCAGAGCAAATCCACTCTGCTGATAGAGAACCCTAGGATGAGGTTGTCACTGCTCGCCGGGAGTTTAGGGCTCGGTCAAGATGAGAAAAGGTGGAAGGGGAGCCGAGGAAGAAAATGCGATAGGGGAAGAAAGAAAAGAAAACCCGAGCCTAATGGTCTGTTTGGGAGGAGGTGAGGGAAGGAGAAGGAAGGGGAAACAAGGAGAAGGAGAACTTTGAACCTCGTTTGGGAAGGAGTGAGAAAGGGGAAGGCAAGGTAAGGAATGGTAAGCTTTAACCTTCGTTACCCATGGAAAGAGTAATTTTCTTACACCCCAAATTGGGGTGTAAGGAAGGGGAAGGGAAATAAAAAAAAAATTATTCCAATTTTATCCTTTTTCTTAATAGTTTAATAAATGTTCCAATTTTTAATTTTGCTATGTCGTCGAAGTTCAATTTCCTCGCCTTCTTCACATCTCGCTTCTGCCAGATTATTAGAGGAAGGGATCCGACACGTTTTCTAACTGAATTGAAGAGAGAAACCATTTTTGTCGTCAAAATTTAAGAGGATATCTATTATTTTTAAATTTTTCCATCAAAATTTAATAAGTTTTTAAAGAATAGAAATTATCGTTATTATCTTTCAAATTTTTTTTAAAGGTTTCTAAAATTATTATTTTCATTATTTTTTATTTAATTATTTGATTATCGGTAATTCATTATTTTGTTATGAATAGTATAAAAAAATAATTTTTATTAAAAAATAGCTAATTTAAATTATAATATAAAAATTAATTTTATTATTAAAAATATCTAATTTATATTTATAAAATAAATATTAATATTATGAAAATTTTATAATTTAAAAAGTAAGGGTATTTTTGTAACTTTATCTATTTAACCTTCATTCTCCTTCTTTTTCTCCCAAACAAAGTAACACATGTTACATTAATGAACCTTCCCTCCCTCCCAAACAAGGAGAAGTTAAATATTTTACTTCCCCTCACTTCCCCTTCCATTAAATTGTTTTTTGTTCCTCTGCGTGAATTAAAGGAAGGGTTTTTCTCTTTAAATCCGAGTCGTCCATGTTTGTGAGGGAGATGGAGGAAGGTCTGATCATTTGATTTAACTGATAAAGAGATAAACAATCCAGATCAAGTTGTCTTTTTACTTAGATCCAATGATTCCTATCATTTCAGATATGGATCAAGGACAAAATACTTAGATCTGAATGACGGAATAAGATAGAACTTGATCTAGATCAACGGTTCACATTGATTCTATTTAATCTTCCCCATTTGACATCTAAATCAAGCCTAATTGAATCCGGCTCGATCCTAATTCATGACTCTTTGGATTTTCTATAAAATCACATTAAAAACATAAGATTAAACTCTACAATTGATAAAAAAAATTTATAATTAAGTTCAAAATAAATTCCTACTCGTAAAATGTGATATTAACATTAAATTTATCAAACGAGAAAGTAGGGCGTTTGGTTTTCTCTTAGGAATCGGAATGGGAATGAGTATCATAGTATTATGGAATGGGAATGAGTATGAGCTTGGGTATCATTCTTAAAAATGATGTTTAGTTAGTTAAATATTTTCAATCGGAATGAACCTAAATTTCCTTTTTTACCCTTATAGGAAAATAAGAGAAAAAAAATTAGATGAGAGAGAAAATTAAATGTGAGAGAAACATATGATGAGAGAGAAAATGTGTTGGGAAAAAATGAAGAGAGAGAAAGTACAATGAGAGAAAATGAGAAGAGAGTGGATGATAGGAGAGATTGAAAAGAGAAAAAGTATGATGAGAGAGAAAGAGTGATGGGAAAAAATGAAAAGAGAGAAAGTATTATGAGAGAAAATGAAAGAGTGGGGAGAGAGAAAGTATGATGAGAGAGAAAGTGGGTTGAGAGAGAAAGAGTGATGAGAAAAAAATAAAGAGAGAGAACTTGTGATGAGAGAAAATGAGAAACTAAGGAGAGAGAAAGTATGCTGAGAGAGAAAGAGTGATGGAAAAAATGAAGAGAGAGAAAGTATTATGAGAGAAAATGAAAAAGTGAGGAGAGAGAAAGTAGGTTGAGAGAGAAAGAGTGATGGAAAAAAATGAAGAGAAAGAAAGTGTAATGAGAGAAAATGAGAGAATGAGGAGAGAGAAAGTGTGCTGAGAGAGAAAGTGTGATTAGAGAAAATAAAGAGAGAGTGTGTAATGAGAGAGAATGAAGAGAAAGAAAGTGTGATGAGATAAAATGAGGAGAGAGAGTATGCTAAGAGAGATTGAGGAGAGAGAAAGTACAATGAGAGAGAAAGTGTGATGAGAGAGAAAGTATGATGAAAAAATAAGGAGAAAGTGTGTAATGGGAGAGAAAGTGTGATGGAAGAGAATGAAGAAAGAGAGAAAAATGAGGAGAGAGTGTGTATGATGGGAGAGAATATAGAGAGAAAATGGTAGAGAATGTGTGATGAGAGAATGAGGAGAGAGAAAGTGTGATAATAAAATAAGGAGAGAGAAAATATTATAAGAGAGAATAAGGAGAGAGTGTGTGAAATTAAAAAAAAATGAACAAATATACTAAGGGTATTTTTGTCTAAAACTTAATTCACATTCCTATTCCATCAAAACTCAGGTTTCATCCATACCCAAGTTTTTGAGTTTCATTTCAAAATTTTGATTCCATTTCTATCAACCAAACACAAAGTTTGGGAATAAATCCATTCCCTCATTCCCAAACCCATAAACCAAACGTCACCTAAAAGTGTCAAATATAAAAGTTAAAATAATAGATAAAAATACTAATTATCAGGACACCTGGACAGGCACTGTCGATCGTGAGTGGCCTTGACTCCTGGCGCTTGGCTCAAGTGATAGGCACCCTAGGCTGGCACGGCCGACCGGAGTATTAGCCATAGACCGTCATGTTCTTTCACGCGTTATAATAATTGTCGGGTCTCTTGATATGTTGGGGAGGTCGGACAAGCACGAATCAATACATCAGCAACTCGAATCCGCTCGGCGCTTGAATATTGATGAAATCTGTGTTGATCGAGTCCTAAATATGTCATATGACCCCTGTATTGACCGAGTTCTGAGTGTGTCAATCGGCTCCTGCGTTGAGTGAATCCTGCCACATGGCTCTTGCCTTCTCCACCGCATCAAGTGTGATATAATGTATTTGGATAGATCATAATAGAAGAAAAGGATGAAAATATAAAGAAATTACATAATATGTTTACATTTTTTAGTATTTTGTTAAAGAAGCCTACGAATAGTAGTAATGTTTTTACTTGATAGCGGAAGAACCAATTGATATTATTTATTAGTTGTTGTTGTTATATCGATGGTATGATTTCAAAATTCGAACGGAAGTTTCGATAAGTCGGCACGAGATGGCGAAACCTCCGGGATCCAGCGGCCTGCGGTGCGATGCCGTGTCGGCGTCGTAAAATGATAAATTTCCTCCAGCTCGGTATAAAATTTTAAAGTATGGACTAGAGCTAGTTTGAAGGCAGTGAGTACGTTGCGGATGTGCGGTGCGGTGCGGTGCGGTGCGTTGGAGAAGTTGCTAGCTAGGACGCAAGAATCTGATTCCCTTCTCACTTTCTTTGTAAATTTTAGAGGATCGATGCCATGGCGAAGTCAGAAAGCACGGAATCAAGCGGCGGGGCGAAGAACTAGAACTAGCCAGTGGCCATGGCCGACGCCTGATGGCTCTCCTCGCAGACAGGGGAAGGGAAGGGAAGGGAGCGGCCGGGGTTGATCAACTAGGGCCATGTCCATGTGCCGGAGAAGAAAAGAAACGGTCAGGTGCAGCGACTGTGGCCGCCTGCTTGAAGTGCCGCCGCACGTGCAGTCCATTTGTTGCGCCGTGTGCCTCGCCATCACCGGCGTCAGGGACTACCAGGACCCTGTCGGGCAGGCGGTGGGGTTCCTCAGGTCCATCGTCAGGAACTTCTCCAACGGGACCGGCGGATCAAATTCCTACTCCGATTACTAAAGCCGCCCGACGGCGGGCCAGTTGCCGTCGAGCTTCCCCGGCGTGCACGGGAAGAAGAGGGCTCTGCTCGTCGGGATAAGCTACGCCGGCCAGCGGTGCGAGCTGAAAAGGACGGTGAACGACGTCAACTGCGTCAGGTACCTTCTCACCGAGAAGTTCGGCTACCCCGCGCCATGCATCGTCGTGCTCACCGGTGAGGAAATCGAGCGCCACCGTGCGTCAGATTCGAGGGCGGGCGGGTGCGAGCTCATCTCTCCGCTAATTCTCAATTGCAATTGCCGATGAGGAGATCGACCCGCAGCGGATCCCGACAAAGGAGAAACTGAGGGCGGCGATGCAGTGGCTGGTGCAGGGATGCAAGGCGGGGGACTCGCTGGTGTTCCCCTTCTCCGGCCACGGGGTGCAGAAGCTGGACCCGAGCGGCGACGAGGTGGAGATTTACAACTAAATATCCGTATTTTCTTTTGACTAATACTATGCTACCAAAATTGTGTGTATAATTAAAAAGATTGCATAAAGTGAATGTTTTTGAAAGCGAGAACAGGGATCGGTGAGATCAGCTCCAGCAAAACTACTACATTCGCCAGAGATCGGTGGCCGGAGCTCAAGAAGATGACTAAGATTGTTTGAGCATTGTCATGGATGGCCCCGGCCTTGGACACGTGAACTGCATTCCAGGTGATGCCAGCAACGAGTAAGCTCAGTGGCTCACAGCACCAGCAGTAGAACTCCGGCAGGACACTCACTGGAGTGCTTTCTTCTACTTATTGGTAGAAAGAAAGACCATCTAAAATTTTAGTCATGATCATGGAGATCATAGACATAGCTACTTGTTAGATATTGAACCAGATAATACCAAACCTGAGACGACCGGCCTAGCTCCTCGCCTATCAAGGTAAATAAAAAAAACTCACAACAAACGGCCCAAAAGTCCAACATCATGTGATTGCATACTTCATTTAAAAGAAAAATTCTTACAAATACATTATAATTAGGGATCAAACTGTAGATGACAACGTTTACACTTGCCATAGCCTTGGAGGCGACATAACTACTTATTGAAGTATATAAACGTGTCTTTCTTATTCATTGAGATATTGCATTTGCTTGGCCCTTTTTGCTTGCTCTCTTTGTTCTCTAGTCTTCATAACATTTGATATTGATTTTTTTTTTTTTACTTTAGGTAGAAAGCTCGCGGTCCAGTTGATTCTCGATAGATTTAAATATCAACATGTTTAGGTACATAGTGGTATTTAAATATATACATGTTTAGGTACATAGTGGTAAAGTTAAATGTGTTAGTGCTTTGTAAGATTCCCTAAACCTCGAAGTATTCTTCATGATTTATTATTGTGAGATTGACAAAGGGAAATGGGCAGTTCCTAATAGCAACCAACATGACTAACCATTTGGCATCTTACGATATAGAGACGGGCAGGAAATGTCAAAGCGATTAAGTTACAGCCATATTTACTGCAAGTGTTATAAGACATTTGCGTTTGGAACAAAACATTTTATGAAGTAGAAAAGCAAATAAGGACCAGCATCTGATTCTGTACATTCAACAAACAATAATCGCATAGCAAACGGTGGATTTAGATGCAAACCGGGGAAGAAGAATTACCCGTTGTTCTTTCAGAGCATTTTGAGTGTTTATAGGTGTTGTTATCGTGTCAAATTTCAACTTATGCATGATCCAGATTTGCCTCAAAATAACTTTGATATAGCATTGCTAGAAGACCAGATGGCAGCAGTGGCTGACTCAAGTATTGCTGGATTCTGGTAAATCCTGAAGATCATAACGATAAATGGCAATCACATAACACATAATCGATATTTGACTTTGTAAATTAAGGGAAAAAAACATCTAATTGATGCAGCCCAGTTTCATAAAGGTCATTCAAACAATATAATTGCCGACCATAACATCTAAAAGACTGCCTATGTTAGTTGGATTCCAAATTTATTTACGTAAAGAGAAGGTATAATTCGGCCTCAGGAGGCATCAAACTATGTAAATGTTCCTAGAAACTGAAAGATAACAATTGAAAATACCCAACAAAAAGTGTTTGATAATGATATGTCCAAACACAACAAATGTTTACCAAACAATCGACTATTCTTTTAGGAAAACTTTTCTACAAAGTGATTAAAAAATGGCAGCATATAACTCTGGTGCATTGTACTACGGCTTAAAGGGAATGTCATCTGACGTGAAAAAAACTAGTGTTTAGTTTAGGAGATATCTACCCTATGGCAGTGGCACTCCAGGAGGCAACGTTGTAAATAATTTGGCTTCCCTGCCATGCCTTCCGAAGTCTGCTCTTCCTTTTCTTTACAGAAAATGCTTTGCAAAGAACTGTACAACAAAAAAAAAAAGGAATCATAAGCAATTTGCCACTCGGATAGTTCTTATGATGCCATGGGAACTTTAATATAACTCACCTTCTTGAAGTTGATCGGGAGTTAATTCCTGCAGAATAATACAAGAAGATTGAATTTATAGACAAATATCCAAGAATAAAGGGAAAACCCGATGAAGATAGGATAAAAAGGAATAAAGAAACAGCACTAGCTTCTTGATAATCTATTACTGCAATGACTGTCACTGATGAACCAAATCACAATCAGAGAAACAGATGGGCAGATGGAAAAAGAAGCAAACATTAACAATACTATAGTTTTCACACTAATGTTGTAAGAGATTAGACATACTTTAGTTTTCTCCAGAGATAATAGGTAAGCTGCCATGAAATTTGCTATGCTGTCGACAACATCCTCTTGGTTAACAAGAACATAATCTTCATCTGAGCCATTCTCCCCATCAATATGCTTATCCTCCCATGAGTCTGTGGCATTAATAATGTTCCAAGATGCAGTATCATCTGCTTCAAAGAAAACATATGAGTTAGAGTCCTTCATGGACATGGGTATAAATTAAAGCAGTATTCATTTTCTAAACTACTTTGAAATCTCCGAACAGAAGAGTGTGCAAACTCAGAAACAAAGGGATATCTCTACGAGGAACAAAGGAGAGCACCTATTCAATTCATTTCATGAGCAAGGGAAACTTTTCAAAGCATGTGGAGGATAGGTGTTAATGAGATACAGTGACGATAAGTTATGTTATGTCAACCATAAGTGAATAAACATAGGATTGGATTATAAGTTTGTAAATAGTAGTATAATTCAAATCCAATCTAAGATCAAGATTGTATAAGTCAGACTACCATGGTCTAGAGACACTATGAGAATGTCTAATACCACTTGATGTAACCCTAGGAACAAATCTACCCCAGAGAATCTCACGAAGAGGAAATTTTATTAAAATTGGAGAGAAACATTACATGAGGAATTGAGAGGCCCATATTTATTTTTTATTTAAAAAAAAACTATTTCTCTTAAAATATGATCTAACTTTACCCGGTTTATAATGCATAGTAAAACCATAATAATGGGCTAATAACAAATCTTTACAACTCAAAACCTTAAAATCTTTTAACCATGAGATTATCTACTGCAATAGTTACTTCTCCATAATGCAACATTCATATAAACTAGCATGTTGGATCGAGAAAGCACAACATAGCATACCTTGAATACTTTGAGAAACTGAAGATCTGATATTTCCAAGTTTTTCTAGGAAGTTCGGTGATTCTACCTTCGATTTGAGAAGGGAACATAGCTGCACAAAGAAAAGACTCCAAAGACTATAAAAATAAACTACAATGGAGATAAGCTAAGAAAAAAAGGCAGTCTAATGAATTAGAAATAAAAGCACTACGTTAAGGAATGAACACATACAAGCAAGAATGACATTTACATAAAACAAATAGACAGAACAAACAGTTGTTCTCAAAAGAATATATATATATATATATATATATATATATATATATATATCTTGATGAACTTTGTAAAAGTGCTCCACCTTGCAAATATCTATACACATTTATCCATTTGTATGTGCTAAACTTTGATCATCAAACAAAACGTCAAGGGTTTATAATAGAAACAAGTGATGCTTCTATATCATGAAATGATTTGCATTGATTTGGCATAATACTAGTAAATAAGTAAATCAGCAATAGGTAAGCAGTCTGAAGCATACATTTCTTCTCTCAACAGAAAGTTGAATGGTCTTTATTACTATATTTTTTTTGTTGGAGAGTTGAACAAAGTTCCAAGACAATGATTATAAACAGTACAGGAATTTCCAAACGAGTCCGTCCTTGATAGGTGTTCAATCAGAACAAATTGCATCAAAGGTCACAAAATCTAGTTCTCGACTGTAGTACTAGCAAATGAAGACAATAAGTTAGTCAAAAGCATAAAGATAATTGCGTGTCATAAAGCAAAACTTCCAACGAAACCAGAAAAACATTCATGAGTGGTCATTGTTCAATCATCTTAGTTTCGGGATTATTAAAATTTTCCAAACTGATATCTGGCATACCTCATCGGCCCCGGAATCCGTGGCAGATTGCGACTGCCGAGGCGAGCGCTCTCCGTGATCCACCGGGACGGAGGGGCCGGGGTCCAGATCGGGGTTCTCGAGCAATTCGAGGGCCATCCTGCAATTTTCGAGCACAGTCTCGAGGGCCCGTCGCTTGACGCGGAAGTGATCGTCGTCGGCTGGCTCCTGGCGAGGGGTGCGCGGATCGGGATAATTGGAGGCTTCCATGGCGACGGAGCTTGAGGAGGACTGACGAGTCTTCGACGGCCCTCGACGAGGGCTTCGAAATTGCCGTGCCGTGTCGCCTCGGCGGCGGCGGCTCTATTTTGTACTCCTACCCACTTTAATTAATTAAAATTTCCTTTTAACCCTAAACATAATTACCCCAGACATTTCGGATATATTGTTACTTCACCCCTCCCTGATCCGTTGATGTGGGCCAATGATAGAGATAATGTTGTTGTTGTTGTCCCATCAAATCATCATATTTACGATCAGTCAAATTTCATATAAAAATTTTCACTTAGATTGATGAGATAACTCACCTATTGGGCCTTTTCCAGTTGTAGCGCATGCCTGGCGTCCTTGATCACTCCCAACTTCGCCTTCTCTCCCAAATGTCTATACCGAATTAAGTCAAATAAAATAGCTGTATACTGGCTTCAATTTTGTTATAATTACATTACCTTGTTATGCGAAGGCGTGTTAAACAGCAAAATGATTGAGATTATCCTGTAGCAGAGGTTTTTAGGCATGGCTTATCAAGTAACCAATGGAACTTAACAAACCAGTTCTAAGATATCTATGACACCCTTTGGCCTTTACAGGCTTCCCTCAGTTGCCATCTGAACTATTTGGCTGCTCAACAAAATATTCAGTCAATAGTGCGTTCTGTTAACTGAGCTAGATAGGTAGATCAATCAAGTAACCAATGGAAAATAAGGATGTGACCGATGTATTTATTGAATATAGATCATGATTCGATCGGTAAGTAAAAGAAACGTCAGTATCGAATAAGGAAGGAATTTCAGCGTTGGTCCTTTGATGCTCAAATCAGTCATCGACATGAAGAAAAAGATGGAACAACAGTGGTGCAAGCGTAAATAGTAAATAATACGTATTTCCACTGGTGTACGGACCCCTTTTATATAATATCTCGGTGAGCGACGTATGCACTTTTTGAGGCGTGGGCACGTTTTCCCATTGATCGCGGGCACGTTTTCCAATTGGTCTGGACACGTTCTCCAATTGGTCCTGGACACATTATCTCATTGGTCCTGGACACGTGGTAATTAACACGTTCTCCAATTGGTAGTGGGCACGTCCTCCGATTTGTCGTCGTACGATCTACTTGTTGATCATGTCTCATGTTGGCGGTATTATCTCCCAAAAAGATATCTCGAGATAGGTCAACGATCCCGCTGATCGACTAAGCGAGATAGCCGCTCGACCCAGTACTCCTCCGCTTGACCAAGTACTTCTCCGCTCGGTCGGATTCAGGTACTCTTTCATGAGACGACGAGTCTTGATAGTATGTTTTCATCTGACCGGAATGACGCTCCAGTAATCTCAACGCTTCTCTACTCCGTGACGAACTTTTGATGATCTTGGCTGCACAAGTGCTTCGCTTGGCCCATCCTTTTGCCGGTCAAGCAAAACATAACCGATCGACTCATGATATAGAGCTCCACTCGGATACCCTTTGATGGGTCTATTGGTTCTCTAGCGTTGGGCGCTTCGCTTAGGCTATCCTTTTACCGGTCGGGCAAAACATGCCCGATCGACCCATAATATAGAGCTCCATTCGGATATTCTTGATGCACTCGTTAGCCCTCTAACGTTGACCTTTCTAACTTTGACCTCCACTTTCTCCTTTAATCCACATTAGGAGGACCCTTTATCCAACCAAATATACTAATCAAGAACAAAGAGGTAGTAAAATTATTTGTTCCCAAAGGAATACTTACCTTATTCCTAATAAATTCCATTTCATGATTAAACATGTCATAATTGACAATGAACAAAAGTTAAAGAACAAAAAATACAAGTCTAGGTCAGCATTATTATGCCATCAAGCCTCTATTCCTAGGTTCTGACCAAATCGACACCTCATCTCGCCCTCTCCTGTTCTCTAAACTGAATTATACGACTATTTTTAAGGAGTTGTAGGAATCAATGCTAGATCCAGAAATCGACAAGACTGCGGATGGAAATGTTTTTGTATATCTTGTCTGCTATTGCTAATCCTGAAAAATAAGATGACAGCATAAACTTTCACGACATGATCAACCTATTAGGTCAATAGAAGATAAGATAAAAAGGATAGTTCGGTGCATAAAATTCTCATTATGTGGAATCTCAGAAAAGGATTCAATTGTACGTAGTTTTGCCTACTTTTTATAAAAGATAGCTTTTAAAATTCGAACCCATGATTTTTGATAACAAAATAACAACTTTACCTTTTGATGAAATAACAAACAAGATACACAAATATTTTTATGCTATCATCTTAGGGCCGTGGAATGGATGTGTCAATATTTTATTTATACACGGCTCAAATACTACTTCAGAAAATTAAGATGCAGCTTAGTTTGATCCCCCATCTTCAATAAGTCTAATAAGTCTAATGTACGCAATAAAGTCTAATAAGTTTAATGTACGCAATAATATGAAGAATACAACTTCAACTTTGCTTCTCAAAGTCTTAATATTGGTTACCGAACCATAACTTGTTATCTTCATGATCCTTACGCAAGTAATTTTTGTTTCCTAATAGAAAAAACAGTTGATTTTGTTTTATTAACAAGATTGTACTAATCTAAAGAAGAAAATTATTGGTATGAGTTAGTGAATTGATTTTGCAAATACATTTTAATTGCTGAGCGAGTGGTAGTAGGAAAATGACATCCTTGTCGCCCCATAGTATCAAAGTGTCCTAGTGAGGAAAAAAATAGCAGAGGTCACCTTCGACATTAAGTGTTATAGTGAAGTCAGGAATTATAATGAGTAAGAACTGGAACAGGGTCCTGGTCAAGAAGTTTTGTCAACAGTTCAACCCTTTCCTTTGATCTCTGTACATCATCTGCAGAATAACATGTAAAGTAGATGAACTAAAACTGGACTATACAATCCAAACCGATCAATGGGAATTAAAATGTAGCTTAATTAATTGAAGGAAGCAATAACATCCAAAAGGATCGATTTGCCAAATTAATTAGAGGTCATAATTGAGCCGCCTAACCATTTGTATGATAACAGAAGAAATCGTGCTGGACTCACTTAATAGTTAATTAGTTTGCACGTAAGCCAAGCAGGGGCAAACTATTTGAGGTATATTGACCTTGGCAGAAAAACCTTTCTTGCTTCAGAACGTCATCAAACCTGGCCGTGCCAAGTGACAAATTGGGAAGCTAAGTCAAGAAATAATGGCCGATTGGAACGGCCTAGAAAAGATTCAACGTCCTACCAAACCAAGTTGGTCTACGCATAGTTATGGAAATCGAAACAGTCCGAATTTAGAAAGTTGTATGGTTCACCGATTCAACCATTAAATTAATTGATCGAATTGTATACCATGCTTAATTCTTTCTAGTCCAATATGGATGGCCATAAAATTGAATTAGAAACTAAACTGAAAAGGCTGCTATCCAGCATATCTTTATCTATAAGTGTAAGCTAGATATTTCTACTCGTGTCTGAAAGTGAGGGAGATGATGCACTGGACAGGTAATTATACTATTAACTGGGATAAGACTTTAAACTGAAGAAAAAAGGCTCCTTCTTCTTTACACAATAAAGAGATGGCAGAGGGAACATTAGAGCAAGAATCAGGAAAGGGGTCGCACGTACCCTCTAACGCTCAAAACAATACGGTAGGCGAGCGAAAAGTGGAGAAGAGAATGAACAATAGAAACGTGTGCACAATGTAAAGCGTGAGGACATTTTTTTTTACGTACTTGGCTAACAGAGAGAACCATCTTCTTATATCGTCTCTCATAACTTCACAATAATGAGGTGATAAGAAATATTGGTTGTCAGAAGATGTCGGGTAATGGAAAATGTACAGTTTGAAAGATATACAGTCATCCTCCGAGGAATCTTCCGTTATATGTATATGAATAATTTTTTGTAACCTCTATAATAATGATAGAAGATGTATAGTCACCCTCATAAGAAGGTTCTATTGCAGGTATGCATTGGATATCAGAATATTCCTTGGAGAATAGTTGTTATTTTTTGGCGAGTTGTTGTGATTCTCAGATAATGTTATCCCCTGGAGGTAATTCGACCGGACTTGTATCCGACCGGCTATATGTAATAGGAGATTGATAATAAAAATAGGGAACTAAGTTCCACCAGTCCGACCATCTATTAGGTCAACCAGACTATATGCCGAGGTTGTATTGTAATAGTGAAAAATGAGCTATCCTCTAAGTCCGAACGACATCGAGTACAACCGATTGTATACTGAGAGTGCTTTTTCTGGAAAGTGGGGAGCACAGCCCTAGGTATGTTCAGCACTTTAGACTGACCAACCATATGTAATAAGACTTTCACTGAACTGTTATATTAGGATCTGAGGGTTGCCTTAGTGATACAAGATAGGGAATTACGCCCTGCAAACCCGACCAGCCTTTGGGTTGTCCGGGCATATACTGAGAGATAGGGAGCTATGTTCTGTAAGTTCGATCGACACTTGGGCCGATCGGTCATATGCTGAGCGGTGGATAGCTATGTTTTGTAAACCTGACCGATCATTTGTGTTGACCAAATTTATTCTGTGTGTCTTGGTACTGAGTTGTAGAGCGCTAAGGCCCTTAAGTCTAGCTGACTTTAAAACCAACCAACTCGGTATTGAATGTCTTACCGGTGAGGAGTGAGGAGATAGATCTCGGTGAGGGTGACTCATCCATTTGCTAACTGCCACCTACTGAATGTCTTAGCATTGAGGAGTGAGGAGATAGGTCTCGGTGAGGGCGACTTTTCCATTTGATTGACCGTCATCTCATCTTGACTTTGACCACCACATTATCTTGACTATCGAATCTTCATTACCTCAGGGTCTATTCACAATATATTGTATCATTAGCTTCCCCTTCCAATCTAGTCGAAGGAGATTTGCAGCTGACTGATTAGACCCGAATTTGATCTCCGCCTCATCACTAGATTCATTAGTCTTCCTGGATAGTCATGCTTTAGCTTGCCCACTGATGATTCCATATCAGACCCAACGTGAAGATTTTTGTCGATCTTTCTTATTACATTTTAACATTCCTGAGAAGCCGAAATAAACAATAGATAGCATATTTGAACTCCTTATTGTTGGATCGTGAAACGTCGATAGAGGGGGGGGTGAATATCGATTCAAAAAATCGTGTTAATAAGAGTTAAGCGCAGCGGAATAATAAAAAAACTTAGGCAAACTGAACAAGGTATTTTTTACTTCGTTCGGAGCCTGTGACGACTCCTACTCGAAGGCCCGTACTCCTTGAGTACTTTCGTTGGGCAATTCACTAGCAATTCGAAATACTATTACAAATTAAGGTACAGAAATGCTAATGGAAAAAAAGTGATACCGACAAAAAAATTAACCAAAGAAGAAGGAGCACTTTGTCGGAGCTTTGTTAGCGTCGCAGGAGCGTAGAGCAGCAGAGCAAGCAGTCGAAGAGTTCTCAGTTGTTCTTGAAGCTCCACCCCTGGGCTTCTTTTATATGCTGCTCCGGGCGCCTGGATCCCTTCCGGGCGCCCTGGTGCGACGTGGAAGGTCTAATCAGCGAACTCCACGTGGCGACGACTCGGCCTGGATAAAATTCACCTCCGGGCGCCCGGACCTCCTATTTCCAGAAACTTCCTTTCCTGCAAAACAGAGTTAGTCCGAGGCAAATATATATCCTACAAAACAGATTGTTAGCACAACTAAAGTAATATGATTTAACAAGAAAAGAGTATGACTTAGATTCCGTCTTTCCGAGACCGGAATCTAGTCACGATCTCGACTTAGATATCCGAAATGGATCTAAGCCGGATCGACGCCTAATGTTCCCTTCCTGGGAACGCGTCCTCGCAGTCACTCCCCTCCAGTGACTTACCTCACTTACCTGCCAGACGTCCGGTCAGCCCGTCGACCCGTCTGGACTTCTCGTCAACTATCCGGTCAGCCCATCGAAGCGTCCGGTCAGCCCGTCGACCCGCTTGGACTTCGTGCCAGCTATCCGGTCAGCCCGTCGACCTAGCTGGGCTTCGTGCCAGACATCCGGTCAGCCTGTCGACCTGTCTGGATTTATCCTGCACACTCGATCAGAGTGTTAGATCAACAATAAACCTAACTTAACCTATTTGTCATTCATCAAAACCTGGGTTAAATCGTTAGTGCTAACCGCACCAACACTTATAACCATAGAAATCCACAGGAACTGAAATGAGTGCAATCTAAGATCTCTAAGTTCATCAGTGGATTTTAACCGAAACCTACTGATGGACCTAGAGAGTTCCAATTACATCGATTTCAGTTCTAGTGGATTTCTAAGGTTGCAAGGAGTTCGAATATGCTATCCATTGTTTATTTTGGTTTCTCCAAATGTATTAAAATATTATTAAAAATCAACTAAACTTTATAAAATGTTATTTATATGTTATGCATGCTTGTAAAAAAGAGAAGAAAGAGAAGAGAGGAGAGGAAAAATAAGAGAAGTTGTATGCATAGGAAAGATGAAAGAGAAGAGAGAGAGAAATAGTAGAAAAAGTCAGATTGTCAGCAGAGTAAAATAGGAAGTGCACTTAAAAAGTACGTCTTTTGGTAAATACCAAAGTAACATGCGTCTTTTGATAAATTCAAAAATTTTGATGCTTTATTTAGTAAATTGTCGTAAATCGACTGATAAATTATTTGGATCATCAAAGCTTCCAATTTTATAAAATTTTTATTATGGTTCCCATAGATAGAACTAGAAAGGAATTCTCCTTTTAATCTTCTAAAGTTATTTTTAATTATATATATATATATATATATATATATATATATATATATTATTTCATGATATTTAATCTATTCTTCTTTAATATCTCTCAATTGTACCTTTTTTTCATTATATTTCTTTTTCTTTAATGACGCTTTATCTTATGATAGACAAGATCAATAAATAGAAATTTTTTATTCATATAGTGCAAAATAAAATGTTAGTTTATTTTGGAGTCTCTCTTCTCATTTTTCAACTCTCTCTATGCTTTTCTCATGGTATTACTATACTCCTACTATACTCTTTAATTTGTTTAATTAAGTTCAAATACTGATGCATCCATCTATATTATGTCTGATTGAAAGGAATGGTTTTATTATTTTTAAGCAATAAGTTAGATATATTTATCTTTTTCTATCTTAATAGACAATTAAGATTAACTTTTATCTCTATTTTATCATTTACTATTGTTCTATTTTATGTTATGTGATGAAAAATATGCTTTATTTTACATATCAAAAGTCATAAAATTAAATTTTATATAAACATTTATTTTTTAAAATTAATATTTTAATTTATTTTTTAAAAAATTAAACCTACAATTATCCGTCTAAATCTGAATGAGAGATTTTTTTTTTAAAAAAAAATCAAAGGCCTAATTTTTTTTCTGTTTAGAAACTTAAATAGACTCGAGCCGATCTGTTTTTATTATGGAGGTTGGTTGATGTCCAAATTATCTGGAGTACTTATTAATTTATTCGGTATTCCGGTTGGTGAATACCGTCCACCTTGAAAATTAATTGAGTAGGAATAGTCAGTTTGATTATTTTATGATCAGAACTAAAAATAAATATTTAATACATTTATTATCCCCCAATTTTCTTCATAAAAATTATAATAACAATATGAATTATTATCTAAAATTAATTAAATTAACAATTCATAAACTCTTAATAAAGATCTTATAAGAAAACAAAATTTGACGATTATCTATTAATTCAAAATAAATAAAACCATTTAAACCAATTGCGATCTTAATTTACAAATAGACACTTCAACTAACAACGCCGGCCAGCATGGAAGCAATATTGCGAGCTTGTAGCGTCACCCCTGGATGTCTACCAGATTGACGTGACGATCGAGCTCGCGGGGCCCACTTTATATTCGTCTACCCGTCCGTCGGGTTTTCTGGAATTGGTACCAAGTAAGGACAAAATGCGGAGTAGACGAAGCGAGTGAAGGGAAACCAAATAGTCCACAGATCTAACGGCGTGGACTCTCGGTTATCGTTACCATTGACGGCCAGATCTTCTCCTTATCCGTCGCCCTGGTCGTTTTGTTCGTTTAATTACTAAGACGCCCTTCTGCTTACTAGAACGTTCGTCAACTTACTGAAACGCTGTCGGTGATTCCTTTGCGGTCTCAATTCTCGCCGTCTCTCTCGCTCCTCGCCGGCCGTGACCTTCTTGCGGAATCTGAGGCATTGGGTCGAGATCGTAGGGGCATGGCTGAGGAAGAGGAGTTCGCGAGGGCCGTCGAGGACGGGCTGAAGCTGGCGAAGCGTGTGTACGCTGGAAAGGAGCGGCAGATCTTGGAGCCTCCGAATCCGGTGGCGGGGATGGATCGTAAGGCGGACTTGTTCCTTCCTTCGGCGCCGATGGTGTACGCGGTGGTATCCGACCCCCGGATTGTCGACAATCCGGATATCCCCAGCTACCAGCCGTATGTGTACGGGAAGTGCGACCCCCCGGCCCTGATCCCTCTCCATATGGTAGACATCGAGATGGAGGTTGACTGCCTCCTCGATTCGACCTTCGTCTCTTTCCGCGGCCGGTGGCGGATCCATTGCGTGATGCGGAATAAGAGCTGCAACTGCCGGCTGGCTGTCCCTATGGGTGAACAGGTGAAGCAAATTCGGTCTCTTTTTTTTCACAATTTTTTTTAGCGTTTGCTTTTCCAGTATCCAGGATTACCTCGAAGCTATCATTGAATATCATTGATGAGCAATTCAGCATGTTGATTGCTCTGATATCATCTTGTTTGAAATATTGAAGCTCCAAGTGCTACCAATTTCCAGCCAAAGTGAAAGAAATACAAAAATATATGATGTTAGGTGGCCTTATGAAACGAGAGGAAATTAGATGTTGTGCAGTAATGCTAAGCATAAAATGACTTAATATGGGATAACTTAAGGACTTCCCTTTGTATATTGGGAGTAATAACATTGATCTTCGTGGAAAAACAAATTGAAATAATGCTTGTAATCTGTATTTTGTTTTAAAAGAAATATATTTTGTAGAGAATCTTTCTAGTTCCTAACTTCTACCAGGTCTTGCAGTCAATTTTTGATTTCACACTAATGAATGAAGTGCACTTTTATAGGCTATGATTTGCAGTGATTTTCTTTAAGGTTTGTTTTCTTCAATTTGCTTGATGTTGATAATGGACTGGAGATTGTTAAAACATAAATATAGTATTCAGTAACTTCTGAATTAACCACGCGAGAAATGCACCTAATTAACTATTTAGAAAAAAATTGTCCCTAGTTTTTTATATCATCAATATATAAAGGGGATATACAACTTATTTTGGATACACAACCATTTATAAAATATATGTAAAATTTCCCTAAGCACTTCCATACCTTCATCGGAATATGGAAGTGCTTAGGGAAACAAGGTATTGAATGTCTTACAAAATTATTTAACATGATATTGAAAACGAAAAAAATGCCTGATCAATGGAGGATAAGTACTCTAGTTCCCTTATATAAGAACAAGGGAGACATACAAAATTGTGCAAACTATAGGGGTATTAAACTAATGAGTCATACTATGAAACTTTGGGAAAAAGTAATAGAAAAAAGATTAAGGAAGGAGACCACAGTGACAGAAAATCAATTTGGGTTCATGCCTGAAAGGTCAACAATAGAAGCTATACATCTTCTTAGACAATTAATTGAAAAATATCGGAAGTAAAAACAAGATCTACACATGGTATTCATTGACTTAGAAAAAACTTATGATAGAGTCCCAAGAGAAATTATATGGAGAATTATAGAAAAGAGAGGTGTTAGCGTAACATATATTGAACTAATTAAGGATATGTATGAGGATGTAATGACCAGAGTAAAGACTTTAGGCGGAGTAATTGAAGCATTTCCAATAAAGATAGGGTTACATCAAGGATCAGCTCTAAGTCCCTATCTTTTTACACTAATTATGGATGAACTCACTGCGCACATTCAAGACACAGTACCGTGGTGCATGTTGTTTGCAGATGATATTATTTTGGTAAATGAGACACGTGAAAGAGTAAATGCTAAACTAGAATCTTGGAGGGAAACACTAGAAGGGAAAGGTTTTAAGCTTAGTAGATTAAAGACAGAATATATGGAATTTAAGTTTAGCAATATTAGAAGTAATGAAACAATTGTTAAGATAGGAGAGGACGAGTTGCCCGGAACCGAGAGATTTAAGTATTTAGGATCATTTTTACAAAATGATGAAGGGATTGAGAGAGATGTCTTACATAGAATACAAGCAGGATGAGTGAAATAGAGGGGAGCGTCGAGTGTTTTATGTGACAGTAAAATACCTCTTAAACTTAAAGGTAAGTTCTATAAAACCGCGGTTAGACCTGCTATGTTATATGGAGCTGAATGTTGGGCTATGACTCGAGCACATGAGCAGAAGATGAGAGTTGCAGAGATGAGAATGATAAGGTGGATGTGTGGACATACGAAGATGGACAAAATAAGAAATGAGAGCATTAGAGAGAAAGTCGGAGTTGCATCTATTGAGGAAAAACTCCAAGAGACACGTTTAAGATGGTACAAACATGTACTTAGACGACCAATAAATGCTCCAGTTAGGCGATGTGAAACTATGATAAACAAATCAAACGAGGAAGAGGAAGACCAAAAAAGACTTGGTTAGCAACAATAAAACAAGATAAAATTTATTTAATTATAGATGATGATATATTAGGAGATAGAGCTCAATGGCGTAAAAGGATTCATACAACCGACCCCACCTAGTGGGAAAAGGCTTGGTTGTTGTTGTTGTGTTGTGTTTGTATCTTCAATGTAAAGGGGATATACAACTTATTTTGTTTCCTGGACTGTTTGACAGACTATGTACTGGTAAACTCCTAAGCCAAATAATATTGTAATAAAATGTGAATGTTTGACCGACTATGTACTGGTAAACTCCTAAGCCAAATAATATTGTAATAAAATGTGAATATAATCATCTGGAATTTATGCATTATGCCAGGTTTTCATGGGCCATGGCTCTCTTTTTCTTTTGCAATTTTCATAGCCTTTGAATTTATTCAAATAAACTAAGAATGGTGTCGCTAACAGGGTTCGGTTCTAGGTGTTGAGATTGTGGTTGGTGGAAAATCATATCATACCCAGGTGATTGAAGAAGAACATAACCTAGGAAATAGTGCTGAAAATGAAGGCAGTGGCTTCCTAAAACGACACATATTTTACTTAACAATTCCTCAGGTGATTCAGCCATAAAAATTTCTCTTTTGGGTCACATGCTCCTGAAGTTTGAACTACATATATATGTAGCTTTTATATTTTCTGTTTTGCCAAGGTCAATGGAGGATCAGACATTTCTATCAATGCAAGATGGTCACAAAAGTTGACATATAATTATGATCAGTTCTTGGTTAGCATACCATTCAATTTTCCAGAATATGTCACTCCTTTCTCAAAAATTGTTGCAAAAAGGGAAAAGATTCAGTTAAACATCAATAGTGGTTTTGAAAAGGAGCTTCTGATCCAGAAGACAAGCCATCATTTGAAGGTGATGATTGTGGTTTTATTATTGAACATTTGGAACACATTGACTTAGTTGGATATGCTAGTGACATTTCTCATTCCTTTTCCAGGAACAAAATCGCCATGCAGGAAAGTTAAATTTTTTGTATGAAGCAGATGTTGACAGTTGGTCAAATAAAGATTTTGAATTCTCATATAGTGTAAGTTCGAATTTTTATTTATCATTTTTGTATAATGTTGAATGTTTTTTTTCTTATGAAGTTTGTTGTCTTCATAACAAACCTATGATTATGAGACTAGTCAAGACTCAATGTTTAACATCTCAGAATCATTATGGATTTGATCTGTAGCTGAGATGGTGCACTAACCGTTTTTGGCATAGGCTGCTTGTTGGTGCTGTTAGTTCAAGGAAACCTAATTTTAGACTGGCTTCACGTTTCTAATTTCCTTGCGCTTGCATATTTATTTTTTAAATAAAAAATATATCAATTTCATATTTAATATCATCCTCTAACCTAGTTGATTTGAATTATTTTGAATTGTACTGAATTCAAATTGTGAACAAATTAATATTGATCTAGGTAAAGATAGGATGGGTGAGGATACTATTAACTTTTTTCTTCCTCACCTTATTCTTTGCATTTCCATGAGATGGAGAGAGATCAATCACATTGCCTAGGTGGACTCTTGCACTTGGCACAAGTGTGCCGGGAGACTTTGGGTGATATGACCATGAGCAATAAGAAATCGACTAGGTTAGAGGATGATTAGTAGAGGAGGAGGACAAGGAAGGAGAATAAAAGCATAGAAGAAGAAATCTTGGTAGGTCACTCATCTTTCCTTGCCACAGTTGGCAGTTTGTATCTTTTAATGCTGACATGAACAATGGCATCTATAGTTTGGTTTCAAATGACACAGGTTAGTAAGTTTGCTCATGAATGTATTGTTTCCTTCGGTCCTTGAGCAGAATAAAGTGGTTCGTTCGTGTTGACAAGCAGGAACAACATTTGAAACCATGCCAAGTCTTGCTTCATTGATTTTCATTATCTGCTAACTTGTAGCAAAACATGACCGTGGCAACTACATTGTCCAATGCAATTGTGACTTGGTGGTTAACTTTTATTCCAAATAAGATTGAGTTACACTGACTGTAGATCTCTGTGCTAAATAAATTTGTCAATTTCCTTACTGGCATGCCACGTATACTTACCTGGAGCTGTAAACTAGTTCTGCCTACTGCATATAATTTGTTTCGTTATTTTCTTTTAAAAAATAGCAGAACAATAAATGGAATCTTGCTTCATGCTTAGATTAATTCAATCACATGAACTTGT
The DNA here is from genome assembly GCF_018446385.1 of Zingiber officinale. Lineage (NCBI taxonomy): Eukaryota > Viridiplantae > Streptophyta > Magnoliopsida > Zingiberales > Zingiberaceae > Zingiber > Zingiber officinale. The sequence goes on from NC_056004.1 coordinate 2,586,569, forward strand.
GTAGCAGACAACCGATTAAATTATAGAGCTAGTAAATGCTTAACTAATTTTACATGAATATAATTGACTCAAACTAAATTTCATTAGCTAGAGGTCAATCACACCAATGATTATGTTGCCAGTGAGTTAACATTTGTTTTTTTGAACTGTGATCAATAATAATATTGCTACAATACATGAATGAAACTTCTTTCAATTATAGAAAACAGGATCTGCATGATGGACTTTTGAATACAAAAACAAGCAGCTGTTAATTATTGTCAGTTATATGCATAATAAAGCAACTCAATTGTTTGGTACTTTGGTGCTATTAATTTTGTCTCCCATTTGACAATTTAGGTAAGGGAATAAAAAAATAATTGTGCTGTTTTTGGAAATGAAACACACTATTACATCTTTTGTTTTCATCTTCAACAGCTTTATTCAGATGACTTGTCTGGTGGTATACTCGTAAAGTCTCCAACAACACATGATGGTGACCACAGAGATATGTTCTGTTTTTATCTTTTTCCGGGAAGTAATCAGAGAAGAAAGGTCAGTCTCTCTGCATCTCAACAATACTTCTTGTGCCCCACTCAAAAAGTAGCTAACTTTTTTGGTTGCAACACCTACCAACATGACATGTGACTTTATATTTTCAACTGAGGAATTTGCGGAGTGATTAATAGAGGGATTTAGTGTATCATCACTAATAACACTAAGAGGTCAGATATCTTGGAAAGACATGATAAATATTTGTACATGATGTGCCAAGGGAAGTTAGTTTCTATTGAAATTTGTGGTCATCCTGCTATCTTGATTTGACTGATGTCGTTTTTGCATTGCGGTTCTCTAAATTCTTCGTATATAGTTTTCAATGTATCCAACTTTTTGGACATGCACATAAATGGGAACTTCTGAGTTTATTATGGCTTATGTGCATGAGTATGTGTTACTATCCTTTTCATTTGTGCCATAATACACATGCTTTACTTGAGGATATCGCTGTACCTACATATTGAAACTTGGGTTGACAATAGTTGGAATAAGATATAAACTATCAGTCTGTGATAGGGTTTTCGTCCCCAATCCAAGAACAATTTTAATACTTTTATGGCGCATGCTGACTCTTGGTACCTGTAGAGCATGTTCAGATTAATTTAGGTGGTTTTTAACTCTTTTCATCCGCTTCCACTTAGTTTATTATTTCTATAAATAAGGATAACTATCAGATAGTCAACTTACTAACCATCAGATAATTGACTACTGTCAAATAGTCAATTGACTAGCTATCAGCTAATTAAATTAAATTTGTTATAATATAACATACCAATACTTGACATGCTTCACTTGTATCAAGATGAGTTTTACTCTTTTACTGGTCTTCCACTTAGCTTTTCATTTTCTAAAAATAAGCCGTAGATAGTCAATTTAATTAAAACCTTATTGAACAATGCCGGGTCAACATTGCATGCTTTGACAAACATTGAAGCATGCCAAAGTGAATTTGGATGACATTTATTTCTTTAATCTCTTTTCACTCAATTTGTTTACTTATAAAAATAATAATATAACAATTATATAATGGATCAAAAATTAAATCTTTAGAGAAATAATTTACAAAAATACAACAAACATTAATTGGAAGGGGAGCCTTGACGCAACGACAAAGTTGTTGCCATGTGACCAAAAGGTCACGGGTTCGAATCCTGGAAACAACCTCTTGCAAAAAACAGGGTAAGGCTGCGTATAATGGATCCTTCGCCGGGACCCGTATGGCGGGAGCTTCGTGCACAGGGCTGTCCTTTTATTTTTTACAACAAACATTAATTGATATATCATTAGTTAAATTCATCCAAATTCAGCTTGACAAGCTTTAACTTATACTGAAGCAAAATATTAGCATGGTTTGTTACTCTTTGATAGGAGCAATGCAGTTAGAGACTGCCTATACCAACCAATATCAGTTTCTGTAATTTACAAGGATGGTAAATTTTGACTATGCCATCGGGCATGAAATGGAATTTCAACTGAGGAAAGCAATTGCTATTACCATGAATCTTAATAGATTTTTCACATGATTTACTTAGAACATATAATTTTTATACCATCAATTGACTTGGTTAGCAACTATGATAAACATGCATATCAAATGAGGAAGAGGAAGACCAAAAAAGACTTGGTTAGCAACAATAAAATAAGATAAAATTTATTTAAATATAGATGATGATATAATAGGAGATAGAGCTCAATGGTGTAAAAGGATTCATACAGCCGACCCCACCTAGTGGGAAAAGGCTTGGTTGTTGTTGTTGTTTGTTGTGTAATTGACTTGTTATTGTGATTTAAGTTTCTAGTCTGTTCTCTCTTCATGATATGGCATTTACAACCTCATTTGTTGTACTTTGATTTCCTTTTTCGGGGCTTCCATGTATGACTCTGATGCATGCTAAGAATGAGCTAAGCCTTTTAAATGAAGCACACAATACAGTACTTCACATGCCAGGAAACATCTTTAAATATTAGGTTACTTGTAATTGTTTATTTTCCTTGAAAATGTTTCTTCCAAGTCATTGTATAAATTTTCTATTTGGATTTTTTTTTTCTATTGCCATAGGCTTTCAAAAATGAGATTGTCTTTGTTGTCGATGTAAGCGGAAGCATGCACGGAAAGTTTATTGAGAATGTTAAAAGCTCGTTAGCTGCATCACTGTTAGAGCTCGGGCCGGGTGATTTGTTTGATATCATAGCTTTCAATGATGAGCTTCACTTTTTTTCACCATGCTTAGAGCATGCTACTGAAGAAATGATAGAAAATGCTATCCAGTGGATGAATAAGGATTTTATTGCAGAGGGTGGAACAAACATCATGCACCCCTTGAAGGAGGTAACTTTTTGTTCTCTATTTGTTCAAAATTTCAAATTCCTACCAACCTCTGCTGGATAAATTTCAATTGTGCTCTAGACTTTGTTTTTTGCCTTTTGTCGAATGCAGTGAAAAAAATATGGATTGTTTTCTTTTCTTGTAGGCAATTGGTTTATTATCGAGTACAAATAGTTCAGTTCCACACATTTTTCTCATAACTGATGGAGCTGTTGAAGATGAGCGCAACATCTGTAATACCATTAAAACTCTTCTGGCAAATACTGGATCTGTATCTCCTCGGATTTCGACGTTTGGCATTGGTAAGTATATAGATCAATGGCATATTATTAAGTTACATGATTTTATGGAAACTGCTCCATTCTAGTACTCCGTGTGATTGTCCCACAATCTGAAGCACTAAAATTAAATCAGGAAGTGTTTGTAATAAGTTTTTTTGATAGGTTCCATCTGTTTACATTTTCTATCAGCTTGTGCTTTATGTATTTGGGGTGACACTTAAAATGACTAACAACATAAAATTAATCTTGAGACCAACTGCAAATGACAATATGAAATAGTAAATTGATTATTTTTCTCTGACATATATACATAATCTCTCTTGTTCCTATCTCCTTGCCATTTTATGCAACCAGGAGGCCAAGAAGTGATTGTTAATAATCTCTTAAACATTGGAATTTGCAACTTAATGACAGCATTTTTTAGTACTGGGTGTTGTTAATAGATGTAGTGTCTTTGTTTTGAATTTTTTTTAATTATCATGTAATATTCAATTTTCCTCAGCTTATCATGAAATTGTAGAATATGCAATCCTTGTTTATCTGAACCTCAGCTGTAGTTCTAAATTTATTATTGAGGTTTCTATGATATCTCTTCCCACTTGATTGTTACTACCTTGGAAGACTATGCTTTATATATTGTTTTCTGTGACTTTTGAAGCCCCTATCAGGGCTTTGTTCTGTACTAATTTAGGCTAATGTTTTCCTGTTATACTGAAAACATGTTTTAGGTCTTTATTGCAATCATTACTTCTTGAAGATGCTGGCTTCTATCGGGAGGGGGCAGTATGATGCTGCATATGATCCAGGTCAGTCACATTTCCAATTATGTCAAAGTTCTTCAGGCATCCTTAATTTGGTTTAAGCTTGTCAACTTAGGAGTTATTGCTACAGTGGTGTTGTGTGTGGCAACCATTTCAATTTTCATTTCAGATAAAATAAGTCAAATACTGTATATCTGAGAGCAATTAGATGCAACTCCAAAAATTATAAAAGGAGAGACAGTAGGTTGAGATGAAGAAATGTCAAAAGGCCAATTGATTCTATAATTTGACAAGCTAAATTGGTCAGTAATAGGTTTAGGAGGTAGATCAAAGAGAACTCTGCGTTTCTCCATTAAATGTGATTTAAGAGACATAGCCTACTCCAAATAGTTCAAAGTAGGGATAAGGTTCGTGCAGCCAGCTGATCTTAGACAGTTGAGACTAACAAGCCTTGATAATGTTGCTGATGATGAAATAGTGGTGTTTAGGTCAAAACGATTTAGGTTATTAAATGATTCCTTTTTTAAACACAATTAAAACTAGCTATAAATAGCCTAGCTTTTTGGTTGGCTGTATGATTCTGGTTGGTTTGGCAAAACTTTTCACAGTGAGTCCTCTCAGCCAATGATTTAAAATCTTAATCGATCGGATAATAATGGACCAGGCAATATGCTTTCTTATCACACATTGTTATATCTAGTATCTTTTTGTTAGAAACATGGTGAGAGGAATGAATAAAATCTACTTCTGCAAAATTCTGTTTATGAAAAAGGAAAGTTGATTAAAAAGTAGCTTCTGAGCTTGTAAAATTCCACTTCTCTTTGTTGTTTACAACTTAAAAGACCTACTGCCTATTTGGTAGCTGTACTTGAAATGTCGTGTTTTACGCATAGGAACACCAGATAGTTATATGTTTAGCTTACTTCTTGGAGACATTTTCCTCAAGGTTGAAAAATTGTACAATTAAATTCTTCATTTTCTACGCATAATAAGGCAGATTATTTATTTAGAACTTTAAAACTTCACATTTTTGAATTGTTCAAGATCAATCAACAATTATTGTCTACTGCTTAAACTGTTACTAGAATGTTTTAATCTACACATGCAGCTAAGAATAGATTTGGATTTGAATGCCAGGCTTTTTTATCCATTTGTAATATTGTATACATCAGTTGTATATTTGCGTAAAATTTCCTTATGAGCCATGATCTCGGTCCTCAGATTTATGTCCATCTTCATTATGTTTCATATTAATTGCACCATGCTTTTATATAGATTCAATAGGAACACATATTCCAAAATGGTTTTGTAGAGCTTCATCAACCATAGTTGCAAACCTGACAGTTGACAGCTTCACTGACCTTGATGAATTGGAGGTATGTTCTGCTGATTCAGGTGATGTCCATACTATCTTCTTTCATATCTTCCAAAATATGGATGAAATTTGAAACTTGAATGTATAAGAAAACAAGATATAAAATTACGGTATTGATGTCAGATTCAAAATCAGTCCAGAAAGATACCAAGTCAAAGATCGGCACAGTTTGGACAGTGTTGACATGGCTCTGAACTGAACCTATAATTTTGGTCAACCCCTATACTTTGTTTGTTTTTGAAACAAAACTATTAATTGTCTTGTAGTTAATCGAATTAATATTTCATCACAACTAAAAAATTATAACAAACATTTTAACTTGGAGCATACTGTACTTGGAAGAGCACTTCGACAATGTCTACTTAGTAAGTCTCCACTGTACTAGGATGGTTTTTTGCATTGGCTACTTTATGTAGTAGTTAATTAGTTATTGTAGATGAGGATGTGGCATGCTTATTACTCTCATACGGATAAGTATGACAGTCCATTATTTAAATTGTGGTACCTTTTCTAACAATTTGAGTTTTTGAAACCAATCCCTTTCCAGTCAACTTTGATATGGTTTAAGAGCAAGAGCAGGAGGTACATAGTTCGAATCCTACTTGTGTCAAAAAAGAAAAAAAAGTCAGACCCTTATTTCTAAGTCAAGATGAGGCTAATGTTAGTTGCCCTAAGTTTTAGTACACAACGCTTGTGCTGACTGACTCAACCAAACTCTTAACTATGTATTGAAATTTTCCTATCACTGTTATTCATGATTTCTGTGATGCCTTATAGTCATAAGGTTCTATGCATGAGAGTGTCATTATTCCAAAGTTTTTGACTGATAGTTTGTGCAATGGTTCAACTACTTGTCATTTAAAATCATCAACACTACCAAATTATTAGATAGCTCTGGTCTAGAAAAGGTTTATGTAGGAAAGTAGAAGGAATGGCTGTGTCATTTTAAAAAGAAGGTTTAAATGTTACATCTAACCTGCCCTTTAGAATTTGTAACCATGGTAAAAATTGCAAATCCCCTAGGATCATATATTCCTATCAGTTGAGTTGGCTTTGGCACTGTCTTAAAATCACTAAAAAATCTAGACACATTAATTCAATTTAGCTTTAGGTTGATCTTCGTGGTTTATGTACAAGTAAATTTTAGAAATTTAATCTCAACACTGATTTGGAGGATGACATAATATCCAAGAAGAGACAGAGATGAACGAAAACAGATTTGAGGCTGTAGATGGTGGTCTAACTTTGACATAGTTATTACAAGATGACAATGACGACATATGACATGGGTAGATTGAGAATGAAAATCAGTGGGCTTGCGTTGATTCAGAGTACTCATGAGTGTTAGGTTGTGAGACCTGATTCAATTTTGACCATAATCATGATATTAACTATTACAATTCAAACTTGCAGTTAAATTTCATAAGACCAAGACTTTATAGTGTTAAGCCATACTAGCTAGTTTCCATTTTTTTTCTGCTTTTGTGATTTATTTCTTTGACAAAATTGCTTTACAAGTTTGTTTACTTTCGTTTAAGGGCTGTTCTTTTATTATAGCATATTACAAATTGCAATCTTTTGTGTACTAAGGGCCTATTTCCTGAAGGAAGTGAATTGAAAAGGAGGGTAGAAGGAGAGAACAGGAGAAAGAGGAGTTGGAAAAGGAAAGAAAAAAGTTGTGTAGTTGATACTGGGCTGAAACAGGGAAGGGAGGGGAGGAAAAGAGAAAATTAACAATAGTGCCCCTTCATCTTTCCCCATCTTTCCTCTTGTTGATGAATTAAAAATAGCAGCAACAAGGAGCCTTTCATTGAGGATGTTGGACGGATTTCCAGATGCTATAAATGTTGTTGAGGATGTGAGGGAGAACACAGTAAGTGCTATAGAGGAGTGCTTGGAGTTCGGGAACTAGTCAATGTTGGGCTTGGAATCAAGCTTGGAGACCAACATGGAGTTGAGTATGGCAAGGCTCGAGTTGGTGTCACCAAGCTTGAGAAGGGACTTGTTCTTGAGGCATTCCTCTTGTTGGAAGACAAGGGAGTTGTAGAGGATGACCTCAAATCATCATAATGGGAGGATTTTCTCATGGTGGGCAACTACATTAAGCATCAACCCATGTGGATGATGCCTATGCTTGGGTTCAAATGTTTTGGAGAAGTTGGCAGGGTAATTTTGACATTACACAATTAACTCGTTCATTTCCACTGTTCTGCCTGGTTGAATGGACAACCTTCTGGTGTTTTGCTTCAGTAGATGGCAATTATCTTATCTTCCACTGTTACTTCTAATGAGGCAGCGGAAGGGGATTCACATATCGTGAGCTTGGTCTTCCTCTCTGCTAAAATGAGGCATTTAACTGTAATTAGACAGGCCCCTAATGAATCAGTTATTTGGGCCTTATAATTGTCTCATCATAAATCACTTTTTATCAACTAAATCATGGATAGTCCAATTCATTCATGTTACTAACAAAATTGAAGAATCTAGGTTTTTCCTCATTCAGCATATTAAAATTGAAGGATTCATTGCAATTTTCTTTGGGTGCCAAATGAACCAGTAGTTTGGACCTTTTAAACTCAATAATGGATAATCCAATTTATGCAGGTTAGTGCCAAGATTTATGAAAAAAAAATACTTATCAAATTCATCTAGCTTTTACCTCTTTTATCTAGCACTACATTTCTCTGATAAAAACAAACTAAAACCTGCTACCTTTCCTTTCAGGTCCACTCTATTAATATTCCAGATCTTTCAGCTCAATGTCCACTGATAATATCAGGCCGATTTTATGGAAAATTTCCAGAGACTCTTCAAGCTAAGGGAATCTTGGCTGACATGACTGATATTGTTATCAACTTGAAGGTGCACAACACACAGGATTTTCCTCTTGAGAAAGTAAGAAACACAAAGTTGACTAGCATTTCCTTTGTTTTCTGTGAAATGAGCCTATGGCTGAATATTTTCATCTGGAGATCCTTAGCAATTGTGACATAACTTTCTTGTCAAATATCAATTTCCACAATTTTGTCTGTGTGATATCATCTGGTAAAAGTGGCCTTGGTCTGTACTGGTCATGATGTGTCTTTCGACATGTTAGTTAAATGCTAGTTACAGACACAATAACCATTGTGCATGTTGACTAAAAGTTTGCATCAATCAGCAAGTAGTAGCAGTTTTTGGAAACAAGAGGCTGGTTCCTATTTAACTTCTTATTTGTTTGAATCTGAAATTTAACAATACGAAAATAAGATTTATAAAGATCTGATATGAAAGAACCCATGAACTTCATGGCCGGTCCCAAGCCCGGATAAAGGAGGAGGGTTGCGTTAGGTTGCCAGCCAGCGTCAAACTATGGCAAAATTTCATGAATGAATCCATTAAACTATTGTGCTAATGCTAGGTTGTTCCCCGGAAGGAACGCGTTGCAGGGTCCGACTGTAACGTCTCGGCAAGGACCGCTACATCTCCAGAACTCGGGTGTAGTGATAAATATGCAAGAGTTCGCGTTACAGGGTCCGACTGTAACGTCTCAGCAAGGACCGCTACATCTCCATGAGAACTTGGGTGTAGTGTTAAATAGGCAAGAGTTCTCACACCATAGGTTAGATAAGAACAAATATGATAGGAAAACTAATAATCTAAGATTTGGAACATGGAATATAGGAACTCTCACTGGTAAATCAATGGAGGTAGTAGATATGATGATTAGGAGAAAAATTAATATTTTGTGTGTACAAGAGACAAAATGGATAGACGAGAAGGCAAAGATGATAGAGAACTCGGATTTTAAGTTATGGTACACTGGAAAGAGTAAAGCAAGAAATGGAATGGGTATCATTGTAGATAATTTGTTAAAGGATGAAGTTGTAGGAGTAGTTAAAAAAGGAGATAGAATTATAGCCCTTAAGATAATAGTGGCGAAAGAAACTATGAACATAATTAGTGTATATGCACCACAAGTAGGATTAGATGAAGCTACCAAATCAAGGTTTGGGAGGACTTAGATGAAATATTACAAAATATTCCACTAAATGAAAGGATTTTAATAGGAGGTGATCTAAATGGGCATGTCGGAGTGAAAAATGAGGAATATGAGAGAGTACGTGGGAGTTATGAGTTTGGAACGAGGAATGAGGAAGGGAAAACTATATTAGATTTTGCGATAGCATATGACTTTATATTAGCTAATATGTTTTTTAAAAAAAGAAAAGAACACTTAGTCACATTCAAAAGTGGGAATAATAAATCGCAAATTGCCTTTCTTATGGTTAGGAAGAAGGATAGAAAGATTTGTAAAGATTGCAAAGTCATCCCAAGAGAAAGCTTAAATACCCAACATAGGGTAGTAGTGTTGGATATACGTCTCAAACATAGTATCAATAGAAAGAAAATATATACAATTTCTAGAATTAAGTGGTGGAAGTTAAAGGATGAGAAACAAAATATATTTAAAGAGAAGGTAGAACAAGCATTAGGTGAAATATACGATGACTCTAATACAACATGGGATAAGATGGTATCAAAGTTGAAAATAGTAGCTAAGAGTATCCTCGGTGAGTCAAAGGGGCATGCACCGATAAGTAAAGAATCTTGGTGGTGGAATGAGAAAGTACAAGAGAAAGTGAGGGAAAAACGAAAGCTTATAAGGAATTATATATTTGTAAGAATGAGGAAAATTTAAAAAATATACAATAGCCAAGAAAGAAGCTAAGAAAGTAGAGAATGAAACTTTTGAACGATTATATCAAACATTGGATACAAAAGAAGGGGAAAAAGATATTTATAGAATAGCTAAAGCGAGAGAAAGGAAAACAAGAGATCTTAGCCAAATAAAATGTATTAAAGATGAATGTAATAGGGTATTAGTAAGCGATGAAGAAATAAAAGAGCGGTGGAAGAGGTATTTTCATCAACTTTTAATGAAGGTTTAGGAGACCAACTTAACTTAGGTAATTTAATTAGGTCAAATGAGCATCGAAATTTTAATTTTTATCGTAGAATTCAAACTTCAGAAGTAAAACAAGCTTTAAATGAGATGCACAATGGAAAAGCCGTTGGACCGGATGATATTCCGATAGAGGTATGGAAGTGCTTAGGGAAACAAGGTATTGAATGGCTTACAAAATTATTTAACATGATATTGAAAACGAAAAAATGCGATCAATGGAGGATAAGTATTCTAGTTCCCTTATATAAGAATAAGGGAGACGTCAAAATTTTGCAAACTATAGGGGTATTAAACTAATGAGTCATACTATGAAACTTTGGAAAAAGTAATAAAAAGATTAAGGAAAGAGACCATAGTGACAAAAATCAATTTGGGTTCATGCCGGAAGGTCGACAATAGAAGCTATACATCTTCTTAGACAATTAATTGAAAAATATCGGGAGCAAAAACAAGATCTACACATGGTATTCATTGACTTAGAAAAAGCTTATGATAGAGTCTCAAGAGAAATTATATGGAGAATTTTAGAAAAGAGAGGTGTTAGTGTAACATATATTGAACTAATTAAGGATATGTATGAGGATGTAACGACCGGAGTAAAAACTTCAGGGGGAGTAACTGAAGCATTTCCAATAAAGATAGGGTTACATCAAGGATCAGCTCTAAGTCTCTATCTTTTTACACTAATTATGGACAAACTCACTGCGCACATTCAAGACACAGTACCGTGGTGCATGTTGTTTGCAGATGATATTATTTTGGTAGATGAGACACGTGAAGGAGTAAATATTAAACTAGAATCTTGGAGGAAAACACTAGAAGGGAAAAGTTTTAAAATTAGTAGATTAACGACAGAATATATGGAATTTAAGTTTAGCAATATTAGAAGTAATGAAACAATGGTTAAGATAGAAGAGGACGAGTTGTCCGGAACCGAGAGATTTAAATATTTAGGATCATTTTTACAAAATGATGGAGGGATTGAGAGAGATGTCTTACATAGAATACAAGCAGGATGGGTGAAATGGAGGGGAGCGTCGAGTGTTTTATGTGACCGTAAATTACCTCTTAAACTTAAAGGTAAGTTCTATAAAACCGCAGTTAGATCTGCTATGTTATATGGAGCTGGGCTATGACTCGAGCACATGAGCAGAAGATGAGAGTTGCAGAGATGAGGATGTTAAGGTGGATGTGTGGACATACGAGGATGGACAAAATAAGAAATGAGAGCATTAGAGAGAAAGTAGGAGTTGCATCTATTGAGGAAAAACTCAGAGAGACACGTTTAAGATGGTACGAACATGTACTTAGACGACCAATAAATGCTCCAGTTAGGCGATGTGAAACTATGATAAACATGCATATAAAACGAGGAAGAGGAAGACCAAAAAAGACTTGGTTAGCAACAATAAAACAAGATAAAATTTATTTAAATATAGATGATGATATAATAGGAGATAGAGCTCAATGGCGTAAAAGGATTCATACAGCCGACCCCACCTAGTGGGAAAAGGCTTGGTTGTTGTTGTTGATATGAAAGAACTCTGTCTTGAGAAAGAACCTTTTATGGAGTTTTTGCTGTTATTGCCTTGAAAGTTGAAACTCCTCAGTCATAAAAGAGATGTATTCGACCCCTGTATCTATGCTAGTTTCTTGTTTGCCTGGATACAGATTACCACCCCACTTTTCCAGATACTATATTTTGGACTTATTAATGCAGATGTCCCTATCTGATATTATGCTTGGACACTTGTTCACAAGCAAGAATCTCATATTGACAGATTGCAGACACGAAGATGGAAGCTTAATAATATTGGGAAAACCCATAACAAAAGAGCTAGATTCTATTAGAGGTTTGAGAAAAATCATTAGTGATCTAAGTTGTACATGCTATAACCATGTAGACTTGGGAATGTGAAAATTCTGCGAGGGAAAAAGTCGGATCCTATTGAAGGCTTGAATGGTAATCAAGGTCAGATATTTTAGAAGGCAGGATCAAGTTTTAAAATTTTTAAAGTCGCATTTACTTACTATTTGACTTGCAACTGAGTTTTTGTTATCTGAAACATGGTGTTACTGTAATTATTGAGTACTATAATAATTGCATGGCATCAAGATCTTTTATCCCTCTCTTTATATTTTTGCCCATGTATTTTCTGAATCAGATTGACACCACTTTCTGCAGACCACTGGATAAAAGTGTTTTTATTGAATGTACTCACAGGCATTGGTCAAGCGGCATATTGATCTTCTTACAGCTCAGGCGTGGTTTACTGAGAGTAAACAACTTGAGGAAAAGGTTTCATGCTACTATACATAGTATTACACTATATTTGCGATCTAAGTAATGAAAATTTATTTGCACAACTTCTCTTCTGTACCATGCTTTTCTTGTCCCAGTAATCTTGTTCTATTTCTTCATGTATACTCTAACCTTACTGTGATAGAGTCATTGTTTCAGATTTAGCACTGTAAGTTGTAACTATTTCTTTTTGTCATCATGATCCTCACATCCCCTAGATAATATCATTTACTTCCATGTGTAGTTACTATTATGACAAATCAATAAAAAAAAAATGATTAACTAGGTTGGGTAACGTCGAGCCTGAGTGGCTGGCCCTGTCCCATGGAAGTTTCCCACCGGCCACTAGGGTAAATCTGGAAGCGCTTGAGGCGAAAAGCCCAGAAGTCCAACATCCCCTAATTGCAAGTCTCATTCCATTTGGAGGAAAAATCCCTACAAATACGCCGTAGCTGGGAATCGAATTGTGAATACCTAGGAGACAACTCAGCGCCCTTACTGCTGCACCATAACCCTGGGAACAAAAAAAATAATAGTCTCCGGGGCTATGGTGCCGCGGTAGGACATCCAAGTTGTCACCTAGGCATTCGCGGTTTGATCCCCAGCTATGGTATATTTGCAGGAATTTTTCCTCCAAATAGAGCGCTCAATCAACGGATACTGGGTTGCCTGCCACACGCGCTCCCCCATTTACCCTAGTGGCCGATGGAAAAATTCCATGGGGCCGGGTCAGTCACCCCCAGGGCTAGTCAATGAGACTAACTGGATTTATCATTTTTCCCCTGGGGCTATAGTGCAACGGCAGGGCATCTAGGTTGTCACCCAGGCACCTGCGGTTCGATCCTCAGCTATGATGAATTTGCAGGAATTTTTCCTCCAAATGGAGTACGCAACCAAAGGATGCTAGGCTTCTTGGCCACCCACCTCGAGCGCTTCCCGATTTACCCTGGTGGCCGGTCGGAAAATTCTGTATGACCAGACCGGTCACCCCAGAGCTAGTTAATGAGGCTAACTGAGTTTATCATTTCTTATGACAAATCAAACTGTAATTGACTTTGCAATTCCTCGAGCATGTGAACTGTTCTTAAAATTCTGATAGTTTGATGAACAGATGCTGCTATTCAGTCAGGTTCAATACTGAGATCTGGTAAAGTGTATTTCCCAACTTCAAATTATTCTATGCATTAGGCTCACACTCATTAAAACCCTATTCATAAATACTGATCTGCACTTACTTGAAATAAATCATGCTTTATGGTGTTTTTACACCCCAATTAAATGCAGTAATTGGTAAATCCTTCATATCTTTTAACTAGGTTTCTGATTAACTAATAATCTCAGACCTGCTGGAGCTCTGTAGGTCTAAAATTCAATGCATGATTAGTATGATCTCTGCATAAACATAATGAGTAATTTTTTTTTTGTTTTGTCAATACATCCATTTATTTTAAATCCTACTACCTACATTGTCTTTAAGAATTTTGCTTGCAAAGGATATGCTTCTTTTTTTCTTTCAACTTTCAAGCAGCAAGCCTCTTCAAGAAAGCATGCATGACAATGAAAGATCTCTTATGAGACATGAACGATCTTTGATTCTGCTTCCATTAACAGTAGTTTGCTTTTAACCAATCAGAATAATTTTGAACCACTTATATATTCAGTAAAAGTAAACTCATTAAAAAATAGAACACCTTAGAAATATCACTATAAGGGCTTGTTTTTTTACGATAAATAACTTATATATGTGAAATATTTTCCCATGAAAAATTTTCTAAGAAAATTAATTGTTTTCCCTTTGGGGGGAATGATACAAGAAAAATATTTGATAAATTTGAGGTATTGATTAGTGGGGATGTTCAGTTGACAAGCCATTTGCTAATCGAGCTACTTGCTGGTATGGTGAAATAGCCGATGAACTTGATGGACGGGTGTAGGTAGGGGAGGGAGTTCAAAGAGAAAGAGGAGCATACTACCTTAATGGAAGAAAGTGACTTCTGCTTATTTCAAGTGAAAATAATTTTTTTCCAACATGCTGCATATTTTCTGTTGACCAAGATTTTTTAATGTGACAAACACTGAAGGAATCAAAAATATTTTTAAAGAAAATATTTTCCAAAACAAATGGACCTAAATTTTCTAAAGCAGTCCAATCTAACTTTCTTACAAAACAGTGTCAAAACAGAAAGGTAAGGAAACTGATATCCATCTTTGACTCTGCAATGAGTTTGCTCCTATGAATTTAGAGTTAAGGACTGGTACCATCATATTCTATTTGCCAACTTCATGTGTTGAGCATATTTCATCAGTTTTGTTTTCAGTGTTTTTTCTAGAAATTTCTTTTCTCTTCTCCTTTTAAATTCTGAAGTTATGCATTTGTTGAGAGAAGTTTCAAGTATTTGTTCCTGATTTAAGATATGGTCAATAACTTAATGATCTAACATGATAATGTTAATATCTACCATAATGTTGATAAGAAGTAGATGAGTGGCACTTACTATCTCGTACCTTTTCTATTTATTTATTTTTTCAGGTGGCTAAATTAAGCATACACAGTAGCACTCCTTCAGAGTATACATGTATGGTTTTACTTCAAAATGACACTGTAAAGGAGGCTGTAAAACAGGTACAGATGATGTGCAACTGCATTTATTCCACCTGTAATGTGGGATTTTCAGATTTGTGTCATTGTAGCCATTGCAAGTATCAAGTTTTCTGGAAATAATTCATCTGTTCTCAAACGAAAAGAGAAATATCCTATGAAGGGAACATTTTAGGAGCAAGATTTATAAATTCTCACTCTTATTATATTTTCCTAGAACATCTCCTAATTTATGTTGCATCAGTAATAGCTAACAACTTGCATTAAAAAAAATAATGATATGACATGTTTTAGCTATGAGATAGGGATTTGCCAACACCTGTGCTTTAATTTGGTTTTGTGAACTACCAGGATCAGAAAAGAAATTGAGATGTAAGGGTTGTTTTTAAAAGTTGTGCTTAATGTTTGAAAAATGTGTGCTCTATTGCATCAGATATGATCAGATTTATATTTGCAGTCATAGATTGCTTTGGTCCCAGTTGGTCTCCTCAAATAAATTTAGTTGTTTATCTTTTGTTTAGTGGATGGTTTAGGTAAAGAAAGATCACACCAATCAAGCTTAATGTGAATTTTTGTAGCAAAAGTTGTGTGCGCTAATGAGTTATTTCAACCTGGAGAAGTCAATGAATCATAAGTTGATTCAAATGGAAAGAGGACTACAGGGTGATAATTGTGAGTATTATTACATAATGTACATGAAGGATACAATCAGTTCTTAATGATCCTCCAGCCATGGTGGAAACTTGGATCTTACCTAGTAAATGTCACAGAGAATTTAAGCATCTTGTTTTTGTCTTGTAGGCATAAACTATTTGTTATTTGTCTGCATTGCCTACGCCTAATACACTTGGAACCTCGGAGTTCAACACCTTTTTTTGTCTTTTATCAAACCTCAAGCTGATGAATAAACTTGATAGGTGAAGAAGAAAACATCCTTTAAGCGAGCTGGCCAAGGATACAACTTTCCAACCGTGGTGCATGGAGTGACTATGGGCTTTGGCGATCCAACTGCAACCAAAGAAAATCGCCAATTTGGGGAGCTGAAGAAGCCTGAGATCCTTGCTGTCTACAACAAGACCATTGGCCGCTGTAGCAAGATAGCCTACTGCTGCTGCTGCCCCTGCTGCATAAAAACATGCAGTAGGATGAACGATCAACTTATGATTGTTTTAACGCAGCTCTGTACAGCTCTATCATGCCTTGCCTGCTTAGAATGCTGCAGTGAGTTATGGGGCGGCAACTAGTTATATTTCTCTCATGTTGTGTTTTTGTATTTTGAATCAATTTACTGTGTATACATATGCAGTTTATTTTCCTTTTCCAGTTGCAAACTAATGTTACTGAAATGAGTGAGTTGTATCATGTAACGCCGCTTGTATTTATTGTCCCATTTGTCATTGTTATCATCTGACTCAAGTCACAGAGAAATGACACAACAGATTTTATTTGTTTTCTGGGCTGTAGATTCCAGATGAAATAAGAATCATAAAAGAAGAGAAATGCAACTCAACTCGCACGTGATCCACCTGCAGCAGTCACTCACTTCTATTTGTGCTCTTTAAGATTTATGAAAAACAAAATTAGATGGTGTGTGTGCAAATCCCAATTGCAATCTTTCCATTTTGGAAAAGTATCTTCTTCATTCTCAAAGTAGGTATGCTGGAACCCTAAAACTCATGGCGAGCAAGCTGCAATGTCAAATAGCTTTTCTTTTCCTGCGCCCTAAAACTCATGCAGAGCAAGCCTCAGCCTGTGGCATATTCTCCATCACATTCTTCATTCAACATCATGCATCTCGAGAAGATGGACGAGAAGCCCTGACTGCAGGAGTGCACGATGTATATTCCCTTTTGAACCACATGGGAGAGCAGTTCCTTCTCTGCTTCCCCAAAAAAGGTACCCTTGCTTCGATCAGTGCTCTAATAATCTATTTGTTTCTTCACTTGGACTTTTCTCGAAGTTTATTGTATATTCTTGACTTGTGTTCTCAAGATTTGATTATTTCCATTAGATGATTAATCATCCAAAGGAATTTAGAAGAGGTCAATCTAGATATTCAGATTGGTTTTTATTATTGTACAAATAATTTATAAGTCTTCCTTGGGAATCTATCCTTATTATCTATATCTAAATATCCAAAAGATTGACGCTTTGTTGTTATGAACATCTCAAGAACACTATGCAAGACTTTTTTTTTTTTTGGCTCGAGAACTTTTTTTTTTACCATTTGCAATTCTTGCGTGTTTACTTTTCTAAACCTCAGAACCTTCGAGTATTGTCTCCTTAATTAATCCTCGTAATCCCTGCAACTAATTAACAACGCATGGATTTTTAAAGTGGCCCTGTTCAAACTCTTAGTCAGCTGATCATGCTGCTTCATTTTTTATGCACCTTTTAAGACTCCTCTAACTGGACCCCTTCTGTGGTCTAAACATCATAAACGTGTCAGAACAAGCATCTGGATAGCGCTAACCTCGTGATTAAGCATTAATCCGAAAGTAATATTATTTTTATTATGAATTCTGTCCTCTGTAAAGTTTGATTGATTAATATGGATGGACGTACGTGGACTCAAAAAGAAGGATAAAGTTTCATATTGTTTGATAGCATCAGTAGCGGAGTGACAAATATAAGCCAGTGTTGTTCTGGCCCCATGCTTATAGAGCCGGGGAAGGATCTTAATCTGGCAGATCTAACTAAGTAGTAGCTATATAGCTATATACTATCAAAGCTCAGGACTGCACCATTGAGTCATTTATTGAGCCCATATGTCAATTATATATATTTTATATAGTTTATAATAAAAATGGGAAACTTAAATTTAGGTTGATCTAGTACTGAGTCCATGTTGGCCTCTATCGAAGTCAATTATTTCTATGAATTAATATCCAAATTCTCATAGGCGTATAAGGTTTAGGGAACTTAGTACTGGATCTATTGGTTTAGAAACATGCAGTTTGTTGTAGATCTAGAAATGGTACATTTTTTTAGATCTAGTGTCACATACAAGTTTGACATGACAAATTTGCTGAAGATATTCATAATAAAATTGTTTTTTAAGCTGCAATTTGGTCCTTATCATTCCTGTAACTAGAGTTTGTTGAATGATATCTTGGGAAATCTAAAATCACTAAACCATTGTATAGAAGTCTAGCACAATTATCAGTGGCTTGATACCTAATTACATGCATATGCAAAATCGTTGATGTTAGCTATGAAATTGTAATAGCCAAGATAGGAGCAGGTTTAGAAGAGTTAAAAGTTTTGAGGTAGATTGTTTGAAATCTTCATGTGCTATATTGGTTTCCTTGGCATGATATTGGCAGGTTTTGTGAGGTAAGAAGCAAAATAAGAGTGCAGATACCTATGAGATAGATTATTTCCGCATTCTCCTGAACATTGTCTCGAACCGATTCATGCATCAGATAATAGGATGTCTATGCATATGCATGAGATTCACCACATCACATATATAAATGTTACATATTTCTCTAGGGTCAGTTTACTTGGATGTAAGACACCATGGGGAAAAGAAAAGTGATATAATAATGTACATAATGATGGAGCTTCGTATGTACTTTTGTGAGCCTTTCTTCCCCCTTCTCTCCCCCTCTTGAATTTCCATCCAAGTAAACACAGCCTTAATCTTCAATTGACTTGCTCTAATGATATTGATTTTTACTTCAACCAAATTTAATATATTTATGAATGAATTAGATGAGAATAAGATTATAAATATTGTTTAATATAATCTCAATATGACAGATGAACAAAATAAAGGATTAATAGATAAAACTATATTTATAAAGACATTATATTTATTAGTTTACATAGGTTTTTTTTTTGTATTGTGTAGTTTGGATTTTCTCAATCATTCAGACACAGGTTGCTTGCACATTATTAATCTATAACTATCAGCTTTAATTTCTGGTTTTAATTATATATATATATATATAACAAGGGGCTCATATGTATTGTCTTAATGCATATGCACCTGAAAGTATACTGATCACATACACTTTTTTAAATCATTTTTTGAAAACTGTGAAAAACAAGATGTTTTTTCTCCAGATATTTAAATTGAGCTCAAGCTCAGATTCTTAGGGAAAATACAATCACATTCATTTCATTTCACCAATAATTTCAGGTATTGGTGGTTGGTCCAACCAAGGACTAAAGTATCGGTACCAGTTTTGGCCTCAAGCATGAGCTGCACAGCATTAGAGCTGACTTATATCAATTATCAACACATTGATCAATCGTTGAGGTAAAAATCCGTTTAGAGTACTTTACAGTAATCAACATCTTTGGCATGCACTCCAAGTTAGTTCCGGCTCAAATCAAAATGCTTCCGTCAATTTTTTTCCTTCATTTTATTGTTTCTAGTATGGTAGCAAATTTAGGAATATTTTTTTTAATCCATTTTCGATAATGGGTGAAAATTTCCAGAATACCAGAATAACAATTGATTGTTTAGAACCCAAATGGACAATTTGGATTTATTGCTTAGAGATATATCTGCAGGGAATTTTTGTTTTTATGGTTATTTGACTTCTGAGAGAAGGGTGCAGCATCCTAGAAGGCTAAAAAGTAGCTTCAAGGGCTGAAGTATTCACTCTAGGGAATCGGACCTTAAATTATTCCTAATAAGAAATGGGGATTTGCCATCTGCTACTATATAATTCTTTTAACACTTTATTTAACCGTCCTCACTGCCTATTAGCTCAAATCCATATTTCTGAGAACTGGCTTTCTTTTCTTCCATTTTATCCACTGAAGTGTGGTGCACTCATAGTTTTGCATTCTTCGACAAGAACAAGGCAGGCTTTTGAGTCTAATTTCATTGGCTAAGAGATCCTCAAGGGGTTCTTTGTGTCTGGTTAGATTAGAGCCATGGGAGTAAGGATTATAAAACACTTGAACTAGTTTTGAGTTCCCCTTCAAGAATCCTGGTTTGATGTTATTTCTTGGATTTAGATCTTCAGCTGGGTGCAAAACAAGTTCAACGGGAGGCAGGAGAAGAGATTTGATGCAGGAACGTGCTCAGTCCATTGTAAGTGATGCTTACATCTCTCAGGAAACATGTGCTACTTAATTTTCTTTGATTGGCTACTAAATCTTTCATCCTTTTAATTATATTCCTGTAAAATGTAGAAATACATGTGCTGCTATGATATGTAGGAGTTCAATCTTTAGATGCACTTTTCGTATTCATTTGCAACAATAGTGGGTGAAGCACAAATTTGAAAATGCTGCATTCTTGAACATTGTTAAATATTTGAATTGTTATCACTTATCCTAAAGGCTTGAGATGTTAAGAAATGACTAAATTTATAGTATTATGGTATAACATCCCTCATGATTAAGCTGATTTAGGCATGTATGAATGTGGACAAACCACAAGATAGTGCAAGACAACCTTTGATATTGCACAAATCGATCATTACTGAGTGACTAAATAATCGAAGAACAACCTTTGAGTAATGGCTCATTACTCAACTTCTATGGCTTGTATTATTAGGTGAACATAATTTTAACAGTCAATTAAACTGTTAAAGATGCCCAACTGATAGATTTGACTTTTGTAATGTTTTTCTGAGAAATTTTAGTTGAAAATGTAGTAAAACATCGATCAAACCATCTCATTGCATTGTTGAGAGAAAAATTCATATGCACTAACATGTTCTTCAGATAATTCTATGCCTGGTGATCTAAAAGAACATAATGGCATACCGCATGCATTGCTTGCAATTGGCACACTTGGGGATAATGAGTTGAAGGAAGAATCTCAGCAAGATGACCAGCCTCAGAACCTGGATTCCTCAGACAAATTATCTGATTTCACCGTTGAAGACGCTAACAAATTACAAAAGGAACTAAAAAAGCTATTCTCACACAAGTCCAAGTCCAAGACTAATGTTGGATTGGGGATGGGCGAAGAAGATAGAGCCAATTTGCCATTGAACAGATTCCTAAATTGTCCGTCAAGCTTGGAGGTGGCCAGGACTGTTAGTGCAAAATTTGAGTCATTGGAGAATGAAAACAGTGGTGATCTGTCACCAATCACCAAGCTCATACTATACAAACTGAAAGATGTGTTGTTGGGTAACCACACCACCATTAAGAAAAAATCTATTCCCTTTCTTCTGAAGAAGATGTTTATGTGTGGCAGTGGCTTTGCACCAGCTCCAAGCTTAAGAGATCCCGTAATTGAGTCGAGGATGGACAAGGTATGTTTTCATGCATCATTTTTTTTTCTTTTTTTTTTCTTGTTTTTGATACTGACAACTGAGCACAAATTGAATGAATAGATCTTAAGAGGAATTCTCTCAAAGGCAATTTGCCAGCACTGTTCTGCTCCAATTTCATCAAAGAAATATCTAAAGAATAAACAAAAAGAGCAAGTACACAAAGAGGAAGAGGAGTGTAGGAAGAAAGCTAAATCAAAATGGGTCAAAACAGATTCAGAGTGTGAGTTCGACCATCACTGCTACAATGTTTTCTTCATGTTTTAATTTTTCAAAAGTGTATTCATGGATTGATTGTGTTTACCTTGCCTCCAGTTATTGTTCTCGAAATCTAGCAACCAATTCTTGAAGATGAACTTGGTAAGTTTGCATAAGATGACACTGCAAACTTGATGTTCTTCAAAAGTCTAAAAAAAAATTTGTATATAATACGAGCGAACCTTCTACACAGGTTTGTGCAGGTATGCAATGGAAAGGCAGCTATGTGCATTGGAAAGATTGGAACCTGATGAGGAGAAGAAAAAACTCAAATGTTGCACTGAATAAGCAACGAATGATTCGTTATTGGGACTGCAGCTTCTCAATGACATATATGAGTGTGATTCTGAACAAAATGCACAATTCGTATAATTAATTGGTGATTTCTGCAATGCATTTCTTTGAATCTTCTGTGCATCGTTTGAAGAGTCATCAGTTGTGCATACCTAAAGGGAGTTGAGAATTAGTAAAGAAGCTTGTAAGATATGCTTCTATCAGAGTGTGTTTCTTTTTTCTGATACTCTATGCTCTAGCAAAGTAGTTGCGCTTATATTATTTGATACTTTTGATCTTATTGTTCATGGTACTATCTTTTTGTTATGGCTGTTGATGACTTAATGTACACAGCTCCAGCCAGATAAGTGTTTAGAACCAGTGGTATAGACCAGCCCTTCATTTGAAGACAATGATAGGCAAGTGTTATAACCTTCCAGGGTCCACACCACATTTTAAGCCCGTTTCTGTACCAGAGGTGGCAATGGGCTGAGTCAATAGGTCGAAGTCATCGTCAGCATATTTTAACCCTTTCCATGTCTGACATAGTCTAATCATGTACATGCCTGGCTCAAGGACACCAAGTCAGACAGCCCTCTACTTGTTCTTTGTTGGATCCGGGCTATCTAAGGTTTGCTTGGGTACATCCATCAGCATGCCTAACTAATCTAGTTGTGTGGATTAAAATTAAAAATAAATTTGATTCAATATGTTTATTAAATAGATTCAATTAAAACTAAATTATTTGTGGATTGACAAGACAACTAATATATGATTCTTTGTGTCCCAGTGTAAATTTGTATACAATTACAAAATACACACACATTTAGTGTGTATTTATAAGTTATACTGTATACTGTGATTCTGTTCTTACAATTGCTTGACTGAAGAAGATCAAGGAGCTGGAAACCTCGTAAACGTGGCCAGAAGAGCCTCTGAGAATGATCAGAGAACACATTACCTGAGTGCTTCTGTTAAATGATCAAGGTACTTGTAAATATTTGCTTTGCAAATCACCAGAGTCTAGGGTATATTAATCAGCCCTGACTTAACTTCCAGAGACAGATGCAGATGAACTACTACATAATCAAACAACCTTCTTGGGTGCAGATGAAGAAGTAGGATTTGGGTGCAAAGACCAAGTTACTTCCATCCATGATCAGGTAAAAAGTATGAGACTTTGTAGTCATAATTCGACTTCATGTAGCAGAAACATACATTTGCTTGCCTTAAAATTTCAGATTAGCAGTTTATGCATGTGGATCTATTGATTCTGATATTCTGAAACTGTTTTTTTTTTAAATGTAAACTTATATGTTTTTTTGAGGATTTTTCTTGATTTCTAGAAAACACAGTTTTTTATGTGTATTTTATCATAATTTTTTTTAATGTTACTTCATTGAGGATTAAGAACATCAACAAACAGCATCCAAGGAACAAACAGAGGTAGACTATTTAGAGGGAATAAAGTATTCAGAGGAGCAACTAAAAAAATAGAGTTTGAATCAAATATTTTAGAAGTTAATTTGGTGGAGCCTCTCTATCAATTATAAAAAAAAAAAACAAGTATTTTATTATTTCAAGCTAATTATTTTATTGTTTCAACTTATTGTTATCTAATTATTATGATTATATATTCATTATTATTAATGCAAAAGAGTGGAAAAAATAATTAAAAAATAGATATTATAATTTTAAAAAATTTGAACAACTTACAGTACGAAAGATAATATACTTTATAGAAAATATCCATTGTATTTAATAAATTATTGGCCTATTAAAAAAACTATGCAGATAATTTATTATGGTTAGATAGGTTTATTCATTTGGAAATTTACATACACAGATAAAATGATGCCTTTCTCCAAAATTTTAAATAATTTAAATTTCTGAACATTTTTTATATATATATTTAATTATAAAAAATATTATAAGGTCCATAGTTATCAATGAAACTAATATGTATCAATTGTTTTTAAGTTGTTTTAAAATTTAAAGTACACAAACTTGAAATATTAACTTAGTTTGATAATTACTGTTGCATTAGTAATAATGAAAATTATTTTAGACTCGTTAATATTCATCGTGTTTTAAGGAAACATTATTTTTTTTGAAACTGTTAGTTTTTAAAGTGAATTAACTACTAATAAATTTTAAACTCTAATAAATTTTTGATTCATCAAAATATTTATATCCTAAAATTCTTGATATTTTATATTTTTAAAAGTTTATTATTGAATAAAATTTCAAAAATATTCTTTAAATGGGGCATTCCGAGAATTGAACTCGGGACCTCTCGCACCCTAAGCGAGAATCATACCACTAGACCAAATGCCCTTTGTATTTGATTTCTTTCTTAAAAGATAAAATCATATTTTCATAAACAATAGACAGTTTGTTCGAATCTCACCCCACAATCAAGCAATATCTAATCACACCCGACAAGCAAGCAAGAGATCGTGTTAGAGGATGAAAAGAATACGCGATTTTAGATGGTAATAAAGGAGCACATTATTAATAGTTTATTTTAAAATGCCATGATGCTTGATTTTATTTGAAGTCAACACCATTAATTGCTGAACCAAAAGCCATTGGACAAAAGTGGTAGAGTTTTTTTTTTTAGGAAGAAAGCATGAAACATGAGCAAATTGAGAATGATTATATTACAGTTTTTATGATAGTGGTTGTTTGATGCTACGGAGAATCTTGCTGAATAATGAAATTGTAGGAAGAAGAAAAAAAAATCAGAGCAATCAACAAAGTCCAAATGAATAAAGATAACTATAGTCAAATCTAAACAATCGTATAATGTTAGAAGTGTATATTTGACGTCGGATGAAATAATGATTATCTTACGGATTAATGAGAAGGAGAAATTGAGTAGTGAGTATCAGATAAGAAGAGAATCTAAAGAATTATTTGTCTTAACAAAAACAAACTTTATTAATAATTATACAAACTCTAGATTCTAAGCCCCAAATGAAATAAAAAAAATCTTAATACAATTCATATTTTATAAAGAAAGCAAAGAAATTTTAAAAGAAAGGAAAAATTTGACTCATAATTCTAAAAATTCTAAATTGACTCAAATTTAAAAATAAAATAGAAAAAATAGAAATTATTAAAAATATATAAAATATCAAAAAAACTTTAAATATCAAAAAGATAAAAAAAAATTCAAAAATAATAATAAAGATCTACTAATCCTCTTGTGTCAATATCTAGTTTCACCAAACTTTAGCAATGAATCATCAAATCCGTCGAAAAAAATGCGCATAGAATCTAACCAATAATCTTGAAATCCATTCACGAGGCATGAAGTCACTAGATCACCAAGAACAACACCCTGATAGCACCAAACTCAATAGAACCTCCATTATCCTCCCGAATGAAGAAGAAGAATAATCACTTCATAGGATAGTACCCTTCTCCTCGGCTCTGGAATCCATTCAGTCCCGCGGAGGGGGGTGCTCGTTGTGATTAGTGCCTCATCAAGCAGTAGGCGGAGATTGACAAAGATAGTGACAAAAAAGCGTTGGATAATTTTACCAAAGATAGTGTTGGAAAATTTGTTGCTAGAGATTTTGGTGAAAAATACTGAATTTATAAATTAAATTCAAACTTATCTATTGAGATGACCTAAGCAGATAATCTCAAGTTGTCAGCCTTGAATGTCAGGCCAAGCTACTAGATTGTCAGGAAGATTGTTGATTCGTATCGTTGAGTTCGAAAGTAAAGTCGCCAAGTTGGGAGTCGGAGTTGCCGAGTTGGGAGTCGGAGTCGTCGAGTCGAGAAAGGAATTTACCGAGGGAGATGTCGAGGCATACACTCAACGCAATTTCCTTAAAATAAATTTGCCCTACCTCCGACTATGCTTCGTGATTTTCTCGGGTTGTATTTCCTAAAATACAATGACAGAACTACACACACAACCAAGTACTAGTTGTTCGTGGCGAACTGAGAATGCACCCGAATGCTATCACGAGTAGTTTAGCTAATCGGATGCACGACTGAGAGGAATGAATTGGCAAACAAAGATGGAGGAATTCTATTGCTTTTACTTTCGCTTCTCTTCTCTCTACTCTTGCTCACAACCTCCTTTTATAGGAGGGCTCACCCATGGCTACAATGAATGATCGAGTTATGGCCATTCAATGTCGAGACATTACAGAATTGCCATTAATAGGTTTAATGTCGGTCATTATTGCCAAGACGTTACATAATCATCATTAATGGGTTTAATGTCGACCATTAATTTTAGATTAATGCTTCTATTACACTCTTGAGCAAGTAAAAAAAAGATATTCAGGTGGTAAAACATTGGTTTATTCA
Organism: Zingiber officinale; assembly: GCF_018446385.1. Classification (NCBI taxonomy): domain Eukaryota; kingdom Viridiplantae; phylum Streptophyta; class Magnoliopsida; order Zingiberales; family Zingiberaceae; genus Zingiber; species Zingiber officinale. The sequence goes on from NC_056004.1 coordinate 2,612,809, forward strand.
CTTGGACAAAGTTTGTCTTAATTGATCTGGCATTCAATGCGCGCAAGTTGTGCTTGCACATGAATAAACTTGATTTAGTGTAAATCAATATCCCAGATTTGCACCCCACCTCCTATGCACCCACGCATGAGAGAGAGTTTCTCCTCATGCATTTGTTCACATCATCAATACATGTAAAATAATATAAACCAACCATAGTGCATTGAAACTTCCAATGTGAGACTACACTCATACAAAAAGAAGTCTCCTTCCTTTCCATCTTATTTTCCATTCACATTTTTAACAATTCTCCATATGATTGGAAACAGGGCATGTAATAGCATTCAACAGTTTAGTACCGTGTATGACAAGTAGATTTTACCCTTTGAGCATTTACTTGTGAAGTTATGTTTGTTTACTGGCTGACAATATATACAATGTCTTTTAACTATTCTGTCGTTTATGTAAGTATTGACATGTCTCACCCAGGACTCTCGTTGATGTAACTTAGTTCTCATGAGTATGTTCATTCTTCACTACAACAAATATGTTAATTAATCACACTAAAAAGACAACAGATTTATAGAAAAACCATTGACTTTTGGCTTTTGACAACGGTTTGTATAAAAACCATTGTGGATATGCGTTTTTTAATTTAAGATAACGGTTTTACAAAAAACATGGTAATTGGTGTTCTACAACAACAATTTTTATTAACTGTTGTCTATGAGTATTTTTTTTTTTAAAGACAACGGTTATTTAAAATCATTGTCATTATGCGTGATTTTTTGGACCAATAGACAATAATTTTTTAAAGCCGTTGTGTATTGGTTTTTTTAACAACGGATTAATAATACGTTGTGTAATATTTTCTCTTAAAATAAAATTTCCTAACATTTTCATCTTTTATCACAAAGAGAGAGTTAGCTTCTCAGAAAATCTCTATTGCTCCTATCGACATGCCCTAGCTCCTAATTGATCGATCGATCTTACTTCTCCCTTTGCGTAGATCTTCAGTTAGCTTCCGTAGATCTCTATTGCTCCTGTCGACGGGCCCTAATCGATCCAAGAATGATTCTGGGATCTTGAACCAGTTAGCTGCCGTAGATATTACTTCCCAAAATCCAAGCATGTGTGCATTTCGAAGACTCGATTTTCCTAACTCCCGATTGCTGGTCGTAAGTCTTCTTTGTGTATTGGTGTTTATTTATGTGTTTGAGGTGAAGCAATCGATTGGGGTGTTTCTTGCAGGGTTGTTCTGGGAAGTGTGAGTGAGCACACTATGCTCACTGCTCTGTCATGATTGTCAAGAGGCCCAAGCCCACCAAGTGATAGATCATATGTTGCATCACCCAAACTATTGTGTAGCTTAGTGTGCGTGATTGTTTGTCAAAAGAGACTTGCTTTGTGCCCCATTTATCTGTAATTAACTCCATCTTTATCTTTACTTTATAGTGTTCTTTGCATCCCAGTAGCAGCAATAAGCAAAGTTTTAACCATAATGGACTCGTTTAGATTTGCACTGCTTCGTAATTTTCCTTGAGATCTAATTTATGGTGTTGTCTTTTAGGGTCTGGAAGAAGGGTGGTATGATGGAGGAAGCATTTAATTAGCTTTGTTGTTCTGCTTGTTATGTTCTTTATAGGTATGAATCTTCACTATTTTATTGACCCGACCTGATGTATCGAACTTATGTCAACATTGGTATCTAGTATATTTACTTATTATCCCTATGCTTGTATTTGCAAGCATGGTGTCGATCTGCTGCCAATATTGGTATTTACTTATTGACATACCCCCCCCCCCCCCCCCATACATGCATGCTTGTATTTGCAAGCGCTTCTCTTTCCTTTCTTTTAAGCTTTTGATTTGTTTCATCATGCCCTTTGCCTGCTCTTTCTTCCTCAATGGGGTGGAAAAAATCTGAATTTATATTTTCTGTGTTTTTTTGAAGCGGCTACATGGTTTGGAAAGATTCAAATGAGCAGGGATTAGGAGTTAGGACTAGTTTATGTGCATGTTCTGTTGCTGCCTCCTGATTGTAGAATCTATTTCGGAAAATATGTTTCTTGAATTGTGTTTCGATATGTAAATTGGTGGAAAATATGCCCATTTTTTTCTGCAAATCTAATCTATTTGACGCTTTTTCACTATTTTGAATCCATTCTTTCTCATATAAAACTTATCAAATGAGATTCCGTATGATTTGAGTTTGGTTTCAACATAAAAATATAATAATTTTTCACTAATATTGTTTATATGCTGTGTATATAAAGAAGAGGGAACACATCAATTGATGCTAAACAAACAAGCAAATTACATACATGCATGGTTGATTTTATAAATTTTATAACAACCAGTTTAAATATTCCTGAGCAGTCCTAGTTTGCTAAATTTCATTATATCCAAAAATCTGTCCTAAACTTGTATTTCTGTCTGATTGGTTTATGTCGAGTATTACTCTATTATCTTGAGTGTTTTATTATAGTATTTGGTACTTGAGATTATGTTTGGAACTTATTGTATGATGTATAGTTTTTTGAAGGTAGGTTTTGACATGTTTAGGGTTGATAGTTATAAAAAAAGCGACAAAAATTGGATGTCAAAGAATAGGTTATCACATGAATATGAGGTTGGGGTAGAGTCTTTCTTGCACTTTGCATTGCGAAACGCTACCGATCCGAATGAAATACCTTGCCCATGTTCAAGATGTGGTAATCTGCAGAAGAGAAATGTTGACATTATAAGGGCACATTTGTGTTGTAATGGTATAGATTTAACATACCATAAATAGATTTTGTATGGTGAAAGATCTACGATCAATAACTCAATGAAAGATAAACAGAAATCTTTTGCTAAGGCACCTATTGGTATGATATATGTTGCATTTGATAGTTATGTAGAGAATCCAAACCAATTTCATAAGCTACTTGAAGATGTCGATAAACCTTTATATCCTAGGTGTACCAAATTTATAAAGTTATCTGCACTTGTGAAATTGTATAACTTGCAGGCAAAATATAGTTGGAGTGATAAAAGTTTCACAGATTTACTAAGTTTGTTTGGAGAAATGCTTCCTGATGAGAATGAATTGCCTTCATCATTGTATGATACAAAGAAAAGTTTATGTGCATTAGGGATGAATAATGTGAAAATTCATGCTTACCTTAATGATTATATCTTATATCAGAAGGAGTACGAGAATTTGACTAATTATCTTGTTTGTGGGACGTCAAGGTGGAAGTTGGGTAAAAAAGCTACGATAAATGGAGTTCCTACAAAGGTCCTTTGGTACTTTCTGCTTATTCCAAGATTTCAAATATTGTTTCGAAACAAGGAGATATGTAAGGAGTTAACTTGGCATGCTGATAAAAGCTTACTTGACGGATACTTGCGTCATCCGGCTGATGCGCCCGCTTGGAAAGTAGTGGATCACAAGTGGCCAGATTTTGCTACTGAACCCAGAAATCTTAGATTGGCGTTATTAGCAGACGGGATCAATCTCCATAGTTTGATGAGTTCTGTATATAGTTGTTGGCCAGTTGTGATGATCACTTACAAACTTCCTCCATGGTTGTGTATGAAGAGAAAATTTATGATGCTCACTTTATTGATTTATGGTCCCAAATAACCGGGAAATGGTATTGACATTTACTTAACACCTTTGATCGATGACTTGAAAAGATTATGAGATATAGGTGTTGATGCATATAATGCATGTTGAGAAGAAAATTTCTTGCTTAGGGCTATTTTATTATGGGGAATCAATGATTTTCCTGCATATGGGAACATGTCAGGTTGTGTTGTGAAAGGATATTGCACATGTCCTATTTGTGGTAAAGAAACATATTCGACAAGGTTGAAGCATAGTAGACAAATGAGTTATACAGGCCATAGAAGATTTCTTTCTACAAATCATCCTTATCGAAGGAAAAAAAATATTTAATGGGAACCCAGAGCTTAACCCCGCACCGAAACCATTAATTGGGCATGAAATTTTGGATCAAGTTGAAAGAATTAATTATTGTTTGGGAAAAGTGAATGGGAAGCTTCAATTAAAGCAAGGCGATGCTGTATCATGCTAGAAAAAGAAATCTATATTCTTTGAACTTGAGTATTGAAAACATCTACATGTTTGGTATGTTCTTGATGTGATGCACATTGAAAAAAATATATGTGAAAGTCTGATCGGTACTTTACTTGACATTCCTGGAAAATCAAAGGATGGAGTAGCTGCAAGACTAGACCTTGTGGAGATGAATTTGAGGATTGATTTGGCACTGAAGATGGGGGAGAAGAGAACCTTTTTGCCAGCGATTTTTTATACACTAAGGATGAGAAAAGAAAACTTTACAATTCTTTGTTTGGAATAAATGTCCCCACAGGATATTCATCCAATGTTAAAAATCTGGTGTTGATGAAAGACTTGAAACTTGTTGGCCTTAAGTCACACTACTATCACACTTTGATGCAACAATTACTTCCAGTCGTCATCCGTGGTGTCTTGCCTAAACATGTTAGAGATACTATCAATCAATTTTGTGGCTTCGTCAACGTGCTATGTAATAAAGTGATAGATGCCTCAAAGTTGAATGATTTGCAAAGAGAGATTGTGACAGTGTTGTGTTTGCTTGAAAAATATTTTTCCCTCATCTTTTTATAATATAATGATTCATTTAACAGTTCATCTTGTACTGGAGGTCAAATTGTGTGGATCAATTTGGTATAGGCAAATGTATCCATTTGAAAGATTCATGAAGATCTTGAAAGAGTATGTGCGCAATCATAATCGTCCTGAAGGGTCTATAGCCGAATGTTATATTGCTGAAGAAACTGTGGAATTTTGCTGGGATTACATGTCTAGTGTGCATACAATTGGGATCCTATCAAGACATTGGCAAGTACAACTTACTAGGCCTCTATCTAGCTCAGTAATACACTCAACTTGTCATGATAAGTTGCATCAAGCGCATCATTATATCTTGGAAAATGATGTTGACGTTGATCCTTATATCAAGTAATTCTCTTATTAATATTTTATCACACTGTTCTTACGTTCTACTAATTAACTTATTAGTATTCTATTAGTTACCTTATTCGTAATCATTTCATTAGAGAGCACATGGAATTTTTGAACTGAAGCTTTCCTCATAAAGCCAAGTCCAAAAAGTGGCTACAAGATGAGCACAATCAGATGTTTATTGGCTGGTTACGTGATCGTGTGAGAGTAGTTGGCAATTCCACCTGTTAAATATCAGAAAGATTAAAGTGGATAGCGCGCGGACCTAACAATCAAGTGTTGAAGTAGTCTAGTTATTTGATTGATAGAATTACTTATCATACAAAAGAGCATGATGATACACGAGCTGTTCAAAACTCCGGAGTAAACTTAGTTGCAAAGACAATACAAGTTGCTTAGTGCAAAGGACAAAAATCTAATAGTGTCGAACATGACTTTCTATAGAGTCATTCAAGAAATTTGGGAACTCGATTATCACAATTTTCAAGTTCCGATGTTTAAATGTAATTGGGTTGAGAATAATAACGGTATTAAAGTTGATGAACTTGGTTTCCGTTGGTAAATGTCAACATAATTAGATTTAAATCTGACTCTTTTATCTTGGGGAGTCAAGCAAAGCAGATATTCTATATTGAAGATCCTCAAGATCCTGCATGCAATGTTGTACTTGCCACTCCTACTAGGGATTACATGGAATACATAAATAGTGATGAGTTGAAAAATGCTACAATCTACTATCAAAGTTCTACAAGAGGGTTTCTATCAATGGAATCACTGGACGTTGATGACATAAATGAAAATGAACCATCCTGCATTAGTGAAGACTGTGATAGGACATGGATTGACAATAATTAATTGTAATCTATTATTATACCGGTGTGTAAATTTTGTTTGCTGATATATTTTGTTATCATATTTTTCTTATTGTAATATAATTGTCGTTTGTCTTCATTCTCGCTTTATTTTCTTTGTAATTCAAATGCCTAACAAGTTGCTGCCTTTTGTAGGAAATGGGGCATCGAGGAGCTTGACAATATTCTAGAATTTAGGGTTCTCCTCATTTCTTGTGGACACTATGGTAGCTCATGCAAAGAGATTACTGAGGATTGAGAAGGCTAAAGAAAGTTCTTCATATTCTGCCACTAACAATAGTTGCGAGGGTCAGCAATGGAATCTACAAAAACGGAGTCAACAAGAACATCGAGGGGGCGTACATGTTTGGATAGGCTTGTTAGGCTAAGGGCCCAAGGAATTAAAAAGGATGTTAGCTTCAACAAAATTGGACAACCAGTTGGAGAATTTACAGGTGAAATACAAAGCTACATTAGCATTCTTGTTCGAGAAAAGATCTCAATAGGCTACTAATCATGGAAGCAGGTGCCAAATGATGTTAAAGAGTTAATATGGGAATCAGTGAATGTAAGTTAGAATGCTTTAAGAACTTAAATTAGCTCTCAAATGGTTATGCTATATTTAACGTGCTTGTTAATTTTTTTATGTGTTTTTACAACTGACGTACAATATTGACCTAAGTTGGAGGAAGGGATGTTTACATTCAGCAAATAATAAATGACGTCAATATAAAGCTTTTCTAACTCAAAAATTCATTTTCAGCAAGCTAGATAAACCTGATGAGTTGAAAGGTCCACCGATTGGCTATGATATTTCACAAGATGATTAGAGTTCCTTTGTAATAACTCGTATGTCTGTCGACTTCAGGGTAAGATTCAAAATTTGATTTTAATTTTTAGAAGATAGTCCTAATGGTCATTAACTAATGTTCAACAACTATCTTATAAAATTTTTCCCAACAAGTTAAAAATGTATTGGGTGTTGAATGACCAGGGGAAGTGTTGATATGAGCTGAAAACAAGACGTTTTCATTCTATGTCCCACATATGTCAGGGACGGATTTACGTTAGGGCCTGAGGGGGCCACGACCCCCCCCCCCCCCCCATTTTTAAATAATATTATTTTTATATAGATTTTTTTATTTTATTAATATATATATTATTTGGCCCCACTAGATTTAGTTGTGTATGGTTGGTTTAATGGTAAGAGTATGTTTTCTTTAAACATGCTTCTCAAGTTTGAATCCTTGTTGGATTGAATTTTAATTTTTTTTCTCCTTTATATTCCACATTCTAACTAAATATATAATATTCATGAAAATTTGAAAAGATCATTATAATATAATATGTTTAATAATTATTTTCGTTATTTAATATACGGCCTCCCCAGATCTAAAATCCTGGATCCACCCCTGACATATGTACTTGTATTCTCTGCCTTGAATGAAATTTTTTTGTAAGCATGTGCATTGTAGAGAATTTGCATAAGTTTATTTAAAATAAGCTCGGTTTTCCCCAGCAATAGATTAGAATAAACATCATGTTCATCACCCATGGACGTCGAACAGTGGCAAGCAGAATCCTCAGAATCTATTAAAGGGGCAACTATGATACTACTGATTGATAATGACTTTTTAACACTGTAATCTCATTTCTTTTATATGTATAAATCTTTCTTCTTTGAGGTTAGAGATGAATTCTAGCTTCAGCCTTCAAGACTGATGCTGCTACACTCTTTTCTTTTAAGAGCTCGAGAAAGCTTGCTACTTGAAAACATTAAAGTTCGCATATATATATTTGAATGTCAATAGTGAACTTAATTGATTTTAATTTTTAACTAGAGAGTAAGTGATGAACAAAAGAATAGAAGAAGGTAGAACGTATACTCTCATCAGTTGTCCCGTAAAGGATATGCACGTTTCGCTGAAGAAATTGTAAGTATGTTAAAGCTGATGGTTTATTATTGAATCTGATTTTGTAGGAACAGGGCATGATTCATATTTTTTGTAGGCATCTGATTTATGAGATAAATTGAATCATGCTTCATATTTTTTGAAGTTGGTGGTCTATTGCTTGAATGAAAGGTTTTTCTTCAAAAAGATAAAAAAAAAAAAAACAAGGTCGATAAATTCGGATTTGTGGATCCACAAACCCTCCCAGTAATGCCATATGTATCCAAACTTGACAAAAATGAAAATATTGAATACTTGAATAGCTGGGCAAGTATTTTGGCTGATAGGCTGAGTGTTGCGGCAAGAAATCAACTAGTTTTAGCACCACATAATGTTGGGTATATAAATATTATAATTTCATTTTTAATATATTTTTTTCGATAATTTTGAGAAATTTATGCATTGACTATATGTTTTGTGCATAGTTGTCATTGGATTTTGACAGCCATCGACCCTTATGTGGAGGTGGTTTATTTCTTTGATTCACTTAGTCATCACAATTGTCATGAGGACTGGAGATATGTAGTGGATATGTGAGTACATATTTTTTTTAATTAAGCATTTAATTTATTACTCATATGTCAAATCTTATTATATGAAGGAGCTTGAAATTGTTCAATTAAAACAAGGAAAGGAAAGGGAAAAAGCAGCCTATGTGGGAAGTCGTAAAGGTTTCTATATTATATATACACACTTATGTCTACTTGTGATTAATTAAAAAATATTTAAATGTGTATTATTCGTTGACAATTTTTTTGTTAACATAGGGTCCTCGACAACCTGATGTAAAACAATGTGGGTTTTATGTGATAAAATTTATAAGAGAAATTATTGAAGGAAATGCTACCAGCGAGAAGGATTCATTTTTCTCAATGGTAATATTTGACATATTCTCAATCTTCTCAAATAATTTTCTTTATTTGATTTTGCTTCTTCATTAATGATTTTTTTTACTAATATAATCTATGTTTGTTAACAGTTCATGAAAACAATTTACTCTAACAAAGAAATTGATGAAGTGCGATCAAAATGTACGAAATGCATACTAGACTATATTCATTACTAGGTATAAATTACTAGACTTTATAATTGATTTTTTTTTTCATTCACCTAATTGTCAGCTTTGATACGACAAACATGGGAACCATTCAAGTCTTGAATTTGAAATAGTCAAGACTTGTTGGTTAATCTTGATTAAGACTAAAGTTCATGCTCCAATTATAAGCTTTACCTCTATTGTATTAATTGTTGTTGTTGTACCACACTAGTGTATGGATGATGGTAGGGAAAAACTCGAGCAGGCTGGATAATGTTGTTACTTCTATGCATTATGATTGTTAAATAAAGCTAGAAGCCTAAATTAAGTCCTTAGAAACTTTTCTGATTTTGTGGGTAAACAAATATATATTTCTCCAAAAAAAATGGTAGCAGGTAGGCAGCACCAGCTAAGGAGTTTTTCTTTCTTTCTTTATTTATTTTAAGCCTCGTGCACTGCTTATCATGTGTTCATATATTTTGTGTCATTTTATTTTGCAGGTTCTATGGTTTCTTAGCACTATGGAGAGAGTGATTTTAAGTAGGTTTTTGTTCACAAGGTAGGAAATGGTGATATTTTTTATTTTGTATATTTAGTCTATTTTTTTGTATTTATCATCTTGTTTTTACGATATTTTTTTGGCTGAGTTTGTTTTAAGATTTAGATGAGATTTAGTTACGATACGGAAAGATCTCAACATGTGAATTTAGCGTAGAAAAGAAAACTATATCAGTTTAAAAATGAATTTGGATTTTTTTTTTATCCTCTTGGGTCTGGAAAATTTTCATTTTTTTGTCCCCATCTTTTTTCTAGTATTCTAAAGTTTCAGTTATGGAGGAGAAGAGAAGAAACCTCCTTGTTTTCTCTAATTACAGCTCATGCAATTTCTATAATTCTCTTTTCTATTATATTTTATATTTTTCTTTGATAAGTTTTGTTTAATTTTTCTTTGCTTCTGAACTTTGTTTATGCATTAAATCAATGGTTTGAGTTTTAAGTATCGATTAATTGACTTTTCATTTCGGCTTCGATATGATCAAATCTTTAATTGCTTCACTTCTGTTGTAGGTACATAACTAGGGGCAATTCATGAGGATTGGGATATTTGATGCAAGGAGTGAGCTTTGTTTAGTTTTTAGATTGCCTTGCTAATGTGACGAAGCCATATGACGAACATCGTAATGGAAAACATGTGATTTATGGTTTGATACTACTAAGTTTGATGAGTACAACTCTTTTTGTATATTTTAGCTGGCATATTTTGGATTTCGATTACACAGCTATTATTTTTTCATTTTGATGTGCGTAGTTAAGTTTCAAAATTTGAAGATAACATTTTCATGGATTGAATGTAGCAAATATTTAGTTTTGTATTGGTGTTTTGTTTATATTAAATAAAGATTGGTTGTTTTTTGATAAAAGATAACGATTTTATCTGTTGTAAAATATATTAAAATTATATACCACAACAGTTTATAATTGTTGCCAAAATTAAAAACCACAACAGTTAACATCTATTGTAAATATTATTTATCACAACGGTTTATAACTGTTGTAAAATTCAAAACCACAACAGTTTAAATATGTTGTAAATATTATTTACCACAATGATTTATATCTGTTCTAAAATGAGTTTACCATAATAGTTTATATCTGTTGTCAAAATTATTTACCACAATGGTTTTAAAATGTTCACATAGGGTAAAAAAATTTTGAGCATATAAAAAATAACGGATAAAAATCATTGTCGATTGTCTACAAAGACAATGGATTCAAAATCGTTGTCGTAGGGCAATGCATTCTACAATGCTGTCAGTTACAACGATTTTTTGACCCTATGACAACGAATAATATCCATTGTTGTTTTCCGTTGTTTTTGAAGTGTGTCAACTCGAAGTGTCGACTCTGAGACACCTAATGTCGAGTCATCGATTGTTGACTCCGAGTCACCAAATGTCGAGTAGCTGACTAAAAGAGATTTTGAGGCCTACAATGAATGTAGTTTTCTTAAAATAGATTCGTCTTCCTCCGGCTATACTTTGACATTATGATGGAAATTTGTTTCTTATGATACAATGCAGAACCACGTACACAACTAAGTACTGGTTGTTCATGATAAACTGAGAGGTACTTGATTGCTACCACGAGAAAACTGTCGAGTGGAAATGCACTGTGGAGAAAAGATTTGAGGGAATGACGGTGAAGGAAAATCTTTGCTTCTAGTTTTTTGTCTATTGATCACAACCTCCTTAAAGCCATTTACGGTCCATTAACCCATCCATTTTGAAAAAAAAAAGATGAAATTAATCACCCTGGTGTCCCCCCCCCCCCCCCCCAACCCATAACTATCCCACGTGATTGGGACAGAGTAAATCAAGAAACTAAAGCTAGCCATCACATGGAAGAATAATTCCTCGATCTTTGATAGAATTTGACCTTTGCTTCTAATCAACTTGGCTATGCCCTGGGGACACCCATGAATCCATCCATCTCAAATGGTTTAGAGGTTACAAATTATTCATTAATCATCGATTAATGTATCTATTACATTTGAGCAACAAGCAAAAATATTCGGATAGCAAAATGTTGGTTTATTCGCTTGGGCAAATTTTGTCCTGACCGGTTTGACATTCGTCACATACAAGTTGCACTCGCACACGAGTCAACTTGATTCAGTGTAAATCTAAGCAATAGATTTGCATCCCCTAGCATCCACGTGTGAGAGAGAGTCTCTCCCCATATATTTGTTCACGGCTAAAATGCTTGTAAGTCAATATAAACCAACCAACTAGTCATGAAACTCTCAATGTGTGACTAAAACTCATACACAAAGGTATCTCCTTTATCCATGCTTTACATTCAAATTTCCAACAAGAAGCTACCCACTAAGTTAGTTGGAAGGTGGTGAATTGTAGAGTTAAGCAATCAGTTCAAAACCGAACCGATCGAACCAATTAAACTAAAATCAAATAAATCAATTTTTAACTAATTGAAGTGGCCAAATTTTCCAACAAAAATCAAATAAACTGAAGTGATAAAATATCGGTAAATTCAATTTTCGTCCAAATTAATTCGAAAAGTTTAGTGCTGGTAGGATCATGTGCACATGAGAGAGGGACTGAATCACGTGCAAGTTAAAACTTTTCTTTTCTTTTGAAATTGAGTGCGCAGCTGAAAACTAAACTATGTAAGAAAGAAGAAACTACAAGAAAGTGAACACAAGCATTTTATTTGGTTTGGAGTCTTCGATGACTACTACTCTAAGACCCAAACCCTTTGAACCTTTTCGATTGATAGTCCACTAATATCAATCGAATAATTACAATGAGATGGAAAGTTAAAGTGTAGGTAATTAAATACAAGTATACTAATAACTGAAAGTATAATCTTGAACGTAAGTTGTCGGGGCAACTTCTGAGCATTGTGTAGAGTGTTTTGGTGCATCTCGTAAGTAGAAGAGGCATAGTAAAATGATATCCTAATGTTGCAGGTCAAAACTTCTTTTATATGACTTTTCAGGTGCTTGGACCACCCCCGGAAGTCTCTACTGAAGCCTATCCGATCCGGCTTCGATGTTGAGTTATCTACCTCTAGCAGCCTAGACCACCTCTGGGCACCCGAACCGCTGACATGGCCACACCTTGGTGAAGCTCTATTTATCTTGCCTCTATCCAATTCCGGGCACTTGGACTAGCCCCGGGAGCCTGGACTCTGACGTGTACTGACCAATTGGAGCGTGCCAACTTAACTGCACGCATGGTTGGATTCGGCCCAATCCAGACACCTGGACCTACTCAGGGCACCCGGACCTCTGGGTGCCTGCATCCGTATGGGCGCTTGAAAGTCCCTTTTCCAGTCAACTTCCAGCTTCGATTTCCTGCACCACATAGTTAACACAACAAGAATAATATGAATTAAAATTATTAATTAGATCATATCTTACTAAGATTAGAATCTTGAATGTTGGTTGTCAGAGGGTGTTTCGGAGCATTGTGGAGAGCATTTTGGAGCAGCATGTAAATAGAAGAGTCATAGCAAAATAATGTCTTGATGTTGTTGGTCGAAGCTTCTTTTATAGGCCTTTCTAGGTGCTTAGACCACCCCCGAATGCCTCCAATAAAGCCTATCCGATCCTGATTCGACGTTGAGTTATCCACCTCCGGGCGCTTGGATCATCCCCGGGCGCCTAGACCACTAACATGGTTGTACCTCGGCGAAGCTCTATCCATCTTGCCTCTATCCAATCCCGAGCACTTGGACTAGCACTGGACACTTGACTTTGACATGTGTTGACCAATCGAAGAGTGTCAACTCAATTGCACACCTGGCTGGGTTCAACCCAATCCAGGTGTCTGGACCTACTCAGGGCGCTAAGACCTCTAAGTGTTTGGATCTATACGGGCGCCTGAAAGTCCCTTTTTCAACAAACTTTCAGCTTTGATTTTTTGTACCATAGAGTTAGTACAACAAGTATAATATGAATTAAAATTATTAATTAGATCCTGTGTGACCAAGACTAAAATATAGTCTTGGTCTCAACTTAGACTTCCAAAATAGATCTAAATTGGATCAACGTTTACAACCCAACTGGAGCTCGTCCTCACTGGATCTCTCTCCTCCCAAGCTTATCTTACTTATCAATTATAAACTTACTCAACTCTTAACCCGCCAGGTCTTCCTACCAGATATTCCATCTGAACTTCAATCATTTGTCAAGTTCCATGAACCTAACTGGACTTTCTGCTAGTTATCAACCTATATGGGCTTCCTGCTAGTTATTAGGTCCTCTAGACCTAACTGGACTTCAATTTGGTGTTAAATCCCATCAAATCTTTCAGTCATGCATATTTAATAAATAGGTTAGAATACACATCTAATTTTAAACTATTTTATCATATTAAAACCTGAGTTTGATTACTAATACAAATGGTACAACAATACATATTACTATCGTACTGATTTTTTTATGTTTATTTTAAAAAATTAAGCATCAATATAGTATTGATTTTGAAAATTAGTAATGTTAAATTTTTATTTATTCCGTTTAATCGAATTAGAAATTTTAAAATATTAATTTTTGACAAATCAAATTATCCAAAATATTGATCAACCCTCACCGTTTTCACATTTGCATTCATAGTCGAATTTGGCACCAACATCGCCTTCAACATCGCCTCCAACGCCGCATTCGACAACGACACCTTCTCTTTTGGCGGAGAATGTTAGCAGCGGAAGCCACTGCAAGAGCAACATCCGCCTCCGAACCCTCCATAGTCGCTAGCAGTGGGATCTGGCAGTTTTATTTTGGCAATAGATAGGTATGGATTTGGTCCTAGTCCGCTATAAAAATAATAGCGGATTTGGCAATTAATTAAATTTTTAAATTTGATTAATTCGATTGGTTACTTTCGTTTGACTGAAAAAAAATGGTCGATGGTTTTGATCATGTGGCAAAAGGTGATTTATTCGTCCTTAGCGTCCTCGTCAATCCGTCTCTAGGTCAACATGAGGAGGTCAATCACGGATGACTACTAGTCATTAGTACAAATGGTTAAAACATCGGAGAGATTATACTCGGTTACTTGGAGTTTCGATCCCAAGACCTCATATGATAATACCTTATATTTTAACCATCGCACCACCTCGAGGGGACCTCGATGGTTCTGATCATGAGCTTAAGAAATGATGCAGATGAATTGGACGGTTGGAATTGCAACACGTAAGATAGATTGTCGATGATTCGAGATCTCGGGGGCCTTCCGACCCGGCTTGCTTTTAGTGTTGTTTTTACGCGCGTGGAAAATGAAAAAGAAAAAACAAAATTATCTTGATGCCCACTTAATGTATACGCGTGGCAATAAAAGTAATTATTTTTATTTAAAAGAATAGAAGAAGTATTCTAAATAATGAATTATATGATATAAAATTTATTAATAGTTTTTAAAATAAATTATCTTTGTAAAAGGTCAATTTGCGTCGACGATCATTTTATATATTTGGATGTCTTTTAGTTTTATTTATATTAATGATTTTTTTATTGATTCACTTTGTATTATTGAGTCGGAAAGTTACATGAATATTAATTATTGCACAAAAGTACTTTCCACTCGATCGATCGGTGCATCTTGAAATCGATTGCTAAAATCATTAAGTTGAAAGAATAATTCATTGAATGAGAGTAGCTATTTAAATTTATTTGGTGTGTTATTTAGTGTCTATAAAAGTCTCGTATAGACGTCCAATCGATCAACTTTGTGGCAAAAGATGAATACGTTCATCCCAGTGCCCCCGCCAATCTGTCTCAGGGTCAACACGGAGGAGGTAAATCACGGGCGGCTATTAACCTTTGGAATAATGATTAGCACATAAGGGAGACATTTACCTCAGCTTTGCCGAGATTCGAACCCCAAACCTCATTATGGCAACACCTCATGCGCTAGCCACAAGACCCAACCGATCAACTTGATGCTACGTGATGCGGTGATAAGGGAGAGACTTCATCCTGCTGTCATGGTGGAGATCAGTGTCATGATGGAGATCAGTATCATGATGGAGATCAGAGTCAAGGTGGTCAAACGTCCCTATACCATTGGCCGATCGGGGAGCACGCTCGCCCGATCGGGATAATGAAGACCCGATCCGACATCATAATAGCTTGGCGGGGGTTTCGAACTTCCGACGCTCAGAAAGACTACTAGGTATCTACAAGGGCACACCGAGCGGCTTTCCTGCTCGTCTAGATAATGGCTCGTGTATTAGGACAACGGGAGCGCCAGTCGAGCGGCCTTCCCGCTCGGTCAGATAATACACTCGTCCGAGCAGAAAGTAAGAACCCGAGCCGAGCGGTTATCCTTCGAGCGACTATCCCGCTTAGTCTAGTAAAAGACACCACTAGTTGGATATTATCTTTTTGGGAGCATGCGCTGCTGACAAATGGCATGGTCGGCGACTGGTTCAGACAGAAGATCGTACGACAGAAGCTTCCACTGTCTCTTCAGAGATATGCTCGGCTCATTAAGGTACTGTGTTAGAGACACTTTACTGATACATCTTTTCTGGGAAAGATTCGAGAAGCGTACACGCCTTCGAAAGCATACACGCGCGCTATAGGAGCCCTATATAAAAGGGGTTCAAGCTTCAACGGAGATATGCAAGAATCTACTGTTGCTGCTATTGTGCCTTACTTTGCTTTGCTTCCACACATCGCCGGTGACTGACTTAAGCGTCGGAAGGCCAACGCTGGGGACCCTTTCCCTGGCTCGGCACTGACACAGTTGTGGTTACAGGGCCGCACGAAGTCAGCACACGGTCAATCGAAACGCTACATCCTCAATTTCCGTCACCTCGATTCTCGGATAGGATCACTGCTATTCATCTCATAAGACACTAATGTACTTTGACACTAATCGTTTGATTTTTTAAAAGAGTTGATGTATATTTGTAGTTAAATATGCTACTACAATCGATTTTTATCGATGATCATTTGGATCATCACTTCTATTATGTAAAGAAGTCCTATGGAGCTGAAGAGTAAAAAACACTTAAGTTTAAAATTCATACATGGCATCTCTTAAGTATGTGATGTTCAAATTACTCATGATATTGAGTTATTTACCATGATCTTTTTATATTTTCTAGATTTATCTTGATAGTTGGTGAAAATTTCAATGGTACTAAATTGATCATCTCTAAAATTAATCGATTCAAAAAATTAAATATCTAGTTGAAAAAAAAAACCTTCCCTCCTAGCTTTCCACCAATGTAACACAAGGAGTATGAAGTTCAAAGTACAACAGAAAAACACTGAACTTAAAAGTTAATTTTTGGATATGTATAAATCATACTCTAAATTTAACTAATAGACAAATTAAGAAAAAAATCATTTATAAAAAGTACATGAAGTTTCCATCCCAAGAAAGGATCAAATTATGTTAAATTTATTGTACATAGTTTTATCTTACATTTTATAAGAGATTATTTTTACGATTCAAATATGTGACCTTAAGATCCTATGTCAACAACTTTACGTTGCACCAAACTCTCCTTCTAAATTTAAGATTAATTATGTGAAACTTGAATAATATCACATTAAGGTAGAAGAAAACAATCTCCAATAGCTAAGATTGTAAATGAGCCAAGTTTTGTGGTATTCAAACTTATTTGATGAGGTAGTCAAGTCAAGCATACAATAAACCAAATTGTTAAAATGATTGTTAAGTTTGACTTGATTTTTTTTACGAGTTTGAGTTTGGCTCAAACTTAGCTTAAATTTGATTTGTTTGGATGTAATCGAGCTCTCAATTCAAACAAGCTTGATTGTTTGAAACTTTTATCTTTTAAATTTATTTGACTGATTATTGAGTTTAATAATATAAATTTATTTGCTCATTATGAAAGTTTTTCCTTTTTTTTTAACATATTGATAAAAAATTTATTGAGTAATATGGTTCATGAACTTTGTTTACGAATATGGTCCAAGAATATTGTCCACTTGTACAAACAAAAAAAATAGGAATTTTGACAAAAAATTTCGTCCTTATTTCGTCATTGCAGTCTTTTAGTGACGCAATTTTGATGAAAAATTATTTATCGGGAGATAATTTATCGGAAATGATTTTTCCGATGGAATTTACATTCTGTCAATATATACTGACGGAATAAATTCCAGTAGTAATATATTCTGACAGAATACCCGATTACATTAGCATTCCCAAAAGGATTTACCGATGGAATTGGTTATATTGGTGCAAGAAGTACTAGATGATCGAACCCAAGTTTTGATAATAGTAAAAGGTTCAAAGTTAATGGTTATTGTGATTCTAATAAGTCTGATTGAGTATGCAGGAAAGTCATAGGTGAGTTTAGGTAAGGTAAAAGTCCTAGAGAATACTAGGCAGGTGGAAGGCCCTAGTTATGGCTAGACAAGGAAGTCCTGGTCCAAGTGACTGGGCAAAGGTCTTAGCAAGTCGAGGACATTGGGCAAAAAATTCTACTGGTCGAAGACAGTAGGTGAAAGTTCTGGAGGTTGCGGACACCAGGCGGAAGACTGGACAAGTCAAGGATCAGACATCCAGCAGAAAGTCATGAAGTCTCGGATGCTGAGCAAAAGTTCAAACGATATGGAGGATCGGTTTGACATCAGGTAAACTCTCATAAGAAGAGTAGGTGAGGACGCGTTCCTCGTAGATAAAATAGTAGCGTCGGTTTGATCTAGGATTTTACAAGAAATCTGAAAGTCATAACCAAACAATCCTGCGACTGTCAAATTAATTAATAAATACTATTTCATATTGTGCTAACTCTATTTCACAGTGTATCTTTGGTATTTGAACTAACATGTTTTGTAAGAACTGAAATATACAAGTTAGCCTCGGGTGAACAGTGCTCGATGCGCCGCAGAGTTGCCCAGAGGCATCTCGAAGCTATGCGAAGGCGCCCTGGATAGGACAGAGGTACCCTCGGACAGATAAACTTTGAGGATAAAGTTTACACTGTGGGGAGACACCCTAGAGCACATAGAAAGCACCTCGGAGTACATTATATTAGGAAATAATTATTATAAGTAAATAGTTATTTATTTCCTAGTTAATATGTGTGAATTCTATCGTCAATATGGTATCAGAGCAATAAACTTAATAGCAATCTTTTTTTAATTTTCTTTCTTTTACTCCTCTCTTCCGCGTTTCCTTTTCCCACTGTTAAAAAAAAAACCTTAGCTTTCTTCTCTTTTCTTTGCCACTGACATCAACAGGATTCGCCATTGTCGCGTCTTTTCTACTGTTCACCTGTTGCTACGGCCAGAGGAGGCGTCGTCATCCAAAGGCAACCCACCATCGGCCTTATCGCCGTAAAAAAAAATGTTCTTGTTGTCCCTCCGCCGCCGACGTCCTTGTATCACCAGCCCCCCTTTCCCTACAAATTTAGCGACTCCACCGCTTCCTTCGCTTTCTCCTTCATATGTTCAAATCCATCCTGTGACACCTCCTTCATCGGTGTCGCCTTTTCTCGGGTTTTATGTCCGGCCGCTTCTGTGATCGTTTTAGCTTTCTTAGAATCTTCTTTCTCCCTTATTTTCCTTTCTTATGTTTTTTGTCCTAAAAAAAATTCTCTTTTCTGACTTACTCTTTTCCATCTTATAATAGTTTTGCTTTCTTCTTTCAAAAAGTCCATTAATAGTGAGGTTCAATTCCTCCTCTTTTCTCTTTCTCTTCTTATTTTTTTCTCATAGCAAGAGCAATATTATTATCTTTTTTCTTAAGTTTAAAGACATCAAATTTCATCCTTCCCTTCCTCCTCTCCTTTGTTTGTTTGTATGTTTTTTTTAAGCAGCAGCCGCATTATAGCGGTCTTTCCTTCATGAGTATTGTTTTAGCCATCTTCTGATAGGCCAAATAGCAAGTTTTTTTTCCAAGTTTGGTTCAATAACAGATTTTCTGCATCTGCTCCAGCATATGCAACCACCAAAATGCAGTCTTCTCTCTCTGCTACTCTTATTCCGATGACAAGTCAGATTCCAACCTTCAAACAACAACACCTTGTCTCCTTCTAGTTGTTGTCTTCTTTCATCAAAGGTAAAGTTCAATAAATCGTCGTTTCGTTGATCGCACTAGTGGATTTTGCTCTAAACGAATACCCATCGACCGCCTTCTACAATGGTTGCCGCTGACGACATCATTCACTGGCTATCTCTCACAAATACTCCTGATTCATCTTCCAAACAATGTACGGTTGCGTGCTCTTCGACTGAGGCTGAATATCGCTTCATTGCCTCTGCGACATCTGAGATCCAATGGATTAAGTCACTTTTGACAGATCCGCTTCTTCTGGTTACCACACCTGCTATGTTTTTCACTGATAATTTGGGCCTCCGAACTACAAGTTACTCATATTTCTGCTGAGGATAAGTTGGCTGATGCACTTACCAAGTCGCTTTCTCGACCTTAGCTATTTGTTATTTGTAACAAGATTGGTGTCATTTCTGGGACAACATCTTGAGAGGGTGTATTAGAAAATAATTATTATAAGTAAATAGTTATTTATTTCATAGTTAATATGTGTGAATTCTATCGTCAATACATTAGAGGCACCCTGGAGTGCAAGGAAGGCCCCCTCAAGTAGATAAAGAGCGCAGTCTACGAAGCTTATTGAGTCTGAAGCCAAGGGGAAAACTCTTGCAGCTGGAGGCGCCTCGTACGAGGTTGAAGGCACCCTTAACACTTTATAAAAACATTCTTCAGCTAGAATTCAATACAGTACTCACAGAACTTCAATAAGAGCTGCTATAACTCTTCTATTGCTTCGACTATGCTTTACTATTGCGCTACTACTCCGCGACATCTGATTGTCGTCGGTAGACTAACACCAATACACAAGCATCCCACATCGACATACTTTGTGATTAGTAACAATTACTTAAAGCTATTTAATTTATTGCTAAGGCGGTGTAGCTTGTTACACTATCCTTATTTTGTATTCCTATACTTGATTCACTCTTCCGGCGATTTCAGAAGAGGTTTTTAGTGGATTGCCCAATGATACAGTCCGGAGGGCCATGAGTTTTGGAGTAGGAGTCGTCGAAGAATCTGAACTAAGTAACAAATCTTGTCTTTGTGTATTTGTTCTTTCATTTTCTATTTTTCCTCTGTGTATTTTGCACTCATACTTAGTTTTTAAAAGTGAAAAAGTCACAAATGTTATTCATCCCCCCTATCACTTTTCGATCTTACAAGCTAAGTTATTCCATCAGTATTTACTGACAGAATCAGTTATTTCGTCGACAAATCCTCTTGGATAATACTGACAGAATTGAGTATTCCATCAATACTTCCCAAGAGGATTTGCCAATGGAATAATCGATTCCATCGATAAATATCGACAAAATCAGGATATTCTATCGGTATTTATTGATAGAATAGGTTATTGTGTCGAAAAATTATTTGATCTCTTCTGATGGAATTATCAATTCCGTCGATAATTAAAAAAAACAAAAAATTTAGTTTATATTTAGAGCATACCTTATTTATAATTTTCATATATATAAGAAACTATCATAGACTATGATATTTCATATATTCACATATATCCATATAAATACATTTCACAATCCACACATCTTAACAAATCCATACATATACATTTTATACAATCCACAATATCATAAACACATACACTCTCATACAAATAATCAAATATATTCATATAATTATATTTCATAATTCACACATCTTAAAAATCCATAACATTTAATATCATCCATAATATCATAAATACATACAATTATGATCTTCTCGGAACGATCTAGTGGCTAACACATGAGATATTGTCACCATGAGATCTGGGGTTCGAATCTTGACAAAGTTGAGATAAATGTCTCCCTTATGTGCTAATGACTATTCCCAAAACTGATAACTCTAGGACAGATTGATGAAAATACCGAGGATAAATATATTCACTTTTTACCATCATAAATACATACAATTATATAAATATTCACAATTGACACATCTTAACCATCCAGATATCCAGATAAGTATGTGCACTCTTCCTTTTGACGCAAAGGACTGCCTGATCAGTGTGTGATAGAACAAGTGTATGGGTGTTAGGTAGCAGTCCCAGCAGCCATGGGCCCCATCCCAAGATTCCTCCCCCCACCCCTTTCTCTTCGAGGGCCATCTCTCTTAAAAACTTGTTTTGTCCCTGTCTCTCCATGAATCTCAGAGCCATGGCCCTCCTCCTCCACTCCTTTCTTACTAACCTCGATAGCTAATCTGAGTTTATCCTACCAGTTACCACCTGCACACACACAGTACTGTCCGTTATCAGCATTTCAGTTTCAACTCCACGCAGCAGGATTCAGAAACAATTAATTTGGAGTATTTGCTGTCCACAGCCCATTGGGAGGAGGAGGAGAGGAAGAAAACAAAAGATATGGAGCCAGCCCCACACCAGAGAAGATGTCGAACATGTCCATGGCATTAAGCACGCTGCTTAACCTAAACCTGAACCTTCACCTTCTGTTGTTGGCCTAGCCATGATACTAAATCAAGTTACAGTATCGTAGTTGGTAAACAATAAGATTTTTTTTATGTTATATTTCCACACCTCGAGCTTTCATTTGCTGCCTATTGAGGTATGGCATCATCATCATCATCCTTCAGTTCCTTCTTCTCCCCGTGCAGTGATCTCGGAGGTGAGTTACGTTCTTTAATTTGCAGCCGCCTGCGCATATATAATTGATCCGCGTGCAGTGAAGGTCGTCGTTTGAGTGGCGCAGTGGTGCTGCCGTTTCCGAGGATCGGAGAGATGGGGAAAGCCGTCGCCGAGGAGGAGGAGGAGTTGTCGGAGGAGGACGGGATGCCGCCGGCGGAGAAGAAGAGGAGGCTGAACGTGGAGCAGGTGAGGACGCTGGAAAAGAACTTTGAGCAGGGGAACAAGTTGGAGCCCGAGAGGAAAATGCAGCTGGCGGTGGCGCTGGGACTGCAGCCGAGGCAGGTGGCCATCTGGTTCCAGAACCGGCGAGCTCGGTGGAAGACCAAGCAATTGGAGAAAGACTACGACGAGCTCAAGAGACAGCTCGAGGCCGTGAAATCCGAGAACGAGGCCCTGCAGGCGCACAACGACAAGCTCCAAACAGAGGTGTACAGATCAGCACTGCTCATCGATTATATTCCGATCGAATTACACGATCTGATCACAAAGTTCATGCAGATCATGGCTCTCAGAGGGAGAGAGACGTCGGAGCTGATCAACCTCAACAAGGAAACAGAAGGCTCGTGCAGCGAGAACAGCTCCGAGATCAACTTGGACATGGCGAGCGCCTCCTTGCAGCCTCACCAGGTCCTTCCTTTCTTGGCGTCGATTAGGCCGGCGGAGATGGAGGCGCAACGCCCCAAGGTCGAGCACGGGGGTGGCGCCGAGGGAACCTTCAGCAACTTGCTGTGTAGCATGGAAGACCACCATTCTGCTTCCTTCTGGCCATGGCCAGATCACCACAGCTTCCATTGATCATGTATCAAGAATCAGCAGCTAGCAGTGCTTGAATTCCACTTGTTTTCATAAAATTGGTTTCGATCGAACTCGGATCGTATTTAGAAAGATTGTGTTCTTACTGATAAAAACATCATTTACTTGTAATCAATTAGATTATAAGCATTAAAATTTTTAGGCATGCAAAGTCAATGAAGAAGGGGACTTGATAGAACAGCTCAAAAGGCACGGCGCCGTGCTTTCATCAGTGAACCACACAGAGGGTGGGCCAAAGCAGTCAGAGGGGACAAAAGCATTGTTCATCCAACTCACCGATATATTCTCCTTCCGTCACATCAATTAATTAGAAGAAAAAAACAATTTGATCAATTGACTGGTACAGAGAATTACATGAACTTGGTCGGTACTGGTGCCGCTGGCTGGATCCCCAACACCCAGTGTGTTCTTGTTCTTCTCAACCCTGTGCCAGATCAAATTTTTAGCATTTCTGTTCGTGACAAATGATATTAGTGTCGAAACACAATATCGCATTCAAATTAAGATATAATTTTCGAGCCCGGGATTACATGACAGCTGAAGAACTTTAAATTATCATCTAAATATTCATGATTCGATTCTTAGTTATAATATATTTATATGGATTTTTTTTCTTTAATTTAAATAGGATGTGTAATCATGATATGCTGAGCTTCTAGGTTACCCGTTATGATAGTTTCCTGATTTATCCTGATGAAAAACTTTTATGAGATCAGATCGATCACTCCAGGTTCAATGTTACCTCATTCAATATTTTTATAAAAATGCATTCAGGCATGTCCTCCCCCATACCTTGGTCACTTGTACTAATAACTAGTAGTCATCCGTGATTTACCTCATCTGTGTTGATCTAGGAAATGATTGACGGGGATACTAGGGGCGAGTGAATCACCTTTGCCAAATAAGATATAATTTTTTAGCCCGGGGCTACATGCAGCCAAAGGCGTTAAATTATCACCTAAGCATTTATGATTCGAGCCCCAGTTACAATGTATTTATAAGGATTTTTTCTTTAAATAGGGTGTATAATCATGGGATGTTAAACTTCTAGGTTGCCTGTTGTGATCGCCTTCAGATTTATCCTGTGACCGATGGAAATCTTCTGTAAAACTAGGCTGGTCGCCCAAGTTGAATGTTACCTGATTCAAGATTTTTATAAAAATATACTTTTTGATAAGGTTCGAAACTTAGAAAGTTGGCTATTTCAATGGGTCTTCGTGGGTATTTTCTGATTTATCCTGTTAGTCGAAGAAAACTTATCAGTCCCAGATTCAATGTTACATAGTTTAATATTTTTTAAAAAATATACCTTTTTGATAAAGTTCAAATTCCAAAAAGTTAACTATTTGATTGAGCCTCTCCGTGAACACTTTCTGAAACTGCTACATGATCAAATTAATCACAACTAAAATTAGTGTTCAAAGAACTAGATACATTATAAAAAAAATCAAATTATAAACATTATCAAAATAACTTTAATCAATGACACTATATAATATTTTATATATCCTGCCCGTCCCATGTGCACTATCAGCTAATTTTTTTTTCATTTTTAAAAATTAATATTTTCTCAAATATAAATCCTAAATATATTACTATACCCATTACTATACTTATAAATATATTACTATACCCCATAAATATTTTTAAAAAATTATTTTTATTTTTTTTTAACTAAACACTATAACTCAATTGAGAAGCCTGAACCATAAAAGTAAAATCTTAAAATATATAATCCAATTGGGAAAACTAAACTCTAGGGAGTAAAGAGTTAAAAAAATTATATTAAAAAAAAAAGAAAAAAGAAAACTGATACACTATGGGGCACGCACAGTCATGTATTATAGCATTGTGTAGCGTATCGGATATATCTATATATATAATACTGATATCCTGCGCATCACATAGTACACGACTATGTGAGCACAGGATATCAGTGCATTTGTTTATTTTCAAAAATCAGCATTTCCTCGAATATAAATCCCAAATACATTACTATACCACGTAAACGTCTAAATTTTTTTGTTTTAAATTTTTCTTTTAACTGAGCACTATAACCTAATTGGAAAGTTTGAACTCTAGAGGTAAAATCTTAAAATTTTCAATATTTTCTTAAATATAAATCTCAAATACATTACTATACCCTGTAAACACCTTACTATATCCTGTAAATGCTTATTTTTTTTATTTTCCTTTTAACTGAACATTATAACTCAATTAGGAAGTCTGAACTCTAGAGGTAAAATTTTAAAAAATTTTACCTTGAACACTATAATCTGATTGGGAAGCCTAAACCCTAGAGGTAGAAAGTAAAAAAAAAAACTATATTATATGTATATTCCTGTATGAAAGCGAGAAAAATAGTGCGTTGACTAGGTTGCTCCAATGTTAACCGCGAGAAGACGAAGATGATGTAGACGAACCTACACAGCAAAAACAAGAACTGAGAGAAGAAAGTGTTAGTCACCAGGCTAGGGAGGGGTCTTTAACGTAGACACTTTGACGCTTAAGTTAAAACAGGCTCGAAATGAACAATAAAACAATAGTATGGATGAGTGTGTGCATGAGTATATGGATACATATGCATGAGTGCGCCTACTTGGCCAACGAAGAGGACCCGTTTTTATACAGCTTTCACAACCTCCACAATAATGAGGGATCAGAGAATGTCTAGCGTCATAATATATTGAGTGATAGAGGATGTATAATAGCCCTCCTTTAGATAAAGGAAGGTTCCATTGTGTAGGTATGCTAGAGTAATGTAATATTATATGGCGAGTAGCCGTTATTCTCTGACAAGTTGTTGCGATTCTCTGACAATGTTGTCTCCTAAAAGAAGTTCAATCAGCTTGGAGCAGACTAAGTTAGGCTGGGAGTCATACCCATGTGAGGTGCCCGTAGGTTCGATCGGCTCTAGGGTTGTCCGGGTTTATGCTGGGAGCCTTGCCCATGAGAAGTGGGAGTTGAGCCCCGTAAGTCCGACCATCTCTAGGGTCACCCGGGTTTATGCTGGGAGCATTGCCCCTGTCACGCCCCAGAGGAGTCCCTGTCCGAAGAAATTTCGGCAGCATCTCCCCTGTACGGCGGACAATCTGAAACTTCTACATAACTCATATACCTCAGCCACAGGCGGCTGGAATAATAACAGTAAATAAAACCAATCACCACGCAGTTTATATAAGTATTCAGCCTCTGGCTGTCACAACCACGCAGTTAATAAAATAAACAACATAGTAATACTCTGACTTGAAATCAACCCTACTCAACTACACTCGTAAAGTCCAAATCCGATTTTTCTTACCTCTTCTGCCGTCCAGGCAGGCATGTAGTAGTAAAAAAAATCGAAAACAAATCCATCAACGAGACAACTTATATAATATCTAAGTATTCAACATCCAAATCCAAATATAGTCAAGTGAGAATCAAAAATAATACAAACGATAGAAAATAGCTGGAGGTCTGCAGGGGACTAGCAACTGGAACTCCCTCCTGATAGCATCAACCTGAAAATAACAACAATGGAGGCGGGGTGAGTCCAACACTCAGCAGGTACAGTTGATATGCAAAGTAAAGAAATAACACTTAGCACTAATCATGCGTACAGTCTCCTGACAATAATAAAGATAGATGCAAATCGAAGAGAACAGGAGAGAATATGCACTAACCAGGACCCGGTAAAAGGACAAACAGTCCGGAAGGTATAGAAGACATGTATGCATGTCAATCAAGGTATCCAAGCAATGTGCAGCATATAAGTGCAACAAACACAAACACAAACAATAAATGCATCATGCATATGATGCCAATGTCATGGTCACCCCTGACGCCAGTCAGCCGACTCACAACAACAGTGGGACCGAGTGGGTAGGGTTGTGGCCGTGCACTCTGCATCACTACTCCGATGAGTGACCGAGTGGATGGGATCTGTCGGAGTACATACGTACTTCTACCCCAAATCATAAATGGGGAGCGCCATGCTCTCATCTCCCAGTACACTGTGACGGGGTGACGTGCTACCATACTGCGTCACACTACCCATGAGCGGACCAACGGCACCTGACGTGCTACCACGCCGTGTCCCGCTACCCATGAGCGTCACAACGGAGCACGAACAGTGATGAAACGGCAAAGTGCTCGACAATAAAGGAGCAATCAATCACTCGGCGATGCAATCATGCGAATGGTGCATGTCACTAAACATGGTAATATACTAAACCAATCTCTGGACATATCATAATGTGCACCAAAGCGAATGAATCATATCAAGGTATCTGATCATATAAGGTATCAAACCTAGGTCCTGACATGGTAAAATATGATTATATCACTACCCATGAGCATGTGGAATCATGTACATATCCATACAAGATGTAAACAAACAATCAATCAACAGGTAGCATGTATTGGGCAGTGATTAACCGAAACAAGTAAGAAACACAATTAATGCATCTTGTTAATTTAATTACTAAGCATATCAAAGACAATAAGTCAAAAGTACCCGCCTCCAATAGAAAGGTCCAATCCAAAATAGATCCCTCGTCGAGACACTGTCTCGAATCAAAGTCCTGCAGATAATGTGATATACAATTTAGCTAATTTTATAAACAACTAGCTAAATCCAACCCAACTCAATTAGGAAAAACCCTAATCAATCCATCATTAATTAATCCTAATTAATTATTAACTTGAATTAATCTCCTTAATCAATAATCCTCAATCAGCACAATCATTTCCTTTCGCTAATCAACTTACGATTAGCAATGTGATCATATCTAATAAATCCAAGGATTAAATCTAATCCGACATAAATCAACGGTACTTAATTCATCACAACTACAATAGATTAAGCCTTCCATAATCACATTAGGTTAAGTGAAACATAAATCCATCATAACTTACCTACATCCTCAACTAACCAAACAACTGCAGATTGCAACATCTCCACATAATCCAACACAAATGCATATCCTCCAAATACTCATAGAAATACAACTGAAACTCCAAACATAGCTTACCTTAATCAACGACTGTGATTGTTGATCCACAGCAGGGAGTGTTGATACTGACAACAAGATGCCTACAAATGGAACAGCTGTCGAAACCAAGACCCTCCATCGAACCCAACCTCCTTGCTGGATACTTCACTGTTCGGATCAGATGAAATCAAGATTGACACTCAATCAAGCCATAATCCTAAACAACAAACGAAACTTACCTCAATCCACAACTGCTGTGGCTACTGGAACAACAAAACAGAACCACAGTAAAGAGCAAAACTAGGGCACAGTGGCTGGAGGCTAGGAGAGTCAGGGCAGAGGCTAGAGTTGGGTCCTCGACTGCGTTGGCTCGAGTGTCGCCGGCGCTGTCCCGTGCGGCGGCGGCGCTGTCGGGTGAAGAAGGCGCGGCCAAGAATTAGGGCACGACGGTTGGGGGTCGGCTAGGGCATAGGCCGGAGATGGCTCGGCGGAGAGGCAGCACCCGGCGGTGCTAATTCGGACCTGGTGACCAACGGAGGTGAATAGGCCGGAAGAAAAACTTGGCTATGGTGGCTCGGTGAATCTGGTGGCCGGCGGTCGAAGAAGAGGAGAAGCGACGCAATAGGGAGGAAGGGAGAATGGCGTCGGCTGCGGAGAGGGAGAGGAAACCGCTCGGCGCCGGTTAGGGTTCGGGAGAAGATGCCGTTGGGTGAGGAGGGGATGCGGCTCGGGTGCGTGAGGGAGAGGGAAGGAATTCGGCGAGGAAGAAAATGGGAAAGAGGAAAATAAGGAAAAGGAAAAAGAAAACACATAAATAAATTTAACTTTTCCTCGCTTAAATGGGATAGCCTAAATAGGCTTTTCCGGGCCCCATTTTTATCCCCGTTAACTCGTCCGTACGAGCTCCGAAAAATTCCAAAAAAATATCCAAAAATTCCGGAAAATTCCCTTATTAATATTCACCTATTTTCGATATTTTACATTCTCCCCCACTAATAAAAATTTGGTCCCCAAATTTTGTTATCTACCATCAGCAAACACTAACAACAGGTAAAGCGTATAAATGCTGAACGGTAAATTAAATCACATACATCAAGGGAAAAGATGGGGGAATCGAGCTCGGATAGTATCCTCGAGCTCCCAAGTAGCCTCCTCATCCGAATGGTGCTGCCATCCGACTTAACTAGCCGAATAGTCTTGTTCCGCAACTGACGCTCTTTCCGGTCCAAAATCCGTACCGAAACCTCCTCGTAGGTTACGTCAGGCTGTACGGGAACTGAGATATCTGTCAGCACATGTGCCGGGTCAGGTACGTATCTCCTCAGCATAGATACGTGGAATGAACTCCTACCAGGGACGGTGGTGGTGCCAACCGGTAACCTACCGCTCCAATTCTTTCCAAGATCTGAAAAGATCCAATGTATCGCGGAGCTAACTTATCTCTGAAGTCAAATCTCTTCACCCCTTTCGTGGGTGAAACTCGCAGAAATACATGGTCGCCAATAGAGAACGCTAGAGGTCTGCGTCTCCGATCAACATAACACTTCTAGCGATCCTGTGCCTCTAACATCCTCGGTCTAATAGTATGGACCAACTCTGCCACACGCTGAGCTCTATGAGGTCCCAACAACTGGGCCTCTCGGATTCTCGTCCTGATTAATGACTGAGCAACCATGGTAACCAGAGTACCCTGCTCTATCTGTCCCTGCTCCTCAATGTCTAACTCAGAGAAATCCTGAATCAAATCTGTGACCACAACTCGGTGGCAAGCTAAAGTCCCTCTGGACCTCTAGCTAAGTGCATCGGTAACCACATTAGCTTTCCCCAGGTGATAGCTAATGGTACAATCATAATACTTCAGGAACTCCATCTATCTCCTCGGTCGAAGATTAAGTTCCATCTGAATGAACAGATATTTGAGACTCCGATGGTCAGTGAGAATCTCAATGTACTATCATACAGGTACTGCCGCCAAATCTTTAGGGCAAAAATAACAGCGGCCAACTCCAGATCATGAACTGAGTATTTTCTTCTCAGGCTCCCTCAACTATCGAGAAGCATATAAGAATACTCTACCGTGCTGCACCAGAACAGCACCCATACCCTGTAGAGAC
Organism: Zingiber officinale; assembly: GCF_018446385.1. NCBI lineage: Eukaryota > Viridiplantae > Streptophyta > Magnoliopsida > Zingiberales > Zingiberaceae > Zingiber > Zingiber officinale. The sequence continues at coordinate 2,642,759 of NC_056004.1, forward strand.
GCGTCGGTGTAGAGGACAAATTCGTCCTCTTCCGAAGGTAAAAAACCAAAAATCAAAGTCGACACTCGTCTCCGCTTTAGCTCCTAGAAGCTGGTCTTGCAATCCTCGGTCCAAGTAAACTTCACGCCTTTTATGGTCACGCGTGAAAGTAGCATAGCAATCCATGAGAAACCCTCAACATATCTCAGGAAATATCGGTCAAACAAAGGAGGTTGCGAGCTCCTTCTCTAGACTCCGTCTACTCCCAACGGTAACAACCTCAATTTCCTGGGGAACCACGGTATACTCCTACTGGTAACCGTGTGTCTCAACATCATATAGAAGACAAACCCAAAACACACTACTGAACTTTGCATATAGATGTTCCCATCGAAACATCTCTAGACTATGCAAAGATGATGTGCGTGACTCACCGCGGATCTGAAATAAATCACAACATCATCCACAAATACAATGGAAACCTATCCAAACATCCTGGAAATACCAAAATCACCAAGTCTCTAAAAACCTCTAAGGCACTGTAAGCCTATATGGCAAAACTCAAGACACAAAATGTCCGTATAACAGACATTCCTATCCATAAGATCTCCGATAATAAATCGAAATATCTTATCATCAACAACATAAATCACCAAAGAATAAATCCTCCAGTGTGAGAGCAACGCTCCATCACAGGAAACACCACATATGTGGGAGCAACGCTCTACCACAAAAAATCCTCAATATGTGGGAGCAACACTCCACCACAAATAATTTGAAATATGTATCTGCAATAAATATGGGAGCAATGCTCCTCTACCAGCAATCCGTGATATGTGGGAGCAACGCTCCACCACAAAATAATACATAAGTACCCCAAGGCACCTAACTATCCAGCTAGAGGCTGTACAAGATCTCTCTACCACAATACACTGTGGTTAGCCTAGGCTATAACAACCTAGTAACTAATCAAATCCATCATCAACTCTATCAGCATCCTAGTGGGTCATCCACCGAATAGGAAAATTAATTGATGGGTTAATCCAACAAATGACATAATGCAGTCACTCCACATTCTGCATTCAGTATAAGTAGAATCATCATACTGCTACCAATGTATACACCTAGCACACATGCTCACACAACATATGTATGATCAACAAAATCCTCCAATTAGTACACACCAAACCTACTCACAACATAGGTATAAATCATCGTGATATCTCCAACAATGCATACCGAACCCGTGTGCAAAATCAACATAGGTAAAATCAACAATACACCTCAAACAACACTCACATGACATATCTTCACCTATGCCAAGAGTATAACCAACATATGCTTCCAATAAAACATACAAACCCAGGTGCACTCACAAATCAAAAAGATACCTCAAATACCACACCAAACACATATATACATATCACAACTCAGATTAAATCGACAAATGCCTCCATCAAAACACCACCGATGTACTTATACTACATCTCAGACTTAATCGACAAGATATCTTCAATCATACATCCAGATACATACACCGAACTACATATCTATGATCCACAAGGAAACTACAAACCATATCAGAACATGGATACATATACTATTTGTAAATGGACAGTCTACCACAGGACTCCTACAACACATAACAATCATAATATACATCCAACATAGACATGCAAAATCAGTATACCAGCTCAATCAAAGAGACCAACCTTATGCTACCAACACTCCTGGGTTACGGGTATATCTAAACAAAATTCATGCATATGTATCAAGCATGAATACATCAATCAAAAGCAACCCAAAATAAAGCAGTCTAATCATCCAGTAACAACCCTGCTCTAGGTTCAAAGGAATTGGTATCGGACAAGAAAGATATACACACCGTGGTATAACATTGCCAGTCAATGTCATACACTACCAAGACTATATCTAATGGGGAAAATTTTATCATCATAAATCCAAATGTACTCTCCCAGTATACACTAGTAACTATTGTATCCCATAAGTGTTAAGCAATTAGCTCTACACTTCCTTACATCAGCGGGGTCACATATCCCAAAGCACCCTCTAAGTTATCCCATCAGGTATATACAATCCACGGTCAAAATCTTCATGGAATAGGATACATCGATCCTTTATAACCTATCCAAGCCGATAATGATATATGGCTAAATCAGTCATTTTCACGTCAGTACAAAACATGTACTCAAATGTGCTCTAGATACATAACTAAGCACAAATAACCTAAAGGTTCGAACCTCTAAAACAATAGAGTATAGCAATCCTCTACTTATCAACCAATAAAACTAAATCATTCATCTACTAACTAATCAAGAATACCTTAATCCTCCACAAGCAACTAAGGTATATTCAACCACATAATATCATATGTATAAATGTGTACGACTCAAAAGAAACAGTTAGAATTTAAGAACATCAAGACACTCTAATTTTTATCCTCAAAAATATCAACCCACATAATATCAGATGAATCAGTCTCTACTCCCATGAGGGCAAATTAGCATTCAAAACATCGATCATTATTTATCCACATAGTTCAATATCAGATGAAACAATTATCAATTTTTTTTTTTTATCATCCTGTTAACTAACCACAACTAACCAGATTTATTAAAATCTCATAGGCACTTTAAACCATAAACTCTCTAGCACCCAATTTATAATCTGATCACGAATTATAATCATCAAACCTGTGAATATCATACATGACACTCACTATGTCACCATCAACGACAACCCAAATAATAGATCATCAAAATAGTTGACACTCACTATGTCACCATCAACGACAACCCAAATAATAGATCATCAAAATAGTTATCCACTAATAGATCATCAAAACAAATATCCAGTAATAGATCATCAGACAACCACATAACATTTACTCTCACAAACCATTAGAAATCAACATATCACAATATCTGATCTCCCAATATCCCTCAACCTCAAATCATTCTCAACAATGATCAAACATGGTAACCCCCAATGATCAATTTCCATCGTACCTGGTATCCTAATATCCAAAAGATATGAGTATAAACTCTCCTGGCTAAGTCAACAGGAATATGTAAGTATCATCCACTACCCAGCCAACAATAGCAGAGGCTGATATGTGCCTCCATCCCCTAATAGTAGTAACAGAAGCTAAAACTACTGATGGTATGATATGAAAAATCACCAGAGACTATAATCCTTGATCTCTATTAGGGTCGACCAAGAATCAGTGGCTAACCCATCACATGTAATATGGCTACAACAACCAGACAGGTACTAAAGATAAAGTGCTAATACATGTCATAACTATCATAAAATAAACATCATACCTATTTGCTGTCTAGAGATGTTCCGTCGCTGTCCTGTCCCCAACCTTTGACCTCAAACTCCGAACGAGAAACATCGCCGGAAATCCAAATAAATTCGAAACGGAAATCCGAAACATAACCATAACGGAAATCCATACAAACCGAAATAGACATCCAAAAATCCAGAACACCAAAAGCAGGTATCCATAACCTGCTCTGATACCAATAAATTGGTATCAGATAAATCTCAAAAATCCAAAATACCAACATCCAACAAGTATCGCCAAACTTGGCGCTCTGATACCAAGTAAATAAATTGGTATCAGGTTATCCCAAACATCAAAAATACGAAAACAAATGATCGTATACCTGTGCTCTGATACCACTAAATTGTCACGCCCCAGAGGAGTCCCTGTCCGAAGAAATTTCGGCAGCATCTCCCCTGTACGGCGGACAATCTGAAACTTCTACATAACTCATATACCTCAGCCACAGGCGGCTGGAATAATAACAGTAAATAAAACCAATCACCACGCAGTTTATATAAGTATTCAGCCTCTGGCTGTCACAACCACGCAGTTAATAAAATAAACAACATAGTAATACTCTGACTTGAAATCAACCCTACTCAACTACACTCGTAAAGTCCAAATCCGATTTTTCTTACCTCTTCTGCCGTCCAGGCAGGCATGTAGTAGTAAAAAAAATCGAAAACAAATCCATCAACGAGACAACTTATATAATATCTAAGTATTCAACATCCAAATCCAAATATAGTCAAGTGAGAATCAAAAATAATACAAACGATAGAAAATAGCTGGAGGTCTGCAGGGGACTAGCAACTGGAACTCCCTCCTGATAGCATCAACCTGAAAATAACAACAATGGAGGCGGGTGAGTCCAACACTCAGCAGGTATGCAATAAAGAAATAACACTTAGCACTAATCATGCGTACAGTCTCCTGACAATAATAAAGATAGATGCAAATCGAAGAGAACAGGAGAGAATATGCACTAACCAGGACCCGGTAAAAGGACAAACAGTCCGGAAGGTATAGAAGACATGTAAGCGTGTCAATCAAGGTATCCAAGCAATGTGCAGCATATAAGTGCAACAAACACAAACACAAACAATAAATGCATCATGCATATGATGCCAATGTCATGGTCACCCCGGCGACTCACAACAACAATGGGACCGAGTGGGTAGGGCTGTGACGACACTCTGCATCACTACTCTCGATGAGTGACCGAGTGGATGGATGCTGTCGGACATATTTCTACCCCAAATCATAAATGGGAGCGCCATGCTCTCATCTCCCGGTACACTGTGACGGGAGGGATCTCTAACGTGCTACATGCGTCACACTACCCATGAGCGGACCAACGAAGCACCGGAAGAGCAACCGACGTGCTACCACGTGTCCCGCTACCCATGAGGCCACAACGAGCAAGTGATGAAACTGGCAAAGTGCTCGACAATAAAGGAGCAATCAATCACTCAGCATGCAATCATGCGAATGGTGCATGTCACTAAACATGGTAATATACTAAACCAATCTCTGGACATATCATAATGTGCACCAAAGCGAATGAATCATATCAAGGTATCTGATCATATAAGGTATCAAACCTAGGTCCTGACATGGTAAAATATGGTTATATCACTACCCATGAGCATGTGGAATCATGTACATATCCATACAAGATGTAAACAAACAATCAATCAACAGGTAGCATGTATTGGGCAGTGATTAACCGAAACAAGTAAGAAACACAATTAATGCATCTTGTTAATTTAATTACTAAGCATATCAAAGACAATAAGTCAAAAGTACCCGCCAGTAGCTGGGTAATGGATGATACCTATATATTCCTGTGGATTTAGCCAGTAGAGTTTTTTTTTATACTCGTATCTTTTGGATAATAGGGTATCCGATACGATGAAAATTGGGCATTGGAGAGTTATCATGTTTGATCATTGTTGAGAATGATTTGAGGTTGAGGGATTTTGGAAGATCAGATATTGTGATGTGTTGATTTCTAATGATTTATGAGAGTAAATGTTATGTGGTTGTTTGATGATCCATTATTAGATATTTGTTTTGATGATCTATTAGTGGATAACTATTTTGATGATTTATATTTGGGTTGTCATTGATGGTGACATAGTGAGTGTCATTTATAATATTCACAGGTTTGATGATTATGGTTGGTGATCAGATTATAAATTGGGTGCTAGAGAGTTTATGGTTGAGTGTGCCTATGAGATTTTAATAATCTGGTTAGTTGTGGTTAGTTAAAAGGATGATAAAATGGATAATTGCTTCCTCTGATATTGGACTTCGTGGATAAATAATGATTTGATGTTTTGAATGCTAACTTGTCCTCATGGGGAGTAGAGACTGATTCATCTGATATTATGTGGGCTGATATTTTTGAGGATGAAAATGAGAGTGTCTTGATATTGACTTTTTCTTTTGAGTCGTACACATTTATACATATGATATTATGTGGTTGAATATACCTTAGTTGCTTGTGGAGGATTAAGGTATTCTTGATTAGTTAGTAGATGAATGATTTAGTTTTATTGGTTGATAAGTAGAGGATTTCTATACTATATTGTTTTAGAGGTTCGAACCTTTAGGTTATTTGTGCTTAGTTATGTATCTAGAGCACATTTGAGTACATGTTTTGTACTGACGTGAAACAAAACAAGCAATCAAATCAACAATTTCCTTCCAAACCATGTTCCCAAAAACATAACCACTACAAACCTATACAGAAAATGCTACTTCATTTTCTACAAATCTGATGCCAACCATAGCTTGATTAACAAACTCACCTATTCTGTATCGGAGGTGCAGCTAGTGCTAAGGCAGAGGTAGGGCAAAGGGGTTCGCTGTGGAGAAACAAACTCGCACTCGGAAGTGGCACGCCAAGGAAGAACCAGGGTTTGATTCGTTGTTCTTGGCCGGATGTAATCCAAGCAGAGATGCACTGGCGAAGATGGGAAGAGGGAAAAGGGCCACGACACTGTGGTGGTCGACGCTGAGGCTCCAGGGGAAAGGCGCTGCTCCGTGCGTCGCCGGCGTGTTCCTGATCTCAGCGGCGGAGAGGGCTCGCGATCCAAGCTAGGGCAAAGGCAATAGGTCGGCTGCCGGCGTGATGCTCGGCTCAGGGAAGATCGCCGGCAATGAAGGGGTCGGCTAGGGCAAAGAGCGAAGCCGCCGGAGCTCTTGTGGCTGATGCTCGGCGTCGGCAGAGGAGAAGATGTAAGAGGAGAGGAGGAAACCGAGAAGAGGAAGTGGCCGAGGGGTTTAAGGCTTCAGCGAGGAAGAAACCGCCGGGCCGGCGGTTAGGGCTCGGCGTCGGGAAGAAGGGAAGAGGGCAGCAGGTTTTGGCGAGGAAGAGAAATAAGGAAAAAAAAATTAGAATAAGTAAAAAGGAATTATAAAAGAAACAATTCCTCGCTTAATTGGGTAGCCTAAATAGGTTTTTTTCTCCGGGCCCCGTTTTCATCCCCGTTAACTCGTCCATACGAGCTCCGAAAAATTCCCGAAAAATGTCCAAAAATTCCGGAAAATTCCCTTATTCATATTCGCCTATTTCCGATATTTTACATTCTCCCCCACTTATAAAAATTTGGTCCCCAAATTTTCGTTATCTACCATCAGCAAGTACTAACAACAGATATAGTGCATAAATGCTGAACAGTAAATAAATCACATACCTCAAGTGAAAAGATGGGAATATCGAGCTCGGATCAGATCCTCGAGCTCCCAAGTAGCCTCCTCGTCCGAATGATGCTGCCATCCAACTTTAATCAGCCGGATAGTCTTGTTCCGCACTGACGCTCTTTCCGGTCCAGAATCCGTACCGGAATCTCCTCATATGTAATGTCAGGCTGAACGGAGAACTGAGATTATCTATCAACACATGTATCAGATCGGGTACGTATCTCCTCAGCGTAGATACGTGAAATACGGCGTGAACGCCTGCCAAGGACGGCAATAGTGTCAACCGATAAGCTACTGCTCCAATCCTTTCCGAGATCTGGAAAGGTCCAATGTATCGCGGAGCTAGCTTACCTCTGAGGTCAATCTCTTCACCCCTTTCGTGGGTGAAACTCGTAGAAATACCTGGTCGCAAATGGAGAACTCTAAGGGTCTCCGACTCCGGTCAGCATAACACTTCTGGCAGTCTTATGCCTCTAACATCCTCTGTCTGATAATATGGACCACTTTGCCTCACGTTGAGCTCTATGAGGTCTCAACAACTGGGTCTATCGGATTCTCGTCCTGATCGACGACTGAGCAACTATGGTAACAAGAATACCCTGCTCTGTCTGTCCCTGCTCCTCAATGTCTAACTCAGAGAAATCCTGAATCAAATCTGTGACCACAACTCGGTGGCAAGCTAAAGTCCCTCTGGACCTCTAGCTAAGTGCATCGGTAACCACATTAGCTTTCCCCAGGTGATAGCTAATGGTACAATCATAATACTTCAGGAACTCCATCTATCTCCTCGGTCGAAGATTAAGTTCCATCTGAATGAACAGATATTTGAGACTCCGATGGTCAGTGAGAATCTCAATGTACTATCATACAGGTACTGCCGCCAAATCTTCAAGGCAAAAATAACAGCGGCCAACTCCAGATCATGAACTGAGTATTTTCTTCTCAGGCTCCCTCAACTATCGAGAAGCATATAAGAATACTCTACCGTGCTGCACCAGAACAGCACCCATACCCTGTAGAGACGCGTCGGTGTAGAGGACAAATTCGTCCCTTATTAATATTCACCTATTTTCGATATTTTACAGCCCCTGAGAAATGAGTTACTGAGCCCCGTAGGTTTGGCCGGCTCTAGAGTCATCCGAGTTTATGCTAGGAGTCTTGCCTATAAGAAGTAGGGAGCTAAGCCCCATAAGTTCGGCCTACTCTAGGGCCTCTAGATTTATACTGGGAGCCTTGCTCATGAGAAGTAGGAAGCTAAGTTCTATAGATCCAGCCACCTCTAGGGCCGCTCGAGTTTATGTTGGGAGCTTTGCCCTTGAGAAGTGGAGAGCTGAGCCCCGTAAGTCCAGCCGGTTCTAAGGCCACTCGGGTTTATGCTGGGAACTTTGCCCATGAGAAGTGGAGAGTTAAGCCCTGTATGTCCGATTAGCTCTTAGGCCACTCGGGTTTTCCTATGTGGATGAACATTGATGTATTTCTAAAAAAGAACCAACCATTCTAACATTCTGACAACTTTTCCAAAATAGACCCACCATTTTTGTGCTTTACAAGGTAGAAGTTGTTGGTACGGTTCGCACTAACGGTCTAACCCGGGTTTTGATGAATGACAAGTAAGTTAAGTTAGGTTCTGTCATGATCTAACCACTTGTTTGAGTGTACAGGAAATCCATCTAGGTCGATAGGCCAACCGGATAGCTGGTAAGAAGTTCAGCTAGGTCAACGAGCCGACCAGATAGTTGGCACGAAGTTCAGATAGGTCGACGGGCTGACCGGATGTCTGGCAAATTGGTAAGTTAAGATAAGTCACTGGAGGAGAGTGACCAAGTGAGGACACGTCCCAGTTGGAGGGATAGTAGGCGTCAGCCTAATTTAGATCCATTTGGGATCCCTAAACTGAGACCTTGACTAGTTCCTGGTCCTGGGAGGACAGGAACTAATTACTACTTTGCATTATTATTAAATTGTCCTAATACTTGTTTTGCAGGGTATTTCTCTACTAATATTATTTTGAAGGGAAGAAAATTGCCTTCGGATGAACAGTATCCGAAGGCGCCTTCAAGCAGTGAAAGCACCTTCGTACTGTTCATAAAAGGCGCCTTCCACGAGATAAATTTTGATGTCATAGCAGATAAGTGCCGGGCTTTTCGAGATCAAACTTGCCTCATTAGAGGCGCCTTCCATGGCTATGGAAGGCGCCTTCCACAGCCTATAAAAGGTAGGCTCGACCAAGCAACCTACAACAGCTACCATACGAGCTGCTACGTATTCTTTTGAGGTTATGATTACTCCGGACTCCTGCTACGACTCTATTGAAAGCTGTTGCACCCGACGATTGATCCGAGGACTTTCGATCGCGGCTGACAACTAACATTGACACGAGTGCTCCAACTTCGATCCCTAAAGTATCGGCAAATTTTTTTGTGTAATTAAATACTACAAAAAGGACAAGTGCAGAGCGTTGCACTTGTTCTAATTTTCCTTGTACTTCGATTCCCTCTTCCGGAGGTACCGGAAGAGGTTCATAGTGAATTACCCATCGATGGGTCCGCAGGATCTTGGTCTTGGAGTAGGAGTCGTCGAAGGCTCTGAACCAAGTAAACCGCTTGTGTTCCTCTCGTGTTTGCTTTTCATGTTTTTCTTTGCCGCTGCATTCACACTTAGTTTTAAAAAAAAACTTAAAAAAGAAATTTTTTGAAAACCATGTGATTCACCCGCCTCTCACGTGCGTAATCGATCCAACAAGTGGTATCCACCTTTTATTCCAGCTAAGGGAGAGGAGTGGCCAGAGTTTATGGCTGAAGAGATGTTTGAGTATGCTCCGACTTCGAACCATCCTTCAACCTTGACCCAACCCTCGACTTCTCTATCCATCGAGGATCGACTCGCTCAACTTGAGGAGTCCTCTGCACAGCTTCGATAGTATGTCTCGGATGGATTCAACACACTCTGGGAGGAGATAACCACTGGATTTACCTTCCTCCGAGATGACATGGCCACCAGATTCGAGCAGATTCTTCAGGCCCTGTGCACTCCTGAGCGACCCCTACCACCAGCAGCTGACGATGTTATGCATGACCATCAGACCTGATCATGTCACATTATTATGCATTGTATATGACTTGACTTACTATTTTTAGTTAGTTATTTTTCAGTTTGATTGCTAAAATTAGAAATGTGTTTGATAGATTAGGACCAAAATTTTCAATCTTATTTTCAACATTTCAAAATTCTAGGGCAAAATTGTTTATTCAATTTTTCTTAAAATTTCCCTTATTTTTAGATTTTTCAAAATCAGTTTTAGCCTTAGTCTAGATCAAACTCATAGAAAATATATTCCTGTAGATCTAGGACTTGAGCATCTCACCAACACATTAGGGTTACCTTGTTTGTGATTGTCAAACTTAGAAAGGAGTGAGATGCATATGCAGATTACCTGGACTTAAGATGTTTATATCAATGCATCAAAATAAGTCTGGGCGTTAAATACCAAACTTATATTAATCAGGTTAAGAAATTCAGGTTAGTCAAACACTAATTGAATAAAATAACTTAACCTGACTAACCAAGTGAACGCTGCTATCTTCTGATAGCGTAGTAACTAATGGTTAGACAGTTAAGGATAATATATAGTTGATTCGATTATTTTAAAAATAAATATCAGGTTCAGGGGGACTAATAAGTCAATAAATTCTAAAAATATTTCTTTTATTCAAAAATCTATTTTTAAATGTCTTGAAAAATTATTTTGAAAACTGTTTCAATTTTTTTAAACTACTTTCAAACAATTTTAAATATTGCAGCACTTAGTATTTTGAATATTTTTTTTGGCAAATCTTAATTTTAAACTTTTAAAGTTTCTTTCGGAGAACTTAACATTTTCAACTTTTTTTAAAAAAAAAACTTTAAACTTTATAAAGTTTATAAATTTTAAAAGTAGTTTCACCTTTATTATTATTGTGAAAATACTAACATGCAGTGTTTTAAAATTCATTTTGAAAAATATCTTTAAAATGTTTTTAAAATCTACTTTACAAAATCCTTTGAAAATAGTTTTGAACAGGTTCTTTTCAAAACTTATTTTTACTTTGAAACTTTTTAATACGTTGTTTTTTTTATCATTTTGAAAGACTGAGTGAGTTCTAAACTAACTTTAAATACATTTTGTAAAATATTTTTTTACAAATTTTTATGGTTATATATTTTTTTTCCTCCCTCGAAGTAGTCCAGAGATGTATTATCAAAAAAAATATTTTCTTACTTTTCCTAACAAACTTTTTTTTGTCTATTCATATTTTTTTGATGAATGCAAAAGGGGGCGAGTTAAAGGGTTAAGTTAAAACAAATCAAAATCCAAATAACGTAAACCAAATTTATTCATACTTGTATGTTTTTTCCTAACTTAACCCAAGTTGTCATCATATCAAAAAGGGAGAGATTATTGGTACAGTTCGCACTAACGGTCTAACCCATATTTTGATGAATAATAAGTAAGTTAAGTTAGGTTTTGTCATGATCTAACCACTTGATTGAGTGTACAAGAAATCCATCTAGGTCAACGGGCTGACCGGATAGCTAGTACGAAGTTCAGCTATGTCGACGGGCCGATCGGATAGCTGGCACGAAGTCCAGACAGGTCGACGGGCAAACCGGATGTCTGGAAAACTGGTAAGTTAAAGTAAGTCACTGGAGAAGAGTGACCAAGTGAGAATACATCCTAGTTGGAGGGACAGTAGGTGTCGATCTAATTTAAGTCCATTTGGGATCTCTAAGCTGAAACCTTGACTAGTTTATGGTCCTGAGAGGACAGGAACTAATTACTACTTTGTATTATTATTAAATTGTCCTAATACTTATTTTGCAGGGTATTTCTGGACTAACATTATTTTACAGAGAAAAAATTACCTTCGGATGAACAGTGTCCGAAGACGCCTTTAAGCAGCAAAGGTGTCTTCGTACTGTTCATGGAAGACGCCTTCCATGGCTATGGAAGGCGCCTTCCACAGGAAAAATTTTGGCGTCGCAGCGGATAAGTGTCAGGTTGTTCGGGATCAAACTTACCTTATTGGAGGCGCCTTCCATAGTCATGGAAGGTGCCTTCCACAGCCTATATAAAGCAGACTCGACCAAACAACCTACAACAACTACCATATGAGCTACTACGCGTTCTTTTGAAGTTCTGATTTCTCCAGGCTCCTACTATAACTCTACTGCAAAGTTGTTGCACCCGACGACTGATCGGAGGACTTCTGATAGCGGCCAACAACTAACATCGACATGAGCCCTCCAACTTCGATCCCCAAAGTGTCGGTAAACTTTTTTTGTGTAATTAAATACTGCAAAAAGGACAAGTGCAGGGTGTTGCACTTGTTCTAATTTTGCTTATACTTTGATTCCCTCTTTTGGAGGTACTGGAAGAGGTTTATAGTGAATTATCCATCGATAGGTCCGCGGGACCTAGGTCTTGGAGTAGGAGTCGCCGAAGGCTTCGAACCAAGTAAATTATTTGTGTTCCTCTCGTGTCAGCTTTTCATGTTTTTCTTTTCCGCTGCATTCACACTATGTTTTTAAAAAAAAAATTAAAAAAAGAATTTTTGAAAACCACGTGGTTCACCCCCCCTTCTCACGTGCGTAATTGATCCAACAGAAGCTTCCACCGTATGGATTGCACAGGGAATACTCTCTTGATTCTTTGACAATGGTTACACAAAACGTCAAAAAAAATATTAGGTCGTTAGGCTGATGAGCCATTAATACGCTTTGATGGTAGGTCAGCCGAATCCCCTCTAACGTTTGGTCGGACCTCATTTTCGGTCGAGTCGGTTGAGGAATGTTGACCACCTTGAGGACTCAGCCTGCTTGAGGACTCAAAGTCCAATCGAGTCGTACGTCTAGTATATCCAATCAGACCAAGAGGACTTGGTTCTGAATTGAACTAATATGGCTCGAGATTCCATCAAGCCGGGGGGACTTGGGGTCTGATCGAATAAAAGGTCTGATCGGTAGGACTACTCAACCGAGCCATGCGACCGTGCTAACCCTGAGTGTTGACTCCTCCTTGACTTTGACAGCCACATCAGCCGGCCTTCTTAACCTCGACCCCAATTTCGAGGACCCTATCTTATTCACTGTATCAGTTCTATTTCTATCGATTGTAGGAGTTCAACGCCAAACTTTGTGACTTCGGCTTGGCTAAAGATGGACCAACCGACAATGACACTCACATATCAACTCGCATCATGGGGACCTATGGATATGCAGCTCCAGAGTGCATCACCGCAGGCAGGATTTTGGTGAAGGCCGATGTCTATAGCTTCGGGGTTGTGCTGTTGGAGATTCTAATGGGGCGACGAGCTTACTACAAATCAAGGGTGGGAGCAGAGCATAAACTTGTGGACTGGGAGAGGCCTTAATTGAGCAATAAGCACAGGCTACACCGGATCGTCAACCCGAAGCTCGGTGGGGAGTATCCGAAGAAGGGGCGCTTGAGCTCAGCCTCCTTGCTTAACAATGCATCGGAGAGGGTATGAAGAAGTGCCCTGCCATGTCTGAGGTCATGGCCTCCCTTGAGAAACTACAAGATGGTCTAATGCAGATGAGTTCTAGTTCAGCAGCGCGATCTTAGGTTCCTACTCGACGGTCTACGATACCACGGCAATCAAATTTCTTCAATTGGAAAGTTCTCTACGATTGACATGACCTTGGATGTGTGTTTGCTTGAGTTTGCAAATATTTACTTGTAGGTGCACTTTGTTTTTTCCTTCTTCTAAAGGATAGATTCATTCAAAACAGGGGATTGTATAGAATCTTTTGTTATGGTTAAATTGCCTCATCCAACCATTTGAGTGGATGATCATATCTTTTAATAGAAATAATTAAATGCAAAAGTTTTTATAGTGTTATAAACTAGCCGAGCTAAATTTTATGATATTCAAGATTATTTAATAAGGTAACTGAGTTAAATCGAGCCTAACTTAAAATGAATCAAGCCGTTAAAATGACTATTCAAGTTTGATTTTTTTATGAGCTTGAATTTGTTTCAAGTTTAATTTGAGCTTGATTCATTTAGATGTTATCAAGCTCTCAATTCAAGCTTAATTTATTGTTTGAAATTTCTACATTTTAAACTTGTTATGTTGGTTATTGAACTTAATGATATAAAATTATTTATTCATTTTAAAATTTCTTTTTTTTTATTTAACATGTTGGTAAGAATTCTATTGATTAACATAATTTATAAACATTATTCTAGAATATTGTTCAAAACATCTTTTGTGAATATTGTTCATGAATATTAACGAGTTGAACATATATATATATATTTAAATTTATTTATTTAATTTAATAAATTATTCAAATTTATTGATTTAATTGATCTTACATCTATATTGAATAAATATAAATAAATTATTATCAAATCGAAGATCATATTAATTAATCAACATTTGATTCATTTACGATCTTCCTAAAACATAAACTAGAGTGGGTGAAAAACTGTCCAAATCTAATTAATAAAATAACTGAGAAATAATAATAATAATAATAATATTCGGTTAAAGTAATTTTTTTAATTCAATTTATTAAAAATATACATGAAAGAATATTAAAATTATTTAAATATTATTAAAATCATTTAAAAATACTTATAATATTATTATAACTAGTGAACGCACACGCATTACGTGCATAATATAATACATAAATACATATAAATTTTATAAAAATAAATATTATATTTAATCTTAGTCAAAATGTCATCCATAAATTAGATAAGGTAGACCAGATTTATATAATAGTGTAATATAATGATGACATTAATGATTGTAGACATGCACTATGTGTGTAATATTATATGAATATATATAAATTTTATAAAAATAAATATTACCTTTAAGCTTAGAAAAGTCTCTCATAAATTATGTAAAAGGGCACCAGCCTACATGGAAAAATAACATCTCGATGATATAATAAAATTTTAAAATTGCCATTTACATCATTTATTAATTTTTTAAATTAAATTTGAAATCGAAGAGCGCGCCCCGCTGCCTTCGCCGTTAAGTTTTTTTTATTCCTTTTTCGTGGACGAGGTCATTAAAACCTAATGGAGAAGCTCGGCTCGCCGGCGACGATCTGATGGAGCGGAGCAGCCCGCCGGAGTCCTGGATGGACTCTCCTTCCTCGATCCGAAGGGGGCGGCTCTCTTCTCCCCCTCCCAGCGCTTTCCTCGCCCCCGCCTTCGACGCCTGCGTCGCCGCCACCCCTCACTCTCCCTCCAGCGGCGACTCCGTCGACATCGATGCCTCCCTCCTCCGCTACACTCGCTCGGGGAAGCACCTTTATCCCCCCGATTCGTTCGATCTTTCTTCGTCCACCACGCGGCGCCTTCGCGGCCATCTCAAGCTCCGGCCCTCCTTGGATTCCCCTCCGCCTGCGTCGGAGGTCGGGGGACGCTCTTTCATCTCGCCTCTGTCTCCGATCGACAACCTCCCGCCGAGGAGGGTCACGAAGTACGTGACGCCTGTGAAGGTGGAGGTGGGGGAGGGCATGGTGGTCATGGACGGGGTGCTTGTGAGCGACGCCGGACATGGAATCGGACGGAGTGATATTGAAAGAGATGTGTGCGGCGCCCTGGATGAGAATGGCATCTGCCGCAATGGTTCCAAATGCGTGGTCAATCAATTATTCAGTTTTCTGACGATTTCTTACTAGTTTATTAATCATCCTTACTTGCCTTATTATTACTTTTATTTCTATAGCTTCACAATTTCACATAGCACTAGATCCATTCTAGTTTATTTGTTATTTTTCATGGCATCTTTGGCATTACTATCTTCTCATTGAAAATGTTGATTTTTCTTATATCGTTTCATTCCTTCTTCAAGCATATATATACCAATTTGCACGACTTTTGACATAGATGAAGAAGAACATAGATCCAACATCCATTTGTAGCATAAGAAGATTTGCAATTGCATATCAACATTATGCCACTTGAACTCCTCTGCTCCCTTCGTCTCATTCAAGTTCCATGATTTCTGCCTCTAACATCTTCAGTTTGATGGAGAGTCTAGCATTAAGTTTGGTTCAATGTGCACAAACCCATATTCCAAGCCCTCAGATAGATCTGTATAGAGGAAGGGAACTAAGGATTCTATCTTCTAAGCCTAAATTTTTTGACATAGATAAAGAAGAACATAGTCCAACATCTATTTTGGCACAAGAAGATTTCCTGTTGCATATCAACACTATGCCACTTGAACTTCTCAGCTCCCTTCATCTAATTCAAGTTCCATGATTTCTTCCACTAACATCTTCAGTTTGAGGGCGAGTCCAGCAGTAAGTTTGGTTCACGGAATGCAATTCACAAGGAATAACCAAGAGGGATTTAGAGAATAATAATTATATCAGAGAGTATTCTTGGCTCTGCAACCAAATTCAGGGAAACCTATTCTACCAAAATTCATTGGGAATTGAATAGCTTCTTTTATGAACCAAACATACTATAAGTATGTATAATTTTTTGATATTGTATAAGTATATAGATTTTCATCTTCAAGTTTGTATAGAACCCACATTCTGTTTTAATGATTTCCAATTCTGCAGTTTGCTCATTGGAAAGAGAAGCTGCATAATGCCCCTGATGTGAAGCAAAACTCTGAGGTAGGCATGGACATTAGTAGATGATTCTGCAAGACAATGTTAACTGTTTTGGACTTTTCATAAATCATGTTTTCTTCCCCTTGCTCATTCACAATGTATTACTGTGTGAGAGAAACTGAACCATTTGATATTATCCTTGCATGAGATTCACATTAATCAATAGATAAATTCAAATTCTTTATTGTACTATATGTATAATGTTTTTAAAAGGAAAATGGAGTTCTAATTTCTGGCCCACCAATGACATTTTAAATATATTGCAACCAAAAGAAAGTTCTAATAACTTATAGTTTCACCCCTGTATAAGTGTAGATAATCTTGTCAGAAGTTTGATTTGTATGCTATGCTTTTGTGTGAGATGAAACTTATCATTGTGCAACTAGTAATAAGTAGGGAGAGTCTATGAAGTACATGCTTTTCTACAAGCAAAGTAGGAGGCTCAGGGACACATACACTTGTTTCTCTAAAATTTACAATTAGTCATGCTCCAGTATATGTCGTGTTCATTGTTACCATAATTACAGTTTAATGTGCATATCAATTAAGAATTCAAAGATTAAGCAAAAACTTGATGTTTACATAATCATAGAACATAATGACGGGTGAATTAAGTTCATCCATGCAAGTCAAAACCAGAAACCACATTCTAGGTAAAGCTAAATCAAGCAGTACATTTTTTGGGCTTCCTGTCATCGTTGTCTTATTTGGAATCTAGTATGCCATCAGAGGTAAAACTGTCTCACGTTTCAGTTATCGGCTAGACGATTTGGCTGGTGCAGTAATCACTCTCTTCCGTCAGCTACAGATGTTTTTGCTGCAGGAGAGTTTACCAAAAATGTTGCTTCAGCTTCTCCTACTACTCTCTTGAACACAGAGACAAACTGCAGCAAATTGAAAATTTGTTGCCTTTCTCCACAAAGATCAATTGATCTTCATTTGAACCTGAGCAAACCAGCATTATTAACTGAAGGGGGGACTATTAGTGATCTTCCTCCTCTGATCACGGATCTAACTGAAGCGTATAACACGAAGCTGGTGGCACCTCTTGCTTCACCAATGTCACTAAAGTCATCATTTCAATTGCTCCTGACAGAAATCGAGGATGCTCAGATAACTCGTGTTCTGTATGGCCTTAACCAGAGGTCAAGACTCCCGGTCTTCACTCAATTCTGCATAGCGTGAGTTCCTCTGTTTCATCTTCATGCTCTTGTAGTCTTGTATTTGCGTCTGAAGTCTTCCATAAGCTATCTTTTTTATTGCATTAGTTACAGAAAGTTGGCTCACAGTCCTAGGCAACCAGAGGCCATCTGCACATTTCGAATTCTAATTATCTTTGCTTCTCATTACAATTGTGTATTCTGTGCAGGCATGTGGAGGAAGAAGGGAGTGAAAGCAACACCTGAAAGTAATTGGGAAGCAGTAATGGAGGCTTCATAATTTAATAAAACCAAGTGAAGTTTAAGCGTTTGGAAGTCATTATGTTATGGTACGTAGGTAGTAGTAGCAGTAGTAAGGATCGCATAAATACTAGAACCAAAAGAGTATTTGTTGAATGCTGATTTGTTCATGTTTTCCTTGGATTTCTTGTGAATAGTGGTATTTGATCAAGTCTAAATTTTGTGAGTATCTTGCTAGTAAATCTATTTATATTCATATATTTGCTCATGCAGAATGAGAATTTGCAAGGTTAATACTTAGTTGGTTCAGTATACTGATTGATTGAGTTTGTGTCTACAGCTAATTGTTTCTTTGTCTTGTAAATCAAAACATGAAACAAATCGAAGCATTGTCATTGTTATATTATCCCTGAAATCTACGAGTTACCATAGTATATGAAAGACTAACATTCTCATATCCTCAACTCATACATTTTGACTGTAGCTATTCTTATTTTAGAAATGCAAAAGGCTTTTCTCTTGTTGCTAAACAATAAAACCTCAACCCTCCAGTTACACCATGATATCCAAGTAACAAAACCACAACCACATCTACAAAATTGATATTTATCAAACAATATCAGAGTTCTCTTGTTTCATGGCACTACTAGCAATTGCTTCCACAGCCTCACTTACGGTGAGGAATATTCGTGCTCCTAGCTTGTCGACAAGCCTACCAAACCCAAATGCATTTGTCAATGAAACCATATAGAGACCAGATTAAAAATAAATCAAATTGCATTCACTTTTACTTCTAGAATTATTTGGCTTACCTGTACACAAGCAGAGGCCAGTTTTTTGTGGAGTTCTTCGATAGCTGAGATGCCTGATGTGTTGATGTTTAGAACATCTGCAAATCAATGAGGGAGTTTCAAATGATGACATGACGAAGAATGAAGAACTGATGTTATGGCTTTGAGTTGATGGACTAATAACTGGACATGTCAATGATCACTGAAGTAACTTCAATTCCTGTTTTCTCCTTTATGACATCATGTCCTTCAGTTACCCATGCGATGATTCTGGAGCAACAATGTGAAAATTGAGTGCTGATAGATATTCTAGAGAGAGTATTTTTTTTGTAGCTAGGAGAAGTTTACCTTTCTCTTATGAAATTGGCATTGATGAAGCAAAGGAAAGGTGAATCAATGCTAATTATTAGCAAGTTTGGTATTGTGATGGCAGAGGGATACTGTTTCATACTGCAAAATATGTTGGTCGCTTCGATTCTTCCCAGCATTTCAATGTTTGGCCTTAGTGCTCTTATAATTATCCTTGCAAAGGAGATGATCACCTATGATTGCCACCATCAAAGATCTCAGAAAAAACTACTTCTCATCTCAAGAACATTGACTTAAAATTAAGATACTCACTGCAGTCAAGAGACCAATTTACACTGATCCAAATAAGACACCAGCAAATGCTCCAAAGCAAAGCCAGGAAATCCGTATTATCGACTTTCCAGATTATGTAAGCTTCTTTGAAGTTGATGAGACCAGGTAGAGCTGAAAGGATTATCGATGCCAATATTGCAATAGGTGTGTAGTACAAGAGCTTCATTAGTACTTCCTAGGATACAAGTACAGTTAGAGCCATTATGATATTTGATACCGCTGTAACACAGCCTGCACTCACATTTTCTGCAGTCCGAGAGAACGATCCTGAAAATGATGGTATTCTTTCTGTAGTTTTCTGATCATTACTGATACAAACTCTTTTAGCTGTAATATTTACCTGTTGCAACATAACAAGAAGACAAAGATCCAGCAATGTTCATGAAGCCCATTGCCACCATTTCCTTGTTACCATCAAGTTGATAGCCTTTACTGCAGCAAATGATCTGCCAACAGCAATAGCCTCCTGAGGATGTGTCACAAACTAGTTATTTGTGCTTTCATTTGGAAAAAGAAAAAAAAAAGAATGTGGATATCATGGATTGATCAAGTTCATGAAGGCATACAGTAAGAGCTATGATTGCACAAATGAGACCAATCTTTGCTGATTTGCCTACATGTGATCCGGTTAGTTTAATTTGCCTGACAGAACTAGGATTCAAGTCTTCTTTTACTTGCTGAATAATTTTGACACCATGCTTATCTGCTCTTGTCAAGTACACTAGAAGTGTCGACAGAGTGACTGAAAACAAAGGAGTGATGGCAGCCAACCAGAAGAGTTTTCTTTTCCTCATACCCTAATGTTGGAACTTTTGATATTTAGCTTGCAAATATTAAAGAAGTTAGTGCAAAAATTTTTTTGAGATACTTACAATGAATCTCACGAAAGGATGAATATGAGGAATGAGCATCCGATGAGGAAATTATCAGGGTGCCCCTGTTGTTGAGAAAGAATAACTTTGGGTCAACTGCAAGAAACAATACAAGTGTAGTGAGGATCTGTGAGTTTCAATTACTTACATCGTGGTGAAGTGCAACCCAATCAACCCTGATTACTGAAACAATATCAGTATTGTTAGTGAAGTGACTGATCCCAAGAAGTCCTTTTAGTTGCTGAAGTCCTATTACAATTGCTGCTCCTCCCATGAACCCCACAATTGTGGCATGTGAAAGGAAGTCCACTATGAAGCCCAATCTAGACAGCATTGCATACATTGGATGAGACAAAGAAACAACTGTTCCAAGTAGTGAATATTAGGAGAATGAAAGAAGCACAGACCGAAAGAATCCAAATGAAACTTGGAAAATTCCAGCAAAGGTTGATGTGAGCACCAGATTCCTGTAAGCAGTTGGATCAGCCAAAGGATCCATTATTTTCTGAGTCATTGAGGATAGAAGACGATAGAAGAAGCGAAACTACAGCAACTGGACCAATTGCTATATCTCGTGAAGAACCCACTCGGCATATACCAAAGGTGGCACGAAACTTGTATCTATCACAGTGAGTGAATCTTCGTTAACTCATTTGGAAAAAAAATTATGACTCTAACAACACTTGATTTGAGAAAGGAAAGGCAACTTACAAAGGCCATATTGAGGATCAAGTTTAGCTAAATTAGCATACCCAATGCTCTGCGAAAGATCAAATGGCCTCAAGGGAATTGTAGCAATTGAGCTAGAAGAAAAAAACCCAATGCAGCACATTAAGATACATCATGCAATCAATCACCTGTGGGATACCGATGCTTGCAAGAGTCAATCCGACAATAAGATCACTCCTAAAAGACTTGAGATTATAATTCCTTGCCCAATGAAGTATGGGGAAGAGGCCTTAGATCACTGATACAATCCATTGGGTCAGTGAAGAAGGTCTGTTTCTTGTGGGTAAAATTAAGCTTCTTATTGACCCTGAGAGTTCATGCCACAGAGAAGGTGGCTCTGAAACATTCAACACTAGCATTAGCGTCTCAGATTCTTTGTGAGAGAACTCATGGTTTCTTGAAGCATTCGGGAGAACTCTTACTGCTTTCTCTTTACTAAAATAAGTTGATCTTGGATCAGGATTCCTGGAAATGCATGAACTCTTTTTAAACAGCAGGCAAGAAAAGTTGGAAAATGCCGAAAGAGATGGGAAAGAGAGTGAAAGCACGAAGACCAGAAGTGTGCAAACATGTTTGAAGAATGATGAGTTGGATTGGACATTAATGCGGTTGGACTCTCATCTGGTAGCAAATTGACTTGAATTAGTTGGGCTTCTCTCTTATGGAGAGGATCAAACATTTGAGGATTGACAACACCAAAAAATATGCAACAATTGTGAAAGAAAGAGGAAACAAAGGTAGAAATCCATACTATCTATAAGTCGTCGATGAATTTTTCAGTTATTGTTACATGCTCTGCTAACTATAAAACTATACTTTTTGAGAAAAGTGTCAAGGAAAACAGTTGTAATATTGCAAATATGTAGTTTCATAATCAGTATAGCATTTTTGAGAATCTTTTGGTGAATAGACCATTTCATTGCCAAAGGTCCCCAAATAAGAAGTGTGGTGTAGAGTAGAAGCCAGCATATCATGTCTCATCCAATGACCTGAGATTTAAGATGGAATCAATTTTTTCAGAAAAGACATGGACCACCAAGAATTTATTAAGTGGCTAGAAACGAAACCTTTTAGTGAACATATATAGATTTAGATTGAACTTTTAGCTTTCTGGAGATCAATGTTAGTGGTGACATAGTGAAGATTCTAAGATTATACAAATCTCTGTAAATGCCTTGTTTTAGTTGTATCTTAGAATCTTCAACTTATTTGTGATTAGATCTTGACCCTAGCAAGATCGATCTATAAAATTTTTGAAAGGAATCAATCAGACAGTCATGAAAACTCAGTTCATCAAAACATTTCTTAGGTCATTTTCAGGTCTAAAAGGCATCTCATTTCTCATTATTGTTCCTCCAAGTGTTCAAAAGTTGTTCAGAGCAAATGCTAATTGACTCATCTATGTCCTCTCACTTCTTCTTCTGATTCAATTCCAAAATGAGTGTTTTGGCATCAATTCAACCAAGAACAAACTAGAATTCTAGATCACAATGCTATTGATGTATCTCTTTGATCGGTCCGATCAAACAATGAAATACCCTTTTCAATTTCAATCTGAAACAACTTTCAATGGAGCAAAGTTTCCCAACACATTCGCAGAAACTGAACATAACCTAGAACTTGAAATGCTAACAAGTACTTGCCATATTGCTCAGTAATGATTGAGGCCATTAAGCCTTCTTATCTCACTGACCAAAAGAAGGGTGCTACACCAATAGGAGCAAGCTCTGAAAAAAAAAAGGATTAAAAAAGTTTCCTACTTTTCTAGCTTGCACCTTATCATGTTTCATTCATTTCATTACATCATTGTCCAACATCCATGGAAAGTTTTCAGATTGAACTCTGAACAGCATTTTGATCAGTTGCAGTTTAAATTTTCTTTTCTGCATTAAACTTTGTGTAAAATTATTTCACTAATGTATTTGGATGTGCTAATTGTTTTGTCATATGAGATAGTGTTAGTTTTCTCATCTTCTTTCATTTCTTGGCTATATGAGCATGTTCAGAATCATTCACAGTGATAGTGGAATTTGAACAATGGTGGATCAGCTAGATCTTGAGCAAGATCCTGTTGACTTTTAATCTCAAGTTGTCCATTGTCGTATCTGTTTGACCTTTTTTTACAGGACCTGAATCATTTTTTTAACATACATAGGAGGCTTATTCAAGATGTTTTTAACAACTACTATCATGAAAATTTTCTAAATTAGTATAATAAATCATATTCAGAGTTTTAAAGATAATTATTTGATTTATTTTAAATTTTATTATTATTAAATAATTATATAAAATGGTTATTTCAGTTTGAGATGATAAAATTATAATTATGTAACAAAATTACTATGGTTATTTTATAAGTTGGTTATTAAATAATATTTTGATATACAAAGAAGATTATGTAACAAAATTATTTTTAAAAAATATTAATGCGGATTTTAATATCTAATTTGATTCTTCATATAATTAATGTACGTACAATTTTACCATAAGTATTCTTGAATTTGAAATTTAACTTTAAGATGAGAAAATTATGTAATTTTAATTTGAAATGATATAAAACATATTTTATAATACTATCCTTAAATAATTGTCGAAATATACTAATTTTCTTTGAGTTGATAAATTATAAAGATTATTAATATAGAGATTAATATCTAATTTAAATCTTGAAGATGATGCATTATCAATAGGTCTGAACCTAACACAATACGGGCTTTATCAGCTAATTTTATTTATGTTAAGTTGAGCACGATATGATTCGTCACAAATTGTGTCAAACAAACTTTCACATATAGCCTGTGATGTTTTACTCGACTGCAAAACATAATTTTTAAGGTCAATTTTATAATTTTAAGCATAATTTGACTACAATAGACTTGCCTGTTTTTCAAAAAAAAAAAAAAAGTATATTTTAATTATTTCAAGCATTTCTAAGCGTAGGCACACATGTGCTAGCATGCGGGGCATGCCCAACCCAGATCCATACTGTCCTCTATCTAGCGCCGGGCGCGGTCCAAACTTGGGTTGTGTCCAATTCAGGTTCATGTCATACTTGGTCCAATTCTACCTAAATGTGAGTTGTGCTCGACCTGACCTGCTAAGTCTGACTTGATTTCTAAGTCAGACTTAGCACCTCACAACATGATCTTTTGGATGATTACATAGACACAAGATCTCCACGATGAAAACCTTGCATCAATCCAAATTCTAAACCTAGATGATAAACTCACGTAGACCACATCATGTCAATTAACAAACAGTCACTAGCAGATGACATTTTAATGAGCACAATGGAAGTACTTGGATTGGATGGATACTTTTCAACACACAAGGCATTCCGAAATTTGCTGAAGTATCATCTTGCCTTAATTTCCTTGTCTAAGCTAACACTTTTGCATCTGCATGGTGTTCGAGAGAGCGGTTCGCAGTCCCTGATGACCCAGGAATGGTTAGCTACCTCATCTAGTGTCATCCTCTGCGAAGGATCTGCAAAGAAGAGTTTGCGATATAATTTAGATATGGAATAACTAGTTAATGAGATTTACAATTCCTGATCAGAAATGCTAGCTTGATTCTAAAGATGGATAGCAAAATAACAAGAAAATAAGCAATGCTAACCTTTACATAGAAGTCCTCCTAGTAAATTCTGAAGATCAGGATCAATTTCAGAGGGTAGATTCAGAGGACTATGAACTATCTGAGATGAACAACATACCGGTGTGATCAGAAACTTAAAAAAAACTGATTTACTGTGTTCTACAACTTTTTACTGACTAATGGCAGCAACTAAAGTTTACCTTGTCGTAAGTGTCTTGTAAAGTGTCTCCAATAAAAGGGCAATAACCTAGTATCATACAGTGTAGTGTAACACCGACAGCCCAGATGTCGGCAACTTTACCATGGAAACTTGAACCTGTTTGAACACATCAAAGATTAAAAGCTGTGAATCGACAAAGTTGGAACTTCAATTGATACAGTTGTGGTGGTTGAGACGAGTGACTACCTAAACAGCATTCAGGTGCAGTAAAAACAGGGGTTCCAGGTGACCTGCAAAGCTCATCATTACCATCCTACAAAATAATGAATCCAGTCAGGCTAGAATTCTGTTTGAAAGGACAATGATTCTCTCCTGTCGGATTAGAAACTACAAAATTAAGGTGGCATGGTCACATTGTGGAAATTTACTATAATACTCTAATTTTACTTTGTTGTATAAAACACAGATTCATGTAGAAATTCATGGATGGCGAAGAATCAGAGAACGGAATGGGAGAAAATATTACCTCAAAAATATGGCTGACGCTGAAATCACCAATTTTTACTGATCCTTCTCTTGTTACCAACAGATTGTCAGGCTTTATATCTCCATGAACAATATCCTAAAAACATATAGAAAAACTTGAAATGATTCAACTTGAATAATAATTAAGTCTGACAAAAACTTAATAGCTTTCTTCTTCTGTGGAGAACTCTTGTAAAAAATGAAAAAGAAAGGAAAATACATGTTCATGAAGATACATTAACCCAGAAACTATGTCTCTCAAGTATCGCCTAGCGGTAACTTCTCCTATTCCTCCGAATGTACCAGAAGAAGCACAGACTTGCTGACCCTCGACATATTCTAATACTGCAATAGGAAGAGCATCTTACATAATGACAATCATGATTATAAATAGCACATGCAAAGAAAGGATTGATGGAACATCCAATGTTACCTAAGTATAAACTAACTGAATCAGGATCATCAATCACCTCAATGAGATTGATTATATTTGGATGCTCTATTGTCTTCATTATTAGCACCTACCAAACAATTGAGAACTTAATAATATTCCACTTCACTATGATGCTCAATCATATAGAAAAGAAAAGAATAATAACTAGAAAGAATGTTCTTCTGCTACATAGAGTGATTATTTCAAGCTAAACTAATAAAATATAAAAAACATGAAGTTCAGAAAGCATGCAACTGCCTGCTCGCTCATAGTTCTGAACTTCTTAGCCAGGAACCTATAATTTAGTTTGCTAGTTGTTCTTGGTCTTGGATGATAATTTTCCGAAGACAAATACATTGCATCTTCCAAAATCATAACACAATTGATTTATGTGCAAGATTCATAACTCACATGGACACTGGATAGTACATGGAATTTGTGTATGACAGCTTGCAATCGAGCAGATATAGACAACTTGACATAGATAACACAAAATGCTGATTTTTTTTTTTAAAAAAAAGTAACATCAGTTGATGTACTTTACTAACTATAGGTAACATGCGATAAACAAATATGCCTCTTAAGAAACTCTGTACTAGTAACAAATTGGAATTTGAAACAATCATGCAACCTGATTGTACAAACTGATAAAGAAAACAATTCAACCATCCAATGATAAAGCACATTTTATTCAGAAATATCTGTCTAAACCCACTTTTAGTATAACAAATTAGTATATTACTTATCAAACACATCAATATCTAATGATAAAGCACATTTTATTCAGAAAACAAATCAAAAGAGGATCCTTCCGGAGAATAAGAGTGAAGACATGACAAAAATAACCCCCGAGCAGTGCATTGAAGAAAATCAATTGATGAAATATCTATGAAATTATCAGTTGTTAATTTCAATTTAGCAAGCAATACTATGAACAAAGACGTAGGAAGAATGAAATCAACTAAGGAAGTTACCTCCCAAGAAATCAGCATGGCAAAAGTCAGGTCTAATCCAAAATATAAAATATTAGAAACATGATGATCATAATCAATGAAATCCTAACTAGGTCTTTTACTTGGTGTTTGACATCCAGAAAGATACTTTGATGCTTCCGACAAATAGATATTTTATAAAGTTTTTCTCTGAAAGAATTGTAATAGTGAACAAGATAGCGGATTGAACAAAACCAAGGAAAAACTGGCAATGCCTTAGCCTAGTCAAGTGAGGTCAAAATCTAAGTATCCCGGGTTAGTTTTGATGTGATCAACTGAGTTAAGTTAGACTCTGCATATTTGATGTCTTGTGTCTAAGTGTGCAGGGACTTAGGAATACAAGAAGTCGAGCGGAAGATGCAGCTAGCGAGAAGGATGGCATAGGAAGCAAGTCGTCAGGGATAAGGTGTTGTCGAAGAGTACACTGATAGATGAGAAGGGCGCGTGCGGTGCTTCCGAGGGACGAGAAGCCGGAGAGGAAGCTCGAGGAGAAGGACGGAGTTGAGTTCAGGTGAGCTCAACTCTGGAGACCGATGGATCACCCAAGCGACCGGACAACTCAGTGTCCAGGCACCCGGACCAGGTCTAGGCGCCTGGACCAGTACGGGCCAGTCATAAAATCATTGCAGCGAGGATCAGATTAGAGTCCACGTCAGCAAGACTACAAGCGCCCGGGAACCAATAACTCGTCGATGAAGAGCCGTTGCGAAGAGGATTGAGGCAACCACGTCCAAGAGTCTAGACTAGGTCCAGGCGCTTGGGAGCGGCCACGTCAGCAAACGACTAGTTCGACCAATGGGCTATAAATAGAGCTATGATTTTCGAATTTTAAATAACACACTTGTTTTAATCGTTTGTAATCTTTGGTTTAATCACTAGTATTTTCAACGCATGTAAGAGGCTTCTCCGCCTATATCAAAGGAGAAATTTAGTGAACTTCCACTATCTTAGATTAGCAACCTCCCCGATTGCAAACCAAGTAAATTCTTTGTGTCTCTTACTTTCTTTTTATGTTTTTATTTTTTGTTAAACTAACGTGTGTTCCTTGCTAAGTTCTGAAAGCAAGAGAAGTATTAACATTTTATTGCAGGATATTCGCCCCCCTCTAGCCGGTCTACACGGGGCCATCAAAAACATCAAACTAAAATAACAAATGAACCAAAGCCATGAACTTTTTTTGAAATATGCATACACAAACATATATATATATATAAATAAAAGAAGAATAGCTTGGCACAATAATGACCATTGCCATAGAAAATCTAAGCAGATGGATGACAAGAACAAACAAAAAAACTGCCTCCCTATGCATTAGTCATAATCCACTCAAGAATGTTTGATACAACACCATAACACCATGTTAGAATGAGGCGACGAGCCAATCTTTCTTTCCACTGAATAATGTTTGAGATAATATCCTTTCCAATTATCCATAAGAAACAGGACTCACAGTATGGTTTTCAAGATCACACAAACAAATAAATATAGGATACATAATCTACGACGCCTATGGTTATTGCCAAGAACTGTAAGTTCACAGAATTTTCATCTAAAGAAAAAGAACAATCAATCCCTAACAGCAAAATGAGTCAAAAATGAAAAGTGAAAAATATACTCCTATATATAAAAAAAAATCATTTAGCGTCGAGGCACGACTAAGATGAAGAGCAAACCTACCTCCCTAAGAACATCTGTCATCGCTGTTTCAGTGGATGTAACTTGCACCCTAGATAGACGAGACTTGTAAAATACCTGCACTGGAAAGATTTTCCTACATGAGAACACTTATTAACTGTCTCAAACAACTGTTGGCAATGTTGAAAAATTATGAAAAGGAGACAAGTGTTTTTGTGCAAGTCATGTGGTTAATCTTGATTTGATAAAGAAGTAACAGGGTATGTGAAAACCCATAATGTAATATATAACCTATGAAGCAATAACTATGACTTAGAGTAGCATATAGTACTGAAGGGAGTATCAAGAAATTATATATAGAACAATGTAGGAAACCACCTATTATGCAAGAAATCTCTTAGAAAAATGACTTTACTACAACCTTCAGCAAAGAGTAGACTTATCAGTGACAGCATGAATATTTCCTTAACAATGCAACAGGAAGAACTGAGGACTAAACAAGAAGCATACCTTAAATGCATACTGTTTGCCATCAATAGTATTCTGATACAAAATCTGTGTCATATTTAAAGTCAGGCAAATCATCTCAAGTTCCAAAAAAGTTCATAAAAGATGATTTCAGCATAAACTAAGTTCTAAAATCAAGTAACATAAATACCACTTTTCCATAGCTTCCACGACCTATTGTACGTATGCGGGCAAATTCATTTATCATTTTTTGGCCAAAATCATCCTGCAAAGATACATTTAGAATACTTATAAGATGTTTTTCATGTTGAATATAAAGACTACATCACATTCATCAATACTATAAATTGCAGATAATCATGTTAATATTTTGAGGGTGCCAACAAGCTAAGTTCATAAGGGCCTTAGGAAGTTGTTGTCAAACGTCTTAGGTTTGAAACCTGAATTCACCCAAATGTAAGTGCTTGTGGACTTCCATAGCTATTTTTTTTTTTCTAAAAATCATGTTAACATTTTATGCAGCAATAGTATGTATCCATAAAATTATCCAAAAATTCTAAAAGTTTGTACGCAGCAATAGTATTTATCAAGAAACTTATCCAAAATTTCTATAAAAAAAAATCAGCCGTACCAGTCTGTACAGTATCATACTGGTAATTAGCAGTTTAAACATATACCAAAACCAACAAAACTCAAGGAGGCTTCGATCTGTTTCATTGAATGATGAATGCGGGATTGAAATCCAAGTTTTTTCAGATGGTGCAATTTGACGTTGACATCTAGAAGCAATCAGTTAAAAAAAACAACTGAAGAATCTACCATTTTTAAAATCACAAAACGAATTCAACAACATATCATATTTGATCGTAACAAGAACCAAACAAAAAACCATTAGTACGATATCATCGCACGGTACCTGGCTCAGGGTCAAAAGCTTCGTTTCCTTCACAGGCATTCCCCTGCAGATCGCTCGATCCTTTCCCGGCATCAAGGTCGCAACCTTTCGAAATCGATCCCGATCGAGTATGCGAAATTTCTCGAAATCCACATCTCTTTCAGGCTTTTTAAAGAATCCAAGGCAGCCGCAGCAGCCCATGCCCATATCGAGATCGGAGATCATGAATCTCGACATTAGAATCGTGTTGCAAGCATAAATCGAACTCGAATCCGCTTGGAAAACAAAGAAAATCGTCGATCAGAGAATGAGGAAGTCAAATCAAACGTGGATCCCTAGAAGATCGTGATGCGTTTCACGACCATAAGAAAGCATCATTTGGCCTATGCCGAGGTCGCACGTGTCTCGGTGCGCCAATGTTCGCTAATAATTGGAATAAAGTCGAAACCATCCCGCCATTATTAAAACCCCTGTTCGTCCTGCCGCGATAGGATATTCAGGCCCACGTTATGTTGTATTTTTAGAATTTTTTTTAAATGGGGAACGTAATAAAAGATAATGGGCATATGAGTTTACGATCCCATGTACTTTCCAATTTGTCTTAATAGTTTATGGTAAATTTTAATAAAGTCGATCGCTCATCTAAATAATCAATAAGATTAATTAGAATTATTATTATTTTTATTAAAATACCTATTTAATTTTTGGTAAATCTTGAGAAAATGGATTGTAATCTCAAATTGCAATTAATTATTTAAATTATAATTAATTATTAATATAATTTAATTAATTATTAATATATAAAAAGATAATTTCACTTGAATATTAAAAGTGTAATCATAATAACTTTAAAAGTATATTTTAGGGGGTTAAATTTTAGTCATTTAGTATTGGTTTTTAATTTAATATTATCTTTTAATTAAATGTATCTTCAAAATTCTTTTAAAAATATTTTTTTATTGACAACAGTAATTCATTAAAACAACAAAAGAAAACAATCAAATTAATTTTCCTTCTTTAAACTAAGAAAAATGAAATATTTATTTTAGCAAAAAAAAGACATTCTTTATTGAAATAATAAAAAATACTATTTTATTTATTATAAAAGGGTATTTCATCTGCAACAATAAGAAATAATTGATCACGCATATACATTCGTGTATAATATAATGCATGAATACATATAAATTATATAAAATGAATATTTACTGTGATGTAATTAAATAACATTATTCAATGCTAGTGATGCGGCGATAAGGAGTAGCCCACCTGGCAGTCTGGCACGGGTCAATGACCACGGTAGAGATCAAAGTCAAAACGGTCAATGTCAGAGCTCAGAGGTTCAACCGCGTCGCCCAAGCGAGAGGGGGTTGCATCGGCCGATCGGAGGAACTGTTATTCGGTCGGTCGTCTGGATGAAACAGTGTCTGGTCAGCCCGATCGGCAAGAGAGCGGGTCGAGCGAGTCACCCGTCCGGCTCGGGGTATATCATTGGCAGTGTAATGAACCGATATAATAAAAGAGGAAAAGATGAATACTTAATAAGGGGAAGAGAAAATAAAAGAGAACACTCCATCTATCATTGAATGCTGAGAAGTCAAAACAAAGATGCCTTCTGTCTACAATTAATATCATTAAACAGGGGAATATGAAGGGTCACTAAAACAGGTATAAAAGAGTATGATAGGTATGAAGAAAGGTAAGATTCATCTTTGTCCCTATTATTTCGATTCCTCTCCTTCTATTTTTAACTTGAGCATCGGAGGGCCAACGCCAGAGACCCCTTTCCTAGTTTGGTTTGTTTTGCATATAGGAGCAAGGTATTCATCCAGTCAACGGGATTGTCACATCCTCGGCTTTCTAGCTTCACGCCTTCAGACAGTAACATTTTGGCGTCGTCTGTGGGAACGTAACCAGCATCCGAATGAGAAGATGGAAGACGCTAGACGACTCACAACAGTGACGCTGACACAAGAGGATCTTAACGTACTAAAACAGGCTCGAGTGACGAAGATATTGGAACAACAGCAACAACAGGTGTTGGCCGATTGCTAAGCGTAGGAGCTTGCAGCCTTTACGGCAAGTCGCTAGGTTGAGCGAGGGGACCAAACGAACAGCTTTCCATTCGGAACTCGAACAAGAGGCCAATCGACACCTATGGGGAAGCACCTCATGCGTCGATCCCTTAACACCGAGCGTCGTTATGGACTCCAGCAAAAGAGAGGACCCGAGCGGACAGAGACCGGGGATCTTCCTCATATGAGGCACCCGCTCGAGACACAAGAAAAAGGAAGGCACCCAGAGAGGATAATTCACTTGAGCGGGTCAATCAACAGTTTTCGAAGGGGATTCTAAATGACCCTCTACCGAAACATTACACCCCACTAATAATCGGGGAATATAATGGAGCAACCAACCCCGATGACCACTTGGCCGAGTTCGATAATGCGACTACACTTCACCAGTACATGGATGGGGTGAAATGTCGAGTCTTCCACATCACGTTATATGGATCGGCGCAACGCTAGTTCAAGCGGTTACCGAGCAACTCGATCCACAACTTCAAGGACTTCCGAGCGGCCTTCCTGCATGACTTTGCTAGCAGTCGCTGCCATCAAAAGACGAGTGTAAATTTATTCTCGCTTAAGCAGGGGCCCCGAGAAGCATTAAAGGCCTATATTCAGCACTTCAATCAAGTAGCGATGGACATCCCAATAGTCTCCTCGGACGTATTGGTGAATGCCTTCACGCAAGGACTCGCCGAAGGAAAGTTCTTCTGGTCGCTCATTCGGAGGCCATCAAGGGACTTTGGCCACCTATAAAAGAAGGCTAACAAATACATCAATGTGGAAGAAGCCCAGGCGGCAAGGAAGAAGGAGACGCATGTCAAACCCGCAGGAGTATCTGAACGGCGGCAGCCGAGCAGCCATCAACCTCCCAAGGGGCCTCGATCAGGAGGAGCCCCGCCACACGAGCCCACGACACATGTCATGCAGCATGTGGCAACTGCTCGTCCAAAAGCTGCAAAAGGCAAGGTGTGGACGTCAATGTTCTGTTCCTTCCACCAGTCGATGGCGCACAACACCCGGGACTACAATGACCTGGTAGCTAATAGGCCAGCCCAGCGGGGATATCGCCATCTATCATTGTCACCTGATCAACGATAAAGGCACCGATCAATCGTCCAAAGGGAGGGAGAAAGGACAGCGCCCGAACCACGCCACCATCGACCTAAGTGTGGGAACGATCCAAGTCCCGCCCGATGCTTCGCCGAGCGGAAGGAACCATCGGCATGGGAGGAAGAGAACCGGAGTAACGCCGTTCGTGGGGAGATAGGTATGATCACAGGCAGACTGACCGGCGGAGATTCTAACCGAGCAAGGAAGTCGTATGCTCAGCGACTCGATATCCACGTTGTTGGCTGCAGCAAGGAGAAAGCTAAAGGACCCGAAATCAGCTTCGGCCCCAAAGACTTGGAAGGAATAAAGATCCCTCACGACGATGCATTGATCATCCCAGCGGTAATTGTCAATTATACAATCCATCGAACTTTTGTTGATATAGGAAGCTCGGTAAACATCATATACAAAAAGGCATTCGATCAATTGTAAATTGACCGGAGCGAACTACTGCCGATGATGACCCCGCTCTACGGTTTCACAGGCAACGAAGTGTTGCCGATCGCCCAGACCAAGCTAGCCATTTCACTTGGCGAGGAGCCCCTGAAGAGGACAAGGGTCACAAACTTTATTGTGGTAAACGCACCGTCAGCATACAATGTTATATTAGGTCGACCGGTTCTAAACGAGTTTTGAGCGGTGGTGTCCACCTACTGCCAGAAGATTAAGTTCCCGGTGGACGACAAGGTAGGAGAAGTCAAAGGTGATCAATTGGTCGCTCGACGATGTTACATCGAGATTGTCAGATCAAAAGCAAGGACCCCTCGAAAAAACCTGTGCTTAGAGGTGAATGTCATCATTAAGAAGCCCCCTGTGATGGCTTATGAAGAAAAAGAAGAAGTCCATATTCACCTGAACCAGTCGGATGTGATAACCTTCATTGCCGCTGATCTGGAGAGCAAGGAAAAAGCGGAGTTGCCTGCCTGCCTCAGGCGGAATCATGACGTGTTAGCCTAGTCGACCCATGAACTCCCAGGGATCTCGCCGAGCGTCTCCCATCACGAACTTCATATCCGATTAGATGCCCCGCCCATGAAGCAACAGAAAAGGGACTTCAGTGCGGAGCAGAATCTCATCATCCGAGCATAAATAGAGAAATTACTGGAGGTCGGCCACATCCAAGAAGTCCAGTTCCCAAGTTGGCTCACTAATATTGTGCTGGTCTCCAGGCCATGTAACAAATGTCGGGTGTGCATCGACTTCCATGACTTGAATAAGTCATGCCCGAAGGATTTCTATCCACTGCCCGGATAGAACAGATGGTGGACTCTACGGCGGGCTACGAGATGATTTGCATGCTCAACGCATATCAAGGTCACCACCAAGTGTCGCTTGCCAAAGAAAATCAAGAAAAATGAGCTTTATCATGGCTAATGGAACGTTATGCTACAACGTCATGTCGTTCGGATTAAAGAACGATAACGCCACCTACCAAAGGCTCATGAGCAACGTGTTTCGGAAGTAGATCGGCCGCAACTTGGAGGTATACATCGACGACATATTAATAAAGTCAGTCTGAGCTGTTGATCTGTGTGCAGATATCGATGAGACATACCGAACCTTGAGGACATACAGGATGAAGCTAAACCCGAGCAAGTGTCTGTTTGGCGCTAAGAGTGGACGCTTCCTCGGATATATCATCACCAAACGGGGTATCGAGGTAAATCCGAGCAAGGTAAATGCGTTGCAAGACATGCCTCCTCCACGCAGCTTAAAGGAGGCCCAACGGTTGACCGGACGGATTGCAACATTGTCCAGATTCATATCCAAGTCATCCGACCAGAACCTATCGTTCTTCAAGGTGCTGCATCGAGCGATAAAATTTTAGTGGGATGCGGAGTGCGATCGGGCGTTGGAGGATCTCAAGAAGTATCTAAACTCCTTACTTGTGTTAGCTAAGCCGAGTGTCGGGGAGTTGTTTTGGATATATTTGTCATCCACAGAGTATGCGGTCGAACTCGACATTAGTCAAGCAGAACGACCATGAGCAACAACCCATGTACTTTTTAAGATATATATTGAAAGATGTCGAATTCCGCTACACTGATCTGGAAAAATTAGCTTACCCTTTGATGCTTGCCGCTCGGAGACTCCGCCCGTACTTCCTTGCTCATCCGATTATCGTTATGCCCAACAGTACCCTGGGAAGAGTCCTTCTCAATCCAGAGGCGTCTGGTGGCTAATCAAATGGACAACTGAACTAAGTGAGTTTGATATCCAGTATCAATCCCGAACGGCAATCAAAGCTCGGGCCATGGTTGATTTTGTCACAGAGGTCCAGAACGTCGAGCCAGCAGCAACTTGGAGAATATATGTCGATAGTTCGTTCACTCGACAAGGCAACGAGATCGACATTCTGCTCATTTCACCATGGGAAGACCGGATGCAACTTTCTGTTCCGCTGGATTATCGGGCCACCAACAACGAAGCTGAGTATGAAACCTTGATAGTCGGCTTACAGGTAGCGCGGCATGTTGGAGTCACAAAAGTCATCATTCACTCGGACTCTCAGCTGGTCGCCCAATAGCTATCAGGGACGTTCGAGATTAGCAGCTCCCTACTCAAATTATATACAGAAGCTTTCGAGAAGCTGAAGACAAATTTTCAAGAGGTCACTATACAGAAGATCCCCCGATCGGACAATCAAGCAGCGGATGAACTGAATAAGTTAGCTAGTTCATTATCCCCAGTGGAGATCATCCAGTCGATCGAGCTGGTCTCATTGGTGGCGCACATCGATCGGATGGAGGGAGTGGTCTTCCCGAGCGATTGGAGAACGCCGCTGATTGAATTCCTCTGATCGGGTAGCGCTCCGGTCGACTGGGAGATAACGCGACTATCAAAGAAAAGGGTCGGATGATTCACCTTGATCGGAGACCAACTTTATAAGAGATCTTTTTCAAGACCCCTACTCAAGTGTGTTGAACCAGAGGATGCAGAATACATCGTGCAGGAAGTGCACTAAGGCTCCTGTGGAAACCATCTGGCGACCGTTCGTTGGTTCGAAAGATTCTCCTGGCTAGATATTTTTGGCCAACTCTCCAAAAGGATGTCGCTCGGACAGTAGCCACATGCATATCCTACCAAAGGTATCACAACATCCCTCACTGACCGATTGAGGAGATGAAGGCAGCCGCGGTGTCTTGCCTGTTCGATCAATGGGGCATGGACATCGTGGGACCGTTTCCCATGGCAACTGGTCAACGGAGGTTCCTGCTCGTCGCGGTGAACTACTTCTCAAAGTGGATGGAGGTCGAGCCATTGGAAAGGATAAGTGAGCAGATGGTCATCAAATTCATTTGGCAGAGCATCTTGTATCGGTTCGGTATCCCCCACCAACTCATCTCGGATCATGGGAGGCAGTTCACGAGTCGGAGGCTTAGGGAGTGGTGTGAAGGCTATGACATCCAGCAGACCTTCACCTCAGTGGCCTACCCCCAGAGCAACGGCCAGGCGGAAGCCACAACCCAGGAGATCCTTAGAGGCTTGCGAGCTCAGCTCGACCATGCTGGGGATAGCTGGGTCGACGAGCTCCCGAGTGTCTTTTGCGCACTTCGCACGACTCCAAAGGAGGCAACTTGCGTAACACCATTCCAGCTGGTATATGGAGGAGAAGCAGTGGTCCCCGTGAAGGTTGTAGTAGAATCCAACCGGGTGTAACTCTACGACGAGGGAAACATTGAGCGAAGGTTAATAGAGCTCGACTTGGTGAATGAAGTGTGGGATAAAGTTATCGTTCGGCTAATGGCATATAGGTAGCAGATGAAGCAAAAATATAACCGAAGGGTGATCCTGAGATCCTTCCAAGTCGACGATCTGGTTTGGAAGAGAATCAAGCTGGCCAGGGACGTCACCAAGCTCAAGGTGTCATGGGTGGGACCTTACAAGGTCGTACAGAAACTTCGTTCGGAGGCATACTATTTGGAAGATGAAGACAGAAAATGGCTCGAGCAGTCATGGAGCGTGAATCATCTCCAATCCTACAAGGTCGGGTGAGAGGTGCGTAAGCAAATATAAATGTACTTATGTATATGCCTTCTGGATGCAGGATAGACATGAATAAACGATGAAAGTTTTCCAGACTCTTGAGTCGATCGACCAAGTTAAAAGTTGAGCGACAACTATAAATCCCAGTCTTCACCAACGGTCGAGCGACGACCTTAAACCCTTATCGTCATCAACAGTCGAATGACAACCTTAAACCCTTGTAGTCATCAACGGTTGAGCGGCGACCTTAAACCCTTGTCGTCATCAACGGTCGAACGACGACCTTAAACCCTTGTCGTCATCAACAGTCGAGCGGCAATCTTGAACCCTTGTCATCATCAACGGTCGATCGACGACCTTAAACCCTTGTCGTCATTATCGGTCAAATGATGACCTTAACCCTTGTCGTCATCAATGGTTGAGCGGAGATCTTAAACCCTTGTCTTCACCAACGGTCGAGCGACGACTTTAAACCCTTGTCGCCATCAACGGTCGAGTGACGACCATAAATCCTTGTCTTCACCAACGGTCGAGCGGCGACCTTAAACGCCTGTCTTCACCGATGGTCAAGAAGCGACCTTAAACCCCAGTCTTCATCGATAGTTGAGCGGAGACCTTAAACCCCAGTCTTCATCGACGGTCGAGCGACGACCTTAAACCACAGTCTTCATCAACGGTTGAGTGGAGACCTCAAACCCCAATCTTCATCAACGGTCGAGCAACGACTTTCAACTCGAAACTAATCGATTGGCTATGAAATCAGATAGCCCATTGTCGATCAAAAGATCATGAAGCCACACTTGGGGGTATAAGCAACTTAGTTTCGCTCTGGTTTGGGTGACAATGCGTGAACTAAATGCAAGTCAAAACCAAAAATGTCGGACAACAAGAAGCGGACAAAAAAATAAGGGTTCGCCATACGAACGATCATTCATTGACACTTCAAAAAATTACAATAGTAAAACTTGCACGAACAGGCTCACTTAAGATAATCTAAAACATCATCGGACGACGACTTAGTCAGCTTGTCCCAGCTAATGACCTTGCTTTTTAGAGTGGTGGGAAGGTAGCCGCCTTCCTTCAGTTAATCAAGCATCCCGTCGATAGCAAGATTGAATAGATGGAGTGTCCGATTGGCGACCATATCATTAAAGGCGTCCGAGCAGATATAAACCTACTTCATGAGATCGAACCTACTAGACTCAACCCCTTGATATGTCGCCAGGGCCGATTGGGAGGCTTCCAGCTCTACCTTCAGCGACGCCAGTTCTTCATTTTTTGAGACGAGCTCTCCGTCTTTCGCAGCGAGCTTGGTGTTCGTCGCGGTCTGCTCGACCGATCGTCCATCCCGCTCGGCTTTCAATGTGGCCTCAGTCTCCTTTAGGTTTTAGGCCAGTACCTGAAACTCCTTATTTTTTTTATCTCCAAGTTTTCAATGGCCCGGAGCTTCTTGGTGTTGGCAAATTGAGCTTGGACTCGAAGGAGTTGACATGTTTATCAAGCCGAGCTAATTGTGCAGCCTGCTCGACCCCTCTTCTCTTCTCCGCCTCCAACTGCTCAAAGCTCTTACTCAGATCGGCTCTTAATTGAGCAATCTCAGCACTCATTTGCTCCAACTGCGCCTGAGATGACGTTGCCTGGCCGCTCAGGACGTGCAGTTGTTTGACTTCTTGCTCCAAAAATATGAACCTTTGACATGTGATCAGGCTCTCTACCCAACACTGTAAGAAACCTAAGAAAGTATTAGAACCGAGCAAAAATAAATCGGAACGTACAAGTAAAATGCTCACCCCAGTGGACATTTGGGTATGTCTGTCAACGAGTGCCCTCAGAGGCATGACCGCTGTGCGAGCCCTAACGTCAGCCCATATTTGGACGAGTGACCCCTGGATAATTATCTGGTGCTCAAGGGCTCGGGATTAGGCGTTGTCTGAAGCACGCCACTTGTCCGTAGGCAGATGAATGACTGTCGTTATGTGGCGTCGGCCGCTTGGAGCGGACGGGCTAACGTTGCTCTACCAGCCGATTGAGGTGATGACGTCGGTCAAACGCAGGGCACTCGTGTCGCCGACAAAGGGGGTGTCATGAAGGCGACTGGCGATGCAGCTATTAATCCCTCAAGCAGACTGGACAAAGACGGTGTCCGATCAGAAGATATAGAGCCTGAGAGCATAGTTACTCCCTAATCGAGAGCAGGCGCAGATGTTTCGCCCAGCTCGAAAGAGGGACAAAAGACGATCAGTGTTGGAGTCAGCATGGCGAAAGTCGCAGATCGGGAGGAATCCCCTTCCGCTCGACGCCTTTTGCGGTGTCGCAGGGGCTCGTCGGAAGTCGCCGACTCTGAAGCGATCGCTATCGGAACCATGGACGACCATTCAAGCAAAAGATCCGTTGTTGCAGCCTTCGCATCACTCACGGCTGTCCGACTTCCTCCTCCTTGCCGAGAGGATCTTCGTTGGAACCGACCGGTCGCATACCGCGACTCTCTAGCTCGACCACGGCCACGGGTTGATGTTTGCGTATGCAAGCTTACACTTGCCAGCCAGATACACTCACTGTAGGACCGTTAGATTCGATAGAGGGGGGGTGAATATCGATTCGAAAAACAAGAGTATAAATACGCAGCGGAAAAGTAAATGAACACAGTTATTTTTTACTTCGTTCGGAGCCTGTGACGACTCCTACTCGAATGCCCGTGGTCCTTGACCACTTTCGTTGGGCAATCACTATCAATTCGAATATTACAGAGTTAAGTACAAGAATTGACAGATAAAGAAAATACTGACAATAGAATTAAAACAAAATCAGCACTGAGTCGGAGAGCTTTTCGTGGCGTCGCAAGAGCACAGAGCAGCAGATCTTGAATTCTGAGTTCTTATAGAAGCTCTATCCTTGTCCCTTCTTTTATATGAAGCTCAGGGCGCCCCGGATCCCTTCCAGGCGCCCTGGTGAGACGTGGCAGGTCCAACCAGTGAGCTCCACGTGGCGACGTGCAATCAGGATAAAGTTTGCCTCCCGGGCGCCCGGACCTCCGGGCGCCTGGATTCCTTCCGGGCGCCCGGACCCTGTTTTCCCGCAGAATCCGTCCTGCAAGACAAACGTTAGTCCGGAGGCAAATATATATCCTGTAAAACAGATTGTTAGTACAATTAAAGTTCAACAAAGTAATAGCAAAGAGTATGACTTAGATTCCGTCTTTCCGAGACCGGAATCTAGTCACGATCTCGACTTAGATATCCGAAATGGATCTAAGCCGGATCGACGCCTAATGTTCCCTTCCTGGGAACGCGTCCTCGCAGTCACTCCCCTCCAGTGACTTACCTTACTTACCTGCCAGACGTCCGGTCAGCCCGTCGACCTAGCTGGACTTCTCGCCAAGCGTCCGGTCAGCCCGTCGACCCGCTTGGACTTCTCGCCAGCTATCCGGTCAGCCCGTCGACCTAGCTGGACTTCTCACCAAGCGTCTGGTCAGCCCGTCGAACCGCTTGGACTTCTCGCCAACTATCCGGTCAGCCCGTCGACCTAGCTAGGCTTCGTGCCAGACATCCGGTCAGCCCGTCGACCTGTCTGGGCTTCTCCTGCACACTCGATCAGAGTGTTAGACAACAACAGACTAACTTAACCTGATTTGTCATTCATCAAAATCTGGGTTAAATCGTTAGTGCTAACCGCACCAACACTCACAACATGATTAGAGCTGCACATAAGGAAGAAAAATCAGTTAGATTCAAAGGTTGGGGAAAAGAAAGAGCATACCTAGGCTGGATGGAAGCCTTGAGCGGATCGGGCTTAGGCCGAACACGTAGAGGTCGCTCTCCAGCAGCAACTTGTGGATATGGTATTTCTGACCATTTAAGCTAGAAGCTGCATGGAGGTAGTCCGAACGGCTCTTGCATTTCTTGAGCTTGGGAGGGTGTGGCACCTTTAATTGCCAGCTGGTCGAAAAGTCTGGCCGCTCAGGAAAGCAAACAAAAAAGTAGTAGTCCTTCCAATGCTTGTTAGAGGACGACATCTTGTCAAAAAAGACTAGGTCCACTCGGGCTTGGAAGAGAAAAGTCCCCGGCTCGGATAATTTGGGATAATAGAAATAGTGGAAGAGCCGAGGAGTAAGAGGAATGTCATCCAAGTGGAACAGAATGACGACCCCGCACAGCAACCGAAAGGAGTTCGACACTAGTTGATGGAGAGAAATACGAAAATATTTACAAACGACAGAGAAGAAATGGTGGATCGGGAACCACATATCAGCGGTAAATTGGCCCCTAAAGAAGCATACAAAATCCGGAGGCGGCTCATTCGAGCCGTCAAAAGCCGAAGGAAGACCAATTTGATAATCGGAGGGAATTTCAAAGGAAGCTCTCAAACTCTCAGCATTGCTTCCGTCGAACCTAGACTCGATGGACGTGTACCAGAGCCCAGGGATGGAGACAGAAGGTTGAGAGGAGCTTGCCATCGGAAATAAACGTCAACAAGAAACAATGAAGAAGTTCGATTGAAAGAAAGGATGCTAGAAACAACGAATATATCCGGTTGAAGGGTACAGAAAGCTTACTAGAAAGATCGCTATGATCGCCGGAAAGGAAGAAGAATGCAGGGTCGCTGGAAAGTTCGAAGACGAAGATGTAGAGTGAGGAAGATGACGATGCACGTGAGGTTTATAAACCTCGCGGTCGATTGACCTCAGCCGTCCGATCCAAAGCTACGGAAACCTAGAAGCAGATCCCATCGTTGATTTTGAAAAGGCGTACACCTCATTACAAGAGGATATCCGCCTGTCACATTGAGCGTGCGGCGACAGTGAGGGGCACGTTTGCTTCAGTCACTGGATATCATTTAATGAGCTTAATTAAAAAGGTATGGTTGCGTGCTCAGTCATAACTATCAAGGATTTACACGGTCTTCAAGAAATTTGGATGACGTCAGCCAAGACCGAGCTCGCCTAAGGACGCGTAAGGAAAAGGAAAACATGTGCCAGTGTTGTTGCTCGTCGTCTCGATCGGCGTAAAGAGCAGGTCACATGGCTGAACCCAACAACGGCAAATTGAAGCCAAGCGGCGTTGGCTTGTAGGCCGATCAACGATTAAAGACCAAGCATAGTCCGATCGACCACTGAAACATATAGGCCGAACAGATCTTAAAGTCGCCAAAGACACATCTTCTTATCCAGTTAGTTAGACTTGCAGCCTTCTTCGACTAGACTTGAAGGGGAGACTTGTGATGTAGCGGTAAGGAGGAGCCCACCTGGCATGGGTCAACGGCCACAGTGGAAGTTAAAGTTAAAACGGTCAATGTCAGGGCTCAGAGGCTCAACTGCGTCGCCCGAGTGAGAGGGGGCTACATAGGCCTATCGGAGGAACTGTTGTCTGGTCGGCTATCTGGATGAAACAGTGTCTAGTCAGCCCGATCGGTAGGAGAGCGGATCGAGCGGGTAACCCGTCCGACTCGGGGTATGCCATTGACAGTGTAATAAACCGATATAATAAAAGAGGAAAAGACGGATACTTAATAAGGGGAAGAGAAAATAAAATAGAACACTTCATCTATCATTGAATGCGGAGAAGTTAATACAAAGATGTCTTCTGTCTGCAATTAATATCATTAAACAGAGGCATATGAAGGGTCACTAAAACAAGTATAAAAAAGTATGATAAGTATGAAGAAAGACAAGATTCATCTCTATCCCTATTATTTTCGATTCCTCTCCTTCTGTTTCTAATTTGAGCATCGGAGGGTCAACGCTAGGGACCCCTTCCCTGGTTTGGTTTGTTTTACAGATAGGAGCAAGTCTTCATCCAGTTAGCGGGACTGTCACATCCTCGGCTTTCCGGCTTCACGCCTTCGAACAGGAACAACTAGTATGATTTATTCTATAAAAAACTTAATCCGAAAATAAATTAGGAATTAGGTTATTAATCATACCTCAAGTTATGTAGCGAGAATGTCTTATATAACTTGAAGAACCAATGAGATAACTGATGAGATAAAGATATGGATAGATGCAGCTGTGATTTTTCCTAAAGAATCAATGAAATACAGATGGATTGATGCAGTTTCATTGATATGCAGAAGAGCCGAAATAGATAAATTGATGTATTATTATATAAAAAGAATAACAAGGAGAAAGTTGTAGTAAAAATTAGAGAGAGAGGAGGAGAGAATGATGAAGAACTAATAAGGATTGAAGCGATGAGAAGAAGCGTTGCAGATAGTAAAAATTAGGTTATAATATGTGATTTGACAAGAATAAAAAGTTAAAATTACTAATAAATATTGAAATTATTTTGAATATGAAAAGAAAAAGATGATATTAACATAACTTAATTTAAAAATGATATTAATATAATTTAATTTTGGACTTCACTGAATCAAGTGAGAGTTGCTTATTAAAGGGTCTAAATTTTTAATTAAATAGTAAGATAATATGTACCCTTCAATTTGATCAACACAAACAAAATATATTATAACAGTTATAGATCATAACTACAATATAAACAATTTAACTTTGATCAACATCAATAAATTATATGTTAACAGCCATGAACCATAGTTGCTATAATACAAGTACTTTAATTAAAAAATTTAAAAGGTCCCTGGGTTATAGCGTCATGGTAGGACATTCAGATTGTCATCCAAGTACTCACGGTTCGATTCCCAGTTATGACGTATTTATAAGAATTTTTCCTCCAAATGATAGGCGCAATTACAGGATGTTGAGCTTTTGGATTGGGCGCTGCGTGTGCTTCCCGATTTATCCTGATGGCTGGTGGAAAAATTTCGTGGAACCGAGCCGGCCACTCGTTGTTTTACCCTAGTGGCTAGCACGTTGATACCATATTACCTGAGGTGCAGTGTTCGTGTCCTGTTAGCAACAAAGTGAAATTGTACCTCCCAAAACAATCCCTTCGAGGGTTTCTGAGGTATGGGGTCGCTCAACGGTGGAGTTAGTCACTATAAAAAATTTACTCTACCTTAGTTTTAGTCCCGAGGCTATGGTGTTGTGGTAAGACATTCAAGTTGTCACGCACGCACCCACGGTTTGATCCCCAGCTATGGTGTATTTGTAGAAATTTTTCCTCTAAATGAGAGGCGCGATCAAAGGATGCTAGGCTGGCCATCGCGTGCACTTCATGATTTATCCTAGTGAATGGTGAGAAATTTTCATAAAATCGAGCCGGTCACCCCAAAAATAATTAATGAGACTAACTGAAATTATTATTTATGATACGAATACTCCATGTTTTACCAACATTGATTAACATTATGTTATAATAGAATTTTGACTCTAGTCAATATTAATAACGCTATGTTATAGTAACTACAGTTCATACGTCTT
This sequence comes from Zingiber officinale, assembly GCF_018446385.1. Classification (NCBI taxonomy): domain Eukaryota; kingdom Viridiplantae; phylum Streptophyta; class Magnoliopsida; order Zingiberales; family Zingiberaceae; genus Zingiber; species Zingiber officinale. The sequence goes on from NC_056004.1 coordinate 2,687,096, forward strand.
ATAATGTAGACACTTCACCTATGATCAACCTTGATACGAATTGTTATTACATAAATAGTTTATTTCTAATCAATATTATTCATTATTATATTATATCAATTATAAAATTATAACTGTTATAATTATTATGTATTTATACTAGCTGATATAAGTATATAGTAGCTACGATCTTACATAGTTAGTAAAAAAAATAAAGAGAATTTCAAAAGACATAAAATGTCCAGAAATGAGATCAGGTAGCCTTTTGATTTTTACCCCATTTATTTCTTATTCTTAGTAACCAAATAAGTAGGGCTTATTTTGAACATATTATAATAAAGAGATCAAATTTAGATAACCAACCACAAATGCAACAGTTAGTAATTAAAAAAAAGTAGAAATTGTTTCATAATTTATACATAAAGATGAAAAAAAGGAATGCTTAATTTCAATAATCTTTAGTGATTTCATAAATTTAAGTGAATAATAGACAATCAATAATATCCATAATATCAATTAAGTAAATTAAACAAAAATAACTATTCAAGTTTGAATTGTATGTCCATTCTGCAAACCAACATAATACAATTATTCAATCAAAATTCAACATGCATGCAAAAAATACAGACCCGACAAGCAGTAAAAAGACAATGTAAATAAAACTGCTTATGATGGCAAAATACATGTTGAAATCTCAAGTGTTTCAAGATCGTGACTACAAAGAATATATGAATTCTTGCTCTGTGGAGCAATGCACACAATTTGTATGGATTGAATTGTAGACATGGGGGGGAGACTGACAACCGGAACACAAGGCCAGTTGTGAATGAGCAGCAAAAATTGATCAGCTAAAAATGTTAGTAGTGTTTGTATGAAAGAGATTGTCAACCGAAGGTCAGAGATGGATTCAAATTCAATCATTCTTGATAGAAAAGTGATCACGATGTTCAGAAAAATAATTCAGAAATCCCGTATTGAATCTTCTTCCTTCTCACAACGGTAAGTACAGCTATCCCACTCATGCTCATCAAAATCTGGATAGCCAGCATCTTCATCTTTACCTCCATAATCATCTCCTTCATCAGCAATGCCTTCTAGTTCTTTCTGCGTACATGATATATAAGCCGCATATCAAGTAGAAGCTGAGCTGATCAAGGAAATATGGATCTTCAAAAGAGACATTAAAAATATACCTCATTTGTATCAACGTTACATTGTGATGCATTTTCCTGATCATCATTTGTCTCTTCTTTTGCAGATGTCTCGGCCTTTTCTTGGACCATCTTAATTACTTGCATAACGTGTGAAAAATCTGTAAAATAAAACTAGTATATCAATCAGATTGCAAGTGAAAGGGGGTGTGCAAGGTTATTTTGTAAAAGTGGCTATCAACAATGATTACTGAATAAAAGATATATAAAATTCTGTTTTTAAATTTAACATGCTTTGAATTAATTGAAGAACAGGTAGTAGTGTAATAGCTGTGTCACTAAATAATTCGTGAGAAGCTGCTCCCAGGATTAAACATAAGCATAAAATCTCAACTGTCGAGGATGCCAAACATACCATTAATTTTGGCATAATAAGAAGCCTCTCCCGCATAAAAAAACCATATAGGACTTGAACTTCAAAGCTACTCCCAATCATTTGTTTTGTTCTTAGCACATAAAAACACTGGTAGAGAGAACAAGGTTACAGAGCAATTAGATGTTTACTAATACCACTTGATGTGGCATCAGCAGTACTTTCTTGTCATAATTTTAAAATGAATTAATCCCCTTTACATCAGCAAGTTGCATTAGCTCTCCCATCCGGTGATATAGTAATTTGCACGAATTCAGCTAAGTTAGCTACACCAGTGATACACTGGACTTGGTTGTTACCTTTTTCCGTAAGTTGACTAACAACTTTGGATGGACTAGGCCACTGAATTTCTTTCCAATTCCTCCAAAATATCTTTCACGAAACAAGCATAGGTAACATTTGTTGATTCATGATTTGGAAAGAAAAACATAATTTCTTTGTGAAGTTAGGTGCATGGATCATTACAAAGAAGAGTGAGGGAAAGAGTGCAAACCAAAATGTACCAGTAAGAGGTTGTATCACGCTATTGAGGGGAAGAGAGAGGAGAAAAGAACCACATGTTTTGGACTATTGATGTCACTGAATTGCCTATTGTCTGAAATAAAAAGGAGGAAACACTATGGTTCATGCTATCCTTAAGCATTCCTATTTCTCTTTTTCACTTTTGCCTTGCAATGAATCAAGGAGGAAAATCAAGGTACAATCAAGTACCAAAAGATGAATATGGAAGGTCAAATAAATGATATAGGGAGATAATATGTGATATTGGGCATCCCATTTTTGTTCCTTAGACCTAGGTAATATTCTTCTTGCCTCAACTACTAAGTTGCTAAGATGTAGCACTTCGTACCTTAACACAGGTGTAGGGACACTTTTTGAAACAGTGATTGATTATGCATCACGTTATTCTTTTAGCTTATGGCATAGTATCAATTACGATGCTAAAGGGGAAAAGCAACTCGTAGAAAAAATACAGCCAACCTCAATGTAGGATAAGGTTTTGTTAGGGCCAAAAGAATTCACGTATCTCCACAAATTATCTTCGCAACGGGTTTCACTTCCCCCAATCTATTACTTTGCCGTATAAAATTGGTCTCATATATGCCAATACATAAATTTAAGGAATCAGATAATAACACAAAGCTCTAATAATATAAGGGAGAAAATAGCCAAATCCACTCACATACCTTCAGAACGATGAAATAAAGCATCACGAACTTGCAAAGGATGTTTCCTCTCTACAATTTTAAATTTTAGCTTTATTTGATGTCGTGTGCGATTAGGGAACAACTGTTGTATCATTTCAAAATCCGATCCAAATTGTCGAATAGCCTATAGAAAATCCATCAGAACATCATAAACATGACACATCATAAAATTTTTTTCCAATAATTATTCAAATAGAGAAGACAAGATTATTTAACATTAGTCAGCTATAATTTCCGAGTGCATGAATCGCTCCATGTTTGATATGAGTATCAGGGATGAAGAATGTTTCTATTTGGACAAGGCTTAATTGTATTCAACTATAAGCATTTGGTTTTCTGATCAAAAAAGAATAAACATGCCAACTGGAAACAAACCTAGTACCAGCATTGTCTGATGACCTCTTGTGCCATCTTCCTAGAAACAAGAAATTTCAAAACATTTCAGGAAACAAATAAATGGCAGACAGTGGAAGCTATTAAATATTTGACATTAATTAACAGTTGTGTTACGCAGTGGATAGAAATGTTCATATATTGCATTCAAATTAAAGCAATTGAGAGCCTGGTTTAGTAAGATTTTCATCATCTCACAATATTATAAGTCAGAGGAGTAAATTACTAAATTGCATCTTAATCTGAAAGAGATACATTTGAGAAGTCCTAGTCAAGATAACGCAAACCATTTGATCTCATAAAAAGAATCCTAATAAGAGGGAGTGATCTTTGCATGAATAGAGGAATGTCAACCATGAAGTGAAGCATGTGAACTAAGTCGGGTTCAAGCATAGAAAATGTAAATGTTTGTTTGCTTTCATCAAACAAGATTCATCTTTATTGCTTCTTGTGCCAAATGGATCTATTATTCAACAACTAGTCTTACATTCAAGTCTCCTACCAACTAGATGTTGCTTCCAACACATAATTCCACCATGAAGAGCAATACAAGCATAATCGATATACTAACAGTGGAGTGTTGCTCCATGCCTCCATCCATAGAAAATCTCAGCATTTATGGTTTTTAGTATCATGTGAATGTAGAAACTTTAAAGAAAATCTAGAGTATAACTTGAAGAGCATAAGTGGTGAGATAATATACTCATATAGCTCCTATATTTCTAATCCTTCAATATTTTGTGGTTGGGCGATCAGGTACATCAGATTGGTACACACTGCTGGAACCATCCACTAATCAGATATTTAATATACTAAATATAACTTAAGTTTTAGTCCCTTTCCCCTAGCATGACAAATTTGATAAATATCTTTTTCTCCATTCTTAAAACTTGCTACCTAATGTATAATGCAAACTACAAAGTTCTAAGTATCATATACTTTCTATTAGACAACTTTCTTTGCTTCTGTGCCAGTAATTTTAGCAACTATACAACTATTAATGTTCTCATCATCTTATGACTTTTCCAGCTACAAATCTCTAAAAGATGCATGTCTACCTTCAATTTATTATGATTCATTCTGTCACCCATCTCTTTACGCCCTGTTTATCTCATTACTTGAGATGACGGATTCAAAAACTAAGGAAAATTTTCTGCAAGAAGAATTTTCCTCCGTTTATTTCAGATAAGAAGATGGATATTATATCCTTTACGTTGTTTACTTGATATAAAAAAAAGAGGCGGATGGATTTATAAATCCATCCGTTGATTCACTTATGAACAAAATTTTACCACCCAAAATAGGACGGAACGCCTCTTTCCGTCGTCCCTCATCACGCTGCCCTTAACAACATGTGTGCCCTGCACTGTGTGGCCACCTCTGCCACTTCCAGATCTTGAGGCGGAGCTTGACGGTGCAATCATCCCCCGGTGAGGCGGCAGCCGCTTTCTTCCCCGTGAGCAATGCCACGCTGAGCCCCTCGCACGGCACCTTTATGTCGATCCGCTTCGTCTTCAGCCCGCCAATATTCACGCTGGCCTTCATCTGCATCTCCATCTCCACCCACCCTCTGCACGCATGACGCTGTCGCAACGTCTAGCGCTTGGCTGAAGATGGAAGCCAAAGCAGAGGGAGGGGTCACGCTCCCCACGTCCTGGACGAACGCACGGAAGGCTCCGTCGCCGAGGTTGTCGCTGCCGGAGAGGATGGAGAAGGTGATGGGGTCGTAGTGGTAGGTAAGCTCTTGTTGGGGTTGCAGGAGGTGCTGTTAAGGTCGAGGCATGCGGTAAATAGCACAGAAATTGCTGCTGGTGAGAGCGACAAGGATGATGATGGCAAAGAAAATGTCGCCGACAAGCACAACCAGGAGCATGACGGTTGGTGGGCAGCATCGATCGCCTGAGCCTTGGTGGGCGGGAAGGCTGGGGGGCCTCCAGGGTGGGTGGTGGGCTTGGAGGGAGGAGGGTAGACATCGTCGCCCATCGCCGTTGCTTCTCTTGAATTCCTCAACGGTACCTCCTTCTCTGCCGGCGAGTGAGAGCAGCAAGGAAGGAGATCTAAAGAGAAAGTAGAAGAAGGGAAGAGGAGAAAAGGTTGTTGCATCCTGATTTCTCATGAGGAGATGAATCTGGTGGAGATGAATCAAGGGAAGTCCCCATCATGCCCGATGATGGTGAAGGAAACAACCTTTCTCTTCCTCTGCGAGATTCTTTTCTCTTCCATTCCGTTTTTTTTTCTTTTCTCTTCCTTCCCCTCAGGGATTTTTTCCTTCAATGATTCCTTTCCTTCCATAATCCACGTCTCCGAGTAAACATACAGTTAAGGTGTAAGTCTAGCTTCAGAATTTTGAAGAGTTTTTTCATTAACATCGTAGTGGCTGACTTGGATTTTATAATTATGGATACTTACATATCATTATGCTTCTTTCACTATTCTAGTCACAAAAAGGGTTCCATTAGTATGTAATTTCCACCATTTTTTCTGCTAAACAACTAACTAGTATTCTATACATTCAATACCAATATTCAATCTTCATTAAGAATATTAAATATTTCACTATTTTTAATTTTACTTACATGTTATAACTCCACATCTACCAAGGAAAAGATCTTTTGATAATTTCCAGATACTCACAGATTGTCAAGAAAGAATTTTAAGACACAACTAGGGTCATGAAGACACTGTCTCATATAAAAATTCAATGTTATTAGCATGACAAAGTAGTGCTTGGTGTTCTAATGCTTTACTTGATGAAATAACTGGAGTATGCAGGAAAAAAAACCTAATTTACATTTTACCAAACACAACACTGACATTGGCATATCAAATGTCTGTCCCGAACAAAGCTTTATGGATATCTAAACCTCCAGTTGAGTTGCATGTTAATATGTATAATCAGTGTGCTTGAGACATAACAGAATGAGAATATATGAAGTACATGAGCAAAATACAGGAATTAACTATACAAACAAACTGGATTAAGGGGCAGACTAGGTCATATCATTAGATCAGCTAGTTATGGCAAATTCATGCAACAATAGAAATTTGAAAAGATCAAGTTACCTCATAAAGCAACTGTGTTTCTGATTTTGACCATCTGACAGTTGGAAGCCGATTTGAGTATGAATGATAGTTCAATTTCTTTGTAGTTGGCTCATTGGGATAATTTGTGACTCCACCAGAACGACTCATTTCTTCATCATCACCAAAAAGACCATTGTCATCCAAGGAACTAGTAATGCCGCATAAAATTATGATCAATCAGTTCGATTACAACTTTATGCAACACATTTTTCTAAAAAATGGTGAGTAAAACAAGATGTTTACCGAAGCCACATGAAATAATGGTATAAAACAGCCTAATTATGACATGATTGTGGCACATTTGTCTAAAAAACGAAATAAAAAACATCAATGTTTTCTTTTATATTAGATAGATGGCCTTATGGTCACGGATTCAAGTCACGAAAATAATCTTTTGCAATGCAAGATAACAATAGACCTAATATGGTCCAACCTTTCCTCTAAACCCCGTATTGGTGGGAGTTTCGTATACCAGGCTTCCTTTTATTAGATAGATGACCTTCCCCTCTAGTTCGTCTAAATCCGGAGCACAACTTATGCAACTTAGAAATTGGCGTCTAGAATATTCGTCCCTAGTGTGATTCAAATCCCCAATCCTCTTAGTTGTTCCTCTGAATAAATACCAGTTGGTGCAGGAAGCACCATAATCAAACCTATATTTTGATGTTATCAAACGTTCAAGTTAAGTCTTGTTATTATCTAATGAATTAATCCAGTTTATTGGAAGGTCAACTTGGAAAGTCCTAGTAGATCAGTTGGACCTGATACTAGGCAAGGGTAATCTCAGCAGATCATGGAACCAAGCAGGAAGTCCAAGTAGATCAAGTGGACCTGATATCTGGCAGGTGGACTCGATAGGTCTGGAGGATCTTATGCTGAGCGGTTAAGTCCAAACAGGTCTAGAGGACACGATGTTTGGCAGGTGAGTTGAGATAGGTACTGTGGTGAGGTCGTGTCATAGGAGGGACAAACCTTGGGCGCTGATCCAACTGAAGAAATCGACAAAGATTTCTAAGTTAAGATCAGAATAGTCCTTACTGTCTTGTTCATACATTAATATATCTATCTAACTCTATTTGCAGGAGAACTATTACTATTATATTTGTGCTAACTCTATTTCACAGATAAAACTAAGTTCTGAGTTGACCAAGGTTCGATCGATCAAACCATAGGATTGGTCGACCGAACAAGCAAAAATGGCAGAACTCGCGAACTTGGTAAACAAGTAGTTCGATCGAAAAATAATAGGGATCAATCAACCAAACCTAAATCAGGGGTTTGATTGACCGATAAGCTTTATCAGTCGATCGAATAGCGAAAATCATAGGATCAGCCGATTCGGATCAACGCAAAGAAGGAAGGCACGGGGTTCAGTCAACCGATAGAAGGATCAATCGACCGAACAATTTTTCGGTCGACCGAACTCTGCCTATAAAAGAGCCCTTGAGCACCGAGCCAGACACAACTCTCTCATCCGATCTACTCTACCCTTGTTGCGACTGTTTGTGCAAGCTTCGATAACTCTGCTCCGAGTAGTTCAACAACTATGCTACATCTCTACTTAATTGTTGTCAGTAACTTTAATATTGTCTTGCACTTATTCTTTGAAGGTAGTAGGACCGTTACTAGCATTATATCATACTTATACGATCTTGCTTCTTCGAAAGAACTAATATTAGTATTGTTCAACGAAAGTGGTCAAGGATTACGAGCCTTAGAATAGGAGTCGGTTGGGCTCCGAACTAAGTAAAAATAACTGAGTCTTTAGTTTTGCTTTCTGTTGAATACTTCCGAAGATTTCCTTGATTGTAGGGATTATGATTGATTTAGATTCCCTTGATTATTGGGATTGAGATTAATCTTGATTGTATTCCTTGAAAGATTGATTTTTCTTTTCTCTCGTTATGTAAATAAATACCTATATGTAAACATATTAATAATAACATAGAAAGATTTTTCTCTTCTCCACATGGTATCAGGGCCAAGTTGAAATGCAAACCCTATTTTTTTTCTGCGCCGCTATTCCTTGCGTCGCAGCATCGCGCACGCCTCTTCACACAGATATCGCAGCCCCTCTTCGACAACCGCCCGACGCTACCGCCCTCCTCTCCTCTTCGCGAACTGACGCTGGTGTTTTCCTACGTCGTGAGCACACCGTCCTTTGTCCTTTCCTGCAGTCTGGCGACGGAGAGAGGCTCGGGAGATCAACAATTTGGTGACAACATGAATTATTCTTCCTGCAGTTCCACCGTCTTCACCTATCTTTTTGCATCGCTTGAGCCTTTCTTCGCCGTGTGCCCTATTTCACCGAGCTAATCAATGGCTTTCTCCGACGCTCCAAAGTTGGATATTTCAATCTTTACCAACCACATCACTGCACCACTCTCTTCCGAGCAGTTGGATGGTAAGAACTACTCTTCTTGGGCCTCTCACATTGAGCTTTGGCTTGTTCGACAGGGTTATGAGACACATCTCACTCACCCCGAAGAGGATGTCCAGGTCGCCAATCGTCTTCTCTGGAAAAAGGTTGATACCCAGTTGTGTTGCATTATCCGAGCCATCATCCATCCATCTCTTAGGGATGTCTTCCGCACTCACAAAACCTGTAACTCTGTTTGGACACAGGCTCAACAACTCTTTACAAACACCTCTCGGAGACTCTATCAAGTTTGTGAAGATCTCATGGCCATCCTCAATGCCCATCAGGTTAAGGATTCAATGTCTACCTATCTAGGTTCAATCTCTAGTTTTCTTTGTGACTTCAATGAACTTTTTCCACCTGCGGCCACTCTTGTTACGGAGCATGAAAACCGAAAGAATTTTTTTATGTCTCTGGCTTTATATGGTCTGCCCACAAATAATTCTCATGTTCGCGATCAAATCCTAGGCAACCCCGCAGAAGCTACCATGGACAATACCTAGGCAACTCTCCTCCGTGTCCCTGCCAAAGTCTTAACGTTGCCTCCTTACATTCCTGTTGACTCGTCAGCTTTAGTCTCTCGAAACAACAACAAACCTCCACCTCATAAGGGTGGCAGGACGTCCTTGGTGTGATCACTGCCACCGACCAGGACACACGATTGTTAAGTGTTGGAGTCTCCATGGTCAGCCTCCTCGCGCTGCTCAGATCGCTCAAAGTTCTATCACTTCTTCAGCTTCCGCTACACAATTACCACCGGATCTAACCCCACCGCCTTCCTATGATGACTTTCTGAAATGGTATGAGGATCGTCAAGCTTCAAATTCCATTGCTGTTGTTGCACACGCGGGTAATTCCTTTGTTCGCATATCTCGCTCTTCGGGTCCTTGGGTTCTCGACTCTGGGGCCACTAGTCATAAATCCCTTTTTTTTCTCTCTCTACTTTCAATTATTTACCCGTTGTCACCATGGTCAATGGTTCCCAAACTCAACCCCAGGGTATTGGTATTGTTCATCCTTCCCCGTCTCTTTCTATCTATAATGTTCTTTATGTCCCCGGAGCTCCCTTTAATTTATTGTCCATAAGCCAACTTACTCGGGCCTTTGATTGTGTCATCTCTTTTACTAAAACTTTTATTTCCTTACAGGACCGAAGTACGGGGAGGATAATTGGCTTCGGATGTGAGTCTCATGGCCTATACAGGCTTCAACAGCCTTCTCTTGTTGGTTCGACGGCGACATCTCCACTTCTTATTCATGCTCAGTTGGGACATCCAGGTCTGGATAAGTTGAAACAATTAAGTCCTAGTCTTTCTCACTTAAAGTCTTTGTCTTGTTAGTCGTGTCAATTAGGAAAGCATGTTCGCAGTTCTTTTCTCCTCGTACTGTGAGTCGGGCTACGTCCCCTTTTGCTTTGGTTCATTCTGATATTTGGGGTCCAAGTCGTATTTCTTCTACATTGGGATCACGATATTTTGTTACTTTTATAGATAATTTTTCCCGTTGTACTTAGTTATATCTGATAAAGGATCATTCAGAATTATTTCCTATCTTTCAATCTTTTTTCTATGAAATCAAAACTCAATTTGGTATTTCTCTTCGAACTTTGTAAAGTGATAATGCACACGAATATCTATCCACTCAGTTTCGTACCTTCTTGGCATCTCATGGTGTGTTGTATCGCACGTCTTGCCCTCATACCCCTCAACAGAATGGGGTTGCAAAATGTAAGAATCATCATCTCCTCGAGACCACCCGGACTCTTCTCCACTCTCACGTTCCTCATCAGTTTTGGGGCGACGTTGTACTTACTGCGTGTTATCTCATCAATCGCATGTCTTCCTCAACTCTCCAGGATAAAATATCTCATAATGTAATTTATCCTCATCAGTCTCTTCATCCTTTACCACCTAGGGTCTTTGGTTCTATATGTTTTGCTCATGCTCTTGATCTTGGCATTGACAAACTCTCTCCCCAGTCTCATAAATGTGTCTTCCTTGGATACCACCGGTCTCAGAAAGGATATAAGTGTTATTCTCCTACTCTCTGTCGGTACTTTATCTCTACTGATGTCACGTTCTTTGATTTGGTTTCCTTTTTTGGGCCTCACATATCTCCATCCGAGTTCTCTCCTTCTCTGTCATACCAGTGACTGTCTTTTATCCTCCGGGGGCATCTCTATCACCTCCAGCCCCATCTCCTCCTTTGCAAGTTTATCGGTGTCGTCCTCGCCCTGCTTTGCCGCCGCCCATCACTGACATTACCATAGACACATCTTTGGAGTTGCGTCCTTCGCCTCTTCCTCCGGTTCCGTCTCCTGAGTCTGATATTCCCATTGCACTTCGGAAAAATGTGTGTTCCACTCAGAATCCTTCTATTCATTATATTTCCTTGAGTTATCATCGTCTTTCTCCTTCCTACTTTTCTTATCTTTCTTCCTTGTCATCTGTCTCTCTTCCAAAGAGAACAGGTGATGCCTTTGCCCATCCAAGATGGAAAAGGGCTATGCTTGATGAAATATGTGCCTTGCAGCACAGTGGGACTCGGGACCTCGTTCCTCTACCACCTGGAAAGTCAGTTGTTAATTGTCGATGGGTATATACGGTGAAAGTTGGTCCAGATGGCACGGTTGATCGGCTTAATGCTCGGCTCGTCGCTAAAGGCTATACTCAGATCTTCGAATTGGATTATGACACTTTTTCTCCTGTTGCCTAGATGTCTTCTGTGCGTCTTTTCCTGCCCATTGCTGCAATTCGACATTGGCCTCTTTATCAGTTGGACATCAAAAATGCATTCTTACATGGTGACCTGTTAAGGAGGCCTACATGGAGCAACCTCCGTGTTTTGTTGCTCAGGGAGAGTCTTCTGGTCTTGTATGTCGCTGTGGAAATCTTTATATGGCCTCAAGCAATCACCCAGGGCATGGTTCGGTAGATTTAGTACTGTAATTCAACAGTTTGGCATGACTCGGAGCGAGACTAACCATTCTGTCTCTTATCGCCACTAGTTGCATCTACTTAGTGGTTCATGTTGATGATATCGTCATCAAAGGTAGTGATCATCTCGGGATTTCACAAGTAAAACAATATCTTTTCAAACATTTCTAGACAAAGGATATCGGCAAACTCAAATATTTCTTGGGAATAGAAGTAGCACAGTCTAAAGATTGGATCATCATATCCCAAAGAAGTATGCAATGAATATTCTGGAAGAAACAGGAATGTTAAACTCAAAGACAGTCAACAATCCTCTTGCTAAATCAAGGGGAGCCTCTTCCAGATCCTGAACGGTACAGACGATTAGTAGGAAAACTAAGCTACCTTACTATTATTCGTCTAGATATCTCATTTGTGGTAAGTGTAGTAAGTCAGTTTCTAAACTCTCCATGCAAGGAACATTGGGATAATGTGACTCACATTATTCGATATATCGGAGGCGCACCAGGAAAGGGTATTTTGTATGAAGACAAAGGGCATACTCGAGCTATAGGATATTCTGATACAGATTGAGCAGGATCTCCCACTAATAGAAGATCTACTTTTGGGTTTTGTATATTTGTCGAAAATAATCTTGTTTATTGAAAAAGCAAAAAGCAGAATGTTGTGGCAAGATCCAGTGCAGAGGCAGAATATCAAGCTATGATCATAGTCAGTCAAGAGCTTATATGGCTAAAACAGTTGCTTCAGGAACTAAGTTTTGGAGAAGTTACACAAGTATCACTTATATGTGGCAACCAAGCCGCCATGCATATCGCCTCGAATCCATTTTTTCATGAGAGGACAAAGCATATTGAGGTTGACTGTCACTTTGTCAGAGAGAGTCATATCCGGAGAAATATCTACTAGCTTTGTCAATTCACATGATCAACTAGCAGATATATTCACTAAGTCACTGAGAAGTCCCTGAATTGACTACATATATAATAAGCTTGGTACATATGATATATATTCTCCAGCTTGAGGGGGAGTGTTGAATACTTCTGAAGATTCCCTTGATTGTAGGGATTATGATTAATTTAGATTCCCTTGATTATTGGGATTGAGATTGATCTTGATTGTATTCCCTTGACTTTAGGGATTGAGATTGATTTTTCTTTTCTCTCCTTATGTATATAAATACCTACATGTAAATATATTAATAATAACATAGAGAAATTTTTCTCTTCTCCACACTTTCTTTTTATTTCCGCTGCAATTCTTACTCTAATTCGATTTTACGTTAACGATAAAAAAAATATTTTTAATGAACGAGATTCACCCTCCCTCTCTCATCTTTCACGATTCAACAACATCAACCTTTGATTATGTGCTGGGGTCAAAGAAATGACGGCCAAGAGGAATCATTTCTTTGAAAATTATTTTAGAGTTATGGTTTCATGATCTTGCAATTCCAGTCACTCATCAACAGCTCTATGTCTATTATTTATTCCCATATTAAGGAAACATTCCCAAATGCTAAAAGCATATTTGCCAAACGGATATTTTTAGAAAACTCCAACTAACTCCTTACAAAGAGGAATAGCTTTCCACGTGTCTGAATATCATTTAAAAAAAAATCATCTCATACAAGTAATATGCATAATTATTTATTTAGTGATATCCAATTTATGCTCTATTATATTTCTTCCACAAACACAAACATTTAGTGTCATATCCTTCCCTTTGTAGTTATGCTGCATGCTATGCAACTTAGTTTCAGTCTGCCCCTCTACAGCATAGATGCATTCTGTGTCAGAAATGCCACTATAACACTCCTCAAGCAAGATAAGGTAATAATAATACATGGTACGAGTTTGTTAGATCTGGCGCTTTACAGATAAACTTAACCAAATACACAAACAAAATATATGCCCAGGATGGATTTCAGGTAAACATGACATCAGCATTAACATTAAATAGTACTCTTAATGTTTTATGGCATGAAATGTGATATATGCCAATAATGAGAAAAATGCACAGAAAAGGACTCTCGTTTTCTATAGGATGTAACAGTTTTTCATACCTCTGATTCGAAAATAAATTACCCGTTGCAGTCGGTTCCTTTGTCTGCATAATACATCACAACCAACATAAATGAAATACCACTGATAATGATAAATTTCAAAGAATCAAGTCGATGACATACGGATATACGCTCCTTAGCTTCTGTGAGCATTATTAGGTCCTTTATGCAAATTTGTCTTCGGTCAATCTCCTCTTCAGGTGTTTGAAGCAAAATCTTGTTCACTAGAGATACACATATATGATTGTACCAGGTTTCCCTGACTTCCTACCAGAATGCAGCAAAAAACACACTCAGTAGAACAAGAAGTGTAATTACCTTGTCTTCTCTTTCGCCTTGTACATTGAGGAAACTTCTTTTTAGATGATTCCACAACAGAAGAATCAGTTATTGAAGAGACTTTCTTGCCCCTCTTAGCTGGTTTTGGGCCTTCAGTTGTCTGTCCTTTCCTTTTTCTGCTAGCACTCTTTGGCTTTGGCATATTTTCATCCTCTTGTCCATCGTTGCTTTGACTTTCATCGATTTCAGCACCACAATCACCATCAATTGTTCCTTCAAGGTTGCCAGCCCTGCTTTTAACTGTCCTCTTTCGCAGTTTTCTAGTAGATATCGTAGCACCAGCATTAGTGTCATTTTCTGAAGTAGTTCTCTCCAGGTTCTGGGGGTTAGGTTCCTCAATAAATTGAAATTCAGACATCACATCAATACCCTTGGGAACTCTTGGAAGCTCATTTTCTCCATTATTCTGCAAGAAACAAGTGGTAGAGTTTATAAATAATAGCTCAAGTTACAAAATCTACTATAGGTAAAAGTGAAACATACAAGTAAAACCGATTTAGTTTGTATTTTTCTTTTTTGTTGGTGATGGATTTAGTTTGTATGCTGCTATAAGGTTTTATACTGATGGATAGCACTTGGCAGTACCCAGGAGGATACTTGGATCAGGCAAATGCTGGACAAGTCTTGAGAACACGAGAGTGTAGATGTAAGATTCTCACATTTGTTTGACATCAAGTAAGTTAATCGTGCACTTAATCTGTCAACTGCCATAAGAGCAAGAAACCATCTTCTTTCCACCAAGTTGCATGTTTTGGCTAACTTTAGAACTGATATCTATAATTACAAAAACTAGCATACTCCTTTACACATTTGTTAATGTGCTCCTTTGTTAATTTGGACAAATTAATTATGCCTCACTATACCAAAATTTCAGAAATGTATCAAAGTAATTATAGATTTGACATCAAAAGACCAAAATGGATTAAACACTGTAAATCACTATCTTCAGACGTAATAAGAGATATGGCAAATAATGACAGTTAATCAAGATTATTTTTTTTAGGAAAAAACCTCTTCTCCTATCCTTGCATAATCTACTTGATGTTCTCCATTCCAGTCTGACGCTGTATCTGAAGTGTGCAAAGAGTTATCTGTAGGGTCATGGATTGTCGCTTGTATGGAGGAAGTGTCCATAGCAGAAATTGATTCCACAGGAATAGCAGAACAGGAAGCATCAGGAAGGATAAAAGAAACAGATTTTATTGTTGCCTTTTTCGAAGGTAGCTTGGTCACTTTGGGTTTGAATTTGCTTACTTTTCCAACTTCTAAAAAAAAAGAATTAAAATCAAAAGGACATCCAAAAGTGTATTACAATAGAAAAAAGAAAAGTAGAAAGTTTGGTAGCAAATAACTTGTGCACAAATCTAAGAAAATACTTAAACAGAACCGTACAAGAATGAAATAATCTCATTTGTTTTAATATTTCCAAACCATTGTGGTTGCCTCTTACCCATTTTGCTACCATGATGAACAGACAAATTGTCAAGTGATTCAAGGCCACAAAGTGCTTCTATCTCCTACAATAAAACAAAGGAAGTAAAAAAATAAGCTATGGTCTATGGAAGTAACAGAACAAAATGAATCATGAATTACATAGTGAAGAAGAAAACTTTGTACCACCTCTTGCAGATCACTTGAAGAAGGATGTAGATCATCATCAGGCATCAAAACTTCAAGAGGTCTTAGCATAACATCTGACATAATACTTTGCTCAGATACAATAGTTCCGTGGTCTATGTTGTCAGTAATTTCCTCAATACCTAAAGAACAAAAATGTAACAATGTGACCAATTTCCTAGCACATTGCAAATCCTGTGTTAACGGTTCAGGAAAAAAAGGCAATAGAAAATCACACAAAAAGTATAATTATTGGTTCAATTCTCAAATTTTATGATCATTTCTAATAATATTGGATTCTGTAAGCTGCTTCCCTTTAATTGGTATTTAATTATTAGGATGCTTGAATATACGATTTGTTTGGAATTGGTTTTTGTTCAAGTATATCTCTAGCTCTTTTTGGCTTTGAAAAATTCCATACTTGTACCCATCCTCTCATCTGGTATGCCGCATGTTCCAAGACTCAAGTTTATCACATCTTCTTCATTGTAAAAGTGTTATTTCAATATCAGCAGTAATTGTCATTATTTCATTTTTGAAATTCCTAATACCGGCTTTCAGAAAGGAAGGAAAAAGTAATTAACTTTCCAAATAATACTTACTAGCCAAGGTGATTTTTGGTTTGACTATAGAAATTTCTAACCTAACTAAACTGAAATAACTGAAAATTTTCATACACAAACCAAAACATATAAGCTCCCAAACTGAACTAAATGCATACATTATTAGTTTGTGGCTTGAGGTTTGTGTTTGATGAAATATGGTATTTTAGACTTTTGTTTTGGATCCCCGCCCTACTCCTAGTTCCCTTTTTCAACAGTCTTTCCGTCCTATCTGATATGAAAGAACAGTTATCCTGTGATGCAATACAAATGCATTATCTAAATATATTTATTCTTCTGGTTTAAGGACCAACATTGACCTTGGCTAACCCTCCTTCTTAACAATAGCTCAGTTAATAGGGTGTTAGTGAAATGTGAATGCTTTTCAGAGATGAATGCTGTGCTGAAAAGGAGTTCGAAGGAGTAGGATGTCTTCTGATGGATAGGCATGGGAATAGCATGGTTGTTGTGTGCATAAGTAAAACATCCACCATTTACAATCAGTTTATTTGACCATTTCGTACTCACTCATACTTTCTCTCAAAGTGGTTGAATGGACTTAAATTTTCACATGGGACTCTTCAACTCATCCACTTAGACAAGAAAATTTGAATTCCTATGTGTTTGATTAAAAAAATACTTGTCATGGATATTTACCATGTATAAACAGATGGATTTATATGCATAGAAACTATAATCACATAGACTGAAAGTGAACTTGGCTATTCTAAGACACTCTATCAAACATTTGTTTAGTTGAATAAATGAACAGTTTTATGTGTGCTTGTATTAAGAAATAACTACCACCATTATTCCATTGGGACTTAACAACACAGAAGTTCAGACCAATAAGAATATATCATTATATCTGTAGTCCTTAGATGAAAATAAGTGAAAAATCTAATTCGAAAGACTTCCAGGTTTACCTACTATCTTTAAAGGAACATCATCTGAAGTGTTCAAAGTTATGCTTGTGTTTTCATCCTGAAAGAAATTAACTAATATAAAATGTTGCCTCACATAAAATTGATTACTGGAGAAAAGATCATCTTACCTGGCAGAAATTTCCCTCATTCAGCTGAACATTATCTGCATGTTTACCTTGGGATGCTACAAGCTCTGTCTGCATGTCCTCTGGTTGCTGTACTGATTCTGGCATCGATTTGTGCTGACACGAAACTGTTGAGCAACTGGACATGCAAGACTGGAAACAGGTTGTATCAGTCTGAAGCTCAGAATGAGCATCATGAGCAATAGACTCTAAAGGAGCCGACACATGTTGGGCATCATCAGAAGTTTTGGTAGAAGCAGAAACAACTTTAGCAGTTTTAGCACGAACTTTAGGACGAAAATTGCCCAATTGTTGTTCTGTGAGTGTAAAAAATGGTAGCTAATGGATTAATCTAATAAGATATTATTTGAAAAAAAAAAACAAGTAAATAAACACCCAAACATTTTTCCTTAAATTTACCTTTGGTAGTCTCCATTGGACAAAGAAAATCATCAACAGAATCCAAATCATTGAACATAACCTCTGTGCCAAGGATATGTGAAAATGAATAATTGCAAAACATTAGAAAAGATATCAATCTAAGATCCTCTATGATGGTTTTTTTTATTTTTTTAAAGGAGAATTGGAATTCCAAGAAAACTAAAAATCCTCTAAATCTACTAGTTGGATATGCAACATATGGAGGGGAATAATTAAATATATATATATATTAAATTGCTAATCTCAACCCTATAAAGTTAACTAACATGAATAAACGAAAAATATGAAGCTGATAAAAATGAAGATTTCAGACCATATGCAGGAAGTATGCAAGTAAGCCACTTCATAATGCATAAGCAGCACACAAATGCAAATGAGGTTCATATTTTTCAAATAATATTATTCGACATATCAAAGATAATATATAACAATACATGTCAAAATTTAAGGAATGAAATCTCGAACCGTGGTTTCTACCATTCTGACACTTTACCGGCACCGGCACCGGCACCGGCACCGACACAGGAAGGGCAGCAATTTCGCGTGCGTCATCGTCGTGTCAGGTGCACGCAACAGAAGGGGGAAGGAAGAAAGGAGAAGGGTGAAGGAATCGAGACTTACCTGGAAGCATCGGGCTTGGCAAGGTCACCGGTGAGAGATTAACGGCGACGAGGAGGCGGCAGTGTGGCGATGGCGAGAAAAAATCGTGAAGGGGGAGGAGGTTGATCGCGAATGTGAGGAAAAGTTGGATTTAATAAAAGTTTTAATTAAAATCACACACGACGCGTTGCATATGTAAGGGGTGTTTGGTTGATGGGTTTAGGAATGAGGGAATGGAATGATAGTAAAAAATAGTATTTGGATTGTGGGTTTGGGAATCACATTTTGGGAATGAGAATCAACCAAACCCATATAACATGATGGATTTCATTTCCATTCCTATTCTCATTTCACCCTACTATCAAACCTATATTCATAGTCATTCCCATCATTTAACCAAACACCCCCTAAATATCGCTGACTAATACTGAACCTCTTTAGCCCTAGAGAGATAGAATAATGTGTGCTCGGGTTCAATTATTATTTACATTCTCCTATATCTCTCATGCTAGAGAGGGAGATATATGGCCACGATAAATACTAAGACAATAGTTGTCGAGACGAATGACAGGCTAAGGAGCGAACGAAGCCTCTCATGCGGCCCCCAAACTTTGGCTTAAGACAGGCCTGGGGTCCAATAAAATTAGAGCCTATTATTATTAAAAAAAATTAAATAAATTTAACAATTAAAATTTAATTTTCAACAGAATAGCTATGAGCTTTGATTTTAAGCATAACTCTTCGATTTACGGGCACAACAGTAAACGGCCCTCCTCATTTATCTATTCCAATGGCAACTTCAATTAATGATATATTTATAATTATTATATTTTTCTACAATTCTACCTAAATTTTCACCACCAAATTTTATTTTTTTTCATTGTATTCTTCTTTTCATATTCTCACTCATTCTCTCTGTATTTTTTCTCTCCCATCACCTTGTCTGTAATTTTCTCAATCTCAAAAGATGTCCTTCACCTTCCTCAATAATCAGGTAATATTTTTCTCAAAATATTCTTTATTGTTGTATATAAATAATAAATTATGGATGGAATGGACTCAAATATCACTAGAAAAATAGATTATTAATAATTATATGAATTTGTTTCTAATTTTTTCTTTTTCTCGATTTAAATTAAATTTAATATTATTTATTTTCTTATTATATTTGTGCAGTTAATAGTCAAAGTTTAAAATATCATCAAATTAAAATTATACGGCATAAATAAGATTTTATTATTGCTTTAATTTTAAGTAATTTTATTTTGATAAAATAATAGAGACTTGTATTTTCTTTGTTATTATTATTTCAATATAAATATGTATGTAAAAAAATACAATTATGAATATATAAAAAATAAAAGAATTTATTTAATTTAAAAAAATGTACTTGATAGATTTATTATTAATAATCAAAATCAAAACTGAGAAATCAATATTTTTTATCTAAATGATGAAAATTTTAGACATTTTTCTATGATTCATTATATTCAAAAATTGTGTCCCCTCGGATGGGTCTAGTGGCTAGCACATGAGGTGTTGCCACAATGAGGTCTGGGGTTCAAATCTCGGCAAAGCCGAGGTAAATGTCTCTCTTATGTGCTAGTCATTATTCCAAAGGTTAGTAGTCGTCCGTGATTTACCTCCTCTGTATTAGCCCTGAGACGAATTGACGAGAACATTGGGGGCGAACATATTCGTCTTTTTGCCATAATTATATTTAAAAATTGTCAAATAAAGAAAAACATGATAGAAAATAGTTAATATATTCAAAAGATTAGAGAAAATATTTTATTTTTGTTGTAAATTATTTAGTCAAAAATCAATTACAATTCAATTAGCAAACGAAGTGTGTAGAAATTGAAAAAATCTTAGTGGCAGGCTTAAAACTCATGAAAGAAGTAGTGAATATATTATAAATATGAATATTTGGTTTGATATTGAAATAAGATTGTTTAAAAATAAAACCATTGATCAAAATTTACCAAAAAAATAAGGAAAAACGAACATTGGAAAAATGTATTAATAAGAATTATTACTATGTTAAAAATCTTGCAAAACATAATTTGACATTTCGTGGTACAAATGAGAAAATTTATGAAGATAATAATAGGAATTTTTTAGGTTTAATTGAAATGATTGCAGAATTTGATCTTATAATACAATAACACCTTAAACATATTCAAAATGGTAAAATTCATGATCATTATCTTGATCAATATATACAAAATGAGTTTAGTTATACTTGATTGTACTTCCGATGTAAGTCATGAAGAATAAATGTCTCTTATATTAAGATGTGTTAATATTTCAACAAGTTCAATCAAATTAGAAGAATATTTTATAGAATTTTTTAAAGTAGATGACACATTCAGAAAATGTCTTTTTGATACGCTGATTAATATAATAAAGAAAATTGAACTGGATGTAAATGACATAAGAGGATAAGGATATGATAATGGTGCTAATATAAAAGGTAAACAACAAGGTGTACAAAAGAGATTGTTAGATATAAATTATGAAGCTTTTTATATACCATGTGATTGTCATAGTCTTAATTTAGTACTACGTGATATAGCTAATTCTTGTCCTAGTGCTCTAACATTTTTTGGTGTAATACAACTTATTTACTCATTATTTTCTTCTTCTACAAAAAGATGGCAAATTTTACAAGGCTATGTTTCTAATTTAACTCTTAAACCATTATCACAAACAAATTAGGAAAGTCATCTTGAAAGTGTTAAAGCAATAAAATATCAAGCTTCACAGATAAGAGAAACTTTATATATGCTTACAGAAACTAGTGAAGATCCTAAACCAAAAAGTGAAGCAAATGCTTTAGCAACATATGAGTTTGAAAATTTTAAATTTTTATTAGGTATGGTTATTTGGTATGATATATTATTTGTGGTTAATGCTATTAGTAAATTTTTACAATATAAAGATATGAACATTGATATTGCATTATCAGTTAAAAGGTCTCGTTTTTTTTTTAATGATTATAAAGAAAATGGATTCATATCTACCCGTGATTTCTACCAAAGAGATTGCAAATAAAATAAATATAGAATCAAAATTTTGTGAAAAATGTGTAATTAGAAGAATAAACGATTTGATGAGAACAAAATTAATAGGGTGAAGCTTTCACTTGAATAATCTTTTAAATTAATTATTTTAATTATATTATTGACCAGATATTTCTTCACTTTAAAGTAGATTTATACAATGTAAAATATATGAAGATAATTTTAATTTTTTATATGAAATAGAAAAGTTAAATTACCCTATGATGATTTTTTAAAAATAAAATGTTTAAATTTTGAAAACTTTTTAGCATATAACATGTTATCTGCTATTGATGATTTAGATTTATTTTTAGAATTAAAAGTTTTAAAAGAAATAATAATAAATCCAGAAATATAAATCACACATTGAGATACTGAACCTTATAAAAAAACTAAATTCTTTTTTCCTGATGCATAGATAACTTATAGAATATTATTAACTATACTTGTGTAGCTTTAGCAAAAAGAAATTTTTCAAAATTAAAATTAGTAAAATCTTATTTACATTCAACAATATTTAAAGAAAAAATAAATAATCTAACAATTTTATCAATTAAAAAAATATTATCAAAACTTAAATATAAAATTTTAATTAATAATTTTACATTAAAAAAACTAGAAAACTAGAAAATTAATATTTTATTTTTTAAAAAAATAAATGTAAACCTGCTATTTTCAATCCCAAGTCCGAATGAAAAAAGAAGCGGAAATTTAATAAAAAAATATTAAAGACCAAATTTTTTTTTACCTATGGCATCATGGAACCTTGAGACGACCCTGTGTAATATAATGCATGAATAAGCATAATTTAATGGCCCATGCCTATAAATTGAACTTGGTAAGAAGGTCTGACCCATAAATTGAACTTGGCAAGGGTGCATTAGGCCCATGCAATAATGCAATGCAAGGGCGACACTCGAGAACCTCAGCAGCAAGCTACTGTAACGGACTTTCCCTCGTAAAAAAATAATTTAATTTTTTATATTAGATATTAAACTGATCGTGATGTTACCAATCCTAAGATGTGAAATTAAAGAGAACCATGAGAATGCTTATTTTTATTAAAAAAATAATCAAAGAAAATTATTAATTTTCAGTATGAAACAAAGAAAGAACATTAACGTAATTTCATTTTTAACTACAAATAGTAAGATATATAATTTCTAATTAATTATTATATAAATTATAATTATTTGGTATATACATTAGTAATTAATAAAATAAATTTTTAATTAATTAATATAATTATAATATATTATTTTATTATTTTTATTAAAATATAAAAAAATAAAGTAAAAAAATATAATTTATATAATATATAGCTATATAATTTAAAATCAAACTTTAATTTTTTTTTATAAATTGAAATAGATTAAAATTTTATAAAAAAATATTTAAAATAATTTAAAAATTTTATAAATAATTATAAAAATTTAATTATTAAAAAATATATAAATTTTTTGCCTCCTCCCTTCTGTAGGCCAACACCGCCGTCAGGCTGCCACCCGCCTCCAACTCTCCCTCGCCGCCACTCTCTCCCCCTCAAGCGATCACCCCCTTTCTCCCATTCACGCACACCGTAAACGACGGAAGCAGCAGCCGCCTCTCCTCTCCACCCGGACGTGGTCGACTCCACTTCCAACGCCGCTGCTCTCTCCCTCGAGCGACCGCCCCCTAACTTCCGTTCACGCACGCTTCTGCAATCGCTGCTTCTGGACGCCATCGACACCAGCAGCCACTTCCCTCCCCCTCTCCTCCTCTCGTTGACAGCACCTCTCTTCCAGTCTATAGCCCAGGTGAGCAGCCGCCAACTACCAACGTCGCTGCTAGCATCACTACCGGCGCCCCTGCTGCTGAATCCAACCAACGGGCACCCCTATTGGCGGATCTAAGTGGTCGACGCCCTTGCCTTCAGATACGACGCTGATCCGTGTTTAATGGTGTATGTGTCGACCCTTCTGATTTAGCCCGTCGCTGGCCTTTGAGCCGCTACTATTCTCGGCCTTTGCGTCATTGTCTTGTTCAGCATGTGTGTCATGTTTCGACCTGCGTGTCATTATCTTATTCCGGCCTGCATGCCAAAGTCATATGCTATCATGCGCGTCGATGTATTATCCCGGCCTACGTGGCAATGTCATATCCCGACCTACGTGTCGAGGTTGCATCCAGTTTTGTGTCACCGCGTTCGGCTCTGCGTTGTCATATCCAGCTCTGCATCCTATACTCTTCTGAGCCACGACAACTTGAGTAGCATCCCGACCAGCTCATCGATCCACCCGAGGGCGCCCCTTGGACCAAGGTACGTTCTCTGTACTCACTCTACATTCATTTCATTATTATACGTCTTAGTCTGTTACTTATATACTCGTTGGATCTGCCTCGAGCATCGGGGTACTAGGGACCGGGGCGACCCGGTCACTGGCTGCAGGTAGTGTTGACCGGAAGACTTCTGACGACTTGGTCAACATAGAAGTCATCTCAGCATACCCTCCTCCGGGATATCGCGATTCGGTCAACATTCCATCCACCTCATCCAACGATCCGTCTGACTTAGATTTTGGACCAGATCATGTACAATTAAAACACATGACATTAGTGCCATAGATGAAAACCATGGCCAATTATCGCAAACAAAATAGCAGTTGTAGGGGTTAGTTCAATAGTATAACCCAGTATCCTTATGTGGCCATATGTGGATGGCATACCCTCCTGACTACGTAAGCTTATGTAGCCACATAAGCAGCTTGTGTGGGTGGAGATTTTTTTTAAAACAACATTGAAAACAAAGACAGATTATTTACTAGAAACCAAAACGATGATAATTTCCAAGGCAATGTAACCAGGAAAGAGAACTATAGCCAATAAAAACAGAAAGAAACAGATATTAGAATATCAAAAATCAAAAAATTCAAGGTACTGATGACACTCAAGGAATACAATTGGAAGAAGAAGCTAATGAGAAAATTAAGCAAACTAAATCCTAGATAGCTATAGATTTCACAAAACAACACTCAGTTGTGTCCAACTGTTCAACCTAGCTCACCTCCACCTATCATAAGCCTATGGTATGTCTTTGCACACAAACTCTCAATCGCTTGCTCTGGGATGCAGTGACCAGGAAGTTAGGAGTGGAGGAAAGTGGAAACAGGGATAGTTTGTCAGCATGCTGGATATGCAGACGGTTGTAAGATTAGCTGCCCACTCTACTCCAAGCACTCACTATCAACACTTCTACCATCTTTATCAGATATGCGATGCTGTCACCATGCCTTAGCACAACATTATCTTCCAAAGATTTTCTGATTTAAGGACCAACTCTTCACTCTCCCTCCTATGTAGCTAACCCTTAATATACCTAGTTAGTGAAATGCAAATGCTGTTCTGAGATTGCTACTGAGCAGGAGCAGAAAATCTTCTTTGGATGTGTGGGGACAATAAGATTGTTGTGTACATAAGTGGAGTCCTCCACAGATGTAGGTAAAATTACCCACATATTGTTGGGAGTAAACAGACACGTGTCAGAAGGAAGGCCGAGTCCAGACCACGGCACATCAACCATAACTAATTAGAAGCTGGCACCTATCCTATAAGAACTGAGTGCCACCATCTGATAGGTAAAGCGTTCATTCAAAAGGAAATAAATAGCACCCTTGACACATGCGGGGATCTTCTTCGCTCGGCTTGCACTGGCTCAACTTTAGGTTTCACGAACTCAACCTCAACCCCATAAATCAACTTTGAAACTGTAAGGGTTTAGTGGCACTTACTGAATTCTTTAGCGATCCGTAGTCATCTCAGTCGAACATCCATACAGAGGATTGTGAGTTTTATTTGATTTGGCCTAGTTCAAGTTAGATTCAGTCGAACTCTTGTGTGTTTTCTCTGATCAAACCCAATATCAAACTTGCGTTGGCCATGTGTCAGCAGCTTTAAACATTTTTTACAATTTGACCATAACATCTAGCATTTAATTCAGTTGATTTGGTCATTTCATACACGCTGGTACTTTTCTCTCAAAAAGATTTGATGGACTTCCTTTTCACACTGGATTCTTCAGCATGTCCAAATAGTTGGCAGGAACAACTGAACTCTCCTTTATATTTGATTAATAAAAAAAGTCTTGTCAACGATATTAGTCACAAAAAATGGATTTATGCGCATGGAATCAAATAGACCTTTAGTCAAATTGGTTAATTTAGGATACTATATCCATCATTTCTTTAGTTTAGTATTTGAAGTCCTTTGTGTGTTGCTTGTATGGAAAAATAATGACCTCATTACTTCATTAGGTGCTAAGGGCATGAAAGTTCAGATAGATAGGAATATATCTGTTAATCACTAAATGAAAATCAAGGTAATAAATCCAATTCAATACTTCCAGATTTACCTGTAAGCTTCAGGGGATCATCATTGGATGTGTTCAAACTTAAGCTTGTACTTTCATCCTGAAAGAAGTTAACTTATATAATATGTTTTCTCATATAAAACTGATTATTTGAGAAAAATAACATCTTACCTGGCACAAATTTTCTATAGAACCACTAGAAGTGCAAGGTTGGAGATGGGCTTGCTCTGTCTCAAGCTCAGAATGAGAATCAAGAGCCACTGGCTCCAAAGAAGCAGATACATCTCGGGCAACATCTGAAGTTTTGGTAGAAGCAGAGACAACCTTGACAGTTTTAGCACGAGCTTTAGGACGAAACTTGCCCAACTGTCGCCCTGTGATTATGAAAGTGGCAACTAATTATTTAAGTGAACAAGATAACTTTGAAAAATAAATGAGGAAAAAAACCAAGTAGATAAACAGCAACACATTTCTTAACATATACCTGTGGTAGTCTCTGTGGGAGAAAGAAAATCATCAATGGTATCTGAATCATTGAACATGGCCACTGTATGAAGGACAAGGGAAAAAAAACAATTATAACAAAACCTCAAAATAGAATAAGGTAAGAACAAGACCTCCAACTGAAGATTTTGTGAAGAGAAACATAATTTACATAAACTGAAATTAACACCCGTGTCCTATGACTCCAAATCTCAAGGAACAAAAATTAGACAAAATATCTACCACTGCCTCGCCTCCAACGCCAAACAACCCTCTTCATAACACTCAAACTCCAGTGCAACCGAATCCCTAAACCCTTGATGCAAAATCATCCCTCAACTACTAGCATCCCAAAATTGAATTAGCTGCTCAATTTTTTTCTGCTACGTTCCCGAGTACAATTTGCAAAATAACATTTTTAGACCTTAGCTCTTCTTACCATCTCACCCGATTCAAGGAAAAAATAGGAGAACCCTATGTAAACACCACCTTCCTCGCTCCCCCAGGAGTCTTTTGCGGTCAAAAATAGCGAGCAATCAACGTTCTCTTTTATACGACAACGCAATAAAAATCCAAAAAAGAAAGACGGGTACCAGGACTCACCACCGCGAACGTCGAGATGGGGAAACTCGAGATGCCGGCGTTTCTGTCCGCGAAAAAAGAGGAGGAAGAAAAGCGGGTTGCGGAAATCGCGAGCACTGGCGAACGTGGGCGACGACGGTCGAGCACGGGCGGAAGGCTCTTCTGGGTTTACGGCGTGGGCGGGTTTGCGTCGCGCCGAATTGGAACCGAAGGAGAGAAGATCGCCAGCCGACCCGAGCGAGGCTGGACCGGAGAGATGGGAAAAGAAGAATAATCCTAACTGCTGGTACAACGGACTGGTTACAACTGTCATAACAGCAACATGCTGGTCCGATGTTGATTCTAATTAATGCAAATTCAAAAATCAAATTTAAAAAAAAAACTTATTCGCA
Organism: Zingiber officinale; assembly: GCF_018446385.1. Classification (NCBI taxonomy): domain Eukaryota; kingdom Viridiplantae; phylum Streptophyta; class Magnoliopsida; order Zingiberales; family Zingiberaceae; genus Zingiber; species Zingiber officinale. Next base: position 2,714,281 of record NC_056004.1, read on the forward strand.
GCAATTGCTCGCTAGCTCCTAATTTAATCTCATATACCAAAAAAGCCCAGCCTCAACATCAGCAAAATCTTCATAACTTCCTTTAGTAAGTAAATCTAAGCCGGACGGGGCTTGGCCCAAACCATAAATAGGCTCGAAAACTCCATCTAAAGAATGTTATGCGACGGTGACAACGCAACGGCGGTGACAATGCGACAACGGTGCTGAAAATCATAATGTGAGGACTGGAGAGGCGGCGGCGGGGGCCTCTATAATTATAAAATGTTTGTTGATCAGACTATAACAATGTCCAAATAAGAGTATTTTTTTTTTTGAAAATAAAAAACTACACGGAGTGAGATTTTATTTTAATAATAAATAAAAAAGATGATTTTTTTCACGACAATGAAAAAGAAAGTTTTTTTATTAAAAACTATTAAAATAACATTTCATCTATACTTAAATACCTAAAATTTAAATTAGAGTAAAAAGGATATTTCGTGTATTGACAACTATCTCTTAAAAAAAAATAGAAATTCAAATCTAAGTTTATTTTTCTCTTTCATCATATATTGGGTAATGTTAAATAGTCAGAATCTGGTCAGCTAGAATTAATACATGCAAGTGTACACATGGGTATTTTAGTAATATTATACATTAATTACATGCATGTACATACATGCATTCTAATTGGAGGATAAAAAATTCTAACTGACCAGATTCTGATCAACAAGAATTACCGTAAAAAAATACGAAAGGTATCACTATATCCCTAGGACATATAATATTTTTTAAGAAACAGATGATCTGTATAATTTATCCCATTATATATATATATATATATAGGAGTGATCTCCTGCGCGCTCGGACAGTGCGTGACTGTGCGCGCGCGCAGGAGATCGCTCGGTTTTTTTTTTATTTTTTCTTTTTTTTTTATATTTTAAATTTAAAAAATCAATTAAAAAATTAAATATTTCTTTATATAAATTGTTAATACCTTAATATATCCCCTTAACATATTACAATACTCAATAAATACTTAAATTAATTTTATTTTAATATTTTTTTTAAATCAAATACTATAACCTAATTGGAAAGCCTAAACCCCATAGGTAAAATCTAAAAAAAAAATAACTTTAACATTACAACTAAAGCCTGAACCCTAGAAATAAAATCATAAAGAAATTTTTTAATTTAAAAACTAATAAAAAAAATAAAAAATACCGATTGATATGTTGTGCGCGCACAGTCACGCACTGTACAGACGCGCAGCGTATCAATCTTTTATATATATATATATATATATATATGAAAGAGAAGGGACACTAAAAGATTATTAATGCAACGAATTTACTTTATGAAAGGTATTGCTCTCATCCTTGATGAAGAAATGTCTTTTACACCTTTTCATCCCGAATAGAAATAAAAAAAAAGATCATCAGTCTCTATCAATCAAAGCTTCAAGTTCAAAATAAGTTCTTTAGAAGACAAACAGAAAGAAAGAATTTTTTTAGAAGAAAAACCGAAAGAAAGAGCAAGCATGTTGTTTGTATTATTGGAGGTACCTATCAATGTGTTAACTCCTGGGACAATCGTATTTAAGAGCTTCCAACGTCACCCAAACACTTTTTAAAAATCAAACTAAATTCATATCAAATCAATTTTAATAGAGCTTAATGGCCCTTATTTCCTCTGTTTTATGTGCTGAATGATCTGAAGAGCAGGTAGTTGGTCCTCATAGATCTCCTCTTTCAGGCTCATCTGAATCATGCCACACAAGGAAAGCAACAAACGAACAAACATGGAGGATCCAGTGAAACCATTTCCTTTCATATTCTAGTCAAAACATGCAGCTGAAGCTCTAGAAGCTATTCCTGCAGCCATTAACAATCCCCATTTTTTTTCTCCATCACCATATCATAATAATATTTTAATAACAAATATCAGATCTAAAAGTTAAACCAATGCAGAATCTTCTAAATCAGGTTTGTCTTTCACTATTTGTCGGTTTCAGATCTTGAGTTCAAAGTTCAGATAATCTAGCTTTGATTTTTCTTTTCAGTTTCCCTTTTCTTGGTTATATCACTTGAAACCTAATGAGATAGAGAACCTAATCAGAAACAGTAGAATTTAACTGATCAAAGAAATGAGAAAAGAAATCTAACAATGCCATCACAAAAGTCAAAACCACAAGTTGGAAAGTTCAAAGGAGACCCAAGCAAAGCACAAGCGTTTACTTTTTGGGTTCCCACTTTTTGTAATGACTTTGAACTTTTCTATCTGGTGAGTGTTCTGGTTGTGTAAAGGAACTTTGGTAAACAATGTGCCAGTAGGTTTTACTCAGGTACTAGTGACCTTTTGATCTTTCTGAATTAAGCTTATTTTTGATAGGATTAAGTTTGGTGATACAGACAATGGCAGAACCTTCTTCGCAGAACCTTCTTCTTGAGACAACCGATTGTAAGGGCACATGTTGAAACACAAACTAGGCATATATTAACATAGAACTGAAGGATCAGTAAATCTGATAAGATATATGACTATGAAGTTCTAGAAGATTGAATTTGTTTCAGTAAGAACTAAAAAGAATTATAGGTAGAATTGCCTTGATATAGTAATCGAATCTGGGAATCTGTTTAAACTTGCACAATGTCAATAAGTTTCTACTCATTCGAATCTAGAGAAGATACAAGATATAGAAGATGAAAACTTTTGACTGAAAAAAGAAAACTGTTAAATCTATCGAACCTATTAAGCATAGGAACCTATTTGAACTTGCACAATATCGAACAAGTTTTCGATTAGTGAAGAAAAACAGATGTAAAAAAATTAAAGTCTCATACAAGTGAGGAATAGGAGAAGCTTTAACTGTACATGCAAAAGAACAAATATGAGAAGAAAATTGCAATCGGTTTAGTCAATTTCATCAAGCATTTGGTTCTTACAGAAAAGAAAAAGCCCTAATCGAAGGGTCTAGTAGTCAAACTAGAGCAAAGAGGTCAGGAGAGAAGGAGAACCAATGGAAGCCGCAACTCCACTTCTCCTGCAGCATGGGGCACCTTGGCAGCCAATGCCATGTAGCCCTCGCCACCCTGTAGAACAGCACCTCCGGCCAGGTGGTGCAGCAGACGCACACCAGGCCCTCGTGCCACAGACACTGCACGTGGGAATAGTTGTGGTAGCACACCGACACAAACTTCCGGCACATCATATCCGGCAGCCGCCCCAGCTCCTCCCAAGCCCTCCCCACCAGCTCCCATATCTTCAAGCTCCTGGAGATTCCATCCCTTCCGACCCCGCCGACGAGGTAGAGCCGGCCGTCGCCGCCCACTAGCCGAACAAACGCCATGTCCTCGGGAAGGGCGGGCGCCGCATCGATATCCCAGGAGCCGCTGCGGAGGTCGAATCCCACCACGGAGAAGGGCTCGGGGGTGGTGAAATAGAGCGATGCCTCGAAGAAGGCGCCGGCTTGGCGGGGATTGCCACGGCGGAGGACGGACTCGAAGCCCGAGAAGCGGGTCCAGGCGAGGGAAGCGGAGTCGTAGAGGAAGACGGCGTCGGCGGAGTCGGAAGGGAGGAAGATCTTGTACCCACGTTTGGAGTTGGAAGGGGAGGGGAAGGAGACGAGTGTGACAGCGGAGGGGGAGGAGGCGGAGTAGACTGGCAAAGGCAGGATCTTTAAGGAGCTGGTGAGGAGGTTGGCGACAAGAAGGGCGGAGCGACCGAGGGAGAAGCAGAGTAGACCGGAAGCGGAGGAGAGGAGAACGGAGGAGGGGGAGCAGGCATCGGCGAAGGAAGAGGGGAGGGAGACGGAGCGCCACTGGTCGGCGACGGAGTCGTAGATAGGGAGGCAGCGGTCGGAGAACTGGGGGTGGGAGAGGAGGAGGTAGGAAGGTGAGTACTGAGAGTGGAGGAGGGAGAGGAAAGCCGGAGAGGAGAGGAAGGAGCGGAAGCGGCGGCAGGTGGGGCGGAGGGCGAGGATGGTGCGGAGGGGGAGGAAGGCGATGATGCGGTCGAGGAGCTCGTCCGGGAGGCGCCCCCAAATGGAAGGGTCCATGGTCACCACCTTCTTCATCTTCTCGATCTGGTTGCTGGCTCTGCGTTGCGCTCGAGCTCTCGGCATCCCGACAGGTTCCAAATTCTCCTCCTCCTCCTCCTCCTCCTCTCCGATGCGGTGAGATGTATGCTTCCGATTGGGAGTTCGTCGGAGAATAGCTGATCGGGGACGGTGAAGAACTCTGATGATACAGGGAAGAGTCGAATCGGGGCAGGGAACGAAGACGAATTGTAAAGAGTTGAAAAAAGAAACTGTCCAAAAAGCCCCAAATCTTTAATATATTCTTATAATTTCAGTAAATGTTGAAAAACACCCCCTCAATATTTTTTTTATTTTTATTGTATTGCTTAGATAAAAATAATAATTTATTATTTGAGGGATTTAACTTATTTAGTATATAAAATATATTTTAGGAAAAAATATTTTTCATTATTATTATTAAAATATCATTTATCTCTTTTTTTTATTAAAATACCTTTATTTTAATATTATTATAATAAGTTAATCAAAACTACTCTATTGAAATAATTCTGATTGAATTTAGGCAATTTAGATTAAGTTAGAGCAATTTTGACAAATAAGTAGTTTTAATTAATGTTAGAATAATTTTGTAATAATATATTGGTATCCGCAAAATAAAAAAATAAAAAAGGATGCCCTCTTAATAATTTTTAATATAGGGTGTCTAAAGAAAATAATGAAAAGGTTAGGAGCTGTGCAAATTCAGTCCTTCCACGCGAATATAAAGAATTCAATTGGGGATTTGGGGAAGTAATGGTAGAGAAATGAAATAAAATAAGATAAATTAAAAAAATCTTTTTTTTTTATTTTATTCATCCATTTGTTTTTTAAATCGACTCATCGTGTCTTCTTTATTTGGGTTGGTAAATTGATTTCACCAATAAATTAAATATATATGATAAAATTATTTCATCATAATTTTTTTTTTAATGAATGAAAAATTAATATCTAATAAAAAATTTAATATGATGAATGAAAATTTGACTAACACATCAGTTAAATGAAATTACATAAACAATAACTTGAGTATATAAAATTTTTTAACGGTATAAAATTATAAATAATTTTATTGATGGAATCTGATTATTAAAAGAATAGTATGATTTTAATTAATTAATTAATTACTATCTATAATCAATCAATCAATTAATTAATTAAATTAAGTATTTGAATTAATGAGAATTGACATGATTAAAGTGTTTAGGTCTTTAAACCTCTTAAAAGAAAACTTTCACTCTATTTTTATCCTTAAGGATAAATTTATCTAAAAGAATGGGTCAATATCTAAAAGGATAATTTGATAATCAACGATAATCGGTAACGATGATATTAAAAAAATATATATTTCTTATACGAAGGAATACCTTGATAATTAAAAGGGAATGTCAAAAGTATAAATGAGACAATGTCCCGATAATTATACCAAACTCGATTTGAGAGACTCATCGAGATGATTAACTAGACCCAATTATTAGATCAACACCCGCTATCCACGTGTTATATATCCAACAATTTTGTACTTATAAAATATGTTTTTTTATTTCTTTCCTGTTCAATAAAGAATTAACAATTTTATATCTTCATATAATTAAACAGTAAACACATAACAAAGAGAAAAAAAGAAAATATATATTTATTTTTTATTAAAAAATTCGTTTCCAACCAAAAATGATATAATTAAAATTGCTTTATAACAATTTTAACTAATGTTATGAATTTAAAATAGTTTAGATCAACTTAATAGGATGAGCAATACGTTGGAAATCATCGAGCGGATTAAATTAAATATTTTAAAATAAATGTCGAACTTTGATATTAAAATTAAATAATTGCTTAATTTATAGGATTTTTCGTGTCAACTGATATCATCAATAATTGATTGATATTAGATATTCAAATTAAACTAATTTATCAGAGTTAAGTTCGAATCAGAAAGATATAAAATATCAATTGACTGTAATATTTCAATTAATCTATTTAATTAATTCATATAATTTAAAATTAAAAATGAATAAATATAAAATATTGAATTTTTAAATTAATCGAATCATCGAAATTGATCGTGTTAATTCAATTTATCATGTTTTTCAACTATTAAAAATATTATAGGAATTAAAAAATTGCAAAATAAAGCGCCGTCCTTTTGTTTTTTCTCATATTTTTTTTAATAAACTTCAAGTTTTTTTATTAAATCTGAAATTCAATCTAGTGAAACTCAAAATGTAGAAAACAAAATTTACTAGTTATTCAGGTTCATGTATTTAAATAGGGTATTTAGGTTTTTTTGGGCATTGACTTTGCCCAGAGAGCGATATTTAATAAGGGTGGACGATGTCCATTTCGTTTATGTGTTTTTTATTTTTATTTTTTAAAATATGTATATTTTAAAAATAATATTTGGTTTATATTTTAATAAATAATATTTTTTAAAAAATAAAATTATTATTATTATTATTTTTTTAAAAAAAATAAATATTTTTTAAAAAAATAAAAAAACAGGCAAAGCAGACCAAACGCACCCTTAGACCTTAGTTTCTCCCACGTGGCGGCATGTCTCTCCAAAACCCTAAAACTGAAGCGCGCTCTTCCCTGTAGCTTCCAAGGCTCGCCGCGAGGCCTCTCGCTGCTTTCTCTTCGTCTAATGCATCTCCACCAACCGCCGCCGCCTCCGCCGATGCTGCGGCGGTGGCGTCATCTGCCTCTCAATCGCAAGGTTCGCATTTCTCTCTTACTTTTTCTGCACTCACTTCATTGATCTTGCTCCTCTTGCTTCTTTTTTTTTTTTTTTTTTTTCAAATAGTCTGAACTTTGTTCTCTTTTCCAGAGAAAAAAAGAGGGAAATTGTCCAAAGCTCTGCTCTTCCTCCCGGATGCAATCACTTTCCGACTTGGGACCTGGCAGATCTTCAGAAGACAGGAGATGGTATGTGCTCCTGCCTGTGTCTCTGTTGTTCACTTCCTTTTCCTCTTAGCTATAAAAATGACATCTTGATTGGTTTTGTGTTTCATCTCATTGTATCAGATAGAATTGTTGGATTATAAGAAGAAAAGACTGGAGATGGAACCATTAAACTGGAACGAGCTATCTTCTTTGAATTACGATTGGAATGCTTTGGAATTTACGGAGGTCATATGCGAGGGTGATTTTGATGAGAGTAAGTCCGTTTATATAGGTTCACGGTCGAGGAGCATATCAGGAGTTACAGAGAATGGGTATTATGTTATCACTCCATTGGTTCCGAGGAGAACTGTGCGTGGGACGTAAGTTTTCACTGAATACAGTCTTCATCTGTGTAAATTTGAGGTCTTTAACCTGTCGATAGTCAATCCGAAGCTCTTTGTAGTTTAAGCTAAATGTTTCTTGGCGCTCGATAATTGAAAAGAATGACTGCATAAACTTCACTTCAGTGCATTGGTAATTTTTATGTGCTTCCAGGAAAAATTCTGTGCTGTAACTATTTTAGCAAATTGTGTTTTATATGGTCCCAGTATCACATGTTTAATTGACTTTGGGAGAAGAGTATTGAAGAGAACCACCTTAACTAATGTTCTTTGATAGAAATTTGTTGTTAGTTGTAAGATAATAACATAATCAGCAGGTAATGTAGAAAAATACCAGTAGGAAGCATGCCCAAGGAGATAGTCTTAAGCGATATGCAATTGATGATCTAATGAATAACCTCGTAGAAACAATGGTTATATTGTTTCAGTTGATTGACAAATGAATTGTATGCTTGTAGAATAGCTTAGTCTTTTACCTTGTCAACCTGCTCGTGCTTCTATATAATGCAGATCTAGGAATATGAATGCTACTATTCAGATAACCTATTAATCTTTTAGGATGCCATGTTTCATAAAACTCCTTCAGGATGAGATTTGTTCTATTTCGGTCTCTGATTAATTTTACAACAGGAAATGATTACACAATGCAAATTATTATGTTGAATATCTTTCACCACCTAATTTAGTAATCCTAATTAGTGCTTTATATTAATAAATTGGTACTTATATTTGATTCCTCAATGTAATATAACTCAGATTATCTTTTAAGATTATTTTTTTATCGCCTTGCATCTTTAAGTCCTGGTTAACACATAACAGTATTGTTGAGCTAATGCTTGGTTATATTCCATGTAAAATCTTTCAGAAAGCTCCTTACGATAAAATATGCTCACTCTTCTTATTGTGTTTTGTGTCCCTTATGCATCATTGTAATATAATTCACAATCTAATTACATTTCCCTAACCAGCTTTTCTTTTTGAAGAATTATATTTGTACTTGATTCCTGAATTTACTTGAATAATCTTGTAATCCAGTCCTGGTTAATAGAGGATGGGTTCCTCGTGGTTGGCGACAAAAATCATTAGGGAATTCTGAGAACTTTAAAACCTCCTCAATTGCAGGAACAGTAGAGGCAAAAGAGAATGAAGGAAGCCTGCGGTGGAAGTTTTGGTTTAAGAAACCTAAAGCTTTAAAGGTATTTCCTTGTTACCTTTTGTTTTTTTTTCTACTGTTGATTTTTCGTAGGTGAGATAAATTATGAGATACTACAGATTGGCGTATCATGTTTACTTTTACCGAAACTGCGTCCTACAAGTTCATGTTCGGAAAATAACTGCTATGAAGAATTGATGGATTTGTTGGCATTATGCTAATGCCCGATTCTTTCTTTTTAGAGCCCTTCACTACCACCCTTAATAACTTAAGGTAATTTTACCATCAAGGTACACGATTTATGGTGGGTTCGTGGTTATAAATCTTTTCCTTTCGTTGAGCATTATGGCAGACAATGCCACAAGTAATATTCAAATTTCTTTCTTTATCTCTCTTTACCCTTTCTACCTTCTACTCTTATAGATTCAACTATTATATTTCTAGAATTTCTAGTCATATTTGAACATGAATCTATTATGCCAATAGTGCTAACCTACACATGCAGATAATTTCATTTTGTGTTGGTTCAACTAGTTAGTGTTATGTTCACCAGACAATACATGTCCTGTATATGATCATTTTGATTATATATATGATCATTAAGAATGAAAAAGAATTGCAAAAATTACTCATGATGTAGATCGTGTATTAAGGGGGTGTTTGGTTTAAGGGAATAGGAGTGGGGAATGGGAATGAGAATCATTGATTGTCATTGTTAATGTTTGGATTATAGGAATAGGAATACAAATAAGGGAATGAATCCTTGAAATTGGGTAATGACTCATTCCCATGTACCTTCCCTTCAATGAGTCATTATCCTATTTTCATCAATCAAAATATTTCCTTATTCCAAAAATACCCTTGACCTAAAATTAAAATTTTCTCCCTTAATATCAAATATCAAAATATATTTATTTATTTTTTCTTTAATATCATTTCTCTCTCCTTGTTCTCTCTCATCATATTTTCTCTCTCATCATATTTTTCTCTCTCATCATTTTATCATACACTTTCTTTCTCCTATCACACTCTCCTTCCTCTTTTTTTTCTCATCATACTTTCTCTCTCCTCAATCTCTCCCATCACATTATCTTTTTTCTTTTTTCTCATCACACTTTTGCTCTCATCACACTTTCTTTCTCTTCAATCTCTCTTGTCACACTTCTTTTTTTTTTTCCTCAACACATATTCTATTTCATCATACTTTCTCTCTCCTCAATCTCTCCCATCACACTCACTGTTCTCTTTTTTTCTCATCACACTTTCTCTCTCATCATACTTTCTCTCTCACCATACTTTCTCTCTCCTCAATCTCTCTCATCCCACTCTCTCTCCTCTCTTTTTTCTCATTACATTTTCTCTCTCTTCATCCTCTCCCATCATACTTTCTCTCACATCATATTTTCTCTCTCATCATTCTCTCTCCTATCACACTCTCTTTTCTCATTTTCTCTCATCACATTTTCTCTCTTCATACTTTCTCTCTCATCATTCTCTTTTATCATATTTTTCTCTCACATTCATCTTTCTCTCACATCTAGTTTTTTCTCTTATTTTCCTTTAAGGGTAAAAAAGGAAATTTTGATTTATTCCGATAGAAAATATGCAACTAACCAAAGATTATTTTTAAGAGTGATATCCATGCTCATACCCATTCTCATTCCACAATATAATGATTCTCATTCCGATTCCTATTCCTAGGAAAGAACCAAGCGCCCCCTAAGTTATAGTAGTTTGATTTAAATTATATCATATTATTGGCTGAAGTGGACATGTTAGGATAAATGAGAGACATATGGAGTACTAACAGATCTCAAGGGCAGTTCAGATATAAATTTTCTGCCCTCTATATTATTCTTTTAATTGATTTCTTATTCCATTTATCTTTTGTCATCTGTTGATTGTTTTATCCATATCTATCTCAGTTTATTGCACTAGAGATGAAAAGTTCTGTTATATATCGTAAAATTATGAAAATCTGTTTTTTTTATGTAGTTAGTAATCATACAAGCTATCTAGAACCATGGTTTTTCCTGTTTGTTTTTCTTTTCAAATTGTGACAATGAACTTTCAGGTGGAAGAAGACATCCTGCATCCAACACGAGTTGTGGGTGTAATTCGAGGAAGTGAGGATCCAAACATATTTGTACCAGAAAATGATCCCAGCAGTGGGCAATGGTTCTACGTTAATATTCCCATGATTGCACGATCCTGTGCTCTTACAGAGAATACTCTTTATATCCAAGACATAAATGAAGATTTCAGCGCAACCAATCCTTATCCATTTCCAAAAGATGTCAACAAATTGTTCCGCTACTCCGTCATGCCTCAAGATCACTTGAATTATACTTTGACATGGTATGCACTTCTTAGGTTTCATAACTATATCTTCCTGCCATTTCCCGATGCATAATTGATCTTTCGCTTAGCAATGACGATTCATATGCTCTCCTTTGACAAGGCAGCAGCTACTTCATATCTGATTTGTCATTCTCTATGTTTTAGGCACTCCCTCTCGGTTGCTGTATCTTTCATGGCTTTCCAGCCGATTAAACCGAATAAATTACGCAGATGATGAATCTCTCAGACTATTTGTTGCTGGTGTTCTAGGAATGTTTAAGTCAAAACCGATATTTTTAGTGTTCATTTCGATTAGAAACAATATTTATGGCAGTCAAGAATAGTGCACCAAATAAAAGTATTGACTGTTCATTTACAATTGCAATTTATATGCCAAGGTCGTTTCCATGCTGCAGTTGTACTTGATTGTCTGTGATCCTCAAATTTTGAGGAACAGGTCTGATGGAAGAAATTTTGTTGTTTTGTTTACCAGAAAAATTAAGAGTAATGTTGATATTAAATATTAATTGATAATGGGACAATGAAAGAGTGTTTGTTTTGATATCATTTTTTATATATCTATAAAAATTTATTGTTGCTTGATTTTATATTAACTTTTGGGAAAGATCATTAATCGGAATGAAATTTGAATGATTCATTAATCAGAATGAATGTTCTTTGAGTATTTTTATTCTAAAGTTAAGCGAATCAATCGGGCAAGAAGATTAGGTGAGTTGGACACTTCACAAACCCTTCCCTTTCTTTCTAGCTAATAATGGCTTATCTTCTCATCCACCATTATCCTTCACTACCTCTCTTCCTATTTGCTTTTGTTGGTTCCTCCGCAATTCTCTTCCCCTACTTCCTTTTATTCCTCTTTCCTCCCTCTCCATCCCCATGCTTCCTCTCATCTCCTTTGGGATCAAACAAGGCCAAATTCCATAACCATTCATTTCCTCATTGCTTAATTCTCCGAGCTACCGGAAGGTAGATACAACAATGGCATTTCAGGGGACAACCACCAAGTGCACTGCTTGCGACAAGACGGTGTATTTGGTCTACAAGCTCATCGCCGATAAGCGGCCCTACCACAAGGCCTGCTTCCGCTGCCACCACTGCAACGGCACCTTAAAGGTTCAATCATTTTCCTTCTCCCTTCATCAATGTTGTCGTCGTCGTCTTCCTTCTCATTTTTAGTTTTGTGCAGTTGGGAAACTTCAATTCCTTTGAAGGAGTGCTATATTGCAAACCCCATTTTGATCAGCTGTACAAGAGCACAGGCAGCCTGGAGAAAAGCTTTGAAGGTCTCACCGTCATTTTCTGTCATTTGCATATGAAAAATTCTTGATGTTCTGAAACTTGAAACTGCTCTCGTTTGCAACCTTTAGGGACCCCAAAAGTTGTGAAACCAGAGAAGCCTATCGACAATGAGGTAGAGAGCAGTCTAGTTTTTGGTAAGCCTGTTAGATTTGATACTGACACTTGAGTTAAAAAAATTATGGCACTGCAGAATGCAAACAGAATGTCAAATGCTTTTGTTGGCACACAAGAAAAGTGTGTTGGATGCAGCAAGACAGTTTATCCAACTGAAAGGGTTATCTCTCAGACTATTGCGAACAAAATGCTTATGTATCGATGAACTGAATGATAGAATTGTATACCTGTTGAAGGTCAAGGTTAATGGAGCAGCATATCACAAGAGCTGTTTCAAATGCTGCCATGGCGGATGCGTCATCAGCCCTTCTAATTACATTGCTCACGACGGAAAACTCTACTGCAAGCATCACCACACTCAGCTCATCAAAGAGAAGGGCAACCTAAGCCAACTCGAGACAGATAGAGAGGCGAATTCCGGTGCGAGTGAAGTAACTGATGAGCCTGAGGCAAGTAAAACAGAGGAAACAACTGATGAGCCATAGATGATGATTCATCCTCGCAAGGCTGGTGTGTTAATGCCCATGCATTGTCTCTTGGGGAATTAGTTGATTTTGTTGAATTGGAGTGGAATGATTTGGCTTTTCAATTTGTCTAAATTTAACTAATTTGTTTAGCGATGATCATTTTTTTGGATAATTCAGATGTTCAAGTTTTGCCTGAGTAAACCTAAACCCCAGCGAGCTTACACTGCGCCCTTGCCGGGCGATTTCGACCATTGCCTTCCTTCTTTATCGAAATGGGGTTCTCCGAAGACTCCTCCGATTCGGCGCGCTTCTCTGCATCAGATTTTGCTGTATCCTTACCCTTCCAAGCTTGTTTACCATCTCCCCCGGTGGATTCACCAATTGCAAGGGCCGAAACGGAATCATCAGCAGTCCCCTTACCCTCTGTTAACTCTGAGAAATCGATAGCGGTGCCGGCCACAGAACCGCCCGTCTCCGAAATCCATGAGGAGGCCAATCGCTGGTGGATCGGGCCGCTTCTGCTCCCTTGATATTGAAATCGCAATCACGAAGCTTCTCTTCGTCGAATTGCTCCTTGAGACGCGGTTCATGCAGCTGTTTAAGGGACACGTAGTTCTTCCGCAGAGAAAAGGCGCGACAGTTGACGGGCAGGTGGCGACAGCAGAGGCGGAGGCGGAGGAGACGACAGCGGAGCTGGCGCTTGCTCCCACCGTCGCCATAATCGTTTTTCTTTCTGCGATTTCTTCCCCTCTTTCACGACCTAGTAGCCAAGTTGAGATGTAAATGGATTAAACGGTTCGCGAGCTATTCGAAACTCGATTCAATAAAAGACTTGTTCGAATTCATTCGTTTAACTTATCGAGTCGAGCTCGACAATTTTATCGAGTCAAATTCGGGCTTAAAGATATTCAGCGCATGAGCTCACGCACATGTTCGTTTATAAATTCGCAAGCTTGGGCTTGAGCTCGGCTCTTTTAAAGGGCTCGAGCTCGGCTTATTTAAAGGGCTCGAGCTCGGCTTATTTAAAGGGCTCGAGAATATGCTCGTGTTCGTTTACAGACTCATGAACTCAGGCTCGAGCTCGGCTTATTTAAAAAGCTCAAGAACATGTTCGTTTATAAGTTCATGAACTCGGGCTCAAGCTCGGCTCGATTAAAGGGCTCGCGAACATGTTCAATGATGTGTTGAGTTTGGAAGTTTAATGAAGTAGTTTGGGATGTTCAATGATGTGTTGAGTTTATATTATTTTAGTTGTTATGTTTGTTGAATATTTAATCAAATGAGTTTTCAAGCTCGCTTAACAAATTTACAAAACGAGCCTTAAAACGAGTCTAAAAATGAGTTTGAAAATGAGCTCGAGCTTACTTAATGAGTTAGACTCGTTAATTTTGATAATTAAGTTAATAACGAGCCGAGTTCAAATTATTCGTGAGCTTAATAATTCTAAAATGAACCGAGCTCGAATCTTATGATAAAAATTTGATTCAAGTTCGAGTCAAGATGAAGTCTGAATATAACTTAAACGAGTAGAGAGTTTAATAGTGTACATCCCTACAGTGAAGAAAGAGTGAAAGACTACTTGTATATCACAGTTGATAAAATGACGGTAATACCCACAAATTTTGATTTATTTAAAAATTTGGAAAGTTTTGAGTATTTAATTTATCTCAATTCAAGAAATTATTTATTTAATACTATTATGAAATAAAACAAAGTAAATTCGACAAATTAATTAAACACGTAGTAAAAGTATCCAAATCCCATAGCAATTTTAGAATTATCAGATTATACATAATCTCATATCTATTTTACCTTTTTGTGGTATTTGTCTATCATGATTGATTATTATAATATAACAATCGATTCAGGACATCAATTGATAAAAAGTATTTTTGAATTAATTATTTTGGTACAACGGGGTCGGTAAAAAGAGAAGGATGAATTATTTGTAAAAGAAAAATATCCTCCTCGTATTTTTAACTTAAAAATAACAACAATAATATTAAATAAATGAAATAAATAGTAAGAGACTCAGGAAATTAACTTGGTTATAACTTAAGCAGTTGTTTATCCAAGACGGTTGAACAGCTCTACTAGAAATGTCTCCTTCACTGTAGGCGGAGAAATCTTTTTACACACTAAGGAAGCTCAGATGTTGATAGGAATTGAATGCAGAGTTGAATACATAATTCCTAACTCCAGGAGCCTTTATATAGCTTCTAGAAACTCTATCTCGAGTCTTGAGGCCGCCTTTAAAGGAGTTGAGGGTGCCTCCAGCCGAGGCATCGGATAAAACTATATCCAAATTCGAAATGGTTAAGTAGACTGGGTCGAGAGTGCCTCCAATGGCCTTGAGGGTGCCCTGGACAATGTGGAGGGCACCCTCAAGCCTGTAGGCAGCAAAGGTGCCTCCAACCCTTCGTTGAAGGCGCCTTCAGCTTGCTTTTCCAACTCCTTTTGACTCCTTTTCTTCTTCCGAAGCTCTGATCGCTTGAATGATTACGACCAACTGAAATATGACTCACCTGAACCCAATTTCCGGCATTCTCCTCGAACAGGCTTCCGTCCCGGCTTCTCGTCCCTCAAACGCCGCATACGTTCTTCTCGTCCACCGGTGTACTCTTCCGCAACTCTTTCGTCCTTCGGACGCACCGAGCTCGTCGGCTCCCTTCCCGTGTCGTCCTTCTCGTTAGCTGCGTTTTCCGCTCGACTTCCTATGTTCCTAAGCTCCTACACACTTAGACATAGGGATCAAAACCAAACAGGACCAAACCTAAATTTGGTTGATCACATCAAAATAACTACGGAGTCCAACAATCTCCCCCTTTTTGATGTGCATCAACTCAAGTTTAAGTTAGGGAAAAAAACAGACAAGACAAGTAGAAATTTAAAGAAATTATTAAACTAATGTTTTAAGTATAAAGATTGCAATAATAGAATTTGCAATACTAAGTAAACAAAAATATTATCTTGTTCCAAAAAAAAATTTTAAGTACCAATTTAAAAATATTAACTCCCCCTAAACTTGTTCCTATCTCTCCCTCTTTAATCACAGCAAAAAATGGGGTAGGAATTTTTCAAAATAAAATTTAAATTAACAAAGAACTCTAACTTTTGAGAAATTTCCAAAAACTGTTTTTTTAAAAAAAATCTTGTTAAAGCATTGTTTAATTTTTATTTTTATGCTTTATCAATAAGTTAATTAAATACTTTATTTCAATATTTTGACTTTCAGGTAGTGGCGAGGCACTATACATTTTTGGTTATTGGAGCAACAACTACTTTCTTAGACAAAGTCTCATAAAGAAATTCACTGTTTAAGTTTTCTTGCTGAAAACACTAACTTATAAAAATTTAATCTAAAAAAGATTTTGGAACCCAGTATAGGTTCCTTCCTACTGGATTAAGCAAAAACTTAAGGGGCATATAATTTCTGGGAATTTTTCTAAGTTGTCCTTGGTGATGTTTAATGTACCAATTTAATTTCCCATAAGTTATAAATTTTGATTTTTGAAATTTATTTAAGATGCATGATCATTTTTCTATTTTTCAATTTTAATTTTTAATTTATCATTCTCTAATTTTAGATTATCGTACATTTCTAGAGGACATACTTTTGCTAAGTTTAATTTTAACTCATTATTTTCCCTTTCTAACTTAACTAAGTCTTTAGTAAGCACTTTAATGAAGCGAAAAGACGGTTTGGGGTTAGCACACGTACCTAACTTACCTCCATTTTTGATGCTCTCCTTTCATCGTAGCTTTCTTCTTCTGATGATCCTTCCCCTTAATCTATGCTCATTTCTAAGCTGGTCTCATCTTCTTCTACTTGATGGTTGGCCATTAGTGATAATCCTGAGAAGGCTTCGACTTCAGATTCGGAGGATGATTATTTATCCCATGTAGCCTTTAGACTCTTGCGTTTAGTGGACGTCGGTCTTTAGGACTTCTCCTTGTCCCTTTTCTTCAACTTTGGGCAGTCATCCTTGATGTGCCCTTCCTCGTTGCAGTTGTAGTATCGGACCGTTCTTCTATTGCATTGATGCTTTCTCGACTGTGATCTAAATTTATTAGTTTTAATAAACTTATTTAACTTCCTTACCAATAGTGCCGCTTCATTTCCATCAATCGATGCTTTGAAGTCGGGATCGTCCATCTCAACTTGTAGGGTAATATTGAGATTTGACTTCTCTATTTGTTTGGGTTATGCAATTCGAGATTCGTGAAGTTCAAGTGTAGAAAATAAATTTTCTAGCGTACTTACCTCAAAGTCCTTAGAGATGTAGTATGCATCTACTAAGGGCGCCCATTCTGGGGTTCTTGGGAAGACGTTGAGCGCATACCGGATCGAGTCTCGGTTTATTACCGTTTCTCCGAGATTGCTTAGTTGAGTTATTAGCTCCTTAGTTCTCGCTTGTAGTTGCGCTACCTTTTCGCCAGTATTCATCCGGAGATTTGTCAGTTGAGTCTGGAGGATGTCGCGCCTTGCTAACTTCGCTTCTAAGGTGCCTTCGTGGAGCTTTAAGAATTTTTCCCAGAGGTCTTTGGCGGAGTCGTAGCTTCCGATCCGACTTACCTCCTGGGGTGGCAGGACGTTGAGCAGATGGAACTCTGCCTTTCCATTGACCACGAAATCAGCTTGCTCCTTTTTCGTCCAGTTGTATTCTTCCTTGTCTTTAGGGGTTGCAAAACCGTATTTTATAATTAAAAGAATATCGAACTCTGTTTTGAAGAATACCTCCATTCGGCGTTTCCATATAGCGAAGTCTCCATCAAATTTTGGGGCATGAATTCTTGCACCGACCATCGTTTTGATCTTTATTGCTTCAGACGGCGATTAATCCTTCTGAGGCTGTCAGGCTCTGATACCACTTGTTGGTGCAGCGGGGCCGACAAGAGGGGAGGGGTGAATTGCCTGCAAAAGAAAAATACCCTCCTCGTGCTACAACTTAAAAATAACAACAATAATAATAAATAAACGAAACAGAAAATAAGAGACTCAAGAAATTAACATGGTTACAACCTAGATGGTTATTAATCCAAGGCGGTTGAACAATTCTACTAGAAATGTCTCCTTCACTGTAGGCGGAGAAGCCTTTTTACACAGTAAGGAAGCTCAGATGTTGCTAGGAATTGAATGCAAAGTTGAATACATAATTCCTAGCTCCAGGGGCCTTTATATAGCTCCTGGAAATTCTATCTCGAGTCTTGAGGGCGCCTCCAAAGGGATTGAGGGCGCCTCCAGTCGAGGCATTGGTTAAAACTTTATTCAAATTTGAAACGGTCAAGTAGACTGGGTTGAGGGCGCCTCCAATGGCCTTGAGGGCGCCCTGGACAATGTGGAGGGCTCCCTCAAGGTAATGGGAGCGCCCCTGGACAATGTGGAAGGCGTCCTTAAGGCAATGAGGGTGCCCTCAAGCCTGTAGGCAACGGAGGCTCCTCCAACCCTTCGTTGAGGGCGCTTTTAGCTTGCTTTTTCAGCTCCTTTTGACTCCTTTTCTTCTTCTGAAGGTCCGATCGCTTGGGTGATTGCGGCCAACCGAAATAGGGCTCACCCGAACCCAATTTTCAGCCTTCTCCTCGAGCAGACTTCCGTTCCGGCTTCTCATCCCTCGAATGTCGTGCACGTTCTTCTCGTCCACCGGTGTACTCTTCCGCAGCTCTTTCGTCCTTCGGACGCACCAAGCCCGTCGACTCCCTTCCCGTGTCGTCCTTCTCGCTAGCTGCATCTTCCGCTCGACTTTCTAGGCTCCTAAGCTCCTGCACACTTAGACACAGGGATCAAAACCAAACAAGACCTAACCTAACTTGGTTGATCACATCAAAACAACTATGGGGTCTAACAATTATTACATTGTAACAATTGATTAAAGCTTTTATTCGTATTCAAAAAATTATTATTCTTAACATGACATATGAAAATAATATTTAAGGGCATAAATATAATTAGAAGAATTATATAATATGATTTTATAGCATTTCGAGTTTTCTAGATGTATCAATCAGTTTTAGATAAAATCGACTTATGGATCTAGAGAGCTTGATATGAAATCATGTATTATATATTCGCCTAATTCTCCTGATTATATTTATGTATTCAAATATCAGTTCCATATACTATATTAACAGTTTTTAAAATATAAATCAGACTTTTTAATCATATACGGGTATATCAATCAATTCAGATCATTATTGCGTTGATGAACACTATCTTAAGATAGGCACAAGCGAATGCAAGGGGGCAAAAATAAAATTAGTATTCAGTTCTTCGAATCAACTAATCTCGAAGGTGACCAATTCTCAGCCTTATAAAAGTTTCTCACTGACCATAAGGATAAATCAGAAAGCACTCAGGGCGCATTTGGTTCAAGTTATCATATGTAATATTGGTTATGTGATTACAAAGTAATGACATAACCTTGGTTATGGGAGAATAAAACATAATCTTAATCTTATTTAGTACAACTAGGTAATGGTATAATCTAACTTGACATTTACTATATTACCCCTTGATTAATTTTGTAGAATAAATTAAATTAAATTAATAATAATAATTATTATTATTATAATATTAATTAATGAATAAGTTGATAATATATATAATAAATAAATAAAATTGATTTATAAATTTAAAATTTAAAATAAATTTATATATTTTAAAAATATAATTAGATATGTAATTAACTTATTATATATATTTTAAATTTATATATATTTAGATATGTGATTAAATTTTTTAATTATTTTAATATATTTTATTTTCCCTTATTAAAATTGGGGCTCCTCCCCCATTTTTTTACACCGACAAGTTCTCCCTGCAGCAATGCCCCCTCCTCCGCAAGCCGCTGGTGCGCCATCTCCACGAAGAACGAAGAGGAAGTGAAAGTGATTGACGCGGGAGGGATCAACGACCAACCTCAGCCCCAATCTCCTCCACGACGCGGTGTCACGCGACCCTATGGGGCTGGGCAAGATCTGTCGCACAAAGCATGTGGCGAGGTTGATCGCGACGAGCTCACGACGACTTCTGGAGGCAAAAAAAGAAGATGCCCTTGGAGGCAGCGAGGAAGTAGAGGTCCTCGCCGGGGGCGACAGTTGTGCTCTCAATGGGGATCTTGAACCTTCGGCTGAAGCGGTCATTGAATCCACATAGTATGAAATCCCTAAGGAACCTCTTCTTGTAGATGAGGAGTCATCCGCTGCCGCGATCGGAGCTTGCAATCGAGCTTCTCTCATAGAGGTTGCGGAAGTCGTCAAGAGAAGTCGTGAGCGGACACGAGAAACTCCGAGAGGGTGAGGCGGAAGAAGATCTCATGGAGGAGCTCAGAGGGAAGAGAAGACATAGGTTGATGATAGTGATGCCGCGATCGACATCCCTTATAATGCTCTTACTATGCTCTTAGAAGGGTAATTTTGGAAAAAATATTGATAACCCCGGAATCGTAGAAAACCTAAGGTTAATTTCCAAGGTTTTCTGATTTCCGGTTCTATTCCCTAATTGTTGATGTGGCGGGAATGTTGCATTACCAGGAATCACCAATTACTTAAACCAAACAAGATTATCGTTGATAACTAATGATCCGGCGGATAGAACAGGTGGCCCTCGTTTGGAGAGGTCGACGCCATGTGGAAGTCAAAAGGCCAAGTGGACAGGTCGGCTGACCGGAGAAGGAGGGGCTGACCTCCCGGCCGGTCGGATAGGAGTCGGGATCCGGCGCTCAATGGAACAGTAAAGAATGGCCGAGCGGAAGTCAGGCTTGGTCGAAGATATAAGGTAGCATAGTGCTAACTGTCCTTACGTAGCACCCGCCCGGAAGTCTCCCCAGCATATCAATGCAAACGACAGGCGGGACGTGATGGGCGTGCCGCTCGGCCGGCGCAGGGGATGAGGGCCGTCCGGACGACGCTCTTCGTCCAGCCGGCCGGACGGACGTCCCGGCCGGTGGTGGGTAAAGAAGGACAGGAACATCTTCTGACAGCCGTCAAGTCCTATGGCTAGGTCATACTCCAAGTCTGACAACGAGGTGTTATGTTGTCCCATCGAAGACGTGATTGGACTGTAGCAGTATGGCGTCAGGTAAGCTTTCTGACAGACACATACCGAGGTATGGGCTGCGGATACGTACACGCCTCGGTGGATGTGTAAGAGCTCTTTCACCGCTCTATATAAAGAGCCGCATACTTCGCCGGAGGTACGCGTTCAACACCTCTAGAGCCACTTTCTTCACTGTTTGCTTGCCTGACTTGAGCGTCGGAGGGTCGCCGCCGGGAACCCCTTCCCGGCCCGACTTCTGTGCAGGTTCGCCAGAGGTTCGTGCAACCAGTCGAAGATCCACGTCAGCAGTCGGGAGCGCCACGTGCCCAGCGTCCGTTGATTCAGCATTCGGACAGGATCAACTAACTAAGATTATCAGCGATAATCCCGAACCAAACATGCCCTCATAGATATCCATCCAAATGGCTAGTATTTTAATCTCATTTTTTATCGATTATCCTGATAAATTGAAAAAAGTTAACTTAATT
Organism: Zingiber officinale; assembly: GCF_018446385.1. Lineage (NCBI taxonomy): Eukaryota > Viridiplantae > Streptophyta > Magnoliopsida > Zingiberales > Zingiberaceae > Zingiber > Zingiber officinale. The sequence continues at coordinate 2,735,536 of NC_056004.1, forward strand.
TGGATATTTAGCGATTTTAATTACATGGTTTAGTAATTTGCCGAATTAAATTTAATATTTTGTCGGACTGGTATGCTCCAGATCCGTTAATCTCCTCCAAGAAATCCTAAATTGATTGGTACGGTCCTTTATCCTTTGTTTGAGATGGAGTGAATTTGGAGAAGCGGAGAAAAAGGTAAGATTTATCCTTACATACTCAGAAATAGTGCAATTTCTTGCACTCAATTTGAGGGGTAAAGAAAGGGAAGGAGAGGGAAGGAGCACTCATTCCAAATTTATCCTTATTTTTTCATTGTTTTAAAAAAAATAAGATATTTTTATAATTTTATATTTTAACCTTAATTCTCCTCCCTTTCCTCTTTCCCTCCTAAACAACAAGAAAAAAAATATTTTACTTCCCTTTCCTGTTACTTTCTTCCCCTCCTTTTTCCCTTCCATTAACAAGCTCTCGCCGCCGGCATTGCTTCTGCTCATGGATTATTTCTCGAGTAATCCTTCTCGATGAAGGAAAAAGAATGAGGTCAGTTTGAATCTTCTGAGCCGACCTCGTTTGCTTTAGCATGAATCATACAGTTCCATCTATTTGTATATGTCTGGACATGTGACTATGTGAGATCCAGTGTCCGTGATCTGATTTGCATCTTCTAAGCTATGTGCTTTTATATATGCATCCGTTTTTTTTTCTTTCAACTTTTTTTCGTTTCTTCTCTACTCTAAGTTGTTAGTTCATCCTAGGTTGGCCTTTTTGCTAATCCTTGATGAACTTTTCTAGTGATTATTTGTAAGCATGATTCCGGATTTACAGATCTATCACCAAAGATTTGTAATCCTTATGGATTGCCGGCTAGTGACGATTGATCTGGAGTTTCATATGTTTTTTGGTCGCAAACATGACAAATCTTACTCTTTGAATGCCTTCGTGCTTGGCTCCACTTCTCTTGTTTCCAGATGGAACTTCAATCTATGATGAAGAATCACTTCTCTCTCAACAGATTAGGCATTTTCATTTATTTCAAATTTTCAATACTTCTTCTGAGCTTAAAATGCCAAGCCTTTCATCATATTTTTTTCTTCCTTTACTTCTTTGTTTGGAGTTGCTTCATTGAAAAATAACCTATGATCTATACAAGCTTCTTAAATAAGTCTTTTAGATGTATAACATTGATTTTTCTTCCATGTTTCAGCATCAAACTTATACATTAAACTGGCAACTCTCAACAATTAATAACATGAATCTCGCTTTGGAAGGCTTCATTCATAATAATTTTGTTTGACAAACTATTGGACTTTGATAGAGGCACAAACCACAAAAAGTTCAAGTTAGCCATATAAAACTAAGATGTAGAATTTATTCTCCAAATCTATAGTTCTTAATATATGATCAGTTAAGCAAATAAATCCAACACAAGAAATCTTAGGCTAAGCCTATCAATGAATGAGCTTCTTCACATGACAATGTAGATTTCCTTCACCAATAAAAAGAGCAATTTGATAAGTTTGAAATGCCAATTGAGGTTTGGTTTGGTGATAATGCAGTTGTAAGTTTCCACTCGAAGGCTGCTTTCTCTCCTATAATGAGCCTTTGCACCCTGATATATTTGATATTAAGACTGCAATTTCATGCCAATGATAACCACAAAAACAAAATAATAGAGATTTTAATTTTGGAGAAATTTTTGTGTTATTATTGATTATTAATAACGTGGCAAAATTACAATAAGCAAAATGAATATCAAAGTCAACCTAATTTACTTCTACTATTAACTTGCACAATTTGAATTGTGTAGAAACTTGATGCATGCTATAGATTTTCTAAATAGAACGTAACTTAGTTATGTACATATATGCTTGATACGATGCATAATGGTAGGATTCGATCGTCAGAAGTTAAGAGGACATGACAGTCAAAAGTCAAGGGGACGTGACAATCAGAAATCAGGGGACGTGACAATCAGAAATCAAGGGGGCGGGATAGTCAGCATACAAAGTAGGACCACTTGGAACCATCCGACATATAAAACCAGGGCGGAGTCTACCGACCAGGAAACCAATTCTGCAACAGGACGTGTGATCGAGGTGATGCCTAACCTACCTTCATCGGTCGGGTTTCCTCAAGCTAGCTCGCGTAAACGGACTGGTTACTATCGGATGAGATCTCACAGACTGGAACTCCAGATCTAAGACACCTGGGTAGGCGGTCGGGATGATGTTTGGCCTGGACTTGAGGGATGGAGTTTGCACGACCTGGTTGTAATCAGGCATAGGGCTTTCAGTAAGCTAAACTCTCGGCCAGCTAAATTGCCAGTCAGGCGATATCTCCGAAGCTCCCAGCCCCTCAGGGTTTAGGCTAGGTGGTATACTCAATTGATCATCCTGACCTGCCGTATTCAAACTCGACCAGGCCAAAAGACACTACATGACAACAAGGTCAGGGAATCATAATCATCTGTCAAAGAATAACTGCTGAGTGTCAGGAAATATATCAACGGTATGTAGTCACCTGAAAATTGTGTGCAGCATGTGAATCTCCGGAATTTTTATTAGGGTGCATCAGTCTTGCCTAAATTTCAAGAGATAAAAATAGCAATCCAGAATATCAAAATCCTTGTAGAGATGTCACAAGTTTAACTAGACGGGACGAGCTGATATAAAGTACTAGGGATCTGGCCATTCAATTTAAGCATCATATGGAAAAATTGTATAGTTGTCAGAAATGATCAATGGCGATAAATAATCAGAAATTTTCAAACATAGTAGTCATTTATTCATAACTTTATGCTCTTCATTTTAGCAATATAAAATTATTAAATCCCTTATACAGAAATCAAATACATAGGATATTAAAACATCTTAGGAGTCGAACACCATCTGCAAAAAGCAAGCAATTTAAAAATAAATAAATAAATAAATAAGGTGTATGAGAACACAGAATAAGATCAAACAAGAGAAGATGGAAATTTTTATTGGTTCACCAAGGTTGCCTGTTTGTTGCTGCAATAAGAGGTCTTATTGGGCCTTCGAGAAATAGGCTCATTCTTTTTTCTTTTTTTTTTCTTTTTACAATACAAGGAATCTATAGAATATAGAACATGGATCCAGTTACATAAACAACGTTGGGTCAAAGTGAAAGCTACGGACTCACATAGAACTTTATGTTTAGAATTATATTGAATTAAGGTGTTGGAGTTACAGTGTCACCCCACATACCCACATTACTAGTTCAGCCAATATATAATGAAAAATTGATATGCTCAAGAAAATAATCGAAAATACTTAAGGATAGATCCATAAAATGATGAAACCTAAAAAAGTGAAATGATGGACCATAAATTTATGTGTAGCTCTATATAATGGATTAGAATTTTATATATAGGTATGTTATTTTCTTTTCTATTGTATAATACTCTTCTATTGCTTTCAAATTTGCATCTTCTCCAAGCAATGAAGGAGAAGATCCTGATAAAATGAAATGTCGATCATAAGTTTGGCCATAAGAGCTGTTTATGATATATGTGATTGTATGCATTAATTTGGTATTCAGTAGTTAAGCTAGCATAACATCTATATGTTGAACTACATAATATCAAATTTGGGATGATCGGTCTAGTCTTACAGAAGTTTGTCACTGATTGTTAAAGTAAATCAGAAAGCACTCGTAGCGGATGGTCTAAAAACCTAACATCCCATGGTTGCGCCCCCCATTTAGAGAAGAAATCCTTGCAAATGTACCGTAGCAAGGAATCAAACTGTGAATATTTGAGTTACAACTTAATATTCTTCCACTACACCGTAACCCTGTAACATCATCTGTGTTTCAGTATAGAAGATCCTCCGTAACAATCCTAATCGGATTTTCTTCTATTCATCTCTCCATAAAATGCGAGTGGAAGACAGTTAAGAGTTATTTACACATGAATATTTCAATGATATTTCATTTGCTATCTCTTAAATGATTTTAAGAAATATCTAATGCATCCTTATTCATGTGTGAATAAGTGATTCCTTCCTCCTAAACATCTCTCATTATTGACCTTATAGTGAGATAAAGAAAATAAATTAATTATGATGATCGATTGGCTTTTTAGATGAGAAAGATTTTATTATCTAAAAAGTTATTCTCCGGGATTCGATCCCGTTCTCATATGATAATCTATCCCCAAATATCAATTCGGTTATGTTCGTAGGAGCAAGATCTAATTAATGCATCCTTGCTATTACCGGAAAAAACATCAAATGAAAGCATTTGCATTCTTTTTAGATTATCTTTTAAGAAAATATCATTTTGCTACTTCCTACAGTGTTTAGTTACTTTTTCATTTTGCTCCTGAGAAATTCAAAGTTAATATGTCAACCACTAGAGTATCCCAAAATGCACCAAAACAGCCCACCTCTAGCGTTTGCTTGATCAGATGTAGGGATGTGTTGGTGCGTTTTGGTAAACTCTAGAGGGCAAACTAAAAAAGTAAACTGTGATGAATATTATAAAATTGATTTTGCTGCGGAGGTTACTCATTCGATTAGGAGTGTCTGAACAATGGAAAACATTGAGACCTAGGAGTTATAAAACTTCATGATATTCTCTCTAGAGTAATCGGACAAAAAAAATTAGAATCATCACATCAGCGATCCCTTAGAGTCGGTCTCATAGATATAGAGGGAGATAAATATAGGTACACAGTTGAAAGTGTATGTTTGAGACGCTAACCCCAGATAATGACAGCCCAAGGATCGAACCCTGGACCTCTCAGCTACGAAACCATACGCCCCCAGCTGTGCTATGCCCTGTGCACTATATATAACGAGAATACTCGAAATTATATGATCGAGGATTTCTTAATAATAGAGGATAACTATTAAATCAGACATCTTACGCGTTCCCTCAAAATGGAGAATAAATTCATACAAGGGAATTCTCTAAGTAGTGTTTATTGGATTTTCCCTAATTCTATACTAGGAGGTGATAGAATAATTTAGATCGTATGATCGGGAGTTCCTTGGTGACAAAGGATAACCACTAAATCGAGCCTTCTATGCTGCCCTTTTTTACTAGTAGAATCAAATGTCAATAGGGAGAGTACTATGATATAACCGTCATGAGATAGTATTAGTATTTATTTAGGTTTCCTATGAGTCATAGACATAGAGGAATTGAGATTGAAAATTCATATTGCATCAAGAGTATTACCATGAAATTGAAATCCTAAAACTACCTTCCCAAACCATATTACATTTAGGTTCCCTCCGACGGTGACCGCTAGAGGGAGGTAGCGTTGGAGGCCATTTGAGGGTGACCGTTGGCTGGAACAGGGAGTTCCGCGGTGATGCTCATGCATGAGAGGAGACAGCTGCCACTGGCAGCAACGAGAGTAGGTGGAAGCAGTGGCCTCGTAAGGAAGAGGAGGGGGGGGCTTGGGCCGGAGAAAAAACCAAAAACCCCCCTTTCTCTCGTCCAAGCCACAACCTAAAAAGAGGATCCTTATGCTTCTGCCCCTTTCTCCTCTCACCACATCACACGGGATGTTAGTCTTTTGACTGTCTATCGTGAACACTTCTTAATTTATCTTGACGGTTGATGAAAAATTTCCATAGGATCCCACTGATCATCTCAAATTCAATGTTATCTGACTCTTGTCTGAACTCTGAAGTATCATTCACGTGTTATGTGTTCCAACAAACACACGGAAATTGACATGGTTGAGAACACACTGGACCTTCTAAATATATGATCAATCAGTTATCTAAGTTCTCATTTTCTGAACATTGGCAAATTACACTTGCTATTGCATCTATCACTTACAATGTTTCTTCTCCCGAAAAAGCGAATGAGATAGTAAACGTTTTCTCTTTTGGTGTTCTTTCTGAAGAAGCAAAATTCATACAATCTGAAGTTTAAATTTGAATAAGATCTCACTATTGCAGGCTTATTCAAGACTGCTCACTTTGGATCTGTTAAACCTTTCAGGTGAGCTTTGCTTTATTGTGGGAAGTTTTGTAGGTTTCCGTTAAGCTTGTCAGTGTTTCAGGCATGTTGGTGCATCTTTGAGTCGTTTCTGTAACAACATTGAATTACCCACAAAGGAGCACACAATGTCGGGATATTTTCACATTTTGCCAAGATAACAGAATAACATATCTCTTTATGTAACGTGAATTAGTTTTAATTTCACAAATGGTGGCAACTTTGATCATGGAGCTGGCCATGTTGCTCATCTTTCCATTATCATAGGCTAATGATACTGATCCTGAACTTTTTTTAAGACAAAAAAAAAAAACTACAATATATTATCTGACTGTCTAAAACGGGAAAAAATGGACAAAAAGCAACAAAAAGTTGGATAGAAAATGTAAAGTGTGAGCACCGCCGTCTGCGTCTTATAGCGAGTGAAGCCGAGAGAGGGGAAGGAGCAGCAAAAAGGTGGAAGAGAGCGCAAGTGCAAAAGCGAAGGAACCGGCGGGAACACGAGAGGGTGGAGCTGCAGCGGAGGAGCCGGCGAGCTGCTGGAATTGGAGGGAATCGACGGCCAGTGGCATGTTCTCCTGGTCAGGGCTGCACTTGTAATCCGGCGAATCTCCGCCGCCGCCGCCCTGCGGTGGATGGGCGCTGTAGAGCACGGCGCGCAGGACGGCGGAGGCCGTGGGGATGTACGCCGTCCGGTTCCTGGCCAGCAGCCACGTCAGGCCCATTAGTTGGCAGTCGCGGCCGAACATTCTCGCCGTCCGGTTTCCGCTTACGCTGCTGTTTACCCCGCCGCCGTTTCCCTTGACCTGTTCAAGAATAAGAAGCGTAGACAGAATGTTTATCGACTGTGATACATTGAAAACGAAGGCACGTAGAGTGACCGAACGTTGCATGTTCTTCATTTATTACGTTGGTCGAAGACAGAACAAACAACAAAATGAAATTTTCACGCGGAGCTAAAAAAAAATCATTCAGAAAGCGACTAGAAGAACACCAAGACGTTTGATTTCCCAATTTTTTTTTAAAAAAAATAACTCCGTTAACTGAAAAAATGAATGAATTGAATTGAATCTTGTCCCATTACTTCTGTCTTCACCAGGCTCACAATTCCGACTACAAAGATCAGTAATTTGAGCAATTGATTTTGTAAAACATCCAAAAGAAATACTCCAACACAAAATAAAGAGAACAGAGAAATTGAGTAAAAGAAATGGGAAGGACAAATACCTTTTCGAGAGAGTGCAAGCATCGAGTGCAGCCGGCGTACGACGAGTTGAGGCAGTCGCGCTCCAGCTGACGGACCGCCGCCGTCGGCGTGGCGTTCCGCGGAGGATCCTTTCCGCCACTGACGTTAAAGGCTGCCGGGCACCGAAGCGACCCAACCTGGTGGAGCCGGATGCCGCAGAAGCAGAGTACGGTGTCGCAGGTGGCGTTGGCCCGCGGCAGGCGGATACCGCGCCGCTCCAGCGCGCTGTGCAGCGTGTCCACGCACTTCTGGTTGTCGTCCGGCATCATCGGCCCGTCGGCGGCAGCGAGGCCCTCCTCGGCCTGCGGCGGCGGCCGGAGCTCGAGCGCGTAGCGAGCGTGCGCGGCGAAGAGCCAGGCGGCGAGAACGGGGCAGCATCGGCTCCGGTCGAGGGTGCCGCGGGCACAGGCGTCGCTGACCCCGCCGAAGAGCTCGTCGGAGAGGTCCAGGTGGCAGGCCGAGCTCTGGTTGACGCCCCGTGCGACGGGGAAGGAAGGGACGGTGGTGGGGTCGAAGCCGTCGGAGCTGAGGGGACGAAGCTCCGGGCTTGCGGCCTGCGACGTGACTCCGGAGAGGAGGGAGACAAAGAAATAGAGGAAGAAAGGGGCCATTTTCGTTCTTTCCTTTCTCTCTTCTTTCTCCAACACAGACGGGCAGTGCAGGGAAGGGAAGCAGAGTTCCTCCGGCGTAAGCCGAGCGAGCTGGTGGAAGAGAAGAGGAGGAGAAGAGAGCGAAATGCACCTTTTTGAGGTGGAGTTGGTGGAGATGCGAGAAAAGAAAGAGGAGGAGGGAGAGAGACAGAGAGAGAAAGGACACTAGACGTCAATTTCTTGGTCATTTCTCGGCCAAACGGCCGAGGGCTCGCAGACGGCAGACTTCTCTGTCTGCATGTTTTTTGTTCTTTTTCAGCTGCCTAGTGAACTATATTTATTTTTAAAAAATAAACTAAATTAATTGAATAGTTTGTCCGTTTAACAAATTAACAAAATATTTTTCTTTCTTTTGATTAAATGAATATTTACCAATTTAATCGAAATGATAAATTGGAAAAACTTAAAATAGATTAATTTTGCGGTAAAGTAGAGAAAAATTTCTAATCATAACTTGAATTTTGAATGTAATCCTCACTCATAAAAAATTTTGTTTCCACTCCTTGCATGCAAAGTTTTATTTGTCTCAACTCCCTCATGCAAATATTGTGACCTAATTGCCCCTAAGATTTTGTAGGTACAAAAAATTCAAAAATGAGTATAATTTCTCTTAAATTCAGCATTTTACATTAGAATCGAGTATATTTTCTATTAAATTGAGTATATTTTTTTCCTGTTTTAATATAGTTCCTCCACCGTATAAAAAGAAAACCTAGTATATTTTCTATCGAATTAAGTATCATTTAAAGAAAATCTAGTATATTTTCTATCCGAGTATCATTTAAAGAAAATCTAGTATATTTTCTATTAAAATTGTCCTTCATATTTTTTAGGTATAAATAGTCTAAAAATAAATATAATTCATATGAAATTCAACATTTTTAACTAGAATGTATATTTTCTATTAAATTGAGTACGACTTTTTTCCTATTTAATAAAATTCCTCCTAAATTCAGTACCATTTGAAAAAAAATCTAGTATATTTTTTATCCAATTGAGTATCATTTAAAGAAAATCTAATATATTTTCCATTCAATTGAGTACCATTTAAAGAAAATCTAGTATATTTTCCATCCAAATGATGTGGAAAAAGAATCGTACTCAATTTAATAAAAAATATACTAGATTCTAATTTAATCTACTGAATTTAAGAGGATTTATACTCCTTTTTAAACTTTTTATACTTAAAATATCAAGGGCAATTAGGTAAGTATATTAGACTAGGGAGTGAAAACAAAGAATTTTTCCAATGAAGAATACATGTAAAATTATATTTATCAATGGGGACCACATGCAAATTTTCCCTTAATTTTGCCTACACGGGAAAGTAAAGATGTTGTTAATATACAAATATTTTTATTATTTTCTTTCTCGCCAACTCCTCTTTACCTCTCGTGCTTCATCATCATCCCGCTGACCACTTTCATTGGCACTTGACTTTCGTTAAAGTGCCCTCGACTCTTTAGCTAGATGAGGTCGCACAACCTTGACGACAATGTAGCGCCTGATGGTCAGGATTGTAAGACTTCGAGGGAATCACGATGCTAGGTACCTAGAAGAGGATATGGAACCCCATCAATTATTTTTACAAACTGTACATATGATCAGTAACAATAAGAACCCACTCAGTGTTTGATGTCCAAGTATCAGTGTGGGAGAGGATAATCGTTGTGTTCGAATATTATAGACCGTTAACCTCCAGGATCAATGTAGAGCCCTTTGCCTCCCTCGGCACAACTATTTTCTTGAGGAAGAAAATAGGTCGAGATGGTCTTAAAATGCAAAATCTGTGGAAAGGAGGATGATCTCTTTTTCTTCCTCACTTTCTCGCTACCTGACAAACATCCTTCTCTTCTTGAAATGCACAATCTATTTTTTTACCTGTTTTTTTTTCTTATTTCCTTCTTTATCTGCTGCCTTCCTCCCTCCCAGGTACACAGACTGAGACTGAGACTGTGTGACAGGGAGGTAAAGGACAAATTTTCTGGATAGTAGGACGGAGGTACCCGCTAGTAAGCAGCAGCCGCCCAATGGCATCCTATAGCATGTGGATGGGGGATCGTTTGGATGCCTTGCAGCAACCTCCACCATTTCACGTGGTGAGACTGGTTGTTGGAGGCCGTGTCGATAAGCTGGAGCAGCACGTCAGAATAGGCGATGCCGCTAGTGCTCTTGTTCTTGCATCCAACACTCAGCTCTGAGAAGAAGAAGAAAAGGAAAAGAAAATCTCAGTATCTGAAGTTTTAAAATGGGAACGAAGCATTGGGTGAAATAATCATAAAAACTTTTCATAATTTTCAAATAGAACACAGCAGCAGACAGAAGTTGGCGAAGGGACGTTAGAAATGACGAAAACAGCCGTATCGCACTCCTTCCAAATGCATTTTGCAGACTGCACTCATACTCATCCTACTCTAGCCTAAGAGTAGAGTTTGGAGCCGCACCCTTTCAACTCGTTCGTTCAATCAAACCCAAATTTTGATCTGTAATGCAAGGACAATGTGATGGGAGAGACTGGGTGGCAACAAGGCGAGATCAGAGAGGTGTGGGCGTTTATTAGTAATTGCCGGGGACAACCCACTGCGAAAGAACTCTGGCGTTTTGACCACTCACATGGAAGATGTTTCTACCTTCCATATTATCACATGAGTTTCAGTTCTACCCTTCAAAATTGCTGCATTAGTGACAATATTCTAGATATTCATGGATTTAGATAACTGGTAAAGACAGCGCAGAGTGAGTTGGTGAGGACTGATCCTACACAATTAGACTAGTGAGTGCACTTTAGATCAGTGTTTTGTGGAGTGATAGCAAAGAATTAATAAATAAACCTTACGTACATATCAATTCTTTCTCTGTGGTATCACTGATATGAAAAGACATTTTCTCAATCTTGCAAATATTTATCTAATATTAGATGCATTTGTTATCCTGATTCCATTTCCTTGGCTAGTTTCCAAATTGCCAGACATGGAATAGGGAGGACTATCAAAGAAAAAGAACACCAAGCCCCACTAAAACCAATGCCTCCGAGAAAGTTCTAATCATGCAAAAGGCCATCAACAGATCAGAGCGCCCTGCTATTTTGTGTTTTTTCTCCATCAGTATTTTATGGAAGCCACTGATGGGAATGGAGCGCTATGGCCTTTCATAAGGGTGATCAGATGGAATGAAAAGGAAAGGGCATGTGGGTGGGGTAGGTAAACCTCTAAAAAGATGGAATTAATAAATATAAAGTGAAAAGAAAAAGGCAGCACAAGAAAGTGGAGAAAAGTTCAATGATAGTTTAGCTCCAAATGTTCAGTGACAGTGGCTCTTGAGGATGCTTACTGTTCTAGTGTTCCTATGGGTTGCATCCATGTCCCAACTTACGTTTTGGTTGCAGGATAGCAGCAGTCTTTGTGCAGGTTAGGCGTTGGGTCACGGGGACGATTTACTCACCAGATACAGATAATTCTCAGAGAGCCTCTTGGCCTTGTTGTGGGCATCCAACAGTAGGACAAGGCCTCTGCTTCGTACAAAGTCACATTGGTATAGTGCAACTTTGCAACTCCATTCATCCATTCCATCATTTTGTCCTATTCTGCGGTCCATAGCCTAGGCAGTGCATATGAACCACGCATTAGGTGAGCTGCAATGTGCAGAGCCCCACACCCATCATGCGCCTCATCACTGACAGTGTATACTATTTAACAATAGCGGAATGTGATCGTTGCATTTTGCAGCACAATCAACTTCAAAATTCTACTTTATAAAATATTAAAAGCACTGAGCTGGATGAGAGGAAAGCGACTCATGCAAAAGCTTACCGCTCTCCAACAAGATTTTCCACCTGATAACACAATTATAAACCTAGGTTATGGACAATAGCACTAAATTAATAACAACATGTGATTCTGATGCTAGTGATTAACTTATTCTGGAAGAAAGAGTTTAACAAAACTTGGGATCCCCATACTAATTGAAGTGCATCCTCTGATAAAAAGCCAATCTATGGACCCTCCTTACAGAAACATGGTTGCTCTTTAGAAAAGGCCTGAAGAAAAAAAAAAAAATTCAAGCAAGGAAGGTGAATGATTGATTCATGGGTTAAATTATATCCCTGATCGCATCACTTGCTTCGTGTGATGTGTAAATGTAATGGCAATCAACCATTGAATACCAAACATAGAACGGCCCAAATCCTAAGTCCTCCGTAACAGGGCAACAGTGTGCAGTCAGTAAGCTGCATTAAGTTCAAGCTCCCTATGAAGTATGAACCTAGGTATCACTCAAAGTTTAGTGTTCATTATCAACAAGACTGAAGTAACGGAGCTTTCGTGAACACTTTCAATCAAATTACCAAGGCCCATAGGCCATCTAGACACCACCCAACCTAGAATGAGAATGTCTCATTAACTTGATAGAACTGGGCTGCTGATCCAAAATCTTGACAGTATAATTCTTTCAGCCTTATAAACGACTTGTTTAATCCATAATATCAAAATACAAAACCAGAATATCATTTTTTTTAATAAAATGTATAAAAACCATCATTTCACAAAACGTTGCCAAACAATTCTCAATAGACAGATGCTTGAAAAATGATAGAACTAGCTTAGTGATTTTGGTTTAGTTTCAGAAAATTTTGCAAGTACTACAAAGACTATCTGTAAGTAAGATATATCTGAAAATCTGGTGAAGGAAGCATTTGGTGAAGATACAAATACAAAGTGACTTGTTGGGGTGATCTATACTAAAATTATGAACGAGTACAATGAAATAGTGAATGGTTTAATAAAATGATTATTTGTCATTTTGCGTTTAGAATTGACGTTGTTACTTAGTGCTTTATCAAAGGTAGATTAAACTACATATTTTCAATTAATGCACGAGTTATTTTGCTTAGAAGGCCCATAAATTTTATAGGACGAATTAGGGACGAAACAAATATCAAGCAAATTTTGTGGAGTTGTTGTAAATTTGACACGCGAGAAGAATACTAAAATAGGCAAGAAGAAGATTAATAACTTAATTAGATATACAAGTAATTAACCTCGCCAAAATCACACGAAACGAGATTACAATATTGCGGCGCCCTGTTCGAGTAAAGCTGACGGCGGGTTCAAGAGGAAGAGGAGAAGCTGTCGATGATGGTGGTGTGAAGGGGGTCGCTGAGGTGGGTGACCCAGTTGTTGAGCGGCCCCTTTCCGGTGACGGCAGCCTGCACGGCGAAGCCGAAGAAGCCGACCATGGCGAGGCGGGCGTGCTTGATCTCCGCCAGCTGCAGCCTTTCCTTCTTCTCGGGGTCCGACGCTAGCCCCAGCGGGTCGAAGTACGGCCCGCCGGGGTAAAGCCTCTTCTCCGGGTCAAGCTCCGCGTTCCTCTGGAACTCGATGTATCCGATCAGCAACACCTCGATCCATATCAGCGTCGTCATGTTGAAAGGCAGGGGAAGCCCCAGGTACGACGACCCATCCACCAATTCAACCTAAAGCGACGATTTTGTGCATCAATTTATCTTTTTTTTTAAAAAAAATCGATTTTGATAGATATATATTTTGGGCCTTACCTTCCCGGCGTCCTGCCAGGCGACACCGGTGAGCCACTCGACGGCGATGGCTCCGAGTGTGGCGAGCATGGCCCACCGGCCGTGGATGAGCTCGCACTCGCGGAAGCGCTGCAGGCCGAAGACCTCGGAGTAAGGCTGGAAAGGGGTGGACTTGACGTCGGAGAATTCGGTGCGGGTGCCGATGATGTCTCCGGCGGAATTCTTAGCCAGGTTCTGGTCCAGCGAGTCCAATTCGAACTGGAGGTACTCGGCCGGCTTGCCAAGGCCGAAGGGGTCGAACCCATAGTCGCCGGTGAGGGAGCCATCGAGCCACTCTGGCGCCTTCGCGCCGGGGAACCACAGTGGCCGGTCCGACGTCGGCGCCCTGGATTTCTTTGGTCGGGCGGCTTTCTTGGAACCGAAATTGAACCGGGCCTGGATCCTTCCCACTCCCACCGCCGCTGCGTCGACGCCCATGAGCGGATTGTGTTCGAGGAGGCGAGTGCCGAAGAAGGCGGAGGTGGAGGCCATCGCTCAGTTCCCTCTTCCGCAAATCAAACTACGAACGCAGTGAGTGGACGAGAAGGTTGGGGGGCGGTGGATTATAGGGAACAAGGGGGCTATCTGTGGATTTGAGAATGGACGGGCGATGTGGTGATGGAGATCTATCTGACGGCTGAGAAGGTCGTCTCCTTATCCCCTCCTTATCTAATTGTGCCACGTTGGAGATTTTTGTTTGGTTCTTGTGGTCGAGGAAGATTGCTTGGATATGTGGTCTCACCTGTTCAGCAATCTCCATGTAGATTATTATTGCTCCGAGGTAGAAAAAAATCTTACATCTTTAATCTTTATCGTGCTACTCTTGTCCATACTCATGCACAAAGTTTCTGTTGGAGACTTAGAGCCAGTTTATGGTCTGATTTAGAAAACTAATCACAGCACTAAAAATGTATAATTTAAAATAAAAAAATATTTTTTTCAAATTTAGATATTCATTTTTAATATACTATATATCAATTTACTATTTCTTCTGTCTCCTCGTGGTTGATATAATTTTTTTTTAATTATCCTATTTAAAATTTAAATATTATGCTGAGCTAAATCCTCTTTGTCACTCAGGATAGTATGATTAATTATTTCGGTCAAGTGATATAGGTGATCAGACGAATGATCCGATCAGACAAGTTGGACACTTTGTCCAACTCGACTTTTTAGCCAAGTGAAGATCGAGTCCCTAATAGCCTTCCTTAAATCCGACCTAACAATTTTTACAAGTGACATTCGATTGAACTACATTAAAGACTCATTCGAGTTATTAGCTTAGCATATTAAGAGTTCTTCAATATAATGGCCTAACATTCATTTATGCAAGCTGTACAATAAAAATTTCTACCCTACAAAATACATAAAATGCAAGCCTATTTTGGAAAAGATGTAGGATTTTAGAAAATATTCTGTACAAAATACAGAAAATGCAAGCCTATTTTAGATAACCTACGACATAATCATCATTTAGCCCAATAAAATTTACAATCACAATGTAGTTTTTTATCTTTCATCTTAGAAAATATTTCCATTTATGTGGAAACAGGGCCATGGATTTGGGCTCCCAACGGGCACTATTTCTCCTTTATCAAGAATGACTCTTAAGTGAAGAATTCAATTTGCAAACCAAATAAGAAAAGTGCCGTAAGAGAGAAATAATCAGACTACTCAATTCATTACAATACGTGCGAGACTATACACTTGCACAAGATGATCCCCAAAAGTTCATCCTTTCTCTCTGCTCAGTATTCAATCCATCACTCCAACTAACTGTCCGATCTCCAAACGCTAATTGGGTCCCCAGCAGCTGAGGTACATCACTTTCCTCAGCGACTCCTCCGATTGCTTGGCTCGCTCGCTGCTTCGGCCATCAGAGACGGCGGAGGACATCCTCACGGCCTGAGACAGCGACCTCATGTTGCTCTTGGCGTGCTGCTGCAGAGACCTCAGGGCGTAGTTCCATCTGCACAACCCTGCTTGATCCTTAAGCGCCTCCACTGCGCCAACGCTCGCCGCTACCAATACCGAAGCTTTCTTCACTGAAGCCATAATTCTCTCGACGTTCTCTATCAATCTGGAAAAGCAAGAAGCTGTTGCCGGATGAAGAACAAGGGCGAAGCTTTTTATAGAATATTCTCGCTGATGGTTTTGGTTTTTCCGGTCCCAGAAAACAGCGGGCTGAGTACGTTTTCCACTGGCCCAAACCCGTGGTTTCGGCAAACTGTTCAACACTTCAGGCTGCAGGTGTCTGATGTCTAAAGTATGAGTTTGAGTCTTGATCCGGTCTTATTATTATTATTATTATTATTATTATTATTATTATTATTATTATTATTAAATAACTCCACAGATTATCAGCTCATTATTAATAACAGATTCAGATTAAAGGATTTTACACATATAGACTTATTATCCTATAATCCGAATCCACGAATACGTTAATTAGATTAAGTTATCATATTGGTTCTTTATGGTATTATCAAATATGTTATTAAATCAATATATAAATTCACAAATTAAGAAATTAAATCCAACGGTCTCTCCATGTCAAATGGGGCAGGTTGCTGCAAGTCATCCAAATGATCCCACATTCACATTCTATGGGATGCCATCGGGCGGCGGCGGCTGCTGATTTAATTAATGCATTTCAATCTCATAATCATTGCTTCTGTATAGCTATAAATATAATTGTGCTAGTGAAAATATCATAAAATATGAAACTTTGAAGAAAAAAAATTCTCTTCGACTTCTTGTGAGTTTTTTCTGTGAACGTTAAACTTTTTGTGATTTTTTTTATGCCTAAAAAATTGACATCTGTGCATTTCTGAGGTATAGGGAAGATCTATAATTTGCAATCACGAAATATTTTTTTTTCCATCTTTAACATATATCCATTTAATGTGGAAACAGGGTCATGGATTTGGAGGTCAGATCCTTGATTTTTTTTTTATCAAAAAGATCATATTTATTTATTAGTTGGATGAACTAAATCCTATCTATTAAATAGGTAGGATTCAATTCACTTAATTAATGAATAGATAGAAGATTATGACGGATCTAAAGATCCTAAATCAGAGGATCATTATTCTGAATTTGGGCTCCCAACGGGTGATAGAAAGAGGAAAGGTGAAATAATATAAAATGATAATTTTTGGATAATTTTATCATTGGACATAGGTATAAATTACCTAAATAATAATAAAAAATTAAATATATATCATCATAATAATTATAATGATAATAATATATATATAATAAATTTAGAAATATTATGTATTGATTATGATCTCATATATTATAAATCTTGGTTGATTAAAATCAATTTAAGATTATTATATATTATTATCAGTACCTTCTTATAAATTTAATGGGAGTGTATGAGTGTTGAATTTGAGTACTAACTTGATAAAGTATTGTCTAGATAATGACTTGATAAATATATCAGTTGATCCTATCTAGAATCTGAGTCAGACGAACCGCCGGGTGAGATGGATAGAATGTTGACCAAATCGCGACGTCCCGGAGGGAGGTATGCTGAGATGACTTCTATATTGACCAAGTCGTCAGAAATCCTCACTACAAGAAAAAAGCTAATAGACAACACTTTTAAAGCGTTATCTTTGTGCCTAAAAAAGCGTTGTTAAATACACTGTTGTTAAAAGTCTGCTCAACGACAACGCTTTTAAAGCGTTGTCGTTTGTAGCAAAGACAACGCTTTTAAAGCGTTGTATATTTTTTACAAAAATATCATTATTACAACGCTTTAAAAGCGTTGTTGTTTTTGGCAAAGACAATACTTGTGCAACGCTTTAAAAGCGTTGTCTTTTAAAAAAATTTTTAAAAAAATCTATTTACAAAATCATTTTTTTATATTTACAAAACTATTAATTTTCTTTTACCATATCCAAATTCGAATTTGACATATAAAATAGCATTAATTAGCTTAGCTAATGATTTCAAACTCGTACCAAACAATAGAATTCAACTACAAAGTATTAGTATTTACAGGAGAATTCAACTATACACAAAAATTGAATATTTCTGTTTCAAAGTAGTTAGTGACATTCAAATTTAAAACAAAAAAAAGCACAAATCCACCAGACTCAGCATCCCTTGTTTGGTTCCTGTTTTTGGTGATCCTGGTTGTCGTCTCAACTCAATAGCCACCATCCTCACCTTCCCCATTGAATATGCATTCCTAATGGAACTGAGAAGCTTGAAACTTCCTGATGCAGCTATATACTGCTGGAGGATGTACTGTGCTGAAGAAGTCTCCTGCCACAACAAGTTAAAAAACAAATGCTAGAAAGCTATGTTTAACAAGGAAAATATGAGCTGAAAAATAGGATGAATTTATCAAATTATGGAAGGAAATGCGTCATGTTTTTTTATTATCAAATCCTACAAATAGGAATTTTACTTGAGGAACCGGAGAATGTAAAAGTCAACACGATTAGCATTTCGTCAGACAAGTTGCATTACCGCGATTAAAATAATCATAGTAAATCATGTGAAATATGATATTATTACCACCTAGATACTATTAAATACTCACAACCTTCAGAATTGCCATAGTAGCCCTTTTCAATCTTCAGAATATAAGGAATTCCATTTTCATTTCAGGTAACTCTCTCAGGACTGGTTTAAGTTTATAAAAGAAATTGAACATAAAAAATCCAACTTACTATTTGATCCTGCAAAATTGAAATGACAGAGATCAAGACACATGACAAATTGGGAATATCTTGAATTCACAAAGTAACTTCTGTTCCTTGATAACGAAAGCAGAGTTTAAAACATAAAGAAAATTGCAGACATTCACATCAGAATCCTTCTCTTTGTTGTGAATGAATTAAGCTAGAGTATAAGCCCTTATGTCATTTGTAGAGAAACTATAGAATCTGATCTTGAGTGTGTGCATATACACAATTCTGTGACAATATCAATAGGAGATAAAAAAGAATAAATGCAGTTAAATCCATGTACGATGGGAATATTGAACTTATGTCATATTTTCCAATGTATGAATAACTTGAATAGAAAAAACTACAGTAAATTGATTAATAATCACCAGTATATCTAAAAATTCTCTAGTATATTAGTTTGTGTTAAAACATATTTGAAATGGAGACGACCAAGTAAATAATATCCTTTATGAATATGACATGCTCTTACATTGCCACAAAATACTGAGAATGAATAAATATAGTTGCTACAAGAAACATAAACCAAAAGAATGTTGAATTATATTGGGAAGTTATGAAAATTAATACAGGCATATAATGGCCGGATGCATGCATATGCATTTTCACTGTCAATTTAATAATCTTCAATAGAGGAGGAAATATAATTATCAGGCAGAAGATAATCGGTTGCATAAAAATGAATAAGCATTTCCCTGCTAACCTGATTATCTTAACAGCATGCAATTCAATAATGAAGACACATTATATTTTACTCCCCCGATCTTCTTGTTTGGTCAAAACCAATACTATGTTGTGTTAGCTTTCAACATGTAGATATTCTAATTCACAACTATTTTGGGTCAGCGCATGGATCTTTCCCATAAATTGATCTCTATGCAAGACAACTTGTAACATTCAAATCAATTAGACGTTTTTATTATATTAACTTGAATTTTCATTGCTCTGACTCTACCTCTTCCACCTTTAATTCTAATTGATTCAACTTGTCCAATTCCATGATTCTTGGTGGTAATTGAATATGTCCATACCATGTCAATCTTTTTATCCCAAAATTGCGAACTGAAGAACTATCAAAGATATTCAAACATACACATGTTTCAACATCTTTCTTTTTTGTTTTAGCAGCATTCATGCACATGGTAACATTTCAAGAATTTTTTTCCTTTTTATTTCAACCATGCTTAAGAAGACAGCCGAGATGTTACCTGAAGAAGATCATTGAATTCCAAGTATTCCTGATCATGAGCGTCAACAGCATCATCATCATCCTCAACATCGGGTTTGTACAATCCTAAATTGTGTTGGCTCTCTGTTTTTTTTTCATTTCTAAATACAGTAAAATTGCTTACCTGAATCATCATCAAGGTATTGGCAGGACTGGTCTCGAGTTCGGTGTAGGGTAGGATGTCGTTCTGCTCGAGCATCATGGGGCCAGCGCCTCGCAGATGACCTCGGCGGGGTTCTGGCTGTGCTTGTAAATGTGGAGGGAGTCGACGAGGCCGCGGTGGGTTAGGTATCGTCCGATCCAGTCGAGCGTCAGCGATCCCGGAGGCGTCGGCTCCGCCGGCCGGACGTAGCCCTCGGAAGTCTTTGTGACGGTGAAGGTCATGTGCTCCGCCGCGGGCTCTCTGACCTCGGCCTTCCCCGCGACCGTGATGGAGAAAGCCCCCTCGCAACCTCCTCCCTTAGCACAGAGAAGAATCCTTGCTTCTTATCCCCACTACCGTGATTAGGGCATTTGCGTGAAGGAATTCAGAGGAGAGGAGGTTCGCGGAGAGGAGTTCGCCGGAGAGGGGTTTGCTAGAGAGGATGTGAGAGGAGGAGTTGGAAGGAGAGGGCGTTCGCGGAGAGGAGTTTGCCGGAGAGGAGTTGGATGGAGAAGGTCACGTGAGATGAGGAGTTGGGAGAAGAGTTCGGGATCAAAAACGATCGGAAGATAGAAGTTGGGAGAAGGGTTCGGGTTTTCTACTCCTTACCTAGATCCAACGGTTTGTATTAATCAAGATTTAGATCCAACGGTTTGTATTAATCAAGATTTAGATGAGATTTTAAACATAGACAACACTTTTTATAAAACGTTGTCGTAGACACTAAAAATCAGTCTAATAGACAACGCTTTTTACGAAGCGTTGTCTTTGACCCGTAAAAATCACTAATACACAATGGTTTTTAGAAAAGTGATGTCTATTAATAAGAAAATAATGAAATAGACAACGCTTTTCACTAAAAGCGTTGTTAAAAAAAAATAGACAACGCTTTTTATAAAAAACGTTGTCGTTTAAGTGTTGTAGAATCCCAATTTTCTTGTAGTACCTTTGGTAAACGCTACCTGCATCTAGCAACCGGGTCGCCTCGGTCTCTAGTACCCCAATGCTCGAGGCAGATCCAACGAGTATATAAGTAACAGACTAAGACGTATAATAATAAAATGAATGTAGAGTGAGTACAGAGAACACATCCTGGTCTAGGGGGTGCCCTCAGGGGAATTGGTGAGCTGGTCGAGACGCTGCTTGAGTTGTCGTGACCCGGAAGAGCAGATGACTCCGAGCAAGATGAAGAGCTGCATCTGACGGCGCCTAGTCGAGTATGACTTGGATCCGGCTGGAAGACGACGCAGGTCAAGACCTAATACAACACGTAAACCGGGATATGATATCGGCACGTAAACCGGGATATGACATCGGCACGCAGACTAGGATAAGACATTGGCACACAGATTAAGATAGGATATCAACGCGGAGGTCGGAATAAGATCTCGGCACGTAGGCCGGGAAATAACACCAACAAGAAGGCTAGACACAAAACACATAGTTCGAAATACAACCGCGGCTTGAAGGCTGGAACATAACAATGACTCGATGGCTGGAACACAGCGGTGATCTGAATGCTAGATCAGTGCCGAAAACACACGTCAACGTGGATCGGATACCGGATCGGTGTCAGAAATGTATGACGATGCGGATCAGAGGTCGTCTACGATAATGGTGGAATACAACAGCTCGGTCTCAGATGCAGCCCGGGGCTGATCTTGCTTTAGTGTGGTTGGTCATACCAACGACGAATAGAGAAACGCAGGCGGTGCCCGGCTGAGGCGGTAGTGTGGCGGTGGCGACATGAGGAGTCGATGGAGGCGTCGACAGGCATAGGCACGGTGTCTGGCGACTGCCAACGAGCAAGGCTGCCGCCTATGGATAGGGAGTAGATGGGGTTGCTTGGCGGTAGCCTCCTTGGCTGAGGAGGCAGCGAGGCGGCAGAGGTGTGTGCCGGCATGGGTTAGACGACGACGATGCTTCTATGTTGCGTCGACATGGAGAAGGTCGGAGGAGGGGCCGAGGGAGACGGTGTGAAGATGCCGTTGTGGAGAGGAAGAAAGAAAATGGCCGCTCGTGAGGCCATGGCGTGAAAAAGGGGAGCTGGTCGTGCGTGCTTGGCAGCGATGGAGGCACGAGTCCGACATCGTTAGCGTGAGGAACGAAGGAGACGACTAGGAAATTGTTGTTGTCGGCGACCGTCACTCAAGGGTGGCGGTGAGAGAGGGAGAAGAAGCCCCCCTCCTGGTTCGTGGTGGCTCGTGAACAATGCTTCCTCTGCCCTTAAAGCCCTACATGTTGGTGCAATCATGCCCTTGCCCTGGAAGTTTCAATGTGTTGACAATTGTTTAAGTTTAGGTTAATACGTTGGATCTAACATGCATTGTGAGTTTGCAGGAGAAGTTTCTTGCAGGTTGGAAGACCGGATGCAAGAAAAGCCCAAGAAGGTCGAGGACCGGATTCTTGGCAAGAGAAGTTCTTGTAGGTCAGAAGACCGGATGCAAGGCAAGAGAAGTCCAAGAAGGTCGAGGACCGGATTCTTGGAAAGAGAAGTTCCTGCAAGTCAGAAGGTTGGATGCGTGTTAAGCTTACTTAGCAAAAATCGATTGGTAAATCGATTTAGATATGTTTGTGAGGCAGAATGCCTCTGGATCGATCAGTCGATCGATTGGAAGAAAGCCAATCGATCGGCCGATCGATCGGGAAGCCTCTGCGCGAAGCACAGAATGCTTCTGGATCGATCAGCCGATCGATCGGGGAACCAATCGATCGAGTGATCGATCCAGGAAGTTTCTGCGTGAAGCACAGAATGCTTCTGGATCGATCAACCGATCGATCGAGGAACCAATCGATAGAGCGATCGATCCAGGAAGTTTCTGCGCGAAGCACAGAATGCTTCTGAATCGATCAACCGATCGATCGGGGAACCAATCGATCGAGCGATCGATCCAGGAAGCTTCTGTGCGAAGCACAGAAGCCTCCTGAATCGATCAGCCGATCGATTGAAGTCACTCAATCGATCGGCCGATCGATTCACAGTGTTACTGTGATTTTTGATTTCACGAGCATATGTCTGAATCGATTCAAGCACTGCACCAATCGATTCAAGTTCAAGTGAAGTAATCTACACCGTTGATCTTGACGCGATGGCTTCCGACGGATACTTGTGAATCGATTCAAACAAGGCATCCTTGAGAAAACTACTGTTCTATTGCTCTAGTGTGATCAATCTTTGAAGTTCTCAAGATCTCTCAAGGAATTGAAGATCAAGCTTTCCATCTCCGCACGTTTTCAAGATTCACGTCACAAGGAAGAAGCATTTCAAGTTTGTAATATTTCTTTTCTTCCTCATTGTTGTGAGTGTGATCTTTTTTCTTGGAGAGGGGGGCTTGTAAGTCTTGTAAGATTTCTCCACCTTCGGTGTTAGTCCGAGAAGGAGAAGTTTGATAGTGGAAAGGGTGACGGTGGTGTGGATCCTTGGACTAGCCACCTCCTTGAGGAGGTGGATACCAAGTAAATACAAGAGTTAGCATTGCCTTCAAGTGTCCACTGCGAAAGATCAATTTTATCAAGAAAACGAAGTGAGCCATTCACCCCCCCCCCCCTCTAGCTCAACCGATCCTAACAAGTGGCATCATAGCATTAGTTTGCTTTTGAGGATTCATCGCCAAGAAAGCACAAGTTAAAGAGTTACAAGATGTCATTGAAGGAGGGACATAGTACTTCACGACTACCATTCTATGAAGGCAGTAATTTTGCTTATTGGAAGAGCCGCATGGAGCATTATCTCATGACCGAAATTGACATGTGGTTCTCAATCACGGAGGGATTCACGGCACCAACCGAAAATGGAAAGATGCTTGAATCATCAAGGTGGACCGCTGAACAAAAATTGAAGGCTCAAGCAAATGCTAAGGCAATTGTGACTCTCCAATGTGGGTTGAGTTCAGAATAACTCAACAAGGTTGGACCTTTCAAAAGCGCCAAGGATTTGTGGGATAAGCTCATTGAGCTAAATGAAGGCACCAAGGATTCAAGAATTGCAAAGAGAGACCTTTTGATAAATCAACTTCAAAATTTCATAATGAAGGATGGAGAAACGGTAAGTTCACTACATGGGAGATTCAAGGAACTATTAAATGGTCTTCATTAAGTTGGAGAGAGTGTGGAGAACCGGGATCTCATAAGGTATGCCTTAAAATCTTTTCCAAGAAACTCATTATGGTCATCTATGGTGGATGCCTATAAGGTTTCAAGGGATTTGTCAATAGTAAAATTAGATGAATTATTTTGTGAACTTGAATTGCATGAGCAAGCTAACACAAGCCACAAAGAAAAAGGTATAACCTTGGTTGCAGGTGAAAAGAGCAAAAAGAAGCACAAAGAAAAGAAGAAGGAGAAGAAGAAATCATCTTCAGAATCTGAGCAAGATAGTGATAGTGATAGTGATGAAGAGCTATCATCAAGTGAAATGACAAACTTTGTTAGAAGAATGATGAGACATTCAAGGAAGTTTGACAAGAAGGATGTTAAAAATATTTTCAATGATGAAAAGAGAAAAGGTAAATCTCTTGTGGATTCTAAGACTAAGACTGATGTAATTTGCTATGAATGCAAGAAAAAGGGGCACTACAAAACGGAGTGTCCAAAGTTGAGGAAGCAAGAGGAAAAGACCAAGAAAAAGAAGAAGGCTTTGAAAACAACATGGGACGACTCATCGTCAAGCTCATTGGAAGAAGATGAAAGGAAGAGCTCAAAGCATATGACTCTCATGACATTAAGCCATGTTGAAGATAATAAAGATGAAGATAGCCATGGAGAGGATGTGGAGTCTTCAAGTGAGTCATCATCTAGTGATGATGAGGTAATTTCTCCCAAGCTTGATAAGATGTACGCCACCATTGCATGCTTAACCAATGCACTAGCTAAATCAAAAGGGAAGGTTAAAAAATTACAAAATGAATTGAAATTACTTAAAAATGAAATTGTGTCATGTGAAATTTGCATGCTTCATGAAAATGACAAAAATGATTTTGATGATCTTAAAAAGGAAAATGCATCGTTGAATTTACAAGTTGATGATCTTAGAGGTGCTCTAGAAAAATTTACTTCAAGCTCAAAATATTTAGACATGATTCTAGGAGCTCAAAGGGGTGTGTACAACAAAGTGGGACTAGGTTTTAAATCACAAGATAAGGAAGTTAAATTCATGTCTCTAATTAGTAGAAATCATGCTTCAAGGGTTAAGTTTGTTCAAGCTTGGGTACCCAAGCATTTTGTTATTGATGCTACCGAACCCAAAGTTTGGGTACCAAAACATTTGGTTCATCGTGTGTAAACAGGCATGCGTCAAGGGGGAGCATCCAACAATGTGGTTTGTAGATAGTGGATGCTCTAAGCACATGACGGGGGACTCTTCAAAATTTTCATCATTTAGATACAAAAGTAAAGGTACCATTTCTTTTGGTAATAGTGGTGAATTAAAAGTCATAGGAATAGAAGATATTAGAATTTCTGAAAAATTTGTGATAAGAAATGCATTGTTAGTGAAAGGCATGGTCTTTAATCTTGTAAGTGTTAGTTAACTATGTGATTCGGGTTATGAAGTTGAGTTCAATTCATCTCAATGCCTAATCAAGCATAGTGAACTAAATACAAATATTCTCATAAGCCATAGAAGAGAAAATATTTATCAAGTTGAACTATTTGGTGCTACTAATGTGTTTGCTAAGTGTCTCATGTATAAAGAGGAGGAGACTTGGCTTTGGCACCGAAGACTTGCTCACACCAACATGAGGAATATCAAAAGACTTTCAAAGAAGGAGTTGGTGCAAGGATTGCCAAAATTGAAGTTTCAAAAAGATAAAATATGTGATGCATGTCAAATGGGTAAGAAAACCAAAGCTATTCATAAAGGTAAAAACATAGTAAGTAGCTCAAGTGCTTTGGAGCTTATTCACATGGATTTATTTGATAGTAGTAGACATATTTCTTTAAATGGTAGTAGATATTGCTTTGTGATTGTGGATGATTACACTAGATATACATGGGTGTTTTTCTTGAAATATAAGGATCAAATTCTAGATACCTTGATTGCTTTTTGTAATAGAGTAGAAAATGAAAAGAGTCATAAGATAAACAAGATAAGAAGTGATCATGGAGGTGAATTTGAAAACGATAGATTCACAAATTTTTGTATGGAAAAAGGGTATAAACATGAATTTTCCACCCCTAGGACTCCTTAACAAAATGGAGTTGTTGAGAGGAAAAATAGGGTTTTGCAAGAGGCCGCTCAGAGTATGTTAAATGAATATTCACTTCATAGTTTCCTATGGGCCGAAGCAATTAATATGGCATGTTATGTGCAAAATCGAACATTAATCCATAGGTTTCTAGGAAAAACACCTTATGAGTTGTGGTTTGGTAAACCTCCTACAATTAAACATCTTAGAGTGTTTGGGTGTAAGGTCTATATTCTAAACACCAAAGATCATTTGGGGAAGTTCTCTGCCAAGGCGGATGAGGGCATTCTTGTAGGCTACTCAAGTCACAGTAAGGCATATCGAATTTACAACAAAAGATCAAAATTAGTTGAAGAATCACTAAATGTTGTATTTGAAGAAAATCCTTCTTTGAACTCTACAAGAGCAAACGATGAAGAATTACAATTTGAATTAGAGAAACTAACACTAAATGAAGTAAATCATCAAGGAGAAGAATACCAAGAGAGTGATGGTGAGAAAAATGAACCTTTGCCACTTGAACCTGAAATTATAACAAATCAAAAATCAAGATCTACTAGAATTCATGTAAATCATCCCTTGGATCAAGTAGTGAGAGACATCACTCAAGGAGTGAGAACTCGATCTTACTTTAGAAATGAAGGAAGCCAGGTCGTCTTAATATCTTAAATAGAACCAAAAACCATTGATAATGCCTTGTTTGATCCGGAATGGATCTTAGCAATGCAAGATGTACTATCTCAATTTGAAAGAGTCAAGTTTGGGATTTAGTTCCTAGGCCTACCAACAAATCAATTATTGATACAAAATGAGTTTTTAGAAATAAACTTGATGATAAGGGAATAGTTGTGAGAAACAAAGCTAGATTGGTTGCTAGGAGTTTCAATCAAGTCGAAGGATTAGATTATGATGAAACTTATACACCCGTAGCAAGATTGGAGTCTATTAGGATGATGTTGGCCTTTGCCGCTCACAAGGGGTTCAAGTTGTACCAAATGGATGTAAAATCAGCATTTTTAAACAGTGTTATAAAAGAAGAAGTATATGTTGAGCAACCACCGGGATTTGAGAATTTGGAGTGTCCAACCCATGTATATAAACTTGAAAAGGTCTTATATGGGCTAAAACAAGCTCCCCGAGCTTGGTATGAACAATTGTCAATATTTTTAGTATCAAAAGGATTTCATAGAGGGAAAATTGATCACACATTATTCTTAAAAGATAGTTGTAATGATATGTTTGTGGCACAAGTATATGTAGATGACATTATTTGTGGCTCCACAAATAAAGATTTTTTAAATGAATTCATTAGTCATATGGAGAGTGAGTTTGAAATGAGTTTGGTTAGCGAGTTAACATTTTTTCTAGGGTTACAAATCAAGCAAACAAAAGAGGGCATTTACATTCATCAATCAAAATATGTCAAAGAGCTATTTAAGAAGTTTGGAATGGAAAATGCAAAGGAAATATCTACTCCCATGGCCACTTGTACTAAATTGGATAAAGACATTGAGGGGAAAGAGGTTGACTCCAAGGTATATCGTAGTGCTATAGGAAGCCTTCTCTATCTTACGGCTAGTAGACCCGATATACTTTTTGCCGTAGGAATGTGTGCGAGGTATCAATCTTGTGCCAAGGAGTCACATTTGAGTGTCGTTAAGCGAATTCTCTGATATCTTAAGGGAACTTAAAATGTTGGTCTTTGGTATCCTAGAATCGAATCTTTTGACCTAGTGGGCTATACCGATTTCGATTATGCCGGATGCAAATTGGATCGCAAAAGTACTAGCGGTAGTTGTCAATTTCTAGGATCCTCTCTAGTAAGTTGGTCGAGTAGAAAGCAACATTGTGTAGCACTCTCGACAACCGAAGCGGAATACATTGCCATGGGAGAGTGTGTATCACAATTATTGTGGATGACTCATACTCTAGAGGATTATAAGCTTACCTATAACAATGTTCAAGTTCTTTGTGATAATGTGAGTATGATCAACTTGACCAAAAATCCCGTCCATCATTCAAGAACGAAACATATAGAGGTTAAATATCATTTTATTCGTGATCATGTGACTCGAGGTGACATCATTTTAAATTATGTTGAGTCAAAATCAAACTTAGCCGATATCTTCACTAAACCTCTTCCCGAAGTCGAATTTAGCTTTCTTAGAAGAGAATTGGGAATGTGTTGTATTAATTAAATCACATCCTACATGATCACTTTATAGGTAAAGCGTTTTAAGGTCTCTTCACCTTAATTTTGCCTCTCACAAAAATCTAGAATTGTCCTCTTAATATGATTTAGATGGGGGTGAGAGGTTAGAGACATTTATCTTGGTCATAATGCTTGTTATGATGCATTATTTTATCAAGAAAAATGACTTTCATATGAAACATTCATTTGTCCAATCATAGGGAAGCAAGTGTACAAATCATGTGCACGTTGCCCTACGATTATGATTGGAAATTTTAAATTTACCATATGTGTAAAACTTATTTTTAAAACCTTGGGTGAAGTTTGTTCTTGGATGGGAGTTAACACCGAACATTTAGATACACACTTACTCAAATCATTGAAGTTTTCAACAATCTTCAATTTTGTGTAAGTTTTCGCTAAGAAGAGTCAAATCTTGTCAAATTTTATTTTTCCTTGATAATATGCGATATGTATAGTGTCTACACAAAATTTCGTGATTTTTAGAGTAATGTACGTTTGTTTGTGCATTTCCAAAACTTGGATCTGAAAGTTTTTGAAAGTGCAGTAATATCAGATGATCCGGTTGTAAGAACAGGGGACCCCCGTCCGGTAGGGTCAACGCCACGTGGAAGTCAAAATGGCAGGTGGCCGGCCGGAGAGGGGGTGGGCTGACCGGCCGGCCGGCCGGTGTCTAGGTGATGGTTGAGGCGCCCTGTCGAAAGTCAGGGTTCCGGCGCTCATCGGACAATATCACAGAGCCGAGCGGATGGCACGCTTGGCCGAATACATGAGGTAGCATACTGCTAACAGTCTCCACAAAGCACATTGTCGAGAATCTTCCAAGTAGACCACTGTATGTGCCCGGCCGGACGCAAGACGGAGGCTAGCCGGCCGGACGCTCGGAAGTGGGCCGGCCGGACACCAGGCCGGAAGCAAAGGGGAAAAGGACAAGGGACCTCTTTTTCTGACAGCGGGTATGTTCTACATTTAGGCCATACTCCAAATCTTACGACAGGAAGTTCCGCTGTCCCATCGAGGACATGCTTGGACTGTAGCAGTATGGGTCAGGTAAGCTCACTGACAAGCCCTTACTGGGGTATGGGCTACGGACATGTGTACTCCTCGGTATGTGTGCACTCGCTTCTCCGCGACCCTATATAAAGGCCCTCATCCTTCGCCGGAGGTACGCATTCTACGATCTTCGGAGCCACTTTCTCATTGAGTTTTGCCTGACTAGAGCGTCGGAGGGTCGCCGCCGGGAACCCCTTCCCGGCCCGACTTCTGTGCAGGTCCGCCGGAACTTCGTACGATTAGCCGGGGATCTCCATCAGCGACTCGGAGAGCGCCACGTGCCCAGCGTCCGTTGACTCAGCATTCGGACAGGATCAATTTGGCGCCGTCTGTGGGAACGCACCTGCATCCGAGCGGAAGCAATGGACGAAGCTGGACGACCACACACGGTGATGCTCTCCACGAAGGAGCTCGACGCTCTAATCAAGGCAAGAGCAGCTAAGCTCGTGGAGCAACAGAGAGAGAATGCGCATGTCGAGCGGCTGAAGCAACAAACAACGTTAGCATCAGGTGGCTGAGCGGAAGCACCGCCTGCCACGGTTACATTTCATTGGGCTCTATTCCGAGCATCTCCTAAAGTCGCAACAGGCAAGGCTCCCCGAGCGGACACCTCCCCCGAGACAAAGATCCAATCGACATTCAAGGGGGAGCACCGCCGAGCAGATGAAGATGGATTGGGACTTGGATCAACCATGAAGCGCAAATTATCTCCAGCCTTTCCGGGGCAGGGTGAAAGGTGCACCAATATAATGTATGCTGTATATTTTCCATTTGGCCGTATATTTGAAATACAGGAAGCAAAATGTTAAAAAACGCAATTGGCATTATCTGCCGAGCGGCCTATCTCCATGATGTATAAGATCCGAGCCACCGACTCAATGGCGAAGACCCCGTGCTGTTCGGGCGGGCGTAAAAATTATCCGAGCCAAGTCATCGAAGACGAAGACCCCTCGCCGCTCGGTAGGGCGTATATCATCAGTGTTAAATTTAGCCTTAAAGGTCGTCGAGCTCCGACGTTAAAAATCGAGAGACGAGCCGACGTCTATAAACCCTCCGAGCGGAAGACCGTCGAGCTCCGACGTAAAATATCGAGAGACGAGCCGGCGTCTATAAATCATCCGAGCGGAAGACCGTCGAGCTCCGACGTAAAATATCGAGAGACGAGCTGGCGTCTATAAATCATCCGAGCGGAAGACCGTCGAGCTCCGACGTTAAATATCGAGAGACGAGCCGGCGTCTATAAAATCATCCGAGCGAAATACCGTCGAGCTCCGACGTAAAATATCGAGAGACGAGCCGGCGTCTATAAATCATCCGAGCGGAAGACCGTCGAGCTCCGACGTAAAATATTGAGAGACGAGCCAACGTCTATAAATCATCCGAGCGGAAGGCCGTCGAGCTCCGACGTAAAATATCGAGAGACGAGCCGGCGTCTATAAATCATCCGAGCGGAAGACCGTCGAGCTCCGACGTTAAATATCGAGAGACGAGCCGGCGTCTATAAAATCATCCGAGCGGAATACCGTCGAGCTCCGACGTAAAATATCGAGAGACGAGCCGGCATCTATAAATCATCCGAGCGGAAGATCGTCGAGCTCCGACGTAAAATATCGAGAGACGAACTGGCGTCTATAAATCATCCGAGCGGAAGGCCGTCGAGCTCCGACGTAAAATATCAAGAGACGAGCCGACGTCTATAAATCATCCGAGCGGAAGACCGTCAAGCTCCGACGTTAAATATTGAGAGACGAGCCGGCGTCTATAAAATCATCCGAGCGGAATACCGTCGAGCTCCGACGTTAAAAATCGAGAGACGAGCTGGCGTCTATAAACCCTCCGAGCGGAAGACCGTCGAGCTCCGACGTTAAAAATCGAGAGACGAGCCGGCGTCTATAAATCATCCGAGCGGCAGACCGTCGAGCTCCGACGTTAAATATCGAGAGACGAGCCGGCGTCTATAAAATCATCCGAGCGGAATACCGTCGAGCTCCGACGTAAAATATCGAGAGACGAGCCGGCGTCTATAAAATCATCCGAGCGGAAGACCGTCGAGCTCCGACGTAAAATATCGAGAGACGAGCCGGCGTCTATAAATCATCCAAGCGGAAGGCCGTCGAGCTCCGACGTAAAATATCAAGAGACGAGCGGGGGTCTATAAATCATCCGAGCGGAAGACCGTCAAGCTCCGACGTTAAATATCGAGAGACGAGCCGGCGTCTATAAAATCATCCGAGCGGAATACCGTCGAGCTCCGACGTTAAAAATCGAGAGACGAGCTGGCGTCTATAAACCCTCCGAGCGGAAGACCGTCGAGCTACGACGTTAAAAATCGAGAGACGAGCCGGCGTTTATAAATTATCCGAGCAGAAGACCGTCGAGCTCCGACGTTAAATATCGAGAGACGAGCCAGCGTCTATAAAATCATCCGAGCGGAATACCGTCTAGCTCCGACGTAAAATATCGAGAGACGAGCCGGCGTCTATAAAATCATCCGAGCGGAATACCGTCGAGCTCCGACGTAAAATATCGAGAGACGAGCCGGCGTCTATAAAATCATCCGAGCGGAAGACCGTCGAGCTCCGACGTAAAATATCGAGAGACGAGCCGGCGTCTATAAATCATCCGAGTGGAAGACCGTCGAGCTCCGACGTAAAATATCGAGAGACGAGCCGGCGTCTATAAATCATCCGAGCGGAAGGCCGTTGAGCTCCGACGTAAAATATCGAGAGACGAGCCGGTGTCTATAAACATCCGAGCGGAATACCGTCGAGCTCCGACGTAAAATATCGAGAGACGAGCTGGCGTTTATAAAATCATCCGAGCGGATGACCGTCGAGCTCCGACGTTAAATATCGAGAGACGAGCCGGTGTCTATAAAATCATCCGAGCGGAAGACCGTCGAGCTCCGACGTTAAATATCGAGAGACGAGCCGGCGTCTATAAATCATCCGAGCGGAATCATCCGAGCGGAAGAGGCCAATAAAAAGGATGCAATTGCCCCGGAAACTCGCCTTCAATATCGTTAGATCGACTCTACGTCCCGCTCGGCTCAGAGCCCAAAAGTACTTGTCGGCTTTTAGTGAGCGATCTCTGCTATCTAAGCAGAACGTTACGCACTCGAAATAATTAGCCGAGCGGAATGGTAACACCAAGTACTTCGCAACACTCCCTTTCGAATGCCAGAAGGGTGATAATAGGCAAGTAGACAACACACATATTAACTAACAAAAGGACAAAGTGTGCGAAAGGAAAACACTGCATTAAAATTAAAACTTTAGGCCGGGCGGCCTAAGTACAAAAAGGATCATATCTAGCCGAGTGGCCGAATTACAAAAGTTACTCGATATAATCATAGAGGTCCTTGGGGATGTTGTCCAGGAGCGCCACTTGATCGCCGGCCGGAATGGTAGTGGACTCCGGAAGAAGAGCCTTGGACTTCAGATAAGTGGTGGTGGCGGTCATAGCCAAGTCGAAGGCTGTGTACATCCGCTCGCAGATTTTCTTCGAAAATTCAGGCGAGCGGATGTAACTCTGTCTTAAGGCAGCGACTCGACTCGGCTCGGCATCTTGATATTCTTTGAAAGCCGCCTGGGAGCCAGTAAGGGCCTCATTCAGATTCTGAAGCTTCTCCGCGTCGGCCGAGCGGCCCACCTTTTCCCTGTCGAGCTGCTCCATCAGCTCCTTTACCTTCAGCTCCAGACCCCGAGCCTCCACGTTCTTTTTCTCCAGATCGAAGATGGCAGTATTTTTTCTAGTAGTGGCCAGGGTTAATTTTGTGTCGAGCGACTTAACCTGTCGCTCGGACTCTGCCAGGGCGTGGGCCTGATCGGCCGTCTTCTTCTGCTCTGCCGCCAGCAGATTTTGAGCTTTCTTCAGCTCCTTTTGCAGCTCGGAATATGAAGGGCCCTGAGGTCCGGACGGACCAATTGCTACCTTCAGTTGTCGCAGCTCTTCATCCACCAAGGCCAAGCGGTTGGAAACTGCAATTTCCTCCACCCACCTCTGACGAGAAATTACAAGCTGTTAGTGGCCGATCGGAAGGAATGAAGACAAAACTTGGTAGATTACAAACTTACCCCCGTGGCTTGCTGCATATGGCTATTAGCCAAATTACCGATGGGGATCATGGCGACGCGTGCCCGAGCGTCGGCCCACATCTCGTCGAGAGGCCCCTTCAGGGTGATAGTGTGCTCGGGCGCAGTCGGTTGGTCGGCCTCCGGTAGCAACTCTTCAGTCGGGAGATGAAGAGTGACCCGAATCGTGCGGCCATGACCGGGGGTCATCCGACCGGCAGTCGGAAGGGGATCAGAAGCCGGCGCAGAAAACTGCGAATGAATGGTCGAGCGTTGGACCGGGTGACGAGCAGGCGGAAGGGTGCTAACTGGAATAGCCTCAATTGGCGCAGCCGGCTCGTCCCATTCAGAAGGCGTCCGGTCGGAAGAAATGGCTTCGACCTCTGGCGCCTTGCCCCGAGCAGTCGCTGTGACCCGCTCGGATGGCTAGACCGCGGAGGTAGCCGAGCGCAGGGGAGTCTCCACGCGGCGCCTCTTTTGTAAAGGCTGCTCTTCCTCCCGAGCGGAACCTTCCTCGGGAGCAGTTGGTTCTCCAGGGGGTGGCTCTGCTGGCCACGTTTTACTGAGAAGCTTGAGCGGCCGACTCAGCTTGAGTCCCGCTCTCTCCTTCATGGGATCCGACCGGCTGGATACCCAGCGCTTCCATTTCTTTGGCCGCCGCGGCTTCTAGCGCCGCCGCCTTTCTCTTCAAAACGCCGGCCATCACCGAATCCATGACAATGTCCGCTGCAAAGAAAAGAAAAGAAATTAGTTAGCAATCAAAGCAAAGGCCCAAGCAAAATTCTTACCGAAGCCGGTCGGAAGAGGAGTCCGTGTGGGACTCAGGCCGAAGATGTACATCACTCCTTCATGAAGAAGCTTGTTGATGTCAAGTCGCAGACCGGCTAGCATATTTGCCGCATGGAGGTAGTCCGGTCGGGTCTTGAATTTCTTCAGCTCGGGAGTGGGGGGCAAGTTGACCTGCCACTTGGTCGGGAAGTTGGCCTGATCGGGCATACAGATGTAGAAAAAATAATCCTTCCAATGTTTATTGGAAGTAGGTAGTTTGTTGAAAAAGACTAAGCCAGGCCGAGCTTGGAACATGAAGGTGCCCGACTCGGCTTGCTTGGGGTAGTAGAAATAAAAGAAGACCTCCGGTCGGAGGGGGATGTTGTGAATCTTGAACAAAACATCAACACCGCAGAGGAGACGAAAGGTGTTGGGTACTAGACTGCCGAGCGGCACACTGAAAAAATTACAGACATCTATGATGAAAGGATGTACAGGGAAACGTAGACCGGCGGTAAATTGGTCGCGGAAGACACAGAAAGCTCCGTGCGGCGGCCTGTGCGGCCGAGCGGAAGGACCGGCTAAAAGAAGTTCAAAATCTTCGGGGATTTCGAAATTGTCTGTCAGAATATCAAAATCACGCTGGTCGAATCGGGACTGCATGGTGGTGTACCATGGGCCGAGGGACTGGTCTTCAGGGTGAGAAGAACTAGCCATTGGCCGAGCGAATGAAACCAGGAAAGATGACAGAAACAAGAAGAGAGTACCGGAACAGTATTCGGGAGCAAAAACGGGAGAAAGAAATGTAAAGAAAGCACCGGAAACAAGAAAGGAAGGAGGAGAACCTTACGAAAAAGAAGGGAGATCGAAGGGAGGCACCGGGGATCGCCGGAAACAGGAGGACGCAATCGCCGGAGCTCCAAAGCGCTAGGGGCAGGGGTCGAAATCGCAGAGGCAAATGCGAGAGAGAAGGAAATGAGGGATTTATAGGGTGGAGGCCGGGCGGCCTCCACCGTTGGATCCAGGTCACGGGAATCAAAACATGCATCGTGCCATCCATTTCGAATCGCTTCGATCACATCAAAACACCATGCCACCGCCGCTGTACGATGATGGCAGTACGTGATAACCATGATTTTGGTTATATTATCTTGATTCATAATGCACATTTTTAATGGTCTTTTTATAGCTTAATCTCACATTTACATCATATTTCATAATTGCATATGATTTTGGACCTAATTGCAAATTAGCCTATTTTCATGGTATTTGATGCTAATATTTGTTTATTATTTTGTAGGCATCAAAAGGGTCATGGACCCGATCAAATCAGACCACCTTTGGGCTCAAATCAAGGGCTAATCAAGTCGATCAAGCCTCGGAGCATTCTGGACCGTCCATTGAAGATCAAGTAGATCTGAGCCATCCATTGAAGATCAGGCTCATCCAACCTAATGAGGAGTAGATCTGGTCCATAGAGAAAGATCGGTACTGTTGGATCGGATTTTATACTATTTTCCACCGTTGATCAAGATCCGATGATTATGAGCCGTCCGATCAGATTGAAGATGATTTAAAAGCTTCGTGAGAAGCTACAGTGCAGTGAGCTCGGCGATCTCGCGATTCTGGCCACTGTTCATCCTTCTTCTCCGCGACGCCGCAGCCTCCCATTCCACTTCCAGATCTGATCTTCACTTATCTTCATCTCCGGCGAACCTCTAGTGATCCGGCGACCAGCAGACGAAGTGCAGAGCAGCGATTTAGGGGCGTTCTCCGATCTGAGCTGCTGCCATTATCTCTGGAGGATTAGGGGCGTTCTCCGGTTCTCCAGAGATCGATCCATCTTCATTTCCACCTCGCGTCTCCGGATTTGGCAAGAGTGCTCTGTTTCTTCATCGGCTGGAGATTTCAGGTGAATCCGAGCTAACTAGGGCGTTCTCTATAGTTCTGGACTTCTCCTGAATGTGCTGGTTATTTAGTGGATTGCTGGTGATTGCCACAAGGGCGTTCCCTGAGGCAGCTCTGTGCCATGGCAGAGGCGAAGGATGTGGAGCTTGGTTTTGGTTTGAGGAATGTCTTTAGACTTTTGATTTTCTTTAACTTTGTCTTTAATTTGTTCTCACATTTGCTCAGATCCTCAGATCTGATTCCATTCCTTATCTGTAGTCTTTTCTTTGATATTTCTTCTTTACTTCATGCCCTCTGCAATTACGTTTATGAAATTTTATTTGCAATTCTGATTTGTTTGAATCATTGCAATCCGAATCTTGTTTAACTACTGATTAGTTTGCTAACTAGTTTGTGTTTTGAATTAGAAGCTTTAATTCACATTAGTTTGTTTAGTTTTGATGATTTAGTTAGCTAGATTTTGATATCTGTATAGGATATCCTTTTGTTGCTGTGATCAAATGAAATTTGTGAATGCTTAATTGGAGGAATTGTTTGTTTACCTCTATTCAATATTTTTGTGAATGAGCTTTAGAGTGTAATTGTTGGATTAGATTGCAATTGAGGATTGAATGCTAATTTGGTTTCTAAAAGTTATTGAGTTGAGTTTAATTACTACTGTAATTGTAGTTGAAGAGATTGATTCATTGACATGCACACACATTCTATTGGAACTACTTCTAGAATTTACACACATTCACTAGTAACCCTTGGAAAAATACGACTTGGGACTCCATACTACATCGCTTATTTTTAGTTTTGAAATGTTCCAATATTAATTAATTTGATGCACCACGTGACATGTAATATGGTTGACACCAAATTTTGGCGCCGTTGCCGGGGAAAACTAGCAATGCGTGTTTAATTTTAGATTGATCATTGAGTGATTTTATTTGTTAGCATCTTGATTGATTTGATTGCTTATTTCTTTTTGTATTTTCATGTTGGTTTATTCTTGAATTTTTAAGTGCTTTTACTGTTTATATTTTCATGTGTTTGGAACTTTATGCTCTTGAGTCTTCTAACATTGATTTCTAGTGTTGTAGTGAAGAACAGGAGATTTCTTTAGCATGGATCCATATTTTCAGAATTTTGGAGGTGGAATGGAGAGTTATCAGTGTTTTCAACCTGAGTACCAGTTTTACCCAAATTTGGATCAACAAAATAGGTATGAGTCATTTTCAAATGGTTTTAATGCTAATTGGGTGGATAATTCATGTTTCAGGTATGAAAGTGCACAAGGACCATTCATTGAGCCATATCCAGCTTTCCAGAGTTCATATGGGTTCCAAGAAGTTTCAACATCATTTATGCCAAATTCTTTTCAACAAAATGATCCTCAGATGGATGAGTCAACATGGAAACTCAGAGAGATGATGCAACAAATGATCGAACATCAAGAGCAACAATTTTCAAGGATACAGAACTTACAGATTTAGTTAGATCAAATTGCATCATCCATCAATCAGCCGCAAGCACAAAATTCCAGTGGAGAGATGGAAAGTAGCGATTCTGTCAGGCCTGACCCTACTTCCATTAATTCACATGATTTTTCTAATATTTTTTGTGATGATTATGTAATTATGCAAATTTCTGATCCTACTGATTTTGTTGTTGAAGATCTTGTTAGTGATTTAGGTTCTGAACATTTCTTTGAAGATGATTTAAGTGTAGGGGATTGCTTAATGGAAGCATTACCTCAAGAATCACCTGGATTTGATGAAGTTGAAGATGTAAGTGTAGGGACTTGTGCTATGGAGCCAAGTACCCAAGAATCACTACATGAGGATGTACATTCACCTGAACCATCACTTGAACCAGAACTTGAGCATTCACATGATGAAGAAGAGGTAACAATCACCACTCCAGGTACCGTTCAAAATGACAAGGTGAGTATTTTGTGTGATTCATCAGAAAATTCAATAGAGGTACCATTTATTGATTTTATTAGTTGTGATTCATTCCTTGACATATCTTGTATCAATACTAATATTCTCCTATCTTCTTTTTACCCCACATACGTGTGGAAGACGTTTTCTTTGATTGATGTTGTAGGAGAACATAGGCTTCCGGAGTGGATGCTTACACTAAACCGCCTCAGACCTCCAGAGAGAATTTGCAATAGAAAAATGGTCAATAAAAAGAAGTTAATCGCAAACAAAGATACTCCACTTCTGGCATGGATTATTCTTCTCAATCTTCTTCGACCACCGGAATGAAAGGGGAGTTGGTTCCAATTTCACTTGCTTTTGCAATTTTAATTCATGTATTGTTAATAAGTTCTTTTTGAGCAGCTTTCTTTAGTTTCATACTTTGCATTTTGCATTTTACTTACATACTTGCATTATGCTTAGTACACATAGCATTTTCATTTTGAATAAAAGTTTCCATGGGAATTATTTAGTAATATTTTTAAGATGGTAAAAGTCTCTTAAATTTGATCATCAATTTTAGGTCATGTGACATGATTGGATGTTTTTCTTACATGATATTGGTTAATTTGGTGGTGGATTCTAATTTGATCAATTGAACTTGATTGCATAAAAAATACCTAGAGAGGACCACCTCAAGCCTATACTCTATTATTTTCTTTGTGTGACATGCACTCATAGCAATTGAAACTCTGGAACTTGCATAGTTTCTTTTCAAAGTCACAATAGCATTTGTATGCATGGAAACGAAGGATATTTATCATTCTTGCTTTCTCATAATTTCTTTCTCCACAATTTTCTTGAAACATTCTCCTCTAGCATTCTAATTCTCGTTCCACTTTGTTTGTCATTCTTCTTTTATTTGGTTGAGAGTTTTGGATGAATTGCTTGATGAGTAAGGATGTCCAAGATTTTAAGTGTGGGGGAAGGAACATAACTGAATTTGAAATGGCAGAAATGGATCAAGGTTTGGAAAATGTTTGAGTAAGGGTTGATTTTAGTAGGTGTTTATGGTGCAAAATTCTGAAAATTCATTCGTGAAAGAATGGCTCTAATGTTCTGTGCTAAATGTATCCATGTCTTGAATTTTATTATGTTGAGAGTAAGCTCCAATTGCTTAGAATTTTAAGACTTGATACTTTGGTGATACACTCAAGCTATTTGAAGACATAGGTTGAAGAAGGTTTTGGAAGTGCTAAAATCTTAACTTTCTGTTGGAGTTGTTGTGCTGAATTTTGCAGAATTTAGCTACTGAAAAGAACAACTTGAATCTGATTATGAGCATGTTCAATTACTGAACTTGAATCCTTAGATCTTTGAATTTGTTTGCTGTAATTACAGAAGTAAATTCAGAGAGGTGAAAAGCTGAAAACAGAAATAAGGAACCTGCTGGAAGCTGAAGTATACTATCAAATGGATGCTGTGTAGGAAGCTATTAGAGGATGTAATGCTTATATCGATTTCTGGAATTGATGAAGGGCAGTAATGCAATGACCTATTTTTCTGAAACTAGGAGTTAAAACAGCAGCAACTTACATGATCAGTAAATTCTCCAATCTTTTAATAAGGGAGTAAAGCAAGGAGGTATCTGATCATTGCAGGAATTCGGAGGAGGAAATTTAGTATTTGTAGAGTTCTATTAGCATTTGGAAGTTGAAATCAGAAATGCAATAAGCAGAGAAAGAAAGAAGAAGAAAAATTTGCAGAAAAGCCAGTTGTGTGCCAAATCATTTTACAACTTCTTCACCAGAAATAACTTCAAATTCTTTATGATTGAAGCTGAAGTTACCTTGGAATTGCATTTCGAAACTTAAGACTGGAATGCTGGAATTCTGAAAGCATTAGCTGGTAGCTGCAATGATTGAGAAGTGTGAAGCAGAATTGAGAAGTGTGACTTTGAATTGTTGCTGCTGGTTAGCATGAGATTGAATTGGTTCTTCACTAATATAGAACTGGGCAATTGTAGTACTAAAACGCTTTCATTGACTCATAATTTCTTTAACCGAATCAGTAGCAGCGGATTACAGAAATCAGAAATGGTTGTCTCACAAAAGTCTTGAGGCCTTGAAATTCTGAGAAAATCAGGAATTCAGATTGGGTAGGTGGCAAATCTGGAATTCTGAAACATGGATTAGAATCTGATCTAAGAAGTTGTCCAGATTCTGACTTGATTCTGTGGAGCTGTGTTTTGTAACCATAATATGAAGAACACGAAATTTTGTTGGAACTCTAGCTGAGTTGTTACTTTAAGAAGGTTTTCCTACATTTCTAACTGGGAAGTTTCAGAACAGAGATGAAGAATGCATGAAAGAGGGCAGTGTACAGTTTTAAATGAAGTTGGGAATCTGCAACTGTTGGTGCCAAATGGTGTATCAGTAATTGGGAGAAATATTCAAGGCAAAGGGGAAGCTAAAGGGGAGAGACAAGGAATGTTACCTGAATTGAAGAGAAATTGTAGAATAAGTAAATGTAGATTCTGAAATTGGCTAATTGCACTTGCACTTCAATGCTGGATCAGTGACTTTCTAGATTCGAATTGTACATCAGAAACCTGCAGATTTTGCAGGATAAAGTGGTGATAAACTGTGCCAATTTGGGAAGAGGATTGAGATGAGTTGGAGCTGCCGAAACCTGTTAAGCTTTCTAGTATGCATTGAAAGGGATCTTAAGAAGCAAGATGATGAAGTATTGAGATTTGTGGAGTTTAAACAGGGCAAGGTTGATACAAAGTCAAAATTCTCTATAAAGATCCAGATTTGCAGCTAGTCATGCTCTGCAATTTCAGTGATGTTCATGAAATTCAATCCAAGGGAGTGCTGATGAAATTGGAAGCTTTTGTACGTGTCATTCATTTGGTAATCTAGAATTGAAATTGAACTTTGGAGTTTGGGGCAGCTACAAACTTCTGAATTCTTGCAAATGTTAATTTCTGAAATGTTGAAATTGTGTTCTATTTAGTGCCAATCTTTCAACTCGTTTGCTAATCAGAAA
This sequence comes from Zingiber officinale, assembly GCF_018446385.1. Classification (NCBI taxonomy): domain Eukaryota; kingdom Viridiplantae; phylum Streptophyta; class Magnoliopsida; order Zingiberales; family Zingiberaceae; genus Zingiber; species Zingiber officinale. The sequence goes on from NC_056004.1 coordinate 2,776,199, forward strand.
CAAGGTTTGAATTCTGTGATTAAGTTGCTGTAAATGATGTTTCCTTCTGGAAAGCTAGCATGTGTTAGACAATGAAATCAGGGAATGCTGGAACTGGAAACAGAGTTGCATATGGCTGGAATTTGAAGTGTCACGAGATTGCTGTCAGTGCTAGAAGCAGTGAATTAGAATGTTGGAAAGGAGGTTACTGAGAAATCAGATTCAAATGCAATAAAAGTTGCACATCTGATTGTTTGGAGCTTGGCTAATTATTCAAGAGCTGTTAAATGTTCATAAGAGCTTTATCTGAATATGGTTTTGAATTCTTGAAAAGCAGAGCATCTGAAAGGGAGTAACCAAGTTAGCATTGTGTGGCAATGAGTGTACCAGAATTCTGCAATGATACATAATCTAGATAGTAATGAATTGCACAGGAATTGAAGCTGATTTCTGAATATAAGGCTGAATTGAGAAGTTTTGTCAGATTTGCAAGAACAGAAATGGAGGAAGAATGTTTAGCAATGCATTCTGGAATTGATTTGTGAGGTGTTCTGATACTTAACATGAATAATATCCTGCTGGAAATATACTTCTGAAGCTGGAAACTGAATGTATACTTTGTGAGAATTTCAGAAACTGGACCTAAATTCCTTTTGCAAATCTCAAGCGAAATGGATTCCCCACACTTGAAAAAAAAAATGCTAGCAGAACTTGGAAATGCAGCATTAAAGATCTTCAAATCTGAAACAAACTTTTTGAATTCTTTTGTTTTCAAGTTTCTGATCAATGAGATTTCAAGTGGAATTCTGTTAAGATGTGTTCTTTACTACAGGCTAAACCCTCCATGATTTGAATTGGGATCACCTAGACTTGTGAACTCTGAACTTAATGAAAATCTGCAGTCTAATGTGCTGAAAATTTCAATTTGGCTCTATTTAGAGGTTTGAATTTCTGAATTGCTCTAAGCAAAGTTATCCAACAAACTGAAACAGTACACAGAAATGCTGTAAGCAAAAGCCAGACAAGTAACTAGAAGCATCTAGTATATGAAAATAGAAGACCAATGAAGCTGTAAATGAGTTGCAAAATTCTGTTTGCAGGTTGTCAGATTTTGAATTCCTAGTACTGATGGGTGTTATAGCCATTGTGTAATTTGTAGATCTATAAGGAGATGAGCCATGGCAATGAAAAAAATCTGTGAATTCTGCAAATTGGTGCTTGCATAATTCTGTGATCAAACTGCAGGAGAGGTTGAATTCTTGTGGAATCAAACTGAAGGTCCTATACAGCAAATTTCAGATTACTTATTTCAAACTGGAATGACTTTAAAGCATCAATTCTGTAACTTCAGATTTTTGGGAAAGCTGTAATGATCTGATCTCTGGAAGGATTTAAGGTTCTGAATCAAGTTTCTTGGTTGATTGAGTATGAAAGAATATAAAAGGGAAAAGAGATGGAATTGAAACAAGTGTAAGGGATTATCATTGCTATCTGGATAATTGTTTAACTAGCAGCATGCTATCCAGCAACGAAAGCTGCAGCTGATGAAGTGTGGATTGTTGAAGTTCAGTAGCAAGGTCAAAATATTTCAGAAGTGCTCCTGAAATTCAGCCAAGATAAGGAACTTCAATGCTGAATCAAAACACCTCAGAACAGAGGTCTACAGAATAAAGAATGGACACAAGTAGAATTGCAGAAATATTATATAGTTTTGCTGATTTCTGTAGTTGATGCTGGAAATTTGGTTTCTGGTTCGAGGGCAGAACAGAAAAAGAAATTTTGTGGAATGAGAAAAGGTGGCTTCAAGAGTATTAATACATTGGATACATGTGGTTTTTCATTGTCCGAGATTGCCAAAGTTTAAGTGTGGGGGAGGGAACTCTTCTCCATAAGTTGATTTGAAATTATTTGAGTTTTCAAGAGATGGAATTTAAGTGTAAAAACAGTGAAGTAAAAAAAAAAAAGCATCAAAAGAGTGTATCAAAAGTGGAGATAGAGTATCAAGATTTTATGTTTGCATTCAAATTGAAGGAGATGTTAGCTTGATACTTTGAAGTGGTAATAACAAATGGTATTCATCTCTTTATACATCAAATTGGTCAACTCATCAAGTATATTCCTCCAATACTCTTATCTCTCATTTTCTTCATTGAATTCTTTTCTTTTGCCATTTCATCCACTTTAATTGTTCTTCTTGTTTACATTTCAATTCTTCATGATTAAATCCTTTTGATTCATGTATACTATGTTTATAGTGGTGGAGAATTAGAAAATAAGCAAGCTTATGGTAGTGAAATGTTGTGAGTTGCATTGAGTGAGCTCCACTAATATGCATTTTTGAGTGTGAGGGGCTAGAATAGGTTAATACCTTGTGAGATTGCAATTTGCTTAATTTTTCAATTGGATTGAAACTACTATACCTATTGATTATTGTTTGAATTGTATTCATGAATGTTTGCGATCTTTAAGATGACCTTAGTTAAATTCTTTTTACCATTTTCTAGATATTGCTAGGGAATTACTATGGAGATAATTTTTAATTTTCTTGACTTGAACGGGACGTCCAAGATTAAGTGTGGGGGATTTGATAACCATGATTTTGGTTATATTATCTTGATTCATAATGCACATTTTTAATGGTCTTTTTATAGCTTAATCTCACATTTACATCATATTTCATAATTGCATATTATTTTGGACCTAATTGCAAATTAGCCTATTTTCATGGTATTTGATGCTAATATTTGTTTATTATTTTGTAGGCATCAAAAGGGTCATGGACCCGATCAAATCAGACCACCTTTGGGCTCAAATCAAGGGATAATCAAGTCGATCAAGCCTCGGAGCATTCTGGACCGTCCATTGAAGATCAAGTAGATCTGAGCCATCCATTGAAGATCAGGCTCATCCAACCTAATGAGGAGTAGATCTGGTCCATAGAGAAAGATCGGTACTGTTGGATCGGATTTTATGCAATTTTCCACCGTTGATCAAGATCCGATGATTATAAGCCGTCCGATCAGATTGAAGATGATTTAAAAGCTTCGTGAGAAGCTACAGTGCGGTGAGCTCGGCGATCTCGCGATTCTGGCCACTGCTCATCCTTCTTCTCTGCGACACCGCAGCCTCCCATTCCACTTCCAGATCTGATCTTCACTTATCTTCATCTCCGGCGAACCTCTAGTGATCCGGCGACCAGCAGACGAAGTGCAGAGCAGCGATTTAGGGGCGTTCTCCGATCTGAGCTGCTGCCATTATCTCTGGAGGATTAGGGGCGTTCTCCGGTTCTCCAGAGATCGATCCATCTTCATTTCCACCTCGCGTCTCCGGATTTGGCAAGAGTGCTCTGTTTCTTCGTCGGTTGGAGATTTCAGGTGAATCCGAGCTAACTAGGGCGTTCTCTATAGTTCTGGACTTCTCCTGAATGTGCTGGTTATTTAGTGGATTGCTGGTGATTGCCACAAGGGCGTTCCCTGAGGCAGCTCTGTGCCATGGCAGAGGCGAAGGATGTGGAGCTTGGTTTTGGTTTGAGGAATGTCTTTAGACTTTTGATTTTCTTTAACTTTGTCTTTAATTTGTTCTCACATTTGCTCAGATCCTCAGATCTGATTCCATTCCTTATCTGTAGTCTTTTCTTTGATATTTCTTCTTTACTTCATGCCCTCTGCAATTACGTTTATGAAATTTTATTTGCAATTCTGATTTGTTTGAATCATTGCAATCCGAATCTTGTTTAACTACTGATTAGTTTGCTAACTAGTTTGTGTTTTGAATTAGAAGCTTTAATTCACATTAGTTTGTTTAGTTTTGATGATTTAGTTAGCTAGATTTTGATATCTGTATAGGATATCCTTTTGTTGCTGTGATCAAATGAAATTTGTGAATGCTTAATTGGAGGAATTGTTTGTTTACCTCTATTCAATATTTTTGTGAATGAGCTTTAGAGTGTAATTGTTGGATTAGATTGCAATTGAGGATTGAATGCTAATTTGGTTTCTAAAAGTTATTGAGTTGAGTTTAATTACTACTGTAATTGTAGTTGAAGAGATTGATTCATTGACATGCACACACATTCTATTGGAACTACTTCTAGAATTTACACACATTCACTAGTAACCCTTGGAAAAATACGACTTGGGACTCCATACTACATCGCTTATTTTTAGTTTTGAAATGTTCCAATATTAATTAATTTGATGCACCACGTGACATGTAATATGGTTCACACCAGTATGCCACGTGGCATTCGACCATTCGAAGCATTTAATGAATGCATGCTCAGCCTTAATGTCGAAGATTGGCGCAGAACACGAGGGGATCCAGTGAATGTCATTGTTGATTCACTTTTAAGGCCATCTCTGCGGCAGGCCGATCGGAGGATACTAGCACAGAGGATCCGCCCGGCTAAATTCGCAGTCCAGTCAGTCGGACAAATCGCCTCCTTCGACTAGACTTGAAAGGGAGGCAAGTGATTCGGTTGTAAGAACAGGGGACCCCCGTCCGGTAGGGTCAACGCCACGTGGAAGTGAAAATGGCAGGTGGCCGGCCGAAGAGGGGGTGGGCTGACCGGCCGGCCGGCCGGTGTCTAGGTGATGGTTGAGGCGCCCTGTCGAAAGTCAGGGTTCCGGCGCTCATCGGACAATATCACAGAGCGGATGGCACGCTTGGCCGAATACATGAGGTAGCATACTGCTAACAGTCTCCACAAAGCACATCGTCGAAAATCTTCCAAGTAGACCACTGTATGTGCCCGGCCGGACACAAGATGGAGGCTAGCCGGCCGGACGCTCGGAAGTGGGCCGGCCGGACGCCAGGCCGGAAGCAAAGGGGAAAAGGACAAGGGACCTCTTTTTCTGACAGCGGGTATGTTCTACATTTAGGCCATACTCCAAATCTTACGACAGGAACTTCCGCTGTCCCATCGAGGACATGCTTGGACTGTAGCAGTATGGGTCAGGTAAGCTCACTGACAAGCCCTTACTGGGGTGGGGTATGGGCTACGGACACGTGTACTCCTCGGTATGTGTGCACTCGCTTCTCCGAGGCCCTATATAAAGGCCCTCATCCTTCGCCGGAGGTACGCATTCTACGATCTTCGGAGCCACTTTCTCATTGAGCTTTGCCTGACTTGAGCGTCGAAGGGTCGCCGCCGGGAACCCCTTCCCGGCCCGACTTCTGTGCAGGTCCGCCGGAGCTTCGTACGATTAGCCGGGGATCTCCATCATCCCTCGGAGAGCGCCACGTGCCCAGTGTCCGTTGACTCAGCATTCGGACAGGATCATCAGACCTCCCAATCGATCGGTTGATCGATTGAGAGGCTTGTGTCTCACCACAGAGAGCATCTGAATCGATCAATGGATCGATTCAAAGTGTTTCAATCGATCAATGGATCGATTGGAATGCGTTTTCGATTTTCCAGAAAGCATTTGGATCGATCAATGGATCAATTCAGTGCGTCTGGATTGATCAATGGATCGATTGAGACGCATGTTCGATTTCCACAGAGGCGTCGTGAATCGATCGACCGATCGATTCACTTGTTCTCAATCGATCGATCGATCGATTGGGAATTTCAAACCCATCTTAAAACCCGATTAACCTAGGTTTTCTCTCACTCCACCTCATTTTCTCTCTCGACTTTTTTTCGTGCCCTAGCTCTTAGGCGATTTTCCCGGCGACTCACCCACCTGCATTGATCGTTCTCTCCGGCGGTTTTCTCCGGCGAAGGGCGCTCTTCCACCTTTCTCCCGCCTCTGCTCCTTCTATGACCTAGGTCGTCCCTTCTTTCTTGTCTCGTTGTCGCAGCTCACAATGCCGAACTCAAACCCTAGGTAACTCCTCCATTTTTTTTCTTCTTCTCTCTATTTTGCTCTTGTCAGTTGATTGTGGCTAATCCTGATGTTTCATTTGTGCATTTCATTCATGCATCATGTGCACGACCATTTATTTTCTTTTTGCATTATATTCCATCGCGTTGCTTCTGTTCTTTTTTCATCCTTCAGAAAGAAACAAAAGGTTAGAGAGTCTGGTGAGGGTTCCTCTCGAATGCAATCACGTCCTAAGCCTCCTACTGATCAACATTTTCCAAATGCTGCCTTGCAGCAGGCCTTTCACCGAAACACTTTCAAATTGATTCCTCCTCGTTCCATTGATAAAAAATTCTATCACGACTCTTGCTTTAAAGTGTTTTCCTTGATAGAGTACTATATGTTAGAGTGTATACTAAAAGCCTAGCTTTTGGTATAAACATTTATGTAGAAGTAAGAATCACATTGGTCAAATGTCTACATTTGTGATAAATGTAGTTGTTCAATTAATTTATATTGTAGATAACATGGTGTGTGGTGTCACACACAGAAGATCATGTTATCAGTACCTTATAAATTATAAATAGTAGCTCACGACCATGATGGAAAGGAACAAACCATTGGAAGGTCGTAGTGTAATTAGGTGTTAGTTTATCTTAACTATATAATTACACTAGTACACTAAGAGTGTATTGAGTAGGACTATTAGAGGTCGTTTCTTTTATACTGACTTTATAAAGGGACAAAGACCTCAGTTATTATGGAAGTGTGTGCTCTTAATCCTAATATAATAACAAGCACATATATTTGATATTTATTTCTTTAATTTATCAATGGGTGAGATTTAGTTCGATGAATCAATAAGCCCGGTAAGTTGGGAAATGATATCACTTATAGTGTGTGTTGTTGATTATAGAAGGAAACTGTGTCCTAGTAATCTAGGTTGAGAATGTCCCCAAGAGGAGCTCATAAGGATTGTCATGTTAAACCCTGCAGGTGGACTTAGTCCGACATGACGATGAAGTTGAGTGGTACTACTCTTGGAGCTAGATATTAATTAAGTGAGTTGTCAGTAACTTACTTAATTAGTGAACATTTGTTATCTTAAACACAGGGAGACTAACACACTCATAATAAGAAGGAGTCCAAAATGTAATTTGGGATTGGTGCGGTAGTTCAATAATAGTTCTTTAGTGGAATGAATTATTATTGATGAAATTAAGTAGTGTGTTCGGGGCGAACACGGGATGCTTAATTTCATCGGGAGACCAAAACCAATTCCTCCTCTCGGTCCCTATCGTAGCCTCTAGTATATAGAGATTTATACCCACCGCATACCCACCTTCTTACCCATCCAATGGGGCCGGCCAAGCTAGCTTGGAACCCAAGATAGGGTCGGTCAAGATCAAGTGGATGAGTCATGTAGGTGGCCGGCCAAAGCTTGGGTCCCAAGCTTAGGTGGCCTACCACTAGAATATTAAAAAGGATTTTTATTAAAATTATTTCTTATGTGGATATCATGATTTTAAAAGAGAGTTTAAAAATTAAAAATTTCTTTTTATAGCTTTCTACAAAAGATTAAGTGAAGAGATTAATCTCTTTCCTTATTTGTAGTTTAAAAGGATGGTTTTAATTTTTGGTAAAAACTTTCCTTATTTGTGTAACGCCCGAAAATTCTCAAAACTATTTTTAGAAATATTCTATGATTTTTCTGGAATTTTAGAATATTTTTATGGAATTTTTAGAGTAGCAGAAGTAGCAAAAATAAATAGAAAACGAAAATAGCTTAAGCGGGAATTGAACCCGAGACCTATGGGTCCTATGACTTATGGTGAACCTTAGTAACCAGGTGAACCCAGCAGGGTCGTGCTAAAAGGAAAGGGAATCAATTAAATTTATATTAGAGATGGACGGAAATTTACCACTTAAAATAAATAGGAAATAATTAAGTGAAGGGTTATTGGGATCGTAAGTTTTTCCTCTCCTCAAACCCTCACCGCCGAACCTCCCCTCTCCTCTCCCTCTCTCGGCGCCAACCACAAGAACAAGCAAGGGTTCCGTTCTGAGGGTTCCAAGGGCAATTCCGGCGACGACTTCGACACGTGGACGCTCCCCTCTGCGAGAAGAACGTATAGACGCGAGAAGATCGTCGAAAGGATCGTCTCCTCTAGAAATCTAGCGATTAGAATCGTAAGAAAATCTGAACTCGAGGTAAGAAACCCCTCACCTGCAGTATAAGTAGCTTTTCGTACGATAGAATGCTTTTAAATTAGCTATATGTAGATTTTTCGACGCATAGGGTGTATTTAACCCTCCTCGCAGATTTAGGGATCTAGTTGAGCACCGCTAGATGGGCCGGACACGTTTTCTCCTTTCAGTTGGAGATTTTAGACGTTGTCGGGTGCCTAGAGGTGGTCTCCCTAATAGAGGGGAGAGTTGGAGCACACTAAGTATTAGACAAAATGCTTAGCTCAGTAAAATGCTACAGTAGGCATTTTTAATAGCTCAGTAATGCAATAGAAGCATTTAAAATAGCTTAGTTAGTCTTGCTACAGCATATATGGGACTACGGTCCAATGGGTGGGCACCCACAGTCGCCTCTAGGTTCAGATAACCTAGTAAAAGCAAGATAAATTAATTAGCTATGATCCAGTATTTTACTTTCAGTAGGGGCACTGTACAGGATTAGATATCCATTGGGCTGGGCTCCCATAGTCGGTCCCTAGGTTTAGATAACCTAGTAAACCTTACTAAATTCGAGATTTGCAACCTCGGGCCTAGTTAAGGATGCGCGCATAGCATGTACAGTTGTCGGGCCCATTAGCAGTATGATTATATATTTTGATCTATTATGATAATAGCTTTCCAAACTCACAATCAGTCATGAGATTATGTTTTGAAATCAATTCTAGTTCAGCTTTAGTTTAATTCAGTTATGTTTCAGTTTAGTCCTTTCTTGTTGATACTGTAGTTATTGCCATGATTAGCTTTTGGTTTCTATGTTTTGTATGATAGTATGCCATGCCTAGCATTCTCCATCATGTTTTCAATCAGCATCTTTCAAAGCATGAACTTATTGTATGCATGTTTTAGTGAGTTAGATAGTTTCTTACTAAGCGAAAGCTTATAGATACTTTCTTTTCCTTATACTGCAGATAAAGGTAAGGGAAAGATGGACTAGCGGAGGCTGGAGGACAATGCTACGAAGATGTGTGTGGGCAGAAACTTGGAATAGAGATCTTAGGGAACTTTAGCAAGCTTTGTTTAAACATTAGAATTTTTCAGTGTTTTAGCATTTCGTACTTTAGCATGTTAATCGCTATGAATTAGTTAACCATGCACTCTATTATGCTTAGAACACTATTTTTATGATGTTAGAATGTTATTTGTTATTGGTAGAGTGTTTCCTAGTCATTTTAGAACTTGTAATGTGATTGAGGCACGAAACAGTGCTGAAATCAGAGCTTAGCTGCAAAATCAGAAACCTCAATCGATCGGTGGATCGATTGGGGGTTCCCAATCGATCAGCTGATCGATTGGGCAATCTGTTCCGCGAACAGTAGGCTTCTGGATCGATCAGCCGATCGATCCAGCAATTTCTGTCGCGAACAGAGAGCTCTGGGATCGATCACTGGATTGATTGACCAGCCTGGATCGATCAGCTGTATTGCCCCGAGCACAGTAGCGTGCTGGATCGATCACTGGATCGATCCGACATTCCAATCGATCAATGGATCGATTGGGAGGTCTGATATCAGCGGGAAAATGTCTAAGTTCAGTTCCTTGGCCATAGGGAAGGTAAAATATGTTATGAATAGTTAGTTTACATCCCTTAGTATGTATAGAACCAAGAAATGTTAGTAGTTTAGCAAAATTTCGACTAGCATAGCTTCCGCACCTAGGTTTATTGGTTGTCAGGGAATAGTTTAGCACAGCACCATGTGACGATCGGCCTCACAACCTAGTTAGTAGAAGGCGGGTCGTTACAGAGTGGTATCAGAGCAGTTTCCATACTTCCTACACACACATCAGCATTGAACATGCAGCTTCCAAGTAAGAAACGTCTCTCACTTTATTATGTTCTTTCTTTGATGTTTATAGATACTGTAGCATGTTGATTGATGATAGTACCTAACATGTTAGTGATTGTAGTTACATAAACATGATTGTATTAGTTATGTATGCCCTCTATGTCTTTAGAAATGGCACGAGGACGCCCAGCTAGAAGGGCACCAGCCACTGAGCCCCAGCATGAGGCAGGCAGTTCAGTGCCTCCCCCAGACCTTACTGCACTAGTGGCTCAGTTACAGAGCAACAGGAAATAGCCACCTTAATGGCTAGTCGGTGAGAACACCCCAACGTCACCGGGCCTAACCGCGACACAATGGTTTTAGAGGTTCCACGATCCGACCTCGGCACGGTGGTGCCAAGGCAGAAGCGAGAGAAGCCTATCGATCGAGAGAGTCAAGCGGAGAATTTCTCGAGCGGTGAACCATGGGATGCTCGGGCATGGTTCAAAACTTTGGAAAGTATGATGGACTGGCCAGAACACGAGAAGGTGAAGTGCGCCTCCTTCTGCTTGACAGGAGATGCACGTATGTGGTGGGAGAGAAACAGAGCGAAGCGCCCAGTAAATCAGATGACATGGGCAGACTTCGAGAAAGAATTCTTTGAGGAGTTCTTTCACACGCGGGTCACAAACCGCCACTACGACGAGTTCACCGAGTTTCGCCAGGGCAACCTCTCAGTGGAGGAAGCCGTGAAGAAATTCAACAGATTGGCTCGTCTATGCCCTGAATTAATCAGCACAAAAAGGGAACGAATCCGGTTGATGCTCAAGATGCTGAGGCCGGAAATAGCAATGAACGTGGCTGATGGCGTTCATAGGCCACAAACCACAGAAAAGTTAGTGAGCAGTGCTCTAATCACTGAGCATTACCAGAATAACATCAAGCAGCAGAAGCAAGTCCTCTCAGAAGCTAAAGGTCAAGGAGGCTCAGGCACTCAGAAACAGCAGGGTCACAGCTCTCATGGCTCTAACTGGAAAGGGAACTCCAGCAACAAGCGCAAACCAGGGAGTTACCCAAAAGGAGGGCCAGCCAGCAAGCAGCCCAGTTATCCAAAGTGTGCTACTTGTGGGAAATTCCACCCTGGAGTTTGTCGTAAGGGCACACGAGGATGCTTCGAATGCGGACAGGAAGAGCATATGGCCGAACAAGGCCAACTTTCCTCCATCACAGCCGATCCAGTATGAAGCCAAGCCAGCACAGTTGCATCAGATGCAGGCCGCTTTAGATGGTCCACACATCAGCCAGGGCAGACTAGAAGCCCCTCCAGCTACGACCAATGTGAGGATTTACTCACTCACCAGAGAGGACGTGGCAAATGCCTCGACAGTTGTTACAGGTCAGATTAGTATTTTACAGCAAAGTACAACTGTCTTATTCGATACTGGGGCAACCCATTCATATATATCCAGGGCATTTGCTGAGAAGTTAGCAAGACCTCCAGAGGTACTCAGTAGTCAGTTCCTGACGACCTTATCTTCAGGAGAAATTATGGCATCTACGCACTGGCTCAGAGCAGTGCCAGTCATTATAGCAGACAGGGAACTCTTTTGTGATCTGATAGTGCTAAATATGGCTGACTACGATGCCATATTTGGAATGGACTTCCTAATCAGATACGGCGCTTCTATAGAGTGTCGTAAACAGAAAGTCGTATTCCAACCGGAAGCAGAAGCACAATTCGAGTTCGTCGGAGAACCAAAGAGAAAGACCAAGAAGTTTCTCTCAGCTCTAAAAGCACAGAAATTAATGGATACAGGAGGTACGGGATTTTTAGCACACGTAGTCAATACTAGTCAGGACAAGGACCAATAGCTAGCAGAGGTCCGAGTCGTATGTGACTACCCAGCAGTCTTCCCTGAAGAGTTACCGGGACTAGCACCAGACAGGGAGATTGAATTTGAGATAGAGCTCCTTCCCGGTACAAATCCTATTTCCAAAGCACCGTACCGCATGGCTCTAGCAGAACTAAAAGAACTTCATGAGCAACTACAGGAGCTGCTTGACAAAGGCTTCATACGCCCTAGTCACTCACCATGGGGAGCGCCTGTATTGTTCGTGAAGAAGAAGGACGGGAGCATGCGCCTGTGTATTGATTACCGGACACTGAACCAAGTCACGATCAAGAACAGGTATCCTCTTCCCAGAATTGATGACCTGTTCGACCAGCAAAAGAGAGCAGCAATGTTCTCTAAGATAGACCTCAGATCAGGTTATCATCAAGTGAAAGTCAAGGAAGGGGATATACCCAAGACAACATTCAGGACTAGATACGGACATTACGAGTTCGTAGTCATGCCCTTTGGCGTGACAAATGCTCCAGCTACTTTCATGGACCTCATGAACAGGGTATTCAGAGAATACTTAGATAAATTTGTTATCGTATTCATCGATGACATTCTTATCTATTCAGGAACTCAGGAAGAACACGCAGAACACCTGAAAACAGTATTGCAGACCCTTCAGCAGAATCAGCTGTACGCCAAGTTCACAAAATATGAATTTTGGCTAGATTAGGTGTCCTTCCTGGGTCACATCATCTCAAAGGATGATATCATGGTAGACCCCAGTAAGATAGAAGCTGTGAGCAACTGGAAAAGACCGAAGAACGCCAGTGAGATCAGAAGCTTTCTGGGATTAGCAGGTTACTATAGGAAATTCGTAGAGGACTTCTCCAGGATAGGCTCCCCACTGACAGCTCTTACCAGAAAGAACAAAAAATTTCAGTGGACAGAGGACTGTGAGAACAGTTTCAGCGAGCTGAAAAGAAGATTGACCAGTGCACCTATTCTGACTCTACCAGAAAATGCAGATAGCTTTGATATATATAGTGATGCCTCGAAGTTGGGACTAGGAGCAGTGCTGATGTAAGATGGCAAGGTAATCGCCTACGCCTCCAGACAACTCAAGGATTATGAGAGGAATTACCCCACTCATGACCTTGAGATTGCAGCAGTGGTGTTCGCTCTCAATATTTGGAGACATTACTTGTATGGAGCTCAGTGCAGAGTGTATACAGATCATCAGAGTCTGAAGTACTTCTTCACTCAGAAGGATCTGAATATGCGACAGCGCAGATAGCTAGAGTTGGTCAAAGACTACGATATAGACATCCTCTACCACCCAGGAAAAGCAAATAGGGTAGCAGACGCCCTCAGCAGGAAGTCCAGCGCCGCCCTATTATCTCTAGCAGCCATGTCACCGCCTCTACAGAAAGAGATCACAGATTTCGGTCTCGAACTCATAGTCGGACAGCTCTCTGCCATGACATTAGAGTCTACCTTGCTTGGTGACATCCAGACAGCTCAGGAGCAGGATCCTGAAATTCAGAGAATCAAGCAAGGTTTAGCAGAATCAGAAAGTGAAGAGTTCAGAATATCAGATAGCGGGGTGTTGTATTTTGGTGACAGGCTATGTGTTCTAGATCAGGAGGAACTCAAAAAGAAGGTTTTAGATGAGGCTCACAAGACTCCCTATGCGATGCATCCTGGCTCCACCAAAATGTACCAGGACTTGAAGAAACATTTTTGGTGGCCTGGGATGAAGAGAGACATCGCTCGATATGTCAGCACCTGCCTAACCTGTCAGAGGGTTAAGGCAGAGCATCAGAGACCAGGAGGGGTCTTGCAGCCTATTCAGATCCCAGAATGGAAGTGGGAAGACATTTCTATGGATTTCATCGTGGGATTACCCAGAACCACGAATGGTTTTGATACCATCTAGGTAATAGTCGACAGATTGACTAAATTAGCCCACTTCTTAGATATCAGGATATCCTACTCCATGGAACAGTTAGCTCAGTTGTATCTCAAGGAGATCGTTAGATTACATGGAGTCCCACGAACCATTATTTCAGATAGAGACAGTAGATTCACATCACACAGGGTGTGTACGATCGACTTTGGGCAGTTAAAGTTCGGCATAGCTTTCCATCCTCAGACGGATGGACAGAGCGAGTAAATCGGTACTCAAAGATATGCTCGAGCATGTGCCCTAGATTTCAAAGGAAGTTGGTGCAAATATCCGAGTCTAGCGAATTTGCATACAACAACAGCTATCGAGCCACTATCGGTATGACACCTTATGAGGCTCTCTATGGGCGGAGGTGTAGATCTCCAATCTGTTGGTATGAGAGTGGTGAACAGAAAGAGAACTTCAGACAGATCTAGTGGCGGATACCACAGCAGCTATACAGCAGATCCAGAGATATAGATTCAATGGCCGTGAAAAGCTATCTTGATATCTATTTCCAGAGTTTTAGGTTGGGGATTCGGTGTTCCTCGAGTAGCTTCCATGAAGGAGTAATGCATTTTGGGAAGAAGGGTAAGCTAAGTCCCGATATGTGGGACCATACCTTATCGCAGAAGAGTGGGCAAAGTAGCATATGAGCTAGAGCTACCCAGATAACGCTATTCACAACGTATTTCATGTCTCTATCTTTGAAGAAGTATACCCCGGATGCCACCGGTGATTGAGCCCGGTCAGTGCGGATCCGAAGACCTCAGCTATGACAGTCGGCCTATTCAGATAATAGACCGAGCAGTTAAGAAATTACAGAACAAGGAAGTACCATTAGTCAAAGTCATTTGACATAGTCACACAGCAGAAGAGGCAACTTGGGAGACAGAAGCCAGTATGAGACAGAAGTACCCAGAGTTATTCTAAATTCGAGGATGAACTTTTTATAAGGTATGGGGGATTGTAACACCCGAAAATTCTCAAAACTATTTTTAGAAATATTCTATGATTTTTCTAGAATTTTAGAATATTTTTATGGAATTTTTAGAGTAGCGGAAGTAACAAAAATAAATAGAAAATGAAAATAACTTAAGCGGGAATTGAACCCGAGACCTATGGGTCCTATGACTTATGGTGAACCTTAGTAACCAGGTGAACCCAGCAGGGCCGTGCTGAAAGGAAAGGGAATCAATTAAATTTATATTAGAGATGGGCGGAAATTTACCACTTAATATAAATAGGAAATAATTAAGTGAAGGGTTATTGGGATCGTAAGTTTTTCCTCTCCTCAAACCCTCACCGCCGAACCTCCCCTCTCCTCTCCCTCTCTCGGCGCCAACCACAAGAACAAGCAAGGGTTCCGTTCTGAGGGTTCCAAGGGCAATTCCGGCGACGACTTCGACACGTGGACGTTCCCCTCCGCGAGAAGAACGCATAGACGCGAGAATATCGTCGAAAGGATCTTCTCCTCCAGAAATCTAGCGATTAGAATCGTAAGAAAATCTGAACTCGAGGTAAGAAACCCCTCACCTGTAGTATAAGTAGCTTTTCGTACGATAGAATGCTTTTAAATTAGCTATATGTAGATTTTTCGACGCATAGGGTGTATTTAACCCTCCTCGCAGATTTAGGGATCTAGTTGAGCACCGCTAGATGGGCCGGACACGTTTTCTCCTTTCAGTTGGAGATTTTAGACGTTGTCGGGTGCCTAGAGGTGGTCTCCCTAATAGAGGGGAGAGTTGGAGCACACTAAGTGTTCGACAAAATGCTTAGCTCAGTAAAATGCTACAGTAGGCATTTTTAATAGCTCAGTAATGCAATAGAAGAATTTAAAATAGCTTAATTAGTCTTGCTACAGCATATATGGGACTACGGTCCAATGGGTGGGCACCCACAGTCGCCTCTAGGTTCAGATAACCTAGTAAAAGCAAGATAAATTAATTAGCTATGATCCAGTATTTTACTTTCAGTAGGGGCACTGTACAGGATTAGATATCCATTGGGCTGGGCTGCCATAGTCGGTCCCTAGGTTTAGATAACCTAGTAAACCTTACTAAATTCGGGATTTGCAACCTCGGGCCTAGTTAAGGATGCGCGCATAGCATGTACAGTTGTCGGGCCCATTAGCAGTATGATTATGTATTTTGATCTATTATGATAATAGCTTTCCAAACTCACAATCAGTCATGAGATTATGTTTTGAAATCAATTCTAGTTCAACTTTAGTTTAATTCAGTTATGTTTTAGTTTAGTCCTTTCTTGTTGATACTGTAGTTATTGCCATGATTAGCTTTTGGTTTCTATGTTTTGTATGATAGTATGCCATGCCTAGCATTCTCCATCATGTTTTCAATCAGCATCTTTCAAAGCATGAACTTATCGTATGCATGTTTTAGTGAGTTAGATGGTTTCTTACTAAGCGAAAGCTTATAGATACTTTCTTTTCCTTATACTGCAGATAAAGGTAAGGGAAAGATGGACTAGCGGAGGCTGGAGGACAATGCTACGAAGATGTGTGTGGGCAGGAACTTGGAATAGAGATCTTAGGGAACTTTAGCAAGCTTTGTTTAAACATTAGAACTTTTCAGTGTTTTAGCATTTCGTACTTTAGCATGTTAATCGCTATGAATTAGTTAACCATGTACTCTATTATGCTTAGAACACTATTTTTATGATGTTAGAATGTTATTTGTTATTGGTAGAGTGTTTCCTAGTCATTTTAGAACTTGTAATGTGATTGAGGCACGAAACAGTGCTGAAATCAGAGCTTATTGCAAAATCGAAACCTCAATCGATCGGTGGATCGATTGGGGTTCCTCGATCAGCTGATCGATTGGGCAATCTGTTCCACGGATAAACCTGGATCGATCGGCCGATCGATCCATCAATTTCGCGAACAGAGAGCTCTGGGATCGATCCAATCGATTGACCGACTGGATCGATGAGCCGATCGATCCAAAATATTGCGAACGGGGCGTCTTTGGATCGATCATCGGATCGATCCGACATTCCAATCGATCAATGGATCGATTGGGAAGTCGATATCGTGGGAAAATGTCTAAGTTCAGTTCCTTGGCCATGGGGAAGGTAAAACATGTTATGAATAGTTAGTTTACATCCCTTAGTATGTATAGAACCAAGAAATGTTAGTAGTTTAGCAAAATTTCGACTAGCACAGCTTCCGCACCTAGGTTTATTGGTGGTCAGGGAATAGTTTAGCACAGCACCATGTGACGATCGGCCTCACAGCCTAGTTAGTAGAAGACAGGTCGTTACAATTTGTAAATCATCTACATGTTTAAAAGAGAGTTTAAAATTTGAAATATTTCCTTATTTGTTGATTAAAGGAGGATTTTAAATTTTAAGAAAACTTTCCTTTTTAATCATGTTCATGATTTAAAAGAGAGTTTAAAATTAAATATTCTCTTTTATAAGTTTCTACAAAAGATTAAGAAAAGATTTGATATCTTTCCTTATTTGTAGATTAAAAGAGATTTTAATTTATAGAGATAATTTTATTTTTATCCACATGTTTAAAAGAAAGATTTTAATTTATTAAATTTCCTTTTTATAAATCAATCATGAAGGGATAAAAATTATTGAGAAATTTTTATAAATTTCCGGAAGCAAATAAGGAAGTTTTAATTGGTGTTTAAAATTTTATTTGCTTGGAGATTTCTTGGTGTGGTCGGCCATTGCAAAATTGAAAAGAAAAATTGTTTTTAATTAAAAAAAATTTCCTTTTCAATGGCAAAAGAATTAAGGAAGTTTTTATTAAATTTTCCTTATTTGCCAAGACCAAGGATTATAAAAGAGGGGGTAGAGGAGGCTTCAAGGCTAACGACTCTATTCTATTTTTCTTCCTCTTTTCCTTGGTGGTGTGGCCGGCCCTTCTTTCTTCTCTTCTTCTTCTCTTTGTGGCCGAACCTCTTCATGCTCATGGAGTTTTAATTGGTGGCCGGATCTAGCTTGAGGAAGAAGGAGAGAAAGCCTACATCCCTTGGAGCTTGGTTGGTGGAAAAGATTTTCATCTTTTGGAAGCTTTGTGCTTGGCCGAAATTTGAAGAAAGGAGAAGGTGCTTTGGTGGTTTCTCATCTCGGAAGATCGTTGCCCACACAACGTCCGAGGTTAGAAGAGGAATACGGTAGAAGATCAAGAGTTCTTTCTAAAAGGTATAACTAGTAATTTTTCTTTCCGCATCATACTAGTTATTTTTGGAAATAATACCAAATACAAGAGGCATGCGATTCTAGTATTTCGAATATATTTTTCGATGTTGTGTTCTTTTGTTTTCTTTTTCCTTGTGATTTGATTGTTCTTTTCGGTTAACCTAAAGTTATTTTAGGAAATTAAATATTAGCTTTCCATAAAAGGTTTTGTCTAGTCGGTGGTGGTTGCTCTCATATCCAAGAAGGTCATGTGCCTCGCCACGTCAGTACTGGGAACCAATTATGAAAATTAATATTTAATGGAATTAATAACTTAAGGTGATTTGGGTCGAACGTGTTAAGTTCCGCAGGAGACCCAAGTCAAAACCTAAAAGAACGAATAGATTAAGTTTTGGATCAAACGTGTTAAGTTCCGCAGGTGATCCAAAATTTAATTTAAAAGAACACATGGTAGCTAGGAAAAGGTTCAGACCTTTGTACAAAATTTTTGTACAGTGGAACCTCTAGGTTTTCCGAGTAGCAACCAACAATTGGTATCAGAGCCAGGGTTTTGCCTCTGTGTATTTGGTATTAGTTTAATTATGCACATGTCATACATAATTTAGGCAGGATAATAGTAGGATGTGCTAACTTTGTGGATGCAGGATCCAACTATTATGGCTTATTGTTATTATGTGTGTGATTGGACCCTTGGACATGTCAAGAGCATTTTATTGTGTGTGCATGATTGTATTATAAAATACAGCAGGAGCTGTATTTAGTTTTATTAGGATTTTATTTTTGATCTAGTTACATGTACATTCCTTTTATGGAATATAGGATCGATGGATGTAAATTTTATTTTATGTTCGATATAGTTTACATGTACATTCCTTCGAGGAATATAGGATCAAAATGTAAAATTCTATTTATGTCGTGGATCGAATCTTGCAAAGCGTGGAACCTTCTAAGGACCAGAGGCGCAGCGGAACTAGAAGCAAGATGGATGCGACAGCTAGACCCGGTGGCAGTGGCCAAATATGACAGCAGCTTGGGATGACAACACACGGAGGACAACAAGAGATAAAAGCCATAATAGTTGAAAATTAGATTTTCTATTTATTGCTTTTATATTGTGCTGTGTGTGCATGTTAGTTTACATATTTAGTAGGCTAGCATAGTTAAAATTCCTCATTTATAAATAACTAAGTGGGAGAGGGATTTTTAAGTAAATCACATGGTCTCCATTACTAGTTTGTAAGTGATGCAAACAAGCTTGCGCGTTGGCTCTGAGTGCCTTCCTCCATGCGGATGAGCTTGTTTGTGGATCACTAGAGCAGACTTCCATTTTGGATGACTATGGGAAGTTAATTAAGGCGTGTGATCTTCCCCATGGAAGGGCATAATCTTATTAATGGACTTAGTGTCAAGTAATGGTATACACTTAGACATCTAATAGTATCCTCCCATCGGATCACTGCTATTATTTGTGTGACCAAATGATACCAACTATTAATTTTATTGTCAAAAAGTTAGGTTGACAAGATAATAAAATTAATGGGTTAAAACCCTCCTTTTACAAATGTTGAATTTGTATACATCCACACTAACGTGGCATGCAAAATTCACGGTGTTTGAGGTATTGGTGAATTTAAATAATATTGTTTGAGGAATCAATATTTTTTTAAATTCAAAAGTTTTTGACCAAATATTTGATCAAAGATAGATTAACTATTAATTTTATTCGTCATAAAGTAAAGTTGACGAGATAATAAAATTAATGAATAAAATCTCCTCTTCGATTTTGTATACGTCCACACTATCGTGGCATACAAAATTCATGGGGATTTTTAAGGAGTTGATCTTGACCAAGTATTTTTGTGATTCTTAGGATTTAAAATGTTTGTCAATCCCCTAGTAGTCATACTATAAGAAAGACTTAGTAATCCCAATTGTAATGATTGGAAATAGGACTTGGACATTAAGGTAGACTGTCTTCTTAGAACTAAGAACAATATAGGTGTATTTAATTCATTAGTTGAAACATATTTAGTAGTGTTATCTACCAGAACCTGAAGTATAGATACAGATGTCATTAATCATGTCCGCAATTCATTGCAGGGTTTTAGGAAACCCGGCAACTAAATGAAAATTAAAACACCGTCTACATGGGCACTACTGTAAAAATGGTAGCTGTTACAGTGGGAGATGTTTATCTTTTGATAAGAATAAAACATGGATTTTTGAGTTATTGTCTTTACGCACCAAGTTTAGAAAGAACTAGTTTTCAGTTTCTAAACTATTCAAAGAACTTGATATTCTGCCTCTTTTAATAACAAAGTTATTATTAAGAAAAAGAGGGAAGTTATCTGTTCTGGTACGTTGGTTGGCAATTTATAAATCCAATAACTCTCACGATGCAACAAATGGAAATTAGTAACACATCTTCTAACTTTAAGAGAAAGTAACCTTCAAAAATGAACCAATTATATCTTTGGCTTCTAAGGCTAGGTTATATTAACTTGAGTATGATTCATTGGTAGCTGATGAACTTGTGGGTTCATTAGTAGTGGAAATCTTTCCAACCTACGAGTCTTACTTAGAAGGAAAAATAACCAAGAAGCTTTTAAGTCTAAGGGGTATGGAGTCAAAGATATATTGGAATTGGTTCATTCTGATTTGTGTGATCCTATGAGCATCCAGGCAAGAGGTTGTTTCAAATATTTCATCTATTTTATAGACAACTATTTGAGATACGGATATATTTACTTGATGTGCCGCAAGTCTAAGTGCTTTGATTAGTTCAAAGAGTACGAGGCTGATGTGGAGAAACGACAAAGTAAAAGTATCAAGACACTACGGTAAGATCGTGGTGGCAAGTACCTCTTGGGAGAATTTAGGAGTCATTTATCAGTAGTAGGGATTCAATCCCAACTAACTGCACCTGGTACACCCCAACAGAATGGTGTAGGAAAAGGAAGGTATAGGACTCTTATGGAAATAAGTAGATTGATGAGTTATTAAGAATATTATCAAAATCATTTTAAGGATATACTCTGGAAACGGGAGTGAATATAGTACCTTCTAAAGTCAGAACTCTCTACTCATATAGAATTGCTGAATAGGCGTAAGCCTGTTTCGAAGCATATTCGGATTCGGGTAGTCCAGCACAGATGCAGAAGAGAGACAATGATAAGTTGGACAAGAATTCACTTGTTTTTGGGTTATCCTAGTGAAATGAAAGTAGGTTTATAGTCTTAAAAATCAGAAGGTCATTGTTAGCATCAATGACCGATTTTTAGAAAAGGACTATGTAATAAACCATGTGCCCATAAAAAAATTTATTCTTAAGGAAATAATAAAAGGCATGTCTAATCTAGTACCAACTGTACAAGATGAGATACCACAAAGAAACTGCAACATGTATCACAAATGATACACAATTGCAGAAAGTGCCTTGTCGTAGTGGGAGAGTTGTTAGGCAACCTAAAAAGATTCATGTTTTGGGAGAGTTTTTGGACTCGATCCCTGGAGGACATGAACCTGATCTCCGGACATATGACGAAACACTCCAAGATAAAGATGCAACATCTTGGCATAGGGTAATAACAGAATTAGAATATATGTATTCTAATAAAATCTGGAAACTTGTAGAACCACCAAATGGTGTAAAAGCCTTTGGGTGTAAAAAGGTCTATAATAGGAAAAGAGGGATAGAAAGGAAGGTAGTAACTTTCAAAGCAAGGCTTAATGAAAAAGGAAACTTTTTCACTGGTAGTCATGCTTAAGTCTATCCGGATTCTTTTATCTATTTGGCAGGTGGATGTCAAGACAGCATTCCTTAATAGAAGTCTTGATAAAAACATCCATATAAAGCAACCAGAAGGGTTCATTGCAAAGGGCTAAGAGCATCTTGTGTGCAAGCTCAATCAGTCTATGGACTGAGGCAAAGCTTCAAGGTCTTGGAACATCCGGTTTATCAAAGTAATCCAGACCTATGGATTTATTGAGTAAACGGATAAGTCTTGTGTATACAAAAAGTGTGATGGAAACGTGGTGGTATTTCTTGTACTATACGTAGATAACATTTTTGGTAGTTGGAAACAATATCAAAATGTTGTCAGAAGTAAGGGTATGGTTGTCCAAATAATTCGATATAAAGGACTTGGGAGAATGTATATATTTTTGAGATCAAAATAATAAGGGATCGAAAGAAAAAAAATATATTTTACTTATCCCAAGCTTGATACATCGGAAAATCCTTGCTCGTTTTAAGCATGCAAAACTCCTCGAAAGGTTTCTTACCTTTTAAGCATGGAGTGTCTTTATCTAATGACATCAAAGGAGATTGAGGACATGTAGGCATTTCTTTATGCTTCGGCAGTTAGACAACCTAATGTATGCTATGCACGAGATCAGAAATCTGTTTTGCCAAGGGCATAGTTAGCAGATATCAAAGTAACCCTAGACAAGGACATTGGACTGCAGTAAAGCATATATTAAAGTACCTTAGAGGCGCTAGAGATTATATGCTAGCTTACAAGGCAGTTAATTTGGTCCCTGTGGGTTACACGGATTTTGACTTCCAATCGGATAGGGACAATAATAAGTCGACCTCGGGGTTTTGTGTTTACTTTAGGAGGAAAAGTCATAACTATGGAAGAGTGATAAACATAGGTGTTTTTCTGGACTCCACCATAGAAGCTGAGTATATGGCAAGCCTCTGAGGTAGCCATAAAAGCTGAATGACTTAATTACCTCAAGATAGACTTAGATATGATTTCTAATTTGTCCAAAGATTATTACAATTTATTGTAATAATAATGGTGCAGTAACAAACTCGAAGAAACCATGAGTCTATAAGGCAAGTAAACACAATAGAGCGCAAGTACTACCCAATACGAGAAATTGTATAACGAGGAGAAGTTGTTGCCGCCTAGATTGCATCAGATGATAACCTAAGGTCCTTAAGGCAAGAGTTTTTTGAAAGGCATGGGAATCAGATGTATGGCAGCAGATATGGCAGCTTAGTCTTTTAGTATAAGTGGGAGATTGTTAGAGTGTATACTAAAAGCCTAGCTTTTGGTATAAATATTTATCTAGAAGTAAGAATCACATTGGTCAAATGTCTACATTTGTGATAAATGTAGTTGTTCAATTAATTTATATTGTAGATAACATGGTGTGTGGTGTCACACACAGAAGATCATGTTATCAGTACCTTATAAATTATAAACAGTAGCTCACGACCATGATGGAAAGGAACAAACCATTGGAAGGTCGTCGTGTAATTAGGTGTTAGTTTATCTTAACTATATAATTACACTAGTACACTAAGAGTGTATTGAGTAGGACCATTAGAGGTCGTTTCTTTTATACTGACTTTATAAAGGGACAAAGACCTCAGTTATTATGGAAGTGTGTGCTCTTAATCCTAATATAATAACAAGCACATATATTTGATATTTATTTCTTTAATTTATCAATGGATGAGATTTAGTTCGATGAATCAATAAGCCCGGTAAGTTGGGAAATGATATCACTTATAGTGTGTGTTGTTGATTATAGAAGGAAACTGTGTCCTAGTAATCTAGGTTGAGAATGTCCCCAAGAGGAGCTCATAAGGATTGTCATGTTAAACCCTGCAGGTGGACTTAGTCCGACATGACGATGAAGTTGAGTGGTACTACTCTTGGAGCTAGATATTAATTAAGTGAGTTGTCAGTAACTTACTTAATTAGTGGACATTTGTTATCTTAAACACAGGGAGACTAACACACTCATAATAAGAAGGAGCCCAAAATGTAATTTGGGATTGGTGCGGCAGTTCAATAATAGTTCTTTAGTGGAATGAATTATTATTGATGAAATTAAGTTGTGTGTTCAGGGCGAACACGGGATGCTTAATTTCATCGGGAGACCAAAACCAATTCCTTCTCTCGGTCCCTATCGTAGCCTCTAGTATATAGAGATTTATACCGACCGCATACCCACCTTCTTACCCATCCAATGGGGCCGGCCAAGCTAGCTTGGAACCCAAGATAGGGCCGGCCAAGATCAAGTGGATGAGTCATGTAGGTGGCCGGCCAAAGCTTGGGTCCCAAGCTTAGGTGGCCTGCCACTAGAATATTAAAAAGGATTTTTATTAAAATTATTTCTTATGTGGATATCATGATTTTAAAAGAGAGTTTAAAAATTAAAAATTTCCTTTTATAGCTTTCTACAAAAGATTAAGTGAAGAGATTAATCTCTTTCCTTATTTGTAGTTTAAAAGGATGGTTTTAATTTTTGGTAAAAACTTTCCTTATTTGTAAATCATCTGCATGTTTAAAAGAGAGTTTAAAATTTGAAATCTTTCCTTATTTGTTGATTAAAGGAGGATTTTAAATTTTAAGAAAACTTTCCTTTTTAATCATGTTCATGATTTAAAAGAGAGTTTAAAATTAAATATTCTCTTTTATAAGTTTCTACAAAAGATTAAGAAAAGATTTGATATCTTTCCTTATTTGTAGATTAAAAGAGATTTTAATTTATAGAGATAACTTTCTTTTTATCCACATGTTTAAAAGAAAGATTTTAATTTATTAAATTTCCTTTTTATAAACCAATCATGAAGGGATAAAAATTATTGAGAAATTTTTATAAATTTCCGGAAGCAAATAAGGAAGTTTTAATTGGTGTTTAAAATTTTATTTGCTTGGAGATTTCTTGGTGTGGTCGGCCATTGCAAAATTGAAAAGAAAAATTGTTTTTAATTAAAAAAATTTTCCTTTTCAATGGCAAAAGAATTAAGGAAGTTTTTATTAAATTTTCCTTATTTGCCAAGACCAAGGATTATAAAAGAGGGGGTAAAGGAGGCTTCAAGGCTAACGACTCTATTCTATTTTTCTTCCTCTTTTCCTTGGTGGTGTGGCCGGCCCTTCTTTCTTCTCTTCTTCTTCTCTTTGTGGCCGAACCTCTTCATGCTCATGGAGTTTTAATTGGAGGCCGGATCTAGCTTGAGGAAGAAGGAGAGAAAGCCTACATCCCTTGGAGCTTGGTTGGTGGAAAAGATCTTCATCTTTTGGAAGCTTTGTGCTTGGCCGAAATTTGAAGAAAGGAGAAGGTGCTTTGGTGGTTTCTCATCTCGGAAGATCGTTGCCCACACAACGTCCGAGGTTAGAAGAGGAATACGGTAGAAGATCAAGAGTTCTTTCTAAAAGGTATAACTAGTAATTTTTCTTTCCGCATCATACTAGTTATTTTTGGAAATAATACCAAATACAAGAGGCATGCGATTCTAGTATTTCGAATATGTTTTTCGATGTTGTGTTCTTTTGTTTTCTTTTTCCTTGTGATTTGATTGTTCTTTTCGGTTAACCTAAAGTTATTTTAGGAAATTAAATATTAGCTTTCCATAAAAGGTTTTGTCTAGTCGGTGGTGGTTGCTCCCATATCCAAGAAGGCCATGTGCCTCGCCACGTCAGTACTGGGAACCAATTATGAAAATTAATATTTAATGGAATTAATAACTTAAGGTGATTTGGGTCGAACGTGTTAAGTTCCGCAGGAGACCCAAGTCAAAACCTAAAAGAACGAATAGATTAAGTTTTGGATCAAACGTGTTAAGTTCCGCAGGTGATCCAAAATTTAATTTAAAAGAACACATGGTAGCTAGGAAAAGGTTCAGACCTTTGTACAAAATTTTTGTACAGTGGAACCTCTAGGTTTTCCGAGTAGCAACCAACACTATAAACTTTCCTCCATTGTTTATTGTGAACGCAGTGTCAATCCTAGCATTGTTTCCGAATTCTATAACAACTTGCATACCTCGGATGGAATTCTTTATCGCACTCGTGTTGCCAAGCATAGCTTGGATTTCTCATATCAGTTTTTTCAGGAGTTTTTAGAGTGTCGTCCTTCCACGAGTGATTTCGTCTTTTATCCTACCCTGCCTGAGCTCTTGCCCTCGCCATTCGAGCACATCACTATTGCTTCCATGCATCAGGCTCTTTTTGGCCGTCCTCGTCCAGATGGTCCACTTGCGCATATCACCACTTTCTCGTCTCTTGAGTTATCTGCCCTAGACAATGCCCTATTCAAAGTCGTTATAAACTGTCTTCTGCCTATCGTCTCTCGTGCTTTAGCCCTTCTCAGACCTCCTCACATGTTCTTGTTGTTCGCCATGCGACATCGTCTTGATATAAACATAGCCTTGAATATCTTTCACTGCATCATTCATTTCACCTAGCCTGTGTAGCAAACAGTTCATATACCTTTTAGCAATATCATTACCGATTGGTTGGAGTCCATGGAGGTAAATGTCTCCCGAGGGAAGCTGACGGTTTCATATTCCCGCATCTCTGCGCGATCTTTCACGAAGACTGGTATGGTGGCTGGACCGAATGGCGTTAGATGGATTGACGGACGTGCTCTTGGTGAGGGACCACGAGCTCGACCTCGGGGGGTAGGACAGGCACTGACTCCAGAGGCTGCCGATCCTCAGACGAACATTGAGGCACCTGGCTCTCCTGATCCTGCTGTCGCTACCCAGATTCAGATGCTTGAGGAGACTGTGGACACTAGTCTTGAGGAACTGCCCATGGCTGTTGCTGAGATGCGGACTGAGATTACCACTCTGCGGACGAGTGTTGAGTCCTTGACCGAGCTGGTGCGCTCGTGGATATCAAGTCGCTCTCCTCAGCTCCCTCCTCTGGCAGAGGATGTGCCCCCTGCTCCTACTGATGTTGTTGCTCCTACTGATATTGCTGCTCCTTCTGAGGGCGACATGATTGAGTTTTATGTTCCGTTATGACATCTAGTGTCGCCTTTCTATATGGATGTTTGATTGCGTGTCTCTTAGTTTGTAGTGTGCGTCTATGACACCATTTTGTATTTTGTGTCCATGATATGACTTGTCGGTTGAACATATGTGTTTTGGAACAACTAATTTTATTCTATGATATACATAATTTCTCTATGGTGTTTTGGTTTAAGGGGGAGTCTCCTAGTATATTGTTTTTGCTTCTTGCACCCATTGAGGGGCAGTGGATCTAGCTTCTTTTTTATATTTGGCAAAGGGGGAGACATATGTTGAAGTTTATGCTTAATTTAATTAAAATTGAAATATGCTTAATTTAATTAAAATTGAAATTCAAGCTTACTGTTTATGTTTATGCTTATTGCCTATGTTTATTTCAGATAAATTTCAGCGCAGTTACAATCATTATTTATCATTGTATTATTATGGTGTATTGGAAATTAGTCTAAACTTAAATAGATTGTCAAACATCAAAAAGGGGGAGATTGTTGGTGCAATCATGCCCTTGCCCTGGAAGTTTCAATGTGTTGACAATTGTTTAAGTTTAGGTTAATACGTTGGATCTAACATGCATTGTGAGTTGGTAAGAGAAGTTTCTTGTAGGTTGGAAGATCGGATGTAAGAAAAGTCCAAGAAGGTCGAGGACCGGATTCTTGGCAAGAGAAGTTCTTGCAGGTCAGAAGACCGGATGCAAGGCAAGAGAAATCCAAGAAGGTCGAGGACCGGATTCTTAGAAAGAGAAGTTCCTGCAAGTCAGAAGGTTGGATGCGTGTTAAGTTTACTTAGCAAAAATCGATTGGTAAATCGATTTAGATATGACTGTGAGGCAGAATGCCTCTGGATCGATCAGTCGATCGATTAGAAGAAAGCCAATCGATCGGCCGATCAATTGGAAGAAAGTCAATCGATCGGCCGATCGATCGGGAAGCCTCTACGCGAAGTACAGAATGCTTCTGGATCGATCGCTCGATCGATCGGGGAACCAATCGATCGAGCGATCAATCTAGGAAGTTTCTGCGCGAAGCATAGAATGCTTCTAGATCGATCAACCGATCGATCAGGGAACCAATCGATCGAGTGATCGATCCAGGAAGTTTCTGCATGAAGCACAGAATACTTCTGGATCGATCAGCTGATCAATCGATGAACCAATCGATCGAGCGATCGATCCAGGAAGTTTCTACGCGAAGCACAGAATGCTTCTGAATCGATCAACCGATCGATCGGGGAACCAATCGATCGAACGATCGATCCAGGAAGCTTCTGTGCGAAGCACAGAAGCCTCCTGAATCGATCAGTCGATCGATTGAAGTCACTCAATCGATCGGCCGATCGATTCACAGTGTTACTGCGATTTTTGATTTCACGAGCATATGTCTGAATCGATTCAAGCACTGCACCAATCGATTCAAGTTCAAGTGAAGTAATCTACGCCGTTAATCTTGACGCGATGACTTCCAACAGATACTTGTGAATCGATTCAAATATAATCCCAATCGATCCATGGCGACGACGATGTGAGAAACGACTAGTTTTCTCGTCATTTAAAAGAGCCGGAAGAAAAAGAAACAAGGCATCCTTGAGAAAACTACTGTTCTATTGCTCTAGTGTGATCAATCTTTGAAGTGCTCAAGATCTCTCAAGGAATTGAAGATCAAGCTTTCCATCGCCGCACGTTTTCAAGATTCACGTCACAAGGAAGAAGCATTTCAAGTTTGTAATCTTTCTTTTCTTCCTCATTGTTGTGAGTGTGATCTTTTCTCTTGGAGAGGGGGGGGCTTGTAATTTTTATGTGTATGCAATATTTATCATATAATTTTTACTATTAGCGTACACACCTGGGAATATATTTTGATTATTTGGTATTATAATTTTTTAGCCTGGGCAGATAAATTCCTGACTCTGCCATTGGTTGCTGTCGACGGGGAGAAGGTACCGAAATTGCTGCCATCGGCCAAATCAAAAAAGGCAATCGGCCGGAGATGTTTTTTGCTAGAATAATTTTGTTAGAGATGTCAACGGCTCGAGTAGGGATGATAATTTCATCCGAACCTGATGGAGGATTTAATATCCGATTTGAATGGAGAAGGATATGGAAGGACTATCAATACCCGATACTCAACCCGAATACCCGATTAAATAATATATATACATATATTAAATGTTTTTTTTTTCCAAAATCAACTTGCTATTTTTGTTGATATTAGGAGGAGACTGTATAGATGTTTAATCTATTTTTTTTAATTATATATATTTTAATAAGATGTTAATTTTAATATATTTTTATTGAATGATAATAGTTGGATAGGAAAAAGAAATCTTGAAACTATACAAGATATCTAATCTTTTAATGAGTTTGAGTATATCCATCGGAGATCTTATACCCGATGGATATGAAGATGGAGGATATAGAATCCAACCCGAATTCGACTCATTGTCATCCCTAGACTCGACCGCGGGCTACCAAGTCATGGTATGGGAGAAGATGTGGATGAAAATTAGAAGAGATGAATAGTGGTATAATTAATTTGTCATGACTCAAGTATAATAGAAAGAGTAAATGAGTAATATATAATAATAACTTTTAGATAATTTTATTATTCAATGAGCAGGCGGGATCCTCGGTCTACAAAGTATGAATCTAAGGATGATCCTCTTATTATAATTGGTTGATATTGATAATCTCAACTTGTTAAATAAATGAGGGTTATCAAAATTAACCACTTGAATGATGCTTATTTATTATTGTTTAAAAAATAACTAATAAAAAAAATTAAATATAACATATAAACATAATAATTATGATAACAATGGATATAATAAATTTAAAAATATTATTTTTTTAAATGATTATGTCTAAATCGTGATTGATTGAAATCATATTTACTATTGTCATTAACCGGCACTATTTCTCTTCTTTTTCGATAATGACTCTTGACTGAAGAATTCAGCTTGCAAACCAAATAATAAAAGTGCCGTAAGAGAGAAATAATCAGACTACTCAATTCATGTGCCAAACTATACACTTGCACAAGTTGAACCTCAAATGTTCATCCTTTCTCTCTGCCCAGTATTCAATCTATCACTCCGACTAACTGTCCGATCACCAAACGTTAATTGGGTCCCCAGCAGCTGA
Organism: Zingiber officinale; assembly: GCF_018446385.1. Taxonomy (NCBI): domain Eukaryota; kingdom Viridiplantae; phylum Streptophyta; class Magnoliopsida; order Zingiberales; family Zingiberaceae; genus Zingiber; species Zingiber officinale. Next base: position 2,805,875 of record NC_056004.1, read on the forward strand.
GATACATCACTTTTCTCAGCGACTCCTCCGATTGCTTGGCTCGCTCGCTGCTTCGGCCATCAGAGACGGCGGAGGACATCCTCACGGCCTGAGACAGCGACCTCATGTTGCTCCTGGCTTGCTGCTGCAGAGACCTCAGAGCGTAGTTCCATCTGCACAACCCTGCTTGATCCTTAAGCGCCTCCACTGCGCCAACGCTCGCCGCTACCCAAATCGAAGCTTTCTTCACTGAAGCCATAACTCTCTCGACGTTCTCTATCAGTCTGGGAAAGCAAGAAGCTGTTGCCGGAAGAAGAACAAGGGTGAAGCTTTTTATAGAATATTCTCGCTGATGGTTTTGGTTTTTCCGGTCCCAGAAAACAGCGGGCTGAGTACGTTTTCCACTGGCCCAAACCCGTGGTTTCGGCAAACTGTTCGACACTTGAGGCAGCAGCTGTCTGGTGTCTAGAGTATGAGTTTGAGTCTTGATCCGGTCTTTCTTTTGTTTTTTTATTAAATAAATCCACAGTTAGCGCATGACCGACACGAACATGCTCTATCTAACCTAAACGCAATCTATGAGCTTCTAAATAAGATGAAATTAGCTAGATGCCCACGGACAGGCATCTCATCTTGTCGTTTTGCCAATCCAGCGGACTGGGACGATGGGTGCCATTAATTGTGTGCTATGTGGTTCCAAAGTACGAGTGGTGATTCAATTTTTTTTTCTATTTTATATAAAAAAAATAAAATTAAGAGTTTTTCTTTCTGCGCTATGTGCTCTGTTATTTTTTTTTTTAAATTAAACAAATATTATCGGTGGATAGAAAGTAATTTTCTTTCCTTCCTCTAACAATGTTTGGATTCACATTAAGTTTCTAAAAAAATATCCATAGTACCACAATTATAGATATGTTTGGTATTCAAAGATTTAAGGTCAGGATAGGCTGTGTTCCAGTACATTGTAACCTAAATATCTAGTAGTTCTTACGGTAGATGGCTTCTAGGCCGTGGTGATTTGATTGAAAGTGTTCATGAAATCTTCCTTGAATAGATCTAGTGATTAGCGTATGAGATATTGTCACTATGAGGTCTAGGGTTTGAATCTCGATAAAGTCGAGGTAAATATCTCTCTTATGTGCTTGTCACTATTCCAAAGGCTAGTAGCCACCCGTGATTTACCTCCTCCGTGTTGGTCCTGAGACGGGTTGGCGGGAGCACTGCGGGCGAGCGTATTCGCCTTTTTTGCCACCTTATTGGTCATCTCGGGATAATGCGATGGTTAAAATATGAAGTATTATCATATTAGGTTATGGGCTAAAAAATGGACGTTTTTGCTGATTCTGCCGGTGCCCTCCATCTTTATGCTCCAAAACAGGTGAAGAAGGTTTCCATAGTCGACGTCAAATTGATCTTGTCCGAAACCTGAGTCAGACAGAGGCATGGAGGTCAAGACGGACTTGGTCCAATGTTTAACTCGCAATAGGGACGTTTTTGCTTGGTCATTATAGATCAGAATGTTATACTAATTTGAAGAAACAAAATGGAGATCAGACTAACTTTGAAGAAGAAGAAGAAGAAGTGTCCCATTTAATGCTATGCCATGAGAAAGAGAAAACTCAACGGAATATATGGTATTTAGATACAGCAGCAATCACATGTGTGGAGAAAATGATACATTTTTAGACTTAGATGAATCCTTTCGCAGTTCTGTTAAATTTTGTGACAACTCTACAATTTCTGTTATGGGAAAGGAAAGGTAACCATACAAGCAAAAGGAGACTCTACCCATATTATTTCTAATGTTCTTTTTGTGCCAGATTTAAAAACTAATTTGTTTAGTGTGGGTCATTTACAAGAAAAAGGATATGAAATTGCTATTAAAGAAGGAGTTTGTCGGATTCGAGATGCAAAGTTGGACTTAATTGCACAAGTTAATATGACAACAAATCTATGTTTCCACTTTATCTTCATACTACACCACATTCATGTTTTTTACCAAAATTTGATGAAGAGGCATGGCTATGACACTTTCGTTATGGGCATCTAAATTTTAGTGGATTGAAAACACTAAAACAGAAGAATATGGTGATTGGTCTTCCTCAAATTAGAACTCCTTCTCAAGTTTGTGAAGAATGTGTTGTTAGCAAACAACTCTGTAATCAATTCCCACAAGAAAAATCTTGGAGAGCAAAGGCGGCATTGAAGCTTATTCATTCAAATATTTACGGACCAATAACACCACATTCTAATGGAGGTAACAGATACATAATTACCTTTATTGATGATTATAGCCGTAAAATATGGATTTATTTGTTGCAAGAAAAATCTGAAGTCTTTACAGCTTTCAAAAATTATAAAGTACTTGTCGAGAAATAAATTGACAACTCTATTAAAGTTCTGCGTACAGATCGTGGTGGAGAATATAACTCACATGAATTTACAAATTTTTGTGAGAATCATGGAATCAAGAGACAACTTACAACAGCTTACACACCTCAACAGAATGGTGTATGCGAGAGGAAGAACCGCACTAATATGAATATGGTGTGAAATCTTCTGACGACAAGTGGTATTCCTAAAAGTTTTTGGCCAAAAGCAATTAATTGGAGCATCTATATATTGAATAGAAGTCCTACATTATCTGTTCAAAACATGACACCGGAGGAAGCTTGGAGTGGAAAAAAATTGACTGTTGATAATTTTCGGATTTTTGGGTGTATTGCTTATGCTCATATTTCACATCAAAGGAGAAAGAAGCTAGACAACAAAGGTGAAAAATACATTTTTCTTGATATGAGTAATACATCAAAAGCTTATAGATTATATAATCCATGCACTAAGAAAATCATTATAAGTCGTGATGTTATTTTTGATGAAAAAAACACTTGGCCATGGAATCAAAATGGCGTTAAAAAAATTATCCCTGTTGATTTTGATGATGATGAGAAAGTACAACAGTCTATGGAGGATGAGCAACATGAGGAAGTCTCTCAAAATATTCCTATAGCAGATCAAAGTTCGGTTGAAGCATAATCACAAAGGTCGCAACGTGTTCGAAGAAGACCAACATGGATGCCTGATTATGAGGTGACTGGAATTGATTAAGGTGATGATCCTCTTACACATTTTGCTTTGTTTTCATATTGTGGCTCCACTATCTTTGAAGTGGTTGTTAAAGAATTAAAATGGAGAAAAGCTATGGATGATGAAATTATAGCAATTGAAAAAAATAATACATGGGAGTTGTGCGATCTTCCTAAAGGGCAAAAGACTATTGGTGTAAAGTGGGTTTACAAGACAAAGCTAAATGAACATGGTGAGATTGACAAGTACAAAGCACGCTTGGTGGTGAAGGGCTATAAACAAGAGTTTGGTGTTGACTATAAAGAAGTTTTTGCTCCTGTAGCAAGACATGATACAATCAGACTGGTGATAGCGATGGAGATACAAAATTCATGGCCTATCTTTCAATTAGATGTAAAATCAGCATTCCTCCATGGAGATTTGAAAGAAGAGGTATTTATCGATCAACCTCCGGGTTATGTGAAATTTGGTAATGAGCATAAAGTTTATAGATTAAAGAAAGCTCTATATGGATTAAAACAAGCCCCACGGGCTTGGTATAATCGTATAGAAACTTATTTTTTAAAGGAAGGTCTTCAAAAATGCTCTTATGAACATACTCTTTTTATTAAGATTGATGATAGAGGAAAAATATTGATAGTTTGTTTATATGTAGATGACTTAATCTATACTGGAAATAGTGCATCTATATTTGGAAAATTTAAAAAATCTATGATGAAAGAATTTGAAATGTCTGATCTTGATATGATGCATTATTTCCTTGGTATTGAAGTGGTGCAAGCTTCTATTGGAATTTTTATCTCAAAGAAGATATGTGCAAGAAATTTTGGACAGGTTTCAAATGAAAGATTGTAATCCTGTAAATACTCCTTCTGAGTTTGGAGTGAAGTTACATAAAGATATTGGAGGAAAGAAGATTGATGTCACACTTTACAAACAGACAATGGAGAGTTTAATGTATTTGACAACGACAAGACCTGATATTGTGCATGTTGTAAGTATGATTAGTAGATACATGGATTGTGCTACAGAAATGCATCTCTTAGCTGTAAAGAGGATTTTTCGGTACTTGCAAGGTACTAAAGAGTATGAGTTATTTTATAAAAAGGGGAAAAAGTCATATTTATTTGGATTTACAAATAGTGATTATGCAGGAGATCTAGATAATTGAAAAAGTACATCTGGGTATATTTTCATGTTGGGTACCGGAGCTATTTCATGGTCTTCGAAAAAGCAATCAATCGTTACATTATCATCCACGGAAGCTGAGGTTGTTGTTGCAACATCTTGTGCTTGTTAAGCTATTTGGTGAAAGAAGATTTTTACAGAATTATATTTTAAAGATAATGGACCTATTCAGATTTATTGTGACTATAGTTCGACAATAAAACTTTCTAAAATTCTAGTGCTACATGGTCGAAGTAAACACATAGATGTGAGGTATCATTTCCTGAGAAATCTCACAAATGATGAAATCATTAATCTTATTTATTGCAGAAGCGAGGATCAAATTACTGATATACTAACCAAGCCTCTCAAATTTACTATGTTTCAAAAGCTCAGAAAGCTACTTGGTGTTTCTACATTGAGTTTAAAAGTTTGACTCTTTTAAAGCTAATTATTACGTTTGAAATATCAGGTTAAGGGAGGGGATTGTTGATAAAATTAATGTGTTAGTAGATCAATATGTTGACATATTGAGTTAGTGGTGGTGTGAGTAGAGTTAGTGGTTAATGTTGTAGTAGTGTTAGTGGTTAATGTTGTAGTGTTAGTGGGTTTTATTAATATGTGATGTATTAGTCTATAAATATGATATGTAATGATCAATGAATAGATGTGTGAAAACTTATTTTTTATCCTCCTTGTGTCTTCGATTCATCTATTTTTCTTATCAATCGGTGCAATTAATTTTTCATGACTCAGGTATAATAGAAAGAGTAAATGTGAAGTAATATATAATAATAACTTTTAGATAATTTTATTATTCAATGAGTAGGCGGGATCCTCGGTCTATAAAGTATGAATTAGAGGATGATCCTCTTATTGTAATTGGTTGATTTTGATAATCTCCACTTGTTAAATAATTGGTTGATTTTGATAATCTCCACTTGTTAAATAAGTAACAGTCATCAAAATTAACCACTTGAATGAGACTTATTTATTGTTGTTTAAAAAATAACTAATGAAAAAAATTAAATATAATATGATCCTGTCCGAGAGTCGAGACAATGGATACTGGGGACGTGGCGCTCTCATTGACCGTTGGTGAACTCCTCGTCAATGAAGCCTGCAACCACAGCAATGTCAGTGCCGAGCCGGGAGGGGTTCCTCGGCGATGACCCTCCAACGCTCAAGTCAAATACCGGCGATGTAGAAGAAACGAGGAAGCAAATTAAATGGCAGAATAACTGTAGCTATAGTAAGGATTTTTCATACCTCCGTCGAAGCTTAGGGGTCTTTATATAGGCCTCCTGGGGAGCGCGTGCACGCTTCTCGAGGTGTGCACGCTCCTCAAAACATATCCTGAAAAGACGTGTCAGAAAAATATCTCTAACATCATACCTTAACTACCCGAGCATATCTCTGACAAGACAGCGGATTCCGCTTCCGTCGTACGATCTTCTGCCTGACCATGCAACCAAGCGTGCCGACTGTCGGCGGCACAGGTTCCCAGAAGGATATCCTCTGATCCTCCTTTTGTCTGTTACATGCTGAGCGGAAGAGCCGCTCGGGCGATCTTCTCCTCAGGCCGAGCAGAATGACCGCTCGACTGTCATCCTGTCCGGGCTCCACTGTTATGTCGATCAGAGGAGCTATGTCTAAATGTAGTCTGCTCGGTCGTCATTGTTTTACTGATGTGAGTCCGAGCGGGCTGGTCGCTCGGCACATACCTTGTCTATTTGAGAGTTAGAAGCTCGGTCATGACCGAGCTATGCTAACATCTGCTTCATGTAGACTCAGCGATTCTTCCTCCCGGTCGGGAAAGGGTGTTGGCCGATCGAACGATAATACCAGACATTGACCAGTTTGACTTTGACCCAAACCATATCATTGACCACCTTATTACCCGGGTCCATCCCTATCACCGGATCATAACATATAAACATAATAATTATTATAACAATGGATATAATAAATTTAAAAATATTTTTTTTTTGGTATGATTATGTCTAATCAAGATTGATTGAAATCATATTTATTATTGTCCTTAACCGGCACTATTTCTCTTCTTTCTTGATAATGACTCTTGAGTGAAGAATTCAGCTTGCAAACCAAATAATAAAAGTGCCGTAAGAGAGAAATAATCAGACTACTCAATTACAATACGTGACAAACTATACACTTGCACAAGTTGAACCTCAAATGTTCATCCTTTCTCTCTGCCCAGTATTCAATCTATCACTCCGACTAACTGTCCGATCGATCACCAAACGCTAATTGGGTCCCCAGCAGCTGAGGTACATCACTTTCCTCAGCGACTCCTCCGATTGCTTGGCTCGCTCGCTGCTTCGGCCATCAGAGACGGCGGAGGACATTCTCACGGTCTGAGACAGCGACCTCATGTTGCTCTTGGCGTGCTGCTGCAGAGACCTCAGAGCGTAGTTCCATCTGCACAACCCTGCTTGATCCTTAAGCGCCTCCACTGCGCCAACGCTCGCCGCTACCCAAATCGAAGCTTTCTTCACTGAAGCCATAACTCTCTCGACGTTCTCTATCAGTCTGGAAAAGCAAGAAGCTGTTGCCGGATGAAGAACGAGGGCGAAGCTTTTTATAGAATATTCTCGCTTCTGGTTTTGATTTTCCGGTCCCAAAAAACAGCTGGCTGAGTACCTTTTCCACTGGCCCGAACCCGTGGTTTCGGCAAACTGTTCGACACTTCCGGCTGCAGGTGTCTGATGTCTGAAGTATGAGTTTGAGTCTTGATCCGGTCTTTCTTTTGTTTTTTTATTAAATAATTCCACAGTTAGCGCATGACCGATCACGAACATGTTCCATCTAACCTAAACGCAATCTATGAGCTTCTAAATCAAGATGAAAATTAGCTAGATGCCCACGGACAGGCATCTCATCTTGTCGTTTTGCCAATCTAGTGGACTGGGACGATGGGTGCCATTAATTGTGTGCTATGTGGTTCCAAAGTAGGAGTGATGATTCAATTTTTTTTTTTTTTTCTATTTTATATAAAAAATAAAATTTAAGAGTTTTTCATTTCTTCGTTATGTCCTCTGTAATTTTTCTTTCTTTTATTTTTTTAAAAGCCAAACAAATATTATCCGTGGATAGAAAGTAATTTTCTTTCCTTCTAACAATGTTTGGATTCACATTAAGTTTCTAAAAAAATATCCATAGTATCATAGTTTATGATATTTTCACCAAGCACAATTAATAGATATGTTTGGCATTCAAAGATTTAAGGCCAGGATAGGTTGTGTTCTAGTACATTGTAATCTAAATTTTTAGTAGTTCGTACAATGGACGGCTTATGGGCCGTGGTGATTTGATTGAAAGTGTTCATGAAACCTCTATCACTATAGTCTTGTTGATCCTCTCGGGATAGTGCGATGGTTAAAATATGGAGTGTTATCATATTAGATCATGGGATTAAAAATTGAAGTGTCCAAACATACCTTTCCTTATTCCTTAGCTACTGCACTAATAGTTAATAAGCATCCATAATTTACCTTCTCTGTGTTAACATAAGGATGGATTGACAAGAACACTGAAATGAACGAATCACCTTTTGTCATATTTTGATCTTGAAACTTTGATTGATTTCTAGTAGTTCTTACTGTCGGCCTATAGAACTTGGTAATTTGATTGAAAGTGTTCGTGGAACCTACATTGCTTCAGTCTTGTTGATATTGAGCTCTAAACTTTGAGTGATACGTAGGTTCATACTTTACATTTACACATCACACGAAGCAAGTTATGCGATCAGGGATATAATTTAACCGATGAATCAATCATTCACCTTCCTTGCTTGAATTTTTTATTTTTTATCCAGACCTTTTATAAGGGGCAACCATGTTTCTGTAAATACAGCGTTGGAATCGTGTAGGAGGGTCCATGGATTGGCTTTTTATCGGTGGATGTACTTCAATTAGTAAGTTCGGTAGAAACCAGTTGTTTATCGATAAGAAAAGTGCCGTAGGAGAGAAATAATCAGACTACTCAAATTCATTACAATACGTCCGAAACTATATACTTGCTCAAGTTGAACCTCAAAAGTTCATCCTTCCATTCTCTGCTGATTAGTATTTCATTCTATCACTCCAACTAACTATCTGATCACTAAACGCTAATTGGGTCCCCAGCAGCTGAGATACATCACTTTTCTCAGCGACTCCTCCGATTGCTTGGCTCGCTCGCTGCTTCGGCCATCAGAGACGGCGGAGGACATCCTCACGGCCTGAGACAGCGACCTCATGTTGCTCCTGGCTTGCTGCTGCAGAGACCTCAGAGCGTAGTTCCATCTGCACAACCCTGCTTGATCCTTAAGCGCCTCCACTGCGCCGACGCTCGCCGCTGCCAAAACAGAAACTTTCTTCACTGAAGCCATACTTCTCTCGATGTTCTCTATCAGTCTGCGAAAGCAAGAAGTTGTTGCCGGAGGAAGAAGAAGGGCGAAACTTTTTATAGCATATTCTCGCTGTTGGTTTTGATTTTTGTTCCCAGAAAACAGCGGTCTGTGTAACCGGTGGTTGCTTCAACGCTTCAACATGATTACCTGAACCCAATCAATGGGTTTCTAAAGCAAGATGAAATTAGATGCCCACAGACAGCACTAATGGCAAGGTGCCAACTGGAAAGCCATCTCACCTTGTCGTTTTACCAATCCAGCGGACTGGGACGATGGGTGCCATTAATTGTGTGCTATGTGGTTCCAAAATACGAGAGGAGTGACTCACTGAACTCAGACTCCACCGTACAACGCGTCCGTGAAGCTCCTGCTTAAAGGTAACGTACTCATCATTCCTTGAAAAGGACAGTAGCAAACCATGGATGATCCAGGCGCAAGCCGATCCTCTCTCGTCACACTCGCTATGCAACACGCTCCAAGTTAGAACTGTGGGTTTCTGGTTCTTCCTCCAGTTGGCTTGTCCTCTTCGAATTGAGAGATAAGCAACTTAGTCAATTCTTTTCCAATATGGATAAATTTTTTAAAACCAAAATTTTTATTTTAAGAAAAAAAAAATTGAATTACTGATTAGAAGGGGATAAGTTTTTTAAAAAGGAGATTAAAATGAACAAGAGTATATATATATATATATATATATATATATATATATATATATATATATATATATATATATATGTTGATTGACACAGGATTTTGATATGGGACGATCATCACGATGTGAGATTATCTTTACGAAGACAGATTTAACGAATCTCTCCATGATCCTACACATAATAAGATAAACCAACAAAGCGTTAGTGACCTAAGATCGGAGTGGAGATCCCTGACTAGGCATTCTGACCCTCAAGTCAATTTCTCTCTTCAAGGTGGAAGGAAGAAGAAGAAGAACAATAACTGAAGTATATATTTGGAAACAGAGTTTAGATGTTAGAATTTACATACCTTGCCAACGGAGAAGATCCCCCTTTTTATACTACCTCATGTAACCTCCATAGTTGTGAAGTAATTCCCGGTTCATTAGGGTTTATTAGGAGATGAAGTCATCTTTTATACTTCGTACAATGATATTTTAAGGAATCTTTTTTTACCCCAAATGTATCCGTTTTGTTGTTTATGACTTAGATTTATGATGGGGACACATCATTACAACTAAAGAAACTTCTAGAAGATATTTCCCGTCAAATATTTTGTTGGACATGTCTTGGTCGGGTCGGTCGTTCAAGCCGGCCGTGTGTGTGTATATATATATATATTTTTTGAGAATGCCTCCTGTTAAGCATGTTTCGGTCGAGAATGTTTATGAACTTTAAGAGATAGGGTACCTTATGCTCGGTCAGATTTTACCCGGACGAGTGCATTTTGAGCATAAGTTGTCGGCCGGTAATATACCATAAGTTGCTATAAAGTTAAGTACTTTTACGCTTGGTTGGGCTTTGCCCGGCCAAGTATATATGAATACGTGGATGCTCGCTTAGCCTTCGATCGGTTGGTAATATGTTGAAAATCATATATAAAGCTAAATGTCTTTACGCTCGAGCGGACTTTGTCCGACCGAACGTATATAAGTACATAGGTGCTCGCTCGGCTTTCGGTCGGCCGGTAACATGTTGAGAATCATATATAAGGCTAAATGTCTTTACGTTCGGGCGGACTTTGCCCGATAGAGCGTATATAAGCACATGGTTGCTCGCTCGGCTTTCGATCAACCGGTAACATGTTGAGAATCATATATAAGGCTAAATGTCTTTACGTTCGGGCGGACTTTGCCTGGTCGATCGTATATAAGCACATGAGTGCTCGCTCGGCCTTCGGTCGGCCAGTAACATGTTAAGAATTATATATAAGGCTAAATACATTTACGTTTGGGCGGACTTTGCTCGATCGAACATATATGAGTACATGGGTGCTCGCTCGGCCTTCGGTTAGCTGGTAATATGGTGAGAATTTTATATCAAGTTAAATGTCTTTACGCTTGGACGAGCTTTGCCCGTCCGAGTGTATATGAGCACATGGATGCTCGTTCGACCTTCGGTCGACCGGTAATATGTTGAGAATCATACATAAGGCTAAATATCTTTACGCTCGGACGAGTTTTGCCCGGCCGAGCATATATGAACACATGAGTGCTCGCTCGACATTCACTCGACCGGCTATATCTTTCCTATCTTTCTCTACCTTGACCCCTCCTTCACTCGTCATACCGTCTTATCATAACCCGTATCATAGGTCTTCCTTTTAAGCATAATCAAATGAGGTATTGTTGACTGACTAGATTTACGTCTACTTTTATCCTTTTGATAAATATTATTTTTTTTATTATTTTATATCTACTATAATGATCCGTGATATCAAATTAAATAGGGATGTGATCCTAATTTCAGGTGGAAAATTATGTTGAACGGTAAGATTTTGCATGAGTCTCTTTCGACTCTTATCTAGCTCAGTGCTTTGATTATTTTATAAAGTAGAATTTTGTAGCTGATTGTGCTGCAAAATGCAACTATTTCATATTCCCCCATTTGATGAGGCACAAGCCCACATTGCAGCTCACCTGATGCGTACAGTACTAGTTGTTACGGTAGAAGAGAGAAAAAAAAAAAAATCCCTTCCATCGATTATAAATTGAGTTTGTGATATATTTTCTTTATAATCTGGGATTGGGAATGAACTGCATGGAACATCTCGATCAACATAATTACTTTTTACTTTATAATTTAATTGAAAATAAAAATATTCTTAGATAAATATTGTATGGGATGCCCTTTTTATTTTTTATTTTTTAAAATACATGTGTTTTGATAATTTATTTAATTGGAGATTGCCTTTTGATTTTTTTGCTCGAAGATTTAGAGGACGTTTGATTTAGGGGAATAGAAGTGGGGAATAGGAATGAGAATCATTGATTGTCATTGTTAATGTTTGATTATAGGAATAGGAATACAAATAAGGGAATGAATCCTTTAAATTGGGTAATAACTCATTCCCATGTACCTCCCATTTAATGAGTCATTATCCTATTTTCATCAATCAAAATGTTTCCTTATTCCAAAAATACCCTTGAGGTAAAACTAAAATTTTCTCCCTTAATATCAAAATATATTTATTTATTTTTTCTTTCATATCACTTCTCTCTCCTTGTTCTCTCTCATCATATTTTCTCTCTCATCATTTTATCACACACTTTCTCTCTCCTATCACACTCTCTTTCCCTTTTTTCTCAGGACACTTTTTCTCTTATCATACTTTCTCTCTCCTCAATCTCTTTCATCGTACTCTTTTTTTTTTTCTCATCATATTTTCTTTCTCATCATACTTTTTCGCTCCTCAATCTCTCTCATCACACTCCATTTTCTCTTTTTTTCTCATTACACTTTCGTTCTCATCACACTTTCTCTCTCCTCAATCTCTCTTATCACACTCCCTCACTTTCTCTCTCATCAAACTTTCTCTCTCATCAATCTCTCCCATCACACTCAATGTTCTCCTTTTTTCATCAGACTTTCTCTCTCATCATACTTTATCTCTCACCATACTTTCTCTCTCCTCAATCGCTCTCATCACACTCTCTCTCCTCATTTTTTCTTATTATATTTCTTCTCTCTTCATCCTCTCCCATTGTACTTTCTCTCACATCATATTTTCTCTCTCATCTTCTCTCATCATGCTCTCTCCTATCACACTATCTTTTCTTATTTTCTCTCATCACACTTTCTCTCTCTTCGTTCTTTCGCATCACACTTTCTCTCTCTTTATTATTTCTCATCACACTTAATTTCTCTCTTATCATACTTTCTCTCTCATTATTCTCTTTCATCATATTTTTCTCCCACATTTTTCTTTCTCTCACATCTAATTTTTTTCTCTTATTTTTTTTAAGGGTAAAAAAGGAAATTTTGATTTATTCCGATCCAAAATATGCAACTAACCAAACATTACTTTTAAGAGTGATATCCATACTCATACCCATTCTCATTCTATAATACAATAATTCTCATTTCGATTCTTATTACTAACAAAGAATCAAACGCCCCTTTAACTTGCCTTTTGATATTTTTGCCCAAATGTATTTTGAAGAGCTGCTGTCGTTGATGTGAACCGAATTAAAGCATTTTAATCACATAATATTTTCTTCTGGGTAACTATAATTTTGTCGGTGAAACTATCATAAAATATGAAACTTCGAAAGAGAAAAAACAATCCCTTAGGAGCTTTTCGTGCGTGTGCGCGCGCGTTAAACTGGTGATTTATTTTATGCCTGCAAACATTTCTGTGCATTTCTGACGTATCGATTAACGTGGAAACATCGCCATGGATTTGTGCCCCCAAGAACGACTCTTTAGTCTTTAGTGAAGAATTCAGCTCGGAAACCAAATAAGAAAAGGTAAAAGTGGTAAATTAGAAATCTCTATCATCCCATTATAATATATATATATATATATTGGTTGATCAGACCATTTAACACTATTTAAAATGATATGCCAAGGACTAAAGAGCACGAGATGTTTAAGGATGATTCAACATTTTTTACCGTGAAAAAAAATAAAAAAAGAAAAATAAAATGAACAACGAAACTTTTATCCTAAAATCCTTGTGACTTTTTCTTTTTCTACTTGTCAGAAAATAATTATTGAATGTCAGGAAATATTCTAACGGTCTACGAATAAAATTTTCTTTTAATTTACAGGAGGATGTCACGTGTTCTCCATCATCGGGCAAGTTCTGACATCCGACATTCTCTGACATCGGTCAACCTCTAGAGGTACGCACTTTAATATAAAAAGGGAGGTTCTCTCGCTTACACAGATGCGCTCTCTCGCACATTCACACTTGTCTTATACTTTTCTTTTTCTTTCGTACACTGTTCTTCTGGGAAAAAATATCCGATTTGAGCGTCGGAGGACTTGCTTCGGAGACATTTTCCTTGATTTTTGGTCTCTAACATTCCGTGTGCTTGTCTGAGTGTGCCCAGAACTCAACTACCACCGACTTAGTCATCATCGTCCGTCAGCATCACGTGATGGTCTATTCTTGTAGGCACATACGAGAAGGGTGTCCGAGTCATCCCTTCATCAACACTCACAATAACTTATCCAATTTTTATCTGACTCATATTCTAGACAGAATCAATAGTTATAATAACAATGGATATAATAAATTTAAAAATATATATATTTTTTAAATGATTATGTCTCAATGTTGATTGATATATTTACTATTGTCATTAACCGGCACTATTTCTTTTCTTTCTCGATAATGACTCTTTAGTGAAGAATTCAGCTTGCAAACCAAATAATAAAAGTACCGTAAGAGAGAAATAATCCGACTACGCAATTCATTACAATACGTGCCAAACTATACACTTGCACAAGTTGAACCTCAATTGTTCATCCTTTCTCTCTGCTCAGTATATATTCAATCTATCACCCGAACGATCTGTCTGATCACCAAACGCTAATTGGGTCCCCAGCAGGTGAGGTACATCACTTTCCTCAGCGACTCCTCCGATTGCTTGGCTCGCTCGCTGCATCGGCCATCAGAGACGGCGGAGGACATTCTCACGGCCTGAGACAGCGACCTCATGTTGCTCTTGGCGTGCTGCTGCAGAGACCTCAGAGCGTAGTTCCATCTGCACAACCCTGCTTGATCCTTAAGCGCCTCCACTGCGCCAACGCTCGCTGCTACCAAAATCGAAGCTTTCTTCACTGAAGCCATAATTCTCTCGACGTTCTCTATCCGTCTGGAAAAGCAAGAAGCTGTTGCCGGATGAAGAACAAGGGCGAAGCTTTTTATAGAATATTCTCGCTGCTGGTTTTGATTTTCCAGTCCCAGAAAACAGCGGTCTGTGTAACCCGTGGTTTCGTCAACACTTCAGGCAGCAGATGTATGGAGTCTAAAGTATGGGTTTGATTCTTATCCGGTCTTTATTATTATTATTTTTAAATACCTACACAGTTAGCGCAAGACCGATCACGAAACTGCTCCATCCAACCCGAACCCAATCAATGGGTTTCTAAAGCAAGAGGAAATTAGATGCCCACAGACACAGCACTAATGGCAAGGTGCCAACTGGAAAGCCATCTCACCTTGTCGGGTTACCAATCCAGCGGACTGGGACGATGGGTGCCATTAATTGTGTGCTATGTGGTTCCAAAATACGAGAGGAGTGATTCACTGAACCCGTACAACGCGTCCGTGAAGCTCTTGCTTAAAGGTAACGCACCCATCATTCCTAGAAAAAGACAGTAGCAAACCATGGATGATCCAGCGCAAGCCCATCCTCTCTCGTCACACTCGCTATGCAACACTACAGCAGCGTAAGTTAAGTTATAAATCCGGTCTTACCAGAGTTATTTTTGACCCTAATTAACAACTGCACGCTTCTGATTTTTCCTCCGGTTCGCTTATCCTCTTCGAATTGAGTGATAAGCATCTAGTCAATTATTTTCCAATATGAATAAATTTTTAAACCAAAACTTTTATTTTAAGAAAAAAAAAATGATTTTACTGATTAGGTGCAAGTTCTTTAAAATGAGATTAAAATGAACGATAGTAAAATATATATATATAATAAACAAAGATATCATTTTGATGAAATTTAAAAACTGGTGAGCTCCTATAAAATGGGGGCTCTTCGATTTAATATAAAGCATCAGTGGGACTCGCTCAATCAATACCCGGCCATCCCACTGGATAAGACTGCTGCGTTGCTGGCACTATTATCCGATCACTAAACGACAAGTCTCACTCAATTCATTTCCACTCGACCGGGACTGCGGGACAGGAGCTGGTAGCGATTCAAATCAAGACGAGTCATCGGATATTAAATTTAGCCAATCGATTAGCTATAATACCATTCTTTAAGTAACGTGGATCAGTTTTATTCGTCCTCACAAATGGTGCGTGCCTTTGAGAATACAGAAACAAGTGACCCTACCAGCAAACCAGAAACCGCTCTCCACCGCCCATGGTTTTAAGGAAACCGCTCATCACTTTGTTCTATAAAAGAAGCAGTTCGCCGAGTCGGCAGTAGCCTTCTCCCTGCTCTCCTTCAATCAAAACCTTTAATCGATTGCGGATCAACAATAATTCAAATCGCCTTTCGCACGAATTTCACTGCCACCGTCGGCGATCGAACGCAAACCGTAGCAGCAGACTAGAACCGGGCAGGAAAAATGAGTCATCTGACGCGTATCTGGATGGCGGCGAGCGTGGCGGTGGTGCAGGGCCACCCCGAAGGCGGGCTCAAGAGCAGCACCCTCCGATCCCTCCAAAGCGCCGGCGACCGCGTCGCCTCGGCCTCCGCGGCAGCGGCCGCCGCCGCCGGGTTGGGGATCGGGCGAGCGCTTCGAGAAGCGGGCGCCGAGGACCGGCGTAATTATCAGGCGGACGACTCGCTCAGGAAAGCCATGTACCTCAGCTGCTGGGGCCCCTGCTAGGGCCGTACTTTCCCGGCGGAGGTCTGGCCGCCGAACCCACCCACTGCTATAAGGACGGAGGTCCTCTCGGCGCGGCACCGGGTTTTGTCGAGCGTTAGTTTCATACTCTCGCTTGTGGATGATGGTTGTTCTTGAGCAGTGGTGTCTTCTGAACTCATGTAAATATCGTGTGTATATTTTCTTGCTCTCCGAGCAAAGAGATGACGACGAGAAAAGTAAAATAAAGTTTGCCAATTTCGCCATGAATCAAACCTCCCTTCTGCTTCTCCATCAATGGGTGGAACTGATCTTAGGTCACAATCATTACAGATACATCGTGATTAATAAATCGGCCCATTAGTCTTCCCTTATCCTTGTAAATCAAATCAAATCTAATAAATTATAATTCCTCAGATCCCAAGTGGGTGTAATGGGGAGCAACTTGTAGATATTTTATTGCGGTTCAGTTATGAGATTGTTAAAATAGTGAATTATTGTCCTCCAGAAACTGAGAGGCCGGGAACAGTTTTGCTTACGGAGACAGCGATGGGTGGACACGTATGCGGAAGACGCAATAATGTATGCACTAAAGCCGGGAGATGGAATAGGACGGAGAGTGCGTGGGCGTGCAGGCCCACTGAGGTGGGTGCGTCACGTGAAGGCGGGTGGGGTTGGAGTCGATGGCGAACCAAGTGCTGCCAGGTGCGAGCATGGCCGTTGGTCCCGGGCGACTCTTATAACCCCGCATCGATTGCTGTGAACTGGGGCGTTGCGGTGGTCTTCGTTTAAATCGAAGCGTGTCCCTGACGATGAGAAAGCACGTGCAGCGGCAGCAACGTGGCGAGACTCCATTTGAGTGTGGTATATAGACGAATACGTCCGTGTATTTTTGGTTATTAATTAATCTCGACGACGCAAGCGAAAAAAAAGCTATGTGCCATAACTTAAACGATTTAAACTAATAATAAAGTCAAAACAAAAATTTATTATGAGATTAAAAATTTATGCACAATAAAATTTATACATCTTCATCTGTTTATTCCATTTATATTTCTAACAATGAGGAATGAGCCTTCTAATATATTGGATTCCAATCCTAATTTATTCAAATTGACATGCTCTGGACAATAATGTAAGAGTTGAATATGACTTTTGATCTTGTCCGAACTATGAGTTGATAAAAATTGGGGACGTGACGCTCTCTGTTGGTCTCATGTAAACGTCAGGATGAGGTGGACCTCCGGCGAACCTGTAACAAAGTCAGGCCGAGAAGGGATTCCCAGCGATAACCCTCCGACGCTCAAGTCAGACGAGAAGAAAGCTGGAGCAAGATAATGAGAATTGTAGCTACAGTGTGGATGATTACATACCTCTACTGAAGCTTAGGGGTCCTTATATAGAACCCCGGGGAGATGCGTGTACGCTTCCTCAAACATGCCTCAAACATGGATATCAGAGAAAGCATGTCTGACGTCATTCCGCAACCGTCCGAGCATATTCCTGACGGGACAGCGAAAACTTCCATCGTACGATTCTGTATGCGGCCTGGCCGTCGACCATGCCGATTGTCGGCGGCAGCTGTCTCTAAGCCGATCTCCCCAGCTGTCCCTTTTGTCCTTTTCTATCTTTCGTCTATTCCTGGACCGGGCGGACAGGCCGCCCGGCGCTCCAAGCGCACGAGGATGTGAGTGTATCGGACCGAGAGGGAAGGCCCCCGGTCATGTGCTCGGATGAGATGCGCCACCTTGATCTGTGACTCAGCCGGGCGGCTTGGCCGCTCGGCACAGAAACTCCTTTACCTTGTGTCGGAAATCCGACCTGTGGTTGAACTGTCTTTCGTCCGACCTGGGAGATTCCGCTCGACAGGACCTTAGGATCGACCCTCTTGATCTTTGACTCCTACGTATTACTGACCTTTTCTTGGACGAGTCCCCCATCTTTATTACCGAATCAACTTTGATGCTGTAGCCATGGCAGAAATGCAAGCCCTAAACGTCGAGATGATTGAGATTAAGGTGCAATAGTGAACCAAAGTAAACTACTCAGTGATTCTTAATTTTATCAGCACGTCGAGCACGCAACTGATAGTCATAGAAATCGGGTAAACAGTTGATGTGAGAGAACTGCTCAAGCCTTCGTCGTGAACCATATGAATCTCAAATCGAGAGGTACCGGGCCAACAATTTATTAACGAATAATTTTCAAAGGCTTTCAAAAAAAAAAAAAAAAAACAATATATGAAGAACATCTTCGCAAAACGTCAGACAAATATATAATGACCAGTTTGTCGTCACGTTGGTCGTCTCTGTAGCTTGCTGAATGGAAACGGCGACGACTAATTGAAGTCCATCATTTGAAAAAGCGATTGTATTTATGGGTCTTGTCTTGATCAAAGACTTGAAATTGACACCGGTGGTCCGACTAATTGATCAATGCGTTCAAACAAATTAATTGATGAGAAGAATATTCAATGAACACTAAATTGCTAACCACGAAACCTTAAAAGAAATTAAATTAAATTAAATTAAAATTTTCCTCATAATTTGAAGAAGCTCGCGGCCAAAGATTGGCCCAAGGTAATGTCTAATTTCCAGCCTGAATGACTGACTTAGCAGCAAGCATGATATGATTTAGCCATTTGCACTAATAATGAGTAGTCATTCATGATTTATCTCCTTCATATTATCTAAGAATAGGTTGGAGATACTGGGGTGAATGAATAACCTTTTGCCATGTGATATGCGTTTTCTAGCAAAAATAAACCCAAAAGTTTTTTTAAAAAAATATATATCCAATTTTTTCGATAAGTTTTTTAAACTTCAATTCATAAATAAATAATAATAAAATAAAAGTTTGGTGTTCGGTTTGATAAAAGTTTGTTTATGTTCGTTCAATATATACAAGATCAATTAAACAAACAAACTTGAACAACTCATTAAACTAAACAAACAATCTTGTATTGGATCAATCACAGATGAGAGGGGGGTGAATCACGCAGTTTTCAAGACTTTTCTTTTTTTTTTTCGGTTTTAAAAACAGAATAAAGTACGCAACGGAAAGTTAAAAGCAAAAGTCAACATTAGAAGACACGAGCGGTTTATTTGGTTCGGAGCCTTCGGTGACTCCTACTCCAAGACCCAGGTCCCGCGAATCTATCGACGGGTAATCCACTAAAAGCCGCTTCCGGTACCTCCGGAAGAGGAAATCGAGTACAAAGAAAGTTAGAACAAGTGCAAGCTTTCTCTCCTCCTTAACCTGCTATCGTCGTCTCCTCTAACCCATGCTCATCCATCCCTGTTAATGCTCCTCTCACCATCGCCGCTCCTCTCACCAACATTGCCAGTCGTCGCCGCTGCCAGTCACCTCTATATGAACTTCAATAAAGGAACAATAGTTATGGAAGCCTACTCTATATAATTGGAAAAAACACTGCTGGTTGGCTGATGTTGATTTGTAATTTGTTTTTTTTTTTATCTTATGGATTGGAAGTTTTGTTTTGTATATGCTCCTAACTCATTTCTTGTTTTTTTAGGTTGTGGACTGGAAGTTTTGATAGTCACCTTGCTCCTTTCTATAGAATCAAATAGGTATATATAATAATAGTTTTAAGTTTCCTTATCTAACAGGCTTCACTTGTATGTGTGGTTGGTTTATTTTCTTTGAATTTTGATGGATATGTTTATTTCTTATGTAAGGTGTTTAATCTTAGTGAGTGTTATGAGATCCAGAGATTCTTTAGTTTGCTCCACTTGGCTAATGATGTTAGCTATGACCCTGCTCATCACCTAAAGGTACCGCATTACCAAATTCACCCTTATATTTTGTGCTTTGCACAAAACATAACTAGCTTAAAGACATCCTTTGAAAGGTTCGACAATAGAGCCATGCATGGAGTGGTTGTATCGCTTGTAATTGTAATCATAATTTAGTTGCTTTGCACAAGAAGTGTACAAATGTTTGATCTCGTGAGACTTTTAGAGATTCTTAATTTCTTCAACTTGGTCACCTCTACATCTCATGTTTATTCTCAATACTTCTACTTCTCAACATCAAGCTCAACCTAGAGGTGTTGGTTATATGAAATTACCTTATTATTATGGCTGAGTTGGAGACTTCTACTAAGTCAGTTTTCTACTCATCCTAATCGTCCTAATATTAGAAAAATAGTTCAACTATATCCTTGGATAAAAAACATCATCTTCCAATTAACTTGAGTTGTTAGTTTTGTTCAAATATTTCTTCCTTCAAGCATTCAACTTACATATCTTCAAGTTGGTTTTCTTTTAGACCATTATTATCAAGTTGGGTGAAATCATAGAACCTATATCTTGTTAATATTGAAGAAAGACAAAAAAGCAGTGACAACTAAGTACTAGGTAGAAGATTTCAAGTGTATATGATTTTAAGGCTTTATATAATGGGATGCCCATAGTAAATTTTAAGACTTTATAGTTCATTTCCGTTAAACACCGCTTTAGTCCATTATTTAGTCATCCACTTTTTTTTTTGAAAAATAGGTACACGATGTATAAATATACTTTGAGAGGCAAGAAACTCTCAAAGCAAATTGTCAAAACTTACAAAATCATGGGAGTTGATTCCTCAACAGTTGAGGTAAAACTCCACACTCACTTGCATGCAACATGAGAGCATGCAAAATACCAGCCACCATCATAGCAAAATAACCAACGTGCAAACACAATTCCAACATGCAGATTTATGTTGACACTTACACCTCACCAACATCACACGGACATGTAATCAAACAATTACAAACACAATTACAAAATCAACAAAAACCACAGCATTCTCAAGAAGAAAGCACCGGCTTGGCTTCATCAATAGATGACATTATCAAAAATCGGCCAGCTCCATCTTGCCTTCATCACACGGACAACCTTGTAGAGCAGGAGATTTCAAACCATAATATAGATTGTTGATTGCTATACTTGCACTTATATTTGACTTAACAATTTGAGAGTTGTAGAAATGAGATCCTCTTATGCAATACCTTATCCTTTTGTCCTAAAAATTTTGATTGTGTATTTCACAAACTATGTACAGCCAAGCATCAATGCATGTGTTTAAGAGCCAAGAAAAATGAATATTTTTATTCCACATCAGATATCTAGCAATTTACACCTAAGACATGATAAAAATAAGATACCATATTGAGTTGTTTTTTTGTATTGTTGATTTTTCTTAGGTGAGATAAATTATAAGATACTATAGATTGTTATGGTGTATCCTCTTGAGTCCTTGTGTTATAAAAATTTCTCTATATCTTGAGTTCTCTACCTTGTGAATTTCATTTGTGATACAGTTCTTTATTTATAAGTGTTAAATTTAGTATACATGCATTTTAAAATTTAACAATATATCATAATGTTAAATTAATTTTAATAAGTTTTTTTTAGGATCATTATGGATAAGAGTTGGATGTTTTTACTGAGACAAGCTGAGGAGTATAGAAATGGTGTTCAACGTTTCTTACATTTTGCATTTTCTAATGCAAATATAAATGGAATGATTTTATGTCTATGTATACAGTATAAGATTGGTATATTTGTTTCAAGAGAGGTTGTCTTTGATCATTTGACGGTTGATGAATTTATCAAAGGTTATACTCATTGGGTAGCTCATGGAGAGATATCATATAGTACATCTACAAATTCTACTTCTGTTCCATCTAAAAAATTTTGCAGATGATATGCAAGGTTTAGTTTATGAAACATTTGGGATCTCAGACAATGATAATATAATTAGCACATCAGAATATGAAAATGATAACGAGATTCCAACGGGAGAGGTTGAGAAATTCTATAAATTAATTGATGATTCACAAAAAGAATTATATTTAGGATGCAAGAAATTCTCAAAACTTGCATTCATGATTCGCTTGCTTCACTTAAAGTGTCTAGGCAAAATTAATAATAAGATTTTTGATATGCTTTTAGATTTGTTGAGATAAGCATTTCCTAATGCAATGGATGATTTGTCCAAGTCATACTATGAAGCAGAGAAATTGATGAAACAAATAAGACTTGATTATGAAAAGATTGATGCTTGCCCTAATGATTGCACTTTGTACTGGAGGTTGGATAAAGAAAGAATTCAATGTGAAAAATGTAGTCAACCCAAATGGGAAACATCCGAAATGATTCTACCTGTGAAAAGAGAAAAATTTCACATAAGGTTTTATGATATTTTCCAATAAAGCCTAGATTACAACATTTGTTCATGTCATCCAAAACAACATCCCATATGAGATGACATTCTGAATCTCGCACAAAGGATGGTTGCATGAGACATCCAGCTGACTCTCCAGCTCGACTACCCACACTATCAGGAGACATGGTGATGGATGAGTTGAAAATTTTAAAATTTACATTTGGTAAAATAATTAATGATAATTCAGCACTACCATTTAATTGAAAAAAATTGAGTATTTTTTTATTTATTGTATCGGAAAGATAATGTGATATGTCACAATCTTGACCTTATGGATATTGAAAAGAATGTTTGCGAAAATATTTGTGGGACATTGCTGAATATGGAAGGAAAAACAAAAGATAATCTTAAATCACGACTTGATTTGCAAGAAATGGGGATAAGAACAACACATCATCCTATTGAGAAAGGACCAAAGAAATTTTATTTACCTCCAGCATCTTTTTCAATGGGGAAAAAAGAGAAGAGCATATTTTGCAAGGTTCTAAAGCAAATTAAAGTTCTAGATGGCTATGCATCTAACATATCACGATATGTTCAAATGAAACCACCAAAATTAATTGGTCTAAAAAGTCATGACAATCACATTTTGATGTAGCAATTATTGCCAATAGCACTATGTAGAACCTTATCTAAGTTAGTTAGAGTTCTGTTGATTAGATTAAGCAGATATTTTCGAGAGTTATATAGTAAAGTAATCTCTCATACGGATATGACTCATATGAGGAGAGATATTGCAGTGATCCTTTGTGAGTTGGAAAAGATTTTTCCTCCCTTATTTTTTGACATAATGGCTCATCTTGTTGGTTGCTTACTCGGAACACCGTTCTATTTTCCTTGTACAAAAATTTGTACAAGCACAGAACTTAACTTAGCTACCCATGTGCTCTACTGAAGTTAGACTTGGATTTCAAACGATGTTTAACATTATTAATCTAAGTTGCTCTTCATAAGTTAAACTTGGATTGGAAACGATACTTAATATTTTTACTCCAAGTTTAACCTATGTGTTCTTCAGAAGTTAAACCATATTACAGAAGTTAATTAAATATCTATTTCAAAGATTGACTTCCAGGTTAAACATGGCGAGACATTAGGCCTTCTTGGTTATGGGATCATCCATTACTTCCTATATAAAGTCTTTCAAATAAATTGGATATTTAACTTCTTACAGAACCCTAGGTTTAACTAAAGAGGCCTCAATAGAAGCATAAGATCGAAACACGAAATTGAAACACGAAATCGAAAACCTAAAAATGATAGCCTCTTGTGTTGGTATTTCAAGATCCACACAAAGAAAAAAAACTAGTACGCAGCGGGATAATAGACTAGTTGTACCTTTCTTTGAAGACAAAAGACCTCTTGATCTTCTGTTGTATTTTTCTCCTCCTCTTGGACGTCGTGTGAGCAACGATCTACCAAGATGAATTCCACCCGAACCACTTCTTTTCCTCCAAGACTCTCGAGCCACCAAGGGATGCGAAAATATGAAATTTCCTTCTCTTCTTCTTCCCCTCCAAGCAACTGACCACCTTCTTCTTCCTTTCCTCTATACCTCCGGCCACAATGGGATATAAGATGAGCTCCAAGCAAGGCCGCCGACCCTAGGTTATGGAAGCAAACCCGCCGACCCTAGCTTGGATGGAATCCTTTTGTGCCGCTGGTTGTAGAAGGAAGATGAGTATTGTAGCCGGTCCTTAAGGAAGGAGATGAGGGAAGGGCTGGCCACCAAGGGATTAGGAAGAGAGGGAACTTAGGTTGTGTATCTCATGAGACACTCTCTCCTTCTCTTTTATAATCATTGGTCATAGCAAAAAAGAAAATTTTTAAACATAATTAAAACTTCCTTATTTGTGGTCTCCCCTTAAAAAAGAAAATTTTAACAACAATTAAAATCTCTCTTTTCTAAATTTTCTATTGTACATGGCAATAAAGAAAAGTTTTAAAATTTATCTCTCTCTTTTAAAACATGTAGACAACTACAAAAAAGGAAAGATTAATTAAAACTTCTCTTTCAAAATCATGGTTACAAAAAGGAAAATTTTATCAAAAATTAAAATTTCTCTTTTAAATCCCTTCATGAATGACTATAAAAGGAAAGATTTTAACAAAAAATAAAATCTCCCTTTAGTTCTAATAGTGTGGTCGGCCCCATGCTTGGACACCAAGCATGGCTTCGTCGGCCACCTCTTGGGCTCCAAGCTAATGCTTGGCCGGCCCCTTTGCTCCAAGCAAGGATGTGTCCGGCCCATTACTTGGATAAAAAGTGGACTTGGTGGATACAAGGCTTTATAGAGGCTACAACAGGGACCGAGAGGAGAAATTGATTTTGGTCTCCCAATGAGCTTGAGCTTCCTGTGTTCATCAATAATAACTCATATCACTAAAGAGTTATTATTGAACTACCGCACCAATCCCAAATTACATTATAGGCTCCTTCTTATCATGAGTGCATTAATCTCCCTGTGTTTAAGATATCGAATGACCACTAATTAAATGAGTTCTGACAACTCACTTAATTAATATCTAGCTCCAAGAGTTATACCACTCAACTTCATTGTCATGCCGGACTAGGTCCACCTGTAGGATTTACATGACAATTCTTATGAGCTCCTTAAGGGGACATCATCAATCTAGATTACTAGGATTCAGTTTCCTTCTATAATCAACAACATACCATATAAATAATATTATTTCTCAACTTATCGGGCTTATTGATTTAACGAACTAAATCTCACCCATTGATAAATTAAAGAAATACATACTAAGTATATGTGCTTGTTATTATATCAGGATTAAGAGTACGTACATCCATAATAACAGAGATTTTGTTCTTTTATGTAGTCAGTATAAAAAGAAACTTCCTCAAATGGTCCTGCTCAATACACACATAGTGTACTAGTGTAATTTTATAGTTAAGATAAACTAATACCAAATTACACTACAACCATTCCAATGGTTTGTCCCATTTCATCTTAGTTGTGAGCTACTATTTATAATTTATAAGGAACTGATAACATGATCTTCTGTGTGACACCACATACCATGTTATCTATAATATAAATTAAATGGACAACTACATTTAACATAAATGTAGACATTTGACCAATATGATTCTTATTTCAAAATAAATGTTTACAAAAAAGGTAGGCTTTTAGTATACATCTAACTATTCATTTGGCTACTGAAGTATAACTTGCTGGGCCAGTTCACTATCGTTGGATATATCTAATTGAAAGGTATATATACATCTTTTTAATGTTATTATATTTATAATATATTATTTGTTAAATAATACTAATTGTTGTGTTTTGGCATAAGGTACCTAGGGGCATTGAAGTCCTATGTTTGAAATAGAAATAGGCTAGAAGGATCTATTGCTGAGGGGTATTTGGCTGAGGAATGTTTGACATTCTGCTCTTTATATTTAGCAGATTATGTAGAGACAAGATTTAATCAATCATCAAGAAATGATAATGCAAATATTGACTCAACATTTGCATTAAATGTGTTTAACATATCTGGCTATGCACTTGGAAAGGCCATTGCAACTAAGTTTAATATTGAGATATTAAAGAATGCACATCAATATGTGTTATTCAATTGTCATCGCTAACAATCTTATATAGAGTATGGTTTTTATATAATTCATGTTGTTTAAATATATAACTATTTAGTCATCATTATTTATGAAATTAATATTACTAATTTGTAGTGAACATCGTGGAATTGTGCAACTTAGTCATTCTTGTCTTCCACTACACCAAATTGAAAGTATACATAGTGAAACTTTTGCCTCATGGTTTGCTAATCATGTAAGTTGTGTTGTAATAGTTATTAAAAATACATATTAATTTTTTTTAAATATAAATAAGTCCTTTTATGATAGATTGAAGATATAAATCTTCCAGAAGATGATCCTGTTTCAAATGATTTGAGATCACTTACTAGAGGCCCGAATATCATTAGGATACAATATCATAAATTCATTTCAAATGGATTTAGGTTTCATGCAAAAGAAATGGAACATAAGAGGAAAACTCAAAATTGTGGTGTGACTGTTAGGGCAACTGCTTCAAGTTATTCAAGTAAAGATCACAATCCAGTATTAAGTGAACTTGATTATTATGGGATTTTGCAAAATGTGATTGAGTTGGATTATGGGGGAGGTTGAAAAGTTGCTTTACTTGAATGTGAGTGGGTCTCCAAAGGCAAACGACTAAAATTGGATGAAGATGGTTTTATGTTGGCCAATTTTAAAGATGTTAGGCGTCATAATGAGTCTTATATTTTAGCATCTCAAGCTATGCAAGTATTTTATGTGGAAGATCCAAATGATTGTGATTGACATGTCATTATCACGACTGATGCACAAGCAAAGTATAATATGAAGCCTATGGCAAATGTTGATACATATCTTCAAAGTTATATTTGTAATTCAGAAGATTGCAATGAACATGAAGAAGCAATTTAGGTTCATGATGATATTGTAGGAGTGGAAATTGATACTGATTTATGAAGAGATTTTATCTAGTCTATGCATTATGTTTAGTCAATTATCATTGTAATAACAGTAGAATAGATTCTTACTATATGTGTTTGGATGATATATGGTGATATGTATTTCCTTTTCATTTTTAATTATTAACTTTTTATTATTTATAATATGTTACTAACTATTATTTGTAGTAGGAATGCTTCCAAAGCGCCAAACTAAGAGGAAATCTCGTTTTAAACTTCAAAGTGAGATAGATATGCAATCACACCAAGTACAAGTAAAAATCACACAGATCATGAACAAGGTAATATCTCATTTTATGCATGACAAATTTAATAACGGATTGTGTTTCTTCATATTTATCTTTTCTTAAGAGAATCAATACTTTTACAGATAGTCAAAACATAGAAGGTACCTTGAATAACCAAAGAGATGTAGTTTCAAATCAACTACATGTTGGTGTGCAAGGTTGTATCACGGTTGTCAACAACTTATATGCATATACAATTTATTGGATACAAATAGTGGTCCATTATGCATTTTATCAAATGTGTGTCTCCAGTATTTTGTATCTAATAGTAGTCCCATGCCGGGTTGAAACGAACAACTATTTCATTTTTTTACTATATATGTTTGAATGATATATAATGACATGTATTTCCTTTCCATTTTTAACTATTGACTTTTTATTATTTATAATTCGTTACTAACTATTATTTGTAGTAGGAATGACTCCTAAGCACCGAACTAAGAGGAAATCTCGTTTTAAACTTCAAAATGAGATAGATATGCAATCACCAAGTATAAGTAAAAATCACACAAATCATGGACAAGGTAATATCTCATTTTATGCATGACAAATTTAATAACGAATTGTGTTTCTTCATATTTATCTTTCCTTAATGGAATCAATACTTTTACAGACGGTCAAAACATAGAAGGTACCTTAAATAACCAAAGAGATGTAGTTTCAAATTAACTATATGTTGATGTACAAGGTAATGCCCATTTGTTGAAAACATGTCTTCAGTTTTATACCAGAATGATGATATGAACCAGGAATATAATGAAGGTAACATATATGAAGAATGCAATAATTTAATTGAATCATTATTTTGAAGTTGTATTATAACTTCTTTTTTTACAGCTAGTGAAAATAAACATAATGCTAAGAGGGAAAAAAAAGGTCCTACATTTATCAAAGAAATTTAGGGCCGACCTAGCACACTACCACGCATTAAAATTTTATGTGATGATATGGGACGCACTATAGGAACGAAAAAAAATAAATTTACTGATTTCTTGGGTTCTTTAGCAAAGAATGGTAAGTATTGTCCAATTAATATAGAAGATTGGCATAAAATGCCAATGGACAAAAAGAAAGACATGTTAAATGTTATAAAGGTAACTAAATTACTTTATATAATTTTAGTATTTAAAACTTTTAATTTATGCAATAATAATTTGTCTATATATTTTTTTTACAGGATAAATATGACCTTCCTTTAGGAACAGAAAATTGGACATTTTGCTCAACAACAAAAAATGGAGAAATTGGAAGTCTGAACTAAAAAGAAGTACTATGATCCTGAGTTGTCAATTCAAATTCGTTTACAACAAAGAGATGAAAGAGATCAAGTAGAACAATATATGAGACTAGTTGCTTTTTGGAACACAGAAAAATCAAAGATATGTATTTTATTTATTTAGAATATAATGTTAGTAGACTTTTATTTTATGTATTATGTGTAATTTAATATATTAGGAAAAAAGTGAAAAGAATAAAAATGCTAGAAAGCAAAGGATAATCAATCAGATCACGGGAAGGACATCTTTTTCTAAAGTGCAACAAACATTGGTAGATCTTTTTATCATATTATAATTTTATGTGCATTTGATTATAGAAATTAGTAACCAAATATATTTTCAGGAAAAAGAAAAGGGGTATCCTCCAACACGAGTTGAATTATTTCATGCATGTTTTTCTCATGACAATGGAAGTCCCTCAAGTAATATTGTAAAAGAAAGATTGGTAAGATACTTTATACTCTTCATTTATTTTATTTTAAAGTATTTTTAATTATCATTATGTATTAACTAAGTATTAACATGTCTTGAAGGCTACAATGAAAGAACTAGAAAATCAACTTCCTGAAGATTACAATGATCAAGTGAGCCCGAATGATATATTTGCTCAAATCATGGGACCAGAGAGACCTGGTCGAGTACGTATGCTTGGTGATGGTATTAGCCCATCTGATTTATGGGGGGTAGTTCCTAGTCGTGGCACATACAATCGATTAGTTATGGAACAGAATGCAAAGTTAGAACAGATGAATGAACAAATCAAAAAGCAAGATCAACATATTACAATGTTAGAAACAAAGATTTTTGAACAATCAAGCACAAATTCTCTTTCAAATTGTAATAATAGTCAACACACTTCATCGAGTAGTAATCCACAAAGTTCTATTCCATCTCATCCAACTTTACGGGTAAGATTTTTTTTAATTTCTATTTTATTATATATTCCACACATCTTGAAAAATTTTTGCTATATTTTTCACTTTCATGTAGATTGGAAGTTCTGTCTTGATCAAAAGTTTATTTGATTCAACAAAAATTGTAACAAAAGGAGTGCTCCTCAACATGGATCCAAATAATATAGTAGGGAGACAAAAACTAGGACCAAATTGGTGTGAAGTACAAGTACTAGTTGTCCTAGAACCCGAAAAAAATTTAATTAGACCTTATGATCTTTTACAAAGGTTTGAGGATACACTTAGAGGAATGATAGCTTAGCCTTGTCATCTGGTATGATTTAAACCTTTTAGTGAAATATTATTAATTTTTTATATTTATCATGTTATTAAAATTTTAAATAAATATGAAATGTATTTGCAGTTGACAATAAGTGAAGATTTCTATTAGTGCATATAGAATGATACTTTATATGTTTCTCGTTTGGTATGATTTTCAATCTTTTAAATTATGTTTATTAGGTTTATATTTTCATTATTTAATTTACTTATACAAATTTATTGATTGTATTTGTAGGTGACAGGTACTTGGATTTTGCATATGATGGTTGAAGATGGTTAATAGTAAATTAGTTGAGTTTTTATTTTATAAGACTTTGTTAGTTTTAAAACTCAATGATTTGTTAGTATTTAGTTAGCATTGGATTCAATACTTTTACATTAGTATTGCATTTGTACTTTTGTAATGATGGGATGGATTGTGATGATATGGTGAATGAATTGGATATTTTGGATGTAAAACGTTTCTATTCTTATTGTGGTGAATTGTGATGATGGTTAAATTGTGATGATATGTAACTTTTTCTATTATGTGATGAATGTTTTGTATTCTGAATAAATATTAGTAATTTATTGTGGTGTATTCTAAATGTTTCTATTTAATGTTTTTATAAAATATTATAATTGACATTTAATAATGTCATTATAGATTATATAAGATGACAGTTTAAAATATCCTTATAAATTATCATTACTAATATATTTTATTGTCCTTATATAAAAATTTAAAACATTTGTAATTGCCAATATAAATTAGTTTAGGTGATATTTATATTTGTCCTTATTTAGATAATAAAAAGACATGCATAAATGTCCATGAAATATTGTTTCGTGACATTTTCGAATGTCATTATATTTCTATATTTAAGATACTTTTGAAGTTAGTATAAATATTTTATAATGACATTATATAAATGTCAAGAATACTAGAGGGTTTATGCTAATACCGTATTTCAATATATTTTTTTGATGATGTCACTATAAATATATTATAGGGGTGTTTATGTATATCCTTAAAGACCTCAATTCTAACAATCTCAGAGCTTCCTATCCAGCATGTCATCTCTACCCATTTTAGTCGAGATCAATTAGTAACAAGATACATGATCCTATCCGACCATACAATTAACTGCTGGTCTACGAGAACAGAAAGACTGCTTTTTAATTAGTTCTTCCTCCTGATCTTGCTGACTCAAAAGTACCAAAACTTGTGTTCCTTCCTTTATGTAAAATCTTATCTCCACCAAATTTATTGGATGGAAATTTTTGTTGTTGTCTTCCTACCTTTTCTTTTCCCAACCACAATTCAAGCTAAGTCCACCATTGGTATGAATGCACATTCTAGAAAGTAGAAACATGTTTTAAAGACTTTCTTCAACGTGATGCTATTAATTAGGTTAGTCATGCAATAATAAGAAAAAACAATTTAGGAAACTCCTCGAACCAAAGATTACAATTTAATTTACAACTCACCTCCACGTCACTGGATTTTATCCACGAGCTTATCCAAAACCAATCCACAATTGAAGATCGAACATTAATTGTGCCAAGTTATCAGTAAATCTCGTGCAACTCTTTCTAACTTTTCATGGCCATGGCGCATGAAACACGGGAAGAGTAGGAGAGTCTTCATTCTGTAACGCATGCAACGTCTAGGAAAAGAAGCTAACTTTTGAGGATTAATACATAGAGAGAAGGGAAGTTGAATGGGCGACACTAAATCCATTGTGGGAAAAAATGGCACTTTACGATGCAATTAGATGAATTTCTTTCTCTTTTTTTTCAAAACGATGAATGGAAAGATACAGTTTGAATTTTTGTAGATTTTTTTTATCGTGCAATGCGCATGATATTTATGGTTAAAATCTTATATTCATACGAAATAAAAGAAGAAGGAATAGCTAAAAGGATATATATAAAAGTATTCTTGTTGACACTAAAGAAAATGATCTTGCAAAAGGAACACACAACAATTGATCTTTTAAAATGCAGAATTGGGTTTGCCCATCTCAACCTTTCTTTCGTGAACATCGTCATCTGAAATAAATCTGCACCAAAACCAGTGTTTCTTCCAGACAAGTGCCATCTCTTCAATCGGCACGCCTTTTGTCTCAGGAAGGAAAAGGGCAATGAAGATGGTCATGACGATCACCCATGCGCCAAAGAAGAAGAAGAGAGCAAACTTGAGGTGGCAGAGCATGGTGAGGAAGGCTTGAGCAATGACAAAGGTGAAGAGCATATTGACAGAAACGTTGATACTCTGCCCTGCCGACCTGATCTCAAGAGGGAAGATCTCGCTGGGAACCAGCCATCCAAGGGGACCCCAAGACCATGCAAACCCCATCACGTAGATACAAACAAAGAGGACCAGAAAACCAGAGTATGCCTTTGAAAAGTGCCCCTCTCCACTAGTTCCCAGTTTGATCGCCATTAAAATTCCGACCATAGACTGCATATAGAATTTATTCACTTATAGTCAGTCATACAGAATTGTTGAAGCTGAGGAATAGAGAGATGTAGTAGATTTCTAGTACCTGACTTATGAGCATCTGAACCCCACCTTCTAGGAAAAGCTTCCTTCGGCCCAGCTTGTCGACGGTGAGAACAGATATGAAGGTAGCGAACAGGTTTACAATCCCCGTGATGACGGCGGACATGAGAGAAGCATCGTTGCCGAAACCCATCGTTTTGAACAGCACAGGGGCGTAGAACATGATGACATTGATGCCGGTCAGCTGCTGGAAGAAGGGAATGAGAATGCCAATGACGAGCTGCGGGCGGTACTTCCTCTTCATGATGTTAGCCCACGGGTGCTTAACCAGTTTAGATTCCTCGCTAGCCGCTACGAGGTCATTGTACTCGTCGAGGATGTCGTCGGTGCCGCGAATGCGGCGGAGCATCTTCTTGGCCTGCTCGGCGTGGCCGCGCTCGATGAGGGAGTTGGGCGTGTCCGGAAGGAAAAGCGAGCCGATGGAGATAATGGCGGCTGGGACGACTGCGAGTGCGAGGCTGACGCGCCACCCCCAGCCGCCTTTGATCTTAGCGGTGCCGTAGTTGATCAGGTTGGCACAGAGGATTCCAAACGTGATCATGAGCTGGAATCCGATATTGAGCATGCCACGGAGCCGCGCCGGAGCCATTTCCGAGAGATACACAGGCACAGACTGCAGAACGAACAGAAAGAAAGGCTTTTCTTCGTTAGCTACATGTGTAACGTGACAACCTACTCTCGATAGGTGACAGTCTTTGTTTTTTCTCAGTAACAAATGCTAATTTTCTTTCTAGAGGGAGGAAACGAGGATTGGGGAGCAGGGAATCCTCGATTGCGACAAAAAAAAGTTTATAACAAAAGTTGTGGTACACGAGCATGACAACCAAGATTCCTAATCGTCGATCGATGCCAACTTTTTAGTAACCACAATCGATCGAACAGTCTTAATAAAAAAAGTTAAACTAAATAGAAATATAGCCTTCGCAATTTGAAGTGAGAAAGTAACGTTCTTGCTCGAACCACAAGATGAAAAGGAATGCCAGAAAAAAACAAAGAAACGCTATTTGAGGAAGCAAAAGTCGATGTTACCGAGAAATAGTGTGGAGGCACTATGCCAAAAGGGGGATCGAAAAGCACACACCCTTGGACAAGGAGAGGGGTTGAGCTTTCTCTAATTGATTCCGTGGAAATCGAATTGGGTTGGAAATTGGAATGGAATAGTTCGATGCATCTTCATCGGCGCATCCAAAAAGATTTGGAAAAGTGAAAAGGGTTAGGTTATCTTTATCGAGAAGGGTTAGTTTTTCCCCCAAAACGATGGAAACCGACCTGATTGGCGAAGCCGACGCCGATGCCGAGGAGGATGCGTCCGAGGATGAGCATCAACACGTTCTTGGCGGCTCCGTTGAGAACGGCGCCGACGAGGAAAACGACCCCTCCGCCGAACATGGACCACTTGCGCCCCAGCACCCTCGTCACCGTCGAAGCGCAGAACGACGCGACGAGCGCCGCCAGGTACAGAGACGACGTGAAGATCGTCAGGAGCTGGCTGTCGAACCTGCAGTACTGGTTGGTGCTCGTGTCGAGCTTCTCCTTCCGGTACACCTCGGGGAAGAACTTCTCCAAGAACGATTCCATCGAGGTCACTCCGCCTACCCACGCAGGACCCCAAATCAATCGAGTTCAAACAATAATAATGATAAAAAATCTAGATCTAGATCAAAAAATGAAGATCAAATCCTCACCGGAGATGCCGATGTCGTATCCGAATATGAGACCCCCGGTGGCGGCGACGAAGCAGGCGAAGAAGACGAACACGGTAAGTTTACCAGGATAGTCCTTACCTCCACCGGTGTTGACGATCGCACCGCCCGCCATTGCTTCCACCGACCACTTAAGGCAAGCTAGAGAAGAAAGAGAGGTAGAGGAACAAGCGGACGCTACCAGGAAGAGGGAGCGGGTTTAAATAGAGATGTTGCTGAGTGTAGGCCAAACCGACACGAACTCGGGAAATCGTCGCCGTTGATCAAGAAATCAATTTCTATAAATTACAATTATGTTAATTTTGTTTCAATCTTATCTTGTTACGCATTAATTGTTTCATCGGTCACTGATTCGTAGGATACGATTTAAGATCTTCCTTTTGAAAAATTGGACTTGACTAAATATTTAAAAACATATAGTCATCGAAATTACTTTATATATACATAAAAATTAGTACACATGGACATCATCTCTCCCCAGTATTTCTATTAATTTATCTCTAAATTAATATGGATAAAATAAATTATGAATAATTATTAATTATTAATATAGATAGTTAAGATATCAGGAAAGACACATGCAGTGTCAAATTTTGATCAAGATTTTATATGATAACATGTTACAATCACTGTACCATCTCAAAAGAACAACTAAACATGATTAAAAAAACAGCTATGATTTTGTAATATTTACTCAAGAACTCAAAACAAGCCAGCTTAAATGGTGTCAAAATGTTCCTTTTATTCAATATTAATTTTTTATACGATTAAAATGCGGGGTAATGATTCAAGAGTAATTATTAGTTTAGATGGATAAAATTAAATTAATGAATATGATCTTTCTACAAATGACAATAGGACAGAGTAGGGATGAATTTATCATCCCTATCCTTATCCTTGAATTTTGTCCCCACTCTCAAAAACATAGGATGAGAGAATCCCTAAACTCAAATCAATTAAGATAATCTCATTTCTCTAAATTAATTTTATATTATTATTATTTTATTATTAATATTTAATATTTAATATTTAATATTAATATTAATATTAATATTTAATATTTAATATTAATATTAATATTTAATATTTAATATTAATATTAATATTAATATTAATATTAATAATATTATTAATATTAATATTATTATTATTAATGGATCCTGTCTGAAAATCGGGGAGATTGATGCTGGGAACGTGACGTTCTATTAACCTTCTGTGGACTTCGCTCACACCTACAACACAAGCACCGTCAGTACCAAATCAGGGAAAAGGTCCCCGGCGATGGTCCTCGACACTCAAGTCAACCTCTAGCGAAGCAAGAAGAAACAAGAACTGTAGCTCGACAGTAGAAATTACGAGAAAAACATATCTCCGTCGATGCTTGGACCTCTCTTTATATAGGGCTCCTGTAGCGTGTGTGCACGCTTCTCAAAGCGGACATGCTATCCCAAGCTTTCCCTGAAGAGACATGTCAGTAAAGTGTCTCTGACATAGTACCTTAATGAGTCGAGTATATCTCTGAAATGACAGTGGAAGCTTCCATCGTACGATCTTCTCCCTGACCATGTCGCCTGTCGGCGGTACTAACTCCCAAAAAGATGTCCAAAGATATCATGCTGTGTCTGCTGTTCAACCGAACGGAATAGCCACTCAGTTGAAAGTTCCCTGTCCAAGTGTTGTCCGTTGCTAGGCCGAGCGGGATGACCGCTTGGCCGGAAGCCCACTATAGCGCCGAGTGGGAGAGTCGCTTGGTTGAGAGTCCTTGGTCCATGCCGTCCGTCGTGTTGCCGAGCGAGAGAGTCACTCGGCTCGATTCCTACGCGTTCCTTGAGTGTCGGTTGATTACTCCGTATCGAAGACGGGGGGTCGGTGTTTAACCCTCGGTCGAAATACACTGCGCTCGATCGACCAAGATCATTCGTTTGTTGACCGTCTTGACTTTGACCTTTATTGACCTCAACCATGGCGCCGGGACCCCTCATCATTACCACATCAATAATTTTATTATTAATATTTTAATATTATTATCAATATTATTTAATGACACTATTATTAATATTTTTTAAAAAAATAGTATTATTATTATTTGTAAGACGGATTTATGGATAGGATAGTATCTCCATATTCTCCTGAATTATCTTTGAAAAAAACCGTTGAACTCATCTTTAACCTCAAATAAATCGTAAATCTCTATCCTCATTTTCGATTTTTTTTCTCGTGGCCCGAATCTGTGAGAAAAATTACCATCTCTAATCTCTCTCTCTCTTACACTTTGAAATTTCATATATCATTTTTTTACTTCTAGTTGAAATAACGGAATAATTCAATCTTGCAACTCCTTATAAGGCAAATTTAAATGAAATATCTACATTGAAAATGCGCATTAATTACGAAGAAAAGCCAAAAATTGAAGTCATTGAGACCGTTTGACTTGAGGAGTGGAATCGCGATAACACAAGTCAGTGACCGATTGACACATGAGTTCCTAAATTCCGAAATACACGCTGACTGGTTTTTAATTTTTATAATAAAATGTGAGCCTGTTTATTTAATCCGGCTGATTTTTTAAAAAATGATAAATATTAAATAGTTTTCAAAGTCAAGTTGATTTTCTTGGGTAAGTTATAATGCCAAAAATATAACAATCAATACTTGTGTAATTTATCCGTTTATATTTAACATAATAATAATTGTGTTCCCATTTCAACATGTTACTATTATAATTAATAAATTGGCTAAAAATTATATATATTTTTTAATAATTATAAATATAATAATAAACCTTGTCAATAGACGCACGTATGGAAGAAAAAATTTCTTCCATCTTTTAATCATCTAACGGTTAAATATAAATTAATCGCATAATTTATCTCCTTTATCTTTGCTACAATTTAAGGTCAAATGAGTTGATTTCCTAAGCACGCCAATGGATCCACTGACCATCTTTTGCTGGACCTACTTTCTCTCTTGCAGTCAATAATCAATATAAGACCTAGCCTACCTCTATCGTCTGGTCCCAAATCTGTTAGTCCAATGCTACAAAAGTCAACTTTTGTTGACTTTTGTTAGCATTCGAGATTCGACGCTACATAAATGTTAGTCCAATGCTATTTATGACTTTCGCTTGATTGTTAAAATAATTTGTAGATAAAAAAATGATTATATTCATCACATATTGATTTATAATTAATCATCGAGTGACTAAAAGATGGAAAGAAATTTTCTAGAGATGTAAATATGTAATCAAGTCGAGCGGGATACTTAAATATTTGAGTTTGACTTGTTTATAATCGAGCCGAGCTCAAGTTTTATTTAACGAATATATTCATTGCTCACAAGCTTATTCGAACTTTTACCGAACCTAAACAAACTTAATAAATATAAATTATAAAATTAAATTTTTATTAAAAACTACATTATATATTTAGATTTTTATTAAAATTTATAATTTTATTCTAATAAATAAATGTAATATATCTGTCTATATTTTTTATAAGTAGAGTGTAAAATGTATAAATTTAATATCAAAATTATTATTTTTCATTTAAAAGTTTATTCATGAACTTATTAATGAATATGTTCACGAGCTAAGGAGTTGAGTATTGTGAAACTTGAGCTTGATTTGTTTATCTTAACTAGGGGTATAAACGAACCGAATTGAGCCGAATATGCAGAAAAATTTAAGGCTCGAATTCGACTTGAATTAGGTATATTCGATTTTGAGCTCGATTCGAAGCTCGAAAAATTCAAAATGTTTGATTCGAATTCGGTTCGAATTAAGCCTCAGGTTTGAGTTCGGCTCGAAATATTCGAACATGTTTACTAACTATTCGAATTATTACTTGAAAATATATTCGAAAGGCTCGAAATTTATTTATTTAATATATATTTAACTTATATTAATAAATATTAAGGCTCGCGAGCGGCTCGCGAGTGGCCCGAACAATATAATTTGGACTCGAGTTCGGTTCGAAAAAAAGTTCAAATATGTTCGAGTTCGGCTCGAATTCGATAAATTCGAATACGAATCGAATATTTTTCAAGCCGGCTCAATTCGTTTGCACCCCTAATCTTAATGAGTCTCAATAACAAATTTAAACAAAATTTTATCGAATTAAACTTTAAATAGTTCATGAGCAATTTAGTTCATTCACACTCTCAAAATTTTTTCTAAAATTAAAAAAAAAAAATCATTGGTAGCTAAGCTGTGTTCTATTTTGCGCGGTCTTGCTCATTGCCCATGACTCATTTAACCAGCTACATCCACCATCTGCTAGAGTCGATATCTATTCACTGGAATCACTTCTTTTATTTCCACTGCTAGAGTTGATGATTGGAGCAGTTCCATAAACTAGGCAATCGATCCGTCCATGTCCGACCGAGTGGCAGTCGTCGGTTTATCGATCCCCTGGCCTTCAAAGAGCCGTGCGGCACGCCGAATGGCATCCATTATCTCAAGTTCCCTTCCTACTTGCTTTATTACCATTCAAGCTTGGTGCTGCATCACTTTCAGGACTGTGAATGGCATGCGAGGAGAATCCACCAAGCTGAATGCAAAGTCAAAGGATTACCTCTATCATTGCTTATGGGGAAGCACTGGACAGTCTATTTAAGAATCTAATTTGGATGAGCCTTCATACTCATCTTAATAAGTAATATAAAACCATCTCTCTTCAACGAACGAGTTGAATCTGTATAACTACCTATATGGCCTTTACAAACCACAGGATGAAATTACTAACTCGTGAGACGAATAAATGGAATCTAAGCCTATAAAGCTAAAACCCTGTGCTGACCTTACAATTTGTTTACACAAGCAACTGATCATTCATCCTCACAAGAAGGGAAAAGAACTACGACAATACTTGATCGGTTTATCGCATAAAGCCTTGATCTTGCGACCCTATGTTGCATCGGTGCATTTGGAGCCTCTTCGCTGCCATCGACGTCGTCCTTAAAGACCGGCTTTGAAATTGGGGTGCGAAGAGCGAAATGCATCTCTTTAGCAATGGATGTCTGAATAGAAGTATCCAAAATTAAGTTAGCAATGGTGGAATTAGGAAGTTTGTAAAGGCTAAGCAAACGTAAAGGAATGAGACCTACAGCTTTATTCACAGTCTTGGATACAAAGAGGAGTTGCATCAGGTCACCATGATCGACCTTAGATAATATTCTTACCTACAAGAAGATTATAGTGTCGAATATTAGAATTCAAGTTTTTATCTTTTTCCGAAAAAAAATGTGAAAATGAATGAGTACCAGAACATCTTGAGGCAGTGTCTCCAGATGAATGGATTGCTCCATTGTGGACATGGTACGCAGTTTCTTAGAGGATGATGAACCACATGGAGAGGACAAATTGGCTAAGTGAACAGACTTGGACAAACCAACTCTTTTTCGCCCCAATGAGCTTGTGCTACGGACCAATTTTACTCCGGCCGGAATCGATTCTTCTGCTGAACCAAAATAGTTGGGACAAGCAATGCTTGACGATGACGACGACGGAACTGATTCTTCTCCCTGAGTATCTCTCACTGCCATTTTCGTCTTGATTCCCATTCTGAAAATTTGACAAGAGTTTTTCAGGAAAATTGAAGGAAAAGAACAAGTCATGCACAATAATCTTATCAAAGGGAATCTTAAAACAGGAAACGCCCAAATATTAATTGTAAGAATCTGAAAAATCGAAAGACAGCAACTTAAAGATTGATTTTAAGATTTAAAAACGAATCTCGCACGAAGACGAGAAGGGGAAATCAGATTATAAATATTTTAGAGAACAAAGAGCTATCATGAACCCAAAAACCAATGGATCATAACACAAAAAAAGATTCCTTTTTGAAGAAGAAGAAACTACAGAATCAAATTGAACTTACCGGATGACAACCAAGAGGAAGAAAAATTAGACTTTGAATACAAAGTTTCACCACCAGCCCTAGGTAAATTCTCCCCTCCTCAATCCTGATATATCAACAAGGTAAGTCTCGGATTTTCCGTATTTAAAAAGGTTTATTCTCGGAAACTGCTCGGAGTCGCAGCCAGAGATGGTAAAATATCCGACAAAAAAATGGAGATCGATCGAATGAATCTTTTGAAAAATTTACGCTTTCCCGCCTTCGAAACCGCGTGAAATTGGATCCGCCGATGAGTATCGGAGGCGCACGTGGCGAGATCATGACGGTGGGAGAACTAGCCGTTCGGGGCGGCGGGTCCATTATGGCGGCGTTTGCTTGGCGGTTCGGGTGGCAAAACTTAGATACGCTGACGTGGCGACAATGTCGGCTGTGATACAGGCAGGCAGACCATGTCGGTAGCTTGTGAAACACGCTAACACACTTGGGCCTACACGCTTCAACACCATGACAAAATCGGCCCACCAATCGGCCCAATATGGTATCGACGAATCGGGAAGAAAAAAATATCAACTGTTTCAAGAAAAAATACTGTTCTTGATGATAATTTCAATTAATCTTATTATCAAGATTTAATATTTTTACAGATGTTTATGGATACTGAAAGAAATGAAAATATCAAAAACTCTGTTCATAGGTAAATCTTTTACATCAATTGTATTTATGTGAGTTAGTTGTAGGATTTGAGGAGGGCGCCGCAGAAGGTGCAGATGATCGCCCGCCAGCTCCTGCGGTGCACCGGCACGTAGCAGAAGCGCGTGGCCGTCTCCATGTCCGCCACCCGCGCGCACGCCCCGCACCGCGAGCAGATCCCCGCCGCCGGCTTGCTGCTCCGGACCCTCCGCCGCTGGTCCACCAGAAAGCACAGGAACACCATCGATGTTTTATCGATTGATTATGCTGCCTCCGATCCCTCGCCCGCTTCCTGTTCGAGGAAATGCCGAGGGATTAAGATTCATTATAAAGAGGACCGAGCAGCTGGGGCGGTGGAAGGAGGAGTTGGGAGTTGAGGTATATCATGGAAGCAGCGTGGGCTGCTCCACTCATTAATGGCGGACGAAGGGTTCGGACTGGAATTTGTTGCCCACCCACCTCGACTTTATTTGATCATGATGCTCGCATGAGACAAGAAACAAATTAAGCCGTTTGGTTGTCTCTTGGAAGAGTTGGTGATTAGGGCAGTAAATGAGCCGAGTTAAATTTTAAGATATTTAAGATTATTTAAAAAGGTAACTGAGTTTAAACTAAATTTTTGAAATAATTATTCATGTTTGACTTAATTTTATTTTTTATAAGTATGAATTTGTTTGAAGTGTAGTTCATTTAGATGTTATCAAATTCTCAATTTGAGAATTCAAGTTTGGCTTGAGTTTAATTTGAACTTGATTTGTTTAGATGTTATCGAGCTTTCAATT
The DNA here is from genome assembly GCF_018446385.1 of Zingiber officinale. Taxonomy (NCBI): domain Eukaryota; kingdom Viridiplantae; phylum Streptophyta; class Magnoliopsida; order Zingiberales; family Zingiberaceae; genus Zingiber; species Zingiber officinale. Next base: position 2,847,126 of record NC_056004.1, read on the forward strand.
CAAGTTTATTTAAAATTTTTAATTGTTTCATTAATTATTAAATTTGATAATTTAAATTTATTTATTTATTTTATTATTTATTTAATATATTAAAAAAAATTTATTAATAAATAATATTCATGAATATTATTCTACGAATATTAATGAACTGTACATATATATATATATATATGATCCTGTCCGAATCAGAAGTCAAAGGACGCTGGGACGTGGCGCTTCCTGCTGGATCCTCGAGTGCTCCGGCGAACCTGCAACAAAACCGAGCCGGGAGGGGTGTCCCGGCGACGGTCCTCCGACGCTCAAGTCAGGCGAGGAATAACAAAGAGGTGGCTTCAGAGATTCAAACCCGCGTACCTCCGGTGAAGAAATGGAGACATTATATAGACCTCTCGAAGGAGCCTGGGCGCGCCAATCAAAGCAATCACCTGCTTTCGACCATGCCCAGGTATGGGTCTGTCAGAAGGGCATCCATAAGGCCATACCGCTACTGTATCAACCTCTCCATGATGTGACGGCGAGATCCTCCATCGTGCAATCTTGTGTACGGCATAATCATCAGACATGCCTTTGCTGACATCCCATATCCCGAGCCAAACGAATAGGCCGCTCGGCTAACCTTTGTATCCTCGCCCTTATCCTGGCCGAACGGACCACCCGCTCGGCCCTTCGGTCCCAGCCGGGCAGACACCCGCCTTGGCGTCGGAAACCCAAGCCCATGGCTGGGTTATCTCTGGCTCCGCTCGGACCTGCTCAACTGCTTGACGCGACCATTACCCGCTTAGTCAGCCCTCCATCCGTCCTCAGGCTGGGACCCTTCAGGAAGTGGGTCCCCCATTCTTACCGCCGGATCAATATATATATATATATATATATATATATATATATATATATATATATATATTTAAATTTATTTATTTAATTTAATAAACTATTCAAGATTATTTATTTAATATAAATAAATTCCTACAAATTGAATATAAAATTTATTCACGAATACTTAGTCATTTACCATCCTATACTTGGATGGCGTTGTGTCTTTCCCACTGCGTTGTGTCTTTCCCACTAATGAAACATGGAAGCAACATTCCGTGCATCGTCAAACACCTGCACCGTAGTCATCTTCGATGTTAAAATTCAAGAGGAACTTCAGTTCAATCCAAAACATTGATGCTGCATATTAATTATACATGTGAAGTGACTTTTTTTCCTGCTATATTAAAATAAAATTTATTTAAGAATATAATAGAAAGTGCCATTGGGAAATGTATGACTTGAGAACAACGAGGCTAAACAGAATTCCTAGCTCCACAAACCATGGTATACATTGGGTTCAAGAATTTATCTAGCTAGATCAACGAAGAGAAATGCTTTACATCACAAGAGGAGATGTTTATTCTACTTGAGATAGTACTTGGATCATCAGGAAAATGTCCCAAAGGAGGGTCTACAATCAGACCCTCAGAGCCACCAACCATTCCACAGGTGGGCATCACTAACCTCGTTGGCAAATTTGCAATAATTTATGTTCAGTCAACGTAGCAAACAATCAGCTCCACCTTGCTTTTATGATAGATTTTTCCCTTCTTACACTAGACACTCAATTTCTTGCACCCTTAAGATCCTTGATCATGCGAATGAGATCCTGAACAACATCAGACATGGCCGGTCGGAACTCTGGCTCTTGCTGAAGAACATAATCTCATGTTAGGAAAGAGCATACAGATTATTTTTCTCTTAAAAGTTCCAAAACAAGTCAAAATAGTTGTAGCAATATTTCAACACTACATGTGCCAAGACAACTTGCCCCAGTGCTTGAATTAACATGAAATTAGTTTATCTCTAGTCCATTATATGTTTTGGTATCAACATATCTTTTTGTATTCCAGAATAACATATGCTATTATAAGTTGAGTGGCTTGCTTTGGATGAGAACTGAATGAAGTAGGCCAACACCAACAACATGAGATGTCTAAAAAGTACCTGAATGCAGCGGCTTATAATGTCAGCAAAGCAGGACAGCGATTTCTCAGAATACCTTCCAGCTAATGAAGGATCCACCATCCTTGTTAAAGCATTGATGTCATACAGCTGAGAACTAGCCCATCTCACAAGATGTTGTTCAGCACGAGGACGTGTGCTGCAAGGGAAGAACACTATCAACCATCACAAGATTGTCAGAAATGGACTGATGAAAAGTTATAAACAGGAAGCCATCTACGTATTTGTAACCTGTCATATGGCTTGCGTCCGGTGAGAAGCTCTAGCATGACAACACCAAAACTGTACACATCACTCCTCTCAGTATATTGTCCACCCTCATTGATCTCAGGGGCTTCATAACTGTACAATGCACGCATTCGACCTGATAACTGGGAGATATGACACCAACACTTACATAGGATTTGATGCTTATAAGTTGCTTTTCAGTAAAAATGCTGATATAAAGTGCATATGTTACAAATTCATAACAAATTATACTTTAATTATCAATGAATTTATAATCAGAGATGATTCTCAATACACTTTATGCTTATATCTTTTCCAGGTTTTATTATTCAGGAAAACCTTTTATAGTTGCTTCCTTGGTAAGGCAAGAATCAAATTTGCTTTCTGTAGCAACTACTCTTGCTGAGCCTAGAGTGGCCTTGGTCTTAGCAAAATATTGAAACTAAGGGATAGAGACAGCTCAAGTGGAATTCAGGTAAGTCCACTTGACATATAAATCGAGCATCACGTGTGTGCTATGACTGCTCAATTGGCAAATGTGGGTTAATCCTAAGGTTTAAAATCTCGACCTGTGCTGAAATTTCGGTTCTAAACCAGAATGATATGATTTTGATATCGTATTATGCCATGTCAATATAATTTTGATATTTGTTTATTTATATATAGTAATTATTAGATAAATATGTTTATGGCGTTGATACGGATGTGGCCCTTATGGCATGAGAATAATTAGGGAATGAGTGAAGGACATTTTGGTCTTTGAGGAGGGGGGGTTTAGGTTTTAAGAGGGGAGAAAAGAGGAAGCTAGGAGGAGGTTTTTTTTTTCTGACCGCCGCCAGCCAAGGAGGGAGCTGCTCCTTGCGTACTTCGCCGGCGCCTGACGCAGCCACCGGCGTTGCTTTTCTTCTCTACCCTACCTCCTTTCAGCGCCAGCGCCGACGCTGATCGTCGACCGCCGCATACCTCTGGTCTCCATCTCTTCTCCCCTCCACAGAGGGGTGGTTTTTGGTTGAGCATCGCCATCAAGCACAGGAGGCGCTTGGTGTTCTTCGGGCCGCGACCGCCGCGAAACAGCATCGACTTCTTCTCTACCGCGCTCCACAACGCCGGCGACTCCTTCCTAGCGCTGAGTCCAGCGATCACCGCTGAGTCCAGCAGTCAGCACCGCCGCCTATAGCGGCCGCCTCTGCCCCTTACAGCATCTCCGGCACCCAGCGTCTCAAGGGGTCCAGCACCGCCCCCTCCAGTGGCCGACACATCTGCCGGCCGCTGCCTTAGCCTCTCGTAGCCATCGTCGTTACAGCCATTTCTGGCGAGCCTACAGCAGACTCCGATACTCCCACAGTTGACTTTGTTGGCTGTATAGTAGTTGTCTCCACTGCTTTTGGTTTAGATCTGGCCCTCCGCGGTGTCTCTGGACTTCCGCCGTGTTTTCCGGCCATCGAGCCGGGATGCTCTGCTATTTGTATTGCTGCTATGATGGTGAGACATTTTATCAGCTGGTCTATGAGCCGTCAGTGTGTGTCGTGGCCCGACCTGCGAGCCGAGGATATGTTTTGACTTAGAGGCCTCTTTGTGGATACACGGCATACCGGATTCCCCGTCGCTGCTCCTAGATCCGGCTCCATTGTTGACTCATATCCATCCATCCGGCAGGGCCGCTACAACTCGGTCAGTAGTCCGATCAGCTCATCCATCCATCCGAGGGCGTCCCCCTAGGCCAGGGTACGTCATTGCACTCGTTTCATGCTTATTTTATTATGATGTTATTATGCGGCTGCTTATGCATTTGGGGGATCCGCCTTGAGCACCGAGGTACCAGAGACCGGGGCAACCCGGTCACTGGCTGCAGGTACAGTTGCCCGGAGGACTTCAGACGACTTGGTCAACGCAGTGAACAACTCACCACCAGACCATGAGGATGCGATCCACATTCCAGCCATGTCACACCCCGGCAGGTTCGTCTTCTCAGCTTCCCGACAGGATCAGGCGTATAATTTAAAAATAATTTGTATATTAATTTTATATAAATTTTCATTAATGAACGACTTAATATTGTTTTAAAAAATAATTAAATATGATTTTCATTAAAAAAATTGATCTATTAATAACTCAAATTAAAATTGATATATTATATTACCTGATGGAAGCATTGATTCTGATTAAATAATCATAATTATATAAATTAATACAAAGATATTATTTATACATAATAATTATATAAATTAACTATTTATTTATTAATTTAAATAATATATATTTAAAATAGTAAAAAAATTTAAAATATCAATTAAATATTAAAACAATAAAAAATAAATAAATAAAAAATATCAAAATATCAAAATATAAATTAAATTTGTTAGAATTTTTAAATAAAATTTAAAACAATAAAAAAATTTAGAATATCAATTAATAAAATTTATTATTATTTTTTAAATTTTAAATATATTTTATTAGGATAATTTAATTAGGATTTATGAAAACCTCTTTGAAGTATCGCACTTAAATTAGGAATTGTTTTAATTAATTAAATTTATTTTTAATTTTCGACGAATACCGCTGCTTGCATGTTGCGAGACGTCGCTGGCGGCATCGGAGGCGTCGCTGCTAGAAGCATAGCAGAAGCGTCCCGTGATGTTTCCAACGGTGCCAGAGGCGTCCTGCGTCGACATTCCTTCTAGCGTACAACACAATGCATGACAGCACCGCTAGAAGTGTTTCGTGATCCTTTAGCGCCGCTAGAAGCGTTTCACGACGCTTCCAACACTGCTAGAACCGTCCCACGACACTTCTGGCGAGGCCAGAGGCATCCTGCAATTGGTGTCGACCTTCCTTCTAGCGGGCAACACGCACGTGTGACACACATGATGACGCACGACAAAATCGTTGTGCGTACTGTGCCAGTTTCGCTCCGTCATCAGAACGATAAAAACCATCCATGCTGCTTGACACGGAACAACATTTCAATCACGGGTTAGTCCTGCTTGGCATATAGATCTAACCTTATAGATAAGCTTTGGCATGGCAGATGCATCATTCTTCACAAGGCTGACAATGTAAATACGGTGTTTTCAAATATGTTGCAAATCTGCCACATAGTAACTACCCATTCGGTTACGCCCTGGGGCAATGTGTTTTCAAATATGTTATTGGGAAAAGTTAACCAAAAAGTTAATAGTAGAGTACCCTTTTACTATCCAATCAATTTCACCATTTAAATATGTTTTTTTTTTTTCGAATATACCATCATCTTATTGTCATGTGAACATTTCATGTGATAGAGAAATCACAGATTGTAAAGGTAAAAAAACCACATTAAGGTTAAAAGATATTTTATTTCTATTTTACAAACTATGAGAGTGAAACAATATTCTAAGCTTAAGGGGGGCAAAAGAATCCATAGGGGTAAAATGACATATTCTCTATTTGTAATGAGCTATGATACTCATAAGGAAAATTCTTAAGGATAGACACATAAATGATGGGACCCACCATTTCACTTTTTGTGGGTCCCATCATTTATGTATCTGTCCTTAAGAATTTTCCTTAAGAATATCATTTCTCATTTGTAATTACCTGAGTCACCGAGTTGGATGACATTAATGAAGACAAACCACATTCTGTAACACGGACAACAAGCTTATCATTAATGAGAATATTGGCAAGTTCAAAATTTTGGTGCACAAGTGGTGGTTGGCAACCCTTATGAAGATACCTGAAACACAACAAATGCAATTCTCAGTGCATGAATTTAGGATTCTTGTGCAGCATATACAAGGATTTACAGAATTTCACACTTACTCTAAGGCCCTTGCTGCCCCTAGGGCTACCTCAAGGCGGACAACCCATGATAGTTTACCATTGAGATCATCTCCAACATGAATCACATAATCTAATGTCTTCTTACTTAAGTGCTTGTAGACAAGCAGACGCTGATCAAACTCGGCACAGTACCCAACCAGCTCAACAATGTTAGGATGCCTGAGTTCAGAGATGGTTAGAACCAGTTCTAAAAAGTCATCAACTGGAATTCTTGAGTTCACGTTGTCAAGCTTCAGGACTTCAAGCTGTAAGCGAGAATAATATATTTAATCAGGATACTGAAAATATCTCCTAATATAGATCTATTGTCTGATAAAGTTTTAAAAAAATTAGCGAAGATTCTAATTAAGGATCAGTCAGTAGCACGGATCCAAGACACTGTTAACTCAAAGTTCCAAAGAAACACATACATGCACAATATAATTTTCTGAAAACTGCAGGTACTCAAAATAAACAATATTGTAGAAATTACTTGGTCGAACTGAGAAACTTTAGCCTCTTCTATAATTCAAGCAATAGACTCAGGAAAATTTAGATATATTATTAAGAGTTTTTCCTTTTCATTTATATCAAGAGTCTATAAGTGTGTAGAAGGTCATCTGGCCAAGTAGTAAGTTTAGTAGTTATTTATTTTTCACATCCAGCTGATTTGTAAACTCAACAAACCATTATAGCCAAAAAAATGTCAAAGTTCTGATATACAGTCTTCCATACCTTTCTGCCAGAAATCTCTGCAAGGTATACCTTGCCCAACATACTATCTCTGACCAAATTTTCTTCATTAAAATAATTCGTGGATTGTTGAAGTTCAGCAACAGAAAATGATGTAGCAGATGTTGGGGGAGTGTTTGTTTGCGAAATGCTAGCATGTCTACTGGGAGCAATTGGCTTCACAACAAATTTTTCCACAAGAGGCGGCGGCGGCGGCGGAGGTGGCGGCGGCGGAGGCGGAGGCGGAGGTGGGGGCATAATTAGATCAGTCTCTCTCACATCAACTTTGTGCTCATTCTCCTTTTCAGAGTTCTTAGACACTGCTAAAGTCAAGGAAATTAGCTACAAAAATATTAACTAGAGTAGGAAAATCATAAGGCCAACACAGGAATGGAACACACCTGCGATCATTGCATTAGATCCAAGTTCCTTCGCTTCATCATTGTGATTCACCTTGGCAACTGCAAACAAGCACCCCAGATCAAATAGTTTCAATGATTTAAGTTCATGAAATCAGAATCTCTACTACAATAGATGCATGAAAATCTTACATTCAGTCACTACATTGTTTGTCTTTGCAGAATGTTCTTCACTTCTAGGCTCATTGAACCTTCTTCCTGGGATTTCGGTCTGGCTTTTCACCAATTGATCATGGTCTGCCTTCCTCTCTTGGTATTTTGATATACAAAAGATGACCAGCAAGATAATGACAATAGCTAGAATCAAAGAAACAACAACATATGCAACAAGTTTCAAAGTTGACATTTTTCCATTGTTCCCACTGTCAGGGTTTTCTTGACTTGATGGTTCATTCGAAGAGTTTGTATGTTTGGTATCAGGGACTGGGATTCCTGAACGAGCAGGTGGTGATGCAGATTGAGGCGGAGCCATTGATGGTGCAATAGAGGGATTAAAGGGGTTTCCATCTTTTCTGTGAAATAACCAAACTAAATATTAGACGGTCCACTGTATAAATACATATACATGGTTGCTAAATATATAAATTATTTAAATTATTATAGTTCATTCAGAAATCAAAATCAAAATTTCCTTGTAATCGGGCAAATTGATATTTAATTGCATAGTGATCTAAAAATAGTGTGTTGGGATTCACATTCAAAAGATTTGGAAAAGATTATGAATTCAAAAGGATGCATGATATCTCCATTGACATGAGACCTTTTAGAGAGAGCTCAAGAGCAAAGCTATGCGGACCTAGATTCAAAGTGGACAATATCATGTCATTTTAGAGATATGCGAACATCCTTCGGTCCAACAAATGGTATCAGATCCATGATCCTGACTAGATGACATGTGGGGTGACCTTGAACTAAGTTGAGGTTAGGTTTGGAGCTGATTAGGGTGACCGGATGCCTGTGGGAAGGCTCGGAGCAAGTCAAGATGACCGGATGCTCACAAGGAGGCACAAAGCTGGTCGAGAATGACCGGATCCAGATGCTTGCGAGAGGCCCAGAGCAGATCAGGATGAACATACTTTGGGCACAACATAATGCAATTGGCATATTAAGAAATTTAGAATACAGTGATTCTTACTTGAAATTTGGAATGTTGAACAGCTTCTCTGGGACAGGTCCTGCAAATAGATTATTCTCTATGTTCCTGTCATGCCAAATTGAGAACATCAGTAAGTAAAAAAAAATATGAGAAGACACTGTATCATAACTAACAAATAGCTAAGTGGCAATGAAAAGAGCATCTGCACTGTGAAAAATGAAAATTGTCGAAGGCAGAGTTTCATTTCCTTCTAGAGCTCTGCTCTGCTTTAACATGGACAACAAATACTCACACAATCAACCTACATTTCTCTAAAGGTGCAGCTTGATCAATCTAACTATTAATTACATGATTATTTCATCTTGCCCTACACGTATGATCAACCCAGGACACTTTAAGTATGCAATTATTATTTATTGTTGCTCGTGTTTAACGATTTTCTTATGGACAGCTTCCCAAGTTCTCCCTTAGCCATTGGAGATGAATTCCATCAAGCTTATTCTCAATGAATGATCTTTTTCATGACAGATTCGGAGTTCAGACATTGATCGAATTGAATGATGTCTTGGACGCTCAATCCCCTGTAGAGGCAAGGTCAGGATTCAACTCATCTCCTTCCCCCATGCCTTGACCACTATATTAATGGTTAGTATCCACCCATGATTTACCTCCTCTATGTTGACCTAGGGACGGATTAACGGGACACTAGAGACAAGTAAACCGCCTTTTTGCCACATAAGGTCAGGATTCAACTCAATGAAATCCATCCCTATCAGCACATAAGATATATTAGGTTTTCATGAATCTGGAGGGTTTTAGGTCTAGCAAAGGATCACAAATTGCATTTATCTCTTCTAGATATCCTTATTGTTATTGTTCAAAGTAAAACCCTAAATTCTCGTGTATTGGAACCACGAGTTAGGCCTTTATATAGGAAAGAAGATATACACCAAAAGATAAAAATACTCCTATAATTATTCTAACACTCTCCCTCAAGCTTGAGAATATAGATCATATACACCAAACTTGTTACATATGTAGTCAATTCGAGAACCTCTAAGTGACTTAGTGAATATATCTACTAGCTGATCATTTGAGTTGACAAAACTAGTAGATATTTCTCCAGATATGACTTTCTCTCTGACAAAGTGACAGTCAACTTCAATATGCTTTGTCCTCTCATGGAAGACTGGATTTGAGGCAATATGCATAGTGGCCTGGTTGTCACATATGAGTGACATTTGTATAACCTCTCCAAACCTTAGTTCCTGAAGCAACTGTTTTAACCATATAAGTTCTTGACTAGCAATAGCCATAGCTCGATATTCTGCCTCTGCACTAGATCTTGCCACAACATTCTGCTTTTTGTTTTTACAAGAAACAAGGTTACCTCCGACAAATATACAAAATCCAGAAGTGGATCTTCTATCAGAGGGAAATCCTGCCCAATCTGCATCAGAATACCCCACGACTTGAGTATGTCCTTTGTCTTCATATAGAAGACCCTTTACTGGTGCACCCCTGATATATCGAATAATGTGAGTTACGACATCTCAATGTTCTTTGCATGGAGAGCTAAGGAATTGACTTACTACACTTACTGCAAATGAGATATCCGGACGAGTGATAGTAAGGTAGCTTAGTTTCCCTACCAATCGCCTGTACCGTTCAGGATCTGAAAGAGGCTCCCCCTGATTTGGCAGGAGCTTGACATTAGAATCCATGGGATTGTCAACTGTCTTTGAGTTTAACATTCCTGTTTCTTCCAGAATATCCATTGCATACTTCTTTTGAGATATAATGATCTCATCTTTAGACTGTGCCACTTCTATCCCTAGAAAATATTTGAGTTTGCAGAGATCCTTTATCTGGAAATGTTTGAAAAGATGTTTTACTTGTGAAATCCCAAGATGATCATTACTTGTGATGACAATATCATCAGCATAAACCACTACATAGATGCAACCAGTAGATGAGTGGCGATAAAAGACAGAATGATCAGCCTCGCTTCGAGTCATGCCAAACTGTTGAATTACAATACTAAATCTACTGAACCATGCTCTGGGTGACTGCTTAAGACCATATAAAGATTTCCGCAAGCGACATACAAGACCAGAAGACTCGCCCTAAGCAACAAAGCACGGAGGTTGCTCCATGTAGACTTCCTCGAGCAGGTCACCATGTAAGAATGCATTTTTGATGTCCAATTGATGAAGGGGCCAATGGCGAATTGCAGCAATAGACAGGAAAAGACGCACAAAAGACATCTTGGCAACAGGAGAAAAGGTGTTTCCATAATCCAATCCAAATACCTGAGTATAGACTTTAGCGACAAGACGAGCCTTAAGCTGATCAACCGTGCCGTCTACACCAACTTTCACTGTAAACACCCATCGACAACCAACCACTGACTTCCCAGGAGATAGAGGAAGTAGGTCCCAAGTCCCCCTGCTCTGTAAGGTACTCATTTCATCAAGCATAGCCTGTTTCCATCCTGGATGGGCAAAGGCATCACCTGCAATCTTTGGAAGAGAAACAGACGACAAGGAAGACAGACAATAATAATAGGATGGGGAAAGACGATGATAGCTCAAAGAAACATAGTGAGGAGAAGGATTACGAGTGGAATGCATACCCTTTCGAAGTGCAATAGGAACATCAGAGGCAGAGGATGGGACCGGAGGAAACGACGAAGGACTTGGCTCCAAAGATGTGCCCATAGCAGTGTCAATGTTGGTCGGCGGCAAAGCAGAACGAGGACGACACTGATAAACCTGCAAAGGAGGGGACGAGGCCGGAGATGATAGAGGCGCCTCCGGAGGATAAAAGATAGTTACTGGTGCAGGTGGAGCGGGAGAAACCTCGGCCTGTGAAGCGGAAGGACAAAAAAAAAAAAGAAACCGACTCAAAGAATGTGACATCAGAGATGAAGTATCGACGAAGAGTAGGGGAATAACACTTGTACCCTTTCTGAGACCGTGGGTACCCAAGGAAGACACTTATGAGACCGGGGAGAAAGTTTGTTAATGCCGGGATCAAGAGCATGAGCAAAACATATAGAACCAAAGACCCAAGATGGTAGAGGATGAAGAGGCTGATGCAGATAAAGTACCTAATGGGGCATTTTACCCTGGAGAGTGGATGAAGGCATGCGATTGATGAGATAACATGCAGTAAGTACGACATCACCCCAAAACTGATGAGGGTCATTAGAATGGAGAAGAAGAGTCCGAGTGGTTTCAAGGAGATGACGATTCTTGCGTTTTGCAATCCCATTCTGTTGAGGGGTATGAGAGCAAGACGTGCGATGCAACACGAAGGTACGAAATTGAGTAGATAAATACTCGCGTGCGTTATCACTTTGCAAAGTTCGAAGGGAAGTACCAAATTGAGTTTTTATTTCAAGAAAAAAGGATTCAAAAATAGAATACAATTCTGAACGATCCTTCATCAGATATAACCATGTACAACGGGAAAAATCGTCTATAAAAGTAACAAAATACCTTGACCCAATTGTAGAAGAAACACAACTCGAACCCCAAACATCAGAATAAATCAAAGCAAAAGGAGACATAGCCCGACTCTCAATATGCGGAGAAAAAGAACTACGAACATGCTTACCTAATTGACACGACTCACAAGATAAAGACTCTAAGTGAGAAAGACTAAGATGTAACTATTTTAACTTATTAAGACCTGGATGTCCCAACTGAGCATGAATAAGTAGTGGAGATGCCGCCGCCGAACCAACAAAAGAGGGTTGTTGAAGCCGATATAGGCCATGAGATTCACATCCGAAGCCAATCATCCTCCCATACTCCGGTCCTGTAAAGAAACAGATGTATTAGTAAAAGAAATGATACAATCAAGAGATCGAGTAAGTTGACTTATCGATAATAAATTAAAGGGAGCGTCAAGAACATAAAGAACATTATGAATGGACAATGAAGAAGAAGGATGAGCAATGCCAATACCCTGGGATTGAGTTTGGGAACCATTGGCCATGGTGACCATTGGCAAATTACCAGAAGTATTGAGGGAGGAAAATAGGGATTTATTACCAGTGATATGATCGGTGGCCCCCGAATCAAGAACCCAATGACCCGAAGAACGAGATATGCCAGCAAAGGAAGTACCAGCGTGTGCAATGGTAGCAGTGGAACCTGAAGCCTGACGATCCTCAAACCATTTAAGAAAGTCAGTATAGGAAGATGTTGGAGTTGAATTCGGTGTCAACTGTGAAGTGGAAGCTGAAGAAGCAACAGAACTCTGAACGACCTGGGCAGCATGAGGAGGACGACCATGTAGACTCCAACACTTAGCAATCGTGTGTCCCAGTCGGTGGCAGTGATCACACCAAGGACGGCCTTTGCCACCCTTGCGAGGTGGAGGTCCTTTGTGTCAAGAGACCAAAGTTGACGAGTCGACAGGAACAGAAGAAGGCAACGTCAAGATTTGGCCGGGACACGGAGAAGAGTCGCCCAGGTATTCTCCATAGTAGCTTCTGTGGGGCTGCCCAAGATCTGGTCACGAACATGAGAATAATCTCTGGACAGACCATATAAAGCCAGAGACATAAAAAATTTCTTCCGATTTTCAAGCTCTTCAACAGGATCGGACGCAGGTGGGAGCAGTTCATTGAAGTCACAAAGAAGGCTAGAGACTGAACCCAGATAAGTTGACGTTGAATCCTTAATCTGATGGGTGCTGAGGATGGTCATAAGATCTTCACAAACTTGATAGAGTCGCCGAGAGGTGTTTGTAAAAAGTTGTTGAGCTTGTGTCCAAACAACTTTACAGATTTTGTGAGTACGGAAGACACTCCTAAGAGATGGATGGATGGTGGCTCGGATAATACAACACAACTGAGCATCAACCTTCTTCTACAGAGGACGATCGGCGACTTAAACTTCTTCTTCAATTTGAGTGAGATGTGTCTCATAACCCTGTCCAACAAGCCAAAGCTCAATGTGAGATGCCCAAGAGATATAATTTTTACCATCCAACTGCTCGGAAGAAAGAGGTGCGGTGATATGGTTGGTAAAGATTGAGGTATCTGACTTTGGGGCACCAAATGTAGCCATGAATAGAATTGTGAACCAGGCTGCTGGAATATACGAAGTGAGCTTGCTTATTTTGGAAGAAAGTTGAAGGACAGTGATGTGCTGGTGCTACCGGAATCAAGAAGAAAGAACAGTGATGTGCTGCCGGAGTCAAATACACACTGAATTCATTTGATATTCCTGTTTACGCAACCGCATACACGGGAGTTGAACAGTGAAGATGATGTAGCTTTTGTTCGGAGATAGATGCCCACACCGAGATTGCTGGAGTTATGCCCACCTTCGCAACCACATCCGTGGGAAGTCCACAACAATGCTCAGTGATGGAAGAAGAAGAACAGGCTCACCAGAGAAGAAGATAAAATGGTTGGCTGTTCCCTCCTCTGTTAGAAACTCCTTACGTTCGCTACCACGTCGACAGGGAGTTCGCCTGAGGCTGGGGACCTCGTATTAGGGTTCTCTACTGGCAGAGTGGATCTGCTCTGGCAGCACAACTGGTGGTGAGGGGATGCTGGTGACAGGGCTGGTTGGCTTCGAACCGAAGCTAGGGCAGAAGACGGCTAGGGTGAGAAGCCTGGCCTGGAGACGAAAGCAACGCCACGGCTTGAGCGAGGTGAGAGACGCGCCGTAGAGGAACGAGAATGCGGCGGCGGAGGATGCGGAGAAGATCCGTGAGGTTGGATTCGAAGAGGGCCCAGACGAAGTCGATGGTGAAGCCTCGATCGGAGAGACCGCGTCACTAGCTGCCAACCAGAAGAAGAAATCACCAAAGAACGATCACCCGTTGCGGCGGCGGAGAACGATCACCGCGTTGCTAGCTGCCGCACCCGAGACCGTGTCGCTGGGCGCTGGCGCGAGGATCCTTTCTGTGGGTGGGATCGGGAACTGGGAAGACGCTCGGGAGGTGGAGACAGAGGGAGCGGCGGCGCAGGGGGAACGGATGGGGAAGAGGCAAAACTACGGCGGCACAAGGAGGAAAGAAATTAGGATTTTAACCTGGCTCTGATACCATGTTCAAAGTAAAACCCTAAATTCTCGTGTATTGGAACCACGAGTTAGGCTTTTATATAGGAAAGAAGATATACATCAAAAGACAAAAATACCCCTATAATTATTCTAACAGTTATAAAAAGGATGATTCTTTTATTGGTTGAGTATCGTTTTGGAGAACAATATGTATTCAACTATTCGTCACTAGTTTCTCAATTTACTTCCTCCCCTTTCTGTTATCTTCTTTACTCTACCTTCTCTCCTCACAGCTTATCTCACACCTCTTGAAACGAAAGAGGACGTTGGGATGCAAAGATCTTCTTCAGAAACTTGATTTCAAATTCATTAGAATATAACACTCAAACATAACACCAAATAACTAATAGTTGGGAGAACCATGGTTTGATGATTATGATGATGACACCCAATAACTAAAGATCTTGTATGGGAATAAGCCTAGACTCCTACAATTAATTCTTAGCATAACCCTAGGAGTACAAATTAACAAACTAGAAGAAAGGAAATATTTTTCAAAAATATCAGAGGTTTAGGTGGCATTACAAATTGATGAGAGGAAGATCTTCCAACACATTTAATAAGCCAGAGAGCTGATTATTCTGCACATGACTACAAAAAGTAATCATCAAATTTATATCACACTCAAAAGAGTTAAGATAAATAATCTTATGCATTCAGCTGAAACTCACAAGGTAGTCAAAGATGACAAGTTTCCCATTGAAGCAGGTAATGGGCCACTGAAATTATTGAAAGAAAGATCCCTGATTGAAATTGATGTGTTAACCATCAATAACAAAGGATAAGCAGAAATGGATAAATAAGTGAAATACAACACCCAACCCACAAGTTTATTAGACCAGTTTGGGAGCTAAAGACATCTGGCAGATCACCACTCAATTGATTGTTATTAATTGACCTGAAAAGCACAAAGACCACCAATGGAATTGAAACTAAAAAAGGATGCACTTGATAATGTATGCAAAACAAAACAAATTACATGTCTGTCAGAAGCGTTAACTGCGATAAAGAACTTGGGATGCTGCCTGTGAATTGATTAGCTGAAAGAAAACTGTCCCAGTAGAAAACATACAGGTCATCACAAAATAAGAGTAATATATGGAAAACAAGCAAAGCTAGATCAGATTATCTGTTAAAACATACAATGTATGCAGGGTAAGAGGAAGATTTTCTGGTATGCCTCCACCAATGTTGTTGTTACTCAGATCTCTACAACCAAAAGTAACAAGCAAAGATCAATACACAGATTCCAGATGATCGCATGAGCTCTGAGAAATTGACTGAATAAATTGAACAATAAGACAGCATAATTTTTAATTCTAACAAAAGAATGAAATTGCATCAACTATGACTGACATTGAAATTATTGACGAAAATTTGCCTAATCCATCACCCAGTTGTCCTCCAAGATTTGCAGCATTGATAATTCTATCAAAATAAGACCATTAGGATAAGAACTTATGATTGTTCAATTGGATAAGTTAGGAGGAAATTACCGTACATTTCAGTTATATTTGAGTTAACACATCGAACACCTTGCCAGTTCTCTGTGCAGGGATCTCCTCCATTAGCAATCCAGCCAGGAAGTGGAGGCGAACCCAGTGCAACATAGAAGCTATTTATAGCAGCAACTAAGGAAAAAAAAAGTTTGTAGCAGTATTAACATGGAGCATTGCATTTGCAATCCATGTACAAAAAAAATCTAGATGTCCTACCACAAGTATAAAAAAAACGATCTATACCATCTAATTTAACCATGTATGTGATGCAGCAAGAACAATTGCACACAACAAAGAAGAACAAGGGCAAATATAACCTATAGCCACTTAAAGAAAAAAAAAAGATGTAATTTCAAGAAGGAAAACAAAACTTAACATACCATCTCGCTCATCAGTGAATGAGTAGCAACGTGACAAAACAAAAATCACGAGCAGACCAACCCACAAGATGACCCTTGAATTCATGTCATTCACTTGGATAAATAACACCATGAAACATCAAGCTTCAAGTCGTGCTGAGATAAGTACAATAACAAACATTAGAGTATACTCACGTTACTGGTCCAAACTTAAATAGAGTGACTGAAGGAAGTAAAATTTAAAACAACAAAGCCACACTATTTGCCATACAGAGGAATGTTCTTACATTGTTAATAGTCTACACATACCTTTGCCCTCATATATTAATAAGAACTACAAGGAACCTAACTTTTCTCTCTTGATATTGATCATCATCCAACTGGTTACTAAAAGAGGAAGAATATACTCATGGGGGAAAAAAACTTTCTAATATATATTAAAACTGCAAAAGAAAAGTCAAAACTTTAGCGAACAATGGAGATCCAAAGTTTACTTCCAAAACTAAAGAATAAACGCGAACAAAAAGGAACTTAAAAAACCGGAACTTTTCTCGCTGCCCTGACAAGCCACCAGACCTAAAATCCAGCAGCAAGAACCACAATACTTGACAAAACCCCATCTTTCTCTCATAAAATCATCATATCGAAAAGTAAAACAAAATGGTCCATTTGAACAGCCAGGCAAAAAATTCCAACTCAACCATCTACTCCAGATGAAGCCGATGACCACAAAGGCAAGAAGAAAGCAAAAAAAGGAAAAGAGATGATGCGATTCTGCACCTCGACGAGGACCTCGCCCGGGGGCCGCCGTCTCCGCCAGTCTTAGCTGCTAAGTTTCGACCGAATCTTCAGATTTCAGCGATAAACAACAAAAGGTAGGGAGTAAAAGACAAAAGCGAGAGAGAGAGAGAGAGAGAGAGAGAGAGAGAGCGAGTAGGCAGTGACGGCGAACACTGCTGGCGTGGGTTGCTGCTTTTCTTTGCGATCCAAAACCTTTACGTGTTGATTTTAAAAATTGACGGAAAAGAAATAATTCAACGAATCTAATTCCACTCTTATCCACAACTAGAAAATCCAAATCAAACTCACTCGCCCAATCACGTTTATCGGACGCCAAACAACGAGATTACGAGAGCTTAGGCGTTAAGTCGTTGTTAATGTGACTGTTTTTCTAAGTCCGAGGACGCCGAACTTCTCTGTCATAAAGTGCCGTTGCTTTCACGGAATTTCTATCGAATTAAAAACTTAAAAAAATCATTAATTTGATTTTTGTTAATCAACTATTAATCGAAAAGGTTTGTTGTTCGATGGGCCGCTGCAGTTGTAAACCCCATCGGGCCCAAACAGATCGCCGAAGCTCAATTGGGCCGACCTGGAGGCCCAATTTCGGATGCGGCGTGACGATGTGTGGTGGTGGATAAACCGGGGAGGAAGAACAGGAGAGGGAGAGAAACGAATCATCTACTTTCTTCTTTCTCTAATCATGGCGCCTCTGCTGGTGCCGTTGGCCGCTGGGCGTACGCCGTCCTTAGTAGCTCACTGGATGGGATCGTCACTTCTCCTTCCTGTCGGTAGGCGGATGGGACCCCCGAGAAGCCAGAAGAACAAAGCTCGCATTCGGAGCTGCGCCATCTGCACCGAGAATTCCAGGAAGTGTTCGGTGAGTGCGAAGTTCTCTTCCATGTGGTTCGGGACTTCCGGTGTTGTTTGTTGCTGTGTAGTAGCTTTCGGTTGACCTCCCATCGAGAACTGAAATTTGCTTCCTATAAATTGGAATCTCTCTCCGAGTTGATAGTCCATTGCATTGATGAATTAAGTAAACGAAAATGTCATAGAAGGAGAGAAAAAGTTAGCTGATTTCCGTGAAGGTTTGATGTGGAGTAGGACTGGCTGAGACCGCTCATGCTGGCTGGCATCTGTACTTCTGGAATGCCTTTATGTAGTCTATAGGACCTATCGCAATGAGGAAGAATGTTCTAATCCGATACCTAGATACATACTTATGTTACGCGAGGCCGCAAATTTCCCCAGTCTCTTTGATGAGTTAAATTCTTTAGAACATACTATTGGAAATAAGACGACAACAAACACAACGCACAAGCAAAAAAAAAAAAGAAAAACTGACAATGTATGTTATTTATCTTTCATCTAGCCCGCAGAGAGAATTTATATGATGCGATAGCAAAAGTAAAGAACTGGTAAAACACCTTCTGCACTGATGTGCAAGAGATGATTTATTCCAAAAACTTGCTGAAAAATATTTGATATAGGAATTTTTTATTTAAAAACTAGAGAACACGGCTACTCCTTTTTCGGATCCGTTTGATCTTTTGGTTGTACTTAGGCATGTGATACTCTCCTAGTTAAATGAACTTGATAGATCTCCTCCTATATACCTACTTCAAATGGGAAGAAATAGAAAAATTAAAAACCTGATATATTGTTGGTATCATACTTATGCTGTGTCAGAATGAATCAAATGTGTTAAAATATAATAGAATTTTGGTGTTTTATTGTTCAGTTTGACCCGCTTGTGTAAACTTTTCCTTATCCTTTTTTTTATAGGATACCAAGAAATTCTCAGATCTGCATCAGATATCATGGTCTTCCATTTTATCAGTGCTCAATGTAGGAAGGAAACAAATTTCTAGAGCGATTGCAGTGATTCTTATGTTTATGCAAATTACATTACCACTACCTATGAGCTATGGGGACCTAGAGTTTCTTTATTATGCAAATGCGGTGCTTTATTCGCCTGATACTAAGGTCCCAAGAACTGGAGAACTTGCTTTGAGAAAGGCAATTCCTGCAAATCGAAACATGAAAGCTATACAGGTAAAGTATGTTGCTATAAAATAACCTTCTTCTGACTTAAATCTAATATGCCCCTCTCTTTGCAATATAGGACTCTTTGGAGGACATCTCATACTTGTTAAGAATACCGCAAAGAAAGCCCTATGGTACAATGGAAAGTGACGTGAAGAAAGCTTTGAAGGTCCATTGCCCTTTTCATCCTGTTCTTGTAGAAGTTGGCGTCCTAAATCAACTCTTTTGGAGCTGTAGGAAACTTTTCTCTTCCATTTAGTGTCTCTTAAAATCTATCATTATGAATAAGATATTTGTAATCTTGTTGGCTTGAGTTTATATAAACCTTCCACTTATTTTTAATTGTTTGAATAAATTCCTTAGTTCTTTGAATTTATTGGCATTGAAATGGATAAAATATATGTGCTTCCATTTTCATCTTTTCCTTGCAGGTGTTATTACTTATTAACACAGCTGTTAGCTATTTACTCCACTAAGGAAAATAAAATCATGATCATCTTCTTTATTCTCTAACATTATGAATTATAGATAGTAATTAATTGCCAATATGGGTTAATATAGAATATTTGAGTCTATACTTGAAGAATAGAAAAATATTTACCTAGTGACACAATTAGGCTCTGTAGTTCTTCAGAACTAATTCGACTATTTCTTTTTCCTCCTTTCAGAATGATTTATATATGAGTCTAGTAGCTTCATCAATTCAATTTAGGATTTACTGCCAATATACTAATGTTCTTTTCTCTTGTCAGATTGCAACTGAGGAAAAAGATTTAATATTGACTAGTATACCAGGAGAACTCAAGGAAAAGGGATCAGCGCTATATTCTTCTTTAATTGATGGAAAGGTACATTTCTTTTAGGCACTCAAAACTATGGGAATTTAAAATACCATGATGTTCACCTTTCAGGATGTCATCTATTTCATTATGATCATTCCTCAATATTATTTATAGCCTGAAGACAGCCTAGTCTTACCATTTACTTGCCGTTAACTCTTGCTTGGTTCTTTGTTGCAATGCATATTGGAGAGGAAGCTTGCTTTTAGATAAATCCCAAAGATTTTGAGCTATCATTCTCTTGCATTTCTATAAATTGCTTGATTGACTCAAGTATTTAGGAAGAATTTTCTGTATGCTTTTCAGGGAGGACTGCAAACCCTAATTGCGTCCATTAAGGAAAACGACCCAGACAGGGTATCTGTGGCTCTTGCTTCATCTCTTGACACCCTAGCACAGTTGGAATTGCTACAGGTAAAATCATCTGATGTTATAGTATACAAATAATAAAGCAATTCTTTCTTCTGACTTCTCTGTGATTTTTCCCCCCCTTTAAACAGGCTCCAGGCTTGTCTTTTCTGTTGCCTGAGCAATACTTAAAATATCCAAGGTCATTTCTGCAACTCAACTTCTTTCAACTCCAGCCTTTTATATCTGCTAAACTCTAGCTTCAGAATTAGCATTGTCTTGTTCTAATATCTGCTGATGCTCCATATTTGTTTAGTTTGATTGAAACATCAGATAGTAGACAACCTCTGCCATGATGCTTCACTAACTCGATTTCTCTCTTTTTTATTCTTTTTTTCTACATAGTCCCAAAAAGCACTTTCAGCATCTAACGAATTTAGGATTGGTTTGGGGTTTTTTTATACCAAAAGATGCTTGCGATCTATTTATCATGACAGATTTTTCTCTTTTTACCGTTGAGATTAAATTTAATTACTGCATTGCAACCTTGATTAAGCTTCATAGAGGTTGAAGTAGATATTTACAATAACTGTTTGCAATAGTTAGGGAGTCATAGAGTATGTTAGGTGTGATCTGTAGGTGCAATAAGGAAGCAGGCATAGTTACGGAGTCATAGAGTATGCTGTAGATTAGTGGATGCTGGACTTTGGTGTATTATACTATGTAAATGTGTTGAATAGAGATGTGAAGTTACAACGAGAAGAATCACTGCTTTATCTCTCTTCTCCTGTTCTAGCTCTATCTTTCAAAAAAAAATCATTTAGCCCTCTCTCCTTGATGCCCTTCCAAGTTGTACCTTTGAATAATCCTATTCTGTATGATTTGCAACGATCATAATTTCACCTACTCAAAAAAAGATTACAACTATAGTTCTGTTTGGTGTCATAATCTAGATAGATTTTTCTTGCACATATCCTTTTAAGAGTTTGGAATTGGTACGACGGATAAAAAGATTTTGAGATTTATAAATTGTATTTGCTGAAACATAAGATAACCACTGGCAGAGCTCTTATTGTTTCTCCATATTCTCGAAAAAGAGTACTATCTCCAAGAAATCTAGTTAAGTTATTGCTATTTTGATAAATTACCATATTTTTGTTTACCCATATTATGTGAATTAAGTTTCAGGCATAACAACCAAAAGAAGATTTTATTCATCCAAATTTATTGTGATAAGTAAATTTAGAAAGTATTAGCATGATAAGTGAACATTGTTTTTTAGCTCAACAAATTTTAATTTGTATGTCTTTGTACATCAAAAATTGATAATTTTGTTCTTAAGCCAATGATTTGTTTTCCAACATTACAGAGGGCTCAGAATCACTTTGTCATTTGTGGGCAAAGTTGAAATAATTTTTTGCTGTTTATTTGTAAAGCTTGCTTGCTGGCCTGAATGATTTTTGTGATACTAAAATACTAGTGTTTTATGTCATTGTTCATTCGTCATGGACTCATGGAGAGAAGATAACTCTCTTCTTTCAACTATAATTAAGCAAAGGATTTATATTGGTACTTCCTATGAATAGAGAATTTACATTGATCGTGTTCATTCTATTGGTAGGCTAACAGGTAGAGGAACAGTTGAAATAACCATTGAGAAAGTGGATGGCAATACGTTCCCCCCTATTGCTGGTAGTGAACCAAAAAGTACAGCTACTATTCAGGTTCGCTTCATGTGGTGCAATGATAGCATTAATGAAATCAATTTACAAAGCATACATCTTCAAATCATTATAATCACAGAAATGCTAAAACTGGATGCCTGCACAGTCAGATATAAGTATATCATGATAAGACTGTTTTTTAGTAGATAAACAAGAAATATGTGCCAAATTGTAGTGTTATTTAATGCTTGTTTGAACATTAATGACATGTTGAGATTGAGTTGAAGAGCTTCAGATGAGATTTGAATTATATTGCATATGTTTAGGTCAGATTTGCAGTTAGATAACAAGAAGTGACTTGAGCTTTAAAACCTTCTTTTAGTCATATATAGACAGGCCCACATTTTCTCAACAGTCTTTTATCTACAATGAATATGGGGGTCTAAGGTCTTTAGAAATATGCATGAGAAATAGTGTGCTTATCATTCTATCCAACAGTGCTAATGAAATCACTTTGGTCTGGACTACATGTTATAGGTCCATTAGGACTTTGTTAAAAACACTTCAAAGGATGAAGGGCTCCTAGTGCATATAAGGCCTTGAGACTTTGCACTTCTTGCCAATATAGGACTGCATTTTCATTGTAGCCGTTGACGGAGAACTGAAGCTTGTTTTGTTCCTGCAGCAGTAGTCATTCATTCAGTTATTCTGTGTATTTTGGTTAAATCATGTGATTATGGGTCTGTTGAAATATTGCCCGCTTTAGAAATGAGATTCTCATGGGTTTCAAAGTCTACCTCATAGGGTGAAAAAGATCTTTTGAGTTGATGCTCTCCACTCCTTGCCAACGTGAAATTAAAGACCCCTATCATGTGCCCATGATGAAGAATCCACGTGTCAAGAGCAACTTTATGCTCTTGAATAAATTGCAGCGAAGTTTGACTAACATTCTTAATTCTTAACAAAGGAAAAGTTCAACTTGGGCAATCATAAAAACAGGAATTTTTGGAAATCCCAATGTATTGGTTATAAATCTAATTATCTTTTTGCCCTTTAGTTTGGCTTTATGTCTGTTGTACAAGTCAAAAACCTACTGCAGTCAGTGATTATATATCTATTAACTAAAAAAGTGTACACGATTTTTTTTGTTTTCTACTGAAAAATTGTTGATGACAAGATATCTTATTGATTCACAAATTTTACTTTGTTGTTTGTTATTGACATCCACAGGTTATCCTGGATGGGTATTCTGCCCCACTAACTTCTGGAAACTTTGCAAAATTGGTAAGGTATCTTGAATATATTCTTTCATAGTAGTTATTGGCATCTAGTAGGCTTTATCAGGAATGGCAGTAACAAACTTTATGTTAAATTTATACTAAAGTACTTTTAGTTCTTAAATTTATCATGGCCAGTTAAGAAGCATGGAATTAAAAGTTTGGGATACAGGTGACTGATGGAGCATATGATGGAGCCAAGTTGAAATGCGATAGCCAAGCTATCTTATCGGATAACGAACTTGTGAACTATGGCTATGCTGTTCCACTGGAAGTAATGCCTTCTGGACAATTTGAGCCATTATACAAGACTACTCTCAGTGTTCAGGTC
Organism: Zingiber officinale; assembly: GCF_018446385.1. Classification (NCBI taxonomy): domain Eukaryota; kingdom Viridiplantae; phylum Streptophyta; class Magnoliopsida; order Zingiberales; family Zingiberaceae; genus Zingiber; species Zingiber officinale. The sequence goes on from NC_056004.1 coordinate 2,870,632, forward strand.
TAAATGCCTTCTTGTTTCATTGGTGATAATTGGTTAATGGGTTATTCAATTCGTGCTTAGATCATCTTTTTGAATTTGGTAATGATAGGACGGAGAGCTGCCTGTGCTTCCTCTCTCTGTGTATGGAGCTGTTGCCATGGCACATAACATGGACTCTGAGGAGTACTCTTCACCATCTCAGTTCTTTTTCTATCTCTATGATAAGAGAAATGTGAGCAAATCAATATTGTTCTTTATCATGTTTTAGTCAAACCCCCAACTTACAGATATGCTTCGGTTGGATTTCATCTTAGACAAAATAATTGAGACTTAAAACGTTAACCACTTGACTATTTAGATGAACCAGGAAATGTGAAAGATTCAAATGGAGTCATGGCAATTTTGTTTGTCAGATGATAAGCATTGCAATATTTATCATAAATACATAATCAATATAGTCAATTTGTCGATAATATATCATGGTACTATAATACTTCATGGTCCTTTGCTGATGTTCCTGGCCAATTTAACATGTAACTACTATTCATATAGTTGGCATTATGGATGTTCTTCATTTTATCATTTTGGTTTGTGTGATTATCATCTATCGTTCATCTAACTTCAATTGCCAAGTGTTAATCCTCCTTTTGCAGTCTGGCTTAGGAGGTTTGTCTTTCGATGAAGGCCAATTTTCAGTTTTTGGGTAATTCTTAATTCTTCGACTAATAAACATTTAGGAATAACTTTTACATGATGCACTGTGCGCCATCAGAATCAGATTTACTTGGCCTTTCATGATTGAAACTTCTTGAAATTATGCTACCATTTTCATTTTGCAGATATACAGTCAGGGGCAAAGAAATATTGCCCCAAATAAAAACAGGAGATATTATCAAATCAGCGAAGTTAGTTCAAGGTCAAGACCGCCTGATTTTGCCAGAAGCAAGTTGATCTGCCCGAGTGTGCTCTTCCAAATCTTCACGCCTCAATCGTAAGAAAACAAAGCTCTCTTTCTTGTCAAGCAACTATCTCCGGAGGCTACATCGAAAGAAGTTACTACATCTGGATTGTACAGAAGTTTCCAAACTGAGTAATTTGTTTATCCAATTCTTCAATTATTCTTCAGCATTGAAACTGATGTGATAATTATCAGTACTTAATTTGCTTTCTTGCTTTCGAGTGTTTGTAAACTGAGTGATAAAATTTCTCTGTTTCAATCCTTCGCGTTTAATGAATCTGTCGAAATTCTTGTGTGTCTAAATTCTCAAATCCCATTGGAAAAATATCAGTTTGAATGCTGCTTACAAATTTAGGGCTATTGCTTCACAAGCTTAATGTAAATCAAAGAGAGCTTCTCTTTGCAGGCCGCGGTACTTACTCGGGTCAAGCAGCGGTTCCGCCGTCGCCGTCGCCGTCGCCGTCGCCGTCGCCGTTGCCGGCGCCGGACCTCTGATTCAACCAGTTGAGGATGTCCTTGCGAACCACAGCGACATTCTCGTCGGGCTCACCGAAGAGCAAAGAGTGCAGCATGCCGTCGTAAATCTTGATGGTCTTGTCCTCGCTACGGGCCGCGTCGTAGAGAGCCCGGCTCACGTCGGGGTCGGTGACCACGTCGGCGCTCCCGTGCAGCACGAGGAAGGGGATGGTGACCTCCGAAAGCCGCGCGTTGAGGTGGTCGGTGACCCTCATCAGCTCCGCCACGGTGCCCAGCCTCGGCCGCCCCCCGTACCTGCGCGGGTTGCTCGCCGCCACCACCCTCTTCTGCTCCACCTTAACCGATTTTTCCACTAGGTCCGCCGTCGGCACGATCGGCAGCGTGGGGGCGAACCTCGCCATGAAGGTCAAGATCTCTGGCACCGGCCACTTCGGCCGCAGTCTGTCGGAGATCCTGCACATGGGGGCTACCAGCACGGCGCCGGCCCACGCCTCCTCCTTCTCGATGAGGTGGATCAGGAGGCAGATGGCGCCGCCCATGGACTCGCCGTAGAGGAAGCAGGGGAGGCCCTGCATCCCCGGGGAGCGGCGGATGGAGCGGAAGAAAGCGAGGCAGTCGCGTGCGGCGGCGTCGACGTCGGGGACGAAGGCGCGGAGGCCGTCGGAGCGTCCGTGGCCGGGGAGATCGAGGGCGAAGCAGGCGAAACCGTGCTGGGCGAGGAAGATGGGGGTGGATTGGAAGGTCCAGCTAATGTCGTTTCCGTAGCCATGGATCATGCACATCACTGCTCGCGGGCTCCCCGCCGCCGGCTCCGGCTGCCACGAGCGGGTGAATAGTTGAAGGCCGCGTGGGGAGGTGAAAAGGGAACTGGTGGCGTGGACGCCGTGGGCGGCGTAGTAGTCGGCCTCGTCAGCTGGATCGTCTCCCCAAAAATGGCGGCGAGGTTGACTCTTATCAGGCGTCGCCGCCATGGCGAAAGAGCCTCTGCTACTGTTTTGACGGAGGATGAAGGCGTTGACCGGGAAGAGAAGAGACGTAGGGGAAGGTCTCCAAATCCACAAGAGAAAGATAGCGGCGGTTTGTATCGGGCCTTTGTACCGTGGCCGTAATTAATGCCCGAAATGTGCCTGCGTTTTTGGAAGATTCCGTTATAGAAGCGGGGTTTTCGAGAAAAATGCTAGGGCTGGCGTTTGTCGTGATCCGTATTGGGGAAGAAAAAAATTCATCCTACCCACCTATATTTTACCTATTTTTATTTTGCTCCTCATATTTAAATATTTTATTTCGCCATCCTTGTTTACTGAGCACCTGCCATGCAGATGTTAATGGGATGTTATACTCTTTTGTTATTTAAAAAGTAGATCCGTTACCTTAGTGGCCCCCCTAGTGTCGGCCCCACGGATATGGAGGGAGGTTCATGCAGGTACACAGGCCATAGGCGCATGGCGGGGTAAACCCCAGGTCGTCAGTTCCTGAGAATCGACCCCTGGCCATTACGCCAGAGATACCATGCGCCCATCGTCTGTGCTACGCCCTGGAGGCTACTCTTTTGTTATTTAAAGTATTATGAAAGATTGTTATAATATCTTTTCATTTGAACGCGTTTAAGTAAATGTGTGGTGGGCCCACCTTATGTTTATTTTTTTTTATTTATTAAACAGTTATAAATTTTAAATTTTAAAATTGAATAAAATAGTTAACTTTTTAACGACTATTTTTTTAAAAAATAAGATTAATAATATTTTAAATATTTTAAAATATATTTATTTGATATGATATAATTTTAAGATTATTGAGTGTAAGGGCATCTATAATCATCGTTATAACATCTATCATCTCATAAAAAAATATACGATCCACTGTCACATATTTAGGGGGTGCTTGATTCTTTCCTAGGAATAGGAATCGGAATGGAAATCATTGTATTGTGGAATGGGAATGGGTATGAGCATGAATATCACTCTTAAAAGTAATGTTTGGTTAGTTGCATATCTTCTATCGGAATAAATCAAAATTTTCTTTTTTACCCTTAAAGGAAAATAAGAGAAAAAATTAGATGTGAGAGAAAAATATGATGAAAGAGAATGATGAGAGAGAAATTATGATGAGAGAGAAAGTATGATGAGAGAGAAAGAAGAGAGAGAAAGTGTAATGAGAGAAAATGAGAAAAGAGAGTGTGATTGGAGAGAGCATGATGAGAGAAGATGAGAGAGAAAATATGATGTGAGAGAAAGTATAATGGGAGAGGATGAAGAGAGAGAAAATATAATGAGAAAAAATGAGGGGAGAGAGTGTGATGAGAGAAATTGAGGAGAGAGAAAGTATAGTGAGAGAGAAAGTGTGATGAGAAAAAAAAGAGAACAGTGAGTATGATGGGAGAGATTGAGGAGAGAGAAAGTATGATGAGAGAGAAAGTGTGTTGAGGAAAAAAAGGAGGGAGTGTGACAAGAGATATTGAGGAGAGAGAAAGTATGATGAGAGAGAAAATGTTATGAGAAAAAAGAGAAAAGAGAGTGTGATGGGAGAGATCGAGGAGAGAGAAAGTGTGATTGGAGAGATTGAGGAGAGAGAAAGTGTGATGAGAGAGAAAGTGTAATGAGAAAAAAAAGGAAGAGAGTACGATGGAAGAGATTGAGGAGAGAGAAAGTATGATGAGAGAGAAAGAGAGTGTGATAGGAGAGATTAAGGAGAGAGAAAGTGTGTGATAAAATGATGAGAGAGAAAATATGATGAGAGAGAACAAAGAGAGAGAAGTGATATGAAAGAAAAAATAAATAAATATATTTTAATATTTGATATTAATGGAGAAAATTTTAATTTTAAGTCAAGGGTATTTTTGGAATAAGGGAATATTTTGATTGATGAAAATAGGGTAATGACTCATTGAAGGGGAGGTACATGGGAATGAGTTATTACCCAATTTCAAGGATTAATTCCCTTATTTGTATTCCTATTCCTATAATCAAAACATTAACAATGGTAATCAATGATTCCCATTCCCATTCCCCACTCCTATTATTTATCCATATTTCTTTTAACATTAACACTTATTATTCATGAATCTACGATATACTCAATCATCTTAAAATTATATCATATTAAATAAATATATTTTAAAATATTTAAAATATTATTATTATTTTTAATAATAATTTTACTTTTTAAAATTTATATTTTTAATAAATAAAATTTAAAAACTAAAAAAAATATATACACAAATGTGTTTAAAGTCTTGAACACGTTCAAACAAAGGGTGTTATAACACCCCCTTCCCAATATTTTTAATAGCAAAGGGTTGTTATAATACCCTTTAACATCTACATTGCAAATGCTCTAAGACCATCTCCAACCACAAAATCTATTTTGGTGCACTTTCAACACCAATTTAGTGTAATTTGAGCAAAAAAAAATTTTCCAACTCCAACCAATGCACACCATTTCTTACCGTAAAAGAAATATTCTTTAGAATATTCTATTTTTCCATCTTATAATTTATTATTCAACATACATATTAATTTGTTAAATATTTTTATTACGATAATAATTATTATTAAAATTAAAAAATTTATTGTACATGATAACTAATTTTTATGATATTATGTTTTTAGTTACAAGAAAATTAAAATTAGTATTTTGTAACTTTGTTAGAAATAATTTAATAAACATACTAATATTTAATATTCAAAGATAATACGCAATCATAAACAATTTAGATAATTTTTTTAAAAAATATTTTCACAAAATAAATAATACTTCATCAATAATACATCATTATGAACCTTAATTATCAGAATTACCAAATTGTTCCCATAAATGCTCAATTAATGCATTTCTAACGGCAAAGTGAGCATTTTTATTTTTGATTCTTCATATCTAGCAAGAAACTCTTGAAATCGGATATTGTCATCTACTGTTGTATCAACATCTACAGCTGACGAGACTTCACCTTGATCAACAATTGAGGTATTCATATCACGCTCATCTTCAATTATCATATTATGCATACTAATACATGAAGTCATTATATCATGTAAAATATTTTTCTGCCAAAAACGTGAAGGTCCTGCTACAATTACAAAGCGTGATTGGAGCACTCCAAATGCTCGCTCAACATCTTTTCTACATGCCTCTTGTTTGATTGCAAACAACTTATTCTTTGTACTGCGTGGATCTTGAATTGTTTGAACAAGTGTAGACCATTTTGGGTATATACCATCAGCTAAATAGTAACCCATGTTGTACTTTTTCCTTAAATGACATAATGAGCAGGGGGAGCAATACCTTGAGCAAGGTTAGAAAAAAGATGAGCAGACTCCAATACATTAATGTCATTGTTAGATCCAGGTAAACCGAAATATACATGTCATATCCAAAGATTATAATCAGCTACAATTTCTAGAATAATTGTTGGCTTTCCACTGCGACTAGAATATTGCCCAGCCCATGCTGTTGGCTAATTTTTTCACCTCCAATGCATGCAATCTAGACTACCCAACATACCAGGAAAACCACGCTGCTCACCAATATGAAGAAGCCTGGCAACATCATTAGCATTGGGTGATCGCGGGTACTGTCCTCCAAATACTTCAACAACAACACGGCAAAATCTTTTCACACTTTCTATAGCAGTTGATTCTCCTATTTTGATGTACTTATCAGTAATGTCTGCCGGTACACCATATGCCAATATTCGAAATGCAGCTGCCATTTTTTGTAAACCTGACAAACCAAGTTTTCCAACTCCGTCTCTTTTTTGCACAAAATAATTATCATGATTACTAACCTCGTTAAAAATACGCATAAATAAATTTCTTCCCAATCGGAATCTTCTTTGAAACATTGCAGCACTATATGTAGGTTTTTCAGCAAAGTAATCATTGAATAGATTACGATCAGCAGCTTCTCTATTACAATTGATCACTATGTGACCAGGAATAGATCCTTGATGTTTGCCTTTGTTGCTTTCTTCACTCAGATGTTTTAAAATGACCTGATTGTTTCGGTAGATCGCTTGAGTGATAAGCTTTTTGTGTGTTTCAAATATATCATCATCTTCAAAGCTTGAGGATGATAAATTTGATGTACCTTCATATCTAGCACTCATTTTTTGAGATGAAGAATGTGATTGAATTGTTTTCAGTTATGGTATGTATTTATAATGTATACACAACACTATTATTTTTGCAGGTGATGGGACATCACAATGCATACACTATTATAATTATTTCAGAAGATGGGGTATTACAATGAACACACAACACTATTTTTTTTTAGGAGATGGAGCATCACAATGCACACACAACATTATTATTTTTGCAGATGAAAGGGCATCACAATGCACACACCATTATTATTATTTCAGGAGATAGGACATTACAATGCTCACACAACATTATTATTTTTGCAGGTGACGGGACATCACAATGCAAACACCATGATAATTATTTCAAGAGATGAGACATTACAATCAACACACAACACTATTATTTTTGTAGGTGATGGGATATCACAATGCACACACTATTATAATTATTTCAGAAGATGGGACATTACAATGAACATACAACACTATTATTTTTTTAGGAGATGGGATATCATAATGCACACACAACATTATTATTTTTACAGATGAAGGGGGCATCACAATGCACACACCATTATTATTATTTCGGGAGATGGGACATCACAATGCACATATAACATTATTATTTTTGTAGGCGACGGTACATCACAATGCACACACCATGATAATTATTTCAGGAGATGGGACATTACAATGAACACACAACACTATTATTTTTACAGATGACGGGACATCACAATGTACACACTATTATAATTATTTCAGAAGATGGGATATCACAATGCACACACAACACTATTATTTTTGCAGGTGACGGGACATCACAATGCACACACAAATCTTATACAATGCACATACTTTTTTCCTATATAATGGCATACTAGACATGGCCATCACAATGCACCTTTACTCTTGAAAAAAATGAGTTCGAATTCTCATTCATCATCCTACTCAGTTGAAGAAGATAAACATTTATGTCATGTTTATCTTCATATTTCTCAAAATCCAATCATACGAATCAACCAAAAAAAGGATCAATTTTGGGCAAGAGTTGAAATAGAGTATAATCAAGATCCAAATTTTAAAAATTCAGAGTGACCAAGAAGATCATTACAAAAAAGAATGAATACTATCATTGCTGTTGTTTCCAAATTGAAGGGTTGCATACGACAAATCGAATAATTGAATCCAAGTGGAGCATCAGAGGAAGATATTGTAAGTTGTTTTCATTGTTTCTTTTGTAGACTATCCAAGTTTTTTCAATATCTAATTTAGTTATTAATTTTGTTTTATAATTGTATTATTTTCTTACAGATGAATCGTGCTCAAATGTTATTAGTACAAGACCCTAATTACTCAAATGACTTCAAATTTGGACATGTGTGGAGCATTGTTCAAGGTATTGAGAAATTCAACAATGACAACGTCAAAGCTGCATCTACAAGAGTGCAACGACAAACTGCTTAAGCTGATTATTCTCAATCATATAATCTCGAGAAAGATGTTTATTCACCTTCATCTCCACATGTCACTTCGTTTAATCTTAACATCACTGATTCAGACAGTGGTGGTACTTCAACTAAACGACCTATTGGGGTGAAGAAAGCAAAACTGAAGAGAAAGAATGAACAACAATTCAGTAAAATGATTTCACAGAATGACGAACTTGTTGCGGCGTTGGATCGAAGTACCAATGTTGCTATGTTCAAGGAAGAAAATAAAATTTTATTCAAAGATTTGAATACCATTGCTGATCCGATAATGCGTGAATTTATTCGCAGTGAACAAGTCAGAATTATGCAAAAGATGACTGAAAATCAAAAATCTCAATCAATTCTACATCAAGGAGAATAACCTAAGATCAATTCGTCTCAAGAAGAAGGACAAGGATCTCAAGATCCTTTGAATGATTCCGATAAATTTTATGATTATTTCGGTGGTTTATTAGGAGTTGATTTTCCAGAATATTAAATATTGATTTGTTTAGTATTACAATGTTATTATAGTTATTTAAATGTATTTTACTTTAGTGTTTGTGGCATCTTTAAATTGTATAATTGACTATATGTTATGTATTTTGAAATTTTAAATATTTAATTGTGTGTTTATTATGAAATTACCAATATTATAGATTTTAATATATTTATAATCTTAGTAATATAACAAATATTTTAAATATTAATTATTTAAGTTAATAACTAATATAAATTTATAATATATAAAATTTACATAATAAATTCAATTAAATTAAATAATATTAATTTATAATATTTAAGAATATTTTAAATATAAATTAAATATTATAATATATTATATTTAAAAAATCAGTACTTGCACCATTTTGGTGCAAGTTTTTGGATTTTCATTGGAGGAAATTTGGTGTCCCTTTTACACCAAAATGGTATAAAAGGGCACCGATTGGAGATGGTCTAATGTGAGACCCATAAATAATGAATGTTAATGTTATAGGAATATAAATGAAAGAGATATGTTGTTATAACGGTGATGTGATAGTGAATTTCATGATTTTTAATGAAATAGTGGGTGTTATAATGATGATTCAACTGGAGGCTCTAAATAAGAAAAAAAGTACTTAAATTTTATTTTATTTTTCCCCAAACTCTTTTTTTTTCACATGTAAGGATTAAGGGTATTTTATTAAAATATGTCAGATATGTTATAATCTAAATACAATAAGAATCCTCAATCATTAACCAGCGACAGTGTCAATCAAACTGTAGGTTGTGATTTGCGCTTAAAGCTTTCACAATGAAGAAAAATATCAAGGACAGAGAATAGAAACACACGTGCTTAATAACAATTCTAATTTTGTTTACTTTGAGCTTGTGTAGCTCGACCATGATTTGGGGATTGGCAAGAAGAGATCGTGTTCTAGCTCTTGATAGTAACGTTGATTGCTCGTAAGGCAAGATCAGAAAGGATGTGAACACAACATCTTAATTATAATCCTTCCTTTTTAACAGAAGCTGGTTTTCTTCAATTTGATAATACAGAAGCTAGTTTTCTTCAATTAGAAGCACGAATACAATTCTCTGAATCAATCAAACTAAAAAGAACAAAGCAATTCTCTGTTTGGTGACCAATTCCACTATATAAATAACAGTTTTTACAATTGGGAACAGAGCACTCCAAATTCTTGCAGAAATTGGAATAGATCTAATTAATCGAAGAATTAGTGTAGAACATAATTAGAGAAAGTAGCTGCGATCAGGCCAAATTAAGAAACGATCGCGTCTACTCCAACGACATCTTCGAGAGCGGGCTCGGCGTGGGACGGAAGAACCACCTCCTCTGGCCTGGCACAGGACTTCTCGGGCGCGTCGGAGGAGGGTAGAGCGCCCGCCGGAGCACCTCCCGGTTGCCCGACCGGTTTCCGTCGGACGCAAAAGCAAGGGAGGGCCGCCGCCGGCCGCGGGGTCCTGTATGCGGCCGTCGAGGAGGCCTGGACGGCGGAGCACCCGCTCGCCCTATTGCCCTCGGCGGCTTTGCCGCTCGCAAGCAGCCTGGGGCGGGTGGTGGGTCGCCGCCCTCGCCGGAGCAGCTGATCTCCATGTCTGGCTTCTTGCCTTGGCCGTAGTGAATCCTTTGCGTATATATCACAAAGGGAGCCACGCGTCCACTGTGGTGAGAAGCCGTGCTGGAACGCCGTCGTAGCGACTTTTGACCTTGGAAAAGTCGTCGCCCGAAAGTTTGACTAACGAAGAGCCCACGCCGGTTGACACGTTGATCGACCAATTCATGCCGTAAGGCCACTTGCTCCATCTTTTCCGGAGTAGGCAGGAACTTTGACTTTTTGACCGCACTAGCTCCTCAAAGTGGGTTAAGAATCCAGTCAAATCAAATCTTCGTGGCGTGTTGCCATCTTCCTTTTAGAAAAGACGGGAGAAAATTAAAATACAAGAATATCATCGTTTTGACTTGAAATTCGGCCGATCTCTTGATATTGCAATGGAAAACGGCAAATCTGTTATGATACACGCTCATTATAAAATATAATTACAAAAAACAGAACTACAATTCCTAATTCCTAAATGCTTCGGCAACAGGCCTCACTGTTCATTTTTATCATCTGTAAATCTTGGAAGCTGAACAATTGAGTTAACTCGAGTCACGCCTTGCAGGCCCGACCAGTTCTCATCCTCCGTAACACATTCTGTTCCTTGTTCTTCCAGAGCAGCTGCTATCCTGGTGTTTCTGACGGTGAAGTTCCGGTCTAATGTGGGTTCGGGACCTTGTGCTTCATCGGTTTCGACTCTGGGATCCTCGTTGCCAGGATAAACAAATGATGTCGAGCTGTTATCAAGTGACTCCGCCACAAGAATGCCCTCCTTGCCGTCCAAATACAGGCAAACCACTGCACAGTCGTCCATCTTTGACGTTGGATATTTGAGCTTCCATTCTCGAGTGGCAGCTTCAACGAGGACCTTTCCAGCAGATGACCGAGTTGGAGATGAAGAGACTATTTCAACAACCTCTTCATTGCTGAGTACATCCCAGACCTGCAGCATCAATTAGATAACACTGCCTCACTAACCATAACGTGAAGAATGCATGTGCTGTTCCATAAAGAAAAGTTGGGCAGGGGTTAGCCAAAAGTTAAACAAACAGGCAAAAAAATACACTGAAACATGCTGTGGATGTCATTGCTTTAGCTGTCACAGCTGACAGCTGAACTCAGCGAATGGGATGTTCAACCTCTTTATCAATGTTCTCTTTTGCGCCATTGCTTTTGTAATGGGGATAATGCTTGGTAGGGTGTCTCATTTAAGCAGCAATATGTATAACGCCAGCTAACAGATATATTCCAAACAAGATTAGATAATGACAGTCACCGTGTGCAGACAATGTGGTCAGAACTCAGGAGTTCCTGGATCCTGCTTAGTGCCGACACGAGTTTTGCAGATATAAGACCTGTTTTGCAATTTTTGCTTAGCAGGGGAGTAATGAATAGGAGATGAAAGGTGGATGCGGCACCATTCGACTAAAATAGACATTTGAAATTGATGATTAACCAACTAAAATGATACTCGAGATAATGAGAGAACTTATTAACATAGCTTGTGAGGAGCTACAGTACTCAGTTGCAAACTAAAAATTAGAATGTTGCCATTTATCAACATCATTTAGAACTTCATCATGATTGTTCTGCCATGGTAAGTCTTCTCCATTAGTATTATGACATCTTAAGCTAGACTTCATTGGCCTTAACAATTTATAATTAGTGATTCCTGAACGATGCAAATTTAAGCAGAGAGTAAACCATGAGTCTGAAAGGATAAATTATTCCAGTTTCTTCAATCATTCCAGGAAGTTGGCTCATTGAATATACTCAGCTAGGAAATTGTGAATTCTAAAGATCAAGGAGCTGGAAGAATTAGATCACTTACGCCGTCAGAAGCAAGTACAACAAATTGATCCTTCTCTGTGAGTGACCAATGGAAGAATTCCGGGACTGAGATGACTCCATAATCCTTCAAACAGAAGTCGCCAAAAGCCCTGGCCATGGCTAGACCAGGAGCATCATCGAAAGGCAGCCACACCCTCGGCACTTCCGGTTCATCATGCAGTGCGAATACTCTCCCTTTACATTTCTTGATTCGCTCAGCTTCCCCTGCAGGAAATACAGTGGGTTTATACAGCCGTCATTAATTGAGCAATAAACGAAGGGCTAAAAGGATCGAGTTAATGCGTACTCGGAAGGTCGGGTTTCAGATCAACCGTTAACTGCACTGCGACCATCGAACCAGCGATGTCACCTTTGCAACCCAAGACAGCACGGGAATCCCCAATATTTGCAATGAAAAGATTCGAATTCTGCGCAGGAACAAAATTCCAGGTGAGGGGGCCATAAAAAACAAGAAGAAATCTTAATCATGCGCTATTAAACATCGGAAGAAGCAAACCAGCTTGAACAAGATCACGGCTGTGCTGCCGCTACAAAAACAGTCGAGGGCGGAGTGAGAACGGAGCTCCCTGTCCATGGCCTTGTACGATTGCACAAAGGTCTCCTTCCAAACCGAGAGAGACGGCTCCTCCGCGCAGAATGAAGGATCTCGCACAGGCGGATCGTCTCTCCTCGCCAGGCCGCAACACGTCAGGTTCACACCGTGGCGGCGGCGGCGGCGTCCACCGCCGGGATAAGGGAGAAAGGGGAGGAGCTTGAGGGGGAGGGCGTCCCTCACCTTGCGAGCCACGAGGTGACCGTAAGGTCCATGGCCGTCGAACACACCGCAGAGCACGCCGCCTTTGCCACCGAAGTCCTGCATAGAACACAGGCACACAAACAAGGAATCCGGCATCAAACCAAGATTAAAAAAACAACCAAAATCCAGCCTTTTCGTTTCTTACTTCCCACAGAAGCATGGCGTCCTGGTTTATGCCCTTGCGGCCCTGCTGCGTGTAGATGGAGGCGGCGCAGCTCCTGCCGTCGTTCGAGAAGATCCGATCCGGGATGACATGCAGCCGATCCTCCCGAAGCGAGGAGCCTCTCCGACTGGCTTCTTTTCGCTCTTCGTCATTCCTCCTCGTCCGACGCCTGCCGCTCCTGCTAGTACTGCCAGAACGAGTGACGCCGCTGGCTGGGTCGGCGGCGGCAGCCGAGGCAAAGGCGGTCGGAATGTTCCCCATCCGGATCGCAATGCCGCATCTACCGCGCAAGGCCCGGAACGCGGAAGAGATCGGATTGAAGGAAGGAGAGCGGAAAGGCGAATCCTCCTGTCTTATTATTTTCTCTATCCTTTTCTTCGCAGATATTAATAATAATAAACACGGGGGAAAGTAAACAGATGGACTGCGGGCGAGCGCGTGGAAGGGAGTGGGAACGGAAGAAAGCAGGGGCCATCAGGCAGGTCTTCATAGGATCGAGACTGCTTAATTGACTTTCGATAAGACACAAATGATCCAAATTAAGCAACCAATTTATTTAATTCTTAAATCGTCATCCGTCCAATATGCCCAATTAATCATTCGAACCCCATAAATTGTGCATCGATAAAATAGAGCTAATTGACGGGTTCCACCAGGAGGGAGGTCTCTGCATTCCTGGTTTCTTCATCGGCCTCGCTGAATCGATCTATATTATTTCTGTAAAAGAATTGGGCTGTTCGAGCGAGGTTGATCGCACAAATCTTGAAGTCCTCCTCAAAGCGACACGTATAATTAACTCCATCTCCGTTCATGGCTTTCCAATTCTCCATGATCATTTTCTTCACTTTCCCACGAGCCTCTGCCTCGGAAACACCTTTCTCCTGCATCACACCATGAATAGACGAGACGTCGCCACCTCCTTCCGAGTCAACCTGCAGAACCAAAATAGACACGCATGGATTAACACTGTATATATATATATATATTTATTTATTAATTATACCAAATCATTAGTGAGTCGGAAAATCATAGAAGAGTGCTGTAGTAACTTTGGGTAACCGCTGAAATTCTGCAAGTCCTCTTTGGTTAAGCACGGGCTCAGGCAATATGCATGAGTGAGGAGTACATGGCCTGATGCCGATATCCATGCGTTGTCCAGGTACTCTTGAAGCGTGGGTGTGTAGCTCCGATGGGACCATTTTGCTTCCACTAAGAAGGCATTGCATAGATCTCTCCACTGCACGCAAGCACCGCATCACCGACAAGTTTATGATGAAAATATATAATAGTATTGATCGTGTTGTGACGTATGATAATTATGTACAGCTCTCTTTAGGTAGGGGAGTATGTCCAAGCCCTTCTCTTTTGTTATCCTGTAGGCTGCATCATTAGCTGTGTTGAAAACTGCCAGAAAACATAACTTCAAGTAATCTGGTAACTTTTCCATCGCATTGACATCCCACCTGCATGTGATCGATGTAAATGAGCAAAGAAAAAGATGAGCATCGATCTCTATATTAGTTACGTATTATATATCATGCACCTATCGATAGCATCTGTGATAAGTTCGAGTTCCTCCAAGGTGCCGTAGACATCATAAACGTCATCGAGCATCGCGATCAAGCAATTTGACTTTGTTTCTACCTCTCTAAAGCTCCCAAACTGTGGCTCGAAGGCACAGCCAACAGTCCACAGAAAGTTGGCGGTCAATCTGTCTCTGAAAAATGGCAGATGTTGTGCGAGGCCAAGATCTTTCCACCATCTGAGTATATCCAGATCAAGTTAATTGCATATATAGGTTCAGTGCATGGCTGAATCTATGAATTAAATATGTTGATTACCTTGAGAGTCGGCTGTGCTCATCCTTGTGTATGCCCTGCACTGCGTTGAAGTCGAGTTTGGCCAAATCAAGCAGTAGAGGGCTCATGTGTTCAGTTTTACTACGAGAGAAGTGTTCAATGAACCACCTGGTGTGTAATCTTTCGAACCTCCAATTCAGTGGAAGCTCCAAGGAATGGGCCACTCGTTCCTTTAGACGAGGATCGTCATTAATGGATCCCTTGTCTAGGAGATTTCTGAGGTGTTTACTGGTGAAGTCCATGGCTTCATCCAGTGTTGCCTCACCTTCCTTTGCGTAATAAGATGCCTCGTATAAGCTCAGCATTCCTTTGGTATCTCGACCCGAAGCTTTCAAGTGACCCTGCTGGCCTTTGAATCTTCTGAATAAATCTACATCTGATAATTACAGTTTATTAAATTAGGGCCGAACTAAGCCAGAAAAGAAAGCTTGTCAATTAACTACGGCGTACCATCGGTAACAGAGAAACCATTTTCTCTGAGAAGCCTAAAGAGCAGAGCAGAGGCATGCAGATTGTCCTTCAGCTGCAGGTTAATTATGTCATTGAAAGATGCATGAAAGCCACGTAAAGCATTCTTAATCTCATCTTTGTAGTGGTAAGCCACTCCGAGTTGTTGTAGGCTGTCGATAAGCTGAAGCTGCTCCTCTACTTCCTTCTTCTCGTATATCAAATTCCTAGTTTTCTCCTTCAGCATATCTAATTTTCTAACTTTGTGCTCTTCTTCCACCTGTGAACAACTACAACTGTCGCTAATGTACATCTATACATATACATCGATTTTCAGAATCTAGAAAAGCGTGTTGGTAATTAACCTCAAAACTGCGTGTGATTGATTGAATGTAGCCATCAGCCCGCAAGTTTGGCGGGTACTGGACGTATTTTCTCACTGGAGCTTCCTCGGTGGCGCACCGGATGGGAAACTGACTGCCGGAACGTCGGAGCACGGTGGCCGGCCGACGAGCATTGTTGTCGATGGTGCAAACCGATGGTGGAGCAGTAGCCGAGGAAAGCAGAGGCATAATTAGCGCAGCTGATCTCGATGAGCTTTTGGTTGTGTTGAAGCACATAAAAAATCAAGAAGTCACATGACTTTTAAGTATCTTGATCGTAAAGAATTTAACCATATTTAAATCACACATTAATCATGTTATGCATATAATTTTAGTTAGCGTATCGAAGAATTCGAGATCACAAAATGTATTTGAATGAGAGGCAGAGAAATTTTGCTCTGCGAATTCTGTCCGCATCCTTCCATTGTCTCTTGTCAGAAAGTCAGCGCATCCAATTATGGGTAACTCACTCATTAAATGGCAGACATATCTGCTCGAACAAGGAAAAGTAATAGGGAAAAAAAAACAAAAGACAGTAGAGTAATAATTAATCTTCTATATATTAATGCATTCATAAACATTACTACAATTTATAAATACGACTAAATCTATTTGATGAAATTGGATGGTAATGTAGGTATATAATTAATATATAGAGATGATATTATTAAAATATTTTTAATAATAACTTACAAAATATATTCTTACGGAATCATTTAGCATTGTTCTTATAAATATTTATAAGTACTCTGGACCAATTAATAAGAATAAATTTTTAATAATTATTATGTCTTAATATTTATTTAATTTGATTTTATCGAATGATTCTTTGTTACTCTACAAATTTAACGGAAGGTCTTTGATATTGAGTTTACTTGTTCATCTATTGAAATGTTGTTTAAATAATAATTTAGAAAAAATATTAGCAATTTGATCCTATGTATAAATGTAAGAAACAAATAATTATTGAGTTATCACACACTCTTGAATAAAATGAAAGTCAATTTTTATATATTTTGTACATACATAAAAGATTAGGTTTCCGATAAGATATGTGGCTCGAATACTGTCACACGAAATTTTTTGTGCAACTTGTGATTCAAGGTGAAGTTCAGAGTGCAATGATTGAAGCCAAATAATTTCAGACATTGTATTAACAATACTTTTATATACGATCTCAATACTTGAACTAAATACCATATATATGTTACTTTTTCGAATTCTATGAGATAAG
This sequence comes from Zingiber officinale, assembly GCF_018446385.1. Lineage (NCBI taxonomy): Eukaryota > Viridiplantae > Streptophyta > Magnoliopsida > Zingiberales > Zingiberaceae > Zingiber > Zingiber officinale. The sequence goes on from NC_056004.1 coordinate 2,887,439, forward strand.
ATTTCATCCAAGAAATATTTTATATCCACTAGTAAAGAATCTATCTTTAGGTTAGCATGCCCAATCAACACTACTATATGCATGTAAGTCTCATAATGATTAACGATATAAAATGAGACTATGAAGAATAGTACCTTTTGAGATAATGAAGTATTGTTTTCACATATTCCCAATTTTGTTAAGTAGGAGCATGTATGAATTGACAAACACGATTTACCACAAAGGTAATATTAAGTCGTATGATAGTGATAATATGTAAGGAACAAACAATGCTTTGATAAATTTCGGGATCAAACATAGCAGGAGAATTGCAGAGAAGTTAGTAATAACAATTGGCGTGGAGACTAGACACGCTCAACTATTTTAACTTTTTGAAAAAGTCCAGTAATGTATTTACTCTGATAGAGAAGACAACCTTCATCATATGTGATAAATTTAATAGCAAGAAAAAAGTGAGCAATGCCCAACTCTTGAATAGGATATTTTTTGATTGAGAATACCTAATAGAGTCGTGATACCCTTGTTATCATTTTCAGTGATTAAAATGTCATCCACATAAATGAGAAAAAATATTATAGCTCCATCATTTTAATTGTAGAATAGAGAAGAGTTAGTTTTTTATCTAAAAAATTCTTGAGCTTGTAACAGTCAGATAATCGATGAAACCATGCACGAGGAACTTGTCGAAGATCATATATGAATTTCTTGAGTTGACAAACATGAGTTGAAAATTATGGATGAATATACCCAGGTGATTATTCCATAAATGCATTAGAAATGCCTATTTAGAATCCTTATGAAGAAATGCATTAGAAATATCTAGTTGTTGTATAATGTAATCAAAGCTATCTAGTTGTCTAGTTGCTGTATAATGTAATCAAAACTAATAGATATCGATAATAATAATTTGATAGATGCCAGTTTGATTATTGGCTAAGGTGTTATTGAAGTTAATATCTGATTGTTGATTAAACCTTTGGTTATAAGTTGAGATTTGTATCATTTAAGAGAACTATCAGCTCGATGCTTAAGACAAAATACCTATTTAGAACCCATAATATTCATAGAGGGAGGGCACGAAACTAGACTCTATGTTCCATTGTGAAGAAGTGCATCAAATTATATAGACATTGTACTATGCCAATTCGAATCCTTATTGCTTATGAAAAATAAGTTAGTTCAACAGATTTTTAAGAGATCATTAGAGCTCATAGAAGAGGATATTGGGTTGTTATTAATGGACAATGTGCATGTTGGTTGGTCCTAGGAAGATCGTACCGCTTCCACTGTACAAAAATTTTATACAAGTGTCAAACCTTTCTTAAACAACCTATTGTGTTCTTTAGAAATTAAATTAGGAATTTCAAACGGAACTTAACATTATTGATTCCAAATTTAACTTATCTGTTCTTAATGGTTTAGATTTGGATCGCAAACGATGCTTAACATTATTGATCTAAATCCACCTATGTTATAAATTCAATTAAATATTAATTTTTAAAATTGGCTTCCAAGACTGCATGGCGAGGCACTAGTCCTTCTTGGGTATGAGATCATCCGCCACCGCCTAGACAAAGTCTTTTAAAGAAATCTAATATTTAATTTCCTTATATAATTCTAGGTTTAACCAAAAAGAACAATCGAATCACAAATTCGAAAAACAAAAAAATACAAACTCGAATCACAAATTCGAAACTCTAGAATCATATGCCTCTTGTATTTGGAATTCATACAAAGAAAAACTAGCATGATGCGGAAAATAATTACTAGTTATACCTTTCTTTGTATGTAACGACCTCTTGATCTTCTGTCGTATTCCTCGCCTCCTCTTGGACGTCGTGTGGGCGATGAACCTCCAAGATGAACACCACCCAAAAGCTCCTCCTCCTTCTCTAAAATTCGGCCACAACCACCACCAAGGAACAAAAGAGAGCAAGGGGAAAGGGAAAGGGAGAGGGTCGGCCACAAGAGAGAGCACAAGCAAGAGAATAAGAATTGATGCGGTGCCTACTTATCCTCTTCTTCTCCATCTCTTTGTATCCGGCAACACAAAGCAACCACAAGAGGTGGCCGACCCTAGCATGAAGAAAAGCAAGGGTCGACCCTTAGGAGAAGACTAGAGAGAAGAGAAAAAAGAATGGATTACATCATGAGGCCTCTCCTCCCTTTTTTTATAATACTTACCCAAGGCAAATAAGGAAAGATTTTTACAAAAATTAAAATCTTCCTCTTGATTTCCTTTCCTCCTTTTATTTTCCTTTTCCTCCTCTTTTATTCTCTTAATGGCCGACCCCTTGCTTGGACACCAAGCAAGGGTGGTCGGCCCCTATAAAGAGGGAGAAAAATATTTTGTAAAAATTTTATAAGCAAAGAAAGAAAGCTCTTATAAAATTTTACAAGCTCTTTTTTAATTTCTTAATGTGGATGTTTAAAAAAGGAAAGTTCTAAAAATTAAAACCAAGTTTTAAATTTTAAAACATCTCTTCTAAAATTTTCTTTTTTAACATGGTTACAAAAAAGGAAAGTTTCAAATTTAAAACTCTCTTTTAAAAAACTATGAGGATGGTTAAAAAGGGCAAATCACTCTTTTGTCAATTGTTCACCCTGTTTCTCTATTTGCTACCTCCTCACACTGACCACCTTATCCACCTACCGCGGCTCATCCACCCAACGGTTCTCGTCCCATTGGTCTGTGGTCCTCTTGATCGCGGTAGCAGCCACCCTCTCCAGTGCAAGGCCAGTGTGTCTCACACTCGTATCTTGGCATTGTTAGTTGTGCAGTCATCAATGTCTTTCTACTCGGCGCTGCCCTAATTTTTCTTATCAGCTCGTACTCTGGTGCCTCCCACTGGCTTGTCTCGTGCTGTCTATGGATTGCCTACTTCGTCGGTCATTGCCTATACTATGGCATCACCCTCTTCATCTAATTAGATCAGTGACTCTGGCGCCACTAATCATGTGACTTCTTACCTCTCCAATCTCTCTCTGCATGCTCCATATGTTGGTTCTGATGATGTTATTGTCAATGATGGCGCTGGACTTCCCATTACTCACACAGGTTGTCTCTTACCACCCTCTACCCCTTCTTTGAATTTTCCCAATGCCCTTTATCTTCCATCAATTAATAAGAACCTTTTGTCCGCCTCCCAACTCTGTAAAACTAATGACGTCATTGTTATATTCTCTTCCTCTGGTTTTCAAGTGAAAGATCCTCATAGGGGGCTATTCTCCATCAAAGTGTACTTAAAGGCAGTGTCTACTCGTGGTCTGTGTCCATTCCTTCTCCGCCACTAGTGCTTTCTTCTTCTATCGTTTCTCTCCCTGTTTGACATAGTCGTATGAGTCACTCGTCTGCTCGAGTCTTACATCAATTAGTCTTGTCTAAGTCGTTATCTTGTTCTACTTCTTTAGTTCATCATTTTTATTGTAATTCTTGTCGATACAATAAAAGTCATAAATTACATTTTCATCACTCATCACTCTCTTTGCAATTCCCTCTTGATCTAATATTTTTTGATGTTTGGACTTCTCCGATTCTCTTATGTGATGGATATAAATATTATATTATATTTCTTGATTATCATAGTAAATATATTTGGTTATATCTTTTAAAATGTAAATCATATGCCCCTTCTATATTCCGATGTTTTAAGTCTCTTGTCAAGAAAAGATTTAATCGTCCTATCCTCACCGTATATATTGACAATGGTGGAGAGTTTCTTGCCCTCAAAGAATTTCTTAGTTTGCATGGAATCTCTCACCTAACCACTCCTCCTCATACTCATAAACATAATGGTTTCTCTGAATGCCATCACTGCCATATTGTCAAAACCAATCTTGTGCTTCTTCATCAGGCGTATGTTCCTACTTAGTTCTGGCCCATTGCCTTTGCCATAGCCACCTATCTTATTAATCGACTACCCAAATGCAATCTTTCCTACAAATCTTCCGTTGAGTGTCTCTTTACCTCCTTACCAAATCTCTCCAAACTTCACTTTTTTTGTTCTCTACTATCCCTTGCTTCGTCCCTATGCTTCTCATAAACTTGCACACCAATCTTCACCCTGTATCTTCCTTGGTTACTCTCTTACACAGAGTGTCTTTCTGTGCTATGAGTCTAGAAAAATCTTTGTCTCTCATCATGTTATTTTTGTTGAGTTTGAGTTTCCTTTTGCCAATGGTGGTTTTAGTGCTAGACCATTTCCTGGAGCATTGCCTAGTATGCCTCTGGAGAATTCCTGTGCTACTGATTCTTCACCTATTTTCCCCTTTAACCCATGTCCCGTACCACCGGTTGTTCACCAGCCAATCCTTGCCAAGCCTCCACCTGCTGAACCTTTGACTGTCATGTCAGCCGCAGCAGTAGCTCCACCCTCACCTTCTCCTCCAGTTCAGCCTTCTTCTAGTACCAATACTCATCATATGGTGATCCATTCCAAAAATAATGTCTTCAAGTCTCATCCTCGCTTTGGTCTCATCGCTATTACTAACACTACTCCATCTGAACCTACAACACATACCGTGGCTCTCAAGGATCCTGCTGGCATGCAGCCATGTCTGAGGAGTTCGACGCTCTCCTCCATAATGGAACTTGGGATCTTGTCCCATCTGATACCTCTTAGAATGTCATTGATTGTAAGTGGGTGTTTTGGATTAAGCAAAAGTCTGATGACTCTGTTGACCACTATAAGACTTGTCTAGTTGCTAAGGGATTTCATCAGTGCCCAGTTCTTGACTACATTGACATTTCAGTGCTATGGCAAAGCCCACTATTGTCCGCCTTCTCTTGTCCCTTGCCGTTTCCAAAGGGTGGTCTCTTCATCATATGGATGTGAATAATGCATTTCTTCAGGGTTAGTTGGATGACTATGTTTATATGGCTCGACCGCCTATATTTGTTGACTTTGATTTTTCACCTTATGTCTACAAGTTGAACAAAGCAATTTATGGTCTTAAGCAAGCGCCACGCACCCGGTACACTACGCCTCATTGATTTTTAATCAGTGTTGGCTTCACGACATCTCTTGTTGATACGTCCTTATTTATTTTCTGCTCTGGAGGTATCACTATGTGTCTACTTGTCTATGTCGATGATCTGATTCTAACAGGGAATAATGCTGATGCCCTTCATGTTAGGATGTATACTAAAAACCTAGCTTTTGGTATAAACATTTATCTAAAAATAAGAATCACATTGGTCAAATGTCTACATTTACGATAAATATAGTTGCTCAATTAATTTATATTGTAGATAACATGGTGTGTGGTGTCACACACAGAAGATCATGTTATAGGTTCCTTATAAATTATAAACTGTAACGACCCGCCTCCTACTGACTAGGCTGCGAGGCCGATCACTACAGTTATGCTGTGCTAAATTACTATTGCGGAAAATTTGGATTTATTAAAATTTTACTAAACTGATTACTGTAAACTGAACTTAATATTCTAGGTGTACCTAGGAGTTGTACACATGGTAGGGAAGATAATCTATGCCTCTCGGATGACCTGCTAGCTGTAATCAGGCATTTCAATCGATCCATAGATCGATTGGCCTGTCGGATCGATCCCGTGATCAATCCAGCTTGTTACTGGCACAGAAAAACTCTCTGGATCAGTCGGCAGACCGATCCATATGCTCCCTCGCCTCTGTATGCGGCTGGATCGGTCTACCGACCGATCCAATGCGCCATCGATCGATGACCGATCGATCAGCTGATCGATTGCCCCGATCGGTGAGCGTCTGTGCTCTCTGTTCGCAAATGGATCGGTCGGTGGACCGATCCATAACAGAGGCCAACTCTCTGAGGCATGGATCGGTCGGTGACCGATCGGTAACTAACCACTCTCGATCGGTCAGACCGATCGAGTTCGATTCGACTGAAACTCGATTTCACTGAAACTCGATTCGACTGAAACTCTGATTTCAACACTTGGGCGTGCCAAAATCTCACATATGAGTTATACACTACATGAGAAACACTCTAATGACATAAAACTAGTACTCTAAACTTAACATGATACATAGTTCACTGATTCATAGCATTACGCAACTAAAAGTGCATGAAAGTAAAAACACTGAAGAGTTCTACGGTTTAAACTTGCTAAGTCCCCTAAGAATCTTTTATTCCAGTTCCTGCCACACACACCATATCTGCATTGGCCTCCAGCTTCCTCTGCTAGTCCATTTTTCCCTTACCTTTATCTGCAGTATAAGGAAAATAGAATCTGTAAGCTTAAAGCTTAGTAAGAAACCAACTGCCTCACTAAAACATGCAACGATGCAAACATGCTTTTAAAGAATGCTATTTGAAAACATGTATTGGCATGGCATACTATGGTTGCAAGCATAAACTGAAATAACTGAACATGCATACTGAACATGGCATGACAACTAATCATATGAATCAATAAAGATAACTGAACTGAACATATAATAAGCTAAACTGTAGCTAAACTGATACTGAATTCCAACTCAACTAACATAACTAATTTGAGCTTTGAAAACTAATTCATAATAAGTGAAAATACATAATCATGCTTTTTGGGCCCGGCAACTGTACTTGCTGTGCGCGCATCCCTAACTAGACCCGGGTTTGCAAGTCCCGAATTTAGTAGGGTTAACTAGGTTATCTAAACCTAGGGACGACTGTGGGAGTCCAACCCAATGATCCAGTACAGTGCCACTGAAAATAAAATACTGAATATAGCTAACTGTTTTAACTTGCTGTTTCTAGGTTATCTGAACCTAGAGCTAGGTTGTCTGAACCTAGAGGCGACTGTGGGAGCCCACCCATTGGACCGTGGTCCCATATAAGCTAAAATAAACTGATTTACTGATTTAAATGCTTCTAATGCATTTAACTGAGCTACTAAAATGCCTAATTTGCATTTTAACTTAACTAGCTATTTTATCGAACACCTAGTGTGCCCCAACTCTCCCCTCTATTAGGGAGACCACTTCTAGGCACCCGACAACGTCTAGGAACCCCCACTGAAGAGGGAATACGTGTCCGGCCCATCTAGAAGTACTCACTAAAATCCCTAAATTTGCGAGGAGGGTCAAATTCACCCTATGTGTCGATAAAAACTGCATATAGCTAAACTAGTGCGTATAAAACCAAACGGAGCTACTTATACTGCAGGTGAGGGGTTTCTTACCTCGTATATGAAGTTTCTTACGATTCTAATCGCTGAAATTCCGGTGGAGGTGACCCCTTCGACAAACTTCTCGCGTTTATGCGTTCCTCTCGCGAAGGAGTGCGTCCTCGTGCCGGAGTTGTCGCCGGAAGGTGTCCTTGGGGCCCTAGGGAGAGAACCCTAGGTCTCCTTGTGGTTTGTTTGGGCGCCGAGAGGAAGAGGGAGGAGAGGGGCGGCGTGAGGTCTCGGTGGAGAAGGTTTTTGCCGAACCAAAGAATAAACCCAAACCAACTTATGTTTTCCTATTTATATTAAGTGGGTATTTTGGCCCAACTCAATTATAAATATATTTGATTCTCCTTTCTCTCAGCACGGCCCTGCTGGGTTCACCGGTTACTAAGGCTAACTAAAGGTTTAGCGGACCCGAGAGGTCCCGGGTTCGATTCCCGCTTAAACCATTTTACTTTTCTATTCATTTTTGCTACTTCCGATACTCTAAAAATTCCAGAAAAATATCTAATAATTCCAGAAAAATCATAGAATATTCCTAAAATAGTTTTGAGATTTTTCGGGTGTTACATAAACAGTAGCTCACGACCAAGATGGAAAGGAACAAACCATTGGAAGGTCGTAGTGTAATTAGGTATTAGTTTATCTTAACTATATAATTACACTAGTACACTTAGAGTGTATTGAGTAGGACCATTTGAGGTCGTTACTTTTATACTGACTTTATGAAGGAACAAAGACCTCAGTTATTATGGAAGTGTGTGCTCTTAATCCTAATATAATAACAAGCACATATATTTGATATTTATTTCTTTAATTTATCAATGGGTGAGATTTAGTTTGATAAATCAATAAGCTCGATAAGTTGGGAAATGATATCACTTATAGTGTGTGTTGTTGATTATAGAAGGAAACTGTGTCCTAGCAATCTAGGTTGATAATGTCCCCAAGATGAGCTCATAAGGATTGTCATGTTAAACCCTGCAGGTGGACTTAGTCCGACATGACGATAATGTTGAGTGGTACTATTCTTGGATTAAGATATTAATTAAATGAGTTGTCAGTAACTCACTTAATTAGTGTGCATTCGACATCTTAAACACAGGGAGACTAACACACTCATAATAAGAAGGAGCCCAAAAAATATAATTTGGGATTGGTGCGGTAGTTCAATAATAGTTCTCTAGTGGAATGAATTATTATTGATAAAATTAAGTTATGTGTTCGGGGAGAACACGGGATGCTTAATTTTATCGGGAGACCAAAACCAATTCCTCCTCTCGTTCCCTATCGTAGCCTCTTAATTATAGAGTACTATACCCACCTATACCCACCTTCTTACCCATCCCATAGGGGCCGGCCAAGCTAGCTTGGAGACCAAGCTAGGGCCGGCCAAAGTGTGGTTCATGGGTGCTTCAAGGTGGCCGGCCCTAGCTTGGGTTCAAGCTTGGTGTGGCTGGCCCAAATTAAAATAAAAGGATTTTTATTTTTTAAAATTTTTCTTATGTGGATAACATGATTTAAAATAGAGTTTAAAAATTTAAATCTTTCCTTTTATAAGATTCTACAAAAAATTAAGAGAAGAGCTAAATCTCTTTCCTTATTTGTAGATTAAAAGGTTGATTTTAATTTTGGTAAAAACTTTCCTTTTTAATCATGTTCATGATTTAAAAGAAAGTTTAAAAATTAAAAATTCTCTTTTATTAGTTTCTACAAAAGATTAAGAAATGATTTGATATCTTTCCTTATTTGTAGATTGAAAAGAGATTTTAATTTTTAGAGATAACTTTCCTTTTTGGAAAATTATCCACATGTTTAAAAGAAAGATTTTAATTTATAAAATTTCCTTTTTATTAACCAATCATGAAGGGATAAAAATTATTGAAAAATTTTATAAATTTCCAGAAGCAAATAAGGAAGTTTTAATTTGTGTTTAAAATTTTATTTGCTTGGAGATTTGTATATGGTCGGCCATTGTAAATTGAGAAGAGAAAAATTATTTTTAATTAAATAAATATTTCCTTTTCATGGCAAAAGAATTAAGGAAGTTTTTATTTAAATTTCCTTATTTGCCAAGACCAAGGATTATAAAAGAGGGGGTAGAGGTGCCTTCATGTGTGAACGACTCTATTATTTTTCTCCCTCTTTTCTTCCTTGGTGTGGCCGGCCCTTCCCCTTCTCTTCTCTCCATCCTTGTGGCCGAACCTCTCTTCCTCTTTGGAGATCAAGTGGCGGCCAGATTTTAGCTTGGAGAAGAAGGAGAGAAAGCTTACATCCCTTGGAGCTTGGTTGGTGGAAAAAGATCTTCATCTTTTGGAAGCATTGTGCTTGGCCGAAACTTGAAGAAAGGAGAAGAAGGTGCTTTGGTGGTTTCTCATCTCGGAAGATCGTTGCCCACACAACGTCCGAGGTTAGAAGAGGAATACGGTAGAAGATCAAGAGGTCTTTCTAAAAGGTATAACTAGTATTTTCCTTTCCGCATCATACTAGTTATTTTAGGAAATAATACTAAATACAAGAGGCATACGATTCTAGTATTTTGAATTTGTTTTCGATGTTGTGTTCTTTTGTTTTTTTCTTTTCCTTGTGATTTGATTGTTCTTTTCGGTTGACTTAAAGTTATTTAAGGAAATTAAATATTAACTTTCCTTAAAAGGCTTTGTCTAGTCGGTGGTGGTTGTTCTCATATCCAAGAAGGTCATGTGCCTCGCCACGTTAGTACTGGGAGCCAATTTTGGAAACTAATATTTAATGAAATTAATAACCTAGGTGATTTGGATCAAACGTGTTAAGTTCCGCAGGAGATCCAAGTCAAAACCTAAAAGAACAAATAAATTAAACTTAGGATCAAACGTGTTAAGTGTTGGAGCAATCTAGTGACCCTAGGTTTTGATGTTTGGGCAAAGGTTTAAGTTAGGTTTATTGTTGTATTTGATATGCATTGTGAGTGTGCAGGATACAGGTACAACAAGGAAGTCCAAGTGTGATCTTGGCAAAGGAGGAAAGTCCAAGGATGAGTCTTGGCGGTGTAAGTCCAAGCATGTAGTCTTGACAACGTAAGTTCAAGTGTAACTTGGCAATGGATGAAGTCCCGGAGGCGCGACCTCTTGGCAAAGGAAGACCCGACAACAATGACAAGGCCGATGGAAGCTCCAGAAGGCAAGACGTGAAGGATGGGGAGGCATCCGAGGGACGCAAGGCTGATGGAGGAGGCTAGAAGGCTAGGTCTAGGTTGGTCGGGCAGGGACGAGTGCTGAGAGATTGTACTCGGAGTAAAATACAAGAATTAGGGTTTACTGTAGCAGTACTGTAGCGTTACTGTAGCAGTACTGTAGCAGTCGACTGCATGTTTTAGCAGTCGACTGGTGCAGTCGACTGGCAGTGAACAGAATGTGTGAAATCGAGCCGTTGGGGTGTAACGGTCGAATTTCCACAGAGGGCAGTCGACTGCATGTTTTAGCAGTCGACTGGTAGGCGGGGTTTTCAACCCGCGGGCTATAAAACCAAAGCTTGGGAGCTTGGTTTGAGTTGACGAAATTAGACTTGGTTAAGGTCTAATTAGTAGTCTACAAGTGCTCAAGAGTTTTCCTTGTGTCCAAGAGGTCTTGGTGAGTTTGTGGTGAGGTTTCTCCACCCACAAGGAGTTTGAGCTAGCCGGAGGTCTTCCGGGGAGTAATCCACCGACGGATAGGGATCGTCCACCTTACGGACACGCCGTGGAGTAGGAGCTTTATCTCCGAACCACGTAAATGATCGTGTAGCTTGGTTTGCATTCTTTCTTGTCTTATATTTTGTTTAGCTTGTTTATTTTTGTATTATTCCGCTGCGCAAGCTAACAACGTAGGAAGCGAACGATTTGGGTGAGCCGCTATTCACCCCCCTCTAGCGGACGTCAAGGTCCCAACATTAAGTTCCGCATGCGATCCGAGTTTAATTTAAAAGAACACATGGTAGCTAAGAAAAGGTTCAGACCTTTGTACAAAATTTTTGTACAGTGAAACCATTAGATTTTCCGAGTAGCAACCAACACTTTAGGGATTCATCAATTAGCTGGGTGCTCGATTCTCTATCAAAGATCTAAGAACCTTTTCTTATTTTCTAAGTGTTAAAGTTGTTTCCTCTCCAAGGAGCCTTTGTCTCTCTCAAAAAAAAAAAAAATATTTTCATAAAATTCTTACCAGAATCAACATGGCTGACTCGAAATCTATTCAAATGTCTATTATCATGTATGTATCTCTGCACCTCTCTAATGACTCCCCTCCTGCGAACCTTACTTTGTATTACCAAACAGTTGCTAGTCTGCAATATCTCTCTTTTACTTGACTCAATATTGTCTTTGCTGTTAACAAACTGTCTCAGTTTATGCATGCTCTCACATCTCTCCACTGTGGGGATTTTAAGCATCTGTTGCACTATCTTAATGGTACATGCTCTTATAATCTGATTCTCCGACGACACTCCTCTCCCTCTTTGCATGCCTACTGTGATACAGATTGAGCTAGTGATATTGATGATCGCACGCCCACTAGTGCTTATATTGTGTTCCTAGGTTCCAACCCAGTTTCTTGGAACTTCAAAAAGCAAGGTTCGGTTGCTCGCTCGTCTACTAAGGTTAAATATTGTAGCATTGCCTCTACTGTGGCAGGACTACAATGGGTTCGATCTCTTCTTAATGAACTGGGTGTGGACACTGTGGCATCTACAATCTCTATCTATTGCGATAACATTAGAGCTACTTATCTCTACGCAAATCCTGTGTTTCACTTACGCATGAAGCACATTGCTTTGGATTATCATTTTGTTCGTGAACTGGTTCAGAGTGGTAAAGTCCGTGTCTCTTATGTCTTATCGTCTGACCAGTTAGCTGATGATTTGATGAAACCACTTTCCAGTGTTCGACTTCACCTTCTCTGTTCCAAGATTGGTGTCTCTACGAGTCATCATCTTGAGCGGACCTATTAAAATATCTTGAAATATATGATGCATAATTTTTTTTATATATGTTTTCTTATTTTTTTTTTTGTATATATTTTCATTTTATCTTTATCTATTTATGATATATATAAATATACTTTGTATTATTAGTCTTCTTGAATATAAAAAATATATTCTTTCAATATCGTTAACATAGCTGATCTCAATGAGCTTTTTGGTTGCGAAGAAGCACAGAAAGAATGTTGCTTGGCCTTTTAATACCTTTATCGTAAAGAATTCACCGTATTTAAATCACACATTAATCATGTTGTGTATAAAATATTGATAATTTAAGTCAGCGTATCGAAGAATAATTCGAGATCCTATTTGCTTGTATAATTAGTTTGAGAAAATGAATTTGAATGAGAGGTAGAGAAAGTCAGCGAATTATTGGTAACTCGCTCCTTAAATTGCAGACAGATCTTTCCAGGCTCGAAATTCACCACAGAAATTGATGGCATTCACTGCAAAGTAAATATGATGACAAATCAAATATAAGCACTTAATAAGCTTCAATAGACTATGGATTTTGGCTACGAACTTGTCCGGATTTCACTTGGGACGCCGGAAATTAATCTAGACATTCGTGAATAAATTTATACATTTACCTATTTTTTTTTTTATTTTAGAGGTATATTATATATATTTAAGATTTAAAATTTTAAAATTTAGAGTTGGCCTATAATAGATTTGAACTAATAAGATTTTTTCTCTAAGGTTCAAGCTTTCATCTTAGATTATAGTATTCAAAATTAAAAATTTTAGATGTTCACATGGTATATTATATATATTTAAGATTTAAAATTTTAGGATTTAGAGGTTGACTTATAATGAATTTAAGCTAAGATTTTTCCTTTAAGATTCAAGCTTCTCTCTTGAATTATAGTATTTAAAATAAAAAATTTTAGGAGCTTAAGAGGTATAATATATGTATTTAGGATGTTTTAAGAAATTTTTATTTTTAAAAATAAAAAAAATAGAGTCGAGGTGCCTAGATTAAATCCAGGCGCCCGACCAAACATTTCAAAAAAAAAAAAAAAAAAGAATCATGGACGGTTCCGTAGGGAACGGTCCGCAGGATATCATTACACGAAAAATCCAGACTCTTTATTAACTAATTCTCAATTAATTTGGTAAATTCTAAAATTAAATTACGTTAATATCCTTTTTTCTTTTCATACCGAAAATAGTTTCAAAGTTTATTAATAATACGCATCAATTAGGAATCTATATTTCAAGACTCAATTGCGGTATATTATTGAAATTTTTTCTCATTAATCAATCAGGAAGCTAAAGTTCGAAACTCAGCTATGATGTATTATTGAAAATTTTTCTCATTAATTAATTAGTAATCTAGAGTTCGAAACTCAGCTGCGACGTATTATTGAGAATTTTTCTCATTAGTAATTTTCTATGATTTCTCACATTTTAAGATTGATAACACTATGAGCGGAGAAGTTTCTATAAATACCTTAGGCCGACGACATTAGAAAACATATTTTTCTCGAGCGTTACTCTTACATTGTACTATTGTATAGGTCTGATGTACTCTTACCTAATTTATGAGCGGATTTTTGATGAAGATTAAATGTAGTTTTTTTATCATTTAATATTCGATATAAAAAATTAAATTAATTTTTATTTATATATATTTATGTATTATATTATACGATGTAATGTGTGTGTGATTACTAGCATATATTAAAAAACAAACAAGAGGTTAAAATTGATGCTTATTTTTCAAATGCAAGTGCATTTTTATTTAATTTTTGAATTATTGTATAGAACAAACTATTTATTTTTCAAATAAATAGCACGGTGGAACTGAAATTTTTACATTTTCCGTCCTTTTTAATTTTTCGTTTTTATCTTTAAAATTTCTATTCCGCCAATTGTATCACATAATTTGACTTTGCCTTCAGAAGTAAGAGAACTGAACACTGGTAAAGAAGTGCAGTTATTTCTATTCTTCTGAGAATTTAGTAAGGACCTCAAGAACTTTTATGTTGGTATAGCACCGCAAGCAGCAAAATGGAAGATCGAAGAACCACGCCACTTTATTTTTTTTTTTTAAAACAAGTTGTTTGATTGATTGGCGAATTAATTTGGGATAGCACATCTAAAATACAAAGAGAGAAAAAGTTCACGAGGAGCCACTAGATAAAGACATACAAGAAAGTGTGTAAATACGAGAAAGAAGATGAAAAGTTAGACAACGTACCCATTCTATGAAATAAGGTATCATAATCAAAATTAAAATCGACATAAATTAAATAATAAAAATAATATTTTCAAATTTATTATATTCATTATTATAATTGTATGTCATATTTAATTTTTTCATTATTATTTGAACAATTTTCTTTAAATAAGTATATTTGCTTTAATAAATAATAGATCAAAGAATTAATTCTCTATTTTATTTTTTTCTTATCTATTAATTTCACCATAGTATCAGAGTGATCTTCTCTTCCTCCCAATTTTCCTTATATCAGCTATAGAAATTTCTACGTACTGATTTGATATCATCGTCTACAGTATGACAAACTCGGTAACTTAGATGATGTCAATAGCAACTTCGGCAGCAATAATTTTTCTTCTCCTTTCATCAATAATTTTTTTTCCATCGATGACAGTAACTTGGGTAACATCAATTATAGCGAGACAGAGTTATTATTTATTTATTCTATTCTTTGATTCGTTTTATTTTTCTATTTATTTCTTTTTTTTTCCTTCCCTGATGTAAAAACAAAGCAGAAAAATAAAAATGGAAAAATAGAAAAAAATAAAAAAAAGTTAAAGAAAAGAAAAGTGGAAAAAAAAAAGGAAGGGAAAAAAAATATAAAGCATAAAAAATTATCTTCTTTAAGTTCTATTGAGATCTCTGCGTCATCACAAAATACCTCTTTCCCTTTTTATATAGTTCCTTCTTTTTCCATTAAACTCGATCATGATAACTATTTACTATGGAAATTATAATTTCTTCCATTACTTTGTGTTCATGATTTACTTGGTCATGTTAATGGTACTTCATCCCCACCTCAAAAAGATAATTCATCCTATGCTATTTAGTTTATGAAGGATCAATTAGTCTTGACTTGTTTAATCTCATCAATTACTGAGTCTATACTTCCCATGCTCGTTGGCCTCAACTCCTGATCTCATCAGGTTTGGGAAGCTCTTAATCATTCTTTTTATCTCACTCTCAAGTACGGATTCTCCAACTTCATCTACAGTTACAGTCTATGCAACGAGGAGATGCTTCTATCAATGTTATATGCAATCAGTCAAGACCATTGCCAACAACCTAGCTGCAATTGGACATCTGGTCTTTGATCTAGAACTATTAATGCATGCTCTTACAAGTTTGGGTCCTTAATATGATAGTTTTGTTCCCAGTGCGATGACTCGCATGGATAAGTGTCACTCGTAACTCTTTATAGTATGCTATCTTCTCATGAAAGACTTCTACAAATACAATCTCAAAGGATGTCAGATTCTTTATCTTTATCAGCTCACATTATTAGCAAAGCTTCACAATCTGATCAACATAATCAGCCTCCTCCCCAATATCGTCATCAAAATCAGATTGGAGGTTTTAAAGGCCGAGGTTGAGGTTGAAGTCAAGGTCGAGGTCGAGATCAAGGACGCTGTCAGATTTACTTCAACTATGGTCATTATGCTCAAAATTATTATAAAAGATATGATTCAAATTTTTAAGGACTTGTATCATCAAATCAACCATCTCCTTACCTTAGCAATCTAATACTCAATCATCTCGTTCTGGAGCATTCTTACTCTCCATCCCTCTTAATGCAACGTCATCAATTTCCAAAACCCTAGGATGACATTCGAATTCTAGAGTGACTTATCATATTATATCGGAGTATGATATTCTTACAGAAGCTTTGCCTTATCATAGACCCAACATGGTATAAATAGGCAATGACTCATGTTTGCAAATTGCTGACATTGGAAGCACTTCCTTTCATTCATGTGGTCCTATTTTTCGCATGTGCAACACTCTTCATGTTCCTTCTATTACTAAAAATTTACTTTTTGTATGTCAATTTGCTCTTGATAATATTGTATTTTTTGAATTTCATCCTCATCATTATCTTGTGAAGGATCCCACAATAAGAACTATTCTACTCCAATGGGACACTAAAAACAATCTTTATCCTCTTCAACACACCTTTATCAAAACCTTTGTTGGAAAACGTACAGATAAATTCTCTTAGTATGCAAGTCTTGGTCATCCGTCTCTACGTCTTGTTCAGGATATTATTAATCATTTTGGTTTACCAACTTCTTTAGAGTCATCATCTCATTTATGTGAAGCCTGTATGAAAGTAAAATCTCATAAACTACCTTTTACATCCTCTACTCACAACTCTAGTTTTTCTTTACAAATTATTCACTCTGATATGTGGGGTCCTGCTCCTATTCTTTCTAATTAGGATTTTTTTACTATGTTATTTTTATTGATAACTTTATCAAGTTCACTTGGATTTTTCCTAGGAAAAGAAAATCTGATCTCTTTGATATTTTTTTTTCATTTTTAAAAGTAGTTGAGCGTTATTTTTGTTGGACCGCGGGGGTTGGCTAGAAGGGGGAGGGGGGGTTGAATAGCCTGCAAATAATAAAACACAAACTCTTCTCAACTTTTCTTAAACTAACACTTTCATATAAAATAAATAAGCAGTAAATTAAAAGAAAAGAAGAGGCACACAGAGATTTACTTGGTTACAATCGGGGAGGTTGTTAATCCAAGGAATAAGTAGCACTAGTATCTCCTTGAGGCGGAGAAGCCTCTTACAACGATGAAGCGCAAAGAAATAGAAGCTAAACTACAACTAGAATCGCACAAGTGTTGGAATTACAATTCTTGAGTTGATGAAAAGCTTCTGGACCAAGGCTGTATTTATAGCCTTGGTCGGGGCGACCCGAGGGGGTTCCAGGCGCCTTGGGGGGATAAAACTTTATTCCCCAATGTTCAGATCGCAATTGACACGATCTGGTCAAAAAGTCAACTTCGGGCGCCCGGAAGGGTTCCGGGCACCCCGAAGGGGTTTCGGGTGCCCCGGACAGTTCCGGGCACCCCGACTGGGAAAGTTAACCCTGTTGACTTTTTTCAGCCCGAGTCTTTTGCTCCGGCTCCGTTCGCCTCAGACTGAGTCTTCCGCTCGCTTGGGTGATCTCTGCCATCTGGAATAGGGCTCACCCGAACCCAACTTCCGGTCTTCTCGAGCAGGCTTCCGCTCCGGCTTCTCGTCCCTCGGAATCGCCGCGTGCTACCTTCTCATCCGCCAGCGTACTCATCCGCAGTCTTCGTCCCTCGGTCGCACCTCGTGTCGACCTTCTCGCTAGCTGCGTCTCTTGCTCCTCGAGCAGTCTTCCTCTCCGGCTTCTCGTCCCTCAGAACCACCGCACGCTTCCTTCTCGTCCGCCAGTGTACTCGTCCGCAGCGCCTCGTCCCTCGGACGCACCGCGTGTCGTCCTTCTCGCTAGCTTACAAGACCTAACTTAACTTGTTGATCACACCAAAATAATCTTGGGGTTCTATCAATCTCCCCCTTTTTGATGCGAGCAACCCAAGTTAAGATAGGGTAAAGATAGACATAAAAATAAACTAACTAAATTTGCAATTAAGTGCAGAAAGATAGAAAATTTAGATTTTGGTTTACCTCCCCCTAGACTTATACTTTTCCTTCTCCCCCTTTGATCACATAAAAATAAAAATGGGGTTCCGAAAAAAATCTAAGGGTTAAAAATAAATTTCTAACTTTCTTAAAAAAAATTCTAAGTTTGAATAAATTCTAAGTTTAGAGAGTTTGTAATAATTTTTAGCAAAAAATATTCTAAGTTATACAATTTCTAAGTAATACTTTAAGTAAGAAAATATTCTAAGTGAAGCTTTAAGTGAGAGAATTTTCAAAGAAATTCTGACTTAGGAAATTTTGCAGAAATATTTTTAAAAAATTTTAAAAGTAAAAGTTTAAGCATAAATTTCTAATTTCAGAAGAACTTTTAACTTAGCCTTTGAATTTTTCTAAGTAAAAGTTTTACGCAAAAAAAAAAATTAAAAAAAAAATTTGAAAATTTTAAAAAATGATTAAAAGAATTTTTAAAGTATTATTTAATTCTAATTTTAATGTTTTATAGAAAGTTAATTAAATATTTTATTTCAATATTTTGGCTTCCAAGTCGTGGCGAGGCACTAGGCCTTCTTGGTTATTGGAGCAACAACTACTTCCTTAGACAAAGCCTCATAAAGAAACTCACTGTTTAATTTTCTCGCTGAAAGCGCTAAGTCTAAAGTTTTAATTTAGATCAAATTCTCTAATTTTTACATTGTGATATTTAAATTTCCACTTTAGTTTATCATAATTTCTCAAATCACAATTTTTCAAATTTGAAGCAAAAAATATTGAGCATGCAAAAAATTGTATAATCTGCATTTGTTCTTCTAACATGTCATTTTCTATTTTTAGCTTGTTTAAATCCTTTAATCGACAAGCTATTGTTAGAGTTTCTTTTATTTCAATATTCTTTGTTTTATTTTCAATTTCTAATTCACAAAAATATTTCGATAATATATTGATCGAATTAAGCAGTTGGTCAGGAGGTGAAGGTCGTACCTGACTTACCTTTTCGGCTGTTAATTCTCTCCCTGCTGAGCTTCTTTCTCCCGATGTTGCTCCCCCTTCATTGATGCTCTCGATGCTTTTTGAGGAAGAGTTGATTGCATCCTCTGGTAGATACTCGGCGGTGAGTGTTGTTCTGACAATTTCCTCCGTCTTGGATTCTTCTGACGGTGGTTTGGTGTCCATCGAGGAGTTGGATTCCACTTCAAGTGTTTATTCGTAGAGCTTCAAGAACTTTTCCCAAAGTTCTTTTGCGCTTTTGTGCTTAAAAGACTGGACTCGGCCTTACCATTTGTCATGAATTTGTCGCGTTGCTTGTCAGTCCATTGATGCTTCTCAAGTTCTTCTCCTTTTGCGTCCTTTCGAGCTTCATAACCAAATTCCATTATTAATAACATATTAAAATCAGTTTTAAAGTAAACATGCATTCGTCACTTCCAAAAAGCGAACCCCCCCTCGAACGTTAGTGGGTAGATGTTCATTCCGGCCATCTTGTTACTTCAGTCAGCCGTTAGTCTTTCTGAGGCGCCTTGGCTGTGATACCACTTGTTGGATCGCGGCGGCCGGCTAGAAGGGGGGTTGAATAGCCTGCAAATAATAAAACGCAAACCCTTCTCGACTTTTCTTAAACTAACACTTGCATAAAAAAATAAATAAGTAATAAATTAAAAGAAAAGAAGAGGCACACAGAGATTTACTTGGTTACAACCGGGGAGGTTGTTAATCCAAGGAATAAGTAGCACTAGTATCTCCTTGAGACGGAGAAACCTCTTACAACGATGAAGCGCAAAGAAATAGAAGTTAAACTACAACTAGAAGCGCACAAGTGTTGGAATTACAATTCTTGAGTTGATGAAAAGCTTCTGGACCAAGGCTGTATTTATAGCCTTGGTCGGGGCGCCCCGAAGGGGTTCCGAGCGCCCTGGGGGGAAAAAACTTTATCCCCCAACGTTTAGATCGCGATTGACACGATCTGGTCAAAAAGTCAACTCCGAGCGCCTGGAAGGGTTCCGGGCGCCCCAGAGGGGTTTGGGTGCCCCGGACAGTTCCGAGTGCCCCGGCTGGGAAAGTCAACCCTGTTGGCTTTTTCAGCTGGGATCTTTTGCTTCAGCTCCGTTTGTCTCAGACCGAGTCTTCCGCTCGCTTGGGTGATCTCTGTCATCCGGAATATGGATCACTCAAAGCCAACTTCCGATCTTCTCGAGCAGGCTTCCGCTTCGACTTCTCGTCCCTCAAAATTACCACGTACTTTCTTCTCATCCGTCAGCATACTCATCATTCTCGCTAACTATAAATTCTAAAATAATATGGATTTTCTTTAAGTGTCAAAGAAAAAACAATTAAGTGTCTATTCATGAATTTATTTTTATAGCACCATTTTATTTTTTTATATAAATATAAGAAATTTTCTTAACTTCGAGTTTTTTAAAATCTAGAGTCCGCCTTATCCCATCATGTTAAAATAGACTCCGAAAAATCATAATAAAATTCTATTACGAAAAATCTTAACAGAATTTTATTATAAAAAAAAAAATTCTCGCATGGGCTTTTAATCATATGAATCATCCGTTGATTATAGTTTTATAAATTTTTATTTATTTTTTATAAATTTAATTAAAAAATATTAATGAATATAATTTATATAAATCATCCGTTGTTTTTTCATCCGGACGTTCTCGTATTGGCTTTCAATCATATGAGTCATCCGTCGATTATAGTTTTATAAATTTTTATTTAGTTTTTATAAACTTAATAAAAAAAATTATTGATGAATATAATTTATAAGTTTTTTTCCATGTTGAGAAATGGTTCAATACAGCTAATTAATCCGCAAGAAATGATCATAACGGGAAAACAAAAGAATCTCTGTATTTTCAAAATTCAAAGCTATTGTCCACTTAATCATCGGAAACAGGCACAAGAGTTTGAACCATCGTACTCATCGTCTGTCTTTACTTCTACGAGGAATTTGAATCTCTCCCTTTCCAAATCCAACAACTGCATGCGGAGAAATTAGAAGAAGATGAAAAAAAAATGGTCAAAAGACGCGAAAAGAGAACGATGGTGGTAGCAGACCGAACTTCATAAGAAAAAAATTGCCGGCGACCACGATGACAGAGCGGCGGCTGTATTTACTGTATGCCTACGTTTTATTTTAGACTATGTTTAATAGGTTATAATCTGTCTTATAATATAATCAGGATTATATTGATTATTTTATTTATTTTAATTTTAAATCTGTAATATAATATAATCTCGATTATAAAAGTTAGTGAAGTTTTATAATCTGGATTACAAAGTAAATATTATGTAATCCGATTACATTATGAAGTCACTGTTTAACCAAAATTTCAATGCTGAATATACCTCTAGTTAGTCGCCGGTTGCCGGCCGCCGCTGCCGTTCGCCGTCACCGGTCGCCGCCGTTGTCGGTTGTTAGCCGTCGATTGCCAGTCGGCTCCGCCGGTCGTCAGCCGCCGACCGCCGACCGCCACCGTCGGTCGTCGGCCACCGCCGGTCACCGCCGCCGTCGATCGTCGTCGTCATCGGTCATCGGCCGCCAGTCGCCGACCGTCGGTTGTCAGTCGACCGTCATAGGATGTAAGCTCCGACAGAGATGCAGCGACTGTCGATAAAAGTCGTAGGATATTTTTATCATTTTTTAATAATATTAATTACATTCCTTATAAAAAATAATAGATACCAAACAAAAGAATATAATCATCCTTGTAATCAAAGATTATATACATTATATTATCAAAGGTAGTAATATAATCAAGATTTCATTACATTACATTATATTATAAATTTAATTACATTATAAGATAGATTATATTACATCCAATCAAACGTAGCCTTAGGGATGTATTAATAGTATGTATTTAGTTTTATTTTTATTTTTATTTTTATTTGACTTAAATTCTAGATAAATTATTTGGCCGTTAATATATTATAATTTTTTAATCTCTACAGCAGTTTCATTCTCACCTTGTACTTATCCTTTTTCCTAAGCGAGAAGACTTACAATTGGCGGGCTGGAATGGACTAGATGGGAGTCTCTTTCTAAGCTTGAGGAAGAGTAGTAGGTATGATGATTCGTCCCTTTCTTGTAACCTTCTTTCATTTTGATAAATCGAATTGAGCATGGAAACAAAGAAGGAATTAGGGCTAACGTAACGAGGAGACTAGGCAGTAGGCTCCATCAGAGTTGAGAAAGGGCAACTTCAAATGAGGAATCATAGCAATCCTATTCAACTTAGTTAGACTTATCCATTACCAGATTCATAGGATGCATGGGGCATATGTGAGACCTTGGTTCACCGAGCTTATAATCAGAAACTCTCACTTAACTCAGGACTCTATGCTTAAGAACAGAACGTCTGACGCGGGTAAATGCTCTATCAACTATTATTGACAGATTAATTATTTTTTAAAATTTTTGGACTATTATTGAGATTATGTTTTATTTGTGTGTTTGTATTTATTTGGATGTTTATCAATTTATATCTTGTATGTTGGTCCTTTTTCATTAGTTGTATATAATAGATTGGTTTTTCTAATGGAAAGTTAGGAGGCATGATGAAAAATATAATTTCATATTTTAAACCAAAAGCCAGTGCATCGACTAGAGAGGAGCATTCTTCAACTAATGTTGACATCTCAAACCTTGATGAAGAACATCCCGTCAAGTATGAAAGAGTTGATAATGATGTTAGTGTTTACGTTCAACTAGATCCGACCATGCGTACTCCAATATGACAATGCCTAGTCAATGAAAGAGATACTATCAAATGAGCTTATATCTTAAGAGGGTCATATGAACCTCTTATGGAGTACTCGAAAGCCAAATTAGGAGAACAATATTGACAATTTCAAAAATGTTGGTCTGAGCAATTTCTTTAATTGGAGTACTCTCCTAATAAAGATGCAGCCTTTTGTTTCCTATATTTTCTTTTCCAAGAAAAAAAACTCATTATTCTATATTTACAGTTGATGGATTTAAAGGTTGGAAAAAAGTTACTAATGGGAAGAGATGTGCTTTATTGATGCATGAGACATTATTCTATATTTAAAGGTTGGAAAAAAGCTCATTATTCTATATTTACAGTATAGGATAGGTAGGTTTTATCCTTTGAATCTTCCCTTATGAAGATTTGGTTACTTACTGGCTGATAGTAGACATGATGTCCTTAAACTATATTGTCGTTTATGTAAGCAGTGACAAATCTCACCCAAGACTCTCCCTAATACAACTCAATTCTTATGAGTATGTTCGTTCTTGTCCATGAACACGCTTCGTTCTATGAGAAGCTCTAAAAATTGTGTCTCCAATTCTCTTCGAAATGGCCCCACTTCTTTCTCACATAGGTGATCCCTTAAGAGTATTCCGCATTACTCTTCTTGGATCATTAAAAGTCGTGTGCTTAACCTCCAACTTTCACTGATTCATTGGGTTGTTTCCCTACAGTGTGTCTAGTCAGTGCAAATTAGTTGTTCCTTTAAACCTAGTTCTTGGGATCTCCAGTCAGCATAGGTTGGGTGTCCTCTGCACTGATCGCTGACAACGACATCAAGCTCATTCCTCGTGTTGAGCTCTCAACTAACTCTCGATTTAACCTTTTGGTTAGCGGGTTCGCTAGGTTATCCTTTGACCTCACATAGTCAACAGTGATAACTCCCGTTGAGAGTAGTTGTCTAATGATATTATGTCTACGACGTATATGTCTAGACTTATCATTATACAAATGGCTTTGTGTCCGACCAATTACTGATTGATTATCGCAGTGTATGCGAATTACCTGTTGGAGTGTATACTAAAAGTCTAGCTTTTGTAAATATTTATTTTGAAATAAAAGAATCATATTTGGTCAATATCTACATTTATCTGTTAAATGAGATTGTTCAATTAATTTATATAATAGATAACATGTAGTGTGGTGTCACACTCAGAAGATCATGTTATCGTTTCTTTATAAAGTATAAACAACTGCTCACGACTAAGATGGAAAGGAACAAACCATCATAATAGTTGTAGTGTAATTAATTATTAGTTTATCTTGATTAATAAATTACACTGATACACTTTAAGTGTATTGAGTAGGATCATTTAGGTAAGTTCTTTTTGTACTGACTTAGTAAAAGAACTAGACCTTAGTTATAATGGAAGTGTGTGCTCTTAATCCTAATATAATAACAAGCACATATATTTAATATTTATTTCTTTGACTTATCAAAGGGTGAGGTTTAGCTCGATAAATCAATATGCCCGATAAGTTGGGAAATGATATTACTTATAGTGTGTGTTGTTGATTATAGAAGGAATCTGTGTCCTAGTTATCTAGGTTGAGAATGTCCCCAAGAGGAGCTCATAAGGATTGTCATGTTAAACCCTGCAGGTGGACTTAGTCTGACATGACAATGAAGTTGAGTGATACTACTCTTGGAGCTAGATATTAATGAAGTGAGTTGTCAGTAACTTACTTAATTAGTGGATATTCGTTATCTTAAACACAGGGAGACTAAGATACTCATGATAAGAAGGAGCTCATAATGTAATTTGGGATTGGTGCGGTAGTGCGATAATAACTCTCTAGTGGAATGAGTTATTATCGATGAACTTGAGTTGTGTGTTCGGAGCGAACACAGGATACTCAAGCTCATCGAAAGGCCAAAACCAATTTCTCCTCTAGGTCCCTGTTGTAGCCTCATTATAGTCTTAAGTCCATCCAAATGTAAGGATCTTCTTGGTGTCCAAGAAGTGGGTCGGTCCAATGCTTGGTGACCAAGCAAGGGTCAGCCACATCCTCTTCTATAGGGGCCGACCCTTTGCTTGGTGACCAAGCATGAAGAGGCCGGCCACAATATTCAAACAAGGAGGGTTGTTTTTGAATTTTTAAAATCTTCTCTTTGTAGAAAACTATAAGTTTTAAAAGAGAGATTTTAATTTTAAAAACTTTATTTATTTGAATTTGGTCACATGTTTTAATAGAGAGTTTTAAAAGTTTTAAAACTTTCCTTTTTTAACCATCCTCATGGTTTAAAAAAAAAAGGAAGATAAGTTTTAAAATTAAAATTTTCTATCATCATGTTAAAAAATGAAATTTTATAAGAGAAGTTTTAAATTTTAAAACATGGTTTTAATTTTTAGAACTTTCCTTTTTTAACTCCTACTTTAGGAAAGAGAGCTTGTAAATTTTATAAGAAGATTTCTTCTTGTAAAATTTTTAAAAAATATATTTCCTTTTCTCTTGATGAGGTGGCCGGCCACCTTGCTTGGTGCCCAAGCAAGGGGGCCGGCCATAATTAAAATAAATAAAATTATCATCAATCAAAATTGGTGATTGATTCAATCAAGAGGAAAGAAAAGGAAAAATTAAAAGGGAAAAGGAAAAACTCTTGGATGATTTTATTTTTTGTAAAAAGTTTTTCCTTATTTGCCTTGGGAAAGTAATATAAAAGAAGGGGTGAGGGGGCTTCATGAGACACAACTCTTATTCTTTTGCTTGGAGATCTCAAGTGGCCGGCCCCTCTCTCTCCCTTCTCTTTTCCCTTTTGCTCTCTTCTCCTTGGTGGTGTTGGTGGCTGGATTTTAGAAGAAGGGGAAGAAGTTTTTGGGTGGTGTTCATCTTGGAGGATCGTCGCCCACACGACGTCCAAGGCGAGGCGAGGAATACGGTAGAAGATCTCGAGGTCATTAGCTTACAAAGAGAAGGTATAACTAGTAATTTTCTTCCGCATCATACTAGTTATTTTCTTTGTAAGAATTCTAAATACTAGAGGTAATTAGATCTAGTTTTTCGAATTAGTTTTTTGAGATTGTGTTTTCTTCTTTTTCGAATTTGTGATTCGATTATTCTTTTTGGTTAACCTAGAGTTATTTAAGGAAATTAAATATTAGCTTTCCTTAAAAGGCTTTGACTAGGCGGTGGTGGTTGCTCCCATATCCAAGAAGGTCATGTGCCTCGCCATGCAGTCCTGGAAGCCAATTTTAAAAATTAATATTTAATAGAATTAACAACATAGGTGGATTTGAATCAATAGTATTATGTTCCGCTTGCGATTCAAATCTAAACCATTAAGAACAGATAAGTTAAATTTGGAATCAATGATGTTAAGTTCCGTCTGCGATTCCTAATTTAACTTCTAAAGAACACAATAGGTTATTTAAGGAAAGGTTCGACACTTGTACAAAAAAATTTTGTACAATGGAACCGATACGTTTTCCTAGGACTAACCAACATTGCTGACACAGGTTTCAGCCATTGTGGAATATCTTCTTAGAATTGTTGTAGTCATTCAACCTCTTCACCACATTTGTCAAGAGCTACAAACTTATATTCCATCGTGGATCTTGTTATTACCGTTTGCTTAGAAGATTTCCAGAATATGACTGCACCTCCAAGAGTGAATACATATCCACTCGTAGACTTAAAGTCTTTTATATTAGATATCCAACTCACATCATTGTATCCTTCGATCATAGTAGGATATCTCGTATAGTGTAGTCCATATTCACGAGTATATCTCAAATACCTCAGAACTCTTGTTATCCCTTTCTAGTGCTCAACACCGGTATTGCTCGTGTATCTATTCAGTTTATTTACTACGTAGGCCAAGTCTGGTCGTGAACAACTCATCAAGTACATCAGACTTCCAATCACTCAAGAGTACTCTATCTGAGAAATACTTTCATCTCGATTTTTTTTATAGATGTTGACTTGTATCTATCAATGTTCGTGCCAACACAGTATCACCCTTGGTGAATTTCTCAAGAATCTTGTCCACGTAATGGGACTGACTAAGAACAAGTCCTTCTGTTGTTCTAAGAATTTTGATTCCTAAAATCACATCAACTAGGTCCATGTCTTTCATATCAAATCTTGAGTTCACCGTATCTTTAATGGATTTGATTATCTTATCATTACTCCCAATGATAAGTATGTCATCTACATATAGGCACAAGATGACATAGTCATTCTCTGTGATTTTCATGTAGACACATTTATCACATTCATTAATCTTGAATCCACATTCCTTCATGGTATTATCAAATTTCTCATGCCACTATTTTTGTGCTTGTTTCAAGCCATATAACGACTTCACCGATTTATACACCTTGTTTTTCTATCCTAGCACAGAAAATCTCTCAGGTTGCTCTATGTAGATTTTCTCTTCTAAAACCCCGTTTAGAAAGATAGTCTTTACATCCATCTAATGTATTTCAAGATTTCATAGAGCGATAATAGCGAACAATACTCTAATGAAAGTTATCCTCGACACCGGTGAATACGTATCAAAGTAATTAAGACTTTCTCATTGTCGGTATCCTTTGATTACCAATCTGGCCTTATACTTATAAATTGAGCCATCTGACTTCATTTTCTTCTTGAAGATCCACTTGCAACCTAGTAGTTTATTTCAAGGAGGAAGATCCACAAGTTCACAAGTGTGATTTTGCAAGATAGAGTCTATCTCAGATGCAATTGTCTCTCTCCAATGAGATCCATCAGAAGAGCCTACAGCTTCTGAGTAATTTTGGGGCTCACTTTCCAACATGAAAGTGATAAAATCTGATCCATAGGATTTTTCTACCCGAGCTCTTTTGCTCCATCTAAGCTCAACCTCCATTGGTTCCTCATCATCATCTTCACCTTGTGTTTCATATGCCCGCTTTGAGGAGCTAGCATCCTCTCGGGTCTTATATAGAAATACATGCTCGAATAATGAGATATTTCTTGATTCTATTATTGAGTTCTTATGTATCTCCAGTATTTGTGATTCATACACAACAAATCGATACGCACTGTTGTTCTGTGCATATCCTATAAATATGCAATCAGCAATCTTTAGTCCTATCTTAATCATTTTCGGATCAGGCACCTGTTGGAACCCCAAGGTGTTTTGATGTGATCAAACAAGCTAAGTTAGGTCCTGCGTTTGTTTAACCCTTGTGTCTAAGTGTGCAGGAGCTTATGAACACAGAAAGTCGAGCGGAAGACGCGGTTAGCGAGAAGGATGACACAGGGAGAGAGCTGACGGGCTCGGTGAGTCTGAGGGATGAGGTGACCGCGGAAGAGTACACCGGTGGACGAGAAGAACGTGCACGACGTTCGAGGGACGAGAAACCGG
The DNA here is from genome assembly GCF_018446385.1 of Zingiber officinale. Lineage (NCBI taxonomy): Eukaryota > Viridiplantae > Streptophyta > Magnoliopsida > Zingiberales > Zingiberaceae > Zingiber > Zingiber officinale. The sequence continues at coordinate 2,915,338 of NC_056004.1, forward strand.
GAAGGAAGGCTGCTCGAGGAGAAGGTCGGAAGTTGGGTTCGGGTGAGCCCTATTCCGGATGGCCGAGATCACCCAAGCGAGCGGATCCGGAGGAGAAGAACCGGACCGAGGCGGGGCTGAACTAGAGAAGAGTTCCCGGACGAAAAAGTCAACTTCTGTTGACTTTGGGCTCCGGGGTGCCCGGACCTGGATTTTGACCAGGATCGCGTCAAACGCGATCTAATCGTTGGGGGATAAAATTTTATCCCCCCAGGGCGCCCAGAACCCCTTCGGGGCGCCCCGACCAGTGCTATAAATATAGCACTGATCTGCACAGTTAAATGATATCACTTGTAATTCATTTCTTTCTGTGCTTTCTATTCTTTTGTACTGTCAACGCTGTAAGAGGCTACTCCGCCCAGAGGAGAATCAGATAGTGCGCCATCTTTGCCTTGGATTAGCAATCCTCTTATTGCAAACCAAGTAAACTCTCTTTTGTCTGATCTTTTAATTTAGTCTCTTCTTTTTATTATTACAAGTGTCTGTTAATTAGTTGAATATCCGAGAAAGGTTTTTGGTTTAATTTTTAGGTTTTTGGTTTAATTTTTGTAGGGCAATTCACCCCTCCCCTCTTGCCGGCCTCCAAAGGGACCAACAACACCAACACTTTGGCAAGACACCCTCACATTCGTAAATATTTGTAGGATGGTTGTCTTCCATTCCACAACTCATAAGAGCTCTTATCTATTTTCTTTCAGAGCACCTTATCTAAAAGGTAATTAGTTGTTAACACAGCTTCCCCCAATCCAAAGCTCAATAGAAGAGCATTCATCATCTTCTTTAGAGTTTGATTTTTTTTGCTCAACAACTCCATTTTGCTTAGAAGTATAATGAGCTGTTGTTTCGTGTCTGATCCCATGCTCAGCACACAATTCAACAAACGGTGATACATATTCACCGCCTCGGTCACTTCAAACCATCTTAATCTTTCTATTAAATTGGTTTTCAACCTCATTTTTATAAAGAGCAAATTTCTCTATAGCTTCATCTTTACTTTTGAGAATATACACATAACAATATTTTGTATTATTATCTACAAAAGTGATGAAGTATTTATTACCACAACATGTTGGCGTTCCTTTTAGATCGCACATGTCAGTGTGGATTATGTCAAGTGGTTTGTTACTTCTTTCAATATGTTGAAAGGATGACCTTGTCATTTTCGCTTCAATACAAATCTCATACTTGTGTTTTGGGCCAAGGTGGAATGTAGGTATGCTTTGCATATTTATTAATCTACGTAACACATCATAGTTAACATGTCCTAGTCTACCATGCTACAAACATGAAGACTCAAGCATATAAGTGGAAGAACTTTCATTTTTATTTATCTTAGGCCTAATGGCCATTACATTGAGTTTGAATAGTCCATCAGATACATAGCCCATTCCTACAAATATTCCATTCTTGGACAATACAACTCCGTCTGACTCAAAAATAATGCGAAAGTCATGCTTGCTTAATAGTGATCTGAACACTAGATTCTTCCGAATATCCGGAACATACAACACATTGTTTAGATCGCAAGGTCCTTGCCCGAGGTCATCTTCAGCTCCACTTTGCATTGGCCCATGATGTCCGAGGTTGCTGAGTTCCCCATGAACAGTTTGTATCCAATGACTTCTTCGAAGTTATGGAGCAACTCCTTGTTGCAGCATAAATGCCCGATAGCTCCTATATCGATCAACCATTAGTGCGGGTTTGAACTGACCAGGTTCAGTTCTGAGACCACTGCACAGAGGTCTTCCATTTCTGGTCCCTCGTTCAGGTTGACCTCTTGCTTCTTCTTCGGTTTCCTGCACTTCGAAGATTTGTGACCTACTTGGTCACAATTGAAGCACTTCCCAGAGAAATTCTTCTTGATGATGCCTCCTCTGGGTCCCATCTTGGAAGATTAGGGGTTCTTCCATTTTGAGCTTTGACCATGCTCGACCACGTTGGCCTTCACAGTAGCCTGAGAGAACAACTTTCTCTCTAAACTCTTGTTATCTTCTTCGATGCGAAGTCTAACAATGAGTTCCTCCACATTCATCTCCTTCCACTTGTGCTTCAGGTAGTTCTTGAAGTCCTTCTAGTCGAGAGGCAGCTTCTCAATGATAGCGGTCGCTTAGAAGGTTTCACTCACAACCATCCCTTCTGAGTGAATCTCATGCAAGATCACCTGAAGCTCCTGGACTTGGTTGATCACCATCTTGGAGTCAACCATTTTGTAATCTAGGAATCGACCCACAATGAACTTCTTGGCCCCTGCATCCTCCATCTTGTACTTCTTGTCCAAGGACCCCCACATCTCCTTAGCAGTTCTCTTCATGCTATACATAGCGTATAGCGAGTCGACAAGGAGTTGAGGATGTAGTTTCGGCAAAAGAACTTAGAATAAGTCTATGCCTCCACTACACTGATGGTCTGGGTATCAGCATCCTCAGCATGCTTGGGAGGGTCCTCAGTCAAGAACTGAGCCAGGTTGAGTGTGGTCAAGTAGAAGAGCATCTTCTGCTGCCACCTCTTGAAGTTTAATCCATTGAACTTCTTTGACTTTTCCCCATGATTGATTGGCACAGTTCCAATCGGGGCAGAGGGAGCCTTCAGGTGTTGAGTCTGTTGCATAACAACATTCTGTTCTATGGCCATCTCAACAGAACCAAAGTCTGTTTCAAGATTGTTGGCGAAAAACAATATACTGCCAGAGATTTATGGGGTATTAGCTGAATTTAAATACACCGAATTAAATTCACTTATATGTCGAAATGGCCTGAGCTAATAATCTCAAGCTGCCAGTAGAAGCTGGTGTCTGCCAAGTGCTTAACGCAGACTTCATAGTGGTCAACCGAGAGAGTTAGATGTCGACCGAGCGAAGAGGCTGATCGAAAGTAGAGTCTTAGGCCAACTGAGCGAAGCTTAAGGTCGACTAAACGAAGAGTCCGACCAAGTGAGAGGCCGACTGAACGAAGAGTTAGACCGAGCGAAGATTAAGGCCGACCAAGTGAAAGGGCGAGCGACCGAGCGAAGAGGCTAACCGAGCAAACCAAGGCCTGCGATAAACATAGTTTCCTTGAAATAGATTTGCCCCACTTTCGGCTGTGCTTCAAGGCTTTCTCGGGACGTCTGTTTTCCAGAATACAACGGTGAACCATGATTCCATCAAGCACTGGTGGTCATGGTGAACTGAGTGGTACCCGAACTCCCCCATGCATTTATTCACATCCTCAATGCATGTGAATCAATATAAATCAACCAACATGCCATGAAACTCCCAATGTGGGACTAAAGTCTCATTCACAATAGAGCTTCTTTCGTCTTCCACCTCTTCTCCATGCACATCACTTATATCCAACAAGTACTAGGTATGATGATTCGCCCTTTTCTCATAACCCTCTTTCATCTTAATAAATCGAATAGAACATCGAATCAAAGAAGGAATTAGGGCAAACGTAACGAGGAGAATAGTCTCCATCAGAGTTGGGAAAGGGCAACTTCAAATGAGGAATCATAGCAATCCTATTCAACTTAGTTAGACTTATCCATTACCAGATTCATAAGATGGGGCATATGTGAGATCTTGGTTCACCGAGCTTATAATCAGAACCTCTCACTTAACTCAGGACTCTATGCTTAAGAACAGAACCTCTGATGCAGACAAGTGCTCTATCAACTATTATTGACAGATTCATTATTTTTTTTGAATTCTTGGACTATTATTGAGATTATGTTTTATTTGTGTGTTTGTATTTATTTGGATGCCCATTAATTTATATCTTGTATTTTGGTCCTTTCTCATTAGTTGTTTATAATAGGTTGGTTTTTCTAATGGAAGGTTAAGGAGGCAAGATGAAAAATATAATTTCATATTTTAAACCAAAAGCTAGTACATCGACTAGAGAGAAGCATTCTCCAACTAATGTTGAGATCTCAAACCATGATGAAGAACATCCCACCAAGTATCAAAGAGTTGATAGTGATGTTAGTGTTTATATTCAATTAGATCCGGCCATGCATACTCCAATATGACAATGCTCAGTCAATGAAAGAGATGCAATCAAATGAGCTTATATCTTAAGAGGGTCATATCAACCTCTTATGGAGTACCTGCGAGCCAAATTAGGAGAACAATATTTGACGATTTCAAAAATATTGGTTTGAGCAATTTCCTTGGTTGGAGTACTCCCCTAATAAAGATGTAGTCGTTTGCTTCCCATGTTTCCTTTTCCAAGAAAAAAAAAGCTCATTATTCTACATTTATAGTTGATGGTTTCAGAGGTTGGAAAAAAGTTGTTAATGGGAAGAGATGTGCTTTATTGATGCATGTGGGGAGTCCCACTTCACCATATAATAATGTCATTCAATCTATGAGTGTTTTGATGAATGCAAGCGGTCACATTGATAAATTGAAGAATGCACAAACTTTAGAAGAAGTGAAGAAGAATAGATTGAGGCTTACAACCACAATTGAAAGCATCTGTTTGCTTTGTTTACAAGGATGTGCATTGAGAGGACATGAAGAATCTTCATCTTCTAAAAATTAGGGCAATCTTCTAGAGATGATAAAGCTTATGGCCAAAATAGATGTTAATATTAATAATGTTATTTTATAAAAAATACCAAGAAATGTAAAATACATCACCAGATATTCAAAAAGATTTTTGCATATTCTTGCTTAGAGAGTGAAAAAAAATACATGAGGAGGTTAGGAGTGCAAAATTATATATTTTGGTGGATGAGGCTAAAGACATATCAGAGAAAGAGTAAATGGCTATTGTGTTGAAATTTGTTGATCATGAGGGCTTTTTAATAGAGTGTTTCTTTGATATTGTGCATGTTACTGATACCATCATGGTAATGTGCTTGGGCAACACCAATTACATATTAAAAATATTCAAGGTCAAGGATACGATGGAGCTAACAATATGCATGGCTCCTAGAACAAGCTACAAGCTCTTTTTTTGAGAGATTCTCCACAAGCATATTATGTACATTGTTTTGCACATAGACTTCAATTGATGTTGGTAACTGCTGCTGAAAAGGAGAGTTCTGTTTGGCTATTTTTTTTCTTCAAAATTGACTTCTATTTGTAATCTTATTAACACATCACCAAAATGTCAGTTGCAATCTACCCAAGCTATTGAAATTATAAATATGGTTGCCACTAGCATTCGCGAGACATGTAATAAACTTAATCATATAATTTATAACTAATTAATCAAATTGAGTTGTCATTTGATATCTCATTAATCATCAATTTTTTTTTTTTTTTTACACAGGTACTGGCCTTAATCAAATTGGTACTTTGAAGCGAGATGGTAAGATGCGTTGGAGTTCTCATTTGAGTCAATATGTAGTATGATATATAAGTACAAATCAGTGATTGTTGTGCTTAAGCACATGGTGGAGGAAGCCTATCTTCGAATTCTATACGTGGGAAAGCTACGGGTTCTTTGATTGTGCTTAGATTATTTGATTTCATATTTTTTTTATATTTGATGCACAAGATTATGGGGATAACAAATTTACTTTGTCAAGATTTGCAAGAGAAGTCTTTATACATATTAAATGCAATGGATCTTGTCTCAACTACAAAAGCTTTACTTCATACTTTGAGAGTAGAAGATTCTGATATTCTTCTAATGATTGTGCAATTAGTTTGTGAAAATAATGGTATTGAAATATCATATATGAATGCTTGTTATAGATCTACTATAGGACGTTCATGCCAGCAAAGAGATTCTATTACATTTGAGCACCATTATTATTATTTTGATATATTCAATGCTACAATAGATTTTCAAGTGGAAGAGCTAAATAGCAAATTCGATGATGGGGTTGTAGAACTTCTTAGACTTAGTGTTGTTTTAGAACCTCAAGACAACTTTAAGTTGATTAATGTTGATGATATTTACAATCTTGAAGAGAAATTTTATCCGAGTGATTTTCATGAAAAAGAACTATATTATTTGACAAATTAGTTGGAGCATTATAAGTTAGATATAATTTATCATGAGAGGTTTCAGAATATCTTTATTGATCCTGTAATGATAGGGGGTCCAATCAAAGATGGGTCAAAGTAAGGAAGATCGGTTGACGTAGAAGATAAAGTTAAGCGGGGTATCCTAGTCCGCCGAGCGAACCATGCGTGACGAGCGGATCGGGGGATGGTTGAGCAAGCCAATTACGGCCAAGCGGATGGTAATAGCTTCGTAGACAAGTACGTCGGGCTCTACCCCGGCCAGGTAAAATGACCCTCCGATAACAAAGAGAAATCAGCAGCAGTTGGTCTCGCCGGCCAGGCTTTGTGTCCGGTCAGAATGGGATAATCATGAACAGTCAGGACACAAGGAAAGAGACAAGTTGGCAGGCCCTGAGGACATCGCTGAGAGAGGAGGCCGCCTAGCCGAGTGGACCCTGATCAGCTGTGCATGACCCCATCAAGTATCTTATCATATCCTTTTGGGAGTTTGTGTCACTGACAGTAGCACATATCCAGCAGACAGTCGTACTTTAGAAGCTTCTAGGTTGTCACATCAAAGAATTATATGGTTGCTTAAGGAATAGTGTCAGAGACACTTTTTGACCTCTCTTCCTAGGACACCTAGGAAGATGTGCCTACGCCTTGAAATGCATGCATGAGCACCATGTTGACACTATAAAAGGGGGTTCTTAGCCACAGGGAAAGGTATGCATAACTTCATCTTTTACATCTATTAGCTACAGTTCTTTGTTTCTTGAGATTGCCGGAGACTAATTTGAGCATCGAAAGATCAATTCCTGGAACCCCGTCACGGCCCGGCACTATCGCTTTTGTGCTACATGATTACATGGAGTCTTCACTACGTCAACTTTGAAGCCACATCTCCAGATTTTCATCTTCGTTGTTTTTGAACAGGATCATTTACCATTTCTGAATTATGCTAAGGATTAGTAGAGACTAAAAAGCAAAGTATTATCACTTAATTGATAAGATGATTCTTCTTGTTTTAACGCTTTTTGTTACTACTACGACAACGGAATGATCATTCTCAGCTATAAAATTTTTTAAAACTTTTCTTCAAAATAATATGGAAGAAGAGCTCTTGGTAGATTCTATAATTTTCTACGTTGGAAGGGAGTTTACTACAAAGATCGACACTAATTCAATAATAGATGAGTTCCATTCTATGAAAAATCACAAGGCACATCTTCAATAGTTTTATCTTTTTCGATGTTGTCCTCTCGGGACGGTCTAGTGGCTAGCACATAAGGTGTTGCCACCATCTTTTTCGATGTTATTATGTCATTTTGTGTAGTTAACATTAAATGTGTTAGTGTTTCTTGATTATAAGTTAGTCTATTATTATAGATATTAAATATTAAATTTATTAGATCAGTTAGCCCAGGGTCAGTAGATTTTCCAGCTACGCCCCTGTATGCACCATACTATAGTAAAAAGCAAAATCATCATGGTCTCTTTAGGACGGTCTCATATACTCTAGAAGGGAGTAATAATAGGGGCATTTGTATTAGTACAATGGCTTTTATATAGAGAGATCAGGTATTCAACGAGACATTTTTATCCATTAAAAATTAACTCTAAAATCTATTTTAACAAATACTCACGCAGGTACCAACTATATCAATCCATGAAAAAATTGTGCATCATACTGAAGGGCCAATGGATAATTCAATGACAACAATAAAGCAACACATATAAAAGTAAAAACCCCCCCCCCCCCCCCCCCAACATGGCGCAGCGGTTCAGATATAACAGAGCTAAAGGGAGTTCCATGATTCGATCCTCTACTGAGACATATGTTGACACTAAATTTAGTGAAAAAAAAACTTAGACTGGATAGTTGTGGGCCAAAGTACCCATAGGTAGAAAAGCTCATGAGTTTACCTTCATGAGTGAAGTACCAATTCGACATTGGAAGGTTTTACAGGGATGACAAAAATTGTTGGGGTCCATTGTCGATGACTTGCTACCTTTCATCGAACCACCGGTCATCTTCCCAATTAATTCGATCTTAAGAACTGCCCAACTCGATTACACACGCACATAATTTTGATAACCTACACATCCTTATGTGAGCAACCGTGGGTGACATCCCACGTGGGCACCTAACGTAGCCAAAATCTAAATTTTTTAATCCCTCTCTTCCTTCGCGTGGGCTTTTTTTGCTCTTTCTCTTCATTCTCTCACCTCTCTTCCCTAAAACTAAAGCCCTAAACCCTCTTCGCCTCTCTTTCGTTCCTCTTTTCCCCTAGTTCAAATCCTAGACAGGGGTTATCTTGTTCAATTATCAGCTCGCGGCAAGTGACTTAGGATTTTTATCAAAACTATACTGGTCATCTCCCTCCTCTCCTTTTTGTACTCTTGTTTCGGAATGACACAAGAAGATGTTGCAAAAGTATGTTGAGTATTTGTCTTTTACCCATTGTGGTTTCTAAGAACCATCTGTTTAAAACCAATGTGAGATCACTTTGGTGCTTGATTTTGAAGAACAAACCATCCTGAAAGCAAGTATGAACTATTATGAGTATGATGGTGATGGTTTTCAAAAATGGGTACATTGGTGCTAGTTTTCAAAAATTAACACCAATGTGGTGCTTGTTGTTGGGGCAATTTTCCTTGATCAAGTTTGATCAGTTTGACTAAGCTTGAGTTGAGTCAAGTTTGAGTCGGGATTTGAGTTTTGATGTTTGACAATATATGGAGATTGCTAGGGAAATCGTCCGGTTGTGGAGATGGTCAAAGGGCTGACCAGGTTTATGAGAATACAAGTCAAATAGGTCAGGATTGACAGGAGACTTGACTCTGGAAGTCCTAACTAGAGGTTAGGTAAATTGGAAAGTCCTAGTGAAGTTAAGCAGGAGAAAGTCCTGGTAAGGAGCCAGACAATTGGAAAGTCCAAGTGTGATCTTGGCAAAGGAGAAAGTCCTGGTGAGGAGTCAGGCAATGGGAAAGTCAAAGTGTGATCTTGGCAAAGGAGAAAGTCCTGGTGAAGAGCCAGGCAAATGGAAAGTCTAAGTGTGAACTTAGCAAAGGTTATACGTCCAAACATGTGGTCTTGGCAAGGTAAGTCCTAGTGTGACTTGGTAAGGAGAACTCGACAACTAGGATGAGGCCAAAGGAAGTTCCTGAAGGCAAGGTATGAAGGATGGGGAGATATCCGAGGGGCGCATGGCTGATGGAGGAGGCTAGAAGGCTAGTTCGAGGTTGGTCGAGTGTGGTGATATAATCCGACAACTAGGATGAGGCCGAAGGAAGCTCTTGAAGGCAAGGCGTGAAGGATGGGAGATATCTGAGGGACACAAGGCTGATGGAGGAGACTAGAAGGCTAGTTCGAGGTTGGTCGGGTGTGGCCAAATGCTAGGCATGGAGACCCAACAGGTCACGGTTAACCGGGAGTTGGGTTTGGGAATTTGGACTTGAGTTTGAGTCAAGTACAGATTGGTCAATCGATTGGGCGATCGATTGAACCAGAGTCCAATCGATCAGTGGATCGATTGGAGTGTGTTGCGATTGTGGGAAGGCCCAATCGATCGGTCGATCGATTGGGATGTGAAATCGCGAGCACAGAAGCTTTCCTAATGGATCGGGCGATCGATTGGGAGCTTCCAATCGATCGGTCAATCGATTGGGATTCGACCGTTGGGCAGGATGCAGGTGATGGACGGCTGCGATGGAGCGGTGCTGACGTGGCAATCGATTGGGGATGGATTAGATCGATTGGGAGCACTGTTTAAAGCCTTAGCGAAGCGTTTTCTCCGCAGATCTTTGCAATTTCTTCTTGCAATTTTCTGCGATCTTCACCAGCGATTTCCTCTGAGTTTCTTGCCAGTTCTTGAGGGTTCTTGGAGTGCATCTCCAAGATTCAAGAGGCAACAACAACGCACAGCAAGTAAGCAAGAAGAGTGTATTTTTACTTGTATTTTTGTATTTCTCTTCTTGTGTGAGTTGTATTTGTGTGTTTGGGTTTGTACGAGGCTTCTCCACCTCCGGCTGCGACCGAGAAGGAGTATTTCATAGTGGAGGAGTGAGTTGGTGTGTGGGTCCTTGGATTAGTCACCTCTTCTTGAGGTGGATACCAAGTAAATCCTACTTGTTAGCATTGTATAGTTTGTCTTCGAGTTGTATTCCGCTGTAAACCATCAAGACGGAGCAAACGACGCAAGCGCGCGACGAACCGCTATTCACCCCCCCTCTAGCGGGCACATCGGTCCCAACAATTGGTATCAGAGCGAGATCACTCTTTTACGGACTAACCGCTAAGAGAGCAAGAAGCTAGAGGAAGAAGAAGATGGAGAGTGAAGGACCTCTCGGATGGGACATCCGGATTCCACCTCCATACGACAAAGAGGACTTCAATTTTTGGGGGAACCGATTGGAGACTTGGTTCCAAATGGATTGGAACCAATGGATGGTCTTGGAGGACCCATTTGAAGCTCCAACGAACAAGAAAGGGAAGTACTTCCGACCTCAACATTGGACCAAGGAACAATGGGAACAAGCGGAGGCCGATAAGGAGGTAACTAAAATTTTGCTAAATTTATTACCTTCTAATATCATTGTGAGTGTAGGTAAATACACAAGTACAAGTGATCTTTGGAAAAAGATCATTGCTTATCATGAGACCCCTATACAACTCCAAGGAGTGGAGGAGCCCAAGGAGAAGGGCTCATTGGTCCAAGAAGAAAAGGACCAATTGGATGTTGACACGAGTGCAACATTCGAGGAAGAAAAAGAAGAGGAGGAGAAGGAAGATGAGGAGAGATCATCCACATCTTCAAGAGAGGAAGAGGTGGAAGCATCCACATCCTCACAAATTGAAGAGGTGGAAGCACTCACACCCTCAAGAGGAGAAGAAGAAGAAGAAGATGATGCTACCTCCACAATTCAAGCTACATCAAATGGAGAATCAAGCATCATCTCTACAAGCAAAGGTATAGAAACTTCAATTGTAAATAACAAAAATCATATCATTTTCTTTGAGTGTAGGGAGCATGGGCACTACAAGAGCAAGTGTCCCAAGTTGACCAAGAAGAAGAGCCAAGTAGTACCCAAGAGCAAGGAGACAATCCCCACAACAAAGAAGAGCAAGGAACACATTGTGTGTTTTTTGTGTAATCAAAATGGACATTATCGAAGTCAATGTCCAAAGGGGAAGAAGTCGGTCAAGGTCAAAGGAGGAAGCACAAGTTTAGGGGGAGCTTCCAAGGTAAAAACCAAGGTATCATTTAATGAACCTATTCCTTTGACACATGATAAAAAGCATGCTAGAAATAACTTTTATCATTTTGATGCTAATTATCATGAGAATAGGAGGCATGATGGTTTTAAGGATAAATATATTTCTCCTCATGCTAGAACTACCATACCTAAGGTTAGGAAGGTAGATAACAATTTACTCAATAACTCTAAGGATTTTAGATACATGCCTAAATATAAAAATGCTCATAAGGGTCAAGAAAAATCCAAACCTATGGATTTAATGACGGAAAATCATGTCTTGAGGTCAAGACTTGATAACTTAGAGAGGACTCTAGCAAGAATGAAAAATATACTTAAGGGTCAAAATGAGCAAACTCTAGGGAGAGCTAGACAAGAGTCATCCAATGGCTATAGAGGTTTGGGATACAAACCTAAAGCCAAGAAGGATGTGACTTCCTTTAATAGAGTTCCATATAGCTATGAGACCAACCTTAGGTTTAGAGGTCAAGTCAAAGATACTAGGGAAGGAATCCCTAAAAGTACTTTTGTCAAGACCAATGTGACTAAGACTTCCAAGAAGTCTAACAAAGCCACAAAAAATGTCATAAGGGAGGTCATTCCTAGAGTTGAGCTAGTAAAGGTGACTAAGGCTCCAAAAAGGCCAAATAAAGTCACAAAGAAGGTTACAAGGGAAGTTAGTCCTAGAAGTGACCTAGCGGAAGTGACCAAGGCTTATAAGAAGTTAAGAAAGGCCCTTAGAAAGGTATCTAGGGAAGTTATCTCTAGTGAGTACCTAGAGCATCCAAGGAGCACCAATAGGTATTGGGTTCCTAGGAGCATATTCTCTACACCCTAGATAGGTTTAGAGAGTGTCAACTCTAATCAGAAGGGTAGTCAACCCAACCTTGATGAAGTTGGCACTTGGAGAGCATTTTCAAGGTTTTACTAACCTTTGAAAATGAGAAGGATTAAGAATTACTCTTTGGAAGAGTAAGTTGTGCCAAACCTTGAGGAATCACATCAAAGGTAAGTTGGCACACTTGGAGAAAGGATAAGAAATGTCTAGTTGAGATATTAGTATGTTCTTAAGGGATTAAGAGCAAAATTAAGTCTCAATCTAAATGTTTGATCCTTAAAGAGAGTAATATGTGTCAAACAAATATTTGAGGATTGAATTCTTAATTTCAATTGGCACAAATAGAAAAGGGGTAAAAAAAATGTCAAGTTAGGTTTTGGCATTCCTTCAAGAGATAAGTAATCTAGGCTTAATTTTAAGGTTTTAGCTAAGGTTTAAGGATACTTAGATAGATTATCTAGGTATATTTTATTTATGCTAAAATGTCATGATTGATTGCATATTATATGTCATGACATCATGTGTTGCATTCATTTTATTATGAAAAATATAAAAATATCATGTCATGTCATACATACATCATGTAGCTATAACATGTTTTTTATTTTGAAAATTACTTATTTTGATGTATGTCATTGATCATCATGCATTATTAGGGATGTAAACGAGCCGAACCGAGCCGAACATTATTAGGCTCGAGCTCAACTTGAGCTCGAATCGAACTTTTATCACAAGGCTTGAGCTCGGCTCGTTTTAGTATTATCAAGCTCGCGAACAGTTCAAGCTCGGCTCGTTATTAGCTCGATTATCAAAGTTAACGAGCCTAACTCGTTAAGCGAGCTCGGTCTCGTTTTCGGGCTCATTTTTGGCTCATTTTAGAGCTCATTTTTTGTCTCATTTTAAAGTTTTTTTTTTCTCATTT